>NC_141911.1:945000-2195000 GCF_057802395.1 Ceratotherium simum simum | reverse complement strand
TCATTCTCCTTGACAGAGAAGAAGATGGGGCTTACCACTTCTGCTTTCTCCCTGAAGCCAGGGAGCTGCCAGCGAAGCAGAAGTGGCTATAGTGTTCTTTAGGTTTCTCTCTGCTCGCTCCCCTGCTGGAATGTCGAGCAATCGCATTCTGAGAGTCTTGTCTCTAGGAACTGCTACCCATCTTCATTGAACTGTCGTCCCCTTCAGAGTGTCTGGTCACAGGACCATAGCCACATTTTCTCTGGAAATTAGGCTTCCTAAAGTCGTTGACACACGTCTGTCTGGACCACTGTTCTCTTTCTGGGCTTCCCTGAACTCTAAGGCGGCGTGTCCGCGTCCACAGCTCCTGTCCCGTCTGCCCACGGGTCCTGTCATTTCCAGTGCTCACTGGTTTCTTCTTGGGCAGTCAGAGTTAAACCTGAGAGGGCTGCTGCTTTGCTGCCTTCTAAACCTTCTGGGGATGAAATTGTGAACAAAGTGAGTTAGGAGGCCGTGGAAGGCTCTGTTTCCAGCAGAGCGAGACTTATGGGTGTTTGCACCGTTGCTAAAGAGCCTGACCCTGTGCTGGTCTGGGATCTGTTTTAGGGAAGCACCATTTGTTTTGATCTCAGAGTTGTGGAGGAAGAGTCCACGGATACTCCCTGTATCCCGCAACCTGGCATGTGGTACCATTTGGCACTGATCTGGTCCTGAAAGGTAGGCTGGGGGGAAGCAGGGATGAGGAAGACCCTCCCCACTTCATAGAGGGAAGAGAATCTGGCTCAGAGAGGAGGCAGCCTGCCCAAGGCTATACAGCCAGTCCCCAGCAAAGTCAGAAAGCAACGCAATCTCAGTCTGCTGCAGTGTTTCACAGCCGCCCACACTCCTAGATTCCCTGCAGGGCTACAGGATTCCAGGATCCCAGAGGTAGTCCAGACTCCACCGCCAGCACTCGCTTCCTCTGATCAACAGGCTTCTCTCGCCCTGTCTTCTCTACCCTCTTAGTGACCCTCCACTCCAGGCAGAAAGGCATTCTTACTATTTCCTGTTCTCGCTCTGTTTCTAGACCTTTGCATATGCTGTTCTCTCTTCCTGGAATGCGTCTCTTCCTCCCGTCTTTCTAGATGGAATCAGTATTTGCGGCCCAGCACAAGTCCTGGTTCCTCCACGAAGCCCTTCCTGCCCTGAGGCTCCTGTTGTCTGGAGCCCTTGCTGGCACTACCACACATGGTCTCATTACATCTAGTGCAGATGCTCGGCATTTTGTGAGGCCCCTCGCTTCCACCAGAAGATCACAGGGGCAGGAGTGGAGTCTTATAGGCCTTCGTGTCCCCATCACATTTAGCACAGCCCTAGAATGTGGAGGCTGCTCAGTGAGCTCTGTGGGCAGCCAGGAAAGAAGGAAGGAGGAAAGGAGGGAAGAAGGGAAGGAGGTCAGGAGGGAAGAAGGGAAGGAGGGAAAGAGTGAAGGAGGGAAAGGAGGGAGGATGGAAGGAAGGGGAGAAGGAAAAATGCTCAATGCTGAAAACCTTCATGTCTGTGGACAGCAAAAGTGCTGTCTCTAGGAAAGGAAATGAGTGGGGAATTGGGACTCGGGGTAGGTGGGCAGGAGGGATGGTGGCTCTAGATGGCAGGGAAACTGGGAAGGACCAGCTCCGTTCTGGCAGTGATAGGATCTGAGTGAGAGTGAGGGGAGATGGGAGAGGGAGGTCCCCTTCTCCAACCACTGCCTCTACTGTACTTCTCCGGGTGATGGTGAGTGGAGCTGGGCTGCATGCAGGGGGTGATGGTAGGGGCTGGGCGTTGACACCTTTGGTGACAGAAGATAAATGAATCCATCCTAAAGAGTGGCTCCTTTTCTAGAAATGAAGCAGTTCAGCTCTTGACTTCACTGCCTCGGGGTTTTAATTAAATGTCAAATATAATTTAGGACTGGAGTGCTGACGGGTGTATGAACATGAAGTCCAGCGCCTCATCTTTGTGTGTCTCCCCAGTATGTACCTAATTTGGGGGGGTCAATTGATCACTCTTTATTTGAATACCACATGAGGAAACGTCTGATTTCCCCTCTCCCCTCATCCTTGGTTTTGAAATCATAGTTGGAAGAGTAAAAAAAACAACGAAACAACCTTGCATGTATGTTATAGAGAGAGCCACATTGAGACCTGGGTAATTTGACACCTACAGAAATATATATATTTGATCTGCAGTTGTTCTTTCCTAAATCAGGTTTGGGGGGCGTTAGCTATTGACCCCTTTTCTTGGCTCAGTGCTTGGTGGCCGAGGGCCTTGACAAAGCCATCCCACCAACTTCCCCCGACCATTTTGTGGGAGTAAAGTGGAGGGGCCCAGGACACCTCTCCTGGCTGTCGGATGCAGCCAGTCACAGGACTACCACCGAAAGGGAGACGAAGTTCCTCCCTTTCCTTGTGCAGATGAGGATGCTGAGGCCCGGAGAGGGAAGTGACATGGTGAGGTCATCGACTGGGTTAGTGGCAGAGCCAGAAACACACCCAAGACTTTCCTGAATCGCTTTAGCAGTTGATGGAAGCAGAGTGTGTCACGTGAAAACAATTAGGGTAACTTCATTTCAATTCAATTCAACAATTATTACATGGCGACTGTATTAGAGGCTGTGGATAATGCAAAATCCTACTGGACACTGCTCATAGATCACCCACGACTTTAAGGGGGTGAATGTTCTACCTTTACGTGATTGATGCAGTTATTTTTCTCAAACACAAATATGATCACCTTACTCCCTTGTTTGAAGCTCTGGAAACCTCTCCCTTGAGCTCTTCTGCGTGGCAACGTGGGCCTCTTATACTTTGTCCCAGACCTTCACCTGCAGCTTCCTTCCCCCAGTCCATAGCGCACACCGCACCCTCCAGTCACAGCGAGCCTCTCACCAGCCCCCGGCACGACTCACTGCACAAGGGTCCCTCTGCCTGAAATCTCCCACTTGGGGTGCTTAGGATTGTGTTGGGCTGCAAGCAGAGGATGCTGGAGTAAGCGGGGCTTAAATCTGTAGGACCTTAGATTTCTCACATGACAAGGAGACAGGCGGTTGCCAGACATGTTCGGCAGTTCAGTGATGCTGCCAGAATTCCAGGTTCCTTCTCCCTTTCCACTCCACCACCCTCAGCTTGTCGGCATTTTGTTCTCCTGCTCAATACCTGATGGTCTCGAGATGGCTCCCGTGGCTTTAGGCATCACGACTGCATCCAGGGCAAGAGGAAAGGAAGGGACAGCAGCAAACCCATCTGTTATTTTGTTCAGGAAAGCCAATGCTGCCCCGGAATCCTCCCTGGTGGATCTCCTTTCACCTCTCACTGGCCAGAACCAGGTAACACGACCACTGCTGGGGACAAGGGAGGCTGGAAAACCAAGACTCTGGCCAGGGGCATGAGGATTTCACAAGTGGCTTATGGGAATGGGTTGATAAATACCTCAGTCCTCTCAACCCTCAGATGGGGTTAATTTTGAAGTGTGCTTCACACTCTTTCCTGCAGCTTCTCCATGGGATTGAGCTCCAGACACTCACTGAGGTAGCCACCTTAAGACACCGCGTCTCCTGGATCATTCCCCCCACTCTGCTGGTGCTCCCTGCACCCCCTAAGTTGTGCGCTCTGGTCCTTGGCTCAGGGTCTGCTTCCAGGGGGATCCAAATTAGCACAGTGTCTTCATCATCTCTGTGTTTCCAGAGATCAGCATAGAGCTTACTTGAGAGCAGATCCCAGAAGCTCTGTGGGATGAATAACTGGGTACCTGAGAGGGAGGCACCTGCACAGAGCTAAACAGAGCCGAGTAACGAGGCAGTGCAGCTCACGCAGCATTGTGGGAGAGACACTTACTGCTCACCAAACAGCTAAGTGCTTCTCTACATTTCCCGTCCTCCTTGCAGTTAGGTGGGGGCTATGTGACAAGACTTGGCCAATGGCTGGGAGGGAAAGTGACAAATGTCACCATGTGCAGCCCTCTAACTCTCTCTCCTGCATGGCTACCTGGAATCCATGCATTGATACAGCAGGCCGTGTGACAGGCTGCAAGCAGCCTGGATGTCTGCGCTCCTGCGTGGAGGACAGCTGACCCAGCCTGGACCTCGTATGATGGGAAATAAACCACGGCACGCCATGGAGACTTTCTGTTTTGTTATCACAGAGTAATCTAGCCTAACCTGTGCCATCCATTCACCAACACTTACTTTTGACTCCTGCTCTTTGGTTCTAGGTGCTGGGAGAGAGGGAAGCAGAGACGCTGAGCCCCTGCCCTTGTGAGCTTCTCGTCTCATCACTCCTGCCAGGTGGTGGGCAGTGCTGACAGTGTTTTGCCAGCTCAGGCTTTCTCTCCCAGGCGGGAGTGGCTCCATCTTGGCCCCCCCTCCTCTCATCTCCATGACCTCACTCTTGGCATCTTCGGTGGACAAGTTAGGCAGATTACAGGTTTGTGGTATTATTGAGGATGGAAGGCACTAATATCCAATGTTTTTAAAAAAGTTTTGATTGCAATTCACAGTGAGAAACACATTTGACACTTATCAGTACGCAGCACATATAAATATACATGGGTATACTGGGATCAATATTTATCACTGGAAGTATATCCTGATATTTTGTATTCTATTCAATTTTGTTAAAGAATACTCAGAGTGACCCACTGACTTGATTTCCATGACCCTCTAATGATACACCACCTGCAATTTGAAAAAAATCAGTCTACACAAGAGAGACTTTAGGGAACTAGAAGATGTCAGTAAACACTGTGGGCCAGGGATGGTCTAGGAGGGCTTACTGTGGGAAAAGGCCCTTGACCAGGGTCCAGGAGGATGGGCAAGAGTTGGGCCAGTGAGGGAAAGTCATTCTAGGAGAGAAGACTGAGCAAGGCCTTGGAGGCTAAGCCTAGATTTTTGGGGAATGGTGGTCAGCCTGCCTGTAGGGGAGTGGGCTTCTCTGGGTCGTGGGAAATACGGAAACAGGCAGGGGTGATATTCAAAATAGCTAATACCTGGAACAGCTCTGACACTTGGAAGAACACGAGCTTTTTTTTTTGAGGAAGAGTCACCCTGAGTTAACACCTGTTGCCAATCTTCCTCTTTTTGCTTGAGGAAGAGTGGCCCTGAGCTAACATCTGTGCCCCATCTTCCTCTATTTTGTATGTGGGATGCCTCAAAGCATGGGTTGATGAGTCGCATGTAGGTCCGTGCCTGGGATCTGAACCTGCAAACCCAAGGCCACTGAAGTGGAGCACGCGAACCCAACCACTATGCAACCGGGCTGGCCCCGAACATGAGCTTTGACCAGAATATGCACCAGCTGTGACCCCCTTCTCCCCCTCAACCCCCTCCCTCCCACAGCAATAGTACCAGTGTAAGCCTGATCATCTTTCTGGAAGCAGGATGGGCAAGGAAAGGGGTTAGTTGTGAACAGGGGTGGGGGCAGGTTGGGTACCAGAAGCCCCTGTGGAATGGAAAACATTTCTGCATTATGCTCCTTTTAAAAGAGCAGTCTTATTATGTTTGCGTATAGTTCCAAACTCCTCAAGATTCTGAACATCTCATTCCCAGGCGAGGATCCTGTCTGGCTGCAGCCTGGGAGGGATGTAGGATTCAGCGAAGATCAGGGGCAGGTCACAAATAGGAACCCCTGTGCATGCTGGGGTGGACAGGCAGGCAGCCTCCTGAGCCATCTGTGCTCGGTGTTGCTGGTCTGAGGGCTGAGCGAGGCATCAGGGACCTGGCTTTAGGTCTAGCCAACAAACTTCCTCTACTATGAGTTTCAGGATCTAATAAGGGGAGTGCAACAACATCGGCCCCACTGACCTCAGAACTATACCGGGAGCACATGGTGAGGAGCAGTGAGAAATCACCTTGAAATGAAAAAGTGTTCTATGAGCATAGGCACTGCCTGGGGCTGGAAGAGGGAGCACTTTCCTCCCAGCCTGCCTGAGAAGGAAAATTTTTGTTTAAATAACACAAATGTAATAGAACTGTCTAAAGTACATGATTTCGGCAATGAAATTTGTGGGACCTAACTTGTGGTTCTCTTAGTTTTATAACAGTGTAAAAATACATTTTTCATCAAGATAGAAATAAAAACAATAATAAAATCTAACATTTATTGTGTGCTGATTATGTGCCAGGAACTATACCAGGTACTTTGCATCTCATTTAATTCTCACAACCAACCTGTGCGGTGCATACTATTATCATCCTCATTTTGCAAAGACAAAGGATGAGAAAGTCGGTATAACTCAAAGGACGATGACATGGCAATTCTTCCACCTCACAGAGAGAGCTAAGAAAGCAGTCATGCTACACGTAAATCCACAAAGGCAAGGCATTATGGGACTGGTCAACCCCTCTGCCCCATTCCCAAGTCGTGTAGGGCTATGTTTTCCCCACAAACAGCCACCTTCTGCTCCCACCCCACATTTTCTGTCCCTCTGATTTCTCTCTGCAAAGCCTCTTAACTTCCCAAGAACTTGGGTAGGAGTGTGGTGCATGGAACTAGTGTTCCAGAAGCAAGATAATCCTGTCACTTTCTCTGAGGCATGATCAGTCCTCCTGTTAGTCCAGGGGTGGGGAGATGGAGAATGAGGAGGGGTGGGCAGACATCTGGGAGCTAGATTGGGAGCCTGAGTCACTTCTCCCTCCAATATGCACAGGCACCAATACCCAAGGGAGGCTTATGGGTCTTACTAGGTGGTTTTTGAGATGCCATCAATTCCAAGGAATTCCCTGCTTTCGTCTGCCTTTCTAGAGCCTCCTCCTTCAAGGTCAAGCTCCAGGTGTACCTTCTCCATGAACCCTTTCTCCATCTCTTATACTCAGGTGTGTCTTTCCTTCTAGGCACCGTTTTTGTTGACATTTGGCCACAGGTGGTCCTTACTGTTCAAGCTGTGAAGGACATGTTGGGTTGAATGTTATCAGTGGAGACCCGTAGCTGGGACATTCCAAGAGGTAACTTTCAGGGCTTCTCCTGTTGGGATGCTCTCATGTGTTCACAAACCCACTTAGACTTGCTTCCATGTGTCCTCGATGGATATTTATGAGAAACAATGGTGTAATGAGCTTGAATTCCTCATCTACCACTTTCTATCTGTGTGCCCTTGGGCAAATCATTCCATTTTCTCAACCCAAATATGGGGATAATGTTATCTCAAAAAGTTGCTGTGAAAATTAGAAATAATTTGTGTGCACCTAGCACAGTGCCTGGCTTCAATAAATGGCTCTGGGGTAGCAGAATAAACCAGGAGCAAGAGAACTGAGTCCTCCTCCCGGCTCTGTGACTGTTCAGCTGATACTTTTCTCTTTGGAGCCTCGGTTTCCTCATTTGTGGAATTAGCGGGTCTGGATGGTATCTGAGGTCTCTTCCAGTTCTGATATTGTCTCTGGCCCAGCTCCCAGCCCCCACAAGGCCTAGGAGAGCCAGCTCAGTGAGACTCAGCTGGCTCCCGTAGAGCTGCATTTCAAAGGTGGCTGCTTTTCTGGTTGGCCTTTCATTTGTGATTGGGGAAAGTCGGGCCCTTGACTGTTTGAGGCCTGGCTTGGAGAGGAGAGAAGGGGCACGAATGAAAGAGGAAGTGCATTTGAGAGGACAGAGTGACCTTGAAGTTGGAGCCTTGTCATCAGCCCAGAAGTGACAGGTTAAGGAGGGACTCTGGCATGCTGCTCTCAACTTTAATTACTATAATTATGAGAAGACTTGAGTCTCAGCTTTAGACTTCCTCCGTGGAAAACTGTGTCTTTGCAGCAGCCACAGACAAGGATGTTAGCGAACTGGCAGTCAACGTTCCGTTGACCCCCGACTCCCGAGCAGGGAGGGCCATGGCCCAACAGATGGAGGCGTGTTTGCAGGCGCTGCTGGTCAGAGCGCACCTGAGCACTTTCCCGAGTGCCCGGCTCCCCTCTCCCTGTGGTCACACGGCTACTCAGCCACAGTCACAATGACAGATCTACGAAGACATCTATCACCTCCTGGGTAGGGGCAGAGGTGGTGGAGAGAGAGGACAGTGATTCTGAATGAGGCGAAGAGAAGAAAAGACGGGGGAGAGTCAGGGATGTTGACTCTGGGCGCCCTTGTGCTGGATGGTGTGTCCTGTCAGAGGGCGTGGGGTCCTCTGAGTGTAGGCTGGGGGGGTGCCTTATGTGTGTGTGGGCACACGTGTGTGGATACACGTGTGTGGATCATGATGTTGGGTGAGAGGGGAAGGAACAGCTGGCAGGGCTTGGAGAAGCCTGGCTTCCATTTAGGGATCTTCCTCATTCATCAGGCCCTGATAGCCTGGAACTTTTCCTGATTCTGGAAATGATCATTCAGTAATTTCAATGTTGATTCTTGGCAAAATTGCAAAACAGATGACTGAAACTGATGATCCGTGAGGTCTTAGAAAAGAAAGGGGACTGCTAGAAGCCAGCATGAGTTCACTTAGAACAAAGCAGATCAACCCACCTTCTCTTCCTCTTTTTGACAGCTGTTAGGTGGATAGTCAGTGTGGCAGGGTGCTTCGGCATGGCTGGGGGTGGTGGGTGAGGAGGTACGCTTCCCCTGATATTATCTGTGTACACAGGGGATTTAGGTACTGCAGGGTGGCCTTGTGGGGTATCCCTCTCTTATGTCTCTATTTTTACCCTGAACATGCACAGGGATAGTCGGGGAGTGGGTCCCCATGCCCACATGGGTGTGTTGGAGGGTTGCAGCTGAGGCGAGCAGGCAGGAAAGCACAGCATGGCTCAACGGGTGGAATCTCACCAGTGGAGGAGGGGAGTCAGCCCAGGCCAGGCCTCCAGGATCATCAGCGCAGGGGGGTGGGGGCAGCTCGGGAACCCAGAATGGCCCAGGGCCAACTGAGAACTCTGGGGGGCCTGGAGAAAAGCTTTATACCTCTGATTACAGGTGCAAAACTCGGGCCCTGGGGGATCTGACGTCTGCCGTGTCACCTCAGAGAGCCATCGCAAATCAGGCAGACGTCTAGGCAAGGCCACTGAGCAGAACTCGCCTCTGAGTTTCTGTTGTCTTTGGAGGGAGCAGCCAGGTAGCCTTGAGGAGGGCTGAACTCTAGACAAGTGCATACAATCCTGAGTATTCTTGGGAATATTTGGGAACCAGATCCTCGGTTAAGTGGGTGGGGACTCAAAGCCATTGTGACTTGAGTATCAAAAGAAATGTAAATGCATTTTATACTTAGAGCTGATGGGCCTTGCTACTTGGGCTGCTCAGTCCTTGAGTAGGCCGCGTAAAAATCACTCATGGCAACCTTGTGAATAAATGGAACACATGAAGCCCAGCTGAGAGTCCACTTGGGTCGACTTAACGGCTACTGAACAACTGTCCTCAAAGGGGATTGCTTAAATCTCAAATCTCAATCCAGAAGGGGTGCTCCTAGTATTGTGCTGTAGAACTGAGTCCTAAACCCTGTTCAATCCAATGATTTCATCTATGACGCGGGTTGAGACACAGAGAGCAGGATTATTAAATTTTTAGATGACAGAAGGGATAATTGAGGTCCAGAGAGAGAGCTGAGGGTTTGAAAACATTCCGATAAGCTGAAACAATGCCTGAAACAAACAAGATGAAATTTAACAGGGACGAGTATTAAGCCCTATATTTAGGTGATAAAAATGAATTATGTAGGCACAGTATAGGGAAACAAGACTTGGGAGAATTTAAAATTGAAATCCTTTGGCCAGGGCACTTTGAGTGGCAGACTGCCTGACTGGGGCAGCAGAGAGCAGCTGTTTTACAGAGCTCACTAGGGGCGTGGACCACGCAGGTGAGGGGCTCTGTCCAGGATGGCAGGAGGCAGGGAGGCGGAATGGGACGGGAGTGAGCAGGCAAGCGAGGACTGGTTTGTGGCACACAGGTTCCAGGTATGTGGGTTGTCTGAATCTAAAGTGAGGCTGGGCTCCTTGTGCCTTGGGCCACTCCTGTCCCAAGACTGCCTGCTCTGGTCAGTCCTCATCTCAGCTTGGATCTGCCCAGGCACTGAGGTGGTTTTCAATGGCCACTAGCTCAGTGGGGGCAAAGACTGGAAATGACACACTTATAGAGATGGAAAACAGATTAGTGACAGTCAGGGGTTGGGAAGAAGAGAGGGAAGGAGGGGTGTTTGAGGGGGGGAAGGAAGATATGGGGACTTTTGCAGCAATGGAATGGCTCTGTCTCAATTGTAGTGGCGGTTACATGAATCTACACCTGTGAGAAAACGGCACAGAACTACATATACACATTGTACCTTGTCAGTTTCCTGGTTTTGATATTGTAGTATAGTTATAGAAATTGCAACCATTTGGGGAAACTGCATGAGGGTTCTATGAGACTGATCTGTACTATTTTTTTACAACTTCCTGTGAATCTATAATTATTTTTTAAAAGTTTAAGAAAACAAAACAAAATAAAGCTAAGCCAGACTCTGCAATGAGTGCCCTAGGGATGGGGGTGGAGGGGCAGATCTCCATTTACTTCTGGAGAAAACTAGCTGTTACAACAGCCTGTGGGTGGAGGAAGACCCCACGGTCCCTGGCAGTTGAAGACCCGTGGCAAGAGGCCAAGGACTTTGGGAATATGAAGCTTAAGCAAGAGGGAGACCCGAGCTGCTCCTTAAGCCCACTGAGTGCCCCAGGTAGATGGGGGGCTGGGGAGACTCCACATACTTGGGACCCTGTCATTGAACTTGGTTAGTGGTTGCCAGGGAGAGAGGCTTTGGGATTTAATCCTGGGAGGGGCACTCAACTGTCAGTCTGATCCACGCTGGGAATATCTGCCCCAAGTTCGCTAACAGCTGGAAAAAGTGGAAAGTTAAGGTCTCCTGGCTTGGGAACTTAGAAGGGGTTAAAGACCTCACTTGGGACCTCCTGCAGCACCGGATGAGGTGAGGACCACCTGGGAGGCCACCTTAGAGGGAGATCAGCTCTGGCTTCTGTTCTGGGGAGGCGTGAGGCAGAGAGTGCAGAGGGAGCTCCCAGGAGCCTGTGGGGCTCACAAATTCTCCTTGTTGAGCTGAGCTGGTGAAAAAACCACGGCTTGTTTATTCTGTGCCTATTTCACACCAAATGTTGGAGGATGATCAGGGAGGATAAAAAATGTGGTCCACTTATGCCTAGGACTGTAGGAGAAGCAGCATCTGGGGGCTTAAGGCGCCAGACTCTATCACCTGGTGTGGGGTCTGTCTGACCTTGGCAGAATTATGTTGCTGGGTGAGGTGATGTGTGGTTTGCATTTGCTGTTCCCCTGCTCCTCTTCCTGAGCCCTGTCTCGTACCTAAAGAGCTCTCCCATCCCTGACACCTATTAGGCTGCCCAAGGAAACCTCCTACAAGGCTGCTGTTCACAGACCAAACAGGGGTTGCAAACTCAAAAGCCATTAGCATCCTGACGGCAACATAAACGTGGACAGCGGGACTGACTCAGTAGGTGTGGTGGGGCCTGTGGGGGACTGGGGAGTCTGCACCTCAACAGAAGTCGCTCAGATATAAATTGTTTAAAAACTCTGTCTGCCGAAGGAGATACATCTGCAGACAGAATCTGGCAACTGCTGGTGCAGGCCTTTCTCTTTTGCTCCTGCCCTCAGAAGGGACCTCTCCTGTTTCAGTTCCTCAGGGTTGCTCCCATACCAATCCAGTGACCCAAGGAAAGGGCATGGAATGCGAGTCAGGGCCAGCTCATTAACCCGCTCCTTGTATGACTGTGGGCCAATACTTGACCTCTCTCTGCCTTGCTTTACTCATCTGCCAAATGGGTACAATATCCTCTTTATCCACTTTGAAGCATTGTTCTGAAGATGAAATGAGATAACGTATTTTAAAAATTCATACCTTCTTCATTCCACAGCAGATTTGAGGCAGCTTCTAAAAATGCCCATGATATAAAGGGATAAAAATAAATAATATGTGAAATCATTTTGCAATTGTACCATAAACATGTTTTCCTTATTGTCACTGGGAGCAGAGTGAAAGTGATAATAGATATGTTATTTCCCAGACTCATTTTCAATTTAACCTTGGCCTTCAGGGCCTTAACTGAGGAGCAGGCCAGGGTGGGAACCTCAGACACCGAAGCTGCCCATCTCCCTGGCCCTGGGGCTGGTTTTGCCCGAGGGTGCTTGTTGGGGGTGGTGGTCAGTCCTGACTCTTCTGTGTCTTGCTGCTCCAGGCAGAGGCTCTACCCACAGCTCCATTTCACTAATGCCAAACCACCCTTGAGCATCCCTTCCGTGCTGTCGGGTGCTCAGACACAGAGAAGAAAATAACAGAGTTGTCCTCTCCGGGCTCACAAGGAAGGGACCTGGGAGTGAAAGCTACACACTAGGTTTAGCTTGAGTTGGAAAGTTAATCAATTCCTTCTCAATTCAATTCTTTGTCTATAAGATGGACATCATAGCCCTCCTCATCCCCCCTCAGCAACACTGGGAGGATAAAGCCAGAATGTACTCTGATAAGACAAACTGCTATACAAATGTGAAGAATCATCGTCTCTATTCAGTGCTGCTCTAAACTGATTTCAAAAACAACAGAGCTACTAGGATTTGGGAGCTGACATGACCAAGAGGGTTTACCTTAAATCCTCCACCACGGAACTTTTCAGCAATCTGTGTAGGACTGGGAACCCAGGCCACAGAGATGAGCCCCTCCTTCAGAGAAAATGGAATGCCCATCAACTTTGGAGCATGTATTGAATATTTAATATGAGCCCAGCACTGAGGTAGGCATTGTGGGGTGAGAAGTTATGGGCTAAATTGTGTCCCACAAAATTCCTGTGTTGAGGTTCTAACCCCCATTGCCTCAGGATGTGACTATATTTGAAGATAAGGTCATTAAAGAGGTAATTAGTTAAAATGAGGTCCTTAGGGTGGGCTCTAACCAAATATTTCAAGGGTCTCCTTATAGAAAGAGGAAATCTGGACACACACACAGACACCAGGGATGCGCACACAGAGGAAATGCCGTGTGAGGGCACAGTGAGAGGGCGGCGTCTGCACGCCAAGGAGAGAGGCCTCAGGAGAAACCAACCCTGCTGGCACCTGGGTCTTGGACTTCCAGCCTCCAGAATGTAAGGAAATAAATTTCTGTTGTTTAAACCACCCAGTCTGTGTATTTTGTTATGGCAGCCTTAGCAAAAGAATACAGACTTATACAGAAAAGTATGAATTATTCACTCTTTACTAAATACTTACTGAATTGTGCGCTATGTGGCACACGAGATACAAGGATGAACAAGAAAGATGTGGTTCCTGCTCTAAGGAAGCTTAGAGTCCAATAGGGATAGTGTAGCTGCCTTGAAGATGGGGGCACAAGACCAGAACTCAAGAAAATATGAAGGCATATAATGATATGTGTATGTGTGAAGTTTAAATTGAGTAGTACTGACTTCAAGTGGTGGAAGCCCAGTGAAAATAAAAATAAAAGAGAGTCATCAGGGGAGGCTTTGTTGGAGAGGGGGCTTGGAAGATTAGGGGAACAAAGATTTGGGCTGCCCTGAACATTTGCAGGGAACTTACAGGTCCAGCAAGAGGTGCCCCTGGACTGTCAGTGCTGGCTTACCTGGAAGGTCCTGCTCCCTGGAGACTTCTCAGTGCTCTGGGTGACTGGCCAAGACAGGCTTCTCCCCTGGGAGCCACTGCCACCACCCTCTCAGGCTGATAGCTCCTGCTTTCCAGCGGCCGGGGCTTGGCCAGCCCTTCTGTGGTTATTTGCTGCCATTTCTCCAGGCAGATGGGGACTTCTGGCTGTTCATCAAGTTAGCAATTAACAAGTAATTCATTAGGTGCCTAACGAACAAATTATTAACCTGGCAAGCCATGTCCAGCCACTGACTAGGGGGAGAGATGGCTATTAATAAGGTCTTGGAGTGGCAGCTGTGGTTTAGTGGTTAAGGCACAGGCTGGGCGACAGGAGATGTGGGTTCTGGACTCTTGGGCCAAATCGCCTTACTTCTCTAGGCCTTAGTTTGGCTGCTCATGTGGTGGGAGTAATAAAACGCTATTAGTGGGTAAATTAAATGTCAGAAACAGTCTGTATAAATGCAGGGCATTGGGTTATATGAACTCCAAGGCCCCTTCATTCTAACTTCCTACAATTCCAGCTTCCCACAATTCCAGCTTCCCAAGCCAATGTAAGGTATGGCAGGGCCATCCCCGTGACTTCTGCGCTCAGTAAGTCTCACTCACAACTTCATATGTGCCTGGAGCCCGAGTACATGCAAAGGGCTGTGCACGGGAGGGAGATGCATATCATGTGTCCTGCTCTTGTGGTGCTTATGATTTGGTTGTGGATATCAGACATTCACACACAGCAAACTAACTAGAGTACAAAGCAATTTGTGATAGGGCTGAGAGCTACAGAATTTCTGAGGAGAAAGATACTGCAAGCTGGGGTGGAGGGCTTGCAGGAGGGCAGGGAATTGAAGCATGACTTCATTGTGTTTTTCTGATTATAAAAATAACATGTGCTCATTTCCCCAAATCTCTGAATAGAGAAAATTGCAAAGAAGATAATCTGTAATCTCATCAGCCAGAGATAACTACTGTTGACATTGTCATGTGTATCTGGGGAGGATTTTGACAGGCACAGACGGTGGGAGGAAATTCTAGGTGGAAGGCACATCTTGAGTAGAAGCTCCGGGGTGAGCAAGGCTAAGACCTGAGGTGGGTGCTCTGGCGGATGGGTGTGTGGGCCGGGCAGGCTGGAGCAGGGGTTCTGGGGCAGAATGGAGTTGGGGGCCGGATGAGCGGGAAGAGGGCTGGAGAGGGCAGTCAGGGTCAGACTGTTGTGTGGAGGCGTGTGCATGTAGGGCACCTTGTGCATTAGACCAGAAGCACAGCCAGCCACTGTGCTCTTCAGTCAGACTCATGATGCAATGGAACTTACTGACGTAGCCGCCCTCTTAGAGAAATACTGCCAAAACCTCTGCAGGAAAACCCATCAAACATGAAGCTGTGGCAGAGTGTCCAAAGGCAGCGGTGGGACCAGGGGAAGAGGCGAGGAAGGCCTACGTCCAGCTGTAGGTGGCGGGCTGTTGCAGATGTGACAGCAAGGCTCTCAGGGGATAAGGCACCTGTCCTGCTTCAGCCCCCATCCAGCGGTGTGACCTCCCTTCAGACCCTTGCCTCGTCCCTTGGGGATGTCCAATCCACAGCTATTTGTTATCGTGTAACAGCAGAGAAGTTTATAGTTGACAAAAACTCTTTTCTCTGAGATAATTAAGAGATAATCTTTTGATTCTCTCAGCAATCCCATGAGATAGGTGTTTCTATAATCCCCTTTCACAGACGAGGAAATTAAGGTTCAGCAAGGTGAAGTGACTTACCCAAGGCCATGTGGCCGGTGACAGAACCAGGCTGAGAATCCAGATCATGGGACTGCAAATTGTGTGAGTGTGAGTGTGTGTGTAATTAGTTCTGCTGTGGGAGACAGTACAACTCGGTGGTGAAGTGAGTGGTTTTGGAGACAGGGTAGGTCTGCCCTCAGCTTCCTGCTCTTATTTTCCTCACTGAAGGGTATGAAGAACCTTGGACTACTATATTATCTTCATGTATCAATTGGGGCTAACAATACCATTTACCTCCTTGGGTTATTGCAAGGCTTAAATGGATCAATACAGGTGCTATGGACTTAGCACACAGTAATGCTCAATAAGCATTAGCTGTGATTATTACTGTTTTAACTCTGAGCTCATCACAGAAATAACTTGAATCTTATGGCTGTTCCTTAGTGCTCTGCCATAGCCAGTCACCTTAGAGTTAGGAAGAATGCAGGTCCGGTCTGGTGCCTCCAGGATCGCTTCATCCTGAGAGGACCAGATGCAGAGTTCCCTAAAGGACTCTCTGATTCGCAAAACACTCAAGTTTTGCAGGGTGCAGAGAGTCCTTCTTCGGCCCCGTGATAAAGACATTGATGGCCACCAGACACCCCATCTCTTTCCCCACATCTCCCAGTCCCAATACTGTGAGGCAGGACCATGTAACTGGTTCTGGCCAGTGATTGTGGGTGAAAGTGACACACATCACTCTGGCCATCTCTTCACACTCCAGCTGTCCCTCCTCCTGCCTCAGTGACCGAGGAGGCCTTGTGTTCCAGGAGATGGAAAATGACAGCGCATCAGTCAGCCTGGACCCTTGAGCGACTGTGTGGAGGAGAGCCCCCTGCAAACCCCTGGATACAGAGTGTGTTGCATGAAGAAGAAATAAACCTCTGCAGTGTAACCCTCGGAGACCCTGCAGCTGCTTTTTGCTGTAGCATAACCTAGCTTAACTAATACACCATTTTGGTTGACTGAGGTCTGACATTTTTACATTGATAGTAAGACTAATACCTTGCACTGGACGGCTTTCCACATTTTATTATAGAGCAGGTTCACACCCATCATCTTTTTTGATCCTTGGAACAATTACGTATATGCGAATGCCCCTGGTAAGAGCTCCGTAAGTGTTATTTCTTTATGTGATGACTTTAAAATTCCCATTCCTACACACGCCCGTTTTCACTCAGTCTCTCTCCCCACTGCCCTAATCCTACTTCTGTATGTCCAAACTTGGCTGCACTGACTTGTTCACCCATCTGCCTCCCCCAGCCAGGGGGAAGCTCCTCATTCGGACTTACAGCAGCCGAGGCAGTGCTGTTGATTTTGGGTGTCACTGTCGATTGCGGCAGGTGCTTTGATGATGCGGAGTGAGCCACCAACGGTGTGGGGGGGCCAGGGTGGGCCTACTGTCTCCATTTTGAGACACATCGAGGTGAAAGAACTTGTCCAAGGTCACACAGCTAGTGAGCGGTGGAGCCAGGGGCGAGCCCCTCTTCTGACCAGAGAGCCCACCTGACGATGCTGGCCTGTTTGCGCACAGGCAGTTTTGAGGGTCTGACAAGATCGTATGTGACAGGGTGCTTTGTAAGGCATGTCCGTTACTCTTGCATTTCCTATTTCCAAAGGCCAGTAAGGAGTCCCTTATTGGTCTCCTAACTGGAGAAGGGCCTGCAGAACTAAGGCAGCATGTTGAGGAGAGGACTGGGACGGAAGCTCCCTGGGGAGGGTCCTTGTCTACTATCCCTTCAGCAGCAGGACAGTGCTCAATCTGGTGCCCCCTGAACAAATGGGAAGGAGGAGGCAGGGGAAGGGAGGCAGGAAAGGGAGCTCTGACTTGAATTCTGAGGGCATGGGTCTGTGACAGTGTGTGCGGGCTGGGGAACATGTGCAGGCTTCCTTCAGCCCTCCCTCTGGCTGCATGCATCTCCTGGGGTGCACACGGTGTCTGTCTCCTGTGGCGATGCCTGGCTGGGTTGGCTGCCAAGCAGGTGATGTGTGTGTGGCTGCCTCATTGCTGCACCTGTGCAGCCCATCTACGTGCTCCCGGAATGCTCATTAGCAAACACATCAGACACGCCCTCCAGCCTCCCCACTCCTGGCTCCTCATGGGGGGTCTGAGGCGGAGGCCCTTTCTCATCCTCTGGTGGCCTGGGTCCCATCCGAGGAGCTGATGGTTGAGCATCCGGGTGTGGTAGTCCAGCAGGGGCTGTGAGCAGCACCCTGGGAAGAAATGCCCCTCCCTGAGGGCTGTGGGGAGGTGGAAGCCCTTCTGTAGTAGAGATTTGTTGTAATTAGTCATCAGATCCCAACAGGGGCCGACTGCTTTTTTTGGCACAATAGGTCTCCTCCAACAGACCCTTCCCTGTTCTCCTTCGGGAAGTGGGAAGGTCTCTCTCTTTTGAAAAGCCTTTTGGACACCCCACTGGACACTTCTGGCATGGCTGGGTTCCTCGGGGTCAGCCCACAGTGTGATTTGAATGGTGCAGGGAGCAGCTTCCCAGTTACCTCCTAGCACCCCAGATCTTAGACCTGGAGGACACTCAGAATTCATCGAGCACTTGCAAACAGATTAGATGAAGTTGTGTGCCCACTGCAAGCGACTGTTGTGGCTGCCTGGAGCACTGCATCGAGAAATCCTAGCTGCGATTAATTAACAGTATCTGCCACGGTTAGGAGAGGGGAGTGGCACATGAATGCAGGAGATTTGCCTTCTCTGATCTCATTTGAATCCCTTTCTTCTGATTTCTACTGTTAGAGAGTCATTACCTCGCGTTAAGGCCTTGTCTCTCTGTTCATATTTCTTTAAAATGCATATGTGTCAGAAAGATAGTGAAGAATTCAATCATTGATTGATTGGGATTGATTGCAAAAAAAGAGAGCATTATCAGTTTTTGCTAGTTCTGGAAAATGCAATGCACTGGCAACTCTTAAAATACATAATCACTCGGCTTAGGATCCGTTTATCAGACTGCCTTCCAAAGTGGCAGCTGCCTGACAGGAAACCGGAGAGCTGATCAGTTTGGCGGAAGGTAAGTTCAGAAACTGGAGGTCCCCCGTCACAGTCACAGGGTGCACACTGCAGTGGGGACAGCAGGGGGCCAGAGGTATGGAGGCGCTGCCCACCTGTGGGAGGGCAGGAGACCAGCTCCACTCTTTCCTGTTCGGAAGCTCCTTCTTGGGAGAGCCCCGTGCTGCTGGCGCTGTCACCCGTTCCCTGTGGGCTGTGCCTCTGTCACCCTCTTCAGGGGGGTTGGGCTGGGGGAGAACGGAGGTTGCAGCTGCTTCATTTCCTCAGACTACAAACTTATTGGGGTCACTGGGCCGGCGTGCACAGGGTGGGGGATTACACACTGACAAGTGCGAGCCAGGCAGTTCGTTGTGTCAATGGGGATATCTAAGGAGTCTGACTCCCGTTAACGTACGAATTCCTTACAGAATTAGACTTTAAAGTGAAGAGCATAAGCCAAACTAGTTTGAATTAAAAGAACATAAATGGCAAAAAATCCTCTGGTCAGATTTATCAATTTTTCCTAAGGAAAACAGAATGGGAGGAAAGAGAAGCGTTTTTTTTTTTTTTTGCCAGGAAGACGTGCCGTGAGCTAACATCTATTGCCAATCCTCTTCCTTTTTTTCCCTTTTTCTCCCCAAAGCCCCAGTAGATTGTTGTATGTCATAGTTGCACATCCTTCTAGTTGCTGTATGCGGGATGCCATCTCAGCATGGCCGGACAAGCGGTGCGTCAGTGCGCGCCCGGGATCCGAACCCGGGCTGCCAGCAGCGGAGCGCACGCACTTAACCGCTAAGCCACGGGGCCGGCCCCAAGAGAAGCATTTATACAGGGTCAGTTAGACCCTCGTGAGTCCAGTCACAGGGGTAAGTCAGCAGTCCCGGCCTCCACCCCTGCACTAAGGTTATGTCAGGTGAGAGGCATCGTTTGTTCATTCATTCATTCCACAAGCACTCACTGAGCAATTATTACGTGCCAGCCTCTGACACTATGGGGATGAAGACGCAGGTCCTGTTCGCATAGAACTTTGAGTCCAGTGAGGAGTGTAGGCAAGAAAACAGGCGTTTTCAACAGAGTGCTCAGTGCCGCGCTCTGAGGCCTCGGTGTTCCCGTCTGTGGGAAGAGAATGTTTCTCTTCACCACAGAGCTCCAAGACACCAGAGCAGTGAGAGCTGTCCCAAGCAGTGTGCTGGGCGTGGGCCACTGGGTCCTGAAGCAGGTGGGGAAGGGTGACCCCAGAACTCACCATGGGGTGCGGGCTGCCCCCAAATGCCATGACTCCTTGCATCTGCAGAGTGTCTCATACATTTCAAAGCACTGTCCCTTGCAGTGTCTCATTTATCTCCCTTCTCCTCTGTGAGGCTGGCAGGGTGGGGATTATTATCCCAGAGGACCTAGGTCACATGCGTGGCTGGGGACAGAGCTGGGGGCCAGAACCCAAGTACACCTCCCGGGCTCATTCCATGGGGTGGACTGGGTGGAAGACGAATTGGGGAGTTAGGACAGAGCACAGAGACGAGGAAAGGACAGAGATTCTAACAGTACACAAGCCTGTCCTTCCTTCCTTTTTCTTTTGTTCTTTCTTGCAACTAAGAAATCCTTACATGGGGCTGGCCCCGTGGCTCAGCGGTTAAGTGCGCGCGCTCCACTACTGGTGGCCCTGGGTTCGGATCCCGGGTGCGCACCGACTTACCGCTTGTCCGGCCGTGCTGAGGCGGCATCCCACATACAGCAACTAGAAGGATGTGCAACTATGACATACAACTATCTGCTGGGGCTTTGGGGAAAAAAATGATAATTGGCAATAGATGTTAGCTCAGGGCCGGTCTTCCTCAGCAAAAAAGAGGAGGATTGGCATGGATGTTAGCTCAGGGCTGATCTTCCTCACACACCAGCACACACACAAAAAAATCCTTACTGAGGGCCGACTATGTACTGTGCTACCCCCAAACAGTACTGAACTCTCTTCCGACTGCCAGCAAATCTAGGTCAAAGGCAGAACTCCAACCCTAGTCGGGGCCTCATTCCCAAATGCCACGCTTGCCAGTTGTGGTATTGCCCCAGGAGCCAGATAGCAAGAATTTGGAGAAATGGGACCACTCCAGGGCTGGGAAGACTGCAGGATCCTAAAGTTCCCATTGAAGTTCCCATCAGCAGCACAGATCCCTAGTGCAGCCAGCCCCCCGTTCCTCCTCAAGGAACAGGGACTCACCCAATTTGGAGTACGGAGGCAGTAGGTGCTTGGACCTCTGGAAATGGCCCACCCAGGAGCCTGCTTTGCGGGTGTGATGACTTCTTCCCCGTGGTGACCTGGGCTGGGCAGTAGGAAGGGGGACGTGTACCTAATGGCTATGATGGGAGCGGCCTCTGCCTGCTCTGCTGAAAGCAACCAGCATCCAGAACTGGCCTGGCTGGCGAGGCCGTGGGAGCCGCTGTCATGGCGTGTGCAGTCTGAGGGCTCCTGGAGAGTCCATACTGCCCATCCTTGTGGGTCATGGGGAAGCGAATCCCATCTTGGCATAAGGAAGAACTCAATTATCCAAGCTGTCTGGGGCTGTGGAATGGGAGTCCTGGGAGAAACAAGCCACCTATCACAGGAAATATTTCTGTGAAATTGTCTTAGTTTTTACAGTTAAAAGGTATTTTCTGTTACTGAAGTGTTTAAGCAAAGGCCACCTCACAAATAGGGAATTTGAATCAGATAGCACTGTTCAAGTCCCAGGCCAGCAACTCACTGACTACGTGACACGGACGAGCCACTTGATGCCTTGACCTTAAGTTGTCTCACCTGAAAAACGCCCACCTCAGAGGCTGTTTGGGAGGCCTAAGGGAGCCGAATTTATAGAAAAAAGCTTTGTAAGCTGTGGAGTGCTATGTACTTGTTGTGGAAGGTTCCTTCCAACCCTAAGAGCCTGAGGCTGGTGATGAAATTCTACTATTAGTAGATCATTCTTTGGGTTAAACATTGCCCCTCCCCCTGGGAGCTGCATCGTCTCCTACTTTCCTACCCAGGCAAGGGAGAGAGGATAGCAGGAAAGCACTAGTGCGTGGGGACAGTGGGGTTAAGGAGAGAACGTTCTGGATGATGGGAAAAGTCCCCAGAACGAGAGTCAGGCTGAGGGAGGTGGGCATGTGGGTAAATGTGCTCATTCAGTCAAACTCCAGGTTGGGCCCTGGGAAGGCATGTCTGCTCAGAGAGGGACACTCTGGTCCCCATTTTCTGCACAGAGTCCCCCGTGAGCTGCCTTCTAGCCTCTGGAGACCAAGCGGGCCCTTCAAGTGACAGTCCTTCTCAGACCCAGCTCTGGTGCTCCTCTCACCTGGCCAGGCTTGGCTAAATAAAGATATGGTCCCTGTGGGAAGCCACTGGGGCTGAGAGCTCTTCTGGGGGGCTCCGGGCAGCAGGATCCAGCTCCCCACAGCTTGGCAGGAGCAATCACTGTCCCTCTCCCTGGACGCTGCCTCTGACCTTGGGTGACCTGGCAGATTGCAGTACCTGGGAGCTGGGGTGGGTGTGTGTGCCCGGGAGAGAGGCTGTGGGGTTGTTCCAGGCAGCTGGGGTCTGCTAAGCACAGTGCTGGCACTCCACCAGCACCAGGGTGTGGCCGGGATGGTGCCAACACAGCAGAGTGCAGCGTGGTCAGGCCAGTGGGGAGGAGGCTTGACAGTGAGCTGGGATATTTTAAGCTGACAGCAGCTCACCAGAAGGGCCCTTTATCAGCACAGCTCCTGCGGCCATGGGGGAGTTATGCAGGGGGCAGGGCAGGAGTGGGGTTCATGGTTTTCTCAGGACACCTGTGACTTCTGGTGAAAGAGGAGTTTAGAGAAACAACCCTTCCCAGGCCTGTCCTGGCTGAAACAAAGACAGTGCCAAAACTTGTTGGCTGCCTTCTCCCTCTCCTCCATGATCTCCGGGGAAGGAGCAAGCAGTGCCTGGATGCTCAGTTTCTGTGTTAGAAGGGGAAAGCTCACTAAGCCAGGGTGCGGAGGACCTACTTTTGAGTCCTGGCTCTGCCACTTGCTGGGTGTGTTGTGACCTTGGCCATGTCATGGGCCATCTTCAAGCCTGAGTTTGTTCATTTGGAAGGGAAGCTAATTCTGCCTCGCCTTCCTCCCAGAGATGTTGTGAAGGCTTCCAGATCATGGAGGAAGAATTTGTGAAACTGTGAGGTGCTGTACCCATGTAAGTTGGTATTGATGGCTTCCTGCTGAGTAACTTCCCATTTGCCTCCCCACATCCCTGCTGCAGCAGCAGCTCCCTCCCCCTCTAATGGGCTACCCTGGGGCTTGGGGCTCCTGGGCATGGGTGGGGCTACAGAGAGGTCTCTGAGGCCTTGGCGAGAGGCTAAGTAAAGCCAGAATCCCCCCTCCTGCCAGTGCCTACCTCTAAAGAAAGTGATGAGGCACGAGGCCTGGAGAACACTGATGGAAATCAATTAGAGAAATCAATGCCCCTGCGTGCAGTTATGTATTCCTTCCCTCCCAGCGGATCCCATCCACCCTGCCCCAGCAGCCCTGTTCACTCTTTGGGAGTCAGATGGTTTAAGTTAAGCCCCTGCTGGTCTCCATACCTAGACTAGTTTGCTCCAGCCAGGTGGGGCCTTGGGGATCCTGAGTGGCCCTCTGGTGAGGGAGTGTTATTGATGGGGTCAGCCTGCCATTAGGAGGGAGATGGGGCTGGACCAGGGCTGGGAAAGCCCGTGGATAGGCCTGGCACCTTGGGGCTGCGCCATGCTAGACGGGATCCTTTCTAGGCTCTAGACTTGAACTCCAAGGATTAGGCCAAACAAAGCCCCCAGGAAAGATAAAAAAGAAATTTCAGTTCTCATGATTTCTTCACACTGTTGCTGGACAGGGCAGGGAGAAAGGGCATATTTAAGATGTTCTGAATTGGGACATCAAAATTTATAGCCTGGGAGCCATTGCTTTGCTTATTTATTTATGGCACAGAGGCTACCAGGGCAGGACCCTGGATCCCAACTGCCAGAGTTCAAATCCCGGTTCTGCCACTTAAAATATGACCCTAGGAACTTAAGTCACTTTTCTTGCCTCAGTTTTCTCATTTATAAATGGGGCTATAATAGTACCTACCCCACAGAGTCGCTGTAAGAATTAAAGGAATATCAACATGCATCTTGCCATAAAGTTGGCTACTTTATTTTTTCCAATGACAAGACCTGAGAAGTCAGGGCTGGTCACTTTATCCTGGCCTGCCCACTGTCTGAGTGGAAGGCGGTTTCCCTCCTCCCTGTCCCCTGTGTTGAATCCGTCACCAATATCTTGCCAATTCATCTTTACAACGCCGCTGCCCACCACCTGCTCCTGTCATGCCCACCACCTCCTCCTGCCCCTGCCTACCACCTCCTCCTGTCTGTGCCACCATCTCCCTTGCCCACGCCCACTGCGACCTCCTGTCCACATCCACCACCTCCTCCTGTTTTGGACCTTCATTACCTCAGGCCGAGACTGTTACAATCACCTCCTAACTGGTGTCTTTTCTCCATTCTTCACAGAGTTGTCAGATCAATCTTCCCAAAAGACCATTTTTGTCCTGTCACTCGCCTGCTCAAAAACTTTCAGTGGCTCCTAGAGGAGCAGGTCCAAAGCCTTCGATGCTTGATTCTCCACTGTGCTTCCCAATGGACCTCCTAGGTCTCCCCCCAGCAGGCCTTCCCCACCAGTGGGCTTGGTCCTCTCGACTCTAGGATTGTTCCTCAGGCCTTCCTTACCACTGTTTTTGCCTGTGCTGCCCCTTACTAGAGGGCCCTCCTCTGTGTTCAGCCAAGTTCTGCCCATCCTTCCACGCCCAGCTCAAATCCCACCTCCCCCAGCAAGTCCTCCATAATCCAGTGGCACTGACTCTTCCTTTCTCTCACTTGACCCCAGTGTGCCTGTGGGTTGCTCACTATCTTTTCATGGGGACATGCCCGAACTCCATCTGTAAATGCTTCCATGGCAGGGGCAGTCCTGCTCAGAGCCATATTCCCTACAGCCTTCGGCACTGTGCCAGAGCAGAGAAGGGATCTGATGTCTGTGCTGGTTGACTGACTGCGGGAGGCCTGGCTCAGCCGCTGTCTCATGGCTGAGGGCACCTCTGCTTGCCAGCTCCGTGGCTCCTGACATGTCTTAGCTGGCACCTTCTATTTGTTCCTGGTTGGTTTTTATCTCTGAGGCAAGGGAACCCTCAGCCTTCTTCGCCCCACTGCAGGAGAGGAAAGGATGAGATTTTGCTGGGAGCAGCACACGTCAGTTGAGCTCTGTGGCTAATACGTGTGTGCACATGTGTGCGTGTGCATGCACGCGTGTGTGTACTGGGATGGGGCTGCAGCCCTCTTCCCCTCCACTAGTCCTTCTTCCCTCTCTCTCTTTTCTACTGCTTTTGCCCTCCAGAGAACTCACTCCACAAGACGAGTAGGCCTAGAGAGATGAGGAAATGGAAGAAACGAAGGGTCTCAGTGCTGCCTCCCCCTGCACATCATAACTCCTGGATCTGTGGTGAGGAGGGGCCGTCGCAGGTGGGCAGGAGGCTGATCTGCTAGTGAGCTCAGGAGCAGCTGGGAGGGCCCCATGAAGGCCGCTGAAGGACACAGTACTTGAGGTGTGTGGAAGTGTACCCGTGAACCTCTGGGCTTTCCTCTGCACCTGCTGAGCAAGTCTCCTTTCTCCCATGACTGCCTCTTGCAAGATCTCCTATCCTGATCCTCTACCAAGTAGTCTCTATTTCCCTGAACCCCCGGAGCCTTTTAGCTCTGCTTCTCATTTGCTACTTAGGTTTTATGCCTTGTCATAGGTTCCTAGTTGTTCTGGATCCTAAGGATCCAGAGGAACGGGGTGACATTTTATGAACACATTTCTCTGAACCAGGCATCTGACTAGCTGCTCTGTGGACAGTATCTCACCTCATCTTTACAAAGTTGGTTTGTTGTTAATCCCCCCATTTTATAGATGAGATAACTGAGGTTCAGAGAGATTCAGTGGCCTGTGGCTGCTGTGTGTTCATCTGTGTTTCCTCTACAGGTCTCAGCACAGGGAGCCTTACACGTAGACACTCAGGAAACAACAGTGTGGCATTTGGACTCTGCCATCTCTAAGGGCAGCTCAGGTGGAGGGTTGGGATCAGCAGAGAGTGGGGTGTAGTGGGAGACGCTTGTATAGACAGCACGGAAGAGAGGGCCCAAGGTCAGGTGCCCCACAGCCACAGCAAGCTGAATGCTGGTGGTGGCTGGTGTTGTCCACTGTCCTTGTGAAACCTGGGTGATCTCAAGTGCCTGAAGGGCCCTGGCCACTCACTTCCTGCTACCAGATTCCCCTTGCCCCACTGTGGGAAGTCAGTGGGAGCCACCCCTGGGTGTCCACTGCTGCTTTCTCAGCCCCTTCACTGGAAAGGAGGCAGGGCAAAGCTCCTATATGTTCTCTACCTTATGCCTAGCCAGGGTTAAAAGAAAGTTTAAAAACTTTTTTGTGGGGGGAGAAAGGAGAGGGATGTGCTAAGCACTAATCTTGCAGCCTGGAGTAGGGCGCTTGGAAGAGGGAAGACCTGGGTGGGATACCAAAGTGCCAGGCAGTGCAGGGTATTTCCCCAACCAGAAGGCCCAGAAAGAGGGGAGGGGAGGGAGAGAGTTTACTTAACATCAGGGTCCCAGCCTCTGGCCTCCAGTGCAAGACTATCTGGCAATATAGTTCCTAGCCAGTTTTCATCCTTTAACCTACACTTTTCTGAAGCCGGTTCTGTAAGTCCCCCAATTTTTGGAAAGAAGCTAGGAAACCTTGTCGGATGTGAAGTCATTTCCTAGAACCGGAGAGGCCCTGAGAAATGACAGGGAGGGCAGCCCGGAGGGGGCTTTCCTCAGCTCCAGTCCCCAACCCCTCTTGGGCTAGGTTCCTCCAGTAACCCGCAAATGGGAGACGGGGTGGAGGCGAGGATGGGGCGAGGGCCGATGCCCTAGGATGGGCCAAATGAGCGCCATTTGGAGGAGCCCCGGGCTGAGTGCTCCCAAGACTGGAGAAGCCGCGTTCCCGCCTAAACCCGCAAGATGGAAGTTGCTCTCTCTAGCTTTCCCACTAGCAAAGGCTGCTGGTTTTATGAGTGACCCCTCCCTTGGCGCCCAGGTCGATTTCTAGCATTTGCTCTTTTCCAGAGTCTTGTTCATTTAAAAAAGCATCTTAAAAGGCACTACCAGATACACCTTAGACCCAGCCTAGACTCGGTTTTTGGTAGCGTGGAACGTTTATGAGGCATTGCGTGTACCCCACCCCAGCACACGCGGTGCGCGCGCGGAGCTGTGTGCAGGAATGTGTGCGCCAAAGCCGAGGAATGCAGGGCCGCTCTAACGTAGCTGAGGATGTGTCGGGGCGAGCGAGGGGCTGGGGTGCCCGGTGTGCGTGGGTGTGTGCCCCATGCGCACCGCGGCGTGTGCCCCTGCGTATCCACAGCCCCGCCGCCTCGCCCCGTCTTGCCGGAACGTGTTAGCAACCTCACCTCTTTCAGCCCTTTCCCAGCCAGACGCTTCCTTTTTGGTGTTTCTGGGCATTTACTGTAAATTCCGTGACTAAAACAGGCCGGTGAGCCAGCCCAGGCCATCGACAGATGGATCAATCGCCCCCTTCCCAGCTGGGGGAGGGGCACCCCACCCAAAGCCTCGGAAGCGGGGAGCTGCCGGCTGCCTTGGGAGAGCTCCCCGGAGCCTAGCCCGCCGCCCAGCCCTGGTCCGGGTCGGTTTCGGGACGCTCCCGCCGTGGGGGTGCGAACCCCCGCCTGATCCCTCCGGAGGGGTTCAGGCAGGTTCGCCGGCCTCGGAGGAGGCGGGACAGGGCACCCCGGAACCGTAGCCTCCTTCGTCGCCGGGGGAGGGGAGACTACTGGCAAAGGAGAGTCTCGAAGGGCTCCGACGCTGGAGCGTGCGGGGGGCGAGCGCCCGGCGGGCGTGCGGGGAAAGTTCTCGGGCCCCGCGTGGAGAGCACACGTGTATGCATGCGCGGGGCTAGACCTGGGCAGGCAGGCTGCGCGGGGACGCTAGGCGCTGGCGCTGGAGGGGGGTCCTTCTTTTCACTTACATCTTGGGGAGACGCTTTGCTCCGGCTCTCTGACCAAGGGCGCATCCGCCCGTAGAGGGCGGAGCCCCCTCCCCAGACTCCGGCCACCAAGTCGGGCGTTTTCTAGCGCCCCTCCCCCACGCTCCCGGGGTGGCTCGGGCGCCCTGGACTCCACGCCCTCGGGCCTCAGCTGAGCCTCCCCAGGCCTCCGAGACCGTTGGCCGAGGGAGCGGGGGCCGGGGCATGGGGGTGGGAGGGCGCAGCCCTCTCGCGGCGGGGCAGTGGGTGGGGGCGCGCTTTGGGGGAGGAGGAGGTTGCGGAGGCTTTGGTGGGCTTGAGCCGTAGCGGCGAGGAGCCGGTCAGTTTCCGGCAAGGCAGCAGGTCAGTCCGGGGAAGGGCGGGCGGCAGAGCAGAGGGAGCCAGCGGCGGGGCTCTCCTCTCGGCCAGCGTTTCCCAGTGCCACCGCCATCGCCGCCGCCGCTGCAGAGTGTCGCTGCTCCGCCGCGCTCCCGCGCCGCCAGCCGCCTGGGAGCCGGAGCGCCGAGCCCCGGGCGGAGAGGGGCGCGGGCGCGAGAGCCACGGCGAGGGAGCCGCGAAGGGGAAGGGGGTGGGCGGAGGGAGGAGCAGGGAGAGAGGAAGAGGGGGAGGGAGAGAGGAGAGCGAGGGGGAGCTGGAGAGAGCGAGAGCAAAGAGCGAGAGCTGAGGAGAGGAGAGGAGGGAGAGCAGAGAGAAAGACACACGCACGCAGAGACACACGGTCACTGGAATTCCATTAGAAAAAGTGAGACGAGCAAGGGTTAGCGGGAGAAGAATTTTTTGAATCTTTTCTTCGTCTTGGTGCGAAAGAAGCGACTCGGGTCTCTCGTCCTCAAAGCTCCCACTGGATTGTTCCTTGGCGCTTACACCCGTCGGCGGATTTCTTTGCTATTTGCATTTTATTCTGACTCCGACCCTCGCCGCCTCTTTCCAGCCCTTCACCCACACATCGCCTCTCCCCCACCTCCCCAGGCCCCTCCCGGGAAGCGCTGGGGGAATTGGACCCGCGGGGACTCGCGCCTTCCCGGACGAGCGAGGGACGGCAGACCTGAGGACCGGCTGTCGGCTGTCGAGCGGATACACACACATACGTGTGTGTTGGATTTTAGTGGGCAGGGGCGTCGAGAGGCAGCCCGCCGCACTCTTTTCCTCCCACCCCCTCCGGCCAGAGGGGAGAATCGCAGGACTCGGGAGCTTCACCCGGTGGACTAGCTGAGATCTCCGCATTGGATTAGGGGCTGATTAGCTCTGCTTGGCTATTATTGTTATTATTATTATTATTTTTACCCAAGGGAGAAACAGAAAAACTGTGGGATTTATTTAACATGATCTTGGCAAACGCCTTCTGCCTCCTCCTCTTTTTAGGTGAGTACCTGCGGACGGCGAGGGCAGCTTGTCCGCCGGAGCCTGGGGGGCGGCGCGGGGCCGCGCGCTCGGGCGCCGGCGAGCAGCCGGGAACGCGGGGGGCGAGCAGGGCGCGGGCGGGCGGGAGACGGGCGGAGAGAGCGCGCCGCGGAGCGAGTCGGGCCTGGCGCTGCCGAACCGAGCGGGCCGGGCGGCGGGGATGCGGGCGGAGGGCCGGGAGCCGCGGTTGGCTGGTTACGCGGGGAACTGGGAGGGAGACTCCCAACACCCAAAGCGTCGCCGCACACCCGCGCACACACACTCGCTCACTCGCACAGTGATAGGACTCATTTCCCTCAAAATAATGGGTTCAAATTGCAGCAACTAAGAAAAAAATAAATCCAACTCTTGATCTGGAAGAGGAGGGAGTGGAGAGGCTTTGTGGCGGGGAGAGAAAAATCGTGTCAGTCCCTTTTCCGTGGGCTCCCGAGGCGATTGTGGTGGCGGGCGAGGGTTTCTCCAGAAGCTCCTGGTTGGACGTCTGTCGGGGGGAGCGCTGCCAGCCATCTCCCACCTGCCAATCAATCTCTGGGAAATGCACCCGGCTTCCCACTCCCCAACCCCTTCCCAGCGGCTCCACTCCCTGGAACACTTTTCAAGTTTCTCTCCACCCTTTGCGCTCCCTGCGGCCCAGACCCCAGCCAGATGGGCGGGCGGGAGTTGGGGGTTGTGAGCAGCCCTTCACTGCCTTCCCTTTGCTGCCTCTGGGGGCCATGGACCCCGTAGCTGGTGGGAAGAGGAGAGAGGGAGGCCAAAGTTTGCTTCCTCTGGTGAAGAAGGAGAGTGAGGGAAAAAACCGGATCTGAGCAAAGCCCACTGCTCATTCTGTGAGCTGCCTCCTCCACGCGGAGGAAGGAGGCGCTGCCTGGTGCCGGTGAACCCGGGCAGTCTCTTTCCCACCCAGAATTCCCTGCCCGTCGCCCCCTTTGATGCAGCTGCTTGAGAAACAGTGGTAAAGAGAGCATTCTGGGGGTGGAGGTGAGGAAAAGAGGGTGTTTGCAAGGCTGTGTGCTGACCAGGAGTCCCAGGCAAGGCTGGTGGCCAGGAGTAGATGCTCCAGAGAGGGGGGCAGGTAACTTGTGTGTGTGGGTGTATGTTGAAGGAGCACTCATCTGCTTCAGTGTGGGTGCTGTACCTGCCACCCTGGCTTGCTGTGTAGCCAGTGGTGAGCCAGGCTGCTCAGCTGGGTCATGAGCACCCTTTTCCTCCTGGACCAGGAGAGAGAGGAAGGCTGGGGAGGTAGGTGCTTGTCACAGGAAGATGTGGATATCTAGAGGACGACTAGGACAGGGGAGACAGTCAGTGTTGGTCGGGCCCTGGCCCTTTGTCCACCCCCCTCCTCTGCCCTCTCCCGAAGGCCGAGTTCCCCAGGGGGCAAGGCCCTGATCTAGGGTGTGGCCTTCACGCCTGCCTCCCTCAGCCTGAGGGTGAGAGGGGCTGAGGGAGGCAGCTGTGAAGGTGCTCTGGGCTGCTGTGATCTTGCAGCCTTTCGCTGCAACCCTCTGCAAGCGGACTCTCATTCTGAAGGAGCTATTATAAAACCTGACCTTTTCTCCCACTGCTGGTTTGAAAACCTGGCTTTTTGGGGCCAAGAATAAGCAGGGTGAAGGAAGAAAGAAAATTGTATTTCAGGAAAAGCAGCCAGATTGTCCACTGCTGAGCTGCACACACCCCGGGCCGCCAGAGCTCCCAGGTGTGGGTGCCTTCTGAGGTCTGGTGGAGGAGGGCAGTGTGGGCCCCTCAGGCACCTCCAGGCCCAGACCCCCATGTTGCAGGCAGCCTTTTCCCAGCTGAGGCGGCTGAGGAGTGGACTCTGTTCCCATGGTGTCTGTGGGGGTGTGTGTGGGGGCATGGTCAGAGACGCCTACCCTGGGGTCTGCCACTCTGGGGGCTGAGTGCTGAGAGGAGGAGTGAGAGCTGGAAAGGAATAGGGGGCGGCCAGCTGCCCCGGTCACAGCCCTTCAGTTCCCTTCTCTTGAGAAGCCCCTTTCCAAAGCCAGGGTGAGGGGTTAGCTGAGTGAGCACAGAAGTTTGCAAGGCTCTGAGTTAGGCTTGCCACGGAGGAAGGGATAGGTTGCTGTAAAGGAAACTTCAGCCTCAGAGCCCCTTTCCCAGCAAGGAGCCCACAGTTGGGAGTTGGTTGGAAATTCCATTTGGGGGTGAGGGTTTTCTGGACCTTGAGACTTGGTGGGCAGTTTCAGTTGGGGGCTTGGTGAAGCATGTTCCCAGGAGCAGGGGCCTTCGGGGTGCTCCTCCCGAGGTTCTGGGCGAGGTCTGGGGGTGGAGAGGCCTTCCTGGCCCAGCCATCCTGACTGCCAGTGTTGACATGGTCGGAGAGAATGAGATGAGGAAAGTGGTGGGGGGCGGGGCTGATCAGAGGGCCCACTTCCACTGTAGCTCTTGGGGGGACATCCGATGCAGGAGGGTCCTTGTAGCTCTGTGTGGTCTCTCAGTCTCCTTGTGTCTCTAGAAGCTGCTCTACATGTCTTTTCTTGATGGGTGTGAGTTTTCCCCTGATCTGGAACTTGGACTCTAGGATACCTTCCAGCCTTTACTCTCCTGGAATTGTTGGCGAAAGGCTCTGAGTTGCTGTGATTTATTTCTCTGGCTGGCTTGATTAGTTCCACGGGTCATGACGCTAACTAAAAGAGTCAGGGATGGGTGGCAGTCAGGGAGTTTGTGTGGTGACAGGATGCACCGAACCTCTGCAGAGCATCTTCCTGCCTGGATCACATTTGCCAGCTGGCAGGATGGGGGAAGCCCTTGCTTTTGGCACAGGAGTCTAGGCTTCTGTAAGGACTTTCCCTTGGGGCTGTAGACCCCATCTGTAGAGCAGGAGGAGTAAATGTTCTCATTGTTCCCATCTCCTGGGCTAATGTCCTGACCTTTAAGCCTGCCAAGGATGGCCCTTTCGCAGTCTTTCTCCGACAGTGCAGCCTCAGGGGCAGTCAGGGTAGGAGGGGAGAAGCCTGCTGGGATGCTGGGATGCCAAGTCAGTGGGAGGCCCAGGACTGGGCCATTCTTGAGGCTCTAGCAGGCTGGCTGGCAGTCTGGCTGGGTGGGGGCAGCATGTGCCAGGGAGTCTGGTTAGCTCAGCGGCTCCTGGGTGGCCCAGATGCACACGAGTCCTGCTGAGGGACCTAGGAGTTTGCTGAAGCCGGGGAATAAAGCTGCTGCCTCAGCTTGGGCGGAGGACATCTCTCCAGCTGATGCCTGAGCGGATGCCCCGCTGTCCATGCTGGCACTCCATGCTGGTTTCTTTTCTGGTCTTGTCTCTGCCTGGCGACAGCCTTCAGCTCCTCCTGTCCTGAGGCAGAGGTGTGTCAGTGGGAGAAGGAAATGCCTTTTGCTCTGGACCCCGAGGACGTCTCCACTCCAGGCCCACTTCTGCTCCTCTTTTCCGCCTTCTTGTGGGCTAGGCCCGGTCCCTCTAGGAGGGATGCCGGCTCTGTGGGGAGTGACAGGCTCTCGGTGCAGCCTTCTGCCTCCAGGTGTCGCTGTCTCCCTGCGGTAGCTCCCCTGAGCAGGGCCTCCTAGGGGAGGAGTCAGAAGTGGTGGTTCTGGGTAGACATGGGGAGATTCTGTGGGATTCTGAGGAGGGGACTTCTAGCCTAGGATCATATTATGTTTCGGGGCAGGATGGAGTGGAGGAAGCCTCCCCGATCATTCCTTGGGTCTTGGAAAAGCCAGTCTTGGCTCTGGGCCGTGGTCTGGGTCTTTTCTAGGGCAGGATCTGGAATGAAAGGCTGTGAGAGGGCAGGGAGACTGAGAAGAGGTCTGTGTCTAGAGGAAACCATTTTAGAGGTTGATTTGGAAAGGACCAGGCGGGCTTCTTCCTGCCCTTCACTTCTAAATCTTTTTCCCCGACCCCTCCCCTCCGAGGACTGTGGGTTTGGGCACACTGGGGACTTGCAGTCAATGGATGAGAAGGGTGCCCTAATTCCTGCTTGCTCTTTTGGAGGGGGAGGCTCCATGTGTGGGACCAGCGGCTGAGGACCAAAGCTCTTTCCCTTTTGCAATTGATTTATTGTTTGGCTTTTGGAAAGAAGAGAAAAAAGGAGAGACAGACGGGAAGAGGGTTTCAGGGGAGGGCAGGGAGGAAAGGAAAGAGAAAAGGAAATAGGAGGTGATGGAGAGAGAGAACACAAGGCCATTTGAAGAGACAGGGTGATGGAGAACTAGACCTCTTAGGAGGAAGTCGGAAAGAGAAGTGTGTGAGAGAGACAGGGAAAAGGCACGTTGAGAGGGCTAGAGGGAGAGAGGGAGGGAGAGAGAGAGAGAAAGTGGAGTTGTTCGGCAGGCATTTTCTACAGCAGTTTCTTTTGGCGGGGACTGGGGTGGAATATGTCCGTGGAAGGCACGTTTTCAGGTCCCGGCTGGAGTGAAGCTGGGCTGGAAGGTGTGGAGGGGCTGGGCTAGCGAGGGGTGGCTCCTCCCTTCTGGGGTTGCCTCAGACCACAGGGTTAGGTTGGTCTCTCTGGGTCTTCTCTTAACCTCTTGGAGCTCAGAATGAATAGGCTAGGGGTCTGAGGGGCCTTTTTGGCCTTGTGTGTGATCTTGAGTTGTCATCTCCCTTCTTTGGGCCTCAGTTTCCCCCCAGTAAAATGTGGGGGCTGGACTGTGTGGTCTCTAAGGTCCCAACAGGCTATGAAAGTTAAATTATTTGCTGCTGCTTTCAAGGCTCAACCCAGCGCCTTGCCTGGCCCTCTGGTTGGACCTGAGGTTGGGAGAAGTCCCGGGTAATATGAAGGTGCGATTCCCCCTCTGCACATGCTGGAGGGCCCTGCAGCTCCTGGCCCTCTGCTGAGGCTGTGACATTCTTCTCTGGCCTTCTGGCATCTTAGATCTCTGTGGTCTTGAGCGAGGGCCTTCTGACTTTACTGTGCTGTGCTCCTGGGACCGTGGCCCGGAGCCACGGGCTGGAACCGGAGGAGAATCTGGTAGAGCCAGGGCAGAATGGCAGCTTGAGTCTGCTTTGGGTTTGGGGAGGGGTGGTGGTGTCTTGGGATCCTTTAGCAGCCCTTCCTCTGATCTCTCTGTTGGGGAAGGCAGCATGGAGCTGGCCTTGACGTGCTTTGGAATAAAATGGGTATGAAGTTCCCAGAAGGGCCCAAGCCCCCAGGCTTGCATCTTGGGTCAGAGGTTGTGGTGCCCTCATTCATGCTTGTCTTCCCTCCCCACCACCCAGACGAGACCCTCCGCTCTTTGGCCAGCCCTTCCTCCCTGCAGGGCCCCGAGCTCCACGGCTGGCGCCCCCCAGTGGACTGTGTCCGGGCCAATGAGCTGTGTGCGGCCGAATCCAACTGCAGCTCCCGCTACCGCACGCTGCGGCAGTGCCTGGCGGGCCGGGACCGCAACACTATGCTGGCCAACAAGGAGTGCCAGGCGGCCCTGGAGGTCCTGCAGGAGAGCCCGCTGTACGACTGCCGCTGCAAGCGGGGCATGAAGAAGGAGCTGCAGTGCCTGCAGATCTACTGGAGCATCCACCTGGGGCTGACTGAGGGTAAGCCTGGGCGGCCCTCCAGGGGAGGCGCGGTGATGGTGGTGGTGAGGGTGTGTGGGGGCCCAAGGTTCAGAGCGAGGACTTGGTGATGGAGTGAATTGTCTCGCTCTCTATCTCCACCTGCCAGGGGTACCTAGAACCCAGAGGAGGTAGCTGCTGACCTAGGAGGGCAGCTGTTGTTGGAGGAGGCCAGGAGAGACGAAGAAGAAGGAGGGGTGACAGCTGAGGAGGAGAGGGCCAGGCGGTGGGAAAAGGAGAACAAGACTGGAGAAAGGAGAGGGGAGCAGAGGTTGGGGGAGAGGAATAAACCAGGGAAGGACAGATGGACGGACAGCGGAACGGAGGAACGTGTGAAGTGGTAACAAGAGAAGGTGAGGCAGGAGTTCCAGGGCGGATGGGGTGGTGAGAAGGAGGGGGGGCAGACGGCAGGCTGTGCACATGCAGAGCTGTGCCGCGAGAGCAAACCGGCCCCTACTCCCCGCTGCCGGGCGCTGAGCTGAGGGCTGTCCCTTCCCATTCTTCCTGCTCCCAAGAGGCCTGCCCCTGCACGTGGCTTCCTGACCACAAGGCTGGCCTGGGCACCTCCTATGGGGCTTGGAGCAGTGTGAGGGCAGCGGGGCCTGCATCCCTTGGCAAGCCCCCTCCAAGTCCCAAGGCAGAACCTGTAGTCCCCCCACCCTCCAACACCCACCTCCCCCCTTTCCTCCCCCTCCAGACTGGAGTGTGGAGGATTTGCAGATACTGTGGGAGGGTGGCCACTTGGGTCAGACGTTCATTTATTAATTCAACAACTGTTTATTGAGAGTTTACTGTCTGCTAGGCATTTGGGAACAATCAAGAACAAGCTGGGGCAGCCTCCGCCTCCGTGGAGCTCATAGTCTGGGGGATGTGGATAAGTCAGCGGCTTTCTGTCATCTGGTGGTGTGAGGGCTGTTGGAAAGCACCGGGGGCTGTGGTAGCACTGAGGAGGGGCACCTTCCTGGAAGACGCAGCCTCGGAGCTGAGACTTGAGTGAGCTGCAGTTATGGTGAAGGCATACGGGGAGAGCGTGGGAGGTGGGGGGGAGCCTGGGCGAAGGCCTGTGTGTGCGAGAGCTGAACTTGCTCACAGACCTGCAAGTAACTCAGTATTGTAGGGGGGGAGTAGGGGCTGCAGTGGGGTGAGGAGGGGGGAGCGGGTATGGGGTCTGGCGAGCAGCGGGGAGCCCTGAAGGGTTTTCAGTGAGATGATCCATCTCTGCTTCAGGACAGTGTTCACGTGGTTCCAATGAAGAGAGTAGACTGGAGAGTGTTTGGAGGCCACTGTGAGATACAGGCCAGGAATAACGGTGGCTGGACGAGGGCAGCGGCAGGAAAGAAGGGTCTGAGAGCTGTTTAGGAGGTAGAATCAACAGGTCTTGGTGAAGGGAGAGAGGAGCCAAGGACAGCACGTGTCTTCTGTCTTGGGCGACTGGGCAGGTGGTGGGGCCGTTTACAAGAAGCAGCGGAGGTGTGAGTGAGGGAGGGCCGGGAGATGCTGAGTTTATTCTGGGGCCTGTGCCTCTTGTTGGCCGTGCCCTGCAGATAGCTGGGCCTGCAGGGCTGGAGCTCAGGAGAGGAAGTAGGACTGGACATGGAGATTTTGGAGTTGCCAACAGCCTGGTTAGGTGTTAACCAGGGCCAAGGGAGTGGGTGCTGTCACACTGGGAGGAGGGCAGGGACAGAGCCCCGGGGCCACTGACATTTAGAGATGGGCAGGGGAGGGGGACAGCCCGGTGGCGCAAGTGGTTAAGTGCGTGCGCTCCGCTGCGGTGGCCCGGGGTTCGCAGGTTCGGATCCCGGGCGTGCACTGACGCACTGCTTGGCAAGCCATGCTGTGGCGGCCTCCCATATAAAGTGGAGGAAGATGGGCACGGATGTTAGCCCAGGGCCAGTCTTCCTCAGCAAAAAGAGGAGGATTGGCAGATGTTAGCACAGGGCTGATCTCCTCACACACACACACACACACACACACACACAAAAAGAGATGGGCGGGGGAGGAAGGGAGGCCTGCAGGGGTGCTGAGGAGGCTCTAAGGGAAAGAGGGAGGGCCAGTGAGACACCTCCAGGGGAGCTCATTCTCACAAGAAGGAGAGTCACAGCCTCCAATAGTTCAAGTCCAGCAGGAGAGGGTGGACAAGGGTCCCTGATGCCATTGGGTGAGCTTCTTAGTGGCTGCTGGGAGCAGAAGCCTGGTTGGGGGGTGAATGGGAGCCTGGGAGCTGGAAATGATGACTGTGGACAACAGCTTCTACAAGTTTGGTCTGAAGAAGAGAGAAGAACGAAGAATAACTTTTACTTTTTAAAGATTCGAGAGGGTTGAGCAGTTTAAATTCTAAGGTAGGAGAGTGGTGATGGAGATGCTGAGGTGAAGAAGAGTGAGGGATATTCTTGGAACCGTGCCCTTGGGAGAGGGGAGAGGTGGGCCAGGGCACTGGGAAGGGGTTAGTCTTAGGTTCGAGGAGCAATACCGCCCTCAGCTGCTGGAAGGGAGGATGGAAACGGATCAGGTGTGGAGGCTGTATGGCGAGGGATTCCTGACCAGTGGCTGAGGTACTTGGAACATGCCCTGAGTATAGGAACGAGCTGGGCATGTAATTATTAATAGTGTCACCACCACTAGTAACAAAGTAACTGCTCGTGAATCAGGTGGTCACTCCTCCCACTTCCAGCACCCTTGAGTCCTAGACCCAGAGTGAGCAGAGGGACACTGCCCCAGTGCCCTGCTCTTGACTCTGAGACGAGGAGCTGTCTTCCTCCTGAGGCTGACTCTGTCATGCACAGAAAGTTAAGGTCCCTGATTCAGCGAGCTGGGTTGTTTAGTTTCTTGTCTTCTTTCTGGCAGCCTTCAGTTTCAACCCAAGGGAGATTGGGCAGTAGGCTGGGGTGGGTGTGCCTCGGGCTGCAGAATGGACAGGGAAGGGGACGGGAACTGCCAGCTAGACGAGCCAGTGGGCCGCCTGAGGACCGTCCCACCTGAGTGGCTCCCTCCAGCATCACTGCATCAGAGCACAGAGGACCTGGCTGGAGAAGTGAGGCGTTTTGAGGATAACGATACGCATGTTGTGCATTTATGCTGCGTACTGCCGTGTGGTCGTCATCGCCCTTTCCACCCAGGAATGCCTGACTGAGATGGCTTCGTTCTGAGTCTTGAGATGGTTTGTTGGTTCATTCACTCCACAAACATCTGTTGAACACCGACTGTGTGCTTCAGAGGGTGAGGGCACGAAGAAGCCATGTTCCCTGTGCCAGCCAGCGTGCAGGCTGGGAGACCCTTCTCCTGGGCCCGCTCTAGAAAAGCAGACCCTGCTTTCCTCCTTCCTCAGAACCCTGCCTTCCCCCTGCTGGGATCCCACAATCCCTGCCCCCTGGGTGCCAGAGGTAGTTCCTGCCTGGGGCTCACCAAGGGAAGCCGAGGGGCCCTTTAACAGCAGGTAATGTTCCTATGAGTGACAGGATCCAGCTGAGAGTGAACTATTCATGGTGTGGCGGAGTGGTCCCCTTGGGGGAGGCTGCACGCATTTCCTCCCTATTCCTTAATAACACTCAGTAACCTGCTTTTGCCTGGGGTGGGGCGAGGATCTCAGAGAGGAGAGAACCCTGTGGGTTTGCATTTGGATTCTGGCTTCTGCTTGGCCCACTGGTGGGCACATTCCCCTGGAAACTTGGCCCCACCTTCTCCCTCTACCTGAGGCTGAGCTCGTGGTGCAGAGTCTGAGCATGTGGACAGAACTGGTGGTGACAGGAATGTGGCCTCTGCTGAGCTTCTAGACAGTCCCAACTGCAAAGGACCTCGAGGTCATTTGGTCCCACCCCCATTTGGATGGGGAAGCTGAGGTGCAGGGAGCCCGAGTGGCTTCCTCGGGCCCCCGACTCCTTATCTAGACTGCTTTCCACTGCCCTGGGGGAGAGCCTGTGGCCTTGGTCCTGTCTTCCCCTTTTGTCATCACCCCACCATAACCACCAGTATTTACACGGAGGGGCTGTTGCTGTGGAACCTGAGCCAGGCTTCTTGCCTTCCCCAAAGGTGGCACTGAAGTTCAGGATCACCCTGGCCCTTCAGACGAGAAGAGCAAAGGCTTCTCCTGCGTGTCCTCTCCCTGGTCGTGGCCCGGGAATCTGACATCCTGGGTTTGGTGCCAGGGTGCCTGAGTGGCCCAGGTCTTGGATTTTCCACTGGTGAATTCTACTGCAGGACCAGGTGACATGAGTTGACTTAAATTCGATGGGCGCCTCCTAACCAGTCCTGGAAGAGGCTGTTTTTGCCCAGAGCTCCCCACACCCCCCCAAGTCAGTCATACTATCTGATCTGTGCTCAGGTGCATAGCCGTGCCAGATGCAGTAGGGAAGGACTGGCCCTGCTCTGGGCGAGCGTCCTGGGGCAGGAGGCTGATCCTATGAAAAGTTAAACAGCAGTAGTATTTGTTTAAGAACAATTTGGTTTCAATAACACTTTTTATTTTTGGTGATAGTATTCATAATGGTTAATACTTGGACTCTGGGGCCAACAGCCTGTGTTTGAAACCTGGCTCTGCCACCCACAGCTGTGTGGCCTTGGGCACGTTACTTAGCGTCTCTGTGCCCCAGTTCCTTATCAGTAAGATAGGGAGAATCATGGTGCCTACCTCATAGAGAAATCCAGAGGATTAAATGGGTTGGTCCATCTAAAGCACTTCCAGTAGTGCAGGCAGGTAGAAAACACAGTATAACATCGTTTTTATGATAAAAGTGCTTCCTAAGCTCTTACATTATTTGGCCCCAACAAATAGCAATGGCTGGTGACCCCCCCATGGGCCATTGGGGAGAGTGGAGGACATTAAGACCATACAGGCCCCTGAGGCCCTGCAGGCCCCAGGGGGAGGTGGGACTGGAGAGGCCTGGAAGTATGGGTAACGTTTGGAAGGTCAGTTGGCAAATGGCAGCGGGGTACTGCCTGTGTGTAAGGCACCCTGTGCGCTAGGTGTTAAGGGCATAAGGGTGCTGCTTTGAGGTAAAGTGAAGGGTGGGCCGTTTCTCCAGGGGAATGCACTTCCTCTGTGTCCCCAGGGTCTGTGTCCTTTTCTGGGGATCTGCGGGGTATGGCAGACAGACGCCTTGCCCTGTGCACGAGCAGAGTGCTAGCCTCTGGGTGACCTCACGGGCCTGGCTGAGCCAGCTCCCCATGGTGGAACCTGAGGCCCCTTTTCTGGGTGGCAGGTGGCCCCCATGGATGCTGACCCCCCGATGTGCTCCCCCTTAGGGGCTGCCTGCCGTGGCGCTGGGTTCTGGGTGGATGGGAAATCGATGTGGAGGCTGTGGGTCATCAACTGTCTCCCCGCCCCTCGACACACGCGCGGTCTGAGTGACTCTCCATTGATTTCTCCTCATGAGTGTCTCAGGAGCATGTTTCCCTTCCTGCTGGGGTGTTGGCAGGGGGGCAGGAGTCCTGAGGAGGTGGTGGGGCATCTCCACAGCAGCCCTGTGCCACTTATCTCTTGTCACTCACTTGCTTTCCCATTTGCTGAGCCTCTGATGCTCCCTGAAGCCTCAAGGTGAGGTCTGAGAAAGACAGCAGGTGGTGGGGAAGACAGGAAGAGAGTGGAGGAGGGGCCGGGCAGACGGGAGCTGGGCTCAGGCCTCGGCTCAGTGGACCTTTAGCTCTTCCAGCCAGATTCTTCTGGTGACAAGCTGGAAACAAAGAGGCCATTCTGTCCCCTTGAGTGGCCTGGGCAGAGCGAGCCTGGTGTGATGAGAGAGAGTGCCGGTGTGAGGGCCAGGATACTGGATTCCAGCCCTAGCTCCGCCATGAGTAGCTGTGTGATCTCAGGCAGGCTGCCTCACCTCTCTGGGCCACCTGGGAGCCCTCTCTTGTGAAATGCGGCCGCTGTACTGAATGATGGTGGAGGGCCCTTCCGCTTCCATCCTGTGCTTTGTACCTGGTCTTTCGCAGGCTATCATGGTTCCACCTCCTCTGTGCCTTCTTTCCAGAGGCATTTGGAAGTCCTTGGAAGAGGGCTGCTCGTGCAGGGAGGTCGTGAGAGGGCAGTACGAGGCATTCTGCCCTGCTCTAGTGGGAGAGCGGGGGCACGCCCAAGCAGTGTCCAGCATTCTTGCCAACACGTGCCGGCTTGACAGGCGCTTCCACTTTGGGAAGGAGGGGCCTGGGCTGACACCGGCTCTCTCTTCCAGGTGAGGAGTTTTACGAAGCCTCGCCCTACGAGCCGGTGACCTCCCGCCTGTCAGACATCTTCAGGCTTGCCTCAATCTTCTCAGGTAAGTGGGCTTGCGCTGGGGCCTCGCCAGTTCTTCTCTCGTCCCCGCAGCCTGGTGAGTGGAGTCCGGGGCTTGGCGCTGCCGCTCACCAGCAAGCCCTTCATGTGTCTGGGCCTCGGGTCCTCCTCTGTGAAAAGGGAGACACAGGGGCTGGCCCGGTGGCCTAGTGGTTAAGTTCTGCACACTCTGCTTTTGCAGCCCAGGCTCAGGCCTACACCACTCATTGGCAGCCATGCTGTGGCGGTGTCCTGCATACACAATAGAGGAAGATTGGCACAGATGAAAAAAAAAAAAAAGAGACACAACATATATGTATATGGAGTAAAGTGTTTCTGGGAATTGTCTAGCATGAGCCTGCCACGTGGTAGTTCTTGAGTCTGAATCCTGATGTCACGCCCCTATTTTGTCACCTGTCTTCCCTTGCTGGGTCCTTCTTTCCGGTTCCCTAACTCTTCCGCTTCGGAGCTCTTCTACTTTGGTAGAGTTGCTCAACCTCCCTGTGCCTCAGTTTCCTCAGTTGTGCAAGGGAGGAGTACCTGCCTCGTTGGACTGTCATGAGGTCTAAATGAGCCAGTGGGTGAACAGGGCTCAGCGTGCTGCCAGGCACGCGAGCATCCTGGAACCATTGTTGTGGTGGCTGGTGTCAGCGTCACCAGCCGTTCTGCTCTGGGTTTCCCCGCTCCTCTGAGGGTCTACTTCTTGAATCCCACTGAGGGGCCCTCTGAGGGAGGACTCTGTCCCCAGCCACTGGCACCTCGGCTTGCTCCAGGAGTGAGAAGGCCCGTGCTGAGCCCCAGCTTTGTTTGCGTGATCCATGCTTGGGAGTCTGGTGTGTGTTTTGGTTCTTTCTTCTTGGCCTTGTTCCCTCTGGCATTTGGAGGACCAGGGGGCCCAGGGCAGTCCACCCCTGCTTGGGCTCTGGGGAGGGGCTTCTGGACTTGGGAACCTCTCTGTGGGGGGTGGGGACAAGCTCTTCCTGGAGTCACCAGTGGTGCTCAGAGGTGGCCAGAGCAGGCCTATTCCCTAGGATCTCTGAGTGCAGGGGCCTGGGCCTCAGGTTTCCAGGCAGTTTTGTGGCAGTATTTGAAGCTTGCTGAGGTTTCTTTTGCTCTAAACCAGGGTTTTTCAACAGTAGTACTGTTGACATTTGACCTGGATAATTCTCCCTTGTGGGAGGAACCGTCCCGTTCATTGTAGGATGTTTAGCAGCATCCCTGTTCTCTACCCACTGGATGCCAGTAGCAACCCCCCAAGTTGTGACAACCGAAAAGGTCCCCCGACATTGCCAAATGCCCCTGGGGCACAGTTGCTGTCAGTTGAGAGGCACCCCTCTAAACTGTGAGAGCAAGGACTCTCCGGTGACAACCTAGTCCTTACTAATGAAGAATTCTGTAGGACAGTGTTGCTCAAACTTTTTTTTTTATTATTACCCCTGCTAAGGAGAAAAACTAATTCTCTCTAACTAGAGAAATACTGTTTTAGTCAGCTTGGGCTGCCAAACAAAATGCCATAGACTGAGCTGCTTAAACAGTGGAAATTATTATCTCCCAGTTCTGGAGGCTGGAAGTCCAGGATCAAGCTCCAAGTCCACAAACAGCAGGCTCGCTTACTGGCGAGAGCTCTCTTCCCGGCTTATAGATGGCCACCTTCTTACCGTGTCCTCACAGTTGCGGGGGGCAGATCTCTTCCTCTTCTTATAAGGCTACAGTCCTCTTGGATTAGGACTCCACCGTAATGATGGTCATACTTCATTTATCCTTAATTACCTCCTAAAAGCTGTGTCCCCAAATATAGTCACATTGAGGGTAAGGGCTTCAGCATATGAAATTTTGGGGGCACAGTTCAGTCCATCACAAATGCCAAGGAAGGAAATTTTGTCAGATAGGGTTGAGTTTTGGAGGTCCAAAAACCACTGTAATATCTACTTTTTTGCCTATCCAAGAACCAATTTTTGTTCCCTTGGGGGTGATACCCTCTTATCCTGTTGAGAATGTATGCTCTAAGGGATTGAGATGGGATGATTTACAAGCCCTGGTGGGAGGATTCCCGGACCCCCATGAAAAGGAAGGCGCTGGGCAAAGGGCATCTGGATATGGTGGTGGTTGGGGTTGGTGGTGAATGGAATGGACACTTCACAGATGGTTGGTAGGTTGAGCACCCTGCTCTGGGCTCTCACCATCATAACCTGCAGTGGGGTATAGCAGAGGTATTGGGCTCAGAGCAGGTTCCCATCCTAGCTCTGCCTGTGGGCACTATGATCGCTCTGTGATAAGTCTTGCTCATCCGACAGGGCTGGACTGGATTGTGGGCTGACTTGAGGTCCCTCCTAGCACAGACATTCTGATCCTCACATTTCCTGATTAGCTTCAGATAGAAATTCACCTTGGACTGCTCCTTTCGAGACAGTGCTTAGGGTTCAGATGCAGGTTGAGGATATTATTGGCATGTGGATGCTATGGTGGGGATGTCCTGGCGGCCCCAGATGTACCCATTTCCCACCCTGCCAGTAGCTCAGGTATCAGCTGAGTACTACTGCATGGGTGGGAGGCATCTGGGTTTCCTCCAGTGAAGAAATAGCTTTGGCTTGCTCCCTGAAGGTTGAAGATCAGAGGTCCTCACCTTAGCTCAGGCTCCTGCTGCTTCCCTGACTAACATTAAGTGTCTTCTTAGCAGAAAATCTTTACGTAATGGACTTGACGCTCTGCGAGACAAGGGTGTTGACAAGACAGATGAGGAGATTACTGGGTCTGCAGCTCGCTGAATCAGCTTCCTTCACCTACTGCCCAGATGTAACTGGGCCCCACACGACCCTGGATCCCTGGGCTCTGGGGACTGCTCCCCACAGTCAGGGCAGGGCTTTGGGGTCTGTGACAGTTCCCTCCTCATCACCCCTGTTCACACCACTCCACCCAGAGTGGTCCTAGAGTTGGTGTCTGGGCAGCTCTGTCTGGGGAAACTTGGGTGCATAGGTGGATGGGGAGGCCCTGGCCCGGCCACCAAGAAAGCAAGTGGGCCTGGTGGGTGTGCAGCAGAAAGAAGGCTGGGTGAGGAGCTGGGAGGCCCGGGTTCCGGTGTGTTCTCTGCCACAGGTCAGCAGGGGCTCCAGACCTGACGTTTCTTTTCTGAGGAAGGAAGAGCTGGGCTGAGAGCAGCGCTCCCCCGCCTTTCCCATCAAGGCACGTGGAAATGCAGTATTGTTGGCACCCTAGGGTGCACAGAGAAGCTTGGAGCTCAGGCAGTGACAGGCCCCTGCAGGCTGAGGGGCCAATATCTGGGCACACGTGTCACCACCTGTGGCTCACTAGCTGGGAAGGCTGGGCCTGAGTGACCGAGGATCCTGCACTGATGCTTCAGGATGAGAAGGCTGCAGCATTGCAGGACTGTGTGGAGCCCTCCCCACTTCCACACCCCACATTTAGCTGCATGCTGCCCCCTCCATCATCTCTGTGTGCAAAGGCTGTGGGGGGGCTTGGTGGCCCTTCTCCGGGCTGCAGCAGCCCCAGTCAGGGCCGCAGGGACTCAGAGAAGGATGCTGTTGTATCTTTGGGGCTCAAGTGCCACTTGCGCTTACCGTCTACTCTCTGAGAATTTGTGGCCTTGTTGCGGGGGCCTCCTGGAACACGTGTTCTTCTTTATCTCTAGCCTTCTCTTGCTGCTGGGCTTCTTGAAAAGTCCTACTGGGGTTCTGTCGGCAAAGAAAGCTGCCAGGCTTTCCCCAACCCTCTCTGACAGCAGAGGCACTGGGGGAAGGGTCAGTCCTGCCCCGCTCTCTTCCTGTTCAAACATGGGTCCCGGGTTCTGTGACAGGGTCTGGGATTCCTGGTGTGCAGTTAACCCTGAGTCCAAGGCCAGGAGGGGAACAATCGGCTCTGTCCTGACCCACGGTGACAGAGATGTTGGAGGCATTCACTTGTCCTGCCCTAGCCTTATAGGTGAGAAGGGAGATGTCATGGAGAGGAAGTGAGGTTTGTCCTGTTTCTAGCAATTCAAACTGCCCTTGAAAACATGAAACGGAGTTTTGAGGGAGGCAGCCTGGTGCACAGGAAGAGTGTGGGCCTTGAGCTGCACAGTCCTGGGTTTGAATCCTGACTAGTCATCTTAGGGGAGTGTGATCTGGGGCCTCATTGTGGCCTTTGTGAGCTGTAGTGCCCATGTTTGTAAATGGGAGTGTGTCCCTACTAACAGGTTGATAAAGAGGATTCAGCACGAGTGGATGTAGGCAGAGTGGCAGTGAGTCATCCTCTTTCTGCTGAGGGTGTTCAGTGGAGGCAGGATGCCTTTTAGAGGGGATTCAGGGGTGGGAGAGCTGAGGCTGAGAGTCCCTCCATCCCCAGGTGGCCATGACCTGGTGAACAGCGGATCCTAGCTGGTTCATTGGGGAGGCAGGAAAGGATGGAACAAGGCAGAGAGAAGAGAGAAAGGCTTCTTAGGGAAAGCAGAGATTGTTCAGGCAGAGAGAGGTCACAGAGGGGTGACATGGAGGGTGAGGAAGGCCATCAAAGTGAGGATGAAGGGCCTGGGCGGACCAGGCAGCAGTTTCCCTCACAGCCACTGGGCTATGCATAAGGGACGAGGAGAAGCTACAGGAAGGTGGCCTTGGCTGGGCTGTTAGCTGACACTGCCTCTGCCTTCTTGGTGAGGGGCAGGAGGCCTCCAGTGCCTCTGCGTCCGTTGCAGGCATTGCCAGACACATGGGCATGGAACATATTTATACAAACATGTCTTGTCTTTTTTTTTTTTTTGTGAGGAAGATCAGCCCTGAGCTAACATCCATGTTAATCCTCCTCTTTTTGCTGAGGAAGACCCGCTCTGAGCTAACATCTATTGCCAATCCTCCTCCTTTTTTAATTCCCCAAAGCCCCAGTAGATAGTTGTATGTCATAGCTGCACATCCTTCTAGTTGCTGTATGTGGGACGCGGCCTCAGCATGGCCGGAGAAGCGGTGCGTCAGTGCGCGCCCGGGATCCGAACCCCGGGCTGCCAGTAGCGGAGCGCGCGCACTTAACCGCTAAGCCACTGGGCCGGCCCCAAACATGTCTTTTCTGTAGCTGGAAGGGAAGTTAGAGATCATCAAGATCCACTGCTTCACCTGACAGAAAAGGAAACTGAGGCCCAGAGAGAAGGTAGAGACGTAGACCGAGGTTTAGATCCCAGTTCCGCCCCTGCTAGGTGTGTGCCTCAGGCTGGTGCCTCTCCTCTCAGCCCTGCTTTCCTCTTGCCCAACGTGGGGCTGCTAGGAACCCCTGCCTTCTAGGGGTTTGTGAGGACTGAGATTCCGTGGGTGAGCGCCGGCCCAGCGCCTGGCGTATTGCACTGAAGAGGGAGCCATTGCATACTTACCATGGGAGCGACTTCTCACGGTCAGACGGCAGGCAGTGGCCCGGCCGGCCGGGAGTCTGGCATTTGGGAAATAGCCATGTGCCTTTTGGTGACGTGAGGCTGCCTCCCACCCATGATAGTGCTTGGTGGGGGAGGTGACCGGGCGACCTCCAGGGGCCAGTAGGACCCTGGGGCTCCTGCTGAACCTCTGTGGCCTTTGTGTGCTCCATTGTGGCTGGGTGGGGACATGTGGAGGCTGGCAAGAGGCCTGGGCTGGGGCCTTTTGTGGGTTGGAGGAAGAAGAGGGGGTGGTGTTGGCCTCAGTTGGCCAGCAAGCCTCTGGGGTGGCCATCTTGCTTGGATGGAGCCAGGAGAGGCCCAGGCGTGTTTTTGTTGGAGGCTCCAGGGGTCCCGTTTTTAGGGGCTCAGGAGAGGGGAGGCCTTGCAGATGGCCCCTGAGAGAGGGCAACCACCCTCCCCCTGGTGCCACGGTGTTGCTCTCGTGTGTCAGGGCATGTGTGATTGTGGGGGTGGCTCTCAGGGTCAGGTCGTCCCTGGGTGCTCAGCACTGTGCTGTGCTCCTCATACATATCCACAGAGGATCCTGGAATGGTGGGTGGGGTGTGGGCTCGGAGGCTGGCTGGTCCTAGTTTTGAATCCTGGCCTCGCCCTACCAGCTGGGTGACCACAGGGTGGGTCATGTGACCCCTCTGAACTTCATTTTTCTCATCCATAAAATGGAGCAGTTCGGCCTGCCCTGCAGGGATTGCGATGCCGCACGCACAGCTCTCCACACGGCGCTGAGCACTGGAGCACCCTGGCTGGTGGCCGTGGGCAGCACTGTCCGGGGCCGGAGCGAGCTGATGCTTTAGTGTGAGGTGTTAGACCTGCCTGAGGAAAAGTGACCAAGAGGTGCAAGCACGTCTGAGGTGTCCCGTGTGTGCTGTGTCTCGGGAGTGTCTGAGGTTTAGAGAAGGGATCCTGGCTGGGGTCCCCAGCACTTGGCGGAAGAGGTGGGGCTGGGGTTGGATCTCGGAGGAACATCGTTGTGTTAATCAACGTCGAGTGGTTGGTGTGTTCCAGATACTACGCGGGACACTGCTTTAAAGGGAGTCAGTCCACGTCCTCGCTGCCTAGCGGGGCAGACATACCCTCACTTAGACCCCCACTAGGAGGTTTACTGTTGGTGGTGGTGTGGACCACATGCTGCTTCGAGAGTTCGGGGGAGGCAACAATTGGAGGTGCCTGGGGAAATCAGGAAAGCCTTGGAAGAGGAGGGAGTGGGATCTGGGAATGACATTCCTGGCAGCAGGATGGCTCACAGGCCTGGCCGAGCTCTAGGTGATGAAGGAGTTGCACATCTTCTGAGCCTGATGGGCTCAGAGGACAGTGATAGAGACCCTGTGGCCGATGGGAGACTGGCCTCTCTAGGGATCTCCTCCGTTGGGTCTCCTGCCCAGGACTTCTTCCTGACAGAGCTCAGCATGACTGCCTGCAGGGGGCCTGGGTCCCGGGGAGGGGCTGAGCCCAGCCTTAAGAGTCAGTCTCCCATGAAGGTGGCTTCAGTGGCCGGAGCCAGGGAGGCGGGAGGACTGGGCCTGCCTCAGCTCTGCTGGATTCCTAGGGAGGCCTCTCCCTTCCCTGGCGCCCCTGAGGGGGTGCCCAAGCCTTTGTGCCCCCAGCTCCTCCTCCCCTTAGGTTGCTGAGCAGCAGACTGGCGAGCGAGCGAGGGCTTTACCAGTTCAGCAGGTTGGCTGGTGCCTCTCGGAGACCCCATTCTGAGGTGCCCCCTGTGAGGAGGTGGTGGTGAGGGTTTGGGGGTGGCGGGCAGGGGAGGAACTGAAGGAACAGGCAGCCTCTCTCCCTGCCCACCTGCATGGTGGCGCAGGCGATAAATTGCTTATCCTCAGGTAGTCTCCCTGAGCCGAATGCAGAAGCATGTTATTTAAATTTCAGAATCACAGTCGTCTTCTAACAGCTGTCAGAGGCTCTGAGTGTCGAAGAAAATTGGGCTTCAGCTGCAGCTCGGTCACCTCTTATCCCTCCCCTTTGGGAGAGAATTCTTCCGATGGCCAAGGAGAGGGTGTGGGGTGGGGAGAGCGGGACTGTGGGGACAGGGGGAAGTAAGGTGGTGGGACAGGGGGAAGTAAGGTGGTGGGCCAGGGGACTGGTGGCACTCACCATGCTGATCAGCAGTGGGGACCAGCTGGGAGGAGGCCAGCTTCCCCATCAGGGTGCCAAGGTGTCGCCCTCCTCCGTCTCACTTCTCCTCTCTCCTGCCAGTGCCTGCACTCCTGTCGGTGGGTGGAGGGAGTTGCTGGCACTAAGGTGTGAGCAGGGTGTTGGGGACTTCGTGTTTGGTTGCCTTCGTGTCCAAGGAAGAAATTGCTATGAAATAAAAAACAGGAGAGAATAAAATTTAACCCCAAAGAAAGGCTTTATACTGGTAGAATTGCACGTGCTGTGGTTGGGGTGATGGTGTTTTCTGCTATCCTCCAAATAGCGTCTTCCAGGGAGCACCTGCTGCTTCCTCTGGGGTCTGGAAGACAGGCTCTGCCGGCGGCAGGGGTGTGGGGTCATTCTGGGCTGGGTCTGTCTGCTCTCTAGTAGCTGCTAAGACCGCTCTACAGAGTTCTGTCCTCTGAGCATGCTCCTGGCTTAGCCACAAACTGTACTCACCTTATTTGTCTGGATATAAGGCAGGTCTGACTAACCACCCTGGGAACGCCCCTCCCAACCACATCGACATAGTCCTGTAAGCCCATGAGTGTGTAGAGAAAGGAACAGATCAGACTGGGGTCAGAGTGTGTACGTGTGTGTTGTGTGTGCTGGGGAGTGTAAGTATGTGTGATATATGCCTGGGTGGTGTGTGTGTGTGGGGTGATGTGTGTGTGTGGTGTGTTTGTTTTTGAGTGGTGTATGTATGTGGGGTGGTGTGTGTATGTGGGGTGGTGTGTGTGTGTATGGGATGGTGTGTGTGTGTATGAGGTGGTCTGTGTGTGTGGGGTGTGTATGTGTGTGGCATGATGTGTGTGTGTTGGAGTAGTGTGTTTGTGTGGGTGGTGTATGTGGTATGTGTGTGGGATGTGTGTGTGTGGGATGGTGAGTGTGTGTGTGGGATGTGTGTGTGTGGGATGGTGAGTGTGTGTGTGGGATGTGTGTGTGTGGGATGGTGAGTGTGTGTGGGATGTGTGTGTGTGGGATGTGTGTGTGTGTGGTGTATGTGTGTGATGGTGAGTGTGGGTGGTGTGTGTGTGGGATGTGTTTGTGGGATGGTGAGCATGTGTGTGTGTGGGGTGTGTGTTTATGGGATGTGTGTGGAGTGTGTGTGTGTGTGATGGTGTGTTATGTGTTGGGGATTGTGTGTGGAGGGTGGTGTGTGTGAGGTGGTCTATTTTTATGAGGTGTGTATGTGTGTGCGGTGGTCTGTGTGTGTGTGTGTGGCTGGTGTGTGTGTGTGTGGGATGGTGTGTTGTGTGTGAGTAGTTATGGGTTTTTGGCAGTGGCCTCCTCCCGCAGGTAGATAGGGAAGGGAGGTAGGCAGGGATGGAGGAGGCCTGAGTGGGCCAGTGGAGAGGAGAGATGTGGCCCTTCCCTCAGGGGAACAACCGCTGCCCTCAGCCCCCTTTCTTCCCTCTGAGGGAATCCCTGGGAACAGTGGTCCAGGGATGAATACAGAGATGGCAAGGCCATCTTTGTCTGATCAACAACATAATTGGTGGGCTGAACCTTTATGTGCATATTTTAGGGCTTCCTACAGTTTGGAGTTATGTCGTTGAAGTCTGGACTCTTAGGTACCTACCCTCTGCAGAAGCAGTGTGTGTGTGAATTCATCCCTCAGATTCGCTGAGCGTCCTTGGTGTGCCATGCTGTTTTAGGTGCTGAGGATACGTCAGTGAACAAGACAGAGAAGTCTGCTGCTCTTACAGAGCTCATGTTCCATTGGCCTGAGACAGAGAAAAACAGAAAACAAGCCAACAAACAAAAAGTCAGATAGCGATGAATGCTAAGCAAGGATTAAAATAGGATGATGGGACAGAGGTGACTGGTGGCCTGTTTAGATTGGGAATGCCAAAATATAACTCCCAAGAAGGATCGAGCAGTGGGAAGATTGGGGAATGGCAGAGGGGACAGCTAGGGAAAGGCCCCCAGGTGGGGACATGTGTGGTAGACGGTGGGATGTAGGCGGTATGCCTGGGACCCCGTGAATGGTGTGGAGGCAGTGGGTTGGGAGATGGGCACAGAGGCAGCCAGGGGCCAGATCACCGAGACACTGCAGGCAGGTTAAGGAGTTTGGATTTCATTTTAAGAATGATGAGAAACCTTTGAGAATTATAGACACTTGAGTAGCACAGTATGATTTATGCTTTTGAAAAGATTGCTTGAGCTGTGGGAGAGTGGATGGTGGAGTGGGGAGGGGCATGGGCAAGTGTGGAGGCAGGGAGAGTGGCTAAGAGGCTGTTGCAGTGGCCCATGTCCTAAGATGGAAGGGAAGATGGAGAGGATGCACAGATCTGGGATCTATTTTGGGGTGGAGTTGAGAGGGTGTGGGGCTGGAGTTGAGGATAACTGATAATTTAGGCTTGAAGAACAATGCTACTGCCATATACGAGGATGGAGGAGAGGAGGGAGGGAACAGGTTGGGGGTGGGGAGCAGAAATTGAGTGCTCTCCTGGCCGTGTTAGGACTGAGATGCTAGTTAGACCCCCACCTGGAAAGGCCAAGTAGGCAGTTGGATGTAAGCCTGGAGTTCCGGGGAGAGGTCAGGGCTGATATATAGATTGAGAGTCAATGGCATAGAGATGGTATTTAAAGCCGTGGACCCATGAGGTCACCTAGGGAGAGTGTAGACAGAGAGAGAGAGAGGGAGGCTGGGCTCTCCACGCAGAGGAGGAATAGCTAGCACAGGAGACCAAGACGAGGGCCATTGAGAAAGGGGAACCAAGTCAGGGGTGCCAGGGGAGCCAAGAGAAGCACGGGTCTCAAGACAGAGGAAGTGGTCAGCTGTGCCAACTGCAATCCAGAGGTCAAGTGAGAAGTTCCGAGAAGTGACCGTTGGATTCGGCAGCATGGAGGCCACTAAAGACCTTGACGGGAGTATCCTTAGTGGGGTGCTGGGTTGAAAGCTTGATTTGGGAGGATGGAGGAGAGAATGTGAGGTGAGAGGTAAAAATAGCAACTGTAGGTGGCTCTTGGGAATTTCTCTGTGAAGGGGACAGTGAAGTAGGAGGATGTGGGGTCACGGAAGGCTTTGCTGTTGTTTTTTATCGTGTTCTGAGATGGGCAATGATGGCGGGGTGTTGGATGCTGTTGGAAATGATCCATTGGAGAGGGAGAGATTGAAGGGGTAATTTCAGGAGTGAAGTCCTTGGGAAGGAGGAGAGATGGGACCCAGAGCACACGTGTCAGGGGCCCTTCCTCACTCACAACAATGGGAGGCAGAGCTGGGGGCACAGTACAGGGGACAGGTTGGTCTTGCTGTGGTGAGACGGGAGGGAGTTTCTGTCCAAACCTTCTGTTTTCTTGGAAAGTATGAGGCAAGAACAAGGGAGAGGAGACACTGTAGGAAGACTGAGGCAGGAGGAGGTGTGAAATGACCTCTTAACAATGGCATTTGAGGCGTGAGGTGGGGAATTTCAAGTGAGACCAGTCAGCCTGGTTGTATGTTTTTCTCCAGCAACATTCTGCTCAGAGGCAGGGTCAGAGTGGGAGGGGAGTAGGGGTAACCAGGGTTGGTGGTTACTGAGGAGGATGGAGGGGCAAGAGAGGCACTGAGGAGGTCAGGGTGTTTGCTGTGTAAGGATGGAGATGAGGACAGGGTGGGGGGGTGGTTGAGGGAGGGCAAGTGGTGGGGTCAGTGGGTGGGGTCTGGGGGAGGATGAGGGAGTGGGGTGCCAGAGAGGGAGCCGGAAGGAGCCGTGACTGGTGGCAGGAATCTCACAGGAGGAGAAATGGTGCAGAAATGGCCCCGAGGAGAAGGCAGGACTCCACCTCTGGGCCTGGAGGTCACTGTTCCTGAGCTGCCCAATGGTCTCTTCTTTCAAAATCAGTATGCTAAGTGACCAAATCACTGATTTTACCAAATTTATTGATTTACCAAAACTTGTTTCTTTCTACTATTTTTAAAGCTTTTAGAAATTCGCATTGAATGGTTTTCATGGCTTCTGAAGATTTTTGCAAATGGTTTTCAAAGCTCTATTTTAAGATATATTCCCTTTTTTGGAACCTAAGGGTCAGGAGTTGATGTAGACGTCTTATGGTGAGAAAAGTATATTTCATAATCAGTAAAAAAAAGTTTAGCTTATGATCGGTGCCTCCAATCCTACATTCATTCACCACAAATAAAAAAACGCTGATGAAGGATTTAGGTGAATTACATCAGTGTGAAATGCCTCAATTTTGGTTTTTAATTGTTACAAATACAAGATTAAAGCTGATATGCCATTGTGGGAATTGGTATGAGAATGGTAAAACTCCTAAATATAAAAACAAACCACTGAAACTATATTTAAAAGTAACAGAGCCCTCAAAAGTGGCTGGAAAAAGTCCCTTTAAAGGTGAAAGAATAAAATTTAAATTTTTAGTTGCTGGAATCACAAAATTAAGACACATATGCCTTTTGAGGAATTGGAGAAAGAATTCTGACAGTGGTTAAAATTTGACAAAATATAAAATGACATTCAAAAGCATCCAAATTGTTTCTTTTGAATTGATGTTCAGTGGATTTGCCATTCATCAAATTGACTTTTGGTGGGATGGCCTGCCTCCAAAAATACCACTGCCCCTGGAGAGTGCTGGGGTGGCCGCATGGGGCTGGAGGTGAGGGGAAGGTGCCCAGAGTAAGTCAAGGCTGTAAGGGAGCCTGGACTAGGACTTCTAGGGTGGGTTTGAGGAGGTGGGCGCCCTCGCCATGCAGGGCAGTAGGGGATGAAGGCTGGGGTCCTGCTGGATCCCTGGGCCTTGAGTGACGACAGAGGACTGGCAGGAAGGCATGCCGGGATGGGCCTGGTCATGTCTTGGGGAAGCTGAGGTACCGCTTCATGCCACACGGCGCGGGGCTCCTGGCCATCACTCCCAGTGGCTCGGGGGCCCACAGGTGAGAAAGACCCTTGAGGTCCTGCTCTCCTTGGCTTCCTGGATGAGCAGAGTGCTACCTGAAGGCCTTCTCTTGCTCACCAACGGGGAGACTGGGGATGCCGTTATTTTTTGGGGCATGGTGTGTGAGACTGGAGCAAGAGGTACATGGGCCTGGCCTCTTCTGCCAGCAGGGCCACGTGAAAACAGAGAGATGGAGGGGAGGATCTTTCCAGCCAGGAAACACATCCTTCAACAAACATTTATTGCATGTGTGCTCCGGGCCAGAAACTGCATGAAGCATTTTCATCTGCGTTATCCCGTCTAATCTTTAGCGTAGTCTTGGTGGGATGGCTGTTGTGTAACTATGTTGCAGATGAGGAAAGTGAGGCTCAAAGAGGTTGCATAACCGGTGCACACTTGCTGTGCCAGGCTGTGGCCCAGCCAGGTCCTCTACCTCCCAAGCCACTGCTGGGCCAGAGTCCTCACTCTGAATCACCAACCCAGCCCTGAGCAGGGATGAGCAGGGACGCTAGTGGGTGCTCAGTAAGCGACTGTTGTGTAAGTAAATGAATCTTGAGGGATTGATGGGCATGGATGGCCCAGTGAGGGTAAGAGCTGTGGAGGTGATGGTCGGGGTGGCTGCCACCCTACAGGGAACGCAGGGTCCCCTCGTGGAATCTCTTCTCCCTGCCTCTCCCTCTTCCTCCCACCCTTCCTGCCTTCCATCCAGCCCTGTTTGGAGTGTTTCATCTGCATCTCATTGCTGATTGCCTCTCTGCTCACCTTACACCCCTAATTGTTTGGACTCAGTCGACCATCCTCCTTTCTGAAAGTCTTGTCTTGGCCTCCATGACACCAGCGTCTCCTGATTTTCCACCACCTTGTGGTCTGCTCCTTCCCAGTCTCCAGTAAATGATGGCCCTGGAGCTCCATCCTGACCCCTTTCTCTTTGTCTTCACCCTCAGCCCAGGCAGCCTTGTTCAGTTATGTGGCTTTAAATAGCCTCTAATGTCCGTTGTGGTGAGTTTGTGTCTCTAGCTCAGGTCTCTCCTGAACTCCAGACTCATTTATCCTTCTGCCTTTCCGGCATCTTCACTTGGACATCTAATAGGCATCTCAAACTTAAATCGAAAACAGAATTGTCCATTTCTTCTTCCCTCCAAGTCTTTCCTATTTCACAAAACGATTCCACCATCCAGGCCAAAACCAGGAGTTTTCCTTGATTTCTCTCTTTCTTCGCATTCAGTATCCAACCCATCCTGTTGACTTTGTCTCTAAATTATGTGCAGAATGGACTCATTCGTTGCCGTCTCTGCGGTCACCACTCTTCCCAAGCCACACCCCTTCCACCTGCTCCTGCAGCAGCCTGTCACTTGTCTCCCCGTCACCCCCTCCTTGCTGTTACTCTGTTGTCCATCTGTCAGCCATAGTCAATGAGGCTGACTCCCCTCCTTCAAACTGTCCAAGTGCTGTGCATCTTAGAATAAAATCTGAAGTTTTTACCCTGTCCTGCAAGGCCCCATGTGATCTCCCCTGACTGTCGTCTGGCTTCCTCTCTCTCTTCATTCGGGAAGCTCTGGCCACCTTACCTTTCCTTCTGACTGCGAACATGCCAAGCTCACGCCTGTCTCAGGGCCTTTGTACCTGCTCTTTCTTTTGCTTGGAATTCTCTTATCTTGAATTTTTTGCATGTTTCAACCTGCTCGTCATTCTATCTCAAGTTAGATGTTGCTGCCTAGGACAGGCTCTCCCTCATCCCCTAGTCATTCTCTTCTGAATTCCCTTATTTTATTTTCTTCATAGCACTTATCAGCACTTTAAATTACCTTCTTTATTTGTTTATGTGTTTATTGCTAGTCTTCCTCTCACTAGGATAAAGACCCCTGGAGGGCAGGGACTCTGTCTTTCCAGCTCACAGCTGGATCTCTAGGGCATGTAGTCGGTCCATGACAATATTTGTTGGCTGACAGCTGTTTGGCCAAAGGGCTGTGGGTGATGTGTGTGGAGGAGGCAGGTGTGGTTGTGAGCCCTTGTGTGTGTGTGTGCGCACACATGCTGTTGTGTTTGCACGGGGCCGGGTAAACTCCTTTCAGCCTGCTTATGGGAACAGGGCGGGATGGGGAGCGTTGTCATTCCCTCCAGCCCTCAGAGTCTTGCACTGGTGTGTGTGGGGGCAGGGAGTAGGAGGAGACCATATAGTTCAAAACCTGTCATCTTTCGGGTGAGGAAATGAGGCCCAGAGAGGGTGAGGATTGGTCTGTGGTTTCACACAGCTGGGAGAGGCAGGGACTGAACTAGGGCCCAGGGCTGCGCCTCCCACTTTAGTGGCAAAGCTGTGGAGCATGGCCCAGGCCCCCAGGGTGGGCTTGAGGGTGGACACTGCATTGGGAACAGGATTAGGGGCAAGCGATGAGCCTAGAGGTTTCCAGGAAGGCCGGAAGGGGAGCTGAAATGCCCAGGGCCCCACTGGCTTGGAAGTATCACAGGATGGTGATCGTCTTATTTCTGCTCCTGAAGGGAGAGCCCTGTTTGTGGTTGGAAAGTCTCCCTTGATGAGCGCCTCCATTGGGGTGGGGGGTGAATTCCCCAGGGGACATGCTGTGGTGACAGCAGAGGACCATAAACTCCCTTCTGCCGAAGGCGGGTTTGGTAAATTGTGTGCTGGGTGGGGGGTGTGTATGTTTGGGGAGCCTGCCTCGGGCAGCTCGGCCTTTCCTCTAAGTCACTGGTCCTCCAGCTTTGGAAGGCAGCCTCAGCATCATGGGGAGCTTGTGAAATCCAGATTCCTGGGCACCAGCCATGGAGCTCCTAACTCGGAGGGTCCCATGTGGGTCTGCGTGTCTGTGTAACAGGCAGTTCTAGTGGGTCACAGTGCACCAAGGTTGAGAACCTTGACTCGAAATCTGTCACTTGTCTCCCAGTGCACGCACACTGCGGCAGGAATGGGAGATGTGCTGGAGAATAAATATTTTTATTTTAATAGCAGTACATTTTAACACGTGTTAGAAAAATTAGATGTTATATAGGACAAATCTAGATAGGTATTGAAAAATTTAAAAAGTAGGTCAGTTGAAGAAATTTAAAATTTTCATTTAAGAATCAAGGGATTTAAGGAAGAAATTAATTAGGTATTAGTACAAGTGGTTACTGGTAACAGGGCCAAAATGATATAGGTGGTACCTGGTGACTGCGGGTTGGTAAGTCAGCTCTGTAGGAGTGTCAGCAGGTATTCACAGCATGTCAGTTTGAAGATCTAGGGACAAAGGGTCATTAGCTCAGGGCAGGGGGGAAGGAGGGGATGTGGGTGAGGCGAGGCTGGGGTGAGGGAGCCCCTCTACAGCTGGTGCCCCTTGCCCTGCACTCGCCGAGGGAGGAGAGGGGAGGGACGCAGATGCCAGAGTGTGTGCCCAGGGGAGGATGCGTTCGCTGAGGTTTGGGAAAGTGCCAGGTGTGGTCAAATCCTGCCTCACTCTCCCTTGGGCAGCTGTTACCATTCACTCCTTGGCCCACCTAGGCTCCTCTCAGCAGGCCTGGGAGACCCCATGGGTGGGAGTGGGAATGAGTCTGGAGAGCTGGCTGGCCCAGGCCTGGGATGAATTTCTAGCTCCTGAGTCCCTTGCAGATCCTGTGCGGTCTGTGCAGGACTGGGGCAGGGAGCAGGGGCCTCCCTCCCTGCCCTTTGGAAATTTTTGTTCAGGGCTGCAGCCATGCTGGGTGATGCTGTGTTTGCAGTCCAGCACCACCTCCTTGCACCCCCACCCCACACCCCCTGGCCCCACCCCCTCCCTGGGGACTCTGGAAGATGCAAACAAAGCCTCCTGGACCTGAGGGAGGGGCGCCTTACCAGTGAACTGAGAGGCATGGATGGGCTGGGAAGGGCCAGTGCAGTTGGCCTGCCTGCCCCGGCACACGCCCTCACTTACGGGGAGAGCCAGAGCTGGGCCTGCTGAGGAAGGGGCCTGGACAGAGAGCCAGATTCCAGGCCAGCTCCCGGGGCCTTTCCCCACTGTGGAACGGGGGCCACCATCAGGCCACTTGCTTGTGACCCACCCTGGGAAGATCAGAAGGGGCATCTTCCTGGTAATGAGGCAATTGATGTTACTATTGCCACATTTTTTGTGTTTTTCTTTTTCTAGAAAATTTACCAAGTTTTGGCCCAGGGTTTTACATTTCCCACCCCCCAGCAAAAGCTTTCACTATTTAAGCTCTGAATGGAAGCCACCGAGGCTATAATTACACTGGCATCAGCTCAGGAACGTGCTGAGAGGAGTGGGAACCGAGCACCTGGGGACGGGAAAGCAGCCGAGGGCCTAAATTAGCGGCCGTTACGTTTGCGGCTGTGGCCCTGCTCCTCTCTGGGGTCCCTCTTGTCCTTGCTCTTCTCTGCCTTGGCCTCAGGCTGCTTGGCTCTTCCCTCCCCAGCCGGCTTCCTGACAATGGAGGAACAGCCCAGCTGGTGGGGACAGCCCTCCGCAGAGGTGGTGGCCCTGGAGTGGCCTTTGTGTAGAGACGTGTCCCTGGGTCCTTGCCTGGCCCCGGCAGAATGGTTTGGCAGCAGCTCAGGAACTGCTTGGGAGGCCACGCGGCCCATGGTGGCCGACAGCGTCGTCTCTCGCGGTCCCTCTCTCAGTCTCCACCTCTAGGCATGCTGAATTGCTGTCAGCTCCTCCAGGCCTGGGCCCTGCTGTTCCCTCTGCCTGGAACCCCTTTCTACTCTCTGTGCCTCCTCCACTCATCCTGTAGGTTTCAACAGAGATGGCGTGGCTTCTGTGAACCCCGTCTGGGCAGGATGCCTTCCTCTCTGCTCCTACAGCACCCTGACCCCCGACTCACAGTGGCCTCTAGGGAAGTGCCTGGCACATAGTAGGTCCTCAATGAAGATTTGGTAATGGAATGAGGAAGAAAACAAACATAGATTCCCTTTCTGCTTTAATTCTCCTTCTATTTTTACAATTGTAAAATTGTAGTGCTGTTGTTGGCTAGGCAGGGTGTTGGCGTGATGGGTCAGTCTTTGTTGACCGTCCCCGACTTCACTTCTGGGCCGGGCGGCATGTGATGCTTGATTGGACGTGGTCTTGTACTGACTGCTGCTGCGGCTCTGTCTCATGTGGCTTCCTTAATCATGTTAGCCAGCATTTTTTGAGCACTTATTATGAACTAGATACTGTTCTAAGTATATTTACTCTTTCACTCACCAAATACATATTCAGCAGCCACCCACGCACTAGACACTGGGAACTGTGGACACAGCAGTGAGCACAACCAACAAAGGCCCTGCCTTCACACAGCCTGTATTTGATACAAACAAACAAATGAGTAAGTACGTACGTACTGTGGCAGATAGTGATGGGTGCTGTGGGGAGAAGAGGTCAGAGTAGGGGTAAAGTGTTGTTATTATATGTAGGGTGGTCAGCAGGGATAAGGTAAAACGAGCAGAGACCTGGAGTGAGGAAAGGAGCCGTGTGGTCGTGGGACGGGGGAGAGCTTTTCGGGCAGAGGAGGCAGCAAGTGCAAAGGCCCTGAGGTGAGGGCGTGCCCAGGAAGAGCAAGGAGGCCAGTGTGGCTGGAACAGAGTGAGTGAGTACGGGGAAGGAGTAGGAGGTGAGGTCAGAGAGAGCAGCACTGGCTAATAGAAATACAATATGGATCACATGTAATTCTAAATTTTCTAGAACTGCATTAAAAGAGTAAAAAGAAGCAAGTGAAATTAATTTTATAATGCATTTGTTTAACACAGTTTTTCCAAAATATTATTGCTTCAAGGTGTAATCAAAGTTAAAAATTGTTAATGAAATGTTTACATTATTATTTTTTTCTTATTAGGTTTTCAAAACCTGGTGTGTATTTTCAGAATCTGGTGTGGACAGCTCATTTTTTTAAAAAATTTTTTGTTTATTGCAGTAACACTGGTTTATAACAGTGTATAAATTTCAGGTGTACATCATTATACTTCTATTTCTGCATTGATTACATCATGTTCACCAGCCAAATACTAATTACAACCCATCACCAGACACATGTGCCGAATTATCCCTTTCACCCTCCTCCCTCCCCCCTTCCCCTCTGGTAACCACCAATCCAATCTCTGTCTCTATGTGTTTGTTTGTTGTTGTTATTATCTACTACTTAATGAGTGAGATCATACGGTATTTGACCTTCTCCCTCTGACTTATTTCACTTTGCATAATACCCTCAATGTCCATCCATGTTGTCACACATGGCTGGATTTCATCGTTTCTTATGGCTGAGTAGTATTCCATTGTGTATATATACCACATCTTCTTTATCCATTCGTCCCTTGATGGGCACTTAGGTTGCTTCCAAGTCTTGGCTATTGTGAATAATGCTGCAGTGAACACAGGGGTGCCTGTATCTTTACGCATTGGTGTTTTCAAGTTCTTTGGATAAATACCCAGCAGTGGAATAGCTGGATCATATGGTAATTCTATCCTTAATTTTTTGGGGAATCTGCATACTGTTTTCCGTAGTGGGTGCACCAGTTTGCACTCCCACCAGCAGTGTATGAGAGTTCCCTTCTCTCCACATCCTCTCCAACACATGTTGTTTGCTGTCTTGTTAATTATAGCCATTCTGACGGGCGTGAGGTGATATCTCATTGTACTTTTGATTTGTGTTTCCCTGATAGTTAGTGATTTTGAACATGTTTTCATGTGTCTGTTGGCCATCTGTATATCTTCTTTGGAGAAATGTCTGTTCAGGTCTTTTGCCCATTTTTTAATGGGGTTGTTAGTTTTTTTGTTGTTGAGATGCATGAGTTCTTTATATATTTTGGAGATTAAGCCTTATCAGATGTATGGTTTGCAAATATCTTCTCCCAATTGTTAGGTTGTCTTTTCGTTTTGTTGATGGTTTCCTTTGCTGTGCAGAAGCTTTTTAGTTTGATGTAGTCCCCTTTGTTTATTTTTTCTATTGTTTCTCTTGCCCGGTCAGACACGGTGCTTGAAAATATGTTGCTAAGACCGATGTCGCAGAGCGTACTGCCTACGTTTTCTTCTTGAAGTTTCATAGTTTCAGGTCTTACATTCAAGTCTTTAATCCATTTGGAGTTAATTTTTGTGTATGGTGTAAGGTAAGGGTCTACTTCCATTTTTTTGCATGTGGCTATCCAGTTTTCCCAACACCATTTGTTGAAGAGACTTTCTTTTCTCCATTTTATGTTCTTGGCTCCTTTGTCAAAGATTAGCTGTCCGTAGATGTCTGGGTTTATTTCTGGGCTTTCGATTCTATTCCATTGATCTGTGTGTCTGTTTTTGTGCCAGTACCATGTTGTTTTGGTTACTATAGCTTTGTAGTATATTTTGAAATCAGGGAGTGTGATACCTCCAGCTTTGTTCTTTTTTCTCGGGATTCCTTTAGCTATTCGGGGTCTTTTGTTGTTCCATATAAATTTTAGGATTCTTTGTTCTATTTTTGTGAAAAATGTTGTTGAAACTTTGATAGGGATTGCATTGAATCTATAGATTGCTTTAGGAAGTATGGACATCTTAACTATGTTAATTCTTCGAATCCAAGAGCATGGAATATCTTTCCATTTCTTTGTGTCTTCTTCAGTTTCTTTCAGCAGTGTTTTATAGTTTTCTGTGTACAGATCTTTCACCTCTTTGGTTAAGTTTATTCCTAGGTATTTTATTCTTTTTGTTGCAATTTAAATGGGATGGTATTCTTAATTTTTCTTTCTGCTACTTCGTTGTTAGTGTATAGAAATGCAACTGATTTTTGTATGTTGATTTTGTATCCTGCAACTTTACCGTATTCGTTTATTACTTCTAAAAGTTTTCTGGTGGATTCTTTAGGGTTTTCTGTATATAAAATCATAGACATCTCATTTTGAGTTAGCCATATTTCAAGTTCCGTGGCCACGTGTGGCTAGTGGCTACCATATTGGTCAGCACAGGTATAGGGCCTCCCTCGTAGGCCACCCCAAGGCCTCTGAATGAGATGGGAAGTGATGGGAAGTTTTGGGACCCAGGAGTGTTATCTCTCTGCCTTAGGTTCTAGAAGGTTTGCTGCAGCTGTGATGAGAGATTGTTTTGGGCTGGGGATGGGGGTGGTGGGTGCAAGGACAGAGCAGGGAGACTGGGAAGGAAGCTCTTAGCAGCACACAGTGGCGGTGGCTTGGGCCGAGGTGGTAGCAGTGGAGGTGGTGAGACGTGGTTGGATTCTGATGTATTTTGAAGGTAGAACTGCCAGGTGTTTCTGATGTGGTGTGCGAGTGAGAGAGAAGTCAAGGAGGCGCCAGGATTTTTGGCCTGAGCTACTGGAAGGCTGCAGTTGTTTTCAGAGGGATAAGGAAGACCTGGGGTGGGGGCAGCCTTGGGGGGACATGTGGAGTTTGCCTTTGGGCATGTAAAGTTTGGGATGTGGGTGTCAGCCTTCCAGGTGGAGCAGGCAAGCAGGCAATTGGACCTGTGAGTCTGGGGTTCAGTGGGGAGGTCTGACTGGCGAGTCGACAGCTTATTGATGGTGTTTGAGGCCATGGGGTGAGCTGAGGGCCCTGGGGAGCGGATGCATATAGAGAAGAGGGGGCTGAGCCCTGATGGAGAAGACCGAACCAGCGAGGCAGGACGAGAAGGAGAGTGCAGGGAGGCAGCAGGAAGACCAGCAGGGAGTGGAGGCCGTGAGGGGGCCGGAGGGAGTGGCCAGCTGTGTCCAGGGCTGCTGATGGGCTGAGGGTCCCTGACCACTGACGGGGGGTTGTGGGGAGGCAAACGCCAGGCTGCAGTGGGTCCGGGAGAGAACAGGAGGGGAGAAGGAGACCACTGGTATCGACAACTTGTCTGAGGGGTTTTGCTTTAAAGGGAAGCAGAAAAATAGAGTGGCAGCTGAGTGGGGGGTGTAAGGTCACTAGGAGGTCTTTTTTTCCTTAAAGATGAGCGATGTAATAGCTGATGGGGATGATCTAGTAGATGCAAAATTATCATGTGGGAGAGAGAAAAAAAATGAACTATCTCATTCGTGCTCTCAGCAATGCTGTGAAGTAGGTACCATTTTGTGGACAGGGAAACTGAGGCAAGGCAAGGTTCAGTCACTTGCCCAAGGCCACACAGCTAAGTAGTAGCAGGGCCAGGAGTTGAACGCAGATGGCTCAGTTCTAGAACGCCCGGTCTTAACCCCTGTGCTGTTCTGCCTCCTGGTCTCTTAGCTAGATTTGTGAGCTCTTCCAGAACAGGGTCTCCTCTTATACTTCTCTGTCCAACACAGCCCCTAGCAGAGAGGGCTGTGCAGAGGTGAGACTTGATAGATCTTTAGTGACCAAGAGAGCAGAACACCAGGAACTGTACTGGAAGTGCTCAGGCACCGGGGCTAGCCATGGGAGGGTGGGCATGGTGTCAGCGTGCCTCACCCCGCGTTCTTCCCACCACCTTGCTGGCCTCCTGTGGAGGCGGTGGTGCTCAGTAAATAATGGAAAGCATTGGTTGGGTGGATGAACGAAGAATGAAAAGGCTATGGCTCAGCCTAAAACCTAAGCTGACGGTGCTGCCTGACATCCCCTGGTGTTGGCGTGATCTGGGCTCCGGCTCCGGTTTGCTGCCAGTGTGCTGGGTGACCTTGGGCAAGCCCCTGGCCCGTCACCACCTCAGTTTCCTTCTCTAAAATAAAGGGGTGGGGTTAGATGATCTCCCATCTCGCTCTCACCAGAACGTCTCAGGAGGCTTGTGCAGTCTGGCATCCTGCCTTCCGCTCTGTCACCAGGATGGACAGGAGACGTTCTGCAGGTGGGAGTTGCTGGCACTGGAGGGTCAGGTGGTCCCTGGGCTGTGTGTTCCCCTCAGAACAGCTGAGACTTATGGGGTGGGGCAGCCACCACAGAGGGAACCTGATGATTCCTGGGAGTCCTGCTTTGTGCCCAAGAGGGTGCACTCCGTGGGCAGTGGCACAGAGCTCAAAGCCACGGCAGTAACGCCAGAGTCCCAGCATCCAGCGTGTCCACCCTGTGGTGGTTCTACACTCAGCCGTGTTCAGTCTGGGCTCTACCTCACACTGCTGGGGCCCCCAGCCTGGAGTTTCCCGTGTGGGGGTCTCCACACTAACCAGCTGCGGTAGTCCCCCAACCCCCAGGCATTTTGAAATGTGTGGTCACAGTGTCAGGGGTCACAGTGGTGGGGGTCAGGATGGTGGCACTGATGCTATTTGCACCCTGGCTGCTGAAGGTCCCGTAATGCGAGTTGTCCCTCGCTGAATGCCAGCAGTGCCCCTGACCAGAAGCCCTGCTCAAGCGTGCCTCTGCTGGGCGCTCAGCTGCCACCCAGCTGTGTGATCTTGAGCCGGTCACTTTATTTGCCATTTCCCACAGCTGTGAACAGGCCACGCACACCTAGTTACTTGCCTTTTCGGCTCATGCTAAGTTTTCAACAAGACTTGAGATTAACAGTCCTCATCAGAGTAGCTCCCCATACCTGCAGCTTACTCTGCGCCAGGCGCTGCCCTGTGCGCCTTATGGACCTTCGTGTTCACTCACTTAACCCTCACACCTCCTCAGGAGGTGGGCCTGTTAAGTGATCCACAGGTGAGGAAACTGAGGCAGAGAGCACGCTGAGTGCGCGGGAGGTGTTCTCCCGTGCCCGTGCGGGCTCTGACCTGCTTCTCCCCCGGCAGGGACAGGGGCAGACCCGGCGGTCAGCGTCAAGAGCAACCACTGCCTGGACGCCGCCAAGGCCTGCAACCTGAACGACAACTGCAAGAAGCTGCGCTCCTCCTACATCTCCATCTGCAACCGCGAGGTCCCGCCCGCTGCGCGCTGCAACCGCCGCAGGTGCCACAAGGCGCTGCGCCAGTTCTTCGACCGCGTGCCCGGCGAGTACACCTATCGCATGCTCTTCTGCTCCTGCCAGGACCAGGCGTGCGCCGAGCGCCGCCGGCAGACCATCCTGCCCAGCTGCTCCTACGAGGACAAGGAGAAGCCCAACTGCCTGGACCTCCGCGGCGTGTGCCGGGCCGACCACCTGTGCAGGTAAGGGCGCCGCGGCTCTGCGGGGTCGCGGGCCGTTCCGTCCCTGCGTTCCCTGGTCTGCTGGGTTATGGTCGCGAGCCCAGCAAAGAGGGTGACCTGGACGTGTGCGGAACGCATCGTCGTCGTTCATTCACTCGACCGTTCCCTCACGCAGCACGGGCTTCTTGTGTGCCTCCTCTGTGCCCAGCCTCCTGCCGAGCACATGGGGGAGACCGAGATGAACAGGCCAAGGAGCTAATTTAAAATCGTAGACCCCGCCAGCCTGGAATGAGAAGGGAGTCCCGTGATCCTAGTCCTAGCTCTAAAGGAAGCCCCTGCCTGGTATCCCAGTGCGGTCCCGGGGCCATCGGGGCTCTGGCACATCATGAGGCGGCTCATCCCTCCCTCTGCTGGGGTGGAGCGGGGTCTGGAGTCTGACTGTCCTGGGTTTGAATCCTGACTTTTCCACTTACCAGCTGTGTGACTTGGAGCAGGTTTTAAAAATTTCCTGAGTCTCCATCCCTTCACCTGCAAAACAGGAATAAAAGTACCCAATCTCAGGGTTATTGTGAGGATTAGATGACATAATGTGTGTCCACAGCGTAGCCCAGAGCCTGGTGTACAGTAAATGCTTAATAGATGTATCCCTAATTATTAGGAAGGTATTTTGTTTGCTTTTTGCTACAGTGAGTTGAAATTTGCCTCTTTCCAATTCTTGTGTTTTTCCTGTTGGTTGTTAAGCATTTATCGAGCCCCTCTTACATCCAGCACTCAGTCCTAAGGCCTGAGCATGCAGAGGTGAACTGATGCTCTCTGAGGAGCACCCAGTCCAGAAGGGGAGACAGACAAGGAGAGCAGTGGTCCCAGTGCAGTGGGATGGGGGCTGTGGCCTCCCAGAGGAGGGGCCTTGAGCTGAACCTTGGAAAATGAGAAGGAGAAAGCCAGAGAAAGAGTCAGCCGGAAAAGCATATGAGAAGGCTGGAGGGTGGGAGGGAGCCTGGGCTTGTGGCCACTGCAGGTGGGGTGCCATGAGGGAGGGAGGCTAGAGGTGAGACTGCTGGAGAAACAGGGGTAGCAATGGGGCAGAGATTCAGAGATTGCTTACTACACAGCAGACACTGATCTCTTATATGGTTTATGTCATTTAATCCTTGCAATAAGGCTACGAGGTAGGTACAGTTATGATCTTTATCTACCAAATGAGGACATAGAGACATAGAAAGGCACTTGCCTAAGGTCACCCTGCTCATACATTTCAGAGCTGGGGTCCGGTCTATACTGCTTTCTTTCCAGTAGAGCATACTGGCCTGGACTAAGGTAGTGGCTGTGGGGGTGGAGAAAAGTGTGTCATTTCAGAGATGATTGGTAAGTAGACTTGACAGGACTGGATGACTGGCTGAATGTTCCCTGGAGGCAAAAGCCATTTCTCTTTTGTTTACGCCACGCCTCGTCCTGCACATAGAACCTGGCATGTGGTAAGCGCTTGACAAACGTTACTTGAATGGATAAATGAATGGTGACCACCATGTTTCCTAGGGGAATAACTAGGGGGCGATGGAATCATTCAGTAGAGGGGTTGTTGGATGTGTAGCATTTGAGGTGCCTGGGGGGCCATCGCCATCCCCACAGCAGTGTCTGGGGGCGTTTGGACTTGTGGGCCTGGAGCTCAGTAAAGAGGCTGGAGTGGAGACGTGGGTTTGGGATTGTTGGACGCCTGGTTGGTGATGAAAGCCACTCGGTGACTGAGATGTACAGGGCGGGTTGGGAGAACCCAAGAGGGAGTCGGGCTGGAGATCCCTGCAGATTTGGGCATCCTCAGGTTTTGGTGAGAAGAGAAGCCGTTGGTGTGGACAGTGAGGCAGGACTCTGCTGGAAACACCAGTTCTTAAGGGAGGGGCAAAGGAAGTGGAGGCTGTGACAGGGAGGCTGGGAGGTGGAAGCACAGCCGGTAGAGAGTGGGCCAGAGTCCAGAAGAGAAAGGGGTTCCTGAGGGAGGGAGTGGCTGAGGCATGGTGCTTTTCAGAGAGAGAGAGAGAGAGAGGGAGGGAGTGAGTGTGTGTGTGTATGAGAGAGTGTGGAGTGTGTGTGGTGTGTGAGCGTGTGTATGTGTGGGGGAATGTGTGAAAATGTGTGTGCAAGTATGTGAGAGTGTCATAGTGTGTGAGAGAGTGTGGGAGTGGAGTGTGTGTCAGCGTGTGTGTGTGTGTGAGTGTGAGACTGAACATGTTAGAGTGTTTGTGAGTGGAGGGTGGGAGCGGCCGCAGTGGGTGCAGGCCTGGCAGGGAGGCAGGAGTGGAGGCAGTGGGGGCCAGGGGCTGCAGAGGGAAGGGGGCTTCTTTGTGTCCTGGAAGCGCTGGGGTCCTGTTCGTGTGGAAGGAGAAGCAGGACTTTGGTTTGGAAAAGAAGCGCTGCTGAGTTCAGAGCAGGGGCTCATCCCCAGAGCTGGCTGCCGGTTGGGAAAGCCGTGGAGAAGATAGGCTTTTCTCTTTTGCTTACTTAAAAAAATATACCTTATCGCCTACAAAAACTAATCGAGGTGATTTGAAATAAAACTGCATACAACAGGAGGACGCTTAGAAGTAAAAACTGAGACCCCTGATAAGGAAGTCTGGGAGCAAATGCTGCAAGTATGCGCTCTGGCAGGGTTACTAAGCGGAGCTTCCCGGCAGCTGAGATAAAGCAGACTCATGGGCCACTTGAGCCCAAAACACGATGGAAGGGAGCATACTAATTCTTGGGTCAAGATGCATTCTCTCCTTGTTCTAAATGCTAAGAGGACCTTGTCAGGCCGCGGCACGCGCAGGGTATGAGGAATGACAGGATGGATGAGGAACTGCGCCTCGAAGGGAGCTGGAGGGCCAGCCTGAGTCCAAGCCCAGTGAAGACAAGCTGGGGCCTGCGGACCCCGTGCACACGTGTGGGCTGGGTGCACGGCGGCCACCAGGCTACAGGGGCATGGGTGAGCCTCCCTCAGACGTCTCAACAAGGAGTCTTGGGTTGAGGAGCGGCATGAACGGCAGCACCCCCTTTACTAGTGGTGTCTTAAGGAAGGACAGTGTGCAGCTCCTAAGGGGTCTGCGGCCCTGAGTGAGACGGGAGAGTTTGGAGCAGGGCGATTTGGTGGCTTGTAAGAACATCTGTGTCTGTTCAAAGAGCCAGTGGGGTTTGTTTGTTTTTCTGGAGGCAGGGGGACCCAGGAAGAGGAGAATTGGAGGGTAAGCTTCACAATGTAGAACCAGAAAGGGTATTTAAACAAGACTAGGTATTGGGAGGGTTGAGAATGAGGTGTCCTGGGAGCTAAGTGCTGACAGTTTCTGAGAGGCGCCGAGCCGAGTGGGGGAGCGCCAGGCACTGGGCGTTAATGTCCGCAAGGGCGACTGCAGGACCCACGCACGTGCTGTGTCTTGGTATTGAATCAGGTCCTTCGTGGGAAGGTCCGGTGCTCCAGCGTGTGGCCAGGTGAGCTCCTGGTCCAGAGCCAGGATACTGCTGTAACTCATCTCCCACAGCCCGTCCCACCCGCCCCCACTCAGATTTTCCACCACCTGCCAGTAGCGGGTAAGGGATGAGGGAGAGCCTGCGTTCAGGACGAGTTTGGCAGGACCTGGGGATTGTTATAGCATGGCCAGCTGTCCTCTGGGGAGCTCTGCCTGGACTCAGAGTTCAGGTGGGAGAGCTGCACTGGGAGAAACAGGGACCAATGGGTGGTGGGTGGAGGTGGTTGCTGTGGTGGCCTGGAGACAGGAGACCTGCCTTTTGTGCTCGCTCTGCGCTGGGCTCCGTAGTGGGCCTGGAGGGATCGTTTCACTCCTCATACCCTCAGTTTCCTCGTTAATCACACAAGGATGCTCACCTGTCTCCAAGGACCCTTCCAGTTCTGTGGACCTGAGTCTGTCAAAGCAGCTTTCCCGTCTGCCTTCTCCCCCTGCACCCGCACTTGAGGTTGTGTTCCTGGAGAGGAGAGCTCTCCTCGGCACAGGGGAAACGACCAGAGATGCCCCTTCAGGGTAGATGGTGTGGGGGTGGATTTGAAGGAGAGGAGCTGACTTCTTTGCACACTTTTGCAAGCCTGACTTACTGACTCATGGACCTGTCCCTGTGGTCTGTGGAGGGGCCCGGGAGGTGGCGGGTGGCTGGAGGGGAGCGTCTGGAGAACAGGACATTCTCCACCATGCCTGGGAAGGAGGGCTCTCCCTTCCCTTCCTGGCCTTGGCTTCCTCCAGGTTTCCGCCTGCCAGAGTGGGCACCACGAGTGGAAGTCTTGACTGTGAAAATGGGGGAGCCCAGTGCCACGGTGTTTGGAGCAGGACTGTGGACCCCCAAGCCTTCCTTTCCTGGATACATGCATGGACAAAGCTGGCCTCGATGGGCGTCATGGGAAAGCCTCTCTGGGCTGAGCCTGTGGGAATGAGGCCCTTGTCCGCAGTGTCTCCCAGAACATGTCCCGTGCTCCAGCGCTGCAGTGCCCAGTCCTCATCACCGGGCCTGCCTGGCCCCCTTCACCCTCTTGCTTAGGGAGTTGGCCCAGCTATGCCCAGCCTTCTCCCTGAGTGAATCTTGGCCCAGGAATCCTGGGGGACAGCTCTGCCAGAGCCTGCCTCACCTGGTGCTACGTGAGAGCGAGTCCGTTGAGGTGCCGTGTGACTCACCCAGTGGCGTGCTCGCACATCCCGTGTGCCATGTGATATTTAACAGACTCGGTTGTGCTGTCTGATGAAATGTCACTAATGACAAGGTGTTGGCGTTAGACAAGGGCGTCTCCGTGCTGGGGCCCACGGGTTATTGGAAGCCCTTCAGAGCCCTTTCCTGCTCTTCAGACCGGGGTCAGTTTGGGTGAGAGTGGAGGCTCCTGTTCTACCTTGGCTTCCGGCTGCGCTTTTGCCTTTGTCTGGGTCACATCCCATGAGCCTTTAGGGCTGTGGACTTAAGATCAGGAGAGGCTTTTCCTTTAAAAGGCTTCTGATATGGAGTCTGGAAAGCCCAGAGAATCTCTGGGAATGAATCCATGGAATTTGGCTGAATTCTCTCACCCCAGGCCTCCAATGGGCCATGACCTACCTTTTTTTTTTCTTTTAATATAATCTGTTAGTTTCTACTCTCTCAGTTTATACGCATTGCAAGGATGGTCCAGATTGTGTGTGTGTGTGTGTGGTGTGGTTGGGGGGCTGTGGGGAGGATGATTCTGTTGTCCTGCAAATTGTGTCCCTTCCAGGCCTTGTCTGGAAGAGGCCCTCTACAATGCCCTGCTCCTCTTAGTCTGCCAAGAGGATATAAATAACTCCGCGCTGGCCCTGTGCCATATCCTGGGCTGTAATTTAACCTGTGGGTGCTGAAGATGTGTATAAATAGATTCCAGCCTGGGGCTACCCTGGCTGCCTGGGCCCCTTCATGCAGTGGATCCTGTCCTTGTCCCAGAGGATTGCTGGTGAGGGGTTCCCTCCCTCAAGACTGTCTGCAGGGAGTAGGGAGGAGTCCCTTCAGCAGCACCCTCCTTGCCCAGCTCGGGGCATATTCAGAGTCTGCAGGCAGTGTGGAGGGACAGGTCTGGGTTTGATTCTTGGCTCCTGGGCTGTCCCTTGGCTTCTTCTGGAGTCTCTGTAGGATCTGTTGGCTCATGTTTTTAGCGGGTTATCTCTAACTGGCCGCAAATGATTATTTGCGTAGGAGTAGATGGGCTGTGGGGCTTCCAAGCCTTCACTTCTTTTAAAGGAGAGGTCTTGAGTTTCTTGAAATCGTATGCAAAGTTTTATGTGTATATTCTAGAGAGAAACTTGTTGCTTTCATTAGATTCTCAAAGGGTCCCTTGACCTCCCAAAGCTTAGGAACCTCCACCTTCGATAGCTGACCAACTTGGATTGGCTGCCTGGAGAACTGTGAATCAGCCTCCTGGCTCCGCAGCAAAGAGGGCTGTGATTGATTAGTGATGCCTGCCACAAGCAAGGGCGGGGCAGAATGGATGCCCTCCTGGAATCCAGCCAGTCATTCCTGGGGCCAGTGGGTCACCTGTAACAGGAGGAATGGGGTCTTGGGAGGCCATTCCTTTCTTCATTTGACAAGTGTTTATTGATCATCCACTCTGGGCCAGGCCCTGTGTTGGGATTGGCTGGTTAATGAAATAGGTAGGGGTCCTTGCCCTCCGGGTGCTTACAGTCTAGTGTCAGGACACTGTTTATTGCCTCTGCAATGGAGATGGATCCACACGATAAACTGGATAATAGCATTTCCCCTCAGGTTCTCTTGAAATCCCAGTTCTACTCTGCTACCTACCAGGTCTTCCCTGGGTCACTCTGGTGGCACTGGAGAGCAGCCCCTTCTAGGGGGAGACGAGCCACAGACAGATGAACCTCATTCAGGGGCCTGCCTGACCTTGAACAGAGCTTAGAGCCCGACAGTCCCATCCATCCTCAGAGCCAGGCTGTGGCAAGGGGTGCCATGGGGTGAAGAAGTCACCGTCTTCCTGAAGAAAACCTAACTAGCAAGATTGCCAGTGGCGGGAGACTCTCTATGTGGGGAGAGGCCATGGGATCCTCAGCCCTGCCAGAGACCCTGAGACCCATCTTCTCCTTGGGGATCCCATGCTGGCTCCTGCTGCTGGCCTCAGTAGGGGCCCTGCTTGACCTTGAACTCTGGGCCAAGGGTGCCCAAGTGACTCTTCCTGGAATTTCCTATGGCAAGTTGAGACAAGGCTGGAATGTTGAACATTAGTAAAAGCTCTGGGGAAATAAACACAGGGGAGCAGATATCTAGTTTACAAGATATGGTTTACGTATCTTTCTGTCCTTGCCACTACAGGGATAGCAGCATGGTTGGGCAGGGAGTGGCTTTAACCTTTATCATCCAGGCTGCTCTCTGGGCATCTGGGCTCCTCAGAGTTCACACCCAGAGAGACGAGGTACACTCCTTGTTCAGTTAAGGCTCCCATGTGTGGAGTTCTGCCTGGAGACACATTCCATCGCTGGATGATTGGCAGGAGGAAGGACCCATATGGATAGATGCCACTTATGCAGAGAGAATCAGAATCTAAGTCAGTGAGGTTTGTTCATACCAGAGGCATCATCTGTAGTCGTGTGTGTGTGCTAACACAAGGCAGGGCGCACTTTCAGCTACCCTGATCTCCTGTTGTTCCACCAGGCTCCTTGATTACTTCTGCTTCCACTCATTGACCTGGGCTCTCTTCTTGCTAGTGTCTTAGTCTGCTGGAGCTGCCATAACAAAATACCACACACTGGGTGGCTCAAATGACAGCTTTTCTTTCTCATGGTTCTGGAGGCTGGGTGTCCAAGATCAGGGTGGAGCGTGGTCGGGTTCTTGGTGAGGGTCCTCTTTCCGGTTCTGTCCTCACACGGCCTTCCTGGGGCATGCACGCAGAGAGAACTGGTGTCTCTTCCTCTTTCTGTGAAGGCACTAATCCCATCTTAAGGGCTCTATCCTCATGACCTGGTTACTTCCCAAAGGCCCCGCCTCCAAATACCATCACACTGGGGATTAGCGGTTCAACATATCAGTTTGGGGGACACAGATGGTCAGTCTGTAGTACCTAGACTTACCCTTCATCCAAAACCCGTTTGGTCCTCATCTCACTGAGCCCTCTCCTATCTACTTCTTCCACTGGTGCTTTCTAGAACTTGTCTGTATCCTGCATGTGGCACTAATCATGTGGCTTTCCTTTAATATTTTGTTTATCTTCCCAATTAGGTCTGTGCTTCTTTATATTGTTATATTATGACTGTGTCAATTTATTTATTTAACAAGTAATTATCACGTGCCAGGCACTGGGCTAGACTCTAGATATTTATTTACTGGAGAACACAAATAGAGATGGTCCCTGACCCCTTGGAGCTTATAGTCTGATGGAGGAGCTAGTACTCAAGAAAACAGACAAGTATATAATTAACAGTTTTGGAATGGGCAGGATGTGGAAGTAGAGAATAACAAAGAAGGAAGGGGTCCCTACTTGCATGGGGGGTCAGGAAAAGTTTATCTGAGGAGATGACATTTAAACTGAGACCTGAAGAATGAGGAGCCGGAAGTCAGGCAGGTGGGAGAAAGAACAGTTCATGCGGAGGGAATGGCGTGTGCAGAAGTTTGGAGGAGGGGAGGATCTTGGCATTGCTGGGGAGGGAGAGGAAGCTGGTGTGGCTGGAGCACAGGGAAGCTCAGAAGGGAGGTGCAGGAGGAGGTTGGGGGGCAGGCAGGCCCAGATCACACAGCGCCTTGCAGGTCACGGCAAGGAGTTTGGATTTATTCTGAGTAGAATTGGAAGGAAGCTTCCAAAGCCAAGTAGTGATATTAAAATTGTGTTTTGAAAAGGTGACTCTGGCTACTGTGTGGAGAATTAAGAGGAGGAGGTGAGAAGGACCTCAGAGAGGTTACTTTAGTAACACCACGTCAGAGATGGTGGCACCTAGGCCAGGGGTGGGGTGGCCATGTGGAGAGAGATAAGTGGGTAAATTTGAGACATTTTGGAGATCGAAATGATGTACCTTGATGTGGGAGCAAGGGAGACGGAGGAACGCCAGGATGGCTGTGGGCTTCTGGCTTGAGTGTCTTAGTGGGTGATGGTGCCATTTTCTACAATGGCGAAGGCTCAGTGGGGAGAGATAAATTGGGAATTCCATTTTAGGCATGTTAATTTTGAGATGCCTTTGAGACATTCCTATCTGGAGCTTGACTGGAGTTATAAATTCTGGGGGTAGTTAGCATATTTATGATATTTAAATCTAGGGGAATGGGTAGGATCTCCCACAGAGAGACTGGCTTGAGAGGAGGCACTCAGAATGTGCCTGGCCCCCTGTAAGTGCCTGACGAGTGTTTGGTGGTGTTGTGATGGCACCCCAGGAGTCAAAAGGAGATTTTTGAAGAAGAGGAAATGGACAGCTATGTCAGATGCTGTTGAGAGGTCCAGAAAGATGAGGGCACACAGGTGACCACTGGATTGGGGAAAGTGGCGGACAGTGGGGACTTCTTCCACAGCAGTTTCGATGAAGTGGTGATTGTGGAAACCTGATCAGAGCTAAGGAAACGTTTGTCAGTTGGTTGGTCAGAGCTTCCTGGGAAAGATCCTCCTGGAAAGGGAATGCGTCCCATGTGGAGAAGTTGCTCATCTTTCCCCTTGGTGGAGAAATGACTAAGGAGAACCCAGGGCTGGCTTGGCTTTGGGAAGTGTGGGGTGGAGGTCATTGCCGCTGTGGGCGATCCCGGGTGCTCTGTCATGGCACTCCGCAGGTCCTAGGACTACACCCTTGGCCAGGTCATTCTATGATCCTGAGGCCCCCAGCCTTGGGGGCAGCCCATGGTGTGCCTGATGGTCTTCGATGCTGAACCATACTCTGCAATGTGATTTGGACCACAAACATTCTCACCTCCCATGTCCCTGGGCTCTGAGGGGCCACGATATGGTTTCCACTGATTCAGCTTCTCCAGCCATGGCCAAAAGAGTCCTTAAAATGTGGGAAGAGACCTTTCTGTAAGCCCCATGTTCTTCTGAGCAACCTAGAGGGCCTGCCCTCCCAGAGAAGGCAGCGTGGGGCCGCCCGGAGGAGCCTTGCTTTTTCAGCCTCCTTCATGAGGAGGCACGTAGCATAGCTGAGCAGAGCTTAAGAGGTGCCCCAGGCTACCCGCACTGGGTTCCTGGCCAGGGCATTTCAGCGGGTGGGGTGTGACTTTTCCATTGTGTTTGTCTTTCTGGGGCAGTATCCACAGAGGTGAGGCAGGCCTGCTCCTCTTCTTATAAAGTAGCATTAGCCTGGTGTCCTGGAGCTGGTTGTCCATCTCAGGGCCCTTTCGGGGGCTGTCTTTGAAGACTTAGGGACCTGCAGGTAGCCCTGTTATCCCAGGGACTCTGAGGTGGGTGAGCATATCAGACAACCATTGGCGCCCTCCCCCTGGAGCAGAACCAGGATGTTGAGTTAATGACAAAGGAACAGTAAGATATTGCTCCTCATAAGAGTGGGAGGGAGGGTTGGGATAGCTGCTCACGCCCGGCGTGGCCCGGGCTCCTTGCTGTAGTCCAGCAGGAGTCCTCCTGAGTGTGCGATTTCTCTGTCACTCGGCCCCCGGGGGGCTCTCTGAGCACCGTGAACGTGCTGCAGGACAGAGTCCCAGCTGTGTTCTGCAAAGGGCGGCAGGAAGAGGCTGGAGTCTCGGCCTGGCTTCAGAACCCCCCTCGGCAGTTCCATGAGCTTGGGCAGGTTCTGTAACATCGCCGAGCCTCTATGCTCCCTTTCAAAATAAGGACAGTAACTCCTTCCTTGGCGCTTGGTAACCTGGTCAACAGGACCTCCATGAGCTCCATTTTTAGGTGCTCAGCACCCAGGGTGCCCCGAGCAGCCCAGGCTAGCGCTGGCTGCGAGGTGGGGGGCTGCCCCTCCGAGGCTGGCTGGGGCCACGGAAGGCAGCTTGGTGGTGGTATCTGAGCGAGCCTGAGGAGTAGGCCTATCCGAGGGGTGGCCCTCTGGTCCTCACAGGGGGAATGTGTGTGTTAAAAGGGGGCGAGGGAGGCAAGGGGGAACCAGCTCTTAAAACTCTTGGTGCATTTTGCCAAGGGGTCTGATTTTCTCTGGAAGACAGTGGGGAGCTGTGAAATATTTTAAGCAAGGTAGTAATACAATCCAGTTGGTGTTTTAGAAAGATGCCTTTGTCTGCTGTATGCACCATGGTCAGAGGAGAGCGAGGCTGGAGATGGGGAGCCCCACTGGGGACCCACTGTGATGGAGCTGAGGTCAAGGCAGAGGGGGAGTGGGGAGGCCTGATCCGAGACAGCTTCGGAGGCCTTCAGAGCTCAGTTCCGGGGACTTGCTGGATGCGGACCGTAAGGGAGGAGTCCAGGATGATGGCAAGGTCTCTGGCCTGGTGACTGGCTGGCTGGCAAAGCCATCACCTGAGAGAAGAGAGGAAGAGGAGGAGGTCTGGGCATAGAGGGAAGATGTTTGGATTTCTAACCTTTGTTTGAAAGTCTTTGGAACACACAAGTGGAAATGTCAGCAAAGTATTTGTAAATGTGGGAGTTTGGGAGGGAGGCTGGGACTTGAGATCAAGATTATGGGATTAAGTGAATAATGCAGGAAAAGCGTCAAGCGTGGGGCCCGGCACACAGGCCCCTGCCAAACATTAGTTCCTTTAGGGAGCTTGTAAGCTCATTTGGGGAGGCAGGGCTCACGTGTGCCAACAGTAAATACTAAGAGGAGGCCCTGCTTAACTAAGTGTTGTAAGGATTAAACCACTTGCTGTAGCATTCAGAGAAGGGGAGCCGTGTGGCTGGAAGAGTCCCGGAAGGTGGCGTGGAGGGAGTCAGGGTCCTGCAGCTTGGCAGGAAGGAGGCTTCCAGGAGAAGGGGACAGAGCAGGGAAGCAGGACTGGGCATGGCTTGTCCCAGGCAGGGAGGGATGTCCTGCTTGGAGCAGAAGGCGCCAGTGGAGGGAGGAGAGTGAGTGTGCGTGTGTGTGCGATTGGAGCTTTGAGATGTCCTGGAGAGACACTGAGCAGATAGGGTCTCCCCAGCCCTTCCCGGCTCCCTGCCTGTCAGTCCCCAACTCCAACAGACTCAGGGTTCTCCAAACTTGTTGCTGTTTTAATAAGAGGAAGAAATAGAGTCAGGTGAAGGGTCCTGGATGAGGAGTTACACTAAATCCTAACACACCTGCAGTCCTGTTACTACCTGTGCCCATAACTAACTCTGTGATCTCGTCGGAAACTGGAATCAGTTACCTTGTTAGGTAGTGAGTGCCCCATCCTGAGAGGTATGGAGCAGAGGATGGAGGCCCCTTACCAGGCCTCAGGTGAGGATCAGGTTAGTGATCTGTTTAGGTTCCTTCTGAGAGGTGTAAGTGGATCTGCTGTCTCTAGGGGTCAAGTGAAGGGAGTGGATTTTGTGATCTAGGGGGCTCCCTCTGCTCCTTCCCCTCCCCTCCCCCTCCCCTTTCTCTCTTTTCTTCCTAATTTTCAAAATCAAATTCACTTTACTGTTTTTGCTGACTATAAAAGCTGTGTGCACTCACTATAAAACATAATTCAGGCAAGACAGGACGGTCTGTTAGAGAAAGTAGAAATCATGCACAATCCTCACACCCTGAAATAAGCCACGATTAACTTTTTGGGGAATATATACTTCCAGCCCTTTTAAATATGCATACACATATTTAACAAAAATTATGTTGTGCGGTGTGCACTGTTTTGTAGGCTGTTTTTTCCTCTAAATACATTGTTACCATTTTAGCTTTTGTTCACATCTCCGTAAGGGTGGGTTTGCTGGTTTGAATGGCGGTCTGGTTTCCCCTGGGGGTTTGGGTCCCTGTGGGTGACATGCAGAGCCTGTCTTCCTACACGTATCCAGTCATGCTCATCGTGTGTCTGGATGGGAGCCTGCGGATGGGGGAGACAGCACAGTCTAGGCTCTCAGAGGGAAGGAGTACTCAGGCAGCAAGACCCTCGGAGAGCCCTTGGCTCCCGGGACGCAGTACTATGAGGTGAGGTGGGGATGGGGAGGGGAATGAAGCAGCGTCTTCACAGTGGGTGGGAGTGTCCCTGGGTAGTCTCCATTTGTGGGTTTGGGTTGTTTCCCGCTGGGGTGCGTCATTAAGGAGAGTGTGGTCTGTTTGCTCTGACTTCTTAGGGCAGTGGCAGTGTGCAGGGCGAGGACTGTAATGGAGCCAGTGAATTTCAGAATGGAATATGCGGAGGCCTCTGTAGCAGCCATCCAGAGACAAGGAAAGATGGTGCCCAAAGAGGAAAATTTTAGAAATCAGTATGTGTGATGGCAACGTTGAAAAATAAGCTGGCTGGTGAGGTTGAGAGGGGCTGTGGGGCCCAGTGGAGAGGGCTGGAGAGTGTTGGCGGCTGGGCCCAGAAGGAAGGCGTGGGCTGGTGACATATTTTCTCCACTTGGTTTTCCTAAGTGTTTTGTTTCTCTGGGGCACTTTTAAGTAAACCAAGCGAGGATCATTGCCAGCTACTTGCTAATCTTCCCCTAGTTCCAGCAGGAACAATTGGAAATCCCTAAGAAATCAACAAGTAGTAGCTACGGAGTGGTAACTAGTGAGCTCAAAGACTTGGGGGTTGCGGCAGGGTAGTGAGGCTGCCAGCCCTCCCTGCTGATGGCAGGAACTGCGAGCTGCGCTGGGGGAGGTGGGCTCCTGTCTCCTGGAAGGTGGGTGGGGCAGGAAGAAAGCTGGGCAGGTGAACAGGTCTGGGGGTCCTCCCCTACCCCCTGCCATTGGAATCTCGTCCACAGAAGCCCAGCGAGGAGGCACTTGGGCCACCTCTGCTGCCTGTCTCCTGCTGCAGGCTCATTGTATTCTAGTTGCTTTAATTAGGGCCTGTGTCTTTATGGAGCTTGCGGGTAGAGGAGGTCTGGGAGAGAGAACCAACCAGAGCAAGAAGGTGGGGAAGGGAGAGCCCTGGAGGTCCCGACCCTCTGGCCTGAGCACCCACCTCCCTGTACTGCGTGGAGAAAAGATGGCTTGGAGGGACCCTGGTATGATGGTGTATAACAAGGGGGCTGGCAGGGATGGGGCCGTGGTTTCTATGTCTCCAGTGTGCCTCAGCCTTATTCATGATGGGTGAAAGGTGTGCTGTCTGGAAAGGTGGCAGCTGTGGGCAGAGCAAGACATCACTGTGCCTGAAAATGTGTCTGGGTGGAGTCCTAAGTCTGCGTGATTTCACCTTGAAACAGAGCTAGAGGAGATCTTGAAGCTCATCCCAACAAAATTTGATTTTATAGATGAAGAAACTGAGGCCCAGAGAGGTGACATTATCTGCCTAAAGTCACACAGCTAGGGAGTGGCAAGACTCAGGCAAAAGGTCAGGTCTTGCCTCCCTGGGTAATGCGAGGCATCTTGGCATGGCAGAGGGTAAACAGGACAGGGAATCAAAAACCTAGGACATGAAGCATCTCTGAGCCTCAGTTTCCTTATTTAAAAAATGGACAGTATCAAATCTGTCCTCTCCACCTCCTGGGGCCTTTGTAGAAAATGAGAGAAGATCGGGGAAGGTTCTGGGAATGCTGCAAAGAATGCCCCTGTCAGCCCTCCCCCCATGTTTAAAGGGTGCTGTTTCCCAGCACGGAGTGCTGGCCTGTAGACCTGGGGAGAAAGGTGGGGCAGCGATGGGTAGATGCCCCCAGAAGGGGGAAGGGGCAGAATGTCAGGGAAGGCTTGGTGGTTGGGTGCATGCAGAGCCCTGGAGATAGCTTTTGGCTTCTGGCTGTGCACAGAAGGTCTAAAACCCGCTGGATGACAGGCTAGACCCAGCCTCCGCTTCCCTCCCTTTCCTTCCATTCCCTTCCCAGGAAGCCCATCAGACAGTCTCGAACCCCCGTAGTCCTGCCAGAAGCCCGGCTGGTCCGTGGTGCCCTGAGCGCTGGGAAGGAAGGGGTGTGGGCCATGGGACTGTCCGTCACTGGCGTCCCTAGGCTACAGCCGCTCCCTCACCCCCCCTTCTGTAGGGGCTCAGGCCTGCGCTGCTCTTGTCCCCCTGCCCTTTGGATCCACCTCCCGGAGGTCAGTGGCAGAAAGGCGCGGGGAGAAACAGAAACGGTGACGACTTTGGTTTTTCCCTCCTGTCGGAGCCTGGGGAGGGTGGTTGTTTTGCTTCCTGGACCTCAGTGGAGAATTCTCTGCCAGACAATCATCTCGGAGCTTTCATTGCTTTCTGATGCTCCTCTAACTGCACAGGGTCGGCTATTAAATGGTCATCAAACCTCAGCCTCTATCCCATCAATAGTCATAAAGTTGGGGAGATAAAAGCCATCAGTTTTCCATTATAGCTGAAAGCAATACTGTAGATAGCTATTTTCTGAAAGCTGCAGATAGATGTATTTTAACTAGAGCAGGGTTTCCAGTGGCCCCCAGCTTAGCCGTGGGCCCTGCTGGGCCTGGGATACCCCACCAGGTGGTTAAAGTAGAGGAGGGGCCAGGGCTTTCTCTTTTCATCTCCTCTCTTCTCAGAGCACTGAAAGGGCACATCCTCAGGTGGGGGTGCTGGGCAGAGGCCGCCGTGGTGGGACTGTGGGCATGGATCCTTCCTTCTAACCAGACACTGTAGATAAATGCAGGGGTTGTAATCTGCTTGTTCTAAGGAGAAATGACCTTCCTCTTCCTGGTCTTGGGCTGTGGGCGGATGGGGGGCTGGGCCCCGGGTAGGTGCCTGGTGATTTGTGGGGAGTTTGGGGAGGGGAGGGGTCAGGGCCTGCAGGCTGGGTCCTGTGGAGGCTGGGAGGCGGGATGCGGCATGTTGGGAGGGGTGGCACTCCTGATGTGCAGTCCCTGTCGCCTCTCATGGGTGAGCAGGTCATTTGGAAATGGATTTTGCAATCAAACAGCTCGGCAGTGAGCAGCCATCAGATAAGTCCTCAGAATGAACTTTTAAAGCACTCAAACCCCAGGGCCCTCCTGCCTCTGGTTGCAGAAGAATCTGGGCTCTGAGACCCCCTGCCCCGGACCACGCAGCCTCTTTTCTTGACACCCCTTCCAGGCGCCTGCGCCAAGCCTCCCTGGACGGGCTCTGCTTTGCCTGCCTCTGGGATCTTACAGGGACAGGGTCCCTGCCTAGAACGTCCTCCTGACGAAACGGGAAGTGCCCATTCGTCTTAGAAGACCCTTCGAGGTCACTGCCTCTTTGGAGCTTCTCTGTCTTTCTGGAAGTTGTGTTCTGTTCCCTGTGCTCTGACACCACTTTGTCCCAAGGCCCGTCACAGCTATTCTTAGGATGCGTCGCACGTGTCAAGTGTCTGCACCTTACTCCACAAGGCTCTAGGGTCAGATCACATCTCCTGACTTCTCTAAATGGGCTGCAGTTTCCCCCTCCCCGCCCCAGCCGGCAGGAAATGCAGGCCCAGTTATTGAGCTTCCCCTGTGTGTGGCCTGCAGGACCCCTCTCTGCAGGGAAAGACTGATTTCAGCCTGTGGTGGTGGTCCTTCTGCCAGCCTCACTGTGGGACGGAGTCCTTGAGCATCTGCTGGGCACCCCTTTTCCCCACAGTTGTAAACTCGACTCACCCCAGACTTGCCCAGAGAGAGCCTCCAGGAGCTTCCGTCAAGGCCGTTCAGCAGCTCCCAGCGTCCCTCATCTGGGCCCTAGGGCAGTGGGGCCCAGGTTTCCTCTAGCTTGGGGAACCGGCCTTCTCTCCCGCCCTGTTGGGCTTCTCTGCTCTCTCCATCGCCAAGCCCTGGGCATCTCTGGCTCTTGGCCTGCCTTCACGAGGCTTCTGTAAATAAGGCCTCTTGTGAGTGACAGGGACACCTAGGTTTCCAGGCTTCAAAGTCATGCTCGCCTTCTAGAAGGGGCCCATGGGTGTGGGGTGGGGAAGAGAAAACACTTGTCATCATTTCAGTTCTTTCTGTTCTGCTATACTCTCTGCCCGAGGATGAGACACAGCTGCCCTCTGCACCAGGCTGTCCTGCCTGCAGTGGCCCATGTGTCTCTCTCGGTTACACCTTGCTTGTTCCTTTACTCCTGCACCCCTCCCGGGCCTGGCACAGTGCATGGGCAATCAACACTTGCTGAGTTCTTGAATGCTCTTTGTCTCCTTAAACAGAGACTGTGGAAGGTAACTTAACCTTTCCTTGATGACACAAGGAGGTGGTACAGCTCTCCTTGACACCCAGTGAAGTTGCACAGATGTTCGATTTCAGCTGTTACTGACTTGTATAGAACTGAGCGCCCCCATGCTCATGAGCCCCAGATACTGTGAATTTTGACTCATCGTGTTTTGCTTTTCTAGTATTTCTATCTCCTTCACTGTGTTTGCTGTCACTTCTTGCTGAAGGTTCTGTCTGCCCCTGGGAGTTCCCTTCTCTCACCCTTTCTCTTTTGCTGGTTTTCCATGGAAGAGAAAACTAGAGCACCCATATTAGAATTATGTGTGCTCTAGGAGCCACTGGCCTCTAAGTAGAGAGATGAGGGATTTTCCTGGAAGTGAAGTATCTGTGTTAGTGTACAAACGTTACCTCTGTGCAGGCGGTGTGCTCGTTCTCGGCAGGCTGCCAGAGGAGTGACCTACAAAAGTGCTGTTATGGTGGAACCTTCCAGATTAAAAATATATATTCTAAGATGACTTTGAAAAGGGACAAGAGAGTGTATTTAGGCCTTTTGGAATTAGAATTGGCTACTGAGATGGATAAGGATAGGGAACTCGCTGTTTCTCTGCAAAAGAAAATGACCAAGTCCTCATGGTCCTCAATTTTCCCTGATGACCTTGGTGACAACACAGTTTCACTGTCTTTTTGTCGCTGACTGTGGGCCCGGGGATTCGGATGAGGGCGGTTTTGGTCTCGGGAGTGGGGTTGTGGCCCAGCACAGGACCCGTCTCATCCTCCTCACTGTGGGATGGTAACCACCCGGGGTCGGTGATGGGGGCAGTAATGCCTGTCCTGAGCAGGGGTGCTGTGAGGACCAGTGGAGATAACGCACAGTGAGGGGTGAGGGCTTCTTTTCAAATATCACGAAGTGCGAGCTGGGATAGTGTCAGCCGCTTGATGGAAGGGACAAGCCTTAGGCCAGAATTCCTGGCTCCTGCCTGCAAATCGGCCGCATGTCATTGGGGAACCTCAGGGACGCCATGTAACCTCTCAGAGTTTGCTGTTTTATCTGAAATCAAAGGGGCTGAATGAAATGATGCTTATTCCAGCATCTGTGTTCCATAAACTGTTATTTGCCTTATTTCTAGGATTGAGAGCAGAGGAGGAGGGAGTATGTGGTCCGAGGAGAACCATGGGCTCAGGGCATTAATAAAGTTCCTGCCACCCAGCGAGGTCAGAAAACGGAGGGCTGTGCACTGTGTCCTGTGCCTCTGTGTGTTTGCCCGAGAAGATGCGGGTGCTGCGTGTTTAACAATGCTGTGCATGTGTGAGGTGTGAGGTGTGGGGGACCGAGAAACACCCAGGGAGACGTGGGCCTGCAAGGCAGTGCTTGAGTGGCTGAGCTGTCAGGAGAGGGTGTTTCACTGTGCGTGGCCGTGCAGGGCTCAGACTCTCGCCCTTCTGGCGTGTAGACAGGAGCGGCTTCATTTCTGTAGTGACGCGTCTCGAAGGTCCCTCTTGTGCCACAACACTGAGAACCCTAGAAATACCTTTACAGTCCCTCCTCCTCCTGTCAAGGGAGGACGTGGGGGGTCTCCCTGATGGCCCATCCCATCCTTGAATTCTCTGGGTGGGGTGGCAAAAGATAGGTCATCTCTCCAGAGCATTCTGGGCACAGCCTCTCTAATTCTAGGTTTTCTGGGTCTGGGCCCACAGGCTGTTCTGTGTGGCATTTGGGCTTCCGAGGCCCAGAAGCACGGGGGCCAGGCAGGCTGGGGGGGGATGTGGTCCCCTAATTCTTGTGGCCAGACGAACAAAGAGGAGAGAGTCATTCCTTGGTGACTCCACCCAGGGTCACTGAGCCCTTTAGGGGTGGCAGTGGGAGGAAGGGAGACTGGGTGTGTGTATCCTTTGGGGGATGAGTGTGTATTCAGATGAGGGTGCGTGAGTGAATGAACGTGTGTGTAGCACGCAAGAGGTATTTTCTATGTGAGCGGGTCTGTATGTTGTCTGGATTTTGTCAGCATGCTCCGCCAAAATGTTTCTGAACTGTAGGTGCTACTTCTGTAAAGAAATTGCCTTCTTCTTTAATAATAACAGAACTCAGGCTCTCCACACTTGTAAAAAGGGGGAATCTGTAAGTGGAAGGAGGGGCAGGCGGGCCCCTTTCCCTGGAGGGTCTTTCGTGATGGCCACCACCATCCCCGTGTGTGAAGGGGCGGGCAGCCCTGCCCTGTAACACTCAGGATCCAGAGAGAATGTCTCTGTACTTTCTACTACCCCACAGCACAGCAGGGGTCAGGCCCAGATGGGTATTGACACATACATAAAGGCTCCGGGGAGACACAGGGAGGTAAACGCAGAGAGTAACCTGTTTCCCCGAGGCTGGCATGCTCTTCAGGCCAGCCACCCCGACTACTCTCCCATGTGATAGGCTCCACTTGGGATCTACCCGGGCACAGGCCTAAGTACCTGACACTTTGCTGTCCAGACCCCAGAGAGCAAGGCTGCCAGAGGGGATCTGTCCCTTCCCCTCATAGTTGACGCTGGGAGCCCCACCCCCTTGGGGAGACCAGGCTTTCCCCAAAGGACATGGCCCTCCGAGGTGGAAGAGGCTCTCGTGTCAGGTACTGTGTCACTGTGAGGAATTTTCATGCTCAGCCTCACATGCTCTTGACAGCCCTTTGAGGCGGGCACTATTATTATTTCTCTGTGTTCAGATAAGGACACTGAGGACCAGAGATTTTAAGTGACTTGCCCAAGATCACACAACTTATAGGGTGGAGCAGAAGCCTGAAGCAGGGCTGACTCCAAAAGCTGGGTTTTCGCTGTTATTCTGCATTGTCTCTCCAGATGTGGCCCGTGGGCCCCAGATCCGTCAACTGCGATGCTTGTTAACATGCTGATTCCTGGGTCCCTCCTAAAACCTATGGATACAGACTCCCTGGGTTCGGGGCCCAGGGATCCAATTTTCCCCGGCTCCTTGGGTGGTTGCCTTCACAGTGAGGGCTGAAAACGGATGCATGCAGGCACACCCTGGCACTGGTCGGGCTCTGGGGCCCATGCCTGGAATCAGTGCCGTGCGGGGGCCTGAAGAGAAGGTCCTGGGCTGGGCAGCCTGACAAACTACTCTGCTTCCGTGATCCAATGTAGGGAGTTTGTGTGCTGATGTCTCCACCTTCTCTGTGTTCTCTAGAACTCTTCCAGTGGTAGATGGAGTGCGCCTGGGCTGGAGAGTGGCCCAGATTTATCTGCCACTGACTTGTGTGGAGCATCCAAAACTTTTGTTTTAATATCCAGCCAGCACTTTTACTATTAAAATGACCCCTCCTGTTTAGCCTTTGGAAAACAGCCCAAGTGTTTGCCATGAATGCAGACAGTCGCTGGAAATGGGATGTCAGTGCAGAGACCACTGTGGTGTGATGGAACAGACGGATGGCCCAAGCCTTGGAGACTCAGTTAGGCCCAGCATGGAGGCCAGTGCTTGTGGTCAGACTAGGAGGGGAAGCGCTCACTGCATGAGTCTGGCTGACCCCCATTACAGCAAGTCAGCTGACAAACGTGGCATCCTGCACGGCCTCCCTAACCCCTTGCTGAGGCATGCCTGGCCCTGGGGGGACATAGGATTGGAGCCTGGGAGCCTGAGGAAGCGAGGCCAAGGCCCTGCAGCTGTCCTGCCCTGATAAGACAAAGGGAGGGGGGAGAGAACAGTGGGAATCGCTCTCCCAGGGTGTTGCTGCAGGGGCAGGTCCTGGGGATCTGGTGCTAGAGGGGCCCTGATCCTCTCCCCATGGCAGCCCCCAAGGGCCTACCCAGAGAAGGCCCCCAGCAGGGCCAGGCAAGGCCCTGTCTGTCTCCCATAGAGCTGGGCTCAGCCCCAGATGGGCACCAGAGACTGAGACCCTGGAGAGTAAAAACCTGTCCTTGGAGGAGAGGTCACCCAGGCTGAACATGCAGAGGGTCTCAGCCTGCATCTGAACCCAGCTTGGGTAGGGATGAGGGTGAGGTCCAGTGCCTGCTGCAAGGGGAAGGCGATTGATGCATGTAAGTGGGTAGAACAGTGTCCCTCCAAAAATTCATGTCCACTTGGAACCTCAGAACGTGGTCTTGTGTGAATAGGGTCTTTGCAGATGTAATTAGTAAAGGCAAGGTCACACTGGATTAGGGTGGGCCCTGAATCCAGTGACTGGTGTCACTGTAACAAGAGGAGAGCAAACAGACACGCACAGTGAGAGCCCCGTGAAGACAGAGGCGGAGACGGAGCGATGCAGCTACAAGCCAGGGACAGCACGGGTTGCAGATTGTGGGAGCCACCTGCGGCTGGGGAAGGCAAGGAAGGCTCCTCCCCTGCCCCCTTCAGAGGGAGCGCGGCCCTGCCGACACCTTGGTCTCAGACTTCCAGCTCCCAGAACTGTCAAGAGAATTAATTTCTGTTATCTTAAGCCACTCAGTTTGTGGTGACTTGTCGTGGCAGTGCTAGGACACTAACACACTGAGGCAGGGTGTCCCGCACTTCTCCAGGGTGTCACTGGCCAGACAAAGGCTGTCCAGCTGCTGTCACTGTGACCCCCAAGGCTGGCGGGCCCTGGCAGAATTCATGACAGTTAATACCCCATGAGAGGCCGGTGGGAGGGGGCTCATGTGGGCAGGTGCTGCTCCAGAAAGGCTGGGAAGTGCTAGGGTGGCTTTCTGAGGGAAGGGAGAGGGGCTGGGATGGTGGGTGCCAGAGCACTTGGTTGGGAGGATGGGCTGAGGTCTGGGGGAGGGTTTACTAGTCAGAGAGAGGAGCTGGAGAAAGACCTTGATTTCCAGGGCAGATGCCAAGAGGAGGTGCACTGTAGGCCTGCAAGGGGCCAGCTTTCCTTGTGGCAACAAAGTCCAGTGCCCTCTGGGTGGACTGGATGTGAGTCTTAAGGAGAAAGGGGCCAAGCATGTTCAAGGCCAGGCAGTACTCACTTTGCCCTTGTGACCATGACTGTCACCCCACTGTGGGGCCTCGCTTGGATTCTGCTGCCACCATCATACCCACCCCCCTGAGGACGATGTCCGTCCCACATGGGAACAGAGGCCCGAGCCCATCTATATCTCTGAGAGGATGGCGGCCTTAGGCTTGCACCGCAGACAGGCCTGGGGTCAAGTCCCAGCCCCAGCGCTCCCCAGCTGCCACAAGTCGTTTAGTCTCTCCAAGCCTAGGTTTACTTCTCTGTGAAGTGGATTTTGTGGTACCTGTCTCAGGATGTTTGTGAGGATTAAACACGTTAATTCTTTTAGAGGTGCTTAGTGGACACACAGTAAAAACTCAAAATTATTAGCTCTTATTATTTAGTGTTAGTTTGATAAGTCCCAGTAAATGCAAAGGCAGGACTGAAAGGAATAATTATAGAAAACATAAACAGCATAAAAATATAGGTTTCAGATCCTGAGCGGCACAGGTTTCAGATCCCGAGCGTCTGGGCTGGCTCAGCACCCTTGTGGCTCTCCCTGCCCCGGGCTGGGCATTGGGCTTCTTCCCTGGCGCCCTTCCCGGGGAGCTTCTCGGCCTCTTCAGTCTCCTGTCGCTGGTGGCAGCAACCTGTTCCCTGTAGTGGGAGCAGGGCTGCAGGTCTTGCTCCTTGTCAGGAGCTGGATTGGAATGACCCAGCTCTGAGGTCTCAGTTTTTGGAGGAACTCAGAAATGTCCTTTGCGATGAACTAGCTGGTATTAATCCATGGGTCCTCAACTTCCCCCAGCTGGCTGGCTCTGCTCTGAAGATGCAAGCTTGGGTGGCATCCTGTTCTCTCTTGTGTCTGTTGCTCCCCCTCTGCTCCCTTTCAGAGCAGGAGGGTTTTGAGAAGTTCTGCTGTATGAGGTGAATGGGAGCAAGTCCTAGCCTGGAAGGCTGATGGTCCAGAGATTGTGCCTGGGCTATGATTCCATTGCAGCCTAGTCAAGAGGTTGACTGTGCCCCACGAGGAGTAATACTCTGTGATACCATTATGTGTTCTGCCTGCATTTGAGCCTGGGAGGGGGCCAGGGGACCAAGGAGACTGTTGCATCCTATGTCTACTCCCGGATGCCCCTTGGGATATGATTATTTTTTATTTCATTTATGTTCAGTTCTATGCACACAGACTTACCATTGTCTTGGGGTCCTAGACACCTTCATTAAAATGGCACATTTCACCTCTTGCAGATCCTTTGCCTGCAGGTCACCAGCCACCTGATTGCAAATTGCCATTCATATTTTGCCTCCTGGTTTGGGAGGGTTCTGCTTAAGGCCTTCCAACAGCATGTTTATCTATCCACTATTTGTAGACCTGCCTCTGCAGAAGAGCATATCAGCTGGGTATTCAGAGAATATTCCTCTTATCAGCTCTACAGTCGGTCTGTCTTCCTCATGACCACAGATTCACATATATCAAAACTCATCATACCCCTTTCCAGAGCAACCGTAGATTCTACTCTCTCTTTCCTTTGAGCACCAACATCTCCACCACCAGCAATATCCAGGTGAAAATCAGGTTGCCTGTGAGGACATCCAGTACATGTCCAGTAGGCCAAGGGGCAGCCAGAAGGAACACCATGAAACACGAGGCCCCCTGGAAGACCATCTGTGGGAGGACACCGTCAGGCTCTCCCGCTGGGACACGTTACCTCCCTGTGCAGGAGGCGGGCTCTCTGGGGCCCGGCGTCAGACGTCATCAGCCTGTTGACTTTTCCCCCTTAGGCTTTGTGCCTCTTAGGCTGTAGTCCCCTCGTGGCTCTCTTGGGGCAGAACCCGACCACACGCGGCCCCTCTTGTTTCCTGGTGGGTCTGGAAACCCACTGTGTCCACCAGCTGCCATTTCTTCTGCCGTTTGACTCCCTGTACTGAGGCCTTGTCTGTTGAGTCAGCCCTGCCGTCTGCCAGCTGCCGTGCAGATCCACCTTGGCTGACATGCTGAGGGGCTGCCTCCTACCTGGTACCCTGGAAGCTGACCACGGGAGTAGGATTAAGGAACTGGAGTTTGTCCTACAGGAAGTGCTGGATGTCCAGTAGTGTTATGGCCAACCCACTTGCTAGCCTACTGGGAGGAGGACTGAGTGACTGGTCTTGGGACCTACCTTCCACTTCAAAATTCCCTTGGAGGGCTTAAAGCTTTCCAACGAGACCTGGGGAGACCTGTCCCTTACACTCACCAGATAGAATGAGAGGTTGGTGGTGAACCCTGTCTTGTTCCATTTGGGCTGCTGTAACAAAAATACCATAGATGGGAGGGCTTATAAACAACAGAAATTTATGTCTCACAATTCTGGAAGCTGGGAAGTCCAAGATCAAGGCACCAGCAGATTCAATCTGGTAAGGGCCTGCTTCCTGGTTGATAGACAGCCGTCTTCTCAATGTCCTCACATAGTGAGGGAGCTCTCTGGAGCCTCTTTTATAAGGACACTAATCCCATTCATGAGGGCTCCACCCTCATGATCTAATCACCTCCCAAAGGCCCCACCTCCTAACACCGTCACATTGGGGATTAAGTTTCAACATATAAATTTTAGGGGGATGCAAACATTCAGTCGTTAGCAGGCCCCTCAGGGGCTTTCTTTTGCCCAAGGCTGGTGCACAGGTGCGCTGGAAAGGATCCTTTTCTTTTCATCCAGACTCTGGGGCATCACTCTAGATTCTGCCTCAAGAACCTACTCATTCGTACTTTCCAGATGCAGGATCCACTTCCTGGTCTCCATTGCGCTATTGGCCATGATGGCCTTCCCTCTCTTCCTGGGTCTACCCCTACCTGTGTCTCGATTTTGACTCAGGCTTTTCTTTCCTTTGTACCTTACACTCCTGTGTCCTGTCCCCCATCCCTTGAACCTCAGCCTTGGCAGAGTCCTGCAGGATATGTGTGCGAGTCAGTGGAAGCAGTGAGGCATGTTACATGGCCCCAGCATCTGCTTGTTCTAAGATAAATGTGTTCGAATGCTTGATGAGCTAAGAGTCCTCTGACTCCTTGCCTGGTGTTATGTCCTCACATAGGAGTTTTCCTTCTTCTGCCACATGGGATGGTCTACCTGCAACTTTATCTTCTCCTGGGATGAAGCTGGAGGCTCCAGGGTTCTGATGTTTCACTGATTTGTAGTGGAGGTTTCCAGAGGGCCAGTGACTAATCTGGGGGGACCCAGTGATCATCTGCTCTTCCTGAGAGGTTTGCTCTGTCCCCTCTGATTTCCATCCACCCACTCCTCACGGGAGGCACTGGTGGAAGCTGACCCCTTTGGAGAGTGCAGCTCCGTGTAATCAGCGCTGGGGCACGCACTGCCCACACAGGAGGGGCGTGGCTCCTGGCCCTCTGATGTCAAAGGGACGCCTGAAGTTGTCCCTTGTTTTGGAGTTGGAGGGTAGAAACTAGGAGGACCTGCCGAAGATTCAGGGCTTAGGGGGGGCCTGTCACTGGGAGGAATGAGGACTTTTTACCTGAGGGGCTGTGGGGCCTTGCATGCGTCTCTCAGGGTGGCAGGGCCTTCACAGGGGCGTGCATGTGGGGACGCGTGTGGGCGAGCAGCCTGCTTGCAGGTGAGACAGATGGGCTGTGTTCTTTCCTCCCCAAGTGCTGCATCCTGTGCACTTCACCTTAAGCTGACGGGCTGGAACCCCCCAGTTTATAGATTTTATTTTTTATAAAACCCTTTTGTAAAACACTAACCTCAGTGAAGCAGAAAGAAGGAAGAAAAAGAAAAAAAGCTGAGTTCAGCAGCTGCAGTTTGCTGTATTTTTCATCTTGCATCAGCAAGTTGGGACCACAAATAATCTGGTCTTATATGCTTCAGCGATGCTGCCGCTTAAGACTTCGCTCTCCTCCTAAGGCAGTATATTCCTGGGAGCCAGCATCACTCCCCTTCCCCAGCCTGCTGGCTCAGGTGGGGGGGAGGTGGGTGGCCAGGCAGGGGGTCCACACGGGAGGAGGAGCTCAGAGAGGAGCACTGGCCAGCCATGGAGTGGGTAATTAATTTCTGAATGGTTTTTGGAATCAGCTAAACATTTCCTTTTAACCAGTTTCCCTAGCCTACATCCTTTGTTAGTTCAGGAAAAATGTCATTTATAATGAATGTTGCCTTGATAAATTGTTCCCGAGAAGCACAGTGTTCTCATTAGTCTGTATAATAAGACTCCTAGTGGTGGCATAGCTGTGCAGATATTTGCCTGATAGGAAAAATATTTGTCTATGTGCTTGCTCTAGAAGGCCTGGGATGGAGGCTGGTCCCCTGCAGCCTCAGTGGCTCTGAGGGTGTGTTCCTCTAGGACTCGTTAGAGCAGACTCCAACCACGCCTGGTCCTTCGTGCGTCCTGCTGGGTTGGGGCTGCGGTGTGCGGGTCCTCACTCATTCTGCCACACCAGCCTCCTGCCCCTGCTCTGGCTGTCTGCACTGGGAGCTGGTCTGTTGAGTCAGCTGAAGAAGAGAATTTTCGTGCAATAGTCCTGTTTTAGTCTCTTTTTTTGTTATTCCTAGGGAGAAAGAGCATAAACATGTATGCAGCGAATTCTCTTTTTCGGGAGTACTTTTGCATATGTGGTTTCACTCCAAGCACTCTTCTGTGTAGGTATCAGAGTCACTCAGGCACCGAGAGGGACAGTAGTGTTTCCAGGATTTATGGCTTGTAAGCAGTGGGCGTTCTGACCCAAATACTCTGCCCTGTCACTGATTCCCTTTGCCCTTCTACTGTTTGAGAATGGACAGTTTCCCCAGCCTTTCTCCACAGACACCCATTGGATTTTCTTCTGTAGGTCCCCAGGGCACTTTCTCATGTTAAGAGTGGTGCTTAAGGATGTGTGTTAATTCTTGCAGGCCACTGGGGCCTCCCTTAGCAAATGGCTATTACCAGAGATATCAAAGATACTTTTCCAAATTCCTAACAACCACCAGACAGGATCTGAGGAGTGGAGGAAGACAGGCTTATCAAAGGGCATTTTGGGGGGCTGAGCTATCTTGGTGACCAAGTTAATGCAACATTGGTGCATTTTGCTGTGCTGCCAGCTGGAAATCTGCTTGTAATTTTATTTTTCAAGAGGATGTGTTAGGAGAGTTTTTGGCTTTCCTCCTGCTTAGAGGAAAGTCTTCCATGCCTCCAGATATAGTCCCCATCTACTCATCCACCCATCCACTCATCCACCCATCCACCCATCTACCCATCTATTCATCTATCCACCCACCTATCCATCCACCCACCCGTCCATCCATCCACTCATCCATCCATCCATCCATCCATCCATCCACCCATCCACCCATCCACCTACTCACCCACCCACCCAGCCACCCATCCATCCATCCATTCTTTCCTCCATCCTTTCTTTCCTCCTTCCGTCCAATGGCTTTTGAGTCCCTGTTAGGTGTGAGGCACTACTCTGGACATTGAAGATTCAAACATGAATAAAATGGTTTCTGTTCTGAGAGAACTTATAGTTTAATGGGAGAAACATAAAAAATATAAATTACGGTTGGTGGTGCAGGCATAATAATTGGAGTTTGTGAAACATGTTCAGAGTTGGTGCAAGGCATTCACAGAAAGTTTTCTGGAAGAGCTGGCACTGGAACTGGGTTGGGAAGAGTGAACTAGAAGAGGTTTTGTGGAGGACGAGGTTGGGGGAAGGCATTCCTGGCAGGAGCAGCACCACAAGATAAGGATGTAGATGTCATGGTTGGAGAACATGTGCTATTCAATATTGCTACAGGGGTTTGAGGTGGGCAGAAGGGAGGAGGAGGAGTGTGAGGAGAGATGAGATGATAGAGATCAGCAGGGTCCCAATGGTGGGTGGGGGTCAGGGTGGAAAGTGATGGGCTGTCAAAGCCCAGGGAGTTCTCCTGTGGGGGCGTTAGTGGGGATGTAGTCACCAGAGTCAGAATGGGCCCCTCAAAAATCCAAGGCCAGCATGCAGACACCGTCCTAGGTGCTGTATGGGGATCTTGGTTACTCTTGCCAGAAACGACTAGACCTTTTTCTGGATGAGGATGCTCACAGACCGGTGAGTAACTTGCACAAGGTTGTACCCCTTGTAATTGGCAGAGCTGGGATTTGAACCCAGGGGGTTTGGTGCCTGGGATTTTGCTCTTGGTCACTGTGCCTCTCCCGTTGGTCTTCAGTTTAGGCTATGCATCCACCTCTGGACTTTGGTTCTCCATATGTTACATTTCAGGAAATGTAATTTGATGTAAGAACGTATCTGAATCTGTGTAACAAAATGCCGTAGAAAAATAGGGTTTGGATGGATTGCGAAGGCCGAGAAACACATTCTGTGGAGGTTGAAGGGAGGGGAAAGGCTGGGAATAGCAAAGGTGGGGAGGGATCCAGGTATCGGGATCAGTACTGGGAATGGGGAGAGTACAGGTCGGAACTGCTCCAGCTGAGAACAGAAGAACGAAGCAGTGAAAGCTTCGGTGTCAGCGTCTCAGGACTAGTTACTGGGCTTAGGAAGACAGTCTGAGAGGCCAACCGCTGGCAGCTGGGACCTTGCCTGTTCCTTGGCCGCCATAGGATCACCTGCCACCCCTTACTCGAGGGAGATGGACTGAAGCTTTTTGCTTTAGGGCAGGAGGGAGGGTGGCGGTGGAGAGGGAGAGATGGAAGAAACCTAACCTCATACCCCCAGCAAGAACCATATCAGCATTCAGAGAAAGTTGAAAGAAATCTTTCAGCTGGCTGGCTACCTAGCTCAAGGCTAACCACACTCTTAACACAATAATAAGTCAATCCTCACTGAATAATTAAATAGAGAGCCTTCATAAGTATTGACTTAATGTGACAGCAAGTCTATAGTGACTCGGGGTTTGCTTATGTAAACACAATCTCTTGTTCAGCTTACTTAGCAGTTCAATGAAATAGAACAGTCCTTCAATTAAAATCAAATGATGCATATGTTTAATTCTTTTCTCCTCTTACTGGGTAATAATAGATTTGGAACATAGGTGAAGGGATTGGGGAAAAATGGAGAAGAAGATATCTGCTCATTTGCCTGTGTTTTCAGAGGACATGAAGGAGAATAACCAATGGCGGTCTCTAGAAGAAGGAAGTGGTCTGGGTTCCCATCTCTGGGCCTGGGTGGGAGATCCTTGTGGGCTCTGGTTGGCTTCTGCCCCATCCAGACTCCCCTGATCCTCTCAGGCTTGGGTAGGCCACTGTGGTTGGTGTGTTGGGCCCTCTATCATGGCCTTGGTCTGATTGATTGCTTTTGGTCAGCTGCGGTCCGGGGGCTCCGACCACAGCCCTCTCCAGGTCATTTCCTATGGACACCCTCATGGCTGGGAGGGTTCCAGACTGGATGGAAAAGGGGGGCACCCCACTGGTTCCCTGGGATGACACCAGAGTGCAGTAAACCTCCCGGGATTCTGTGGCTGCAGAATGTGGGGAGGGGAGCAGTGGGCTGGGAGAGAGATGGCTGGGCAGGGACGGGGCGGCACGGTAGAAGGGAAACCCACTGGCTTTGGAGCCAAGATTTGAAGCTAAATCTTCTGGCCTCACTGCTGTGGTATTAAGCGAGTTAATTAACCTACTGAGGCCTCTGTTTCCTTATCTGTAAAACAGGGGGAATCATGCTGACTTCAGAGAGCTGTTGTCAGAGTGCAGTGTGGTGGCAGTGGTTGAGGCGCTTTGTGTGACACTGTGCACGTGCGGGGTGCTTGTAATAGATCAGAGACACTATGTCCCTTCAGCCTGAAGGGAAAGAGCTCCTGCCTTCCGCATGGTGTTCCATGCGCAGGAGTGGCTGGCGGAGTCCCCTAATCTCAGTGAGAGCGGCAGTAAGCATGGATGGGGCACCCGCCAGGTGCAGGCAGTATCCAAGCACTTATGCACATGTGCCCCTTTGATGTGTCGGTCGATCCTCACCACGACCATGTGAGGGAATTACTATCGTTATCTCCATTTGGAAGATGAGGAAATGGAGGCCTGGAGAGGTTTAATGACCTACTCAAGGTCACACAGCTAGTGAGTAGCTGAGCCAAGGTTCCAGCCCAGTCAGCATGATGTCAGAAAGTGGACCTCACAGCTGGGCGAGCTTCTGTGGAGGGCTAGGGTGGAGGGGCTGGGTTCTTGCGGAATTCAGGTCCTCCTGTGGGAGGAGATCAAATGTTTCCATGTGAGCAACCTGCCCTGGGGTCTTGGTCGTGTCCAGGAGGGTTCTGTCCACATTTCTCAGCACGGCACCTGGCTCTGTCTCCAGCCCACAGGCTCCTAGGAGTCGGAGCTGCGTGGAGTGTGGAGCCAGTTCTCTGAGATGATGGCTCTTCTCTCACTGCCTCTTTGTCTTGGGACAGAGCGTCACTTGAGTTCACTGATGCTTCTGTAACCAATAACATTTTCTCTAACCGAAGGCTTAGAAAAATCATTGTTTATAATGGCTCAGGATTCCTGAAGCCTTTTCAGTTAAACTTAAAGAAATAATTATAATCTTAAAGCAACTTTATTAAAAGAGAACATAATGAACAGTGTATTCTATTAGTATCTTTTGAAATTTACTTCTGGATCTCATCAGTCCATACATTTACCATATTTCCCTGTTTTAACCAGGATGCGTTAACTATATAGTCTTCAGCTTTTTATTCCTTAACATGATTTCACATTTGAATTTTCATATATCGGCACAATCTACGTCCTTGTTGTTTTAAATAGCGATGTAGCTTTCTGTGGCTTGTCCATCTGAGCCATAGCTCTCTAGTTATGCTGGGGAAAGAATCCAAGGCTAGGTCAGTCTTCCTTCATGAATTTGACTATCATCCGTTTTCCAGGTTGCTCTCACTGAAGCGCTGCTGCAATGCTGGCGCTTTCGCGTGGTGTAGACAGACTCTTTGTGGGTTTCATTTTTGGTCTGTGTCCTTTTCTGTGTGTGCCTTTTCCAGTTGCTTTGAACTTGGACAAGAAGATCATATAAGATCAGAGAGCGAAGCTAAATAGCAGTCAAGAATTCTTCTGTTTTAAGTGACAGAGACCCAACTTAAGCTAGCTTAAGAAAAATAAAAAAGTAATTTATTGGCTTACAATGAAATATAGAAAGGGCAGGAGTGTATCCAGGACTCAAACACAAATAGGCCTCTCTCTGTCTCCCTGTCTCTTGTTTCTGTTCTCTCCACAGGGTAGCTGCATGTTTATTCTTAGTGTGACCATGAGGCCAGAACTATGGTCCCAATTTATCTGGCTTACATCGTGCTGATTCCTTGCCTGCTCCATTAGGAAAACGTCAGGGAAGGCCCCTGTTTTGCTGGTTTGTATTACATCCTTATCCCTAGAGCAGTGAGTGTGCCAGAAAGAGAGTTTTACGGTTGGCCCAGCGTGGGTTATGTGTCTACCTGTGGCCCAGGAGGGTGGAGTGTCATGGTTGACAGCCTTTTTTAGAACTGCCTGGCCAGAGGAGGAAGTTCCCCTCCTCCAGTCCACCCTCAAGGGAGCAGCTATTTTGGGCAGAAGGAATAAATATCCACCATACACTTAAAGAATAAACAGGAGGGAGGGAAGCCAGGTTGGTTCTTGAGTTCATGAAACAAGTGGTGGCAGTCTCCTGGAGGAGGCAGGAAAGGACGGAGGATCAGGCTGTCCACAGTGAGTCCTGGAGGTGTCAGAAAGCAGCCATGTGGGTGAAATCTGTTTTCCCCTTTCTCGGTGTCACATAACATTGAACCCAGTTAACCAAGCCCTGCCCTGCTGGAGGGGACCTCAGAAAGCCATTCCAGAGGCACTTGGGTCTATTAAAGCCATTTTCTCTGCATTCCCATAAATTGTCTATGAAGCCCATCATGAGTAATTTGCACTTCTTGGGAGCCCTTTTTCCCCTCCATGAAATATTCAAGTGCCATGTTCATTTGCATGAGGCAATGCTGGTGGCTGCCTCTGGAAGCATCATTGTTCACAGTGGTGGGTCATGGCAGCAGACCCGGAGAAAAGACCCTGTCCTCGTTGGTGGGTGCCTGGCCCTGGTGTGCTGGCTGTGGGATGTGTAACTGTGCGACCTACCTCTTGGAGCTGCTGTGTCCTCACTGTGAAATATGTTACTTTGTGGGATTGTTAAGAAAGTTAAATGAGATAACTATGCCTGGCACGTAGTAGGTCCTCAATAAATATCAGCTCCCTTTCCTCCTCCACTTCATCCAGTAGGAACCCATTGGTTTCCATGGAAGTGGCATAACAGGTATATCCTGATAAATGGGAACTTTGAGAAGTTGATGAGAACTTCAGAGCAAAAGCCGTGTGTTGGCAGCACTGGAAAGCTTTGGGGTTGTGGGGGAGCCTTTCACCCAGCATTATTCTAGGCTAGACAGATTTGAGAAAGTGTATGTGTTTTGGAAGGTGTTTACGGTCTGGACCAAGGGAGTGTCTTGTTGGTGCCTGGACTTTCTCTTGGTTAAGACCAAAGAACAGAACTGAGGGGTGTGTATCCAAGTGTAGCTGTGTCGATGTGGGGATAAGGGTGTGTGTGTGTGAGTGTATGTACAAACACGTGCACTCTGCCATGTAACCATGAGCCTTCTTGGGCTGCTGCCAGAAGCATTACTTTCCTCCATGGGTGGGGTGTAAAGTGGGGATGTTTAAAGCTGAGACCAGGGAGTGGGGTCTGAAGGGTGTACAGATGGCCATATCCCCAGACTTCAGCCTGCCTCAGAACCGCCTGGCGGGCTGTTCAGGCAAGACTGCTGGTCCTGACCCAGGAATTTCAGAGCTCGTATGTCTGGGGTGGTGCCTGGAGGATTTCCATTTCTGCAAGTGCCCAGGTAATGTCGATGCTGCTGGCTGGTGGACCGCACTTTGAGAACCACTGACCTGTAGGAAGTCCACCTTCCCCTCCCCGGTCTGGATGATTTCTGCTTGTGTGGGTTGATCTTTGCACGTCCAGCCTTGCCACTTTTTCCCTTTGCAGGAGCACATCTGCCTGTCATGTAGGGTTGCCAGAGCTAACAAATAAAAATACAAGATACCCAGTTAAATTTGAATTCCAGAGAAACAACATTATAAGTATGTATAAGTATGTCCCAGATATTGCAGGAGACATACACTAAAAAAATATTCATTGTTTATCTGAAATTAAAATTAACTGGATGTCCTGTATTTAATCTGGCAACTGTTTAATCAAATTGGGGGTCAGGTGTCTCTCTGCCTCTCCTGCCGCTTTCCTGTGATTGAATAGGCCACAGCTGCTGATGAAACAAGCCCAGAGAGGGGTTGTGTGTTTCGGACAGATCCACCTGCTGCCCTGAGCTCATTTGGCAGTCTTCGCTTGATCTCGCTGAGATGGGCTTGGCTCGTGTTCCTATTGGTTCCCTTGCTGGCTCTCTGTTTTTCTCTTTGTCTATCTCTTTCTCTCATGCTTTCTTTCATGCCATCTCTCTTACGGGGGCTCTTAAAGGCAGAAATTTGCAAAGCTATGGGGCTGATCCAGGAAAAGTCTGTTCCTGGCAGCAAGAGCAGAGTCTAAGAGACCCGTGACCTCACAGTGTCTGCAGGGAAGAGTGGCATCTGGCCTGGAGATGGCGCAGAGATCCCCAGCTGGCCCGCCGTGTCTTATGAAAAGGATAACATTTGCCTTGGAGACTGCACCTACAGGATAGGCTGAGCACCTTCACGTGGCTGGTTGGAGTGGAGCGCGTGTGGGCTTGAAGGAAATTGACGCCACTTAGTCTCTGATGCTGACAGAGGAGCCGGCTGCGTGGACTTCAGCCTGTCCTGAGGGGCGGAGAGAACTCGAGCAATCAGAGGCCTCCTGGAGACTTGGACGTGGCATCCTCCTAAACGGGCCCCATTTATCACTCTCACTTGCCAAGGCCACTGTGATGCTGAGAAGGAAGAGATGGAGGAACAGAGGCCTTCACTCCTTTCTGCCATCTGCTGGTCTCGGGCCTACTTCCTGCCCTCCCTGTGCTCTGAATAGAGCCCTCAGGTCTGCTGTAAAGGAAGTAGGCCCCAGCCTCAGAGGAGCGGGGTGGCCCTTCCCTGCTGGTCAGCCCAGGGTTGGGCACAGGGGCCTTGTGCATGTTGCCGAGCTTCAGGGACCTGTGCTCCTCCTCTGTGTCCTTGGTGTGGCATGGAGAGTGAAGTTGGGGTGGGGAGGCCGTGGTGCACCTGGGTCCAGCAGGGTGACACTGTAGCCTGGTGGTGAGGGAGAGGTGCTCACATTGCCCTGCGTGGGACCCACACCGCCTTGGCAGGTGAGCAGGTATTTTTCCTTCTATGTCAGACATAGGAAAAGTTCCGTTTGCGCTTGCCAGTGGCAGCCACAGTGCTAGGGACGAGACGTCTGGGTAGAGAAGATAGGGGCCCTGCCTCCTCTCTGTGCCCTAGCTCTCTCATATAGCCCCGTGAGGGAGATAGGTAGGCGTGGATCACCCCATTTGATAACTGGGGACCCTGAGCACAGAGACATGACAGGCCTGCCCGAGGTCACATGGCAGGTGAGTGACGGACAGAGCATGGCTGTGTGACAGACACTGTCTCCCCTCCCAGCAGCTGAGTCTGCCCCCTCCCCTCCTCACTGGCCTGCTCACCTGGCTTCTGAACTCTTTCACCTTCTGCTTCCTGGCTTGCTTCCTCTTCCCTACTCCTCCTCCGGATGGCCCTGTCTCTCTGTGGGCTGTCATATTCTCCTCCTTCATGCTTTCACACCTCCCCCAGCCTGGGCCCAGCGACATTTTGAGGGGCCTCGTGGATGGTGTGGCCAGGCAAGGTCCTGAAGGTTCCCAGTGTTGGTGACTGGAGAACAACCTTGCAGAAAGGAAGCGAGGCCCTGTGTGCAGGGAGGGGAGTGGGGGCTCCCAAGCCTGCAGCTGGAGCCCCCAGGTCTGCTGTGGCGGGCAGCATGCTCCCCCGGGAAGGTGGCCTCTTGTGGAGCCCTGGCCCGGTGGGTGCTTTGCCCGCCCACTTAGCTGGGATTTCCTTTCTGACATTGCACTGAGTGCATTCCCGTCCTCAGTCCTGCAAGCACATGGCAGGGGCTCAGTACATATTTGGAGAAAGGATGTGTGGGTGTCTACCACTTCCTCACTGCCCACAGGGGTTTGGAGGATGTGGGTGAAGAAATGAGTCAAGTCTGCCTCTCTAGGAGCATATGTTCCATTTGGAGAGACCAAACAGAGCGACATCAGCACGTCTCTATGCAGTTAAGTAGGAAATTGTCTGGTGCAGACGGTATGTGCAGCTGGAATACAGAGATGGGAGGCATCCATGGGGCTGGGTGGTCTGAAGGACTCCATGGAGGAGGACTAGAGGTGGGCCTCGGGAAGGCGGTAGGAGGGAGTCGGACCTGTGTGTGATCAAATGGGCATTGAAGTGGACTCCTGTATTTTGGCTAAGAGACAGTATTTGGACGCCAAAGAGGCGGGAGGAGATGATAACTAGCAGCTTTGCTTGTAATCTAGCAGCCTCCTTGCCCCACACCCTGCAGGAGCTCAGTTCCAGCTTTATGCTGCCCATGTGCAGCCCTCCTCAGTGTGGGGCCTGACCGTACCCCTGACTCCTTCTGGAGGGAGACATTTGGCCAAAGCAGACAATGAAGACTTCGAAGGTGCTGTGTTAGTTTCCTGTGGCTGCTGTAACAAAGTACAGGTGTACCTCGTTTTATCCCACTTCGCTTTATTGTATTTTGTAGATATTGTGTGTTTTGTAAGACCCTCCACCAGCAAAAAGATTAGGACTCGCTGAAGCCTCAGATGGTGGTTAGCAGTTTTTAGCAATAAAGTATTTTTTAATTAACATATGTATGTTGTTTTTGGTATCGCAAAATACCGATACATAACGTTATTGCACATTTAATAGACTGCAGTATAGTGTAAACATAACTTTTATATGTACTGGGAAACCAAAAAATTTGTGTGACTTGCTTTATTGCGGTATTCATTTTATGCAGTGGTCTGGAACTGAACCCGCAGTATCTCCGAGGTATGGCTGTACCACAGGCTGGGTGGCTTAAAACAAAAATTTATTCTCTCACAGTTCTGGAGACCAGAAATCTGAAATCAAGGTGTTGGCAGGGCCGTGATCCCTCTGAAGGCATGCAGGGAGAATCTGCTCTGTACCTTTCTCTTAGCTTCTGGTGTTGCTGGCAATCTTTGCCCTTCCTGGCTTGTAGGCACACCTCTCTGGTCTCTGCCTGTCTTCATATGCATTCTCACTGTGTGTGTGTATCTCTTCTCCTCTTCTTATAAGGACACTGGTCATTGGATTGAGGGCCCACCCTAATCTACTATGACCTCACCTTGGTTCCATGTGCAAAGAGCTTGTTTCTAAGTGAGCTCACATTCACAGGTACTGGGGATTCCGAGTCAACATATCCTTTCTGGGTGACACAATTCAACCCACAACAGCTGCCTAGAGATTTTGTTTTGTTCACCTCCAAATTCTTTGTACTTGTTAAAGTCTCCATCCCCTCTCAGGTCTCTGGAGGTCTGGGCAGAGACCACGCCCCACTGATCCTTTCATGGTACCTTCTCTCGTTTGCTGGGCAAGTGGGACATGAGCTGGGCCTGCCATTCAAGACCAAGTCTTGTTATGCAGGGGCTGAAGGCTGGGTGGGAAAGGCCGCTTTTCCCTCTTTTGGGGCTGGCTGGTGAGGGGATGGAGGGTGTATTCACGGCAGAAGGGTGGGCAGAGACACCGGCAGATTTCCTTTTGACGGAGATGCAGAACGTTGGCCCCGGAAGGACCTTTAAGGGCTTTTTCACGGGGAGTGGGCCCTGCCAGAAAGGACGCCCCCGTGTTGTTGGAGCTCTGGGACGGAGTCCTGGCCCCACTGCTCGGAGTTCTGTGATCCCGGGTTAGTCGTCAGGCTTCTTGGGGGCTCAGCCTCCTCCCCTGTAAATGGGTGGTATTGACCCTGCTTGTCAGGTCTCACAGAGCGCAGATCTCACCCAGTTTCTGTGGAGGATTAAGTGATAAAAGATGTATGCGAAAGGACCTTTTCTTAAATATTTTTTATTGTGATAAATTACACATAACATAAAATTTACCATTTTAACCATTTTTAAGTGTACACTTCAGTGGCATTAAGTACATTCACATTATTGTGCAACTGTTACCACCATCCATCTCCAGAGCTTTCTCATCTTCCCAAACTGTGAAAATACCTGTTAAACTGTGAACTGAGAGCACTTTTTATTAGTTTGCTCCTGATGAATAAGGAGACCGAATTTCCTAGCAGCAAGGACTCGCCTACCATCCCCTGCTTAGTTAGGGCACCACTGAGTGAGAGTGCCGGCCCCTGCCAGTTAGTTTGGCGCCCATCCTGCTCCATCTCCTGCACTGCGCTACCTTGGGGTCTGCGGGGGTCTGGGGATGCACAAGGCACTGGTGGGTCGATTCCCTCCGGAGAGTTTCCTCCCTCTCCCAAACACTATCCTCAGGACCATGGGGCCTCCAGAATTTGTCCTGTGGTGGGACCCACGCAGCCGCCTGCTTTGAGGGCGTTCCTCTCAGGCTGTCCCTCTCTCTCTCTTTACCTGCTCCTTCCTCAAATGGGATGGAGTTCTAGTGGAGAACCAGGAGAGCTGAATCTGGGGTGACATTTGGGATGGCTTTGTGAGGTGTCACATGGTGTGGACAGAGCGGGGCAGGGAGTCAAGCTGGGTTCTGGTCCTTCCTGTCGCTACCATGGTGTTCGCACTGTGCACGTACTTGTAGATGTCCTGTCCTGTGCCCATCATTTGGAAAATACCAGGGAACAGACCTTATTACTCACGGCTTGCAGCGCTGGGAGACACAGATGATATGCTACCCAAGGACCCCGTGGCAAAGGGCACTCGCCTATAGGAGGTGGTGATGAGGGGGGATAGGTGGCCCCCAGCCCAGGCTGAAGGTAATAGCACGTGGCCAGGGCACTAGGGCAGGAGGAAGAGGAATGGGAATTGCCGCGCCAGCTAGACGTGGGTGCCCTGGGCTCCATGAGACTCCATGTCCAGGTGCTGGGGCTAGGGACAGATCCAGGTCAGACGGCTCCTGTTGAGTGGGGAGCAGAGGGCTGTGCACGTAGTTATGATGCTGCGTCACTGGTGCCAACAGAGAGGTTCTGTCACCAGGGGAAGAAAAGGCTGATTCTGCCTGGTGGGGTCGGGGAAGCTGGTGGAGGTTTTGCTTTGATTTGATGCAGAAGACACTGGTCAAGAGTGTCCACAGGGTATCTCAGCCGAGGGGACTCTCTTACCACTCTGGGGGCTGGCTCGTGTGACCCTCAGACGACCCTATGAGGTGGCAGGAGCAGTGATTGTGGTACCCATTCTGCAGGCGGGAAGAGTGATGGGTTGAAGGACGTGGGCACCCAGGAATGGGGCTGAGCAGAGGGTGGAGCCCAGCTTTCCTGCCGTGGTCCCAGGCTTCCTCGGCAATCCCACCACGGGTTCTCTGTGTTCCTCTGACTGGAGAGATCCACTCAGAGATGGCTGTGCCTAAACTCTGCGCCTGCTCTCTGGGAAGTCCTGTATCCAAGGAGCTCCCAGCCTGAAGGCCGCCAGGGCTCGGTTCCCCCATGTTCCTCCTCTTTGCCTTCCTCCGCCCTGGGAGGCTGCGGGGAGCAGCCCCCTGCTGCAGAGGAGGCCGGAGGGCAGCCAGACTAAACTGTTCTCTCCCGACACCAGGTCCCGGCTGGCAGACTTCCATGCCAATTGTCGCACCTCCTACCAGACGCTCACCAGCTGCCCTGCCGACAATTACCAGGCATGTCTGGGCTCCTATGCCGGCATGATAGGTAAGCCGCCCCCTGTGCCTGGGCTCACAGTGGCTCCTGGCTGCCCCCATCTCAGTGGGCATCGGCCGAGGCCCCGCTCAGGGCCCGTGGGTGGACAGCCTGAGCTGGCCCTTCTCTGTGGCACTTTCAGATAGAACTGTGATGGAAACCAGAGGAGAGGCCAGCTCTTTATCATGGGGAGGAGGGCCCCAGGGGCCTTAGAAGGCTTTCAGAATAAGAAGAAAAAGTAGCGTTGATTACACCATTCTGATATTCCAGGTACTGCACTGGACAGTTTACATGGACTGTCTTATCTAATTCTCACCACGGCGCTTACTAGGGAGATGTTGGTATCTCCATTTGTAGATGGGGAATCTGAGGCTTAGAGAAGTTGAGTGACTTGCAGAGGTTTACCTGGCTCATAAATGTTACACTGGGGTGGAAACCCAGGACGTGAACCTCAGTCTCCCTGACTCGCAAACACACGCTCTGCTTGTTGGTGAAGGAGAAAGCAAGAGCCTGTGCTCAGTGGGGAGCTCCTGGGTATTCCCTCTGCCCCTGATTTGTCCTCTATGTGGGTGCCTCTCTGCCCCTTGCTGACCCCATGGTTGCTGGGGTGGTAACGCTCAGAGTTTGGATTGCAATTGGGATGTGCGTGTGTTTGGCGGGCAGGTGGAGGGTGGAGGGTCTCAAGCCTCTTCTCATTTGTCTGGGGTCTGGTAGCCCAAAGAGAAGGCCTCACTGCTCCTCTCTTCTTTGCCTCCCTTTCTTGCTGCCCAGGGTTTGATATGACACCCAACTATGTGGACTCGAGCCCCACGAGCATTGTGGTGTCCCCCTGGTGCAGCTGTCGTGGGAGTGGGAACATGGAGGAGGAGTGTGAGAAGTTCCTCAGGGACTTCACTGAGAACCCGTGTCTCCGTAAGTCCTGCAGGGTCCTCCCCACACCCGGAAGCCCCTCATGCCCTTCCTATCCCAGAGGGGCCCTGGAGGGCTGCCCTAGCCACTCCCTTCTTCCTCCCGTGGGATGGCCAGAGATCTCCATGGGGCTTCTCTAGCATGAGTGTCGCCTACGGAGACCTTGGGGTTTTGTGCTCGTGGAGATTCATGCCAGAGCTGTCAGTAGGCCAACCTCAGTTTACCATGGGAGGCCCGAACCTATGTCAAGTCAAGGCTGAAGGCTTCTGGTCTGTTATCCTGACAGCTTCAGCCAGGTTCCTTCAGGGACAGCTGGGTGGTGAGGATCTCAGCTGTCTGTCACTTCTCCCTTTAAGGGTCTATCTCCCCTTGGACTCGGTGACTTTCTTTTCAGGTCATCAAACTCCTAATCTGAAGGCTAGAGAGAGGGGAGCCACAGCTCTGTCTGCCTTGATCTGTCCAGTCTGACACTCTTGCTACCCACACCCGTCTGAAGATCTCTTCCCCTTTTCCTTCCCTCCTTCCCTCCTTTCTTCCTCCCGTCCATCTGTCCATCCTCCCTTCTGTGTGGCACTGGGGATTCAGAGGTACAAGTCACAGTGCTGTCGCTGAGCAGCTTGCAGTCTGATGGAGGTGGACCAGGGGTCACTGTGATCAGAGCACGGGCTGAACAGTGCTGGGTGGAGGTCTGCACAGGGCGCTTCAGGAGCCCAGGGTGTGGATGGTCAAGTCGGAGGGCCCCGAAGGCTTCTCAGAGGCTGACCCGTGGAGGGATAGCTGAAGAGGCGGGGAGGCGGGCAGAGGTGGGTTGCGGGAACTGTAGACTCCTTAGCCTTGCTACAGCACAAGAGGGTGCCTGGACCTCTGGACAGGTGGGGAAAGGCCTCCTCACGAAGGGCCTCGCACACCTGAAGGCATTTGGATCTTAGGGTCCTGCAGGTGGTGGAGGTAGTAGTGCAGGTCGCAGAAGGGGTGTCGGCAGGTGGCATTGTGGTGAGACCTGCATTTCAGAAGGCTCATTCTCTGGTTCTGGTGTGGAGGGGGTGGGGATAGGGATGTGGTTCTGACAGGTGACCAACACAGAGTCCTTGGAGGGTGTAGTTGCTGCTCATGGGAGAGGACAGTGTGCCTGTGAGCCAGAGCAATGGCAGCGAGGAGAGATGGAGTGGAGAGATCTTTAGGAGGTGGGCTCAGTTGATGGCAAGTGGGTGGTTAGGGAGGCATCCTGGGGGACTTGGCGGGGAAAGATGACACCTTCAAGACTGGAAACGCGGGGGAAAGCAGTATTGCGATGGGAGGGGGCGCTGCCTAGTTTAGGGGCAGACATGATGAACTTGAGGTGCGCCTGGGACTTGGAGGTGGAGATAGCTGCAGGCACTAGGTTATAGGGTCAAGTCTTGGGGTGACAATTTGTCTAAGAGGTCCCATTATTTAGTCCTCAGTGAATTCGTGCTGATGGTGAGGCCAACCAGGGAGGAGGGCTGAGTCTGGGGCTCTTGGAATGCCAGTGGCGGGGCCCTGGAACCATCTGAGGTCGCAGAGGAGCCAGGAGCAGCCGTGCCTAGGGGGCTGGGGTGTGAAGCTTCTGAAGGGGAGTGGTCTGCAGACTGAATGACACAGGGAGGAGGGCACTAACTTGCCCTGGATGTGGCCCGCCGCACCTTCCAGGCTCCCACGGTCCCACTTCTCCCTTCCTCTTCTACATTCCTCATTGCATATGTTTCTTTCTATTCTGGTTTCTCTGTCCTTTTCAACCTCCCTCTTGCTATTTTCTTCTCTTCTTGTGAGACCTTGGTAGGGATCTGAAAGGGAGCTTCAGCAGAGTTAAGTTTGGACAAGCCATACTCTGTCCCCAGCTCTGGGCTGTTCTGGGGAGGGTAGCTGTTGGGGTGGCGAAGGGCAGGAGTGATGGAGGTGGTCCCTGATTTCTCTGCATCTGCCTGCTCTCTCCCCCACAGGGAATGCCATCCAGGCCTTTGGCAACGGCACAGATGTGAACTTGTCCCCTAAAAACCCCTCATTCCAGGCCACGCAGGCCCCTTGGGTGGAGAAAACGCCTTCTTTGCCAGATGACCTCAGTGATAGCACCAGCCTGGGGACCAGCCTCATCAGCACCTGCACATCCATCCAGGTGAGGGGACATGGCTCTGCAGCGGGGAGGTGGAGCCAGGGGCAGGCTGAGGGCCTAGAGAAGCACCGTGACGCCAGAGGCCGGTGTGGGAGGTTAGCAGACTGGGGCATAGATGGGGCGCACAAGTTCCTCCCTATGGATTGGGACCCCAGAGTCAGGGAGAGCTGACGGGGGCTCGATTTTCATGTATTCATTCACTAGGCATTCACTTTGCGAGTGTTAAACACCTGGTCTATCACAGGGTTGTACTAGATACCTGGGGGAGCAGAGAAGTGTCGTGGTTAGTGTTTATTAACCATCTACTAGTTACCAGGTGCTGTGCTAGTAGCTTCTCTACCTTTTCATTGAATTCTCACACAGTGTGGTGTTGGTACTCTCGTTTTACACACAGGAAACTGATCTAGAGGGGTAGGCAGCATATCCAACACAGCTGGTTAGTGGTGGAATAAGATTTCAAACCTACATCTGACTCCAAACCCATGCTGTGCATTTGTTTGTTTATCTGTACATCTGTCCACCCATCCGTCCGTCCATCCGTCCAGCATGTGTTATGTACGCGCTGTGTGCAGGTCTTATGTGAGATGCTAGGGAGACGTTGGGGAATGAGGCTGACACAGTCTGGGGTTTGTGGTCCTTATGGTCATGTTGAGGGTCAAACAATTTAAGAAGCATCAGACAGGTACTGCGGTCAGTGCCACGATAGGGGACACACGCAAGTGGCACTGCGGAGGCACATCACAGGGCTCCCCACTCAGCCCTTGTCTCTGCTGAGCTCCCCTCGGGCCGGCACGCCATTTGCTACAGTCGATTCTTCACTGAAGAGGTTGGTTCTAGTGAGACCCCCCCCCCCCACACTCTCACACACAAACACACACACACACACACTCTCTTTCTGACACACACACTCACACACCCTCGTTCTCTCTCACACACACACTTTCTCTCTCTCTCACACACACACTTTGTCTCTCACACATTCTTGTTCTCTCTCTCTCACACACACTCTCTTTCTCACACACACACTCTCTGTCTCTCTCACACACCCTCGTTCTCTCTCACACACACTCACACACACACTCGTTCTCGCTCTCTCTCACACACACTTTCTCTCACACACACTGTGTCTCTCTCACACACCCTCATTATCTCTCACACACTCTCTTTCACACACACACACACTCATTCTCTCTCTCACGTACACATTCTCACACAGGCACACACATTCTCTCACACACTCTCTCACACACACACTTGTTCTCTCTCTCATACACACACACTCTCTCAGACATGCACACACACACTTGTTCTCTTTCTATCACATACATTCTCTCACACACACACTCATTCTCTCTCGCACACACACTCATTCTCTCACACGCATGCACACACACACACTCTCTTACACACACACTCAATCTCTCTCTCACATACACACATACACTCCTAGAACACAGAGTTCTAGAAGACCTAAAATAGAAGTTTAAGAAGACCTAAAGCAGAAGATGAGGGAGAGCAGAGGAGGGAGGGAACAGTGAGATCGTGGGTGGTGGGGCACAGGGGGATGTTTCAGGCAGGAGTTGGGACTAGAATTGACAAGAAGGTTGGTGGGGTCTGCAGTACAGTCAGCGGGGGGCACAGCCTAGGCATAGGTGTGGGAGCAGGGGGAACAGGGCCTGGCTGTGGATGAGGCAATGAAGACACCAGTCTGATGGGGGCGGCGGACTCCTGGGATCAACAGTGGGCATTCACTATAAAGTTTCAGTCATGCAAGATGAGTAAGTTCTGGAGTACAGCAGTGTGACCATAGTTGACAGTATTGTACTGTGTGCTTGAAATTTGCTAAGAGAGTAGACCTTAGGTGTTCTCACCACAGAAAAGAAAAAACAAGGAAAATGGTAAAGGTGTGAAGTGAATATTTCACCATGGATAAGTATACCGGGTCATCAGGTTGTACACCTTAAATATATACAGTTTTTGATGGTCGATTATAATTCAGTAAAGCAGGAAAAAGAAACCAGTGGGCATTCACAGTGGCAGGATGAGCACTCGAGCACGGGTGGGGCCTGACGGAGATGTTCTGGTCCTACAAGGCACCCGCTGCACCAAAGGAGCAGGTGCTGGTGCCCTTCCCTCTCTGGGGGCTCCCCTGCACTGTAGCAGCTGACCTCCAGGTGCCCTCCTGTCAGGCTCAGCGTGGGCCCTTCCCTGCCCTGCTCCCCTCCATTACGTCGCCCTCCTGGTTTGGGCTGAGTGCCCGTGTCACCCTTGGGCAGCTCCTAATTACACTGGGCATGTTTGAGTGGCTGCCGGCGGGGGCTTGGGGCCTGCTGCACAGACAGTCGCCAGCTCAATTTCATGCTAGAGTGGCAGGCAGCTCAGCAGGTCAGGGCTGTGCCCCCTGTCAGGTGACTGCGCTCTGGTGTGATTCTACCCACGTGTCCCTCAGGGCTCCACCAGCTTCCCACGTGTCACACTTCTTCCCTGAGCCCCTCACAGTGGCTCAACAGGGAGATGCTGACTCAGCAGGTGGCTGCAAACCTCTCCCAGGATTCTCATTGTGACTCACCGTGGACATGGAAGAGTTGAAAGCCGTGGCCTCGTGCCCCTCCTGCAGCCCCCTGAGTGCCTGATGGCTCTGACTCCCCTTTTCCTGTTCTGTTTCTCCTCAGCAGTTTGCTAGACGGTTGCCTGGTTTCTTTTAGCCCCAGCCTGGTTTTCTGTGGACTCACCATCTGGGGGCTTGTCTTACACTTGGTTTGATCCAGGGCGTTAATGCACGATTTGTATGTGAGATGATGGATGTGAAAGTGCCTGGCAAACTAAAGAACCCTACGTACAGGTTAGGTGTTACGAATCTTGGGTGCTCTCTGTGAGGCTGACTGGCAGGGGGCTCCCCCAGGCCTGGCCCTGGTGACTGTCCGCTTGGGTTCTTTTGACTAAGTCACTCTGGGCAGGACAGCCAGGGACGGCCATCCCAGGAGGAAAGGAAGAGAAGCAGATCCTCAGAGGGGGGGTCCACCCCCATCACCCCCATTACCCCTCGTTCCTTCTCACAGAAACTGAGGGGGAAGGGCCCCTAGTTCTGTTTTGATTACCATCTTTATACTGAGCACCTGCCGCTCCTGCTAGATGCTGGGAGGGCAGAGTGAATAAGCCCTCGTCCCCAGCCTCAGCTGGGCTGGAGGCTGGTGTGGGTGGTTTGTCCCCTCCCCAGCCATACCCTTCCCCTCAGCTCTGCTGGCTTGGAGGGGCTCCATGGTGGCTCTTGTGGGGCCCTTGGGATGACTGCAACCCATGGTTACAGGAGGGGGCCTCTGAGTGAGGGCAGAGATGGGAGGCTGAGGCCAGGATGGGGGAGGAGGCTTTGTGCCCAGATACCCCCTGGAGAGAGAGGCAAGGTCACTTTCCTTATCTCTGTCCTCCTCCCCATCCACAGATCTGGACCCTTGGGGAAGCCTTAGGGACCCCCTTCACTGACCAGAGATGGCAGCCAGTTGGGGACCCCATGTGAGTGATTGGATGTTAGGACCAGAGGGCTCTCTGAGATCTCCTTCTCAAACACCAAAGGACGGAAGCCCAGTAAGGACAGTAACTTGTCCACAGCCCCCAGCCCCTGGCCCCTGGACAGTTTCCTTCTGGCTGCACTGTGCTGCCTCCTTCTCCCAATCTGCTCCCCAAAGGACTTGCCTGCGCTGGGGTGGTGCTGGGACTGGGAGAACTCTTGTCCTCATCATGGGGCTGCTGAGCAAAACTGTGGGTGTCTTGGACACCACAGAGGAGCCAGGAGCTGGGAGACCCCCAAGTTGGCCCTGTGTTTGGTGTCATTGATGCTGTCTTGAGTCCTGCTCTCACATGCTTTTACTCCTTGCAGTGGCCCCCTCTCCAGCTGGCCCTGCCTGCCTGGGACTCGCTGGAACTTGGAGAAACCATGGCAGGATCTGCAGAATGGTCTCTCCCCTCTCCCTCTGGCCCTGCCTCTATGCATGAGCACGCACGCATATCGCCCCCCACACCTGTGTGAATGCCCTCCCTCCTTCCCACTGGTCCCTAGAGCAGGAATCTGTAGGAGGCAGGTCAGTCTTGGACACTCAAGCCCTTTGTTTCTGAGCCCAGCGAGGCGTCCCACGGCACAGGCCTGAGGGCTGGGGCGAGCTCTGTGCAGCCTGAGCACTCGTCAGTCCCTGTGAGTCAAGTGCCTCTCCTTCCCCCCACCGCCTGGCGAATCCTCCTGGATGTCACCCTTTGGGGTGGTCTCCCTGACTCTGCTCAGGCACAGCTGCCTTCTGCTTTCTTTGGGCTCCCACTTACCTCACTTGAGCCCCATCGTGATGTGTCCTGCCTACCCCCCACGCTTTGTAGGCCTGTATAACTGAGTGCACAGTGCGTGGTGCTGAGTAGGTGCTTCATATAGGTCGAGGGGAAGAACCGGAGTCCCCAGTTCACTGGATCTATTGGAACATCCTGCTCTCCATTCCAGAACAGGGTCCGTGTGCTTTATGGCTCGCAGGCAACTGCTGCTCTTTCCTCCCTCTCACAGATGGCCTCTGTGCTGGGAGGTCCTGAGGTGAGGAAGGCTTTCTATCTGGGATGCAGGAAGATCAGTTAGAAGGCTCTTTTGTCATATGATGGGGCCTGGCACAGGGCCGTGCAATGTGGATGGGGAAGCTGGCAGTGGGGGGGCGCCTTCCCTGGCTATGGTTTATTTCCAGTGACTTTGGCATTCCCTCTGGGGTGCTCTGGGCCGGTTTGCAGGGCCCCATCAGATCAGCTGGAGTTTCACCTTTCCCAGGGCTGCAGAGCCCCAGCCCAGCAGAGCCCCAGCCCAGCAACAAAGTCTCCTCTGCTCTCCTGTCTCCACCAGCCAACTACTCTTACCCTCAACACTGCCCACACATCCGGGGGAATTAAAAATGAGTTTGGACGGGTTGCTGCAAGCCCCCCTCACCATACACCTCCCCTAGGCTCAGCAGGCCCCTCCTGTCTCCTCCTCGTCCTACCTGTTCCCTGGATGGGTCTCTTACCCAGCACCTGGGCCCGTGGGCGTCGGGGTTTGGGACCCAGAGGCCCGGCAGTGGGTCCATGTGTCTAGCAGGTATATGCTTCTGATTTACAAACGTGGCTTGCTTCGAAGCTTTGAGGGACTTGGATGTATTCCTTCTTTTCTTCCCTCTCTCCAGCTCTCCCTTGTAGTCATTCATTTATTCATCCATCTGTGCATTCATTCATGTATTCAACACAAATTCTTTCTGCATGTCACTCTATTCCAGGCACTGAGGCTGACACCCTTACTAGGCAGTACCTCGGTCCTCATACCGGTAGGATGGACAGGATGTATGCTCAGAGAATTAATTATGGGGGAGGAAGTGATTGGCCTACCAAGAGGACTGATGCAGTGTTCTGGGATCCAGAGGGGGAGGGCTGCTTTGGGCTGGGAGTGGAAGCAAGGGACTCATGGACGAGGTAGACCCAGCTGGGCCTGGAGGAACAGGGAGAACTGAGTATGTGGGGATACGGAATTGGGATGCATCGGGCGGAGGTCCCAGGCAGGGGGCAAGCGGGAACAAAGTCAGGGAGTCAGAGCAGCACAGAGCAGGTTGAGTAGAGGGGCTGCTGGCCGAATCTGGCCTGCTGCCTGTTTGGGTAAAGTGAATTTTCTTGGAACACAACCAAACCCAATTGTTTGCGAACTGTCCGTGTGCTGTAGGCAGAGCTGCCATGCAGAGCCTAAAATAGTTATGATCTGGCCCCTGCAGAAACTGTTTGCCTACCCCTGATCTAGAGGAACAGTAGGCCACGGGTTTGGGGGTTTGGGGAGAACGCAGAGTACTTATATGCCGGCAGGGGTGGGACTGGGGTAAAACCTGACGAGCAGATTGAAGTGGTGAGTGTGGACAGGGCACCGAAGGCTTTTTAACGGGGAGTGTTGTGATGAGAAGATGAGGACCATGATTTGGGAAAATAATCTGACAGCAGGTGGAGATTGGTTGGCAAGAGAGAGAGACTGGAGAGACAGAGAGGCCTGTCAGGAGATCTTTGCCATAGGTGATAGATAGATAGATGGTCAGAGGTAAGAAAGGAGGGGTTGAACCAGGGGGGTGGCAGGGAGTGGAGGGGCAGAGGTGTGAGAAGAGGTGGGTGTGTACAGGAGGGAGGAGGCCAGTGCCAGAAGCAGGGGACACAGGAGAGAGCTGGCCAGCTCTGGCCGGCATATTCCCATAGAGACAGCACTGGCCTTGGTCCTAGCACTTGGGCCTGACTGGCTAGGCTCTGGGACTGCCAGACTCAGCTCTGGTAGTGTGGAGAGAGGTGGGCAAGGAAGAAGAGGAAGACAGTAATTTCCTTTCAACTTCCTTGGCAAAGGGCCTGTCTAGGAGAAGTTTCTAGAAGGATGAACCTTGCCTTTGCTGCCATCCTCCATCCATGTCCCCTTCCCTGGCTCTGGTTCCCCAGTGCCTTTTGCACAGCCAGTTCTTTCTTGCTTCTGGAGGCACCCCACAGCTGGGTCAGCTCTTCCCACAAAGTCCCTGTGCCCGCCTCCACATCAGAGGATTTGCTGTTAGAAGCCCTGCCTCCTGCCATCTCAGCAACCCAGGCCTGGGCCCTCTGGGACACTGCAGACCCCCAGTCCCTGAGCTCCTTAGAGGGGATGAGAGCTCAGAGCAAGGTCGAGGGCAGGGGCTGGAGCCACCCACTTCTGTTCCCTGAAACTCATTCCATAAGAGTCCAAGAAAACCAGGTGAGATGGGCATTGAGGGCGGCCCTCGGGGAGGCATGGCTTTAGGGGACAGCCTAGAACCTGGGGTTGGGAAGGAGGCAGCCTCTTCTCCCCTCCCATTGCCTGACCCAAAGCAGAGGTGACCATGTGGATGTGTGTTTCTTTCACTAGAGCGTGAGCAGGCCTGGGGCTCACCCGTCTTTGGAACCCCTGCGGAAGTGGTGGGAAGAGTTCACAGTGAGGGAGGGAGGCAGTGAATTTGAGTCAGGGGTGGTTTTGGCATTAGGTCCCGGAACCTCTTTCTTGCTCCACCTCCGCCATATGGCACTTTCAGAAAAGGTCAGCTGATGGCGAACACTGGCACTGTTCTGTGTGCTCCTGACTGGGGGGTGGGGGGCGTCTTGGATTGGCCATTGGGGGAGGTTGCTGCAGCCTTCACTGCCTGCTCTGTGTCGTCTGGAAGTCAGGTGTCCACAGGGTTGAGGGCAGAGACTTCTCCCTGTGCTCTGCTTTCTAAGCTGTCGGGGCAGAGGAGAGGCGGGAGGCCTGTGGGTTTTGCCTCACAGCCCCCTTCCTGGGCCATCTCTGCTTTTTTCATAGGCCCTGCCCTAGGATGCAAAACTAAACTTGACCCACTTCATGCCTTGTGGAACTAAGGAGCGCTTGTATTTGTGCAGAGCGCAGCTGTGCACTGTCTCGTATAATCGTCTCAGTGGGTTGGTGAGGCCCCTTTGTCTATCCCTATTTTATATAAAGATGAGGAACTGAGGACGCAACAGGTGGATGGACTTGCCCCTCTCTCCCTCCCCTCTCCCTCTGCTCCCTCCCCTCCCCCTCTGCTTCCTCACTTCCCTCCTCTGCTCCCTCCCCTCCCCTCCCCTTTCCCCTCCCCTCCCCTTTCCCTCCGTTCCCCTCCCCTCTCCTCCTTCCCCTCCCCTCTCCTCCCTCCCTCCCCCTCTCTCCCCTCCCCCTTCCCCCTCCCTCCCCTCCCCTCTGTTACCTTCCTCTCCCCCTCCCTCCCTTCCTCTCCCTCTCCTCTCTGCCCTGTGCTGCTTGTCTCCTTGGGTGCTGCCTTTCTCTTTTCTCTCTGCTTCTCTCTTCCTCTTGTTTCCTCTCCACCTCTACCTCTTTCCTCCTCCATCTTTCCCCCATTTTTCCTCTCTAATATGTACCCCTCCCTTCTCCTTAAGAGGAGCCTGTCGAGTCCAGCTCACTATTAGGAGCAAAATCCAGCCAGAGGCCAGGCTGCTCCAGGGCGTCTGCATTCAGATTCATCTCCTCCCCGGGCTGAGCTGCCAGCCTGTGAAGGCCTTGGTCCTCGTGCTCCTTTCTGCCTGGGTGACCTGGGCACAGCCTTCCAGAGTCGCTGGTGTCCAGGTCTGTGTTGAGGACCTTGGGCTCCCTCAGAGCTGGCATCCAGTCACAAGAGGTTGTATGGCCAGGCCTCAGAGGTCATCTAGTTTGGTTGTTTTCTCAAACCTTATTTATTTTTAAGCAGTAGACTGTTTTTAAAACAGTTCTGTGCATAACTGCAACATACAAAACAAAAACAGCGGCTTTGGTAAAAGTGGGGGTGAGGACCTTGATCTGGTCTGTCTGCCCGTGTTCTACACAGGCTCCTTATTTAGTGAGCAGTATGGGGAGGGGGCGCACAGGAAGAAGAAGACATGGACTCCGGAGGGCAGGCGGATGGGGGGTGAGCAGAGACAGACCTGTCATACCTGGAACACTTAGAGCAGGAAAGGATGCTAGGAGAAATAGGTGCAGGGGTGTGTGGCACAGAGCCCGACAGGCCACAGGACGTCCCAGGTCGGGACCTAGCAGAGGCTGGGAGTTGCTCAGGGAGGCGACCAGTCAGAGGAGACAGTGGTGAAAGCACGGCCTCTGAGGCAGGCGAGTGGGTGGGCTCTCTTCTGAGGCAGGCGAGTGGGTGGGCTCTCTTCTGAGGCAGGCGAGTGGGTGGGCTCTCTTCGGCCAGGGCCTCCCACTGCCCTGGCTGGAGCTGCCCTTGGTCCTGGGCAGCAGAATCCAGTCCTTGGGTCCAGAAGGGCCCTTCTTCAGGCATGCAGGTTGGTGGCTGGGCCAGGCTGGATCTTGGCCAGAGTCACTGGTGCTGTGGTCTTGAACAGGATCCTCCTGGGTCGGGTCCCTGGCTCCATTCCTACTGTGCTCCTCATCACCGCAGTCACATCTTCATCGTTGGTAGTGACTCTGCTCTTGGCTGGGGCCTCTGTGTGACAGCTGGGGCCTTGTTTAGCTGACCAGATGCCCTGGGTGGTAGGTTGCCTGTGATGTCCAAGAGATTATTGGTACTTCTGGCCAAGAGCAGTGATTTAGGCATGATTTCTTGGGCTCCCTAGTTGCTTCTGGTTGCCAGAGCTTCCCCACAAGTGCCTTGGGAACCAAGCCATTTGAAGCCAGGATAGAAACACCATGTCCCCCAGCTGGTTCCCATGGATCACTGTGATGATGGCGATGATAACGAAAGACTGTTCTTCATGCACACCCTCTGGTCCTGCATCCAAGTGGTTATGTCAGGAGTGGTTATGCTAGGAGGACCCTGGAATTGTCACCAAGCCAGCCTTCCTTTCTCAGTGCTCACCTTGACCACAGAGCTCCCAGGTGCCACACATCTGTTTATGGTGGAATGACCAACCTCTGGCACCATTGCCTGATGTCCACTTAACGTGCACCAGTGGCAGACATCACTAATCACTCACAGTTCTCTTCCCCCTTGAGCCCAGGTGAGGGCTCATGGTCTTCATGGAGCTGTGCTCAGATGCCAGTTCTGATCTGTGGTATTCATTCATTCATTCATGAGTCTAGTAAAACATTTATTGAGCTACTGTTATGACTCAGACATTCAGTACAAGGAAGAGAAGACATGGTCCCTGCCTTGTCAACAGGAGCTCTGAGTATGGTAGACAGACATGAGAATGGCTCATTACTACATAATGCGGTCAATTGAAGAGCAGAGTTAGAACTCTCTTTGCCAGGAGCACAGAGGAGACAGGACCTAATCACCGAGGGTGTCAGGAAGGGGCCAGAGTCTTTGTGCTGCGTGGGACTGAGCCAGCGCTCTTCATGTGTACCCTGTGCTTAATGATGCCAACAGTGGATGGGAGGGCCACAGAATGGTCTCATCGGAGTTACGGGACAGAGCCTGGCCAGAGACCCAGCCCTGGTGACCCATCCTAACTAGGGCCTTCTCCCCCACAGGAGCAGGGGCTGAAGGCCAATAACTCCAAAGAGTTAAGCATGTGCTTCACAGAGGTGAGTGAGGGGCAGGCTGGGGAGTGGGTGTGGGGGACTGGGCCAGAGGGGGCTGTTTCCCTGGTAAGCCTCTGACTTGAAGCCCCAGATCCCACTGCAAGGGCTGGGCCAGCTGAGCTTCTGGCCCGCCTGGACCTGGGTGGTCACTCACTCTACTGGAGGGGGGAGGGCGGGTGCAGAGTCTGCATTCAGGACCCTGGGCTGTCTCCTTGGGTGACAGACAAGTGGCTGCTCTGAGCAGAGGCCCTTCCAAGCCTTCCTGATTCTTTAAGACAAGTGTACCAAGCACCTGCTCTATGTTGGTTCTATGCGATCGAGGGGATAGATGGAAAAGGACACAGTCCCTTCTTGGAAGAAGCCCCAGCACAGGAGTATACCTGTGACTACATAGGTATAGTATATGTGTAACTTTGATGAGAAGAGAGGGCAGTGTCCGATTCCACAGAAGGAGAGAGCTCAGACAGAGATGTGCACGGAAGCTGCAGGGAGGAGGAGGGGGATTCAAGCACATTTAGGAACAGGAAGAATGGAGCTTCTCGGTCCTCTCCTCTCGAGAAGCAGGTCCTTGTGGACCCCAGGACCTTCTTGAGATCTTTATACCGTGCACCTCCTTGCCGGACACAGACCTTCTTCCCTACTTGCCAGCATCAGCCAAGGCGGGAGAGCAGCCCATTTTCTTGGGGACTGCTGCCCTGTCTCCCTGAGTGAGGGCTCAGCCCAGCTCCGCGGAAGCCTGGCTTGCCTCTGAGCGAGCGCAAGGAGAGTCCCCCTGGGTGGACTGGAGGGCAGGGGCTTGAGGAGTCCCCTTCCCAGTCCCTTTCTTTGTCTGACCCCAGCCCTGCTGTCTGTGGTTCTCTTTGCTGCAGCTCACGACCAATATCATCCCAGGGAGGAACAAGGTCATCAGACCTAACTCAGGCCCCTGCAGAGCCAGACCCTCAGCTGCCTTGACTGCTGTCTCCCTCCTGATGCTGAAGCTGGCCTTGTCGGTGCTGGGAGCCGCGTCGGGAGATTGCTGAAAGCTACACAAATGAGAACCCCTGCCTGACAAAATGGAAACACACACAGACACACACACACACCTTGCAAAAAAATTTTTTTCCCACCTTGTCTCTGAACCGTCTCCTCCCAGGTATCTTCTTTGGAGAAGTTTTTCTAAACCAACAGACAAGCAGGCAGGCAGCCTCAGAGCTGGCCCAAAGGTCCCCCAGCAAGGGGAGCCCAGTGCAGAGGAGGGCACAGGAGTCTAGAAATGCCCTTACTTCGTCCTGGTGTTTTCCTCTCTGGACCCTGGTGACGTAAGAGACTGAGGCGCCCCGTGCAGCCCAAGGGACTGTGCCTGTGCTGATGTGGGCTGGGGCAGGACGGCGACAGCTGCTCCTCTCAAACTGCCCACTCGGGGGACCCGCCAGGGGACTGGCAGAGGGTGTTGGGCAGCAGAGCAGTGAGGCTGGCCCCTGGGGGTCCAGCTGGGCACCTTCATCACCTCCGCTTGGCTTCAAGGATGGAGTTGATTTTGTCCTCCCTGTCTGCGGACTGAGTGGGTCTGCGTCTGACCTGGGAACCCCCAGGGCTGCCTGTGGAGGGGCACTGCCCCCCCTGAGTAGCACGGAGGGGCAGGGGCCAGCTCTGCGGGGGGGGGGCTTGGGAGCTCAGCCCGCCAGGAGACCCCGTTGGGAGGAAGGAGCAAACTGGAGCACCAGCTCAAGGCTGTGTCTTCCTCCTCCGTGGCAAGAATTTTGAAATCAGAAATGATTCTTTGTTGGCTCTTTTGGTTTCTCATAGGTCCATTTGGCGGGTCTCCCTTCAGGGAGAGGGGACGCTGAGAGGGGCAGAGAAGAGCAGGGGGGACGTCTCCCTGCACCACGCTGTGGTCTCGCAGCTCTCTCGTCCTCTCTCCTCCCTGCTCCTCTCTCCCACCTTCTTTTTGCTATTCCTGAGACGTCGCCAAGTGTATGTACATAACAAGGCTCCTTTCTCAACATATATGTATATACACATCCATATACATATATCGTGTGGTCTCCCCTTTCTTTTCTTTTTTTAAAGAAACTATCGAAATAATACCCCAGCAGATAAGCAAAATGTATTATTGTAAAGTTTATTTTTTTTAATAATGTTGTCTATAATGGCAAAAAAAGGAGATTGACTACTCCCCGTGTCCCTGCCCGAGTCGGGCTGACTGGGCTGTGGAAGGGGCTCCTGATCCGTATTCATGCTTAGCCAAGGCTCCAATAAACGTACTAGGAGGCAGTTTGCCTTCTGCCGCACTGCGGTGTGCCTCTCCTTGTTTTGTTCTTGGCCCAGTGCCACCTCTTGGCTGCTTACCTGGGGCCCCCACTGGCCTTGGGGAGAGTGTGTGTGTGTGCGCGTGTGTGTGCATGCCCAGGTGTCTCCACCCATCACATGTCCTCGATGTGGGTGACGGGGCTCTGTGAGGAGGTGGGTTTATACTTGTAGGGTCTGAGGGTCCTGGCTGAGCTAAGTCTGCTGGGCCGTTCACCCTTCATCTCCCACCTCCTCTTCCCAATCAGAGCCAGTTCCCATTGGTCTCAAACTGGAAGAGAGTGAAAGTAGCCATGGGGAATGAGGGAGAGACAGCTTGGTGTTACACCTCGGGTATGTTTTTGTTTAAGACTGCCTGGGTGACCCTGTTAGGTGGCCCTGTGAGTCTTATGTAGATGGGCTGGTGTCTTCCTGGTGGGACTTCTGGTTTATGTAGGGTATGTGATTGTGAAGGCAGGGACCTGGACTCTTGGGTCCCACCAGAGAAGGAAGACAACTGTGGGTGTTTGGGGTTGGGGTCCAAAAGAGCAAAGTTTTTTTTTTGTCTATCTCCATCCCTTCCTTCCACCCAGACACTGGGCATGCTGTATTCTCTTGGAGGGGTTCTCCCCAGAGAGGATGAGGAGGATGGCTGCTGGCCAGGTGTGTGCACGTATGTGTGTGGGCTTGTGAGTGTTCACGTGCACGTATGAGTGTATGCATGTGGCAGGAGGGAGGAGGGAGGACTGCTAGGTGAGAGGTGTTCCCACTGTTAGCAAGGCCTCCAGGGCTGCACACGAATCCATCCTGTCACCATCGGGAGATGGGAGGCTATTTTCTAGGCTCCCAATCCTGGGTCCCCCCAAGTGGCCCTCACTTCTGGTTGCGCACGCACTGGGACATTGGTCCATGGTGGTGATCACTCTGGTGTGCTATGTTCTGGCCTCTGCATAGAGGGACAGTGAGCTAAGCCAGCCCTCATCCCCACCACCGCTGGCCTTACTGTGGGTAGAGAGGGCCATGGAGTCTGCTTGGGAATCCATATTCTTTGCAAACAGGAAAGACTGGTTAACTTAAAAGGCTTTGTGGGGCGGGGGGGTGAGTGGGGGCGGCCCTGTGGGTTAGCGGTTAAGTGCGGGCGCTCCGCTACTGGCGGCACGGGTTCGGATCCCGAGCGCGCACCAATGCACCGCTTCTCCGGCCATGCTGAGGCTGCGTCCCACATACAGCAACTAGAAGGATGTGCGACTATGACATACAACTATCTACTGGGGCTTTGGGGAGAAAAAGGGAAAAAAAGGAGGAGGATGGGCAATAGATGCTAGCTCAGAGCCAGTCTTCCTCAGCCAAAAAGAGGAGGATTAGCACAGATGTTAGCTCAGGGCTGATCTTCCTCACAAAAAAAAAAAAAAAAGTCTTTGGGGAAAGGCGGCTCACAGAATCAGTGGGAGGAGGGGGAGGACCAGGGGAGCCTAGGGGCAGGAACCTAGGATATCTGAAGGGCTGGGAGGCAGGATCTGTAGGGTCAGCACACTGCTGCCTCTGTGATGAACAACCACCAGCCATCATTCAGCTGGCTGAATTGGGTCCTTGTGTCTACCTCTTGCTGTATTTGGGTGGGAGAGGAGAGTATGTCACGTCTGGCATCCGTAATGGGAGCAGCCCCTGGATTGCATAATGGGGAGAGAAAATTTCCCAAAAGGAAAATGGAGGTGCCATTATGAAGGAGGAGTGGCGGCTGGTGAGCTTTACTCTGCCTTAAAATATCTCCCAATCCAGGTATCACAGAGCTGAAATTTTACCATTAAATATTCATTGCTTTGGTTGAGACGATTCCTGTCCTCTATGATTTTCTCAAAAAATGTAAATAGAATTGGGAAGAATAAAATGTTACTATTTTAATGCTAATTAGTTTAATGGTTTGAATGAATTTAGTGACATTAAGACACTTGGGCCTAGATGCTGAGATTGCGGTTGGGGGAAAGGGAGAGGAAGGGAATCAGGAGAAGGTGGTAGGCACGAGAAATGGAGCTGAAATTATGTCCGAGCTCTTTTGGGGAGAGTCAGCCACATGCGGTATAGGCCCACTGTTCCTTTACCCCAGAGTCAGCGAAGTCTATAAAATTATACTTTCTTTGCCACTGGCCCCCTGGGGATTTTTGATCTGGGGCTGGCATCTGTCTGCAAGGCTGTCTTGTCCTACGTTTTCTAGGCTCCAGTACCTTGTCGAGACTGACACCGCATAGGAATGCTTCTCCCTCTCAGGGCAAGCTCTCAACCTGGGACAATTTTGCTCAGCCAAGAAGTCAGCCGTCAGCTTCCCACCTGGCTCTTACCCCTGCCGCCCTCCTCTCAATGCAGCAAGGACCACTCGACCTGGGCTAACGGCCCAGCGGAGCCCCCCGGTAGCGAGGGCCTAAGGAGGCCGGGTCAGAAGCTCAAGGACTTGGCGTTGAGTGAGCAGCGCCCTGGTCCTGCGCTGACGTGGCGGCAGGCCCCACAGCTGGGCCTCTGCCTTGTTGGAGACCAGACACGGTCGTGATCTCAGTCCCTTGCACCCCAGGCCCTGCCTTCATAACCTGCTTGGCAACACAGGTTTCCCAGGACTGAGCCCAACGCTGTTCTCGCAAGTCCTTCCAAGACACAAGCCCTGACTTGATCCTCAGGTCCTAGCTGGGTCCTGCTGTCTCCACCAGACTTTCCTGAGTCTAGGCTGCTCCAGGCCTGCCAGGATGGCCATTCTTTCCTGCTCCTGGGCTCCTGCCCGTGGCTTACCTGCTCACTGAGAAGCCCACCCAGGAGCCCTGCTTTAACCTCCCCACTGCTGGTTAACTGCTGGTCCCTGGGCTCCCAGAGTCTGATGGTCCATTTGCAATGGCTTAACTTCACGCCAAAAGACCTTGTGTGTGTGTGTGTGTGTGTGTGTCCATCCCTAGTTCCCAGCCAGGTCCCACGGACCTCCAAATGCCTGAATAAGACGAAGACTTTCCTTTACTCACATAAGGGCAAGGCCCCAGTGTGACCTGCCAGCTGGAGGGATTCTTTGCCAGCCTTTTCTAATCTGTGAAGTGAGTTTAAATCGGGACTTCGCTCTCAAGTCAGCTAGGATGCCAGGAGACGCAACTGGTCACGTACTCTTTGTTAACACAAGTAAGCGAATTCATAGCCTCTTGCTCATTCTTTTGAAGCTTCTCAGTGGGGGTAGATATTTGTCTTTTAAAAATAGGTTAAATTTTTTAGGAAAAGCCAAAGTCATTTGGACCCCAAATTTACCAAATGGTAAATTCGGTGGGTAACGTTCTTGGTGGTGGGTTAGTGGTGGTGAGGCTGGTGTCTGGTCACCTTATTCAGCCTTGATTACCTCACCTACAAAGTTCTACTAGATGGTAATTAATGTCCTTCTCAACTTGAAACAAGCTCTGGAGGGGAGGGGAGGAGAAGGGAGGAGAGACACACAGAAAGACAGAGACAGACAGGTGAGGTGGTCTTCCTGCCCAGTGCCTCCAGTGTTCTGAGTAATGGGAACGAGCCTGTCTGCCTGGGGAACCACCTTGCATTTCTGAGTTCTGATATATTTTCTAAAAACCCAGCCCTACTACTTCATCGTTACACCTCCTACGTTCAAACAAGTGGGTAAATAGAAGGGCTGTGAAATCTTCACAAAGATGTTGGTTACAAAGTCAGGGCTGTGTAGCACATCAATTAACCAGAGCGTTTCTCCACATTCCACTTCTGGAGTGAAGTGCTTATTTTGTGCAGTACCTTCCAGAGCAGAAAAAGGAGAGTGAACTAAAAGTTTTGGAAGGATTTTGATAGCATCACTGAAAACCAAGACCAAAATCCAATGTAGACATTTTAAAATATGTATATTTAAGATTTAACTAATGCTTTCATAGCCCTCACCGTGTGCCAAGCCCTGTTCCAAAATTGCATGAGTATTAATTCCTTTCATCCCCACTGGGATGCAACGAGGTTGGCGCTGTATCCCCATTCTACAGATGAGCAGACTGAAGCACAGACAAGTTCCTATCTTGCCCAAGATCGTACAGAGTGTAGGTGGCAGTGCTCAGACGCAAGCCCAGGCAGGCTGACTTGTTGGTCTGTGCTTTAACCGCCGTGGCCGTGCCAGGCTGCCGCCTGAACTGAGCTGCCGTTTTGGTGCCCTTCCCTATGCTGGCCTGCGGCTGCCCAGACAAAGGCAGCCACTTCCCTGGGGGCTTCAGTTAATCTGGGCATCTTTGTTGCACTCTCCTCTCCCTCTCCAGGGAAAATGGTAGCTCATTAAATCCAGTATGGTGTGGACTCAAGAAAGGAGAGAAGTGCAAGGAAGATGCTACCCCACATGTGGCCCTGCCCCAGACCTTTGTGGTGGGGTAGTGGAGGACTGGGGTGAGCATTCCACCGCGGTGTTTGCCATCCTGCTTTTGCTGGGATGACGATGACCTTGTCAGGAAACAGCTTTGGCTGGAAGGTGGCCTCTCCTGGAAGGAGACTGACCAGCTGGGAACCAGCTTGCCTGACTCTGGACTGCTCTTGCCTTGGGGGCACCATGGTGATGAGGAAAGAGATACATTTGGGGGTCAGGCAGACCTGGATATGAATTCCAAATCTGCTGCTCACCACCTGGGTGACCACACTGAATCTGCACTTCAGTTTTCTCATCTGTGAACTGAGGACGGTGGTCTCTGCCTCATAGGAAGTGTTAGGATTAAATGGGATACTCATCAAGGGCCTGGCACACAGTGGGGGCTCAGCCACGCCCCTCCCTTCGCCCAGTGGGACACTACCCTGGGCCTCTGTGGATCTCGACACGAGCCTGGCGGGGTTGACAGTAGGCGGAGCTGTGCTGGGTTCCGTCCTCGGAGCTTCTCCCTTCCGCCTCTCTACGCCCGGGGAGGCTTTCGCCGATTCTCTGTGGCAGACACAAGAACATGACTGTTACCAGGCCCCCGGACTGTGCTCTCGGAAGCATTGTCAAGTGGAGTTAAGAGGGCAGGAGAGGTGAGAGGAAAAAGGAAACTTCCTTGTATTTGTAAAGCAAAATTGATGTGATCTGCAAGTCGCTGGGGACAGTGGCTACAGAACATCCCAACGTCACACTATCTGAGTCCCTTTGGCCACCCCGTCTCCACACATGAGGCAGAGGATATGCCGCTGCATCGAGCACACCAGCTCAAAACCGAGAACAGGAAGTGTTGATTGGCGTGGGAGCTGAGGGCTGTGTCAGCACCTTTGGGAGCCAGGCTGGTGGGGGTCTGTTGTGGGGCCAAGGCAAGAACAGAGTGGCTTGGCTACCTGCAGGGTGGGAGCCCCAGGCTCCCAAACTCAGCTTTTGGGAATGGATTCCACGTCACCTCGATGTTTTCTTAGTGGAACCCTCTCTCCTCTATGATTTTGCTATAGAAAAAAAGACAGGCAACAAGGTGAGAGTCTGATGACATGTCTGAGTCCATATTCTCTCTGCAAGAAGGCCGGGGAATACCGGAAAGGCTGTCAGGGGACCCGCGTTCAAATCACTTAGTGACCCTAGCTGAATCACTGAACCTGTCTGAGCCTCAGAAATGTTGCTCTAGATCAAGGACGGGCAGACTTTTTCTGTAAAGGGCCGGATAATAAATATCACAGCCTCCGTGGGCTGTGCCATCTTGGTTGCAGCTACCAGCTTGGCCACTGCAGCTTGAAAGCAGTCAGAGGCAGTATGTAAACAACAGGGACTGGCCGTGCTCCAATAGAACTGTGTTTACAAAAGCAGGCCCAGGCCGGACTTGGCCCATGGGGCTGAGGTTTGCCACCCTCTGTTCTAGGTGATGTCTGAGACCAACCCCTCAATCCCAGGCTGTTTGACCACAGAGCTTTGGTGGCAGGGAGTGACGGTGGGTGACAGGGCTGACATCACCCTTAGGTTGGAGGAAGAGAAAGGACAGGTTGCCATTGTGACAAGGGTGTGAACTCACAGCCGGGTGGGTGGAAGGGAGTGCTGGGAGGAGAGGCCCTGCGCTGCGCGGGGTGTGAGGAGAGAACCAGGTAGACTGTGGGCCAGACACACATGGCTGCAGCTCTGGGGGCTGCACATCCGATTGTGAAGTTGTGCTCTGCACAGAGCGTTGGGCCAGGCGGGCCAATGGGGCTGAAATTCGGCTGTGATCAGCTCATCCATCCGTGCGCCCGTGCTGGACCTCGGCGCTGAGAAGCAGGCATCATCCCCTGGTTTGCACGAAGAAGCCTGTGTGTGCTGGAGCAGGACCTGTGGCTGCAGGGGTGGGAGGGGAGGAGGCTCACACGCACACAGAGAAGGCTGGGGCGTGGCAGTGGGGCCGCCGAGAGTCCTCCCTGGCTGTTGGCAAGTCACTTAACCCACCTGGGCCCCACTTTCCTCATCTACAAGGGGAAGGTCAGAGACGCTGCTCTCCGAGGCTCCTCTCCACAACGGGATTCTGTGATTCTATGACTGCCGGCTATTTCTGAACTCACCGGCCTGGCACAGAATGACTCGGAAGGAGACAGAAGTCACCTCTCTCTCTCAATAATCACTGCCACCCAGCTTAGTTGCTCCAGTTCTTCACTGAGGATCTTGTGTGGAGCCATGGACTGCTGCCGCGGGCTCATTCTGGGTATGGCTGATGGCGGTGCCTCTCACACTTTTGCCCCATTCCCTCTCCTCACCAGACAGCGTTTCCTGGAAAATCATACCCCCCAGGCCACGTGGAACAACGACTGACCCTGGCCTGGCCTCTCTCCCTGGGGAGGGCACTCTTTTTTTTTTTTTAAAGATTTTATTTATTCAGTTTTTTCCCCCCAAAGCCCCAGTAGATAGCCGTATGTCATAGGTTCACATCCTTCCAGTTGCTGTACGTGGGACTCGGCCTCACGTTGGACGGAGAAGCGGTGCCTCGGGGCGCTCCCGGGATCCGAACCCGGGCCGCCAGCATCAGAGCGCGCACACTTAACCGCTAAGCCACGGAGCCGGCCCGGGAGGGCACTCTTGAGTCACGCCTTGACTTGAGTACTGCTGGGCAGTCAGAGGTCACGGAGCTGCCTGCGCTTGGACCATGCAGGCAGAAGGGACTAATTCTCGTCTAACACCTCTGCACCTGCAGGAGGAGTTTGCACAGCCACCGTGGCCAGCATGATTCAGGGCGCCGAAGCTCTTGCAGTGGACTGACTGCTCTGCTCCCCTCCCTTGCCCACCTACCCCAGAAGGTTGACAATTTAAAATAAAGGCTGCAGCTCTCACCCTGCTCCATCTAAAAACCAGCCTGGTTGGCCAAACAAATCCTTGTGGGATGACACTTCTGGCCCAGTCCGTCCTTCACTTTTATCCTCAGTGGAAGATGAAAGGTCTTTTTGTCAGGGGCCCCAGCAATCTGAAATCACTCTTAATTCTCACTGTGTTAGAAAGCTGGGCGAGTGTGAGGCTGCAGCGACACGAAGGACTCGTGCTAAAATGCCTGCCTCCGGGAAGTGTCTGTATAGCACTTCTACCTGGGGGCTGCCAGAACAACCTGCTCTTCCAGGGGGAGGAGACTTGATCTGACTGACGACTGGAAATGGTCTAGAGGTGCTGTTGTCCAGGTGATGGAGATGACCCCTCACCAGCCGCTCACACTTGCCCTAACCCCTGCATCCCACTGTCTAGCCCCAGGGCAGCGTGGAGAGGACAGGTCTGGAAAGAGTTGGGCCATCTGAGGAGCGTTTTGTGAGCTGCCACAACTGCTGGGTCCATGCTGGGGGGTATGGGCCGAGCTAGCTGGAGGCCTCATTCCTCTTTGGGCGTCAGCTGGCAGGACTCCTCCACACCACCCCAACACCTGCCTGGAGTCTGCCTGGGCAAAGGACCCCGCTCTGAGACCAGGCCCAGGGCCTTCTTTCCCCTGCATCATGGGGACAGCTAAGCCTGCCCAAGTCCTGGGCTTCTCCATGCAGACTCAGGACTCCACGGCTTCAGCAAGAAATTTGATAGTGTCAGGACAGTGGGAGGACCGGGGGCGCCAGCTCCTTCTGAGTAACTGTGACTAATTGATTGGTTGATTTCCAGTGGAAGACGGGTGCTCCCGGGGATCCCCTCAGGGTTCTGTTTGTCTTCTGTAGGGCCTCTGACTTCCACCCTGGGGGCTGCTGCCCCGGAGAGCCCCCTTTTCCTCTCCTTACTTCCCGCTCTGTTGTCAGGCCAGGGCTGTGGCCGTGGACACTGTTCCTTATTGTTGGAGCAATTCCGGAGCCTGCACTGTGGGCGGGCAGTGTGGGGTTTTGATGACGGGTGTGGGCTCTGGGTGTGGCTCTGATGGCACCCAGGTGCCCTGTCCTGTGAGTTCAGCGGGGCACAAACTTGGACTCACAGTCATTCTCTCCCGGGAACTCCGTCTTTCGTCCCCTTCCTCTCGAGCCTCTTCTGCCTGGCTGGTCTTCTCGGGGGTCGCCTCCGGGCGCGGGCATTTTGATCAGCGCTTGTAGGCCCTGGATAGAGTATGGGCTTTCTTCCTCCGGCTCCTCTGCTCCAGGTCAGCTTGCTCTTCCTCTCAGCGGCTGCATCCAACTGAGCAGCACCTGGGGGACCCATCCACCCAAAGCCCCTGGACTCGCCACCGGCCGGTCCCATCAGGATCCTCCCACCTCTGTTCTCCCACTGTCCGGTCCAGCCCTCTCCCCTCCCTGGGGAGTGGAGTTGAGAGCAGAAACCTGGCGGCGTCTCACCAGCCTGTTAGGCACTGCACCCACCATGGGGTTTCCCCAAGGATTGCCGTTCGCTCAGTATCAGCCTCTTGAGATGTCACTGTGCATTTTCTTGCATCCCACCATCAGCCTGGGGCCAAACTCCTCTCATCGGAATTATCTGGGAGGTTGAGGGAGACTCGTCTAAGTGAATAAAGAACCTCAACTATAGGATCTTGCTTAACAAATGTGGTATAATCTCTCTAAGGAGGCGAGAGCCCTTGGAACAGCCTGGAAGGCCTATAGGGTCTGGCCTGGCTGCCTTTCCCACCTCCTCTGCACCTGCTGTCCCTGCCCACTCTGCTCCACAGAGCGCACGTTGGCCTCCTTCCTGCTCCTCCAACATGCCCAGCTGACTTGCACCTCAATGTCTTCGCAGCGACTGTCCCATCTCTCTAGGATGCTCTTCTCCTAGTCATTATGGCTCCCTCTCTCCCTCCCTTCAGGTCCCCACTCACATGTCAGCTAAATAAAGAGACTTTCCCTGTCCAGGGCACCCCTCCCTGCCCCCACCTCAGGACTTCCCATTCCCTAACACTTTACTGTCCCGAAGTTCTTAACACCTCTGACAGACTATATATATGCACATATGTTCGTGTGTGTGTGTGTGTGTGTGTGTGTGTGTGTGTGTGTTGGGGGGAGGTGTTGGGTATTTGTTTATGATCTACCTCCTTCCACCAGAATGTAAACTCCAAGAGGCCAGGGTCCTCATCTGTTTTTTTTTTCACTGCTGTATCTTTTAGCACCTAGAACAGTGCCTGGCAGAAAGAGAACCTTCAGCAAACGTTTGTTGATGGACTGAAAGTAGGTGGGGAGTTTCAGTGGGTCCCAGGAGAGTGTGCAGGTGGCACATTGAGGGAAAACAGTGTGGAGAAACAGAATCTTGGATCAGCATATCAAAGCAGAAGCCCAGAGAGTGCTGGCCTGGAACTCCTCCTGATTGTTGAGGCGAGTCCAGAGCCCACGCCTTATCCCGGGCCACCCAGCACGTCCTTAACAGCAGGGCTAAGACTAGAACTCTGGACTCTATTTCCTAGTCTGATCCTGGTCTTCCTTCTTCCACTCTGCAAAAACGGTTCCTTCTCTTAAGCGATTACGTACACACCCTGCAATCTCATTTAGAAGAATTAATTTGCTTAGCAAACTCTCTTCTGGTGGGTGGAACAAAAGGAACTTTTGGTCGAGCCAGTGAAGCACCATGGATCCAGACCTGGTGGGATCTGATGAGGGTGTTTGCAGAGAACCGAGTGGGGAGAGTGTCTTGGTTGCGGACGGAGATGCAGACATCTGCCTGAGCAAGCTCAGGTGAGTCCCTCTGCAGGAAGCTTATTTTATAACCAAGCTGATAGTCCTCTGCGTTTCTCCATCCTGCCTCTCGAAATACCTGCGCCTCATGCTTTACCCAGCCTCACCCTTCTAGTTACAAAGAATGATGTTCCAGCTCAAAAAAGCCAGGCGTCTGCAAGTCTCTTTCTGAATTTGCACCAAGCGTGTGTGCTTGCTCTGCACTGAGGCCAGATGTCTTGGTAGATAAAGTGGGAAGTTAGTAAGGAAAGATCTACCCAGTGCTCGAGGCCAGGCTCAGAAGGGTTAAAGAGGGGCCTCGATGGAGAGTGCAAAGAAGAGGGCAGGGGTTTATTTACTACACGGAGCCAGTGATAATAGAAGGGGAAATTGAGCCTTGCTTGTTCAGGTATGTGACTGAGAAAGGCCATGAGCAGAGGGACAAGGGGCTCGTTAGAAATCACAGGCTGTCATAACCAGAGATCAACAGCTGCCTCTTGGAATGGGGAGGAAATACGTACAATCTCAGGGGGATGATAAAATCAAAAGGTTCCAATGTGCCCCAGTGAACAAACATAACTTCCTGAAAAGGCTATTTGGGCGAGCAGCCTCCTTCTGGTAATTATTCCCCCGGCCATTGGTGATGGACAGAGAGAGGCACTGGACGGGGACTAGGGTCAGGGGTCAGAGGCAAAAGTTCCTCTGCATCTGGGCAGTGGTCACAAAGCTGCTGACTTTTAAAGACACAGGGGAAGGGAAGGACCCAGAACAGCAAGTTCTAAGTCTTAAGTTTTCTAAATTTACTGACAATCTTCTACTTTAAAAATTGCTGTGTGTGCATGACGCTGTGCTCTCCTCTCTAGGGAGGGCGAGTCTAAGAGGCCTGCACGTGGTGCCGCCCACTGGACCTCAGCAGATCAGATCAGCCGGTTTCAGGACTGAGGGACCACATGTATTTTCTCTTTCTTATGCCCCCATCTGCTATGCGGGGGTGACGGGGTGTGTGTATGCCGGGGGGTGTGTATATACAGAACATGGAGGCTGGGTGGCATTGTGTACTCTTCCACAATTCTCTGAACCAAACCCTGAGTTCCCTTTTGGGAAGCTGACTGACCAACAAATCAAAGGGAAGTGGACCTTAGAACCGGCTTCCTTGGCCTGGCCCTACGTTGACCCGGCTGCTTGTGGTCTCAGGTGACCACAGGACCATCACTGAGCCTGGCAACAGGCTGGAGGAGCCCACGCTGTGGATGTATCCTGCTGCTGCCTTGCTGTCTCGCCTTCCGATGGAGAGCCCATCAGTCCAGGGCCGTTTCCCTCAGTGGCCCCGTGATGGCTTTCTTTCTGTGATAATTTACAACTAGTGAAGAATTTTGCTAAGCCCCTCATTTGGATTTTAAAAATGTCCTGACTCAGAGCACACAAACTCAGAGAGAAATTAGAAGAATGGACAGAAAGAGAAAAGCATCCACAGAGAAGGCTGATGGAAGGATTTCCCCTCTCACTTTTCTTGGCTTCCCTGTGCATGGTGGAGATTGCCTCATAAGAAAAGATGGACGGGATTTTGGATACTGCATCCCTTTGGACGGGGTCTAGGATGTGTTCATCCTTTGGGGAATTCTGTGCATGGCCCTCAGGGCTGTACTGAAGTGGCTGTGTCCTTGAGACGGAAGGCAGGTAAAGGGCAGAAGGGCCCTAACAGGCTCCTCCCCATTGAGGAGGAGTCTTTAGTAGGGGCGCTTGGCTGGCTGCTCCATCAGGATGAACAAGCCTTTTTGCTGGGCCTGGAAGAAAAGTTGTGAGAGAGAAGGAATCTGTCTGGGAGTCAGGAAAGCAAGGCTGTGGCCCCTCTCCTGGTCTAGGTCACTGCCTTATGTCTGCCTCAGTTTCCTCTTTTGTCAAATGAGTGGTTTGGACCAGGGGATCAGGCAATCTAGAATGAGTAGGATGGGTGAGATCTCTGGGTGGCCATCTCAAGAGGATGGGCTGTCCCAGCGTGGACTAGCTCAATTTCCAGGTCCTCAAACAATAAGCTCCAGCTATGTGACCTTGGGAAGCCACTTAACTTCTATAAGTCTCAATTTGTCACCTCTAAAGGGTATTAAGTGACACTTTGAAGAGGTGGGAGAATTGAATGAGCTAATGTGTGTGAAGTGCCCAATGCAGGGCTGGGTATAGTAGGCTCTTAAAAAAATAGGTTCCCTTCTCATTTTCTGATTTTCTCACTGCCCACGCCTACGTTCTTGCTCAGTTGCTGTACCAAGTTTGAGAATTGGAAAGCCACGTCAGATGACTGCACTAGTTTGATTGCTGTGTCAATGTGTGCACTGGGGGACATTCGAGCATTCTACTCTCGGTTTTTTGGGGGGATTTCTGTAAGTCACAGCCATTTGATGAAGGTTTGCATTGTCTGCAAACCCATCCAGGAAGACACTGCCATTTATAGGTTATGTCCCTGAAATATGGTTATATATGATCTTAGGTTTTAGTGCAGGAAAAATGAAGTCTTCCTTGACCTTTGACCACTATGGAACAGGCCACATTCCCCTTTTACCCTTGGTTAACAAAAAAACTCAATTAAATTTTGTGCTTAGGAACCATAATGTCTGAAATACTTGTACTACCCAACTCTCTTACACATCCTTCGGGGAAAGCTTCTCTCCCTCCCCAAGTCTGGGAAAGAGGCCTGCTCCAGTGCTCCTGGCATTCATGCTTTCCTCCAAAAGAAGCCTGTGAGGCTGACCGTCGCATTCCTTTTCTCTTGACACACGCGCGCACACACACACACACACACGTGCACGCATGTACAATGTTAAGTTCCTTGAGGGCAGGGAGTGTGTCTTTCAGCTCAGCACACCCAGCACAGAACACCTGGTGCCTGGCACTACGAGGTGCTCCATAAGTGCTCGTTGAATGGAGAGACGAGTGAATGAACAAATGGTTAAACACAGCGTCTAGTTCAGGTGTCAGATGTGATCATCTTCCCTTTCTAATCTACGGGTTTTGATCTTTTACAATTATTGCACACCATTTATTATAAACCCAATTTTGAAGCTTTTTGGAACTATGTGGAGTGAGGGATGTAAATAAATGTACAAATAAATAACTACATTTCTCTTCCACAACACCTTCTTTGCCAACTCCAGCCAGCGAGTGCCTTGTGCTCAAGACATAGACTTTGGAGTAAGGCAGGACCTGCATTTTCCTGGCTCCGCCACTTAACAGCTATGTGAACTTGGGCAAGTTGCTTCGCCTCTCTGACCTTCCGTTGCCTTATTTATAAAAATGGAGGTAATGACATTTCCCTTGTAGGGTAGTGGGAGATTAAACAAGTGAAGCCTGTGACGGAGTCCTTGGCCCATAGGACGTGCTCAGCAGACGTTGTGGTGAGGGGAAGGGAGTCTCGGCACAGGGACACCGTGTGCCTTACGTGTCCTGTGGTTCCCACTGGTCTCTAACTCTGATGCCAGGCCCCGTGCCTGATGCTCCTCCCGTGTACTCCTGACCCACCTGGCTCAATGCTGGGCACAATGGCTCTGCAAATCCCTGAATAAACTTCCGAGCACTACTGGAGAGACTGTCCGGGCAATTCCAGTCTGGCCCACGGACTCACAGCACATAGACGTGGGAGGGGCCTGTGAGGCCGGTGGCCTGACTCCCATTTTACAGTGGGAGAGACCTGGGGCTAGGCAGGTGCTGGCTGGCGAGGCTGGCCGGGACCCTGGGGTCCTGACGTCAGGCAGGAACACTTCCCCTCCCAGGTGTTGCTCCACCTGGCCGTTGGCAGAGACACTCACCGGGATGGACTGAGACTGGCCCAGGACGTCAGCCCTCGGAACCTGTGGCCCCGGGGCTGTCCTGAAGCTGCGGTAATTACCTGTGATGTGGTGCAGGCGTGGAGCTGTCTGTTTCCAAAGTGCTATTCCACAGCTGTGCTCTCATTTCTCCCTGGTGCGGATGGTGTGAAGTAGGCCGGCTGGTGTTTCCATCTGGATTCTCTGTGAGAAGCTGGAGGGCCAGAGAGCTTAACTGATGGAGGGGAGGTCCTCAGTCGGTCAGTGGCCCAGCTGGGGAGGAGCTGCCGTCCGGGGCCCTGGCTCCGCGCTCCTTGCCCTGGGCTGGTGGGCATGCCAGCAGGGGCTGTGTCTAGTTTGCTCTGAAGGTCAGCACCTGAATCTCACCCAGTCCAGCCTGCAGAAGCAGAGAGGACCTGGCTTGGTGAGGACACCTTTGCCTTGGCTCACATGTGATGGTTGCGTCAGGGAAGTCTGGGGGCTAACTCCGAAGGCCTTGATTTGTCTCTAGGGCTGGGTTCAGAGTCAAAAGCTCTGACAAGCAGTGTTGTCAAAGGCTGTATTAATAAGGCGGCAGGGGTGGGAGAGGGCCACGGGCAGACAGGAAAGTCTGAACTTGCCTTGGAAGCAGTGTCAGATACACACACGCCTCCATTCGGATCGGCCCTGGGACGCACACATGGATTGGCATTTAAGAACTTTTCAAATGTGAATTACAGTATAAAATGCAATCCACATTTCAGGGCTTTTAAAGCATAGCCTATTTATTCAGCAGCTCCTTATGAAGCCCTCACCGATTTATAATCCATGCAGGAACTCACACCACGTTGCTGAGGGCTGGGTGTTAACCCTCAGCTAGAAGAACCGTATCTCTCCCCAGACAGAACCTGTCTCAGCTCCCGGGCCCCCTAAGACAAAGGCGGCCTTGGGATTGTTACTGACTCAAGGAGGCAGGTGGGTACCTGGGAGGGAAGGTGATCTGCCTGCCACCCTCCCCCTGCTCTGAGGACCTACTTCTAATCCCTGTTAGGCCCAGAGCCGGAGATGCAGGAGAACCTTATTCATTCAACACGGTTTATCCAGAGCACGCTATGTGCTGACTATGTGGGAGCCCAAGGAGGAACCGCGTTGAAAAGTTCCTGACGGGCAGAGCCAGTAGCGTGGGCCTCCCCTTTCTGTTCTTGGGTGACTGGTGCCCATAGACTCTTACCCCTCAGCCCCCTCTTCACACCTTCCTAGGGAGTGAAGAAAGACTTGGCAGCCCACCCCCAACCTTGCCCCGGGAAGATCCCCAGCTCTTGGCCTACCTCCTTTGGGTCAGCAGGCTGTTCTCAGAAGGTTTTCAATTAAGTCTGTTCTAGGGGGAAAATCCTTTCCCAATACTTGGGCTAATGCAAGCAACCTTCTCTGCGGTCTCCTTCTGGAGAATGACCAGGCCTCAGGGGATGTTTCTTCCACTTCTATTGGGGAAGACTGGTGCTAATTATTTGCCGTCTCAGTTACACAACCAGGCCTTTGTCAGCCGTTTTCCTATGGGACCTTATGTGGAGTCGGGATTTGCTGTTCAGTAAGCATTTCTGATGAATGCTCCGGAAAGCCCAGGGAACTGTAATTGTGCTTCTGCCCTGCTGGGCTCTGCGTGCCACCGGGCGCTAACCCAGACTTCCAAGCCTCTGCGGTGTGCGCGGGAGCTCTCTGTCACTGAGGTAGCTGCTCTTAGGGACGCCAGATCCAGAAACTCCCCAGTCCCTCTGCACCGGCAGGCCCGGCACACACAGCCTCAGCGGGGGCAGGAGCCTGTGCTGGAGGAAGCAGATGTGGTAGAAAGAGCTTTCCTGTAGGAAAAGGGACCCTCTGCTTAAATGTAAAGCTCAGGCTTCAAACCTTGTTACCTAAAATCTTGTTAATGGCAATGATAGTAGCTGACATTAATTGAGGGCCTTTTAGGCATTTTATGAGTGTTATCTTGTCCTATCAACAACCCGATGAGGAGGTGCTATTATTCTCTCCATTTTACAAGCATGGAAACTGAGGCTAAGGGAGATTTAATACCTTGTCCAAGGTCCCTTAGTGGTGGTAAGTGGTGGTGGTGGAGGGCTGGGATTGGGCCCCGGGGACTCCTGCTTACTGCTTTGTTAGCTCATCCAGTGTTACAAATACGTTTGGGCGTTTTCTACGTGTCCAGCGCTGAAATACAAACAAAGCTGTTGCCCTGCAGAGGCTCAGAGTGTAACGGGGAGGCCTTCTTTGAAGCATTCCGCGTGGGCATAGTCCAGGGGAAAGCGCTCAGGAGTAGACTGTGCAGAACAGATGGCGCTGAAGCGCTCCCAGGAGGGTGGCTAAGCCTCAGAGGCTGTTGGCATACAGGAAAGGGTCAGGGTGGCTTCATGGCAGTGGTGGCTGCTTGAGCTCAGTCTGGAAGAGTGGGTGAGAGATGCCAGGCAGCCAAGGGGAAAAGGGCATTTCAGCAGCAGGAACAGCATGTGCAAATGCATGGACAGATGAGAGCCATTGCTGCCTCTGAGCATCTTGAGTTGTTTGGTGTGGCTGGAATATGACAGGCCCAACGGCAACAGGCGGCTCATGTGTCTGGAGGAAGGCTCATATGGATGGAGGTAAGGGCCTAAAATGGAAAAACAAGGGGAAGTTTCATGGATCTCAATATCTTGCTGAGGCCCATCTCTGCTATCCATATATGCCTTTCTCTCTAACCTTTAAAACTTAAACCCCCTTTGGTGTCAGTGTCATGGGATTCCACCCCCTGCATTAAGCGGTTGCAAGGGGCTGAACCCAGTTCCCTTCTAGGGTGTCTGGGAATCTACACCCCTTTGTAATACCCCTTCCCCAGCGTTAGCACATAGGAAACACCCACGAAACTTGTAACTTGTCTTCCTCTGTTTCCCAGCCCCCTACAGTGACACTGAGCAATCCCAACCCTAAATTGGATGTTGAGGAGATTATGAAATTAGATGACACATTTAGGGAAGTCCTGCTTAGTCCTGCTAAACTTCCTCAATGCCCCTTATGTCCTTTTATAAAATCTCAGATAATAGGAGTAAACTAGGAACAATCGGGGTGAATGCTGGCCACAAATACCATCATAGCAGGAACAGCTGGGGACATGGTGAATTCAGACTTAACACTCCCCACCTCCTCACCCTGTCACACACCTGCCTCAAGACCCAGAGCTGGGACTCCTCTCTCCCCACCCCAGTCCCCACCCGGGGGACAGGGGCAGATTCGATGTCATGAAAATGTCAGTGCTCCCGAGGTTAATCTATACATTTAGTACAGTCCCAATAATAAGCCATGGGTTTTGTTTTTCCCCTGGAACTCGACAGGGTATTTTAAAGTTTATATGGAAAAATAAACAAGCAAAAAACCTGAGAAATAACTAAAAAAAAAAGAAGAGCCACAAGGGGAGATTGGCCGTGTCAGATGGTGGGAAACAACACAGAGCTCACCATGAAAGCAGTGTGGCCTTGGGGAGAAAGGGACCGATGGAACAGAGGAGGTGCAAGAGGTCAGCAAATGATACAGGGGCATCTCCAATCAACGTGCTGGTTCAGAGATGAATTTTAAGTAAAGGATATTGGGACAACAGAATAGACAGCTTTTTAAAAAGTAAGTTTGGCTCTGTACTTTATGCCGTGCACTGGGAAAATCTCCAAGTGGAGCAAAGATTTCAATGTTAAAAACAAACATGAAATGCTGTAGGAAGCATGGGAAACACTTGGATGGGGACGGCCTTTCTAACTGCTATTCAAAAATCTAGAAGCCAAAGACAGGACAGATAAGTTTGACTATATGAAAATAAAAAAGTTTATGCATGCCCAAAACACCATAAGCAGAGTCAAAAGGCAAACGACAAACTGAGAAAAAAGTATTTGCAACTCATATCACAAAGAGCTAATCCCTCTTGTACAAGAGGAATTAGAAATCAAGGAGAAGATCCACAACCCAACAGAACAATGGGCGAAGGACATGAACATGGAGTTCACAAAACCAAAATGCAAATGTCCTTTACTATTTGAATAGATGTGCTACCCATTCAAAATGAGAGAGATGCAAATTAAAACTACACTGAGAGATGCCATTTCTCACCTCTCAGAGTGGTCAAAAATCCAAAGTCTTGACAAAACACTGTGTTGGCAAAGTTGTGGGGAAGCATGTGGTTTCTGCCACTGCTGGCGGAGTGTAAAGGGGATAATTCTACGGAAGGAACGCTGGTAGTGTCTACCAACATCACAATGCATTTACCCTTCCACCCGGCGATCCCACTTCTGGGAATCCGTCCTACAGACACACCTGCACAAGTGTGAAACCACACACGGTCGAGGTTCTTCATTACGGCGTTGTTCCTGACAGCAGAAGGCTGGAAACAGCCCGATGGCTGGGCGAAGCCATTGTGATACAGCTGCCTGGTGGAAAACTGTGAGGTGGTAGGAAAGAGAGAGGAAAACCTCCACAAATGGGCATGGAAAGCTCTCCAGAATATTTTTCTTAAGTGAAAAAAGCTAGGTAGAGATCATGTAAGTAGTATCATATCTTTTGTGAAAGAAAGAGAAGAAATACGAATATACATATTCATTTATGTTTCCATTTGCATAAAGAAACATTGGAAAAATAAAGAAGCAATGGATCAAAAGTTATCTGTGGTGGGGAAGTGGGGAGCTACAGAGCCAGGCTTTTCTGAGTTTATCTTTTTATTTGGTCTGGGCTTTTGATGAATACAGACATATTACCTGACTTATCCCGGAAGTAGGGATGTCCTAATCCAGCCTGATCAGAAGATCACTTGAGTTAGGAACAGTCTGTGCAAATGCAAAGAGAAATGAAGTTAATCCAGATCCCAGGTCCCTGTCTGTGATGGCCCTTGGGAATGTGTCTTGTCCCATGAGCACCAGGTTATCCTCTGAGGCGGAGGTTTTGGAAAGTGCTAAAGTTCATCCTCAGCCGTAAGGAGCCAATCAGATGAGACCATCCCTGTGATGGTCCTGATGCATGGTCAGGACTTAGGTGCTGAAACCCAAGTCCACATCTGAGGGCATGAAAGTCTCACTCCTTCCCCTGGGATCCTACTCTGTTCCTGGCAGGCCGGCCCTCCCACCCCGCAGAGAGTTGCTGTACCGTTTGATGCCTGTCTCCAGCAATTAAAAGCATGTTGTTGGATTTTATTTTCCACAATATGCATTATGAAAATGACATGTTTATTTTTGTTTTTAAATATGAAATTATATTATAATCTTGAATATACTCTTTCAGACTACCCTCTCACCCTGCCCCATTCCCCAGGGAATTCTGAGAGCTCTGATGGACATCCCTTCCTACCCCCTGGAGATATCCCTCGCCCATCCTCCAAACCTTGTTCAAGAAAAACGGATGCAAGATGCTTAAAAAAGATCCCTCTGGTCCTTCCTCCCCTTCCAGGGAGCACCCTCCACTTCTGTAGAGGACTAATGCAGAGAGAAGTCCTAGTCTTGAGAGAAGGGCTAGGGGTCGCCACGACAGCCCAGTGGCCCTGGGGGGATTTCTTGGCCCCAGGCCATCTGTCCTTTCTGGAGCTCTCTCCCTGTCCCACAGGCTGTGTGTCCCATGGGCAGGTGGCTATCTGTGGCCTCACCTACTTGCTGACTCTGGATCTAGGCACCTAGACGCTTTTCTTTTGGGGAGTTTTACTCCAAATCTCCTTGGGGGAGCAGCAAGCAGAAACACAAATAATGACCACATGGGAAGTACAGAGGCTGGGGAAATGGGCCTGTGGTCTTGGTCCACAGGTGAGTTGTGAGGCTGTCTCTGAGACGCTCTCTGGAAGTGAGGGAGATGTTTGTGGAGGACCCATGCCAGGCATTGGCCCAGTAAATCCCTCAGCCTGCTGAGAATGCTGCCAGGAGGCCTCAGGAGGGGCTCCGTGGGCCCACAGCCAGCCAGGCAAGACATCGGAAGCTGTGCTTTGAACTAGTAGGCCAGTGGTCCACTAGGACAGTGGTGGTCCTCCACAGCTTGGCCCTTTACCCACCCTCTCCTGGCCGCTATTTCCCAGATTGGACTTGCTTTTTGGAATCAGGAGGAAAAAGTCTGTTGCTTTCCTGTTTCTCCCTGAATGCCCCAGAGACTAATGAGAGCATGTCTTGGAAAAACGCGGGGGTTTTGATATGCTGTTGACAACGAGGAATTGTGAGTCAGAAATTAAATTTGCAAAACCCACCCGGTGGTAGGTATCGGGTGGGAGGTGTTGGCAAGAGCAGCTCCCCCGTCCCCAGCACGCTGCCCTGCCTGGATTCCGCCTGTGACCCCCGCACCTCTTAGGCTGCACGTCTTCTGGTGGGAAGGAGGAGACTGGGGGCATGCCCTTCTGCTGGCCTGAGTTTCCTCCCCAGTGAAATGGGAGGCTGCTCTAGGTCACCTCCAGATTCCCTCCCAGCTGGAACTCGCATTCCTGCCTGGCACCCGCCCTGCACTGGCACCTCTCTGCAGGGAACATCTGGGGTGAAGGGAAGCCCCTTGAGAAGTGGCATCTATCTGCCCCTTTCCCTGGAGGACAGAGCAGCTTTTTCTGGCCTTCCTACCCTGGCATCACCAGCTTAGTTTGCATTGTCAGAGCAAAGAATGGACAGCAGGGAGGCTAAAAGATGAAGCTCTGCAGACACTAGGTCAGCCTACCCCGGCTCACAGCGGAATGCACTCAGGGAGGCCCCCCACCCCCACCCCAGCCCTCCCTGCTCTGTTCTCAGTGTGGCTCTGCTCCCTCAGCACCGAGAGGGAACAAACAACCCGTCGCACCCCCAACCCCGTCTGGAAACAGACGTTTTCCCTCCCTACACTATTTTCTTTAAGTGTTGCAGGACTTCAGGCCCTGTTTCCTGCCACCCCCTCACTCCCTCTTGGCTGGATAAGGAGCCACAGCACTGGGGGATCCAGGCTGATGACGAGCCTGTGTTTGGCTCTCGGCCCCGCAGTGAAGGGGGTCGGCATGCCCACCCTCCGTTTGCTGCCTTCCTTTTCCTCCCTTCCCTTCTTTCTGCTGTGGGAGCTCCCGGGGGTCAGGGAGGGAGGTCTGGAGAACCTCCACAGAGACTAGAGCAATCAGGAGAGTTCTCACGGTTTCTGGGCCCAGAGGGCTCTGCGACCAACAGATGGACCCGCATGTGTGCATGGTACTGGGGGGACTGCTGCCCCAGGGGATTTCCTGGCAGCCAGGGAGGTCTTTGAACACCCCTACTTTCCTGTGTCCCTCTCCCAACCTCTAGGGCCTCGCTCTCTTTGACCCACTCTTTACGTCTCACACTTGCTGACACAGCCCCCCGTTTCCTGAGGTCCCATCAGAGAGCCCTACTCCCAGTGTCACGTGCTCATTTACTCTCGGCCGACACTGATTGAGTGCCTACGTTTGCAGAGGCCCCAGGGGACAGACGGGGAAGGGCAGCCAGCCCTGCCTTCGAGGAGCTGATGGTCAAGTGGAGGAAAAGACCATGAAGCCGTGACGCTGAGCAGTGACGCCACAGGGTGTGCACACAGTCCATGCGTTGGGCAGAGGATGCCCCTTCTCTCCCTTCCCACCAAGCTCGTCTCCCACTGTCTCCTGAGGCTTGGAGGAGAGCAGGTGAACGGGAAAAAGGCACACTGAGGCGTGAAGCCCCTGCGACAGACTGGCTTTCTCCAGGATCACTTCTCACACAAAGGATCTTGTTACCTAACTGGAGAATTGACTATCCTGGAGGGAGGGCCCCTGCCTTGTGGCCTGTGACTGCTCTAGTCTCTGCCCTTTCCCTCTGTAATCATCAACACCCACCTCATTTCTGAAAAGTGGCCAGAACCTCATGTAGACGATCAACAGATGGTGCGTGTGTGGGTGTGTGTGAATGCTGTTTTGAAGGAGGCCGGCCTGGGAGCCCAGAAGCCTGGACTTAGGCTGCTCTTGGCCAGCTCTGTGGCCTGGATGGTTCATCACGCTGGGACCTCAGTTTCTTTATGAAAGAAGGCAATGCTATCTGCCCCGCCTACTTCATGCAGAAGCTGCTGGGAGGGGTTGAGAAGATCTGTGTGGTGTTTTACCAATGTTTCACAAGGCCCCTCTGAGTAACAGGGGTCACTCTTGCTTGTCCTGGCGTGCTTGGTAACACAGGCCTCACACCATTTGGCAGGAATCGGTTAGGAGCTGGGGTTCCCTCCTCCCACATCCTCTTGGATCCCCCTTCTTCTGCGAGTCCTTCCACCGAGCGTTTGCTTCCAGCCCCTGCCCCTGAGGAGGATAGCTGGGGGCCTGGGAGCTGCTTCCCGAAGGCCATGGAGTTCTTCCCCAGCACCCACCCCTCGGCTCCTGGCCTGTGACTGGGGAGTGCGGGAGTGTGAGCCCAGGGCGGGGTGTTACTGGCCCCTTGGGATCTGGGATCCGCTGAGGTTACCTCCGCGGGACTCTGCCTGAAGCTCCAGTTGGGCTGGCTCCCTCTTCCTTACAGGTTTCTCCTGGGGGCACTGCCTCACTAAGTCGCTCCCACAGGAATGCTAGCTCGGAATATCAGGGTCTGCTTCTGGGGAACTTGACCTTGGGGGAAAACTTTCTGGAGATAACAAGCTGTTATGTGTTAGCAAGGGAGGAAGAGTGAAGAAGAAGGAGAAGCTGTTGAGCAATTATTAAGCACCGACGGTATGCCAGGCACTGTGCTAAATGTCTAATATTTCGCCTGATCCTCAAAAAAATCTGTATGATTGTTATACAGACGGTCTCAAACTTAACAATAGTTTGACTTACAATTAGTGACTTTGCAGTGGTGCGGAAGAGACACATTCAGTAGAACCCACACTTCCAATTTTGAATTTTGCTCTTTTCCCAGGCTGGCAACATGCTGGACCGTTCTCTCTTGTGATGCTGGGCAGGGCAGCTAGCGCAGCTCCCAGTCAGCCCCATGATCACGAGGGTGAACAACTGACACACTGACAACCATTCTGTCCCCACATGGCCACTCTGTTCTTCACTGTCAGTACAGTGTTCAACACATTACCTGAGACAGTCACACTTGATTACACAATAGGCTTCGTGTTAGATGATTCTGCCCGACTGTAGGCTAAGGTAAGTGTCCTGAGCACGATTAAGTAGGCTAAGCTAAGCTAGGATGTTTGGTAGGTGAGGTCTATTAAATGCATTTTAGACTTAGGATATTTTCAATTTACAATGGGTTTATTGGAACATCACAAGTCGAGGAAGATCTGTACTTTCCATTTTATAGCCGAGGACACCGAAGCTCAGAGAGTTTAAACAACTCACTTGGGTAATGACTTAGCAAGTGACATTTGAACTCAGGTCCCACACTCTTTCTGCTTCATTCTGTTGCCTCCCTGGTATGCTGTGGTTTTGGGGTGTCTGGAGCTGGTTTTGGGGGCCGCCTGTGAGCAAGGCATCTCCTTGGACTAGCCTGGTCCTGAGTCACGCCCCCGCATAGTCATATCCTTGAACATGGGACAGCCTTGGTAGCTTTTTGCTTCTCTTCTGGAGGGCAACGTGTATGTGTGTGTGTGTGTGTGTGTGTGTATGTGTGTATGTGTGTGTATGTGTAGACTGAGGGGCTGGGGAAGAGGGTAACCTCTTACCCTGGTAATGAGGTTTAATTAGCAGCTGCCTTTCAAGGGCTTGGGAGGTGATAAGCTGGGGAGAGAAGCTGGTTTCCAGCCTCATCTGTCATAAACCACTCTAACGCCAATCAGATGCCTTTTGTCTCCCCATCTTCACTGCTAATGGTGAGTTCTCTGTCTCAACCAGCCACTGACACTCTGCTACTCAGGCCAGCTGGAGGGAGTGAGAGGGAGACAGCTTCTACTTTTTTTCTCCCTGCCCTATCCAAAGAGAGGAGATACAGATGTCCTCCTGGGGTGTGGAACAAATGATGAGCATAAAGCTACGTGACCTTGAGCCACTCTCATTTGCTACTTTCTGGGCCGCAGTTTCCCCCTGCCTCACACCTGCCCAGCCTCCTTCATAGACTTGGTCGATCAGGCACAGAAGCATTAACAGGGAGTCAGCCCCATAGAAAGCTCAGGGGCTCCCTCTGCAACCCGCCTTCCTACACCAACGGGAGAACAGCGGCCTTCCCCGGAGTTGCCCACTGGGTGAGGATTAGAGTCCTGCTGCAGGCAGAGCCCCCACAGGACAGGGCACCCCAGCCGCTGTGCAGTCTGGCCCTCAGCTGCAGTGTCCCCTGCATGCCCCTCCCTCCACAGCCCTGTAAATTGCCTGGGCTGAATTCTTTTTTTTTTTTGTGAGGAAGATCAGCCCTGAGCTAACATCCATGCTAATCCTCCTCTTTTTGCTGAGGAAGACCGGCTCTGAGCTAACATCTATTGCCAATCCTCCTCCTTTTTTTTCCCCCAAAGCCCCAGTAGATAGTTGTATGTCATAGTTGGACATCCTTCTAGTTGCTGTATGTGGGACGCGGCCTCAGCATGGCCGGAGAAGTGGTGCGTCGGTGCACGCCCGGGATCCGAACCCGGGCTGCCAGTAGCGGAGCGCGCGCACTTAACCGCTAAGCCACGGGGCCGGCCCTGCCTGGGCTGAATTCTGCACACACCTCCGTGGAAGAGGAATTATTTGCCAGATATACGGTGTCTGCGAGAAGGGCCTCTTATGAGTCAGTGTTCAAATATGTTACTGGCTCAATAAACAGAGTTTTGTTGTAAATTAAGAGAAGGAAGCCAGGTGCCTGCAATGGCCCTTGTTCATCTACCGCTTTCTATTAGCGGCACTCTCCCCGTAAGTAGCGCATAATTCCCTGGGAGCTGCTGGGCAGGCGGCCTGGAGGGGGCTGTAATTACAGTGCAGTTGTTAGGCAGTTAGAGCCGCACAGAAAGTCAGGAGGGAGCCGGCAGCCCTGGGGGCTTGGTTGGGTTCCTGCACAGGACCATGGGTTGCCCAATGTCCTTAGGGCAAAATTAGGGTTGGGGTGTGAGAGGCAGTAGGGGTTGGTGAAGAGAGGAGCAGCCTGGGCAGGGTGGGGGCAGATCTGGAAAACAAGGCTTGGACCCCCACCACTGGAAGGAGGTGGGCTTGCTAGGGTCACAGTGCCCGTGGGGCCCCGGGTGGGTCAATGGGCTGGTCGATGGGCAGGCTGTTGGCAAGGCGTGGCTGTGCAGGCAGAGACAGTGGGCTGGCACTGGGGCTTCCAAGACACGGGGCTCAGCCAGGTGAGTGAGGCCGTGGTGGGAGAGGCGAGGGCTCTAAGGTGAGGAGGGGACCTGTGCACGGAACTGGGTGGAAGTCCGAGCAGGCTGTGGCTCCTGCAGAGGGATCCTCCAGGAGCTGCCTGCCAGTGTGTCTCACCCCGGGGTGGCATTTTTGGGCACATCTCACTGCCCAGCTCTTTTCAGGCAGGGCTTGTGGGATCCCATCCCACCCAGCCCCAGATTTTGAGCCAGTCCCCTCTGAGGCAGGAAGCACTTGGGTGTTCTAGCCCCCATCCTCCCTGCCACCAGCCAGGGGACTGTAGTAGTCCCTCACTTAGGTGTCCCAGGCTCCTGTAAGGTTAGGTTGAACTGTAGGGTAGAGAGGGTGGCCCATCTCGTCCTTGACATCAACTGCCCAGGCACTGAGATGTCACTGTCCCCCTCTGTCCTTAGGCGCCCATACATGAGGTTTGGCCAGGGCAGCCCTGTTCCCACCGTCTGCCCTTCCAGACATGTCCCTCCTCTCCCCTCGTCTGGGGCGAGCGTTGTTTAGGAAGGAGGGAGGGCATCCTGGAGCCTGTGGTCATTCAGGCAATACACTGGAGGCCTCTCAGTGCCTGCAGGGAGCAAGCAGTGGGCACTCTGGAGGTGGGAAGAGGCTCTAGGGCCATCTGTTTGTCCTCTCGGAGGCAGTGGTCAAGGAAGGTCTGGCTGCTGGAATGGGGGTGGGGAGGAGAGCAAAGAGTGTTGCTATTCCATAGAATTTCCCCAGGTGATTGAGAATGTCTGTGTTAACAGGCGCCTTGGACAGAGGCTGCTCTGCCCCCTAGTTTATGGATGGAGACCCGAAGCCCACAACTAGACTGCTTCTTAGCTGCAGAGGGTGCCCCTCCCCTGGCAGAAGGGTTTGCAGCTGACATACTGGAACGTGCCTGGCATGCGGTAGGTGCCCAATACTTTTTAGTGAGTGAATGAATGAAGGAATGAATGAAGGAATGAATGAAGGAGGGAGGCGTGGTCTCTAGTGGTGAGTGAGAAAGGAGGAGATTTGGGCAGAGCTCCAGACCTTCCCCACCTCCCCGCTCTGCCTCTCTGCTCCCTCCCGGCATCCTGGGCTGCACAGACGATGTATCAGCAGCAGGGCACACTAGAATCAGTGGGAGGGGCTACCTGCGGCCCGAGGCCAGCGCCTGCGCAGGCACTGCGAGGGCTTCCAGGGTCAGCGTCGCGCACGCCCGTAACCGACTTCTTCCCCCCGCCCGGTGCCGCGGCAGGCCCGCTGGGAAGCTCTGGATGCCGCTGTCACGCTGCGACTGTGGATTGGCTGGAAGCACACGCAGGCCGGAGGGGTTGGGGGTCTTGGCCCGGATGAGCAGGAGGAGAGGCTAGTGTTTTCTACTCCTGGCTTCAAAGGAGAGAAGAACCTCGTTCCGTTAGAGGCACAGAGGTTTGTCCCAGCGCTGATTGTGAGCACAGCTCCTCACTGGCGCTCTTCCGAGATGGAACGCCTGGCCGGTCACTCACTGGAGCTCCAATGCTGCCTGCTTGAGGGGCCATCGGTGCCGCCCCTCCTGTCTCCTGCGCCCCTCCTGTCTCCTGCGCCCCTCCTGTCTCCCGCGCCCCTCCTGTCTCCCGCGCCCCTCCTGTCTCCCGCGCCCCTCCTGTCTCCCGCGCCCCTCCTGTCTCCCGCGCCCCTCCTGTCTCCCGCGCCCCTCCTGTCTCCCGCGCCCCTCCTGTCTCCCGCGCCCCCCCTGTCTCCCGCGCCCCTCCTGTCTCCCGCGCCCCTCCCGTCTCCCCGCGCCCCTCCTGTCTCCCGCGCCCCTCCTGTCTCCCGCGCCCCTCCTGTCTCCCGCGCCCCTCCTGTCTCCCGCGCCCCTCCTGTCTCCCGCGCCCCTCCTGTCTCCCGCGCCCCTCCTGTCTCCCGCGCCCCTCCTGTCTCCTGTGCAGCTGTGCAGCTCCTGCTCCACTGCTCCGAGGGCGAAACGTCCTCATTGTGGCGGGCGGGAAGGTACTCCAGGCTCACGGCACTGGAAGAGAGCTCTCCTTGGTTCAACTGGGGATTGGGGGAGGGCCTCTTTGGAGAACTTTTTTAAAAAATTGAGATATAATTGACATGTAACATCATATTAGTTTCAGGTGTACAACATAATGATTCGATATTTGTATATATTGTGAAATGATCACCATAATTAGTCTAGTTTACATCTGTCGCCTCGTGTAGTTACAATTCTTTTTCTTATGATGAGAACTTTTAAGATCTACTCTCTTAGCAACTTTCAAATATGAAATATAGTATTACTAGGTGTAGTTGCCACTCTGTACCTCACATCCCCAGGACTTATTTCTTTTTTAACTGGAAATTTGTACCTTTGACCTCTTCACCCATTTCTCCCACCCCCACCCCCCACCTCTGGTAGCCACCAATCTCTTCTCTGTATCTATGAGCTTTGTGTTTTTTCTTTTTAGATTCCACATAAAAGTGAGATCATATGGTATTTGTCTTTCTCTGTCTGACTTATTTCACTTAGCATAATGCCCTCAAGGTCCATCAATGGAGAACATTTGATTCTAGAGGCCTCCATCCAATGTCCAGTATTATCTTCCCAGGTTTGATTAAAGTCTGCATTCCCTCTGTGTCTCTTTTCTATTTCTGCTCTTATTTAGCTAAGTCTTCTCTACAGCCCGTGAGCTCAGGGTTTCTTATGTAGGGCCTCCACGTCTCGGAACTGTGAGGAGCCCCATCAGCACCCCACTGTGGAGCTGGGCAGCACGGGGCCCGTCCCCAAGGCTGGTTCTCCAGGCCTGCCCTGTCTTTTAGTAGTAAGCCTATACTAGTCCTGGACTAGACTTCTCCAGAAGTCACTAACCTTCCTTTCCTGCTCTGGGGTCACTTCAGTGTGGCCTGTGTGATACAGTGGGAGGAACAGGGGCCCAGGACACACGGCCTGGCTCTGTGGTGTGATCTTGGGCAACTCAGTGAACCCTCTTACGTTTGTTTTCACCAAATTTAAAATAGATACTGATTAACTTCATGGGGTTGGGGTAAGGATTATACGACCATCTGTTTGTAAATGTACTTGGCAACATCTAAACCACTCTGCAAGTAGTGGTTATGATTCAGGTGGCTCCTGGGATCTCATTGTTCTAGTTAGCATTTAACTAGCTGACTTGTCAGAGGAACCAGGCTGTGAAGGACAGACCATCCCCTTCCCTATTACAAACCCCTCTTTTTGTGTGTGTGTGTGTGTGTGTGTGTGTGTGTGAGGAAGATCAGCCCTGAGCTAACAACTGATGCCAATCCTTCTCTTTTTTCTGAGGAGGACTGGCCCTGGGCTAACATCCGTGCCCATCTTCCTCTACTTTATTTGGGACACTGCCACAGCAAGCGGTGCATCAGTGTGTGTCTGGGATCCGAACTTGCGAACCCTGGGCCACCGCAGCAGAGCGCGTGCACTTAACCGCTTGCGCCACCGGGCCGGCCCCTACAAACCCCTCTTGAGGTAGTGTTGGAGTGGGATCTTGGAGCAGCCTCTAGGATGAATGCCACTGGCTTGCACTTGGCCCTCATTAGAATCTCATTCCACAGAAGCTTAGTCAACACCTATTGCAAGTCTCAGTGCAGGGACACAGTAGCGAACAAAACAGATACACTAGTCCAGGTGCGGCGAGAAGAAGCCACACTGGGATTAGATGTACTGGGGAAGGCGCGAGGAAAGGCAGGGAGAGCCTTCGGACTGTGATGCAGGCCTGACACCTGCAGGAGAAGGGAAAGGAAGGAGGATTGGGGTAGAAGGAGCGTCTGACAGAAACGCAATTCTAGGAATGGTTTGGTCTGGCTAGTGGGGAGGCCTTGAACCAACGGTGGCCGTAGAGGGGCCTCGCATTTTGCCGGATTGGGCCCGCCTTAGCGCCTGCTGTGCTTGGCCACTGGCTGGGAGCAGCCTCTGGGAAGTGTGGCCTCAAATGAGTGTCGTAGTGGGTCCCAAAGGGCAGAGCTGAGACCATGGGTCAGTTACGCTTCTCGCAGCAGAGATCTGAACAGCACATTTTCGAGGCCGCAATAGACAAAAGTTCTTATTCTCATGGAGCAAGGGAAGATAGACGATACTCAATAAACATAATAAACAGACAAATAAATAAAATGGTATGTTAAAAGTTCATAAGTACTACACAAAAAATGGGGTGGTGTAAAGGAGATTGGGAGTGCCAGGGTAGGGAGGGTTACAACTTAAATAAGATGGGCAGAGCAGGTCTCATTGAGAAGTAGACATCTGAGCCAAGCCCTGAAGGAGGTGAGGAAGTTAGCTATGTGGATATGTGGGGAAGAGTGTTCTACAAAGAGAGAACAGCCAGTGCAAAGGCCCTGAGGTAGGAGCATGCCTGGCGTGTATGAAGAACAGCAAGGAACCTGGTATATCAGTAGTGGAGTGAGCTAAAGGGAGGTTGGTAGAAGAGAGTGTCTGAGAGGGGTGGGCCTGTAGGCCCCTGCGAAGACTGAGATTTCACTCTGAATGACATGAGGAGACTTTGGAGGGTTTGAGGAAGGGAGTGACATGCTTTTACATTTGAAAGGATTAGTCTGGCTCTGAGTTGAGAATAGATGCTAGGCAGCTAAGAAAAAAGACTGGAGATGAGTTAGGAATTGATGACATTAGTTCACATGAGAGATGGTGGTGGCTTTGAGCAGGGTGGTGTCAGTGGAGGTGGTGACAAGTAAGGGGTCAGATTCTGGATGTATTCCAAAGGTAGAACCAACAGAATATCCTGATAGAGTGGTGAGAGAAAGAGAGGACTCAGGATGACGTTGACATTTTTGGCCTGAAGAACTAGAGGAAATTAGTGCCAGAACCATAAAATTAAGATGGAGAGCTTTCAACCCTGCGAAGAAATTTTATCTACCCAGTGGGAAGGAGGAAAGAAGGAAGAAAGAGTATGTGACATGGAAAATGTGAAATAAAATGGGAAACATAATTCTTAACATAATATCATTTTACAATGATATAAGTGGATTAAACTCATAATTAAAAATACAGAGGGGCCGGCCTGGTGGCGCAAGTGGTTAAGTTCGTGCACTCCGCTGCGGCGGCCCGGGGTTTGCCGGTTCGGATCCCGGGTGCGCACTGACGCACTGCTTGGCAAGCCATGCTGTGGCGACGTCCCATATAAAGTGGAGGAGGATGGGCATGGATGTTAGCTCAGGGCTGATCTCCTCACAAAAAGAAAAAAGAAAAAAAAATACAGAGACTTAAACTGGATTAAAAACATGAGATTTTGGAATATACTTTCTACAAGAGACACAACAAGAGTATGGAAATAAAGGGGTAGAAGAAGATACAGCAAGCAAATATGAACAAAAGAAAATTTATAAGAAAAAAAAGAGGAAAATTCCAGTAAGAGGAACAAAAGATAACAAAACTATAAAAATCATGAAAAAATGTATATGTGTGTGTACTTATATGTATGCACACACATAAAAATAGCTGTAGCAACATAAGGAGAAATAGATAAGACAACCATTTTAGTTGAATATTGTTAACATAAGCCTCTTATAAGTTGACAGCGGAAGCATTAAAAACTTAAGTATAGAGAAAGTTTGAACAACTTGTTAAATAAGCTTATATATATAATTTTATGCCTAACAAACATAAAATACACATTCTTTTGATTATATGTAGAACATTCACAAAAATGACCATAAATCAGGGCACAAAGGCAATCTCAATAAATTCCAAAGATTTGACATCATACAGACGATGTTCTCTGACTGTAATACGTTAAAACATGAAGTCAGTTAAAAAAATCCCCAAACCAAAAACATGTATGTCTGGAAACTAAAAAATAGTACTGTTAGTGTTTGGAATAGAGAAGAAATAATAAAGACAATTGCAAAATATTTAGAACCAAACGAATGAATAAGCCACACGGCAAAATTTATGGGACACAGATAAGGCGGTGCTTAGGAGAAAACCTGTAGCTTTAAATCCATTTGTTAGAAGACATAGAAGATGAAAACAAATGAGCCTCACACTTATCCCAAGAGACTGAAATGGTGGTGACAAAGTAAGCCCAAGGAAAAAGAGGGAAATTCTAGATATAAAGGCAGAAATAGACGCATAGCAAATTATAATTAAAAATCACAGAAGCTTAGCAAAGCTGAATGTAGGTCTTTTGAAAAGACTAATAAAATAGACAAACCTCTGGCAAGATTGAGAAAAAAAGAGATATAATAATAATAAGAAAACTGAATGAAAAAGGAAAATGACAGACAGATTTTAAAAAAATAATAAAATAGTATTATGAACAAATATTATGAAACACCAATAAATTTGAAAAGTTAGACGAATTGAGTAGCTTTCTGGGAAAATGAGAAATGCCAAAATTGGCAAAGAATAAAAAGAAAACTCAGACCAGTAATGAGTAAAGAAACGAAAATCATAGGCAATCCCTCCATTTAAAGCCCCAGGCCCAAACCGCTTTACAGCTGAGTTCTACAAGGCATTTGTGGAGAAATAACCTCTGTCTTGTAACAGCTGTTCCAGAAAATAGAAAAAGAAAAGGGAGTTGTCTCACTTGTTTGATGAAGCTAGTTTAATCGTTACTCTTAAACTAGACAAGGACGGGAGAGAAAAAAATTATAGGCACATTTCACTTACAAAAATAGATGAAAACAATACTAAATAAAACATTAGTTAACTGAATCTAGTAGTGTATTAAAAACAATGCTGCCATCAAGTCATGTTTATGTGAAAAATGCAGGGCTGGTTTAACAGCAGAAAGTCTATACTTCACCACATTAATGGACTAAAGCAGAAAAAAACATCATATGACTAGCCCAAGAGTTGCAGAAAAGCGTTTGATGAAGTTCAATACCTATTTAATAAGGATAATAATAATAACAAAAAAGATGAAGTTCAACACCCATGTATAACAACAATCATCAATATAATAAATTTGTCAGGAAACTGGGAATGGAAGGGGACTTCTCTGACCCTGCAGGCTGCTTACCCCAAACCTATGGTGGTCCCACTGAACGGAGGAACGTGGGCTGCTTTGTTTCCTGTTTTAAGAAGAAGCTGACATGTGCACCTGGGTCTGGCTGGCCCCCAATCTCATGCTGTTTCCCTTGTGTGGGGCAGAGGCTGAGGCATGGGCAGCTCTAGGAATTTTCTTTGGGGCAAGGGCCTTTTGGTTGATTATAACAGACACTTGTGTAACTCAGTTCTGCAAAGAGTGGGGACTTGGTCATAGATATGATAGGGACAAGACTGCTAAATTACCAGTCTTCTTAGACGATCACACATCTTGCCGGTGCCGGCCGGTGAGGGGAGCCTGTACGTGCCACTCACTAAATGTCCGAGGGATGAATGAACGAGTCACTTTGTTTTGCACGTGAGTGTTTGGTGGTGAGGGGAGAAATGGTGTGGATTCTACGAGAGAAAGGGCCTGATTCTCTGCAGATGCCATCTGGAAGCACTTGGTAGAGGGCGAAAGAGGAGGGGGCAGGGAGATCTGAGCAGCAATCCTGGTGTGTGGGACTCTGAGAAGAGAGATCATTAAAAGCATTTTTAGAAATTTTTGCTGATACTGGGTGCAGCTGCCCCTTTCCCTTAAATCCTCAAGAAGACATTTAGTAACGAGCTATGGTTTGTCTTCAGGTCTATTGGCGTTAGATAAGCGAGTATTGCTTTTTTCAATGTGTCCCCATAATAAAACAGAAACCAAAAGCCAGATTTTATTTGGGCCACATGAGGATACAGGGTCTCATGGAACCCAGGGGCAGAAGGTGTGGCCTGATTCCCTTGAAACGGGGGTTATGCTCCACGTTCTGTCCCTCCCTCCAGGGACCTCACGTCCTGTCCTCTGAGCGCCCCTCACGCTGTGTCCACTCTCTTCACTGTCCTCCCCCTCTCTCTTGCTCTTCTTGTCTCCCTCCAATCCCTCCAGATCTGTGAAAATTTGGGAGTTGTGAAGCAATTATCCTGTGCAAAGTGTGTGAAGATTTCACCTCCTTAGTTCAAGGAACCAACAGAGACTGGCTGGTGCTTCTTTGACCCATGTTCAAGTTCTTGTAAGAAGGACTCTGATCATCTCAGCCAGGGTCAAGGGTCCACCCTATTCCCATCTGTGTGGCCAGCGCCAGTGCAGTGAGAAGGGGGGACAGGGTCACTGGCACAAAATGGCTAGAGGGCCTGTCCCTGTGGGTGGGAGGTTGGATCTTAGAAAAGGGAGCTGTGGGCTGGCCGGATCCTCCAAGTTCACTCTGCGTTAGTCTTAAGAGGCAAAAAGGACAAAGTCTTCTTAAAAGCAAGAGTCTCACTGAAGACGGTGACATGTGACTGCACGTGTGACGTGGTCCCAGGACAGCTCCAGCCAAGACACTGGCTGTGTAGAAGCAATGTCCAGTCGTCTGCCTGGTGATTTCTGAGGACACAGAGCTAGTTCTAACCAGGAAGAGGAAACATATAAAAAATTCATAACAGCTTGACACCCTCCAGGTTGAACCCAGAGATTTTATTTTTACTTGTTCAGGAGGGGGAAAAAGTCATCGCTAATTCTGCAATTACTTCATTCCGGAGTACTCGTGAAAAATGACTTCAAGTGTAAAATATTGTCTACTAAAGAATTAACTTAATAGATAATTTGGATTCAATTATTGGCTCAATACTAAAATTTGCTGGGAAAGGCGCAGGCAATATTTTATGACTGTCACGTGATGCAGCAATTGTGAAATTAGTTGTTAACGACTTATGAGAGAGACACTTAAAAAAGTCAACTGCGGGGAGAAAATACATCACTTAGGCTTTTATAGGGCAGGCGAAGACGAGGGTTCTGCCTCATCCGTTGCTCAAGTGATTCCAGTTTTGCTGACTGACCTCCCACCTTGGCTTCTGTTCTTCCTGTCCCCATGCGTGTGGGGCTCCAATCATACGTGAATCCTCTGGGAGCAATTAGAAGCTGAAGGTTGCTGCCATCCATCATGGTGAGGGGACACTGTCTCCACCTGCCCTGAGAGCTGGGAGCGACCTCTCACCTCTGCTCCGAGACATCAATTATCTCTGGCCCGCACTGTGTATGCACCTCATGGACTTTTCAACCAGAATGAACTGCAGACAGTTTATTACCATGACCTTCCACCTTAACCTGCTCGCTCGTCAAAGGGGAATTTTGTTGAAGTCCCCTGGGCTCTTCTTGGGGGTGAAGATAATATACCTTCATTAGCTCTTTTAAAGTTATTGCAGAAGCCACCTTCTAAATTCAATTTAAATGACATTAGTTCTTCCTTCTCCAAAGTCCTTACTGGGATCCTACTCCATGCCCAGCACTGTCAGGGCCTGTGGGGAGCAGGAGAGATGTCTAAAATACGCTCCACACTCACCGAAAGCCTTGAATGTGAGGAACGTCTGTGAAACAATGCAGGGACAATACTTTCCAAAAGCCGGAAACTGTCAAACTGAGTGGCTGACACAAGGTGATGCCTGACGCAACATGTGGCCTGTAGGGTGGGAAGCCAGGGACGGAGAGGGTCCTTGCCAGAGGAGCAATGTGGGAGGGCCAGATTCCGCACATCATCCCAAAAGCAGTGTGAAGGGGAGGCTCCATCATTCCACAAGTACCACATTAGGTCCCCCATGTGCCAGGAGATCTCGATGCGGATCTCGGTGCCAGAGATGCAAAGCAGACCAATGCCTTGTGCAATTCATTTGTGTGTGTGTGGTGGGGCAAGAGGAGATGACAGTGATCAATAAATGTTTAATAAGTAAATTATGTAGTATATTAGAAGATGAGTGCTGTAGAAAAAAGAAATATGGTGGGGTAAGGGGGTCTGGAGGTTTGGACAGGAGTGGGTAGGGTACGATTTTAAATGCAGTAGCCAGACTGGGGCTTGCTGAGATGATGATCTCTGAGTAAAGATTTCCGGGGAGGAAGTGAGGGATTTTGTTTTGTGAATCTCTGGGGAGAAGTCTTTTCAGGCAAAGGAGTAGCCAGGCCCCAGGCCCCAAGACAGGCATGGGCTGGGATGTGCCAGGAGTAGCAGAGAGGCCCTGTGGCTGGGGCAGAGGAAAGGGGTGGGTGGAGAGAAGGAGATGAGATTGGAGAAGACGTAGTAGGGCCAGATCATGTTGTGGGGCCTTGTGGGCCATTGTAAGGACTTGCCTCCTTCTCTGAGTGAAGTGCAGAGCCGTGGGAGGGGTTGAGCAGAGGAGGGACATGGTCTGAGTGATGCTTTAGAGGGAGGCGTGTCCCTGTTGTACTGTCCCTCACTGTAGGGTGAGGATGGAAGCGCGAGCTCTGTTAGGAGGCTAAGACGGTGCTCGTGCTCCGTGAGGAGGCCCTGCGCGTAGCAGTGGAGGTGGTGAGAAGTGGTCAGGTTCTGGATCTATCTAGAGTTATAAAAGTGTGGCTGAGGTGTGTATTTTGTGAGAAAAAGAATTTCAGCTTGGCTCCAAACCTCTCCCCCAGCCACCCCAATAAACTTTGGGGTTGAAATTACCCCACCTGAGGAAAGGTGCACGAGTGTAGAGATAGACGGCTGCAGTGGGTGCTGTTGGTGATGCCCAGAGCCCCTCCCTGGTCTGGTGCACTCGCCCCACAGCGGCTGTGAGTGCTGGCTGCTCAAGGCTCACCGCTCCCTCCCTCTCTGGCGCAAGCGAGGCCCCTCACCTGGGAAGTTATGTCTGCCCCCTCCCAGTTGATGACCGACAGGGGACAAAAGGCCAGCCCCCTCGCCTGACGCTGAGACCAAATCTGTGGTGCAGTTCCCGCCCCAGCACCCTCTGTGCTCGGGGCTAGCTTGGCCTTGCTCAGCTCCCTCCCTGCCCTGCCTGCTGCCCTCACGCCCTTCTCCTGAGAGTACCCCTCCATAAACCACTCACAGGAATCACGTCTCTGGGTGCACTTCTAGCGAGCCCGGATGAAGGCGGTCAACTCCGACAAAGTGAGCACATTCGTGTCACCACCGTCCATGTCAAGAAATTGACCACTGTCACACCCCAGCAGGCACCTCGCGCCCTCCCCGAAGGTTGCCATGAATCTGAATTAGGACACTAGGGATTAGTTTGTCTGCCTTATAATTTTATATAAATACAATCATGCGGAATGTACTCTTTCCTGTCTGATGTCGTCTCCTGAAATTATGACATTTATTCATGATGTTGCATGTAGTGACAATTCACTCTCCTTCATTGCTGTATTACATTGTGCAAATAAACCACAATTTCTTATCCAATCTAATGTTGATGGACATTTTGGACGAGTTCCAGGTTTTCACTATTACAAGTAACGATGCTGTGAATATTCCTGTGCGTGATGTTTGCTGCACATATGTAGGCATTTTTGTTGGGTGTATATTAAAGTGTGGAATTTCTAGGTCATAGTGTATGCAAACACGTTTGGTTTTAATAGATACTGCTAAGCAGTTTTACACAGTGTTTGTACCAATGTACTCCCAAAGTACAAATTAAAATAACCACAATTCCACCACCCAGAGATAACCACTATTAACATTTCAAGGAATTCCTTCTAATCTTTTTTCTATGCATAAACACAGTTTTTATGCAACAACAATGTATGAGCCTTCCAGTTGTTCCACATCATTATTCACATTTGGAATTGTCTGTTTTTTTCATTTTGGCAATTCTGCTGGGTGTACAGTAATGTCTCATAGTGGTTTTAATCAGCATTTCCCTGATGACTAATAAGATCGAGCAGGTTTTTATGTGTTTATTGGCCATTTGGATGTATTTATTTTTACAAAATGCCTGTTTTAAAAAAATGGGTGGCCTGTCTTTCTCTTCTTAAATTTTGGGAGTTCTTCAAGTATTCTGGGTACCAGTCCTTTGTTGATTACGTACAATGCGAATATCATTTCCCACTCTGAATTGCCTTTCACTTTCTTAATGATTTTTTTTTAAGAACAGAAGTTCTTATTTGTGGTGTTGTCAGTATTTCCTTTATGGTTAGTGCATTTTGTATCCTGTTTAGGAAATCTTTGTCTAACCCACGACCTTGAAACTATTCTACTATGTTTTCATCTAGAAGGTTTTTAACCCAAGCAATGGGAAAGAGGGAGTTGCAAGCCATGGAGATGGGGAAGGCTGGGGGAATGGGTTTCTGAGGGGGCAGGGGAAGATGGGAGTACAGTTTGGATGTATTAAATTTGAGGTGAGTGTTAGACCTCTAAGTGGAGTTTCACCCAGGCCCTCACGTGTTAGGAGATGTGAATAAGACTTCGGGAGTTAGATCACCAGGAAGACAGTATGAAAGCCTTAAAGGAGACACCAAGCCCCAAGCCCTAAGGCAGGACCACATTAAGAGTTCTGGGTGAGGAGGAACCAGAAAAAGAGACTGAGCTAGAGAATCCAACAAGACAGGAGGAAAACTAAGGAGGGTGGTGCCCCGGAGGGCTAGAGAAGAAGCGATCAGGGAGAAAGGCATGGTCAGCGTTGTGTCCATGTGTTGACGAGGACTGGAAAGTGAGCCTGGATTTAACGTGGAGGTCATTGGTGACATTAACCAGAATAGTTCTGGAGGAGGGTGGGGATGAAAGCCTGATGGGAGAGGGTTCAGAAGAGGGTGACCTGGGTCAGTTAGAAGGCTGCCATTGGAAGTCCCCAGAGGTGGCTGGGACATGTGAGAACCCAGGCCAGGCGTCAGTGATCTAGAAGCCAGGGAGGTACCTGGAAGTCATGAGTCGTGGCAGCAGACAGAGGTGAGCCAGGTGATCCTGCCTGACCCCAGAGTTGTCTTCCTTGAGCCAGCTGGGCTAGGTAGGTGCTTGTGGCTTAGCTGCCCGCAGGCTCAAGAAGTGCCCTTGGGCAGGCCAGTGGGGCGGGGCAGGGCGAGGCTGCTTTGTGGAGGCCTCGGGCCGCCCAAGCTCTTCGGCATGGCACTCAGTGCTCTTGAGACTCAGTCTTTCTTTGGCTTGCCCACCGCATTTCCCCCCTTTCTTTCTTCCCTCCCTCTTGATGTTCCGTGAATGCTGACCTTTCAGTCTGGGGTTGCCTCTTGCTTCAGCTGCCCCACACCTCTGCGCTTTCATTTGCTCTATTTCCTCTCCTACACTTTCTCTGCTACCTCTGCCTGACTGATTCCTACATGGCCTCTTAGACTCAGCTCAGGTACCACCTCTTCCAGGAAGTCCTCCATGATGGTTTAGCACCCAGCACCTATCTTCTGCATAGCACCCCCTCACTGGGTTCAAATGATCTCTTTATCTGTGCATTTGTTACACCAGATGCTAAGCTCCTCGTGGGCACTGACTCATGCCTTACCCATTCCTGTCCCTGGTGCACAAGGCTGGCACTGAGCGGGACCTCACGTGGTTTTGGCTGGCAACTGCAGAGGCACTTGCACTCAAGGTGGATGTGGATTGGCAAACAAGAGGGGGAAGGGCATTCCAGGCAGAACACTACGAGGGGTGACCGAGCAGTGCAGTCATGGGTGTGTGTAGGAGCTTGAGAGCAGGCCTGGCCAAGGGGTTGAGCTGGTAAAGTGGAGGATGGTGACAGCTCAGCGGGTGCCAGCCAATCCGGGAAGGCAGCAGGTGTGTGTGTGTGTGCATGCCTGTGGCAGCTGAGGAGAGCAATCATGAACATCAAATCAAGCTAATTTACATGGATAAGTGCAGCCAGTGAGGCTTGGCTTGCGGAGTCTGATTCATTTAGGGCAGGAGGGAATCCGGCAGGGAGCTTCCCTCAGGTGAGTGAGGCGCAGCGGGGCCACTCGTACAAATAATCCTGGCGACAGCCCAGCTAAAGCCTCACTTACTCCATTAGAGCCAGGTGAGGAGCGGGTTAGAGAGGGACCTTGCCCCTTTTTTCTTTCTGGAACACTGGAGGACTAATCTTATAAATAAACTTGATTGCTTTAAATTTCTAATTAGAAAAGTGAAATATATTCAATATAGAACATTTGAAAAATACATACAGAATGGTATAAAGACAAAAATTCAAATAACCACAATTCCACCACGCAGAGATAACCACTACTAACATTTTACAGAATTCCTTCTAATCTTTTTTTTCCATGCATAAACACATTTTTAAACAGAATTCCTTACTTATTACTTTTCCAGTCTGTGTTCTAATTTTTAAAAATTTAAGATGATATTTTGAGCCTTTTCCTATCAATAGATCTTAAATGGCTATAATCATCTACCTTGTGAACACACCGTAGTTTTTAACCTGTCCCCAATTAGTGGACATTAAGGTTATTTCCAATTTTTTGTTCTTGTAAATAATACTGTAATAAAAAACATTGTTCATCAGTCTTTGCCTATATCTCTGATTATTTAGGATACATTCCCAGAAGTAAGATTCTTGCTATATATTGTCAAATTACTTTCCAGAACATTTATGTGTGTGTCTTATTTTGTTTTTTATTTTAATCAGTTTATACTCATATCAGCAATGATTGAGAATTATCATTTTATGGCACTAGATAGTATTACCAAAAACATTTAATGGCCATTTGTATTTTTGTAAATTAATATGTTTAGAAATAGTTTATACATTAATGTAGGAAGAACTGAATATTCTTTACAATATTCAGCTTTCCCACCTGTAGATATACTGTCTCTATTGAAGTTCTCTTTCAACAGAGTCTTGTTTTATTTATACAGGATTTAGGTGGCCCTTCTGGCTCATGGGGATGACGGGAGGAGGAGACAGACATGCTAGAGAGGCAGAGAACCTGGATGCAGCTTGTCACCATTTACCCTCAACTTTGACTCACACGGTCTCCAGGTGGCCCCACATGGGCTCCCTTTAGTGGGGTGCACTGGCCTCTGCCTGGAGGCTGAGGGCTGCTCACACCTGTCTGGAAGCCTGTAGCAGGCATCGCCTCTGTTTGACGTTTTTTGCTGCTCGTGTCTTGTCTCAGTTCCACTCTCCATTTCTGGTTGTTATCTGGCTCTGGATTGACAGTTTTGCCCAGCTCCGGGAAGATGGGTGGTTAGCGGATACTTGATCTGTTTCAGTGTAGAAGGACATTCCTGCAGGTGTGAGGCATTTTATATAAAATACCGGGTCTGATTGCCCAATATGATGCCCAGCTATGATTTCCTGGCTCCCTGTGCCCCTAGGAAGTCACTATATCGAGAATCCAGCTTATTCCCTGGCTCCTGCCTGTCATCTAAACTTTTGGATTATCGTCTTAGTTTCTCTCTCTTTCAATCTCCAGATAAAGACAGAGTTGTAGCTCTCAGCATTTGGGTGTGTGTGTGTGTTGCTTAGGAAAATGCTGTCTAGACAGCCTGATACTCGGAGCCTGGATAGCTTCTGTGCCCATTCTTCATCAGCAGCCCTAGCTACTTTCTCTTTGAGTGAAGAGGACAGCCTTGCTGGAGCCGAGCGCTTGTGTGGGACGGAGGAGCAATAGGTTGGACATGTTGGGTGGTTCTGGTCCTGGAGGTTGTCTTGAGACAGAGGATGGTCTCAGGGAGCATCTAGACATTCAAAACTGTCCTGGAATTCCAGATTGACAAGAACTTAGATGAGACCTGAATAACCAAACTCTTACGCTCTAGACATCCTCATTATCCTGATCTAAGTAAGGTTAGGAGGGATTTCCTGGGACTGGCTTTGGGCCAGAAGATGCACGCTTATCGCACTGCCAGCTCCACCCTCCAGCCTGCCTCAGCCTGGATCCCCACTCCTCATCCTTCCCCAGGTCACTTTGGGACGGTGGCTGGGGTGCCTCCCCCTGCTGGGTGTGTACTCTCTTCTGGGTTTCCTGGTCTTGCCAAGAGGGGAGAGTCGGAGGAGGAGGGCGAGAGCAGAATGAAGTGCTCCAGGTTAGTGCCTCAAGAATTCTTATCGCTCCAAAGAAAGTTTCTCAAAAGGGTTTGCCCCTTTGAGAAGCAGAAGGAAAGAATTTCTATAGGTAAAAGGAGAGAGAGGAGTGAGGAAGAAGGACCTCACGGCTATTTATTTCCTTTCTTATCTATAATTTGAGTTTCCGGTTTTGGTGTGAATTTCTTTCACCCACACCCTCTGTCCACCCATCTCACCCCTTACCCGGGCCTCCCTGGCACGCGGCTTGGCAACCTTCCTCTCATCCTTGGACCTTGCCTTTCCTCTTCTTCCTCTTCCCTTTCCATGTGCCCCCACAGCTGAGGGGCACCCCTCACCTCTCTCCTCTTTCTCTGAAGAGTTGGGGTCCAGGTCAAAGTCATACAGAATTGTCTAATTATAGCAGATTAATCCATTAGGATTTATGCCTTTCTATTTACTGGCTGGAACTATCCATTTCACAGCTGTGGCTCCCACGTCTAACCAGCTAGCAGACAATTTAAATATAGAAAGCAATTTAACCTAGTTGGAAACCGAGGCATCTCGCTTAATGTAGTACATCAATTTCAGAGCTCTTTGCTCTCAGCCCTCAAAAGGGCAGCGAACAGTTTCATGTCCTAAAAAGATTTGGCTTTTCAGGGACTTTACGCCCCAAAAAGGGATCCTGGGTCCTGGATTAAAAGAAAAAGGAGTCTTCAAATGAGCTCAGGGGTTGTTTTCAGGTCAGTTCAGCTTTCTTTTCTCTTCCTCTTTTAGGGACAATAATCTTCTGCTTAACGGAGCATTTTGGGAGTCTGACATTGATTGGCAGGTATCTCATTTTCCCCTCTCTTAAACTTTCATTTGCTGCCTGTTTGGGTAAAGAGTTTTCCCACGTTATACCAATAGTCTGGGTCACCCTGCCTGCTAAGAGCTTGCAGTCTGAATGACACCATGTCTTAGTCCCCTTGCTACTCCCAGCCCCTGGCCAGTGCCTCACTGGTAGCAGACGCTCCTCAAATGTGTGTCACTGCTGGGAAAGGGGTGGGGGACCTGACAACCCCGACTCTAAGCCTCAGACCAGAGGCAGCAGTGATCAAGACGTGTCACCTACATAAACTACCTCCATTGTGTGTGAGCACAGGGCTACCTCCCTTTTAGGGAGGGGACACACAGAGAGAGGTTTTGCTGAGAAAAGAGAAGACTAGGAGGGAAGTGGTAAAAATCTCCAAGCACTGGTAGGGCTGCCAAGAAGATGTGGGACTGGACTTTTCCTTTTCTTTGCCACATGGCCCCAGAGGGCAGAGGTACTAGGCTAAGGGATGAATGTTATAGGAAGAAAAAGCTGGACTTAGCTTACTTATAGGAAAAACTTGGCACTGACCTAAGTTTCTTTTTTTTTTAAATGGAACCCTCAACTGAAAGAGGTGATAAACGTGCCGCAACTACCTGTGCTTGCGAGAGGCTGGACAGCTGCGGTCAGGGAGGCCGTAGTGGGCTTTGGAACCAGACAGGACTAGAGACCCTGGACACGCTGTCTGCCTGAGCTGTTACGCCACGGCCACCCTGCCTCGGTCTTCAGGAATCATGGACCTGAAATGCAGGCCTCCTCTACTCCTTCCGGTTGGGAAGAGACAGCCACACGCCTTGGGGGGCTGGGAGCTGGCTTAGCTCGTAGTCCCTGAACCGAGGGAGTAAGTGTGTATAGGGTCCCTCAAGCTCCCATTGGCTTGGGTTTAGTGCCCTCCAGGGCAGGATGGCAATAGCGGCAGTGGGCACTGGTGTGTATCAGTGTCCTAGGGCTTCCATAACAAAGGACCACAAACTGAGTGGCTTAAACAACAGAAATTTATTGTCTGACAGTTATGGCGGCTGGAAGTCTGAGATCAGGGTGTTGGTAGGGCCATGGTCCTTCTGAAGGCGCTAGGGAGGGGTCTGTCCCAGGCATGTCTGCCAGCTTCAGGTTGTTTCTTTGTGTGTGGCAGCATAACTCCAACCTTCACATGGCGTTCTCCCTGTGTGTCTGTGTCCAACTTTCTGCCTTGTTAAAGGACACCAGTCATACTGAAGTAGGGTTATGGAATGGCTGGTTTGACTGTAGGACCCAGTGGGGGCTTGGAATGGTTTTTTGATAGGTGTGAAATAACTCTCAAGGGTTCCAGGCTAAACCACTCCCTAAACTCAGCAATCTGCTCTCTATAAAGCCCAAGTGGGTGCTTCCTCATCCTGAATGCTAACACTTTTTAGAGTGGGTATCGCAATTTAGCCCTTAAGTATGTCCTTGTACTGTGTGTTGCTTGCTGTAAAGCAACAATTTTTGAGCACCTACTATATATATGAGCGTGTGATATACATGGTATCTCAACTGGCCATGGCTCTGTGAAACAGATATTATTAATCTCATCCTACAGGTGAAGGATGTTCTGTAACTTGCTCAAGGCCATGCAGCTAGTAGGTGGCAGAGCTGGGATTTGAACCCCTGCCTATGTGGCTCTACAGTTCAGTTTCTCTCCGTTACACCCCTCAACACCCAGACTCCTCCAGTGAACAGACTTCTGACTCAGATGGGTTGGAATTCACTATAGACATCCCTTACACTTCTTTTAGTTTTTTGTGAGGAAGACCAGCCCTGAGCTAACATCTGTGCTAATCCTCCTCTTTTTGCTGAGGAAGACCGGCTCTGAGCTAACATCTATTGCCAATCCTCCTTCTTTTTTTTCCCAAAGCCCCAGTAGATAGTTGTATGTCATAGTTGCACATCCTTCTAGTTGCTGTATGTGGGATGCGGCCTCAGCATGGCTGGAGAAGCAGTGCGTCGGTGCACGCCCGGGATCTGAACCCGGACCGCCAGTAGCAGAGCGCGCGCACTTAACCGCTAAGCCACAGGGCCAGCCTCCCTTACACTTCTTTGTCGTGAAATGCTCAGGTTTTGCTAGACAATCTCTAAGCCCCTCTTTAGTTCTAACACTCCTTGATGAATGATTCCCCTTTTGACCGATGCAGTGATTTATTCTGAGTCAGGAGTTCTATGGTTATTCACAGGGTTGGTATGTGATATGGAGTGGTATACAATACGAAGTGGGAATGGGTCAGTGCTGGGTGGCCTGCATCGTGGGTGACCATGGGCAGCCTGGGTCCTTTGTTTTGGGGTCAGAAGCTCCATGTCTTCTTCATTTCTCCAGTGGGGCATCAGGCATTGGCAAATTGATTTACACTTGCTCAGCTCACAAAAGTCTTATTGATAAGCCAGAACCTTGATTGATTAATGTACCATGAGATTGTACACTGAGATACAGTCCAGGAGACTGAAGGGTTATGGCAGCTGGACAGCACATGCTCTTCTCACTCTTTGAGCAGAAATTCAGCTCTGAAAGTTAGTAACCACGGAAAGAGACCAACAGGACTGAGACAGTTGTGAGGGTTTATCATCAAGCTGCAGGAACCTGACCTGATCTTTTTCTGTAAGTTCTGCCTACCAAGCAGCCAGTGTATTCAGGTCAGTAGGCCAGGACATCTTCCCTGGGGATGCTCACACTCGTGCTCTCCAGCCCAGCAGGGACACTATCTGGCGCTATTTGTTACAACCTGCCCTTCCTTATGTAGCAGCTTCATGACATGGCGCACAGGAGTTTCACCTTGGCTGCCCGCCTCAGAGGACCAATATTTCTTGGGCACTGATTGTGAGCTGGGTGCTGGGTATGTACTGAGTGGGGTGCGGACAGAGAGGCTGATGTCCTCAAGGAGCATACACTACATGTGGATATAATGTGATGAGTAGCAAGTGGGGACACGCACTGGGTTTCATGGGGGCACTTGGAGGGGCTGGGGCTTCAGGAAGGCCTCCAAGAAGAAATGGTGCTGGAGCTGGCTCTTGAAGAGTGAGTAAGAGTCAGCCGGGACCAACCAAAGAAACAAAACAGAGAACAAAAAACTGCCAACAAGTCCTGGTGGAGGGGAAAGTATTAACAAAATCATGGATGCAAAAAACAAGGTGTGTGTGTGTGTCTGAAAGTGGATTGGAATTACAGGTCAGCGTGTTGGGAGATGAAGTAGTCAACAAATCCTGGAGAGCTGTCTACACTAGGTTAAGGGGCAAAGACATCATTAGCCCTGGAGATGACAGAATCACTGACATGTTTCCAGCGGAGGAGTAACATGGTCAGACTGGTGTTCTCTGGGGAGCTGGCTGTGCGGAGGGTGCCCTGATGGAATTCCTGGAGATCACTCATCTCCTCCACACACGCTGCCTGAGGAGTCACTCTTAGAGGGGTCGCTTCTTGGGTTTGCAGGACACAGCTTTGCTTGCATCCCAGAAACCGCAGTGCCAGAGGGAGGCGTTTCCCGACCCCGTAGCTGGGTTTCCGCGTTCATTTTCATTGGAGAGTTAGGGTTCTCTGCTCCTGGGCACAGTGTGGACTGGTGAGGGCTGCTGCAGGTGGAGGGATGGAGTGTGTGTGTGTGTGTAAGCACTCATGTGATTGCCCACAACTGTGAGCTTGGCGTTAACCAATCAATATCTGAGTTCTTCTCTCCTCTCTAGTCACTTAGCCTCTGTTCCAGCACTGATTATATTGTATTTATGATCTTCTACTGTCTCCTCTACTCGACAGTGGGCAGAGACTGTCTTCATCATTTCAGAGGTAATTTCATTTCTTTTTTTTTTTGTGTGAGGATGATCAGCCCTGAGCTAACATCTATTGCCAATCCTCCTCCTTTTTTTTTTCCCCCTTTTTCTCCCCAAAGCCCCAGTAGATAGTTGTATGTCATAGTTGCACATCCTTCCATTTGCTGTATGTGGGACGCCGCCTCAGCATGGCCAGACAAGTGGTGCGTCAGTGCGCGCCTGGGATTCCAACCCGGGCTGCCAGTAGTGGAGCGCGCGCACTTAACTGCTAAGCCACGGGGCCGGCCCCTCAGAGGCAATTTCTGAATGTAATAGTTGTTCAGTGAGTGTTGGTGGAACAAATGAGCGAATGGAAGAAGGAGAGTGTGCGTTCCTGTGCGCAGGCCTTGGCCTGGGGCGTGCGGGTAACGCTGAAGGGAGCAGCAGGCCATGGCTGTGCCAGGTGGGATGCGGGGTATTAAGAGTCTTAAGTAGGGGGAAGGCCTTGATGAGTGTATTAACTGTTTGAGGGGGAGACTATGCTTTGACAACTTGTGGCACCTACAGGAAGGTGACGTGTCAAGAGACCCTCATCCATGGGTGTGGTCACCCGGCTGCCTGACTGCAGACATTATGGAACAGGCGCAGGTGGGAGGGGTGGGGCAGGCTTCTCTGGGCCAGTTTTTTCCCTTGGAGCCTATCCTGCCAATGACGGAGGCTGCTCCGTCTGACAGAACTGTACTGGCAGCTGATGAATCCGAAAGACTGCTGCAGCAGGATATTGAAAAAAACAAAACAAAACAGAAAGAACGAAAAAAAGAGATCTGTATGCACCTGAAGCATTTTATTTTAATTTGAAATACATAAATGTGCACTTATTTGCCAATCTTTCAACGAAAGGTCAAAGCCCCTTCTTTGAATGTGGGTCTTCTCATTGGAGCCCCTTCAGCGTTCTTGCACAAGCCACACCTGTGATGCTCAGCTAAGTCTAGTTAGGGTTTCTTTAAAGTGGAGCAAGAACTTCAAGACCCACGCAAAACAACGTGAATGCAGAGTTCTAGATGTTTTTTTTTATTTTGGATGAGGAAGATGAGCCCTGAGCTAACGTCTGTTGCCAATCCTCCTCTTTTTGCTGAGGAAGATTGGCCCTGGGCTAACATTTGTGCCCATCTTCCTCTACTTTTTTATATGTGGGATGCCTGCTACAGCATGGCTTGATAAGTGGTGTGCAGATCTGTGCCTGGGATCCAGGCCTGCAAATCCCAGAATGCCAAAGCGGAGTACGCGAACTTAACCACTACGCCACTGGGCTGGCCCCTAGAGTTCTAGATTTTTATGATTATTCTCACCACTTCCCCACTCTGCTCCCTAGACCCCAGTCTTGGTTAGTTGTCTCACCCACATTTTATTTGACAACATTTTTAATGCCATGCCTTATCGAGATTTACCAAAGTGTTCAATGTGCTATACTTGGGATCACCCACTTCCTTTTCACACTTATAGTTTATTAATTTGCATAATATTTAATCTAGTTGCATAATCAATAGTAATAAGTACAATTGGCCACAGACTCTGGGTAAAGAGACAACTTGCTGCGGGAGAGGGTCCGGGGGTCCCAGGGCAGCCCAGTGATTACGGGTCCTCAGCGGGTTGGGCCCCCCAGTGGGGGAGTTAAGGGAGCACCTGCCCCATGTCCTCTCGTCCTGGGCACTTCAGACCAGCTGCCTTTGCTGTCCCCTTCTCCAGTCTGTTAGCCTGTCCTGGGAGGGGGCTTGGGGCCAGTGCTTTCTGATGTCCTCTTCCTTCTAGTGCAGACTCCTGGGCCTTGCAGAAAACACTTCTTCTCTCTCCTTCTTCTTTCCCTGCCTCCACGCAGGCTCCTCCCTGAGGTCCCCCTACACCTTCCTCCTGTACATCCAGAACTCTCCTGGTATCTTGTAAGTCACATAGATATGAAATGGATTTGTAGCTCTCTCACTTAGTGGGGTGTAACCTTGACCAACATACTCAGCTTCTGTCAGCCTGTCACATGGATTGTTGTGGGATTACATTAAATCAGGTAAATGTGTTATAACAATAACTAACCTTATGGCGTGCTTACTAAACAAGGCAGAGCTTTGTATAGCTGACTTCGTTTCCTTTTGGCAAAGCCCATTGAGCTAGGTGCTCTGGGTCCCAACTTACGGCAGAGGAGTTGGAGACTCAGGGAGCTCGGGGCTCACATTTGGTAAGCAGCAGGCCTGGGATTCACCCTTGGGCAGCCGGCTCCAGCACCCACGCTCTTCGTCTTCAGGAAATGCACAAATGCATAACGGCATGGTGGACGCACCCTTCTACTCTCAAATCCCTGCCTCAGCCCTGCTCTGGGAGGGCAGGGTCAGCTCTTCTCCTCTCTCTAGCAGATAACGCAGCGCAGTGTGGCAGCGGTAGTTGGCTGTCCGCCAAAGATGTGTCCTCGCCTTGCATGGTCTAGCACTATTGAGGGTGGCAGCTGCCCAGCTGGGAACCACATTTCCCGGCACCTCTTCCCCCGGGTGCGGCTGTGGGGCCGTCTTACCGCTCCCACGCCTGGCCCCAGAGCCTCCATATGACCCCCACTCTCTCCCTTTCTCTCTCTGGCTGGATGTCGATAGTCAGGCCACACTTTGAAGATGGAGGCCCCTCTGTCAACCTGAGTCCCTAAATGGCTGTGCAGTGCAGAGTCCCCACCCCACCCGCCAACTGGACTGTCAGAGAAAAGGAAGGAAGTCCCTGAGATGTCAGGGTTATCCCTTACAGTAGCTGGTACTGTCTTGACTCAAACCCACGCTGGGGGCCTTTCTGAACTTGTTGGAAAGAGACCGCCTGCAAAGCCCCTTAACATTATCTCACGGCTCACCACATTTTTGGTGCAGTAGAATGTGTTCTAATGTGTATGTTGTTAGATACCACATCCCTAGTTATGAAAGCTGAAATTGCAAGTAAAACTATATTTGCCACAACAAGACACAGTGAAAAAGGTGCTGTGGGATCAGGAAGAGCTCAGCTCAAATTCCAGCCAGTCATTTTCTAGCTGTAGTGCCTTAAACAAATTAATTAATTCCTCTGCTTCTCGGTTCCTTAGATGAGGCATAGTAATGAATTCCTAAAGAGGCATAATAACATCCACCTTGGAGGGTTTTTGTGCGGATTAAATGAAAGTGACAGTGCTCGGCATGTAGTGGGCAATCCACTAATGGCATTTTGTTTATAATTCATTGATTTGATAAGATCTCAGTTAAAACCTATGATGCGCCCCAAACTATCTGAGGAGCAGAAGACACAGGGCCTACCCTTAGGAGACAGCCGTCTAATTGGGAAATGTGCTCGACACACAGGAAGTGGTTGAGTGCCATCGCCAGGTGGCATGGGACACGCGCTGGAAAAGTGGGCCCCACTCCCAGCAGTTCTGAGAAAGTTGCCCTTGGCCAGAGGGAGACTTCTCTGAGGAGGACGCCCTGATGGAGAAGGGAAGCTGAGGTGACTGCTCAAGACAGGGCCCTCTGGACTTCCAGTGCCCTTTGCTGCCTGTTGCTGGGGAGACTGGAGTGTTGAAGACATTGGAGGAGGTTGGAGGCACTGGGTGGCCGGTCTGAAAGCTGTGCCCTTGAGTGTGTCCTGCAGGCCAGACCAAGAGGAGGTCACGGTGCTATGACAGGGCCTGCCAGCCAGCAGGGCCCAGGGGGAGGTTTGCTGGGAGGGGCTAGTCACCCTAACCAATCAGCCAGCTTTGTTCCTGCAAGCCCTCCGCCAGGACAGGGGACAGCTTCCTTGTGGGGCCCGTGCAGGGATTAATAGTTGTCAGCAGGCAGCCGGCTCTTGCATGGCCAGAATGTGGAGCGTGGCCCATGTCTCTGGCCTTTGTTGAGGCACCACGAACAATGCTGGACACAAAGGGATGGTGATTTCTGGGCGAGTATCCAGCTCTGCTACCGTTCCCACCGGCTCCTTGTGAGATGGGCTCCACCTCAGGGACGCCTGAGCAGCTGGCCTTCTCAGCCGGGAGGCCAGACCAGCTCCTCTAGGAACCAGCTCTTAGCGGCGGGTCATCCGCTGTTTGAGGGCAATCGCAGCCCACCATGAAGAGGCTCCTTGTTGGTGACATAGACCAGCGGCTGCTCAGTTGTCACAGATCCCTTTGTGTTTAGTGTTTTCCAGGTTAATTAATCCTATTATTATTGTCACTGTAGTCTATAATTAGGCACACTGTGCAATTATATCGTCCATTCTGCATTATTGATGTGCAACTCCCCAGCCAAGGGTGATTATGAATTATTACCCTATTGGATTGTATTGCACACAGACAATGTGCCCTCGGCCCTGATGCCCGGGAGGGTTAGTGTTGTCTGGGGCTTCCTATTTGGGCTGGGCCAGCTGTATTGTTGGAGGGCCATCCAGTGAGCATGGGTGGGCCAACCTGCTGGGGGCAGGTCTCCTTGGGCGAGACCAGCAGTAGGAGCATCTTCAGCCAAAGTGGGAAGCAGAACATGGTCCCTTGCCTTCCCTTCCAGGACTTTCCTCCCGGGCAGACCCCTTGCTGCCCTCAGGAACTACCCCAAGGGCCTTCAGCACCTGTGCTTCACTGAGCTTAGGAACGTAAAGGCTGCCATCACCTTCTTTTGAGATGTCTGCTGTGTGCCAGGCTCATTGCATACGCTGTCTCATTGGATCATCAATGATCCTACGAGGTAGGGAGTAGGGTTCCCATTTTACAGATGAGGAAGTGGAGGCTCAGAGAGATTTAGTAACTTGCTCAGGAGTTGTGGAGATGAGATTTGAACCCTAGTTTGCTTTACTTCAAAGCCAACACCTCAGCATAAAGAAACGAACCTCATTTTATCAAGAATACAGGGAGATGAGCATTTGAACAATGGGACCTCTGGGACCCCTGAGGCCACAGAGTGTGTAAGTGGCTGCAGCTTTCTGGGGAGCCGGGCAGCTATCTCCTCAATGTGTGTGGCTGTTCCCACCCCACCCCCCTAGGTGGCTGAGTGGGAGGCACCGGATGGTGGGAGCCAGGCCTGGGAGCTTGTTCACAACTGGGTCTCCTGTCTGTGGTGGGGCTTCCATAGAGGAGAGAGTGACATGATGGGCAGAGACAGGCCCCACCGCCTGGACTGTGTGTCCTTGAGCTCACACGGTCTGGGAGGAGGTGGGGACTTCTGCTTTTGGAAGGGCCGAGGGGGAGTGTGGGAGCCAGAGCAAGTCACGCTGTGTACTTCTCCCTGTATCCTGCTCTGCATCCCCGCCCCTGCATCCTGGTCCAGTCGAAATCAAGGGGAAACCATGATAGATAGGCGTGAGGAGGGAAACTGGTGGGAAAAGGGCAGCTTTCTGCCTAGGGGAGAGGGTCGAAGACGGGGCTCTCCTGGCCTGACGGTGGAGCCTGGAGTGGAGGTTTACACTTCAGGTTTGTGGAGGTCGTGTGTCTGTGAGCGCACCCCACTCCTCCCTCCACTGCCACAGCAACTGTGTTTCCTTTTCTGTATTTTGCAATGGTTTGATGTCTTGGGGGCCTTGCTGGTTGGGGAGAGATGGCCCCTCCCAGGGCTAGCTGGTTCCTAGACATACTGAACAACTTGCCTGTAAACCCACCTTTCATATACAAACCAACAACCCCAAGTCCCTACCCCCAGCCACCTCTTTTATGTGGCTTTTACCCACCCGGCCAATATCCCCCTGCCCTGAATCACCCCAGGGCCAGGGACCAGACAACAGAGAGCACCCCTGTCCCCAGAGCCCGCCGACACCACTCCAACTAGCCAGTTTTCGGCAGTTTCCCCGCCTGCTCTGCCTCATCCGCGGGACACACACTCAGGGCCCCGGCCTGCACTGTCCCTGCTCCTGCTCCTGCCCACCCTGCAGCCTGCCCAGGTGGCCCTGCATGCCGTGCCTCTCGTTTCTAGGCGAACTGTGGGTAACAATAGAACTTTCTCCCAATGGCATAGAGTCTCCCTGTCATCGCTCAGTCCCCTCTAGAAATTACAATCCTACAGGCACGTTTGAACAGAGCTGCCACCAGGGAAGACCCTGCTTCAGGGTCCCCAAAGGAGTCCCGGCTGAGACCTTGACAGTGCTTGTCACACCTGGAGATGGCTGATGGGGACTGTCGCTGTGGGCTGATGGCACAGCTTCTGAGTAGGGGTGGGATGATGGTTCTTAACCCTTTTTAGATTATTCGGAAAGTCATGTTTGCACATCCAATTCTGTGCATATTTTTCAAGGGGTTTGGGGTCACCAGATTAGGGACCCCCTGAAGTAGGAACAGAGCTTAGCCGGGAGCATCTTTGAGTTGGGAGCAGAGGTAGGAGGACGACTCAGTGCTGGAGCCAAGGAGGAGAAACAATGCTCCCCATCCGTGGTCCTGGGAAGCAGAGGCCTCACTCAATGTCTCAGTTTCCTCATCTGTTAAATGGGGCTCAGAGCATCTGCCTCCTTTATGTCACAGGATTTGAGTGAGGGTGACTTTGAGAATTGATGTGGAGCCTCTTTTTTTTTTTTTTTTTTTGATTGATGTTTTAATGGTTTCTAACATTGTGAAATTTTGGGTTGTACATTTTTGTTTGTCCATCACCATGTATATGACTCCCTTCACCCCTTGTGCCCACCCCCACCCCCCTCCCCCCACCCCCACTGCCCCTGGTAACCACAGTCCAGTTTTCTCTGTCCATGTGTTGGTTTATATTCCACATATGAGTGAGATCACACAGTGTTTGTCTTTCTCTTTCAGGCTTATTTCACTTAACATAATACGCTCCAGGCCCATCCATGTTGTTGCAAATGGGACGATTTTGTCTTTTTTTATGGCTGAGTAGTATTCCATTGTATATATATACCACATTTTCTTAATCCAATCGTCAGTCGAGGGACACTTAGGTTGCTTCCACTTCTTGGCTATGGTGAATAATGCTGCAATGAACATAGGGGTGCATAAGCCTCTTTGGATTGTTGATTTCAGGTGCGTTGGATAGATTCCCAGTAGTGGGATGGCTGGATCATAGGGCATCTCTATTTTTAATTCTTTGAGGAATCTCCATACCGTTTTCCATAGAGGCTGCAGATGTGGAGCCTCTTTACGAAGGCGTGGAACACGGTCTGCTCAGAACGGGCAGCCTGTGGCAGGAACTTTTGGGGAGGGTCAGGTATGGCCGTGAGGATTCAGAAAGCGGCAGGATTCTTCCAATCAGGTAGGATGATCCATTTTTGCAGTGGTTCAATGGCTTGTTCTGCTTCTCCACAGACACGGCCATCTGATTACCGTAAAACTATTTCACTGCGGCATTGTTTCCAAAGAGAGGATGAGGAAATTAAAAAATGTAGTAATGATCATAATGATAAACACAATATAAATAAACAAGACAATAATCCCTGGTGGTTTGTGGAAACAGCTCAGGATGCTCCAGGCTGGTTCCGGGGCCCTGATGGGGGTGGGCACTGCTGCAGATGGGGAAGGGGTGGAGGGATTTCCTGCAGCTTCTCTGGGGGTTCTGGTCTCTTCTCCCCTCTCCACACTTACATGGCTCTGCCTGAGATTCTGGAGACTTCCCAGATCTGAGCATGGTGCAAGGGCTGCATGGCTGTGTGGGTGGGGGTCTTAAGTCTTGGGGCCCATGTGGTGAAAATATCCAGTGTGGCCCTGGCCTGGCCGCTGCACTTCTGTGGTGCTAAGATGCCTACTCATCTGCACCCAGAACAGGGGACAGGCACTCAGCAGTTTATTTGTAATAGCTGGGGGGACTTGAAGTGCTTACTTCGGGCTCAGAAAAACCCACATGAAACTTTTTTCCTCATTCATTCTTTCCCTTCCCATCTCCCTCCTTCTCTCCCTTCCTTCCCCTCTTCTTCCCTTCCTCCTTCCCTCCCTCTCTCTCCTTCCCTATCTTTCTCCCTCCTTTCCTCCTTCTTTTCCTTCCTCCCGCCTTCCCTTTCTCCTTCTTCTCTTTCCCCCTCCTCCCTTCCTTCTTCCTTCCCCCTCCACCCTCCCTTCTTTTGAGCCTCTAGTAATGCAGCCCAGCACTAGGTTCTTGGTACACAGAGAGGAATGAGGCCCACTGGTTGCCCTTGAGGTGTTTTCTTGGGTGTCTAAATCTGTAGAGAATTATCAAAAACCACTGACCTGCAGAAAAAATGGAGCTTCCCTCTATCTGACTGGAAGCATCTCACTGTCTTATGAAGCCCCAAGACTGCTCGAGAATTCTTGCCCCTCCCACAGGTTCGGAGGAAGACAGAGCAGCAGACAACGACAGTGCCGTGCAGCTGTCCAGTGGGCTCATGCCTCCTGGCTGTGTGAGCACCAAGAAGGGGCCCTGAACACACCTGGCTTCCTGGAGGGGGCAGCCCCTGAGCTGAGTCCTCTGGAAGGTTCCTGATGGCCCTGGCCCCACCTACTCTGATGTTCCTGAGGTCCCCCATGGACAGCAGCATCTATGCTGCAGGGAACAGACTGAATGAGGGCTCACTGCAGCCAGCGCCACTGTGCCTACTTTTGGCTGTAACCATTCCCCTGCAGGTTATCTCCTTCTGCTTCTCCAAGTTCCTGTCTCTAGTTCAAACCCTTTCGTGTGCGACACATGAGTGGATATGTAACCACTTCCTGGATAATACTGTGTGTGATCTATCAATGGACCAGGTGCTGTGCTCTGTGATGACAAGGGTCGTTGCATTTAATCTTCCTTGTCCTGTGAGGCAGGGACTCGAGGGAGAGGGGGCACAGCGTGGAGTAACCTGCCCAGTGACCCTGCAGCATGGGGTTCCCCGGTGGTTCCTCTGATACCCCAGACCCAACACGTGGGAAATGACACTCATTTCCTTCCTACCCTTTCCCTGTTGGCTCCTCTTCTGGTGCCTCCGTCATTCTTCTGCCCAGCCAGTCCCAAGTTGTGGAACCCAACTTGTTTTCCGCTTCCCTTCCCCTCACTCAGCTGCCCACTGGATCGGTTGCCGACAACAACGGCAGTTACTGTTTGCTGGTCTCCTCTGGGGAGCAGGTGCTGAGTTGGGACTCTGCGTATGTGACTTGTGATCCTGGAAGCAGCCCTGTGAGGTAGATTCGCCTGCCTGCCTTTGACATACCAGGAAGCCGAGGCCTGGAGAGGGCGAGGAGCACGCCCACGGCTTTCTTGCTGATAGGTTGCTGAGATGGGGTCTGCACCCACAACTGTCGGACTCCCAAAGTCCCGCTCCTCGCCACCGCATCAGCAGGCCACCGTCCTTGCTAAACCTTGACAAGGCCAGCTAAGTTGCATAGGCTTCTGATCCACCCCTGTGGCAGGCAGAAAAATGGCCCCCTCAAAGATGTCCATGTCCTAATTCCCAGAACCTGTGATTATATAGGTTACACGGCAAGGGGGAATTAAGGTTGCAGATGGAATTAAGGTTGTAATCAGCTGGCCTCGAAATAGAGATTGTCCTGGATTATTATCCAAGCAGACCTAATGTAATCACAAGGCCTCTTTAAATGTGGATGAGGGAGGCAGCAGAGGCAGAGTCAGAGAGAGATTGGAAGATGCCATGCTGCTGGCTTTGAAGATGGAAGGGGCCACCAGCCAAGGAATGTGGGCAACAAACGCCCCTAGAAGCAGGAAAGGGCAAGAAACGGATTTTCTCCTAGAGCCTCCAGAGGGAACACAGCTCTGCAGGCACGTTGGTTCAGCGTAGGAGGACCTGTTCCAGACTTCTGCCCTCCAGAACTGTAAGATAGTATGCGTGCGTTGTTTTAGGCACTGAATTTGCAGTAATTCGTGGCAGCGGCTGTAGGAAACCCATAGAAGCCCTGCGCCCTCCAGTTCAGGACCTCATCACCTCTCTCTTGTACTGCGGCCTCCTCCTGTCCTCCAGCCTTCCTTCTAAAGGGGCCAAACTTTACCTTTTTAAGCACATATCGTCCTCTCTTGACCCAGAAACTGTCTCTGCCTTCCACACCAAATCTGTGAGGCGACCAGCCTCTGTGCCCGCTCCCTCTGCCTTCCCCCTCGCCGTGTGGAGAAGGGCCTGCTCCTTGCAGGGCAGCCACGGGCGCTCTGTGTGGCCTCTCCCGCCCGACCCGTCAGCTTCTCACTCTCCAGGCACACAGCTCCTGCTTTAACTGCCTTCCTCATGTCAGGGCCTTTGCATCTACTGCTCCCTCTGCCCAGAATGTTCTTCCCCCAGGTATCCACGTGGCTGGCTCCCACATGTCGTTGAGTCCCCGGCCCCCACATCTAGGCTCGCAGCCCCCATTTCTCTCCTACTCTGCTCTCTTCTAGTTCTTACCGCAGCCTGCCTCTGTGGTCTCCCTCTGTCCATTTGTGGCCTGCCGCCTCCTCTCAGCTCGCTTTGCTTCTTGCTGTAACTCCGGCGCCTGGAACAGTACCCAGCAAACAGTAGGTGCTCGGGGAATATTTGCTGGAAGAAAGAATCATCTTTTAGCGCTTTAAATACAAAATGGATGAGGATAGATCCCTGTATCTTCGGCTCCCTCCTCTCCCCGAGTTCCAGACCTGTTTTCAAATGCCTGTTTGACGCCTCCATTTGGTGTTTAACAAGCTTCTCAGACGTTGGGTTCCTGCATCCCACCCACACCCTCCGACCATTCCTCCCCTGCTCAGGTAAGCCACATGCCACTAACTCTTCTTGATCCCACCCTCCCGCCTTCACACCCAGGCCGTCAACCAGTCCTGTCACTGCTCCCCTGGAACCCACCGCGTGCTGTCCCCCTCTCCCCATCCTCGCTGACACCCCCCCGACTGTTCCCTTCGCTTCCGCTCTTGCTCCCCCACAGCTTCATCTGCACACAGCAGCCCCAGGATCTTTCATTAAAATAATTAAACTTTTTTTACAGTAGTTTTGGATTTATAGAAAGTTGCAGAGAGTGCAGAGAGTTCCCATACGCCTCTCACCAGCTCCCCTCTTGTCAGTTTTTTTGCTGTGGTACATTTGTCACAGCTGAGGAACCAATGTCAATACCTTGCTGCTAACTGAACTCCGCACTTTATTCCGATTCCACTAGTGTGCCCTGACGTGCTTTGCCTGTCCCAGGATCCCATGGGACATTTAGTCATCATGTCTCCTTAGGTTCTCTTGGCTGGGACAGTTTCTCAGACTTTCCTTGTTTTTGATGACCTTGATAGTTTTGAGGAGCATGGGTCAGGTATTTTTGTCAAAGGCCCCTCAATTTGGGTCTCTCTGATGTTTTCCTCACGTTTAGGCTAGAGTCATGGTTTTTGGGGAGGAAGCCCACAGAGGTGACGTGCCCTTCTCATCACATCACATCAAGGGTACACGCTATCTAAGTGCCTTAGCACTGTCGGTGTCAACCTTGCTCACCTGGCTGAGACCACGTCCACCAGGGTCTCCATTGGAAAGTCATTTTTTCCTCCTCACTTCTCATGTTCTGATCTTTGGAAGCAAGTCACTATGAGCAGCCTATGCTCAAGGGGCAGGGTGGCGGGGGGAATTAAACTCCATCTCCTGGAGGGGAGAGTATCAGCATAAATTATTTGGAGTTCTGTGTGGGAGATTTGTCTCTTCTCCCCCCATTCATTCATTCATTTATTTACTAATTCACCATTTATTTATGTCAGTATGGAATCGTGGGCATTTATTTTACACTTTGGGTTATCATGCAACACTATGTTATTTATTTGGTGCTCAGATTGTTCCAGCTCTCCTTTGGGGTCTCCTTCAGGTCGGCTCCTCTGTCCGTTCTACACACCCCCATCTCTGTGTTTTTGAGCACCTCCTCACTTTCTGGCTACAAGGTGCTGTGGGCTCATCTGGTGTTCCCTGACCCAGCCTGAGAACCAGCCATTTCTCGGGATCCCTGGAGTCCTTTGATTGGAGAGTTGTACGAGAAACTAAGGTCTGGGTGCTGGGTGTGCTCACTGGCTCTGGCCCAAGGATCTTTTAAAAATACAAAATGAGACACCTCTTATTTCACTCAGAATAGAGTGCACACTCCTTACCACGGTCATCTGGCTCCTGGCTACCTTTTTAGTCTTGTTTTGAGCCGCTGTGCAGCTACAATGAAATCATTCCCACTCAGACAGAGCTTTGGACTTACTGTGTCTTCTTGGGTCTTTGCCTGGTTGGCACCTGGTCTCAGCAAAATGCCCTGGGCTCTAACTCTGGGAGAGCCACGAGGCAGGACCCTGATCTGCCTCACTCGCTATGGTCTTCCAGCACCTCGGAAAGCCCCTGGTACCTGGCAGCGTTGAACAACTCGGTATGGAAGGACTGACGCCTCCATGCATTTGTACTGCCATCTGCTTGTGGAGTCTCTGATGGAAAGGGCCCTCCCTAGAAAGCGTTCTTCTTGTAAGGTCAGCTCAAGGGTGCATAAAACCCTATGATTTCCTGTGACCCACAAAACTGTTGCTCCCTCTTGTGCTCCTGGAGCTTGTCGCCTACGTCTGATGAAAGCCCCGAGCACATGGAGCTGTAGTAGCTTGCAAACACCCCTTTGCTGCCCACGGAGTGAGGTCCCCAAGGGTGCCAACCATGATTTGACTATCTTGGCTCCTCAGTTCAAGGCTCCCAGTAAGTATCTGTAAAGTGAATTCTGGGACTCTCCATTTGGGTTCAGCTGGCCATTTTCAGCATCTGCCTCCCCAGGAAAGGATGAGCAAGTCACCAGGGGAGCCATTTCCAGCCCACAGAAAGGGTTTGGAGGGCTAAGGCAAAGGTTGCCTCCATTTGCTTCCTCCCTTCCCTTCTTTGGTAGAAAGAGCTGCAGGGTGGAAAGTTCACTTCTGGCAGATCTTGCTGACATTTCACAGGCTATAAAGAACGTCCAGTCGTCCCCAGTCTTACCTTAAAATCTCCTTTTATGTTTCTTCTTTTTCCCCACCTCTGAAGATCAGTAATATTGCAGAAGTGAGAGATCAAAGTTTCTAAAGTGGTGGGTGAGTAAGGGTGGGGGCTGGGATGGGGGTGGAAGAGAGTTCCCATTAAATGCATCCCTGGATGATGCTTCTAGATGCACAAAAGCTTGTTATCTGCTCTCATGTATCTCCTTCTCTCCCCTCTCCAGCCCCTTTCCTCCATCCCTCCCTCTCTCTCCCATAAACAAAGCCACAGCCTCAAACAACATCTTGTAAAGCACATTATAAAATGCTTCTAATAAATCCCTAACAGCCTTGGCCATAACCAGCTGAAAGAAAGGTGATTATGACACGAAAGTGTCAGGTTAGAGCAACAAATTAGGCCATGCGAGCAGGGATTTATTTCTTTTTGTAAGTGTGCTATAAAAGTCCATATAATTTCGCAAATAAATATGAACACTGCTTAGTAAATGGCTCCTGGATTTAGAACCCCAGGACCGCAGGAAGGAACACATTAGCACCAGCAGTGCAATTTCAGATATGGGGCAAATCAGCCCGGGAACTGCCAACCAGATGGCACTCAGGCTCCCTCGTCTCTTCTCAAACGTGGAGGGTACCCCAGGCCAGGGAAACAGGAGGGCTGGGCTGCCCCTGGGGTCCAGGACCAGAACTGGAGGCTAAACAGGGACCAGTGGGCCCTAGGGTCTTCATGGCAGTCCATGAGGCCTAGGATGAGCAGGAAAGATCAAGGAGCAAGGCAGGCTCCTAGCTCTGGGTAGATGGGTAGGGAGTTGTCAGGGTCAGATGAGTTGGTAACCCAGGAAGCAGGCTGACCAAGCTCCATATTTGCTGGGATGGAGGAGTCTCCTGGGATGCTGGACTTCCGGTTTTAAAACCGGGACAGTTGGTCACCCTATCAGTCAGAGATCAGTGATGCTGGGCGCTGCTTTATTGCATGTTGCCTCCTGTGGATGGGTGGTTCCAGAAACTGGGTGTGGGGAAGAAGAGAAGAGGAGGGGGGACTTGAGAGAGAGGGGAATTGGATATACATCAGTGGTTTTCAACTCTGGCTGTACTGAAGTGCTTTTAAAAACTATTAATTTTTGGCCCCATCTCAGACCACCAAATTATAGGCTCAGAGGGCAGGGCCCGGGCGTCCCCACTGCATCAGGGATCCCCGGGCAGTTCTGATGTGCCTTGGAGCATGATCCAGCACGTGGAGGACGCCTTCTCCGGCCCGCCCAATGCTGCTCCTTGACTACACCTTCTCAGGGCCTGTACGAGCGGGGCTTTCATCCCTCCATTCTCTTTTCTCTTGTTGCCATCGCCCCCCACCCCCCTTTAAATGCCAAATCAGATGGGCTCAGACAAACCCTACTGGCTAATTCGGTCATGAATCTATCAGGAACACTGGCTGACCCTTTCCCATCTGGCGCTTTTCTCTTACAGACACAGCCCAAATAAGAAATGATGACCTGCATTTTCAAACCCAAGATGTTATGAATAGGGAAGTCCATCCTAACAAGTATTCTCTTTTATGACTAAGATCAAATGTTCTAATGACCTTTGGCAGCACGCGATCCTCTGCCCCTTTCCACACTCGCTGGCTGGGGTAGGAACCTGGAGCTGACTGGTCATCTCACTCTGTTGGCCAGCAGGGCTTGCCTGGCAGGACACACAGCTTCTAAATGTAAACCCAGTATGTCTTCCTGTGCACTTGAAATTTTGTTTTTGGACTGGCTGACTGCATGGTACATAAATTTGGATTGTGCTAGACTGGGTGACAGTGGGGATTCTGTTATGGCCTGAGGGGATTTGGTCTCCATGGAAACTGGACTCAGGTGCACAAAGATCTCGGCTCGTGTCCTGCTTCTGCCATGAGACCTGCTCTCCTCCGCTCTTCCAGGCTGCCCTTCTCTGAACTTCGGCACCTACTGTCTACAGCCCAACACCCAGTGCTCTGTCCTCTCCTAAAGCACGTGTGGCCGGGGGCTCATTTGATGCTGGCTTGCATTACCTTCTCATTATTTTATGATTCTGGAGAGTACATAGAGATTTGGAATCAGAGGCTGGGTCCCAGTCCCCTTTCACTTAATGGCTCTCTGACCTTGGACAAATCACCTAACTCCTTTGACCCTCAGATCTCTTTTCCGTATAATGGGATTATGGGATCATGGACCCATGAAGTGTGTAATGTTATATGCAGTGTCTGGCACATATTTGGTATTCATTGTGCTTGTTACCTCTCCTCTCAACTTCCTTCTTTTCCTTCATATGGCCATTGAGATAATCATATGAGCCAATATATGTGAAGACCTCATGCAAGGTGCCATACTCATACTTGGAACTACTCTAGTTATTACTCTGATATTAATTAGACTGTTATTCTCCCGGGCAATTTCTAGAGACTGGAACCATTTACCCTTCTGTACTACACCATGAAGCACCTATCCTGCTCTGTCATCTCTCAGACCTCACCGTGGGAGTATCAAGCTTTTCTCCTTGCCCTCTGCCCTTCCAAGGGCTTGCCTTCTTTAAGGGTTCTCATTCAAGTCCAACCTTTCCAGGAAGGAAGATGGATTTTGTGATCTTGGAGCTGGTGAGAGAAGGTCTCTGCAGAGATTTATCATGGTCACCCTATCCCCAGAGCCTGGTGATGGAGAGTCTGGTGTCAGGCAAAGCATGGAGGCACAATCACGAAATCAGAAGTTATCCGAACGAGAAGGGACTTTAGTATCATCTAGTCCTGCACTGGCCAATACGGCAGCCACTCGGAACATGTGGCTACAGAGCACTTGAAGTGCGGCTGGTCTGAACTGACGTGCACTGTAGGTGTAAAATACATACCAAGGTTCGATCTTAGTATGAAAGAAAGAATGTAAAATGATCGCATTAAAAACTTTTGTATTCATTATATGTTTAATGATAATACATTACATATATTACATTCAATGACATAAATTATTAAAATTAATTTCACACATTTCTTTTTACCTTTTTTTTTGTGTGTGTGTGTGAGGGAGATTAGCCCTGAGCTAACATCTGTTACCAATCCTCCTCTTTTTGCTAAGGAAGACTGGCCCTGGGCTAACATCCGTGCCCATCTTCCTCTACTTTATATGTGGGACGCCTGCCACAGCATGGCTTGATAAGTGGTGCGTAGGTCCACGCCCGGGATCTGAACCTGTGAACCCTAGGCCACTGAAGCGAAGCATGTGAACCTAACCACTACGCCACCAGGCCAGCCCCTTTTCTTACTTTTTTAATGTGGCTACTAGAAAATTTAAAATTATATACGTGGCTCACATTGTACTTCCACTGGGCGGTGCTGGGTTAGTTCAACCCTCTTGTTATACAGACGAGGAGACTGAGGCTCAGAGAAGGGAAGAGAGTTCCCAAGGCCACCCATCCAGTGGGAATTGAGCAGGGAAAGCTGGGAGGGCCACAGGCTGTTTCACTGCATCAGTTATTTTGTATAAACTATGGTGGGGTGGAGAGAGAGGGCACAATCCCAATGGTCTGTCCCCAAAAGTTGAAACCAGCAGTCCAGTCTTGGCCTGGATTTGGGACCTTGCGTAGGTCTGGAATGGAGGCCTAGGACCCTTCTCTGAGGCAATTGGCATGCCCCTACCCATGAAACCCATCCCTCTGGAGGAATGTCTCTGTAGTGGGCTCTTGGTCGGGTGGGGAGGGGTCCTCTCCACACATGACCTTGGCCCAGGCAGCCTGGATGGGGCATGGCAACAGAGCTGAAGGGCAGTAGTATAGAGAGGGCTCTCCCTAATAGCCGCCACTATCACTTCAGCACTGAACAAGCCTTGACAGTCATCTGGGGGAGCCCCCTAAAGTTAAAGGACTCAGCAACATCTAAACTGATTCTGCACGTATTTCTTGAGCACGTCCTTCGTACCTAGGCCACGAAAAGGAGAATACATAGTTCCCGGGCTCTGCGACTTATGGTCTGGGACAAGATATCCCATTATGCCTGAAACAACTCAAGGACAGTGATGTACAGCAAAGGTTAAGTCCCAAGTGGGTAGCCCAGACTGCAGTGGACATGTGGTGGGTGCTGTGGTCATGAGGATGGCTTGGTTCAGTGAAAATCCTGGCACAGAGCCCTTGCATAGACTCAGTCTGCTACTAACAAGTCCAGTGGTTTGGGCACACCACACTCTCTTGGCCTCCGTGTCCTCATTTGCTCAGTGGGCTGCCTGCCATCTGGCTCCTACTCTTTGGGCATGGCGGGATGAGATGACAGTGCCACACAGGGCCAGGAAGGGGATGCCACCTATGGCTGAGGTTTCAGGACCGCTGTAGGCAGGAGGTGAATGGGGGCAGCTGGAGGGTGCCCGTGAGGGAGGCTGGCCATACCATTCATCTTCCAAAAGGGAATGATGCTGGGAGTGAAAGGGCATGCTATTACTGTTGAGATTGGGACAAAAGGTGGAGAGAAAGACTGTTATATGTAAATAAGACATATGGCATTCTGGGAAGAGGCCAGAAGGCATAGCTAAGACAAAGTCCAGTCTGACTTGGGAAGCCAGCAGCAGGGGAACGGCTTCATGCTAGAGACTGGAGAGCAGGGAGTGGAGAGTTGGGGTCAGGTAGGTGTGAAAGCAGGAAGGAATTTTGGCAGAGCACTGACTCAGACAGAAGCAAGAATGCAAACAGAGATGGAGTGCTAGGCCTGGAGCCCAGTGTGGGACAGCCCTGTGGCCCTGGACACAGACCTCCCAGGGCTATGGGGAATCTCAAATGAGAACGTGGCAGGGCACAGGAAGTGCAGAGACCCAGCAACCACTTCTGTTCTCAGTATTGACACAACAGGTGAGCATTTTGTGGGTGGCTGCTGATGGAGGAAAGCCTGCTGCTCAGAACCCCAGGAGGGAGTCCAAGACTGCTGCCCGAGTGAGGCCACAGTCACTGGCTGCAGGGTGAAGAGGATCAAACTGCCAGCCCTTGAGGGCTCCCCCGGGCTGCTTGCCCTCCCCCTTCCTGCACAATGGACTCTGTTGAGCCAGCCAGTTCCCGGGCTGCAGGAAGTCCTCGGTTCAAGCCTCGCATATGAAGAGAGCTTTGGAATAGGTGCCCCTGTGACCTCTAACTGGGAGCTCAAAGGGGCCCATTCTTCCTGGCTGTGAGGCTGGGGTGGGAGGGAACGATGCTGTGGCTTTGACCATAGAGAAACATGACTGGCCCAGTGTTCAGGTCTTGGCCCTGCGGCTCTCTTGTTCCATCTGTTGACCTCATGGGATTGTCCTTTAAGTCTGTCTTGGCTGCTGTGCAAAGCTGGGGAGACAGGGCCTTTTCTTCCCTCACTGTAGACTCTGTGGGTCAGGTCTAGCACTGGTGGGTGCAGAATTCCTCCCGCTACCTCCCTGCACATACCCAGTGCCCTACTTCCTCTGCCAATCTTCCCTACAGCCTCTCACTGGGGCCAGTGGAGACCCAGGAAAACCTCACCCAGGCCTCCTGCCAGGTAAAGTGGTGACACCCTCTCTTCCACACAGGCCCCAGAGATCGAGTCTGTGTGCTTTTCTATTCTCCTGCGGCCTCCACCCACCTTGTGTGCTGGGATTCCACTTCACATGCTCCGTTCACAAACACGGGCAGCTCCTGATGCCAGCCATCATCACAGGTGCCGAGGGACCAGTCCTTGCCCTAAGGGAGGGTGGCTTTCCTCCCAGGAAGATTCCTAGGTAGGACCCTTTGCCTCTTCTGAGCAGCCTTTAAAGAGACCCGAGGGCTGGTTCTTTAGAGCTCTCTCTTATGAAGGCCCATAAACTTGGCGAAGTCTCACAGCTCGAAGAGGTCTTCGGTGGGTCTCTGGGGCACTACTCTTCTCCGTACTGAACTGTAGGCAGGTCTAGGCCTGTCTTTCATGGTTTCCTCTTCATTCACTCAGTTGGTTCCATGAGAAAATCTCTGCATCTTTCCATCATTCACTGATTCTGAGGGATAGAGACCAGCCAGCCTGCCTTCCTCTCAGGGAGGCAACCCCACACCATGTTTTGAGGGTGCCCAGGATTTGTCTGAATCAGGTGTGGTGTGACACACAGACACAAAAATGACTGTCATGAGGGAAGAAGTTTATACTCACAGATCCCTAGAAGTAGGAGGCACGGTGGACCATGCAGGACCACAGGGGGAAGCACCAGGATCTTTCAGGGGGCAGAAGGATGGGGAAAACGTGGGCAGGAGCCTTCACTGTGGTTTCCCAGGAAAGGACAGGTGAGGCAGGGCAAGCAGCTTTAGGATTGGCTGGTTTGAATAATTTCAATGGGCCCTGGGGCAGAGGGGCTGTCCCCACTCATCTGGTACCTGGCCCTGAGGTGATTAGGGCAGGGGGATAATGGTCCGGAGAAGAGTGCAAGAGCCCAATAGAGGAGGAGTTTGGGGGCACAGGCCCTGGATTGGTTGGTTTGCTATCTCTGGGAATTAGCTAGCCCTGGGAGGGGCAGTCTTCCCAGTGTCAACGAGACCCCAGGATGTCAAAGCATCAAATATAGAAATTAAAAAATGTGATAGTTATTACCCCCTGTCTCTTTGCAAAATCATGTAGAGATTCTAGCCATTCCATTGAGATAGCTTCAACAACACGTTTTATCCGACTTCTGGAATCTGGTTCCAACATCAAGGCCTCCTCCAGGAAGTCTTCCCTCCTCCCACTGCTGGGGCCGCCAAATGGAGTTATTCCCTCCCCCTAGATCTTGCCTGTCCCTGTGTAGTAGCCACCATTTTGCACCATAGTTTGGGGTTAGTTGTGCTCACATTTGCCTCCTCCCCAGGAGTCGAGATCCTGGAGGATTTATCTTGTTCTATGTCCCTTGCAGTGCCCTCTACAGGCCTGGCACACAGGAGAGGTTCCATAAATGGTGGCAAAACACTGAGTGAACATGGACTGTAGGCCATTTGGGCATCCCCCAAATCAAGGGGGTCATTCGCATCTCAGGGGAACTCTGGACAATGCCTGCTGTCTAGGTGTCTCTCCTGAGAAAACGACAGGGGACGTGCCATGCGGGGACTCAGCAAGCACTCCTAGTCTCATTCCTGACACCACAGGGAGACTTCTGGTGGCTGTCCCCTGACTGCAGATGGACTGTGCCTGGAGGAATCCTTATTCTAGTGTTCACAAGCACGTGGGCCTCCTTCAACCCCTGAACTTTCATGCAAAATAGACATGTGCATTCTTCCAAGGAGGAAAGACCCAGGCCACTAATCCAACTTTGGAATTGCCCCAAACTGGGGACAGGTTAAGAGCCTTAGGACAGATGGGCCTGCCAAGACTGGCCCAGAGTTGGGGTCTGGAAGATTTCTCCTGCCGTCTCTAGGTCAAACCTGACGAGTGCCTGCTCTCCTCATGGGGCACCACCTCTGCACCTGCCTTCTCCTCTAGTGGGCCCTCTTAGCCCTCCTGCAGAGCAGTGTCTCCCCGTCTTTAAGACTAATCCTGGCCATGGGGTGGAGAGATTCAAGTCATTCTCGATCATTCCCCCAGCTAACCTGACTCTGATCTTGTGTCCCTGGTGACTGAGCTCCCACATTGTTTCTCGTCCAGGTGACTTCTCTAGTGCTCCAAGTGCTCGAGAGGAAGGCATCTGCCTACCCTCTCCCCTCCTTCTCACTACCCCGCCCAGTTGCCCTGGCTTGCAGAAGCCAAGTGGTTGCTGGGAGACTTTGCAGATGCCAACACTTACAGCAATGGCAACCAGCAACATCTACCTTACTGTTATTATTATTATCAGCAAAAATAACAACAATGGTGCTATTAACAAGAACAATGGTAAAACATTTACTGATGGCTTACTCTGTGCAGGTGCTTTCATATATTCACTTTCTCACTTGATCCTCACCAAGCCCTAGGAGACAGGTACTTTTATCTTCCCCATCTGCAATTTACAGAAGAAACCTGAGGCACAGAGAAGTTAAGTTACTCACCCAAGGTCACACAGCCAGTAAACGTAGAGCCAGAATTTAGACCCAGGTGTGTCCTAAACCCAGGCTCACACCCGTACCCCCCATACCATGTTGCTGAGTGCGTAACTGCCCCTCGGTCCGGGAGCCAGCGTTCCTCCGTCCTCTCCAAACGGGTCTCGCAGAACCCTTCCTTCCCCACCAAAGCGCTCGCGACCCAGAACCGCCATCACTTGTTTCTAGAGCGTGAGCTTCCTGAGGGCCGGGCCTGGGTCACGCTTGTTTTCCATTGTGACCCCGGAGCCGGGCAGGGGGCCTGGCACACACCGCTGGGTCTTGGCTGGTCTGTTGTGAGGTGTAGCCATGGATGCAGCCCGTGCCTGATGCCAGTGTGCGGTTGACAGGCCGCCCTCCCTGCTGGCCTCACGCGCCCCACCTGCCTGTCCCTGAGACGAGGCTTGAAGACGACAGAGCTAAGAGCATGTCACAGGCAGCCCCTGTCCCTGCTTATGGTGCTAGACCTCGATGGGAAGTGACATCTCCTCTCTGTCTTGACCTCTCCCTCCCCCTTCCCTGGGGACTCACAGCCCAGAAGCTGATCGGGAAGGACAGGGCTGGTCTTACTGGAACAAACATGCCTGTGAAAGGGCACGAGCAGCATCCCCTGCCAGCACACAGGCCGGCCCGCACCCATCGGGCCCGCTCTGATAGACAGGCTGAGGCCAGCAGGCCTCGGGGTTACCGGTGGGCTGGCAGGGGCCCCTCAGTTTGGGCCTGGGCTCCAAGGGCTTGGCTGCCTCTCCAGTTTCCCGACTCTAGCGGACCTTTGCCCTGGTCTTCTCTCTTCCCCACTGAGACCTCAGGGGCTGGGGACTCTGGCGTCCCGGCCTGACCAAATCCTAGGCTCCAGGACGGGAGGCATTGACGCTCTTGCTCAAGAGGCAGCCTAGGGAGCTGTGGGAGCAACCACTGGAGGCCTCGTCCCAGCGGACTCCCAGGCCTGAGCAAGGTGCGCCATCTGAAGCCAGGTTCAAACGGGGCTCTGTGAGAAGGGAAGCCGGGAGGCACAGCGGGGCAGGCAGTGTCAGATGAGCCTGAGGGAGATCCTGAGCTGAAGTAGAAATGATAACGGGGGTTTAAAACCACGTTGTTAATCTGGATGTGGGAAAAGCTAGGTAATGTGTCAGAACGAAGCTGATGCCCGTTGGAGAACCAGAGTCGGTGTTCCCACGAGCTCGTCTGGGCGTCTGACTCTGTCCTCCAGAAACCCCACTGCGTCTGTTGGTTCACCCGTCAATCCACCACCCCATCAAGCATTTGTCTGTGTATGCTGTGTACCTTCTGTGTACGCAGCTCCACCCGGGCATATGCCTAGGCTCTTGCTGGAGAGACAAGACGTATGAATGGGTAGGCACACCGACAAATAGCAAACCAAATTTGTGAGGAATAGAGTGAGGTGATGCACACAAAGCGCTGACTAGGCAGGCAGAAGACCACGGGAGCAGTCAGAGAAGGGAGGAGTCCGCATGGGCTGGGGTGCTGGGGGAGGCGCTTTCTTGAAGAAAGTCGCTCTTAAACGGGAGAGCAAACAGCTCTCACATTGGGTGGAATCACACCGTGTGGCTCTGGTGCCACCAAGACCACCCTCTGGCTCCACTCAGCACGACCTTGGTATTGCCACAGCACCTGGCACAGTGCTGCCACACGCTGGTGCCCACCCCGACGAAGAGAGATGGTTTAGCAGAGAGAACAGTGGGCAGGGAGACAGGACGCCTAGTGTTCCCTCCCTCCCACACCCCCTCCCTCTCCTGTGTGCCAGGCACTGTTCACCACAGTGAACCCAAGAGGCAAGCCGCTCCCTCAGGAGCTCACCTTCATTTTCGTCACCAATTCATCTGTGAAATGAGACTACTTTTGCCTCCAAAGCAGATTTAGTGGAAATTACAGTTGTCATCTGGGCTGGTTGCAGCTGTAGAAGGAAAGCAGAGGATCCTTTCCTGGGGACACACACATCTTCCCCACCCTCCCCCACCGGCCCTGAAACAGGAAAGCTTTGGAGCAGCCACGCAGGTGACCCACAAGTCCCCAGGCCCTCGCTAGATTCTTTGCATCAGACAGGGCCTCCTCGGATGGTCATGTCACCCTCATCCCTGCATCCTGGTCTCCTGTCCCCTCTTGCTTTGTCCGTGGGCATCATAGGAAGGCACGCGTTGCCCGTGTGTTTAGGTGGGCTACTTCACGGGCCGTTTCTAGTCCATCGGCTCTATTCCTTTGCTGGAGACTAAACACGGAAACAATTATTATTTAATTTCAACTGAAAGGAGCACTGAAGGAGACGTGCTGTGACCTTTTCTGTGTATGTGTCTATAGATAGAGATATATAGACACTGGGATTTATTTCCCCAGGGACAGAAGTGCCACTGTGCTGCCAGCTGGGCTTGTGTTTGTGTACAGTGTTATGTGTAATTTGTTTCCCCAGGGAAGATCAGCTAAGACGGCACATCTAATTCTTAGTAGAGGTTTCTTTTTCTTTTCCTTTTTTAAAAATAAACCACCCCACCCCCACACTGAAAGGAAAATAGTCTCCTGCAGGCAGCTGCCTTGGGAGCTTTGAGCCTCTTGATGCCTCTGCAGAGGGCTTGAACTCTGGTCTATGCAAACCCCTGGGACCCCACGTCACCCACCCTTTTCCTGTGGTAGTCCTGGCTAGGGGTGGGAGGGAGGGGACAACAGAATGACTGAGACCAAGGACACGCACACTGGGCTGGCCCTGTCTTTGATCTTCTTTCTCCTGGGAGGCCCCAAGTGAGAGCTCTGCCTTTGTTCTTCTGCCAGAGCCAGCCGAGGCTGCCATGAGGAGAGCTGTCCTCCTGCCGCCTGCTCCCCACTCTCCAATGCTCTCTCTGGTCCCTAGCCAGAGCCACCTCAGTAGGTGGTTCTCTAGACCCCCAAGGAAATCCATGGCAGCTCCAGCTCGCTGCATCCCCTCTCTTCCTCCATGCCGGAGGGCTGGGAGATCAGAGATATTTAGAAGGCATTGTTTAATTAGTTAGCAAACACAACGCTTACTTTAATTTTGTAAATTCAGTAGGCACAAGTGCCCACCCACCTGTTCCGGTTGCCATAACAACTTTAGATTTCATCTGTGTCTCTGCTGACACTGTCTTTTTGATGGTGTGTATATGTGTGTTTTGTTGTCTGAGTGTGGGTGTCTGTTCTCTCCTCATCCCGCTCGTCCCTTCAGCCCCTACCTGGGTGCACTCTATTGTATCTCATGCTCTTTGATGCCTCTCTTTCCTCCATTTCCTTCAAGGTCTCCCTCTATCCCCTTTCCTTGCTGTTGGGTTTAGGGCACAAGTGTCTTCTTCCATTGCTGGGGCCCATGAGCCAAGAGTTCTCAAAGGCTCTCTCAGGCACTCCAGGCACAGGGCCATGCATGGCTGTCTGCCTACGTGGTGTGATTTCAGGGGCACTGAGAAGGCCTTGAGAGCCCAAAATATCCACCTAACCCCATGTCACAGGGCCTGAAATTTCCCCATTGAGAATTTGTAACCCTGAGCCCCTCCCCTGAAGGCACAGTGAGTGCTTTTTGAAGGGATAAGCTGTCCGGGGGCTCTTGTGAGTACTGGCCCGACAGGTGCTGCTGGGTTTGGGGACAGCAGGAGAGCGCTTAGAGCCTGGGGGGTCAGAGGTGCAGGAAGAGAGCGGGGCAAGAGGGCATGTCTGCGGCTGTGCTCTCCCCTATACATGCTTTTGTCCAGGACAAGTCTCCTCTTTGGCCTGTGCCATTTTCCCTGACATGCAGCAGGGAATTCACAGACCTGGAATTCGAGCAGCCTGTGGGCCTGGTGCAGGATTTTGGCTGTCCCAGGCTTCCTGGGACCCCTGGGCAAGCTTGACCCTACACATCAATGCTGCAGGAGGCTTCCCTGGGGGCTGCTGAGGAACAGGGAGACCTGCTTATAGTGGGGTCTAGGAAAGCAACCTAAAAGGAGAGAGACCTCAGAAGTTGCCTCTACCAGGGGCAGAAGAGGATGTCCACAAAGGAGCCTGGAATTTGAACTAAACATGCAGAGTCCCAAGGTGAGTCCAGGAGGAAGACTGAAGTTGGAGTCAGTGGGGGATTGTTTTAGGCTGAGTTTCCCCACAAGCAAACCCTGAGCCAGGAATATGAGTGCACATAGTTTACTTAGGAGGTGATCCCAGGTGGCACTGATGGGGGAGTGGGACAAAGAGGCAGTGAGGGAAGAAAGCCAATAAAGGGTATGCTTGAAGCAGGTGACATCTGTGGGACACTGGGACTCAGGCCTGCTGGGGAGCTCTGGGGGATAGTATAGAACCCACTGGAGAGTTGTCTTGCCTGAAGGGCGAGGAAGCTGGGCGTGCGTCCATGTGCTCCAACACTCCAGCACTGGCTGATGGCGCGGCTGGGTGACCGACTGCGCAGCACTCTGGCGAGTTAGAGGGAGAGCTGCGGGTCAGCGGGTGCTGCTGGCCGGACTGGACAGCAGTGCTTAGGGGTTCGTCTGACAGCACCTGCTACAGTCCACCCTGCGCTGCTCAAATCTGCTCTGCCCCAGGGAAGTTCACTGCGTCTCTACAGCGTCTTCTGCGTGGAGGCTGATCGTCATTTCCTTAAAAAAAAAAAAGACAACTGGAGGGCTAGTGAGACAAAGTGAAGTTTTTGCTGCTGTGGTTGGTTCCGAGGCTGTACTTGGTTTTCATCAGATTACTCTCCTACCACCAATTCTATGTTCTCCTTGCGCTCAGGCAGCATTTCTGCTGTTCTTTGCTTGCTTGGTGGGATAGACCAAGCCATTACCCCCGAGAGGATGAGCCCCTGGCACGGTGACTTTATCAGCCCATTGGTTGCCACAATTGCCCATTCATGGTTATCAAGATGCTCCCCCGTGAATCGCTGAGTTCCAAACATACTCCTTTCTGCCCCGACTACGTAGCAGAAATCCTAGCTCCTCATGAGAGGGAAGCACGGTAATTTCCCCCGCTGGTTAGAGAACTTCTTTCTTTGCCTGCTGGTGCACTGGCTTGAGGAGCCCCAAGTGACCAGTCAGCAGGGTTAGAGGAACCCATACTTTGTCCTCTGTTTGAGCCCCCACCCTGCCATCAGATTCACCAGATCTTAAATGTGCAGGGACGGGATGCACAAATTACCCACATGGGTCACTGGGAGCAGTGGTGAGAAGGGCCATTTCTCCTGCCAGTCCTTGGTTTTCAGACCCACATGTTTTCGGTTTGGGGGACACAACACCATAAAGTGGCCATAGGTTCAAGCAGTGTGCTGCGTCTTGAGTCCAGTCCAACTTTGCATTGTCATTGCCAAGCTGGTACTTAGTTGAACCTTCACAAAGCCGTTCCAGTGCTCTGTCAGATCTGCAGCTTCTGAGTGATGGGCACAGGTCCTGTGGTCACGTGCCCAGTGCTCCACCTCTCTCACTGTAAAGTGAGCTTTTAGGCCTCAGGTGATATTACGCAGGATCCCGTAACAGTGAATTAGATACTCTGTGAGCCCTTGGATAGTGGTCTGACCAGGACAATGTGGGTCAAAAAGGCAAAGCCATTCCTAGAATATGTATCAGTGCAATAAGAACGAAAAACATCTTTCAGGGTGAATGGATCTGACATAATAACTTGCCATGAAGCAGCTCCTTGGTTTTCTTGAGGGGTGATACCATATTGAGGGCTCAGCGTCAGTCGTGAGGGGTCTTATTAGTCCCTAGGAATAGCTAGATCAGTCTTGGTAAGAGGGAGTCCTGCCGTTGGGCTCATGAAGAGCCTTCTTCTCTGTCACCATAGCTCCACCCACTGGGATAGTCAAGGACGGAGGCTGACTGACCTCCTCAGGGTCCTGCCCATTTGGTTGTTCACTGCCTCCTCTTGTGGGCATTCAGGAAGATCTGTACACTTTGTCCCCATCTTCCAGTCTTGCTCCTTCCAGGCCCCTGACCAGCTTTAAGCCAAGAGAATGTGAATATCATAACCACAGACTGCTTCTCCCACCACATCAGGTTGGTGATCAGCTGAAGTATTTGAGGACCTCTCCACTGGGAGGATTTCCCTTCACTGCTGACTTTCAGGGCTACCTCTGTGTCAGGCTGTCGGGAGACGGTAGTCCATTTTTGGTTCACACCAGTCAGTACAGTTGACTCATATGTGAACCAGGCACAGGGTTTTCCTTCTCCATTAGCTTGTCATGGTGAACTCCCTACAAGTGTGAGCTGAGGGAAATGCATTGGTGCAACAAAAGTAGGCGACATGAGATCTGGGTCACCTGTTTGTGCACTTTGGACCTGTTTGGGCCTGGTCCCGAATGTGCCATTTCCATTAAATGATGGAAGGCTTTAGTGTCCATACAACTGATGACTTGGCGGGTCTGAAAACACCCAGATCATGATGGACAGCTCTGGTATCATGGTTCCATTATGTCCCATGGTCAGGTGCTCAATCTACCAGGGCCCAGTAGCATGCTAGAAGTTGCCTTTCCAATGGTGAGATTTTTTGCTGCAGATGGCACAGCCTTGTTCTAGAATGCTAGAGTTTTGTTCTATGACTCCCCTGTTTAAGCTTGCCAGAGACTCCAAAGAGCATTGTCTCTACCCCAGAAATGGCTAGCATCATGGACTCTGCCAGGTCTTATGGTGCCAAGTAAGGGCCTCTCTTTCAGGTGGGGTGCTCAAAGTCTGATGATTTCCCCTTTATTTTGGAGGAAATATCTCAATATGCCTCAGACCACTGGAGCTTTGAAAACTTTACTGCGGTGTCAAGCTTCTGGGTCTTTGTAGGGCTGGTCTCCACCCCTGGTGCACACATCTTAGAGGGGCTTCTGAGCACTTGTCACCTCCTGCTCACAAGACCTGTTATGATGTATCAGGGTAATGGGCCAGTCTGATGTTCTGTGGCATGTTCAGAAAATCAAGGTCCCTTTGAGCTATATGATGACACAGAGCAGAAGAGTTAAATAGATCTGGGGAAAGACCGTTAAAAAATGGAAGCCATAAGTTCCAAGTGCTTGCAAACTTGCTCTGCTCCTCCTTGAAAGGGATGGAAAAGAAAGTTTACCCAGGTCTAGAGTCACGTCTAACATGGGAGGCTGTGTGGGCCTGTTCTGCTAATGATAGTTGGCAAAGGAACGGTGACGGAGGCTACTGCTTGGTTCAGTTTATGGTAGTCCTTGTCATGTTCCATCAGCCATCTGATTTTGCTGATGAATTAAATAGGAATATGTTAGGGACCACTGCCTTGTATCCTTTAAGTCTTTGAAAGTGACATTAATCTCTATCATTCTATCTAAGAGGCAGTATTGCTTCAGTTTTACTGTCTTGGCATAGTATGTGTGTGTGTGTGTGAATGTGTGAATGTGTATATGTATCTGTGAATGTGTGGTGTGTTTGTGTGTGTGAGTATGAATGTGAGTGTGCATGTGTGTGTAAATGTGTGGTGTATCTGAGTCTGTGTGCATGTGTGTGTGTGTGTGAAGGTGTGATGTGTCTGAGTGTGACTGTGCATGCGTGTGTGTGTGTGTGTGGCAGGAGAAGGCTTCCACTTGGCCTTTCCTACCCTAATGACCCTACTACACAGATCAGGGAGCTGATGTGAGAGTTCTGCCAACTGCTAGGTGTATCCATTGGGATTACGCACTCAGGGACCTGGGAAATGACCACAGAGTTAGGCTGCAAACCCCTGGACCCACTGTGAGATGAACATCAGCCAGGAGCCCATTTACCACATGGCATCTTTGTGCTCTGACTCTCACAGTGTCCCTTGGTATCAGTATTGATACACTTAGACCCTGTATAAAACAGCCTTTGGATTTTCTGGGCATTCTCTTTTCCCCAGTACACAGTTATCTGGTAAATGGCCAAAAGTCCCTTTAGAGTAGGAGTGGGAGAACTGCTACTGTATATATTTTCTACAGCATTTCAGGGTCCTCTGTCAAGGGGAATTGGTCTCTTCTTCCATTGATGATCTGTGGGTCCAGTTACTAGCTCAGGTCTGGAAACTGGATTGGGGATTATAATTTGCTATTGTGGCGGTTGACATAAGCCTTCCGCTCACCCCTTCTTGGTAATTTTTGGTTATAGAAGTCAAGCACTACCCGTGTTGCCAGAGAACATCTATCTTGCCTCCAGGAACATCATGGATTATTGGTCACTGCGACAGATCTCAGCAGGTCAAGGCAGCTGGTCTTCACTCCAGCCTTGCTGCTATCACAGAATTGCATTCACTTTGCTTTTGATTTCGTTCTGGTTGTTACAGAATCTCAGCCCCATTGACATTTGGGAACCATGGCACCATGCCGCACTGTTTTCCCTGGCCTCAGACAACAGCTACTACTGCATTTCTGATCACAGAGCCCCACTATTTTATTGCTTCAGGGAAGGAAATGTCCTCCAGGCCCTCCTGGGGAACATAGTCAGTTAGCGTGTTTTCTGGTCTAACACAGTAAATTCGTTCCGACAACGGTACGTCTCTGAGCCTTTTGTTCTCTACCTCAATGCTCTGCCAAGGGTGTCCTGGTATTTCCATCTCATATACTGTAGACCATTTTTCCAAGCTTCAAGGAGCCAAGCCAATAGTGTATTAGAACTAGCTTTGAGTGTCCTTGCCAGGGCACTAAATCCTAAGTCATGGGACAGTGCTCTTCTACCAATGAGCTGTCCACAGCCCAACCTTAGATTCCACCCACTCACTCCAACATTCTCAAGATCCATTCCTAGGCATATTCTTCAAATTTCTGCTGGCCTTGCCGCAGCTTTTTTGCTGAATAATCCATTTTCTTCCATAAGAAGTGACATACTTCCTTAGTCAAGTCATGCTGAGACTTGGTCCTAGATATTGGTCTAGAAACAATAAAGGAAGGTGCAGGTACCCCTTGAAGAGGATAGGCATAATCTTGTGAGCCACTAACCTCCAGTGAGGCTTTTGCATAGATCCAGCAAATGAGGACTTGTCTCCTCTGCATTGTGAGGGGGCAATTCTGCTGGCCCAGAGGATTCGGGGAATCTGAGACTTCAAGGTTCTCAAGGGTACCAACCCAAATGTCCTTATCACAAGTCTCAGGGGCCCATTTTTTCCTTACTGGGACCCTACCATTAGCACTGAAGGCTTGATGGGGCTCTGAATCCAACCACCTTTGTAACTCTGACATTCTTGTAATCAGATGTTGAGCCTGATTTTCAGCCCAGTCTGCCTCTCAGTTGCAGGGGATGAGGACCTCTTTAACATGGCTTGTCTGGCTTTAGGTTGATCATTGCCTGATCTGAGCCTGTCATATTTTTCCTTCAGAACTTTGATGGTAGTTAACAACAGTTAATCAACTCCACAATTGTCATAATTCACATCACCCTCATAGTTTTTAAGTCTAGTCATTGCTTGCCAGACTTTCTATTATTAGGGAATAGTTAAAAAGAATCTTTTGTGGACTGATGAGTCAGTAGAAAAATTAAATAAAAAAGACATACAGGATATGTCTAATTTTTTAAATTATTGGATTAAACAGACATAAAATTACTCTGCCAAATTGCTATAAAAGTTTCCACATGCTTCCTCTCAGTTTCTGTTCTTATCTTGTCAGAGGCTGGTATCAAACAGTTCACAGGCTGGGATCAGCCTGTGGACCGCGCTTTGAGAAGCACTGTGCTAGACCTATTGTGTGAGTCAGTGCCTTCCCTTCTGCCTGTACTCCATCTTTGTTCCTTTCACCACAGGTAAGTTTTAGCTATTGTGATGCTAAAGCATGCTGGGTTTGTCACCACCTTGCTCATCACCAGCAATGGGGTCCTTGTGATCACTTGGTTGACATGTGATCTTATTCCAGAACCTCATGCTGAAGGTCTGCTTTCTTTTTTTTTTTATTTTTTAATAATTTTATTTATTTATTTATTTATTTATTTATTTTCCCCCAAAGCCCCAGTAGATAGTTGTATGTCATAGTTGCACATCCTTCTAGTTGCTGTATGTGGGACGCGGCCTCAGCATGGCTGGAGAAGCAGTGCGTCGGTGCGTGCCCGGGATCCGAACCCGGGCCGCCAGCAGCGGAGCGTGCGCACTTAACCACTAAGCCACCGGGCCGGCCCTGAAGGTCTGCTTTCTACCCTCGTTCTGGCACCAAATGTCTCCAGTTGGGTTCCCCTAGAAACATTGCCCGAGACAAGGATATGCATACATGTAGTTTATCTGGGAGTTGACCTTTAAGAAGCTCTGGTAGGGGAATGCGGAGTGGTACAGAGCAGGGAAGAGAGCTGAAAAGGGTGTGTTATGGTGTGAGTTACTACTGTGGGAACCTGGATTCGATTCTACTAGGAAACTTGGAAACAGATTAGGGCCTTCCTCAGAACTCTCTTACTCAAGGATTGTTGGCTGAATGCTTCTCCTGGGCATGCTAACAGCATTTCTGGACTGCCCTGTGGACACGTGGACTGAAAGAAAGCTCTCAGGCAGAGAGTTATATGTACTTGCTGCAGGATACCACCAAATAGGGATCTGGACAGGTCATTGACAGCATCTGTTACAGAGAGGTACCAGAAGGTCCGTTCAAAGAGGCAGAGGCATGAGGTCATTCCCAGGTATATGCAGGGCAGGGTGGAGACCAGAGATGTGAGCCAGCCTATGTCGGTCACTGAGAAGTTGCAAGCAGAGTGCAGGAAAGAGCAGTGTGACCAGAAAATGTGGTACAGTCCAGGTCTGTCAGTGACCAAATATTTTTGCAACTGGAGACAGGGGTCCGCTTTAGGGTGTGTGTTGGGGCATGTGATTTGTTATAGACTGAGGCTGGGCAGGGTTATTTACCTGCCAAAGAGTGACGCGGGTCAGAGGTCTATAGACCTTTTGTGAGTTAATCTAGTGATTTTCAGCTCTTTTTCTGAAAATTTGCAGTGCTGTGGAGGTGCCTCCAAGGTCTGGGATCAGCCAAGGGGCAGGCTGCTAGGCCTCACTCCTGCTTCTACCCCAGTAGCTTTGATTGCTGTCTTCTGGATCAGATTTTGTTTGAAACAATGTTTCTGCTTCTGAGTGCTTAAAAACCACTGCCTTAATCAAGGCTGCAGCTCTAATGTATCTGCTTTTGGGTGAATCCATATGCCAAGTCTGAGGGTCAGGTCTTGGGGCAACTGAAGTCCTGTGCTGGAGGCCCTGGCACTCAGGGGACGTCCCTGGGTCTCCTTGAGAGGAGCAGTGCCATTACAAACTTTTGTTTCTTCCATCGTCTCTCTAAACCAGAGCAGGCAGGGGCGTTTCAGCACTAGTCATCATGCTTCTCCTGAATAACATGCACTTATCTCAGAAAACAAGCCCGTTGGGAGTCCTGGGAGAAAGGTGTCCACCCATTTCCAAGTCAGAGGGATTTCAGGGGATCCCTTTATCTGCCTCTGCTCCAAACCCCAGCCTCTCTTCCCCTCTCCTTTCATAAGGAGGATATATTTGGACCTGGCAGGCACAGGCTTCTTCCTTACAGCCTCAGCCTGCCTAGCACCTTGGACAGGGACACATGAGACCATTTCCAAGACTATTCCTCTCAGGGGGACAATTTACTCTTTGCTCTGTGCATGTCAGCAGAGCTCTTAAATTTCGAGGACAGTTGGATGAAATTGGATGTAGCCAATTTGCATCTTCATATCGATTTTGTACACAGGGGCGTGTGCACTCACATCTCTGGGGACAAGGATGGAATGGTGTTTGACAGCTTATGGGAATGAGATGACAGTTTGCTCTGCTTGTCTTTGAGCATGGACTTATGTAACCTTGCGCCTCAGTTTCCTTTTATGGAAACGGGGGCTGGACTGGGTAATCTCTGAGGTCTTTTTTAGTTTTAGGCTTCTATGGTTTTATATTTGTGAAGAACAAGGATGGTAAGAAAACCAGTGGCCCATGTTGCACCATGTAGCTGAACTGCAGCTCAAATGGAGAGAGTAAAAGTGTGCTTTGCACAGTCCTGGCCTCAGACCCGTGATCGGTGTTTGGATGTCATAATGATGAGCGAGTTGGGAGGTGTGAGGGGGGCAGGCTTCTTGTGCTCAGGGTAACCGGCTGCAGGCTTGTGTAACTGGGATTGGCTGTGGGTAATACTGAAGGTCATTACGTCTCTCTGAGCCTCAGTTGCCTCATCTGTAGAGTGAGGCTAAAAATAACTCCACCCAGGGTGGTTGAGAAGAATAGCCAGGAAGTGCCTGTGATATTACAGGCACCCATCAGTTTTAGGTTTCTGGTCCTGGATCTGGAGTGGTGCATTTGGGCAAGAGCCCTCTGCAGCTAGATTCTTCTCACTCTTCTTCTTTTTCTCCTGCTGCTCCCATAGTCCTTGAGCTTTTTTCTGCAATTGTCCTCTCTCTCTCTCCTGCATCATTAATTTTTACCTCTCTACTCTCTACTTGAGTGTTCCCATCAGAATAGAAACATGCTCTAATATCTTCAATCTTAAAAAAAAAAAAATTTTCCCTTGACCCCTGCATCCCTCTTCAGCTGCTGTTCAATTTCTCTGCTTGCCTTGACAGAGAAAGTCGCTGATAACTTGCTGTTTCCACTTCCTCACCTCTAATTCTCCTGTGAGCCGGTTCTAATCAAGCTTTCATTCCTCCCCCCTCAGTGAAATAGCTCCTGCCAATGTTGCCTGGTGCTAAACTCAGTAGTCAATGCAGAGTCCTCATGTTGACCTGTTAGCAGCATTTGTCACGGTTGGTCACTATATTTCTTGAAATACTTCCTTCCCTTGGCTCATACTCACTGTTGTTGTTTAACAGTCATCTTTGCTGGTTTTTCCCCTTCTGCCTGCCCTCTTACTGTTGGAGTCCCCCAGTGCTCAGTCCTCAGGCCTCTTCTCTATGTTCCTTCTCAAATTTATATCTCTGGCCCCAGCGCTGACCTCTCTCCCCTGATTACAGACCGATAGATGCAGCTTGCTCAATATTGCTGCTTGGTTGTCTAATAGGCACCTTGAACTTAACATATCCTAAGCTGAACACATCTTAGAAACTGGCAGCTCAGACTTCCCCATTTTAGTAACGGGCAAATTAATTTTTCCAGATGTTCAGACCAAATGCCTTAGAATCATCTTTGACTTTTCTCTTCCTCTCACCCTCTACATCCAATCTGTCAACAGAACGAGGCAGCCCTATCTTTGAAATAATCCTGCCTCAAATCCCTTCTCCCTACCTCCACCACAACCATCCTGGAACAAGTCACCATGATCTCTTGCGTAACTATTGCAATAGTCCACTAAATTGTCTCCTTGCTTCCACCCTTCCTCCTTAGAGTTAAGAATGATAGTCATGGTTTAGAATGATAATTTTAAAACATAAATCAGATCATGTCACAACTCCATGCAGAACGATCCCATACATTCCCATCTCTCTGGGCCCTCTCTACCTCTCTGACCTCATCTTTGCTCTTTGCTGCCTCTGTTCCAGCCATGTTACATTCTGATGTGCCAAGCAAGGTCCCCCTCCCGAGCATTTGCTCCTGCTGTTCCCTCTGCCTGGAATGCTCTTCTCCCCAGACTGTTGTATTGTTCGCTCTCTTACTTCATTAAGGTCTCTATACAACTGACACCTCTGCAGAGAGCCTTCCACGCACATCCTATCTAAAATACACCTTTGTCATTATTCCCTAATTCTTCTTTTTATTTTTAAAATTTAACAGCTTTATTGAGGTATAATTGGCACACAATAAACCATGCAGATTTAAAGTGCACCATTTTGATAAGTTTTGACATATGTATCCATCAGTGAAACCATCAGCACATCAATATAAGGAATCCATCCATTACTCCCGAGCGTCTACTTATGCTGCTTTGCAATCTCTTCCTGCTTCTCCCCCACACAAGCAATTACTAATCTGCCTTCTGTCACTATAGATTAGTCTGCATTTTCTAGAATTTAATGTAAGTGGAATCATACAGTATCTATTCTCTTTTGTCTGGCTTCTTTCACTCAGCATGATTTTGTTGAGATTCATCCAGGTTGTGGTGAGTATCGATAGTTCATTCCTTTTTACTGCTGAGTACTATCCCGTGGTGTGTTCATCCATTTATGTGTTGCTGCATGGGGTATTTCTAGTTTTTGGCTATTACAAATAAAGCTATAGTGAACATTCATGCAGACGGCCCTTTCCATTATTTTGGGTAAATACCTTGGAGGGTAATAACTGAGTTATATGGTGGGTGTATGTTTAATTTCCAAGAGACTATCAAACTGTTTTCCAAAGTGGCTGTGCCATTTTAGAGATCAGCCAGGAGTGTATGGGAGTTCCAGTTCCCTCACGTCCTTGCCAACACTTTCAGCAATTCTAAAAGGTGTGTGGTGATGTCTCATTGTGGTTTCACTTGGATTTCTGTAATTACTAATTATGTCTAGCATTTTTTCATGTGCTTATTTGCCACCCATATATCTTATTTGGTGAAGTGTCTGTTCAAAACTTGTGTCCGTTGTATTAGTTTTCTGGTGCTGCATAACAAATGATCACAAACTTAGCGGCTTAAAATACTACACGTATTGTCTTATGGTTTCTGTGTGTCAGGAGTCTGGCACGGCTTAGCTGAGTCCTCTGCTCAGGTCTCCCCAGGCTGCAATTGTAATGTCATTTAGGCTGACTTCTCATCTGGTGAATTGGCTAGGGAAGAATCCATGTCTAAGCTTATCAAGTTGTTGGCAGGATTCATTTCCTTGAGGGCCCTGGATTGTTACTAGCTGCCTCATCTGGAGGCCAGTCTTAGCTTCTAGAGACTGCCTGCAGTTCCTTGCCATGTGGCTCTCTCCACAGGCAGTACAAAAGATGGCTTTTTGCTTCTTCAGGAGGCCAATAGGTGACTTTCTTTCTCTCTCTGCAGCCTGCCAAGACAGAGTCTTGTGTAACACCAGGTAATAATGGGAGTGACATTTCATCCCCTTTGCCATATTCTGTTGGTTAAAAGCAAGTCATAGGTTCTACCTGTACTCAAGGGGAGGTGATTATACAAGGATTTGACTCACTGGGGGTCACCCTAGGGTGTGTTCAGAAACCCATTATTTTATTGGGTTGTCTGTTCTCTTATTATTGAATTTTGAGAGTTCTGTATACATTCTGGATACAAATTTTTATTAAATATATAATTTTCTTCCAGTCTATGGCAAGTCATTTCATTCTCTTACCAGTGTCTTTCAAAGATCAGAAGTTTTAAATTTTGATGAAATCCAATTTTTTGATTTCTTCCTTTATAGATCATGCTTTTGATTTTGGAGCTAAGAAATCTTTGCCTAACTTAAGGTCACAAAGGTTTTCTTCTATATTTTCTTCTAGAAGTTTTGTGGTTTTAGGTTTTATATTTAGGTCCATGATCCGTTTTGAGTTAATTTTTGTATATCATGCCAAGATACAGATTGGAGTTTATTGTTTTGTTCATGGACATCCAATTGCTGGGGTATTGGTCTGTAGTTTTATTGTAGTATCTTTGTCTGGTTTTAGTATTGCTAATCTCAGAGAACGAAGTATTTCTCTTCTCCAGTTTTCTGGGAGAGTTTGTATGGAATTGATATAATTTCTTCCTTACAATTTTGTCAGAATTTTCCAGTGAAACCATCTGGGCCTGGAAATTTCTTTTTTGGAAGAAATTTCTTTAATAGATATAAGGTTATTCAAGTTATCATTTTCTCCTAGATTAAGCATTGGTAATTTGTATATTTCAAGGAATATGTCCATTTCATTTAAGTTGTCTAATTTATTGGCATAATGTTTTTCATAATATTTTCTTATTATCCTTTTAATATCTGTAGAATCTGTAGTGATATTATCTCTCTCGTCCTAATATTGGTATCACGTCTTCTCTCCTTTTTTCCTGATCAATGTGGCTAGAAACTCATCAATTTTGTTGATCTTCTCAAGGAACCATTTTTTGGTTTCATTGATTTTTCTATATTGCTTTCCTGTTTTCTATTTTATTGATTTTTGCTGTGATCTTTATTATTCCCTTTCTTCTACTTGTTTTGGGTTTAGTTTGCTCTTCTTTTTTTAGTTTCTTAAGGTGGAGGCTGAGGTTTTGAGGCCTGCCTTCTTTTCAGAAAATGTGTTTAGTGCTATAAATCTCCCTACAAGTAGTGTTTTAGCATCCTCCCACACATTTGTGTGTTTTCATTTTCATTCAGCTCAAAATACTTTATATTTTCCATTTTGATTTATTCTTTGACCTGTGCATTGTTTAGAAGTATGTTAGAAGATATTGGGGGATTTTCCAGAGATCTTTCTGTTATTAATTTCTAATTTAATTCTGTTGTGGTCAGAGAAAATACTTTGCATGACTTGAGTTCTTTTCCATTTATCAAGATTTTAGATTTATGGCCCAGAATATGATCTATCTTAGGAAATGTTCTATGTGCACTTGAAAGGAATGTGTATTCTCTTTTTGTTGGGTGGAGTTTTCTATAAGTATCAATTGAGTCAAGTTGGTTGATATTGTTGCTTAAGTCTTCTATGTCCTTATTGATTTCTGTCTATTTGTTCTATCAATTATTGAGAGAAAAGTATTGAAATTATTGGCTAAAATTGTCTCCTTACAGATTTATCAGTTTTTACTTCACGTATTTTGAATCTTTATTATTAGGTCCATCAGCTTTTTGGGGATGTTTTGTCCTCTGGATGAATTGACCATTTTATCATCATGAAATGATTTTTCTTTGCCTCTGATTATATTCTCTACTCCATAATCTACTTTGGTATTACTATAGCCACTCCAGCTTTCTTTTTGTTAGTGTTAGCATAGTATATCCTTTTCTATCCTTTTGCTTTTAACATATTTGTGCTTTTATATTTAAAGTGTGTTTCTTATAGGTAGCATGCAATTGAGTCTTGCTTTTCTCCCCAATCTAATAATCATGGCCTTTTATTTGGATTATTTAGACCATTTATACTTAATGTGATTATTAATATAGTTACATTTAAATCTATCATCTCGCTAGTTGTTTTCTATGTGTCCCATCTATTCTTTGTTCTCATCTTCCTCTTTTCTATCTCCTTTTAGATTGATTATTTTTATTATCCCATTTGTAAGCTGATTATAACTCTTTGTTTTGTTATTTTAGTGGCTGCTTTAGGGTTTGCATTATGCATATTTAACTTATCAATCTACCTTTAAATGATATTACAGCAGATCATGTATAACATGAGAACCTTACCTTAGTATACTTCCATTTCTCTCCTAACGTCCTTTGTGCTATTGTTGCCACGCATTTTACTTTTACATATGTTATAAACTCCAATTACGTTGTGATTATTTTTGGTAACTAATTGTCTTCTAATGATATTTAAATAATAAGAAACAAATCATATATATTTACCTATGTATTTACCATATTGGAGGCTTTTCATTCCTTTCTGTAGATCTATATTTTCATCTGGTATGGTTTTCCTTCTGCCTGTAGGACTTTATTCACCATATCTTGTACTCTAGGTTTGCTGGTGATGAATTCTTTCAGTTTTTGTATCTCTCAAAAGTCACTATTTTGCCTCTGTTTTTTAAAGATAGTTTTGTTTCTACACAATTTTTTTCCGGTAACTTAGAGATATCGCTTCACTGCTTTCTGGCTTGCATTGTTGCTGATGAGATATCTGCTGCCATAGTATCCTTGTTCCTCTGTACGTGCCTTTTTTCCTCTGGCTGCTTATAAGATCTTCTATTTATCATTGGTTTTTAAGCAATTTATTTATTTATTTTTCCCCCAAAGCCCCAGTAGATAGTTGTATGTCATAGCTGCACATCCTTCTAGTTGCTGTATGTGGGACGCGGCCTCACCATGGCCGGAGAAGCGGTGCGTTGGTGTGTGCCCGGGATCCGAACCCAGGCCGCCAGCAGTGGAGCGCGCACACTCAACCACTAAGCCACGGGGCCAGCCCTAAGCAATTTAATTATGATGTGTCTTGGTGTAGTTTTGTTCATGTTTCTTGTACTTGGCATTTATTGAGATTCTTGAATCTATGGATTTATAATCTGGAAAAATCTCAGCCAATATTCAAATATTTTTCTGTCTTTCCCTTTTACCTCTCCTACTTTAACTTCAATTACGCATATATGAGTTATTCCACAGCTTACTGATGCTCTGTTCATTTAAAAAATTCTTTTTTCTCTCTGAGTTTTATTTTCAACAGTTTCTATGGACGTACTTTCAAAGTATACCAGTGTTTTCTTCTGTAATGTCTAATCTGCTATTAATTTTACACCATTCAATTTTAGCTCACATATGGTAATTTTTATCTCTAGAAGTCCAACTTTTTTTGTATCTTTCAAGTCTCTACTTAGATTTTGAATTATAGTTATAATAACTGTTTAATATCCTGGTCTGTTAATTCTAATGTCCATATCAATTTTGAGTTGGTTTCGATTAATTACTTTTTTTCCTTATCATGGATTGTATTTTCCTGTTTCTTTGTATGTCTGGTAATTTTTTGTTGGATGCTAGTCATTGTGACTTTTACCTTGTTTAGTGCTGGATATTTTTATATTCATATAAATATTCCTGAGCTTTGTTCTGTGATGAAATAGTCTGTGATGAAACTGGGAATAGTTTGACCTTTTTGGGTCTTGTGCTTAAGATTTGCTAGGTAGGATCACAGCAGTACTCAATCTAGGGCTTATTATTCCCAACTCTTAAGGCAAGACCTTGGAATTATGAAGTTTTACAGCATGGCTGATGGGAACAGTCACTGTTCCTGGCCCTGTGTGAACACAGGACACTATTCCCTCTACTCCTTTTGGATGATCCTTTCTCTGGCCTTGGATATTTTCCACACACACTTGCTGATCAGTGCTCAACCGACTATTCAATGAGATCCTTCTCCTTATCTCCAAGTTATCTCTCTGTGCATCTCTCTCCTCTTCTACTCTGTCCTGGAAACTCTAGTTGCCTCAGTCTCCTGGACTCTAAGCTTTGTCTCCTCACTAAAGGAGCCTGTTGGGCTTTATCTGGGTTCCCTTCCTTGTGCCTTGACCTGAAGACTCTCTCAAACTAGGACTACCATAGGGCTCACTTTGTTTACTTCTTGTCTCTCAGGAATCACTGTTCGTTGTTGCCTGATATTCAGTGTCTCAAAAACCATTCATTATATATTTTGTCAATATTTTGAATGCTTTAGGCAGGAGGGTAATTGTCCCTCCTACTTGACTGGAAAATTTAATCCTCCTTTATTTTTCTTCATAATTTTTATAAACATCTGACATTAAATATTTATTTGTTTTTTTAATTTCTTATTACAATGCAAATTCCATGAGAACAGGGACTTTTTTGTTCACTACTGAGTCCTTTTTAGCTAGAATAATGCCTGTTATGTAATAGGTGCTCAATAAATATTTATTAATGAATGACAGAATGAGTTAATGAATGAATGCAGCCTAACACCTAGCCACCATTCCAGCCACATAAGTCTCCTCATGCCTTCTACCCCTGTCAGGTCTCTGCCTCTGTGCTCCTGCTCCTGCCTGAAAAAATTCTCCCCTCTCCTCTCTAAAAGGTTTGCCCATCTTTCAAGCTCCAGCTCCCAAGTGTCTGCCTCCAAAAACCTGTCTTTGATTGTTCTGGCTGACTCAGATTTCTCCCTCCTCCAAGCCCTTTCAGCACTTAGAGTCAGAACCACATAAGACACAACTTCTTTGCTCCCTTTTAAGGTAGTGTGAGCTCTTTGAGGACCTTCCCGCATATGTCTCTCTGCACCTAGCACAGTGCTAGTCTCAAGAAGTACGTGTTGGTAAAGGTTAGAGTCTCTGCTCTTTGCACACCTTGTGGGTGGAGAGATTCTCTTCTTTTTCCTCAGTTTCCAATTTTTCCACAATAGTGCCTGACAGATATTTTACAAGCTAGTGATCTGTTCTTTTTGAAGTTTCCAGAAGCCAAGGTGTCTTAATTGGGTTGGAACAGAGAATTTGGAAGACCTTTGAGGTTTGGAGTCAGAGCACAGGGGTTGGAAATGGGCTCTGGAAGGAAAGGGGCAGCATTTGGGGTGAGGGACTAATATTTGATGAGCATTTATTCTAGCCAGTCACATTGTCTATTATCTCTTAATTGGTCCACTGAACCACAGCCTCACTATGCTAAAATCAAGGCTGACATGTTGAAAGAGTGTTGCTTATTAATGAAGTTCTTTATGGTAAAACATGCCGCTGTGGACTGAATTGTGTCCTCCTCAACTGAATTGGGTTGAAACCCTAATGCCCAGTGTGATGGTATTTGGAGATGGGGTCTTTGTGAGGACATGGTAAGATGGAGGCCATCTGCAAGCCAAGAAGAGAGCTCTCATCAGAACCGGACCATGTTGACACCCTTATCTCAGACTTCCAGCTCCAGAACTGTGAGAAAATAAATTTCTGTTGTTTAAGCACCCTGTCTATGGTATTTTGTTATGGCAGCCTGAACTGACTAAGACACATGCCAATCAGTGTGTCATGATTCAGGTAGATTGGCAAGAGGAAGTTGCATCCCAGGAGAGACATGCTTGTCACTTCCCTTGCTTGGCCTGGTCAAGAATCATGTAGTGTTGATATTCCCGATAGATACACTTGAGAGTCACCCCTACATAGTGCCCAGTTGTTCCATTTCCTTTGTTGGTAGGGCTGAGGGAGGGCACCTTGCAGTGTGGCTCTTCCTGGACCCTTTCCGTTTCTTTTTTCCTTTTTTTTTGTGAGGAAGATCAGCCCTGAGCTAACATTTGTGCTAATCCTCCTCTTTTTGCTGAGAAAGAGCGGCCCTGAGCTAACATCTATTGCCCATCCTCCTCCTTTTTTTCCCTTTTTCTCCCCAAAGCCCCAGTTGATAGTTGTATGTCATAGTTGCACATCCTTCTAGTTGCTGTATGTGGGACGCGGCCTCAGCATGGCCAGAGAAGCAGTGCGTCGGTGCGCGCCTGGGATCTGAACCCGGGCCGCCAGTAGCAGAGCGCGTGCACTTAACTGCTAAGCCATGGGGCCAGCCCTCCCTTCCCTTTCACTGGGGCCAAGGTCACGCTGACTGAGGCTGTAAAAATGGGTTAGATGCCCCTTGCTTTGTGGGTCCAGGCAGCTTTTAGGAGGAAGTGGCTTCCCTTTGTTAGATCATGGGGACAGTACTTTATGCCCTTGAAGCATGAGGTTAGCTTGGAGGCTGAACTATGGGAATCTTTGGCCTCGCTCACCAATGAATGGCAAGTCCCTGGAGGGTAGCTCAGTCTACTGGTAGCTCCTAATCCACATAGATCATGCTCCAAACCCCCATCAGTTCTCCATGAAGTTCCTACTGTGGCAGCTTTCTCCTCTTTTCTTTTGTTTCTCTACCACTCAACCAGTGGGATCACCTCCCCCTGCTGCCATCAAACACAACTGTGTGACCCCTTCTCTCGCTTGCTCCTGATGGAAGGATAGTCTCACTACCACCCCTCAGCTCTCCCAGCAAATTGCCTGATTCCCCTCTTCCTGGTAATAGCCTATGGGCATTGCCCTTTGTCCACTTCCCCAATTAATGCTTTCAGGATGATCTCCACCTCTCGTAAAATCTCCCCTTTGGCTGGAATTGAGCTTGCCTGCCAAATAAGAGGCCTGTTGGTTCATAGAAAGAAGATACCTTGGAAGGTGTCTAGCCAACCAGAAAAACCAATGCTAGCATTTTTTTAGACCTGGTGCATGTCCTGGAGTGAGCTCCACAGTGACTACAATTCCCTTCTGGGCATGTGGCCATTTGGGACCCCAAAGATAACAGCTTAGAGGTGTTTCTGTTTTGAAGTTTTTTCTTTTTTATAAACATTTTCTGTTTGAAAAGAATCTGGATTTTACAAATTTCACCTGCCCAAGTTTATGGTTTTAGGTCTTTTGTCTCTCTAGCCATCAGGGAAAGAATAACTTTGGCAGAAGTAAAGGTGGACTGGCCACTCTTATCTCTGTCAAACTCGGCTCACTCTGTCCACCGGCTCACACGACAGGGATATTCTTCCCGCGCTGATCTTGGCAAGCTGGATGTGATTTGTGGTAACACTCAGATTCCCCTGCCGGGGTGTGCACAGCGTGTTTGGACACATGGTCTTGTAAAAATGATATCTTGAACTTTATTTATTTGTGCTCCTCTTGGAGCTGGTTGTCTTGGGGTCTTGGGCACCCGAATTGGCAGCAGCTCTGCTTGGCCTCCAGTGGGAGCCACTGGGAGATGGGCAAATCACTTCTCTGTGCAACAAATCTTTAGAGACAGTTGTACTGATTGAAAGGGAAATTTCTCAATAAACTCATTTATGAGTAGAACCTATGGTGCGGAATGGTAGCTCATGGAATACATCTGGGGAAATTTTAGTGGCACCTCTTCTCTAGTGTGACACCTTTAGCACTATTGACTCTGTTAACGTCAGCCCACCTTGGGTTAATAGCCTCTAAAGGATGGACAATCTGGATCAGGTAGAAAAGGATTATCTCCCTCTCGTTTAAACCATGGACTCCACTGTCCCAATCCACTGGTCTACAGTTTTGTCCTGCAGTCATTAGGGGGCTAAAAAGAGTTATATGAGCAGAAGGGCTTTCAAACTCTTTGGGCTCTCAACATATTTTCTCTCCAGGTTCTTGAGGTAGAAGTCTCATTTACTAGCAGAGTGTAGAAAACTTAAAATTGGGTTTAGTTGCCAAGTGTTCCAGCAAACGTGGGTCTTTCCTTCCTGGTGTCTGGTTTGATAAGAACTATTTATGGTCAAAAACAAAGCAAAGCAAAACTCCCAAAAGCAAAACACACACACAAAATTAACTGGATTGGTGAAGACCTGTGCAAGCCAAAAATCAGAGGTGTCCAACTGGGACCATATCAAATTTAAAATCTGTTAGAACTTTTACATTGCCTGGAAAACACTTAGTTGTAATAAAACTTAGTGAGATTACCTGAATGTGTCTGAGAGATCTGATAATAAAAACTGATTTCAGGACAGTTACCTGAGGCATAAACCTGTGGATTAGGACCATGGGGCTCAGATTCCAGGTGAGCTCTTGTGGGCTTATTTTCCCAGCTCTAAAACCCATCCATCCCAATGTCTGCAGATCCCTAATTGCTCTTGGTGAAGCCCCTCACATTGTGCAAACTGCAGCACCCGTGTTAAAAACTGTGGCTGAATACATGCCAGAGGAAGATCATTTGTGTCTCCAGCTGTTACTGAACTCTGAAGGGTGGCTTCCCAGCCCTAGTGACTTGCTCACGCTTATTGACTCTATGAACAAATTGGCTGGACAAAGATGATCATTTATCCTATCTTAAAAAAGATCTCTCTACTTCTCTCAAACACAGATTTACTAGTTTTTGGACATTCTGTAAAAAATGTATATTTGATGAACTAAATGAAGCCTAGGTTTTCCAGACCAATGTTTTATGTGAGGAGCAGACAGGCTCTTACAGGGCTTTTCAACCACAGACCGTGTTTTTAACCAATTACCACCCTGTGGTGAAGTGCGCCAGGAACAGTACTAGATCATGTGCGGTTTTTGCTGACTCTTCCTTAGCCTTCACATTGGTTATGAACTAATACATGAGCTCATCAAAGACCTACAGTTATTGATACCACACGTACTTGGTACTACAATTTCATAATAGCGGTCAGCGTCAGTAGATGGAGCAGTGAAATCAGGGAAGTGTTTTGAACCCCATCACATCAATTTGTTTCTTAATGGTTTGATATCACCTTCTGGATGAATGGAGCTCCCCCTGCCCCATGGTGAATGGAAAGGCATACATCATTTTATATTCAGATCATACTTTTCATCATCTTGAGCTAGGAGCGACCTGGAGAGACAAGGGGTCTGACACCTGCTGCCAGAAGGAGACCTCCAGAGCAATGATCACAGAAGCAATGCTACCAATTTTGGTAGATGTTTCTAACTACCTGCTTTAACTGCTTTATAAACAAAAATAGTGTACGATTACCAGCATGGACTTTGGCTCCAACTACCTGGGTTCAAATCTACGTTTTGCCATTCATTAGTTGTGTGGCCCTGTGCCTCATTTTCTTCGTCCGTGAACAGTGGTAGAGCCTACCTTCCTGGTGAGTTTACATGACTTACTACGTGTAGAATTCTGGGAGTAGCCTGGCATATGTAAGGCTTTGCTGTGAAACCCCACACATTTTGCTCCTGTGCATATCAATTTAAAAATTCTGGGCTAAAATTCCCATGGCCATTGCCCATGGTGTGGCCTTGCTCACCCATTCGTCTGTGCACTGGGATCGACCGACTCCTTACTAAGGAGAGTCTTGGCTTTGCCTGCTTGTTGGTGCCTCCAGTTGACAGAGGGATGGCTTCTCCTCAGCCGTTCTCCTTGAGGGGCTCCTCAGCTCAGCTCCTACAGGAGGGTACTGCTGACCCTTGGCTCTGCTGCTGGCTAAGGTGCACGCGTTTGAAATGGCAGCCCAGACTAGCTGCACCACAGCTGCTTTTTGGGGTGAACAACCCTGAGCTCATTAGCTCTCAATACGGAGTTAAAAAAAAACTCTGCTAAGAGAAACAATATCTAAGGAGATTGTTCAAGTGACAAAGTGGAGTCTAAAGTCTAAATAGTCTAAAATCTATCCCAGATCAAGTCACATCATTAGAGTTGGGCACTGAGACCACATCACTCTGTCCTTCCCGTAACCCTCCCCTGAATCCTACTGCTTTCCCTAGATGGGCCTTTGCGGGGGTGCTCCCAGTCCATGTTGGGAGTAGTTGAAGCCAAAACTTGGTGGTGTTTACTACAAGGATGTTCTCATTGCATCACATAGGGGTCTTCCTTAAGAGGCTTCTCTGGAACACTCCTCTCCGGTCTTAGTGCCAAATGCAGCTCTACCTCTGGTCATCTGGGGTTTCTCTTAGGAACCCTGTGAATTATATAAATGATCAAGCTTCCCTTTCCACATTGGCTTCTATAACGTTTGGGATCAAGTGTGTGGCCAACTCCTAGATCTCTGTCATCTTCACTATTCCAGCCTCATTTCTGGCTTCTGCTTTTTCCCTACCTTAATTACTTTTCTTTTCTACTTTCAGTTTCAACCTTTGTCTTGTTGCCCTAATGTAATCTCATAAGCCTCCTTAAAACTTATCTGGAGCAAAGTGAGGATAAACGTGAATAAATAAGTAACTCCAGGGAGTATGTGTTGCCATCCCCACTTTAGACATAAAGAAACTGAGGCCCTGAAGGGTAAATCAACTTGCCCAGTGTCATAAAGCTACTAGTAAGTGGATAGCCAAGGTCATGCTCAGGCCTGGCTGACTCTGCAGCCTGGTCTCTTTTCACTCCCTTCCTCATACTCAGAAATGTAATCAGAAAGAGGTGTACTGGGAGGTAAGAGGAGCTGCTGACACAAGCAGCTGATGGAGTGAAACTGATGAGAACTGAAAGCTACACTTCTATTTTACTTTTAGGAAGGACATATTTAGGGAACATTTTGGTCATCAGGGTATAAGTAATCCGTAGAGTCAATCCAAATTTCATTGTAACCTTGATTAACTGAGACTGGTTAGCTTGGGTAATTGAATTGTCAAGTTAACTGAGAGTCAACTCAATAGACTGCTCTTTTCCACCCTGACTATTGAAAGTCTTCTTGTCATCTCTGACTATTTTCCTGCTTCAGTTACTATAATGTAATGCACATCCTGGTATCGCTATTATAATCTCGACTCCACCCAACACCCAGTGCAATGCCCAGAATATCGTCGGCCCTCATCATGCCTCTTGACTCTGTTGAATGTTAGGAGGGTTCTTGGGCTGGGCGGTCAAGCTTGCGTTTATCATTTCTCTCTGAGCAAGACAGTAGGTGGACTCATAGATTGTTGGGGCAGGACGCTGACCCCCCTGCAAGCATGCATATGCTCCTCAACCCACCCCACTGGCTGTCTAGTTCACTGACCTGAAATGAGGGGGAATCTTCAAAATGTTACTGTCAGAGACAAGTCTATTTTGCTGTGATTTGCCTGTTTCACTTAAAATAGAAGCTCAACGATTTTGGTTAGTTGCTTGAGAGTCTGCATTGGCAGGATTCTGGTTAGTCAAAGTTCTGTTTGCCTGTATGAGTTTCTCATTATCCATAGCCATTTATTGAGTCCCTTCTGTGCCCAGAAAAATGTGCTGGGCTTTGAGAATACAGAGACGGGTGAAGACTAGAAAAGTAATTTCATGGTGATGAGCAGACCAAGCTGGCTGTGGTTGGGTTATACGTCGAAGGCAATGTGAATCCTCTTCTGTGGTATATCGGCAAGACCACTGACTCTGGCCTCAGACCACCACTGACCTTCCACAGGACTCGTGCAAAGTTCCTCAACCCCGCTGAAACTCAGTTTCCTCATCTGTAAAGTGGGATACAAATGTCTATTCAGAGCATCGTTAGAAAGAACAGAGATAATATATGTGAAGGCCTGGCATGTAATAGATGCTCAATAAATGGTAGCCAGTAATATTGTGCTTCTGAGTGTTCTCTGCTCAGACTCCCTTTTAGAACTGTTTTGAGAATGGATGGTATAATTTCTGTGAGGTCCTCTTGGATGGCAGGTTGAAGGGCCAAGGCCACTGTAAGTTACAGTCTACGGACATGCATGTCTATACATACCCCAGCCTGTGTAAATACACGACTGAGTGTAATCGTCTGCATCATAGTGAAGATTTGCATGTGCGGCTCTCAGGCGTGTTACAGCAGCCAGGGCCCGCCTCGCACATTCATCAAGCTACACAGCCGCCCAACAGAAAGAACATTGTGTTCTGTGCTTGTTCCGCACGCTTTATGCTGAGAGAGAGCAAATCAATAGGAGAAAATGTGGATTTGTTCTGCTAAGAAGAGGGGTGGGGGCTGTAGGGAGTGGTAAGGAAAGGGAACTGAAAAAGAGCGAGGTGGAGAAAGGATAAATGGAAGGGATGCTAGGAGAAGGGAAGGGGAGGACAGACACAGAGTGGGTCCCTTCTCTGCTGGTTTGTAACTTCTCAAGTCCAGAAAGCTTCTTTGCATTTCAGATTGAAATGACATCCACAAAACTGGGGTAAGGAGTTGAGAACTTTCCTTGCTGTGGCCATGTCAGTGGTCCACACCGGGGACAGCCTAACCTCTTCTGTTCTCTTGCACATCTCTCTCTCTCCTTCCTTTTTGGTTTGATGTTTTCCCTTTCCCTCCTCTCTCCCCCTGCTTCCCAGTACTCCCTCTTCTTGCTCTCCTCTTCCAAACCCCAGGGTTGGTGCACAGGTATTTCGTTCACTAACTGAACTTTTCCACTGCCCCCGTCCCCTAACCAAGCCATTAACACGCAGCTGCTCAGTGAAACACACGCTCAGCCTGTAATTAACTGAAGTTCAGTTGCCAACCAAGCCGTGTGCCGACTTGTCCTGCAGGGAGAGGTGGACGTGCATGTCTGGGGAAATGACGGCATCCGGAACGCTGCCCAGTCCAGGCAGCCCAGAGCCGCCGGTGGGACCAGGGATGGAAAGCCTGAGGGATGGCACAGGGCAGGGGGTGATGGGATGTGGCAGGAGTGAGACAGTTCCCAGCCCCCCCCACCCCGCCCCCAGGACTGGCGAGTGCTGAGGGGCAGCCTGAGTTCTCGTGCTGCCAGGCTGAGCAGACAGGGAGGAAACACCGTGAAGAGGAAAGAGCTCTGGACCGGGATTCTGGAGGCCCAGAGTCCTCCCAGCTGACTTACCTGCTTTGATCCTCAACTTCCTCAACCTTAAAATGGGGACAAGGACCTCCACCCTGCTACTCATGGAGCTCTCGGAGGCTCCAACGAGGTGAAGAGAGGTATTGGTCAGGAAGCCTTCTCTAACTGTGGGGGGTGGGGCGGGGGAGCGTGTTATGCTTGGCCGCCGTAACAGAGTACCGCAGACCGGGTGGCGTAAACCACAGAACTGTATCTTCTCACAGTTCCGGACACTGGAAGTCCAAGATCAAGGTGTCGGCAGGTTTGGTTTCTTCTGAGGCCACTCTTCTTGGCTTGTAAATGGCTGTCTTCTCCCCGTCTCCACGTGGTCTTCCCTCTGTGTGTTTCTGTGTCCTAATCTCCTTTCCTTATAAGGACACCAGTCATACTGGATCAGGGCCCACACTACTTAGCTAGTTTTAACTTATTCACCTCTTTAAAGACACTGTCTCCAAATGCGGTCACATTCTGAGGTCCTGGAGGTTAGGACTTCAGCATATGAATGTTGGAGGGACACAGTTCTGCCCATAGCACATGGCTATTTCTATTGTGATCGGTCATCCCTGGGGTTAGGGTGTATTTAGCAGATGAGAGTGTGTGCACCCATGGCAGATGGGAGATTGGAGAGTGGCTTCCAGAGGACCTGTGGGACTGGGCCAGCCCTTGGAGGATGGGAGCTGGAACCCAGTGGTGTCCAGCAAGGCTCCTCTCCTCTGTGGTCCATCTTCCTGCCACAGCTCTACTGTAACAGCATGTCCAGTGGGACTTCTACTGCTGCTCACCATTGGAGGCTTGGGCCCAAATCTGTCCAGACACTTGCTGTGGGGCGTACAAAGAGGTAACAGAACTGGCCCTGCGGTCTCCAGTCACTGCCCCAGCCTCTACCCGCTCCCTCCCTCATTTGTCTGTGAGGCATTCTGTGACTTCTCCTTTCCTTTTATGTTGGGGTGGGAGGCAACCCCTTCCAAAGGCGATGATGAGGGAGGAGATAATCACTCACAGAAACTGGGCTGTGCAAGCTCTATCCTCCCCTGGATTCTCGCTGAGCTCGGGCGCTGGCAGGCTCTTCCTGGTGTTAGCATTGGAATGGTATGTGAGGCAGTGAGGGAGCTCGAGGGATGCTGGCATGTGCTGGCAGGAGTTGAAGGTGAATAATAACACAGACCCTGGTGCCTGCTTCTCACCTGTGGTCTCTGGTGGTGGGAGAGTGGATGGAGCAGCCCCTGGGTGGAGGCAGGGACAGTAGAAACAGGGTGAGCTGCCTGGACTGAAGAGAGTGGTGGCTGCCCTGCCTAAGTCCTAGGGTTCAGTGTGAAGGGTTCTGGAGGCTGGGGCGGGAGGCTGGAGCTCAGTGACAGTGTACATGCCAGGAGGGCAGCATGCGGGGGGGGGACCCAGGAGGGCTGAAGAGAGGAACCCTTGCTCCTCTCTGTTATCAGCAATGGTGACTCTGGCACAAGGAGCAGGATTGCCAGGAAAGGGATTCTGGGAGCTGCCCAGGTACTGGGTATCTGGCTTCCCCAGTCAATCCTGTAAACAGTAGGCACCCCAAACCCAGCCTACTTGGCACCAAAGTAATCTAACTCTCCTATGACTGGCCATGTTGCTCCACATCTACCCTATTTAGAGGGAGAGCAGACAGGGAGGGCAGTCTCCACTGCAATGGGGACCACACTTACATGTCCAGCAGAGTTGCTGGATGCCTCTCTGTGGGGGAGTGGGAGGATGGAGGCCTTGTGCCTTCTCTTCTCTGACTGACTAAGGCTTGTATGTTTCTCTTTTTCCAACAAAGCCTATTCCTTAATCTACGCCACGTGATGTTGTAGAGCTGTGCACCGAGTGCTGACCCACAAGGACTCACCTGGCAGAAAATGCTTGAAGAAAACCATGTGCTCAGGCGGAGGTGACCTGCGGCCCATGGAGCCAGGCTGAGCAGAGAGAGACCGGGAAGACCTCTATCTTAGTCTGCTCAGGCTGCCATAGCAAGATAACACAGGGGGACCTTAAACAACAGACATTCATTTTCTCACAGTTCTGGGGGTTGGAAGTCCAAGATCAGGTGCTGGTAGAGTGGTTTCTGGTGAGCATGCTCTCCCTGGCTTGCAGACGGCCACCTTCCCTCTGTGTCCTCACATGGCCTTGTTCTCTGTGGGCATGGAGAGAGAGCTCTAGTATCTCTCCTTCTTCTTGTCAGGACGCCAGTGCTATGGGATTAGGGCCTACCCATGTGACCTCATTCAACCTTAATTACCTCCTTAAAGGCTCTATCTCTAAAAACAGTCACACTGGGCATTAAGGTTATGAATTTTGGAGGATATGCTTAGTCCATAAGACCTCCATGCCACTGGAAGGCAGCCAGTTAAAAAGATGCCTCCTCTCTCATTCTGCCTCCCTGCCCCAACACACGAGAAAAGGAGAGGGAGGAGGTGTTCCTGAGCTGGTCCTCACACCTCCTTCCAGTACTCCTGGCGGAGGAAAGGAAGACACAGAAGACCAGACCACATCCTCTCGCTCTCCCAGCGCTGGGGCAGAAGCCTGCTCAGGGCTGAGGATTGGAAGAGCTTTAAGTGGGCCAGATTGAAGCCTATGGTGGACTGAGCTTTTTAATAATCAGAATCGACTGGTGAGTTAGAGAATCTGCCCAGGCGCCATTAAGGGATCTGCTCTACACGGAGGAAGAGACTGGATTTAGACCCGCATTGAGGTCAGACTGCTAACAGACAGGCTCCATCACTGTGGGCACCGAGTCCTTTGCTCTCGGAGGAAATTTCCGTCATCCGCAAACTCCCTTGGCGTGCAAACCCTCCAGGAATGCCCACCCAAGGAGCTGTGCGTGGACGGCCGGCTCGCAGGGCGCAGAGCTCCAGGGGGCACACAGGGAGACGGGACGGGACAGGGGTGGACGAAGGACAACATAGGGCACAGCATGGCCTCGAGGCTCTGGTGCTTCTCAGAGGAGCGACATCTGGGGAAGTAACAGCCAGACGGCAGCTGGGAGACCAGGACGAATGGTGCTTCCAGCCAAAAGACCCAGAGGCAGCAGGGGCTTGACCTGTTTCAGAACCCAGTGGTTCAGCCCAGGGCAGCGTTTCCTGGCTTTGGAGCTCACAGACCAGAAGGAACAAATAAGAGTTGGAAATTGATAGAGGATTAACAGCTTTGTGTTTTGCCAAGACAGTACACTAAGAAAAAACCCTGCTGTCTGTTATCACCCTTTCCTAAAAGAAAAGATATTTTAACACCCCTCTGCCCCGAACAAAAGAAGAGAGAAAGAACATAATCTCAGAACGACTTGTAGTCTTTTAAATTGAATAAATACAGCGTTGGGAAAACTTGTCCCTTTTTTTGTTTTTTTTTTACTAATTTTGCTGAGCCTGATGAAAACTTCAGTAATCTGTGCTGAAGCTTGGCTATTACGCCTGTGTGTGGCTGTGTATGTGAGTGTGAGCCCATGTGTGGGAAGGCGAGTGTGTGAATGTCTCCGTATGTGTGAGTGTGAGCGTGCGAGTTTGTGAGTGCATGGATGAGTGTGCATGCACTTGTGTGTACGTGTGTGTTGGGTGGGGGAGGAGGGGAGAGACGCGTGAGTGTGATAGGAGGAAGAGGGAGCCGCTGCTGCAGGAGCTGGAGTTGGCACATTATCCGCAGGACCTTGACTCGCTTAAAGTCCGCCCACAGATACGAGGGACAGTCTTCCCCTCGGTCCCCTCTCCGCCATCACCCCATATGCTCTTTCCACTCCTTTCCTCTCCCACTCTAATTGCCATCACTGAGCTGACCCACCAGGCCCAAGCCCTGGACGGAGGAGAGGCGGGTCAGCAGCTCCGCCAGCTTCTCACATCCTGCCCAGAACTGGTGTTCTGTAAAGGAGCCTCTATACCCGCCCGACACACGGTCACTCCGGGCAGCAAAACTGGGCCAAGCCCTTGTTCAGCAAAGGACTCAGCTCTCTCGGGACCTGGCCCTGCCTGAGCCTCTCACATGGTTTATGGCCTTGAGGCAGTGACACTGCCCTTCAGCCTCTCCCCCCCACTCCCCCCAGCACCCCCAGCTGGGATGGAGCCACAGGCAACCTTGAAGCTTCCTGGAGGGACCTTTGGCCTCCCTCCCATTCCATGTGGGAGAGCTGACCTTGGTCCAAACTCCTGGACTGGGCTTGGGGTTCTCCCTGCTGGTCCCAAACCAACTCTTGGCCCCTCTGCATCACCCCTCCCCTTGGGGAACAACTTGCCCCAGTCAGGCTGACTGCCACCCAATCCCTCCAAAATTCGGCATCATCTCTTGCCTCCATGACTTTGTTTTTATAGTTCTCCTCTCCTGGAAAGACTGCCTTTCCAAACAGTAGCCCAACTTCAACCGTCTGCTAAAATGCCACCTCCTCCAGGAAGCCTTCCTGCACTACTACAATGAGAGATGACTTTGCCCACCAGGGTGAGGGGAGTATGGGGCCTGGAATCCAACTTCTAAATTGTCCCCCATTTTTAAAAACAGGTACTCCCTGCACCAGCCTCCGACTTGCCTTTCTGCATGGTTTTATTGTTAGAGATTATAAGATTCAGATGAATCTACTCGGCTGGCCCCCCTGTGCTGATTTTGCCCAGTTCTTTTTAAAGCCATACTTTTGCTTTTACTGTTTTTAAGTTTGTGTTTTTATGGAGTCATTTTTTTTACACTTATTATTTCTCATTGATTTCACTTTCTTGTTTAGTGTTTACTATAAAACAGAGAACAGGACATGGCAGCCCAAGGGGCAGGACAGGAGTCCAGTGGTCCTGGTTGCCCCGGCTCTGCTAGGGGGACAAGGCAGCTGGGCCTTGAGCAGGACCGAGTCAGGCTCAGTCCCAGCTGCACGCCTCGGCCCCTCACCACTTGGGGATCAACTGTACCTCTCTGAGCCGTGGTGTTTTCCTCTGTAGACAGAGAGAACGAGTGGGAAGGCACTGGCTCTTGTAAGAATTACCTCGGATGGTGCCTGTAGGGCTGCAGCACGGCGCGTGGGCCGTGCCAGGCACTCACGAAAAGAAGCGTCTCCTCCCTGTTTTCATTCTGCAGGCAGAGTCTGGGGTGGTCTATGGGAAGCCCTGGCTTCTGTGTGGAGGAGGGCCGCCGGTCCCAGCACGGTGCCTTTGTGAGCCAGAGGGGCGCCCTCTGGGCAGACCCGGGCCCCTGGGGGGCGGAGGGAGCTTGGCTGGTGGGGCCGACTGCATATCTGTGGGCAGCTGCCTCAGCGACGCGGAAGGCAGCCAACCCGGTGTTTAACACTCCCCGGTCCTGCCCGGGGGTTGATCAGCACGTGGGCCACAAAGCCAGCCTCAAAGGCAGCTGGGGGCCTGTGAGGCAAAGGTGTCTGGGTGCAAAGGTCTCTCACAGCAAAGGTCTTCTGGGTGGGGGGACACACCACTCTCTTTTTCCGTGTGTATGCCATGTTCCTCTGTGTGAACACAAGCTCCTTGAGGGGAGGGACTCCCACTTTGTATTTCTTGCTCTGCCCCCTACTTCCTGGCATATGTGAGGTGCATAATAAACGCTTGTCTTAAGGGCACAAGAGTGAGAGGACGGAGGGAAGAGGCTGAGAAGGGAAGGAAGAAGGGCCTATGAAGCCCCACCTTCCAGCTGCAGCCTCTGAGGTGTAGGCGGGTGGCACCAGCTCGTGAGTCTCCTCCTTCAGTCTCAAGTTCACAGACCTGTTACCCGGTCAGACTGCAACAGAATTGCTGTTCCAGTTTCTCACGTGCTCTTGCACCGTGACAGACCTGTAGGAGCGGTAGGCGGTGCCTCTTGCCGAGGACTTTCACACTCTGGGCTCATGTGGGAAGTCAAGTGCTCCGGGGAAAAACGCAGACTTAACCTCATTGTTATTCTTTCCTTCAGCAGATCCTGCCTGAGCGCTGACCCAGTGCTGAGCACTCTTCCGGGACAGACTGGGATTGTTGGCCGCAGGCCTGCCCGCAGGGAGGCATGTGTAACCATGTTATCAGCTGTGGTCTTAGTCACCTACCTGTCTAGACACAGCTCTGAGGGACTTGGGTATTGGGAGCAGAAGTGGGGCCCAGTGTGGATAAGTTCGGCACGAGGGGCGGTGAACGTGGAGTGATGAGAGGGCCACGGGGTCAGCTGTGACCAGCCTCCGTTCTGCCACCCCGGTGAGTTTCTAGGATGTGCATTTGACCGCCTCAGCTTCTCGCGAAAGCAGCCGCTCCCAGCGGCTCCCCTCTTATCTGTCCAGTTCTAGCCCTTAGCGTGACCTGAACGGTCCTGCTCACCTCTCCCCTCTGGAGCCTGGGCCTCACACCGCACACACCAGCCAGGTAACCTGCTCGTGGCTCCCAGGGGCGTCCCCTGAGACTGTGTTCCTCACACCTTTGCTTGGGCATTTCCCTCTGTTTGAGATGTCCTTACCCACCTCCGTTGTCCCTTGGCTGATTCTTTCTCAGCGTCTGGGGCTTATTTCAGGTAGCCTTCCTTGCTCCCTCAGGCTGGATTAGGGACACAGCAAGCTCCTAGAGATCTCTTGCTAAGACCGTGATTCAGATTCAGTGTGGCTGGAATGGGGCCCAAGATATGCATTTTCTCACAAACTCCCAGGTGATGCTGATGCTGCTGGCCCCTGGGCTGTACTTCAAATAGCAGTGCAGTCTAGGCTGCAGGGTCTGCTTCAATACAAGATGTCTACCACAGGCCTCTTAACCTTTTGGGGCTCAAGGACTCCACTGGAATCACGTGAACGTTTTGGACACTCCTCCACAAAATGCACACGGACAGATCTTTTTGTGTATCTTTTCAGAGGTTATATTGCCTCCTGAAGCTCATCCATGCACTTCCAGGTTGGAGATCCCCTCAGGGCCAGCGCATAATGCAATGGCTAACTACGTGGGCCCATGCGTTCAGAAACCAGCTTTGCCACTTAGCTGGCTGCCCTCTCCAAGCCTTCGTTTCCTCGTTAGAAAAGTTGTTTAAACTTTTAGAAAAAGATAATACTAGTAGTAACTTTCTCATAGGATTATTGTAAGGATTAAAACTGATAATACAAGAAAAGTCCTAGCACAGGGTCTGTTAAGCTCTTGATAAATATTCTTCTTCTTCTTATCATTAACAACTGATGTGCGTGGAGAAGAGCTGGTGGGGGGATGGGCACCCCAGAGAAGCAGCACTAACTGAGCACTCCCCTCTTCCTGGCACCCCTCAGAGTGAGCGGGGAATTGGGCCGGGTTGTCCCTATTTTCAGTGAGGGCACCAAGGTTTCAGGAGATTGGACCCTGTGCTCAGCGTCACTCAGCTTCTAAGCAGCAGAGAGAGTTTTGCAGCCAGGCCACTCTGCTCCAAAGCTGCTGTTTTTTCTGTATTTCCCTTGGTGAAAGTAAACAAACAAATGGAGGCACGGAGAGGTCTTTTTTTTTTTTCTTATAAAAATATTTAAATCATTTTAATAAAATGATATTAACTTCAATTTTCATCATTTTCAGCAATGTTACAAAGCTGCCTGTGAACTTTTCTCAATGCATTAGTCGCTTGGGTGGTTAATTATTAGCCATTAATTTTGGCGAGGCTTTCTGCAAAGTGACGGCTCCAAAGAGCGATTTACCTGTTTATTCATACTTTCCACCAAATACTTATTTTTCTTTACAACAAACCCAATATTAAATATGCAGCCAGTTTTATTTATTTATTTATTTTTACAAAGGAACCCTGACCTGTAAAAGCCCTTTTCTTTTCTTCCCGGTTTCAAAACAATTCATCCATGCATTTTAGAAGTTATGCAAATAAGCATCCCTTGATTTTAGATGATTTCTCTGGAAGTGATTTTGGGATTCTGTATTAATTACCACTACCGAGGCATTGGGGCTGTCACGTAATGGATATATTTAGCAGGGATGACAAGGCTGATAATTATGCACAAGGAGCCTTAGAAAAGGGATTGTTCATTTTGATGATTAATTTCAGCAGACTTCTGTAGTTTGTTAAACTTAATCAAAAGCAATCAAAACACGCTGGTGTGAATTACAGCAAATTAATTTCAAACCAATGGAAAACACTATGTCTTTCAAATGTGCATGTCGAACTGGAACTTCTGAATGAATCACTCAAAGCAGAGAAGGGTAACTTTCTGAGTGTGGAACATTTGTCTAGAAGTTGACTTAGGATCTGGGTGAGGACTGGGCGGGAGTCTGTAAGGAACCATGCTTTCAGGAAAGACTGAGACTCAGGAATGACCTTCATTTTGGGATGTAAGGCAAACTCACTCTCTGACTTGGGAAAGTCACTTAAACCCAGCTTCTCAGGGCCTCGGTTTCCTGGCCCGTTCAACAACCTAATCTTTGCCTTGCTACTATTATTAGTAAAGAGCAATTTACCTTTCTCCTCTTTACTGAGTATTTACTCTGTGCCAAGTTCTGTGTGTCCTCATTTCCCTTAAACCTGCTGATGGCCCTGTGAGGTTTGTGCCCCGCGGAACAGACAAGGACTCAGTTCCAAGACTCTTGGAGCCCAGCCACTCTCACTCCAGATTATCACTCTAGAGACGTTGTGTTTATTTTCCGCAGACTTCTTTGGTTTGACAACTTAATCAGGAGCAATCAAAATATGCTTATGAACATATATAGAAAATTAATTTAAAGCCAATGCAAAAGATTATATTTCCCTACCATGGAGAATCAAGTGAGAAAATGGCTGTGAAAATATTTTGTAAAATGTTGACTGCTATGCAAATGAACACTGTTAACAGCGAGAGAGCAAGTCTAGCAGATGACGCAGAGGCCAGTTCTACAAAAGAAGACACTCAATTCCTCCAGCTCATGACTCATTATGGGAGGCTAGGCTTATTTTATGAGATTTGTAATTCAGTGGGGCCCATTGAGTCATTCAAACGTTGATTCATTGAACACATTTTCTGAGTTTATCTACCAAGATCGAGGTACATAGAGAGAGACACAGAGCTTGATAAGATGTCATCTTGACCTCTGGGAGCCCATAATGTAGCGACAGAGACAAATTGTCATGATAATCCAAGGATGCATGAGTAGGACCAAATGATGACACTTGTTTGGCACTGTTTTAAGGATGGGAACTTTGTCTCACTTACCAATGTATCCCCAGCACTTGGCACACAAACTGGCCACAGAAAGTATTTGATAAATTTGGTTGAATGAATGAATTATAAATGGGTCCTGGGTATCAGGCGGCCGTCCAGAGTGGATGATATTCAACTGAACCTTGTAAAGATTAACCTCTATTTATGAATAGAGAGGTTCTGAAGGACACCCCAGGATGAAGGAGCAGTGTGACGCGTTGGAGAGGCCTGTCTACTTGGCCTTCTACTGTCTACAACAGCAGAAGAGGCTGGAAGGTGGACTGCGGTCAGGTGGGGCCGGGCTTGGTTCTCAGGCTACAGAGAGTGGAGTTTATTCTGCAGGCTTTGGAGGAAAGGGATGGCCTAACACTGTGACAGTCTGTCGTGCTCTTGAGCCTGACTGCCCGGGGTTTGAATCTCTGTTCCACTCTTTGCCAGTTGAGTTAATTTGGGCAAATTACCTAATCTCTCCACCTTGACATCCTCAAGTGTAAAGTAGGGTTGATGATTGTCTTGTTTCGTGGGGTTGTTGTGAGGATTACACGAACTGTTAGGTTTAAAGCACTTAGACCTATGTCGGATGCAGTTAGCCCTGAGTCGGTGCTAGCTGTTATTAATTGGTGTTCGATGGCCTGGGTCGGAGTCCTAGCTTTGCCACTTGTCAGCTATGTACATAATGACGTAATGGCTCAAGCTCTCCAATCCTCATTTTCCTCTTTTGTAAATGGGGGAGTAGAAGTGCATCTGCCTAGGGGAGGGTGAGATGAGATCATGCATGCAGTTTGCTCAGTGCCTGCCTGAAAGCAAGTCAAATCAACCTGTGGCCCGGGTTGGGAATTCATCACTGAATGATGAGAGGAAGGTTAGATGGGACATGAGAGGTGGGGGACTTGTTTGGAGGCAGTTTGAATGGTCAGTATGAGAAACAGTGAGCTAAGCTTTCGTGAAGCCAAAATGAAGTGGTGACTCGGGCAATGGAGAGGAAAAGGGAGGATGGATGTGAGGGGCCTGCCTGTTGACCCTGGAGGCTTACACAAGGGAAGAGGAGGATACTGAGGTTTCTCACCTGGCTCCTAGGAGTGTGTACACGTGGACTGGGAGGAAGAAGCCGGGAGAAGCAGGTTTGAGGATGAAGAACTGAGATGATGGACTCACTGGTGAGGCAGACGTGTGGTTGAGAGGGCTTCAGGGAACATCTCTTGTAAGCTAATCAAGTTTTAACGGAGTCTGCATTTTTAGGGAAATGAACTTACCCACATTACTTCTTTTCTTTATTTTGGTAAAATATGCATAAAATAAAATTTACTATTTTAACCATTTTTAAGTGTACAGTTCGGTAGCATTAAGTACATTCACATTGTTGTGTAGTCATCACCACCATCCATCTCCAGAACTTTTTCATGTTCTCAAACTGAAAATCTGCACCCATTAAACACTAATTCCCCATTCCCCCACCTCCCAGCCCCTGGGGACCACCATTCTATTTTCTGTCTGTATGAATTTGACTACTCTAGGAACCTCATATAAATGGAATCATAGAATATTTGCCCTTTTATGACTGGATTATTTCACTTAGCACAATGTCTTCAAGGATCATCCAAATTGTAGCATATGTCCAAATTTCCACTTTTTAAAGGTTGAATAGTATTCGATCGTATGTATAAACCATATATATATATTTTTTTTTGTGAGGAAGATCAGCCCTGAGCTAACATACATGCTAATCCTGCTCTTTTTTTTGCTGAGGAAGACCAGCTCTGAGCTAACATCTATTGCCAATCCTCCTCCTTTTTTTCCCCAAAGCCCCAGTAGATAGTTGTGTGTCACAGCTGCACATCCTTCTAGTTGCTGTATGTGGGACGCGGCCTCAGCATGGCCGGAGAAGCGGTGCGTCGGTGCACGCCCGGGATCTGAACCCGGGCCGCCAGTAGTGGAGCGCGCGCACTTAACCGCTAAGCCACGGAGACGGCCCGTAAACCATATTTTTTATCCATTCGTATGTTGATGCACATTTGGGTTGCCTCTACCTTTTGGTTATTGTAAATAATGTTGCTATGTACACTGGTGTACACATATCTATTAAATTCCCTGCTTCCAATTCTTTTGTGTATATACCCAGAAGTGGAATTGCTGGACCAAATTGTCATGTTACGTTTAATTTTTTAGGAACCACCATACAGTTTCCCACAGCAGCTACATCATTTTGCATTCTCACCAGCAATGCACAAGGGGTCTCGTTTCTCCACATCCTCACCAACGCTTTCTTTGTTATTTTCTGTTTTTTTGTTTTTTTTTTTTTGATAATAGCTATCCTAATGGGTGTGAAGTGATGTCTCATTGTGGTTTTGATTTGCATTTCTTTAGTGATTAATGATGCTGAGTATCTTTTCATGTACTTATTGTATATCTTCTTTGGAGAAATGTCTATTTGAGTCCTTTGCCCATTTTTAAATTGGGTTGTATGTTTTTTATTGTTGAGTTGTAGCAGTTCTTTATATATTCTGTATATTAATCCCTTATCTGGTAAATGATTTTCAGATATTTTCTTCTATTCTGTGAGTTGCCTTTTTACTCTCTTGATAGAGTCCTTTGACGCACAAGAGTTTTTACTTTTGATGAAGTCCAGGTTATCTATTGTTGCCTTTGCTTTTGGTGTCATATCTAACCACATTACTTCTTGTATCATGTAAGAAAGAGTCATATTGTCATGCTAAGCTTCTGGGATAATGTTGCAACTACATGTCTGAGCAAATCTATTTTATAATTCTCTTGGGTTATTTTAGTTATTAGACATATGGATGTACGCCAAGCTTAAGTAGTACTTTTCCCTCTGAATTTTCTAATGTGTATCAATGGTCCCATCAATCTTCTAGTTCCCAGGCAATAGTCACTCTTGACTTCTTGTCTCTCTCCCTTCACAGCCAGCTGTAGAAACTGGGAAATTGTTTCCCTTATCCTCCCGGACAGTTAGACTACATTTCCCAGCCTCCCAGCAGTTAGATGAGTGAGCTCTGGCTGAAAAAATGTGGACAGAAAGGGTGTTTGATACCTTCTGGGCTTGTGGTAAAAGCTTCTATACAATCTCCATGCTGTGTCTCTGCCTTCATCTGCTGGCCATATGCAGAATGGAGACATATCTGGTGGAGGACTATGTGGACTACGTTGCAGCCACAAGATGGAAGGGTCCTGGGTCCCTGAATGACTGCATGGATGAAGCTCCTCCATTCACCCACATTGTACCGTGATGTGAATGAGAAATAAACCTTTACTGTGGTAAGCCACTTAGACTTGGTTGTTGGTTGGTTGTTACAGCAGTTAGCCTGTGTAGACGAATCCACCAACAATTCAGAAGTCCTTCAAGTCCTTCATAATGTCCCTGCCTGAGCCCTCCTTTCCATGCCTATTTAGCTGATTTTAGTCTTGTGGCTGCTCCCCTCACCCCTGAACTGCTGTGGTTTACTAACTGGATTACCTGGTTCTAATCTTTCCTCTTCTAGTTCACCATTCATGCTCATAGAAAATAAATATTTCTAAGAGGATAAAAGCTTTATATTGCTTTTGTTTAAAATTTTTGTTATTAGGGCCTTTCTCTGCAGAAGGCTTTCTTTCTTACTCCTCATCCATGGAACACTCATCATCCTTTACGCACTCATGCTTTCCTTTTTTATTCTCTGAGATCTCGGCTCCATCTATTCCTCCTCTTAGCTCCTTATCTAAGGCTTAACTATCCTTCAAGTTCAAGTGCTCCCCCTCCTCCAGGGAGCCTTCTGTGAATTCCTGTCTTACTCTGTCTCACACTTTGGCACTAGATGCACATTATTCTTTATACATATACTTCCATGCTTAATGTCTTTAACTAGATCAGAGATTCTTAACCTTGCGTTCATCAATGGGATACAGGAATCCCCTGAAATTGTGTGCCAAATTCAGTGAGTGTGCATGTGTGTATTTTGTTTTTTTGGAGATGGCTGGACTTACAGACTTCACAGGTCCCTTCCAGTGTTGAAAGTCCATGAGAACAGGGCATCCATTGTTGGTAGAAAACAATTCGTGAGAGTGGGGACTGCTCTCATACCTCAGAGGTAGGAAAATCTTGGGGTGGAGGCAAAGTCAGCTCACATGGGAAGCCCTTGTACCCTTCCTGCGTTAGCAGGAGCCCCTGCCCAGCTTCCAGGGAGGGCGTCAAGAACTTCTGCAGTGGAGTGACTCTTGTCTCCAGCACAGCCTCCCTTGGCTCCCACGTAGCAGGTGGTTTGTGGAGCTGACCGGAATGAGTCAGAGCCTTTCCAGCTTGCTTTACTCCTTACCATCTCAGAGCTGCCCGGGGTGGGAGGGCTAGTTCTTGGCAAATGCTGGAGCAGGAGAATAGTTCCCCTTCTGGTCACTCCCCTGAGATAATTCCACATTAGCCAGCAGCCCCCCTTTCCGTCGTTTCATCTCCATACTCCTAAGATCCACCTCCCCTCTGAGATCCCTTGATCTAGGCCTGGTGGCCTCTGATGCTTGCCCTCCCCGGGGGCGCTGGCACAGCCCCGCTGGACCTGTCTCCTCTGTGACCTGACAGTTCGCTCAGCACCCACCCTGGCAGTCAGCAGAGTGCCGCTGTGCTCCTTTCCTCCTCTCCAGCTTTTTGAATGTTTAATAAATTCTTAATTAAAAGCTGGGCACCTCATCTATTTCTGTCAATTGCTTCTCTGTTGTGAAGAAGAGAGGCCTACAGGAGGGAAACATGAACCCCGCACCCCACCCTGCTTTCACGCGCACAACTACACATGTGCACACACACACACACACACGCGCACACACGCGCACGCACGCGCACACACACGCACGTGCACACACGCGCACACGCACACACGCACACGCGCACACGCACACGCACGCACACACGCACACACACGCACACACACACGCACACGCATTGCAATGGGACTCGATGCTGTGTTTACATAATTCTATTGACATTTTGAGGCTAAAATTATGTATGCTACTTTAATTTGCTGTTAAATTAAATTATGAATGTTTGGAACATAGTAATTTCTTTTGTTCTGTGAACAGATTGTTTTATATATCTGCCTATATTGCCAAGTTATTAATTTAATGATTTCATAATAGCAGCTAGTTCCTCTGGGTAATATAAAGGCTGAAGTGCACGCTCCGTACAGCACAGGCAGATGCTGCTTGCCCTACGTGAATTGAAGGTTTTAGGAATAAAGATATTAGTTTTGGCAGAATGTTTAAGTGTGCATAGGGAAACTGCAGGGACGTGTAGGGTCAGTTCCGGCTTCCCAATCTTTTTTTTTTTTTAAAGATTTTATTTTTATTTTTTGCCCCCAAAGCCCCAGTAGATAGTTGTATGTCACAGCTGCACACCCTTCTAGTTGCTGTATGTGGGACTCGGCCTCAGGATGGACAGAGAAGTGGTGCCTCGATGCGCACCCGGGATCCGAACCCGGGCCGCCAGCATCGCAGCACGCGCACTTAACCACCAAGCCACAGGGTCGGCCCCCGGCTTCCCAATCTTGTTTTAAAAAGGCAGGACATAGTCCATTGCCCTTGAGACCAAACGAAAATAATTTTCTTAAATAAAGTCAAGCACCTGGCTGAACATGGGCAGGTTTGAGAGCTACTGCTTGCCCATTTCCCCTCGCAGCTCTGGACACAGTGTAGGCTCAGCTGGGGTCTTTCCTTCTGTGGGTCTGTTGGGCTATTACCCTGTCAACATCCTGGAGACGTGCTGCCATGGCAACATGGCATTAGCTGCATTATCTCGTTCCTTGCAGGCATCCAACCCTATTGTGGGGAAAGGGCAAAGGGCCAGATGCTGCATGGTGACGGGGGAAGAGCATGGAGTCTGGAGAAGCCTTCCTCCACCCCTGGGACTTGTGGCTTGGGCTCTCTGAGTCTCAATTCCCTAATCAATAAAATAGGGGCGTTGAGATCGCCTGCCCAACCAGTTTTGTAGGAGTTGTGTGGCCCAAATAAGAAATGAGATGAGGATGAGAAAATGCTTTGTAATCCGTAACAGTCAGGGCTCTTTGGGGGCTGTGTTGTGTGGGAGGTGGGCAGGTACCGCGAGTGAGCACACATAATACGAGAGCAACAATCGTGGTGGTTCTCCTCATGGCCTCAGGGGACTCACTGCTCTCTGGGGCTCAGTTCCTTCAGTTGACTCACCCGAGATTTGAGGTTGGTGACTTCCAAGGTTCTCCCCATCTCTGGTAGTTTTGGACTCTCTTATCTTTCAGAAGAAACTACCAAAATGCTTTATTTTAGTTGGAAAGCCAATGCTGAAGGTGGAGCCTTGCAAGGAGTCACAGCATATCAAGTTGTTCAATAAACATTGAGCACCTTTAACTCAACAAGTACTGATTTAGAGCCGCAGCAACAACAGTCTCCAATGTGCTCTGTTTCCACCTTCTCCAAGCTGACAGTCTAACGGGAATCAGATGACTGAACAGGCCATCATGTTACCCTGTGATGCTGGGGAGGTACACACACCCCAGCCTGGGGCCAGGAAAGGGGACGGGAAGCCTAGGCTGAGACCTGAAGATTGACTATGGATCAGCCATGCAAATAGGGTGTGAGGAGGTGGGCAGGGCAAAGGCGTTCCAGGAAGAAGAAAGAGCACGTGCGAGGTGGAGGTAGGAGAGAACAATGCAGCATGGCTGGGGCATCAAGCCTGGCTTTGGAGGGAGGGTGGTGAGACACCAGGCTGGAGGGATCAGCAGGGGCCAGGTCTGGGAGACATTGAGAGCCTTATAGGCAAAGAGCAATTGAGGAGCCACTGAAGAAGAGAAGGGATGTGATTTGTGCTTCAGAAAGGACACCATGGCTGCTGTGGGAGAAAGGTTTGGAGCCAATGAGACCAGTTAGTAGACTGCAGTAGTAACAAGGTGAGAGACGATGAGGGTCTGATTACGTAGTGACGGTGCGGTGGGGAGAAGTACACAGATGCATGAGGCGCCCAGAAGGTAGATACGGACTCCATTAGGCTGCCGGTAGATGGGGACAAAATAGAAGTGTTGTGGAGGTGGTGCTAGCAGACGTCTTTGATGTTGCCCTTTGCCCTCTGAGTTCTTCCCTCTCTGGCTCTTCTATCATTTCTTAAAAGGAAACCCTGACATCAACCCCTCCTCCCAAGGCCGACAGGCACTGGCACACATACAAACGCGTGTACTTGGATGAACACAGACACACGCACACATGTCTCAGCCACTCTGTGTGCTCAGGAAGGCAGGTGAAGAACATTTCTCTGCAGAGCTGGCAGATTGCCGAGTCAAAGGCAGTGTCATTGCTTACACTTTCTTCACTTGCGTTTTTGTCTCTGAATGTCACTTCTATGAAATATTCGTGATCTCGTCAAGAAAAAAAATGAATTCCTTTCTGCTGTGCTCTGTCTACAGCCTTTGTTATCATTGTCTCTGTTTCCATGTTAGTCTCACGCAATGTAGCGTGTCTTAATCATTTCTGGATTCCTGGTGCCAAGCACCATGTCACCTGCTGCTACAATCGTCATTGTTGAATGACTGAGCAGTCAACGGACCCCAAGGGTACTGGGTCTGATTCCTCAGGAAAAGAATTCTGCAGTATCCGTCTCAACTTCCCCCAGAAAAAGCCTGGATCTGCTGTTCTGAGATGTGAGGCACTAAGTTATCAGAATCTGATACCAAGCATCCTCCAATTACAGAAGCCAAAGCCAGACCACTTTGGGGCCACACAGAGGGGTTACAAAGTAGTTGCTTTGTAAATGTAAATTAATGTTGGCTAACTCATTAGCTGGAGGTGGGCAAGATGGAGAGAAAGGGAAAGAGAGCAATACGGTTGGTTGTAGCTCAGGTCGGAGAGGGGAGGAGCTATAAAAGAGGGAATGCCTGCTTAGGCACAAGATAGAGAGACGGTGAAGAATAGGAAGGGGCAAGGAAGGTGACAAGGAGGATGTGGAAGAGCTCAGGGTGAGCCAGGAGCTGGAACTGGAACAGAAGATCAGCAGTGGAAGGTGATTTTCCCAAGCATGTAGGGGAAGAAGTCAGCGTAGGATTTGCCAACTAGGACCCAGGCAGGTGGAGAACGACTATTTTGAGACACCAGGGGAGACAGAGAACAGGGGAGAGTTTGGACTGAAGTGTGTATAAGGACAAGAAGTATTTGTTTTGTTAATGGCTGTGTGCCAATGCCTGAGGCTGACACTTCAATGGTAGTCAGTAAAAGTTGAATGAGTGCTGGGTGCTGTCTCTGAGAATGCAGAAGTGGAGGGAAGGGGATGCCAGCAGGTAGGAGAAGGGTGCTGTCTCCTGGATCTAGATCTCAGGATTGGCCTATGGGCAAAGCAGGGTGGAGGCAGATTCATGGGACTAGGTTGCATTCCAAGACAATTCCCTGTGCCTCAAGCCAGTGCCCCAAGAATCCTCTGTCAGTAGTAAATTATTGCTTCCACTCAAAACATCAGGGACTGAGAGACTGATGACTCAGAGGCCCCTAGAGGAAGGGCACAGGGCAGGAGTCAGGGTCAAGGCCATGGGTCCATGGTATCCTGAAGAATGCCTTAGGTAGAAATGGAGTGATCTTCAGGGAAGTGCAGGGAGCCTTAATTTTTATTGCAAAATGTTGGGTGTCCTTTTGTGCCTCCCAGAAAGATCACCTCTGCGGGTGAGAATGGACGTGAGGGGGATTATGGTTAAAATCCAGGAGGGAAAGAGTCTGCCTTCTTGCTCTCTGTATCCAAGCAAAAAAACCCAGGACTTGTGAGAGGCCATTTGGAGCACTTAGGAGTCTGGAGCCCTGGGCTGTTTAAAGTTTCCAGCAATGAACTAGATGATGAAACAGAGCGCATGCTCGTTAATTTCATTGATGACACCCAGCTAAGGCTGGAGGGGCACCTTGGAGGACCGGATTAGAATTCAAATGGACTCCTGTAGGTTTTAGAGATTGGTCAGAGACCAACCAAATAAGATTCCGGAAGGACAAGGGCTAAGTGAAGTAAAGACAGCTACGCAAATGACGAGGAAGAATGACTTGCTGAGTCCCAATCCTGCTTGAAACCAGAAAACTTTCCTGACCTCCCTTCCTGATCCATCGAGGCTGACCTTGGCACACAGCTTGGGATGGACTTGCACAGTTCTCTCCTTTGAGCCTCGCGCCAACCCCCTGAGAGAGGGATTGTTACGAATAGGTTCACCGATTGTTACGAATAAGTTCACCGGGGTTCAGAGATGTTAAAAAATCTGCCTAAGGCCACACAGCTGATAAGTGTCAAGGCCAGATGCAAACTCTGTCAGCACTTTCCAGCACTCACTTGACACGCACCTCAGAGTGCTTTACTGTGTCATCTGATCCTCATCTCCATCCGAGGTCTAGTCCCTCGATCCTTCCCCTTGCCCTCAGGCTAGCCCCCATCCCCTCTCTGGCATCATATTCTCCTCTGGGTAGCCAAGATCCTAGGGTGTGTCTGTTGAACCCAATCTCACCAGCACCTGTTCTTATCAACAACCTGGATTCATTCTGGACTAGACCTACCTTGATAACTTTCACACTGTGGTCAGTCTGACTGTCCTCGCCCAGCTTGCGCGGGGCTCTTTAGGGAATTACATAATTGGGTGGTGGGGCCACTACAGATGCGCTGGGCAGGCCCTCAGTTCTGCTTGGCAATAGCCTTTGTGTGCCTCTGGTCAGCTTGCTCTCCTCACGTCGTCACCTCATTACTGGCCCGTTTGTTATTATTACTACTATTATGCTATTGAAGAGAAGATGCGGGTCATCTGCTATAAACTCCCTCAGCCCCTGATCTCACTATCTTCCAGCTCATCCAAATCTACATCAGCCCTCACCTCCTCTTCTCCTGGCTCAGCATGAGGCATGATGGTTCTGTGCACTCTTCTCCCCTGTGCTCCTAGCCCTCTGGGACCACTTCCTCGGGTGGGCACTCCCCTGAGGCCCTCCCGCCCTGTTGGTTACTTCCTCAACGTCCTTCAACCTGCTCCAGCTTGGCCGGGCTTATCCAACTCTGGCTGGAGTGGAGGCAGCAGGGAGGACACAGCGCCTGCTCCTGTGGTGGGGATGTTCTGGTTCTTAGGTTAAATGGAGTGTTCACGGGCACTTTACATAGATTCTATCACGGGCATCCATTATTACAAAATTTAAAAAATCAGTTTTAATGAAAATAGCTCTCCTTTAACCATGCTACCAGCATCTTGCTCTTCTCTTCTTATTGAAGTTCCTTGAAGATCATCTAGCTTCTCATCTCCAACTTCATTTCCTGTTTCCTCTTCAAAGTACCATTCCAATGACAAAAGCCACTCATGACCCCTAATGTGTCCCTTTGCAGCCAACACCTCACCTGACTCTCCCATGGCATGAATTGATCAGCTACTCCTCTTCCCCTAAAACCCCTTAGACCTGAGCCATTACTCTGTCTTGGTTCTTTCTCCCCTGAGCTCTCTGACCAGTATCTCCTAGTCTCTTTGCTGGGTGCTCTTCCTCTGCCGAGTCCTTTCCTGTCTGTGATTCCCTAGAGTCCTGTCCTAGTGTCCTCTTTCCCTTTCCTCCCATCCTTCACCAGACCAAGGTCCTCCCATGACTTCCCTTCCACCTGCTCACACACTTCTCTCCCAGCCACACTCTCTCCTGCACCACAAGCCTTACCTTGACCTGCCCCTAGGCAGCTCCACCCCAGGGCTTCTCCTCCTGCCCAACCTGCCCCTAACTGGACTCATTTTATCGCCACCTTCAACTCGCTCTCCTCTGGGTGCCAGCACCCAGGAGTTAGACTCTCCATCTTTTTCACTTTCCCCACATCAAACTGGGGCCCCTCTTCATCCCCAGAGTCACTGACTCTGTTCATGGCCACGGTCTCCCAGCCGACCTCCCTGTCTCTAGCCCTCCTCCTGTCGTCCAGAGCTGATCTGCCAACGTGCACAATTTACCTTATTACTTCCCTGCTTGAATCCCTGCAATTCCTCCCCGTTTCCCATAGCTCTGAGTCCAGATTCCTTCGCTCACAGGCGCCCTGATGCCTTCTGCCTCTCTAGTGACAATTCCTGCCTTTGCCATACGGCGCTTGCAGGTTGCAGAGACACCACGCTTTTCAACCTCCAGGCCTTTGCATATGCTGTGTGCATGCCTCAGATGCCTTTCCCCTCGCTTCCCACCTGCACACTTTTGCTGAAGCCCCCTCTTCCTATCGTAGGTGGTGGTACAACACGGTGATTAACCTTGCTGGTCCCGGAGCCACACTGCCTAGCTCAGAGCCCAGCTCTGCCCCTTCTAGCTGTGTGACTTGGGTCACACACTCTAAGGCTCACTCTCCTCGTCTGTGAAGTGGAAATGGGGAAAGCGTCTACTTCGTAGGATGGCTGTGAGGATTAACCAAGATGCTCTCTGTTAAGCACCTGTCCTAGTGCTTGGTGCATAGAAACTTCTTACTGCTTGATGGCCCTTCCTGTTCATCCTCCAAGACACAGGTCAACATAGCCTGCTCTGTGAAGATGTCCCTGACTTTTCAGACAGATCTGATTTTACCATTTGTTGATCCTTAGAATGTTCCTACGAGTGTCTGTCTCTCCAAGTAACACTGTGCATTATTCATGTTGTGGTCCCCAGGGTCTGACACCGTGTTTAATGTTAGACAAACCGCTCACTCTCACCTCAAAGAGGCTTTTGGCAAAGTTACTTAAGGGCTATTGTGATTTTGGATAAGTTTTCTGATCCAATTTACTCATCTACAAACTGAGGCCGCTGTGAAAGGGACGTTGCATTCTGAAAGGGGACTCCTAAACTGGGGGTGAAGTTTGTTTGTGAACCCAAACCCTAAAATGATCAGGATGGAATAGCTAGAAATCAGGACTTGTCAGCCGGCCATACGTTGCGGCTGTGGGGCGGAGCAGGGACCTGTGTTACACAGTGTGTGTGCGTGCATGTGTGCATGTGCATGCCTGTGCGCCCTGGCCGTGCAGTGTGCGATGGGTCTGCTGAGAGTTGCTTGGCCGCTCTCTGCCTGAAGCAGCCAGCTGTGGGTAGCTGCAGCTGGCCTGGCCAGCCTCCCCGACATGATCTCAGGGGTCGAAAGTCAAGTTTCTGCAACGAAGACTAAAATTCCGGGCCCCACTAATAGGCCTGGGAGTGGAGGCTCCCCAGAGAGACAGGCAGCCTTCATGGGCCTCCCAAGCACACAGGGGTGTTGTGCCGCCTGAAGGGCTGCCAGGACATTCTCGTGCCTGGGTTGGGCTGGGAAGCAGCTGGCGCCAGCCCTGGGCAGATGCGGAGCCAGGCTTCCCGGGCTGGCCGGGCAGGACTGCTGGCGGATGCTCTAGCCCAAGCTCCCAGGGTGGGGAGGGAGAAGCGGGTGGAGAGGGCTTGTCCACAGCCTGGATCTGCCCTGCTGGGCTGTGGTGTCTTCTGCTCTGCCAGTCTCCCGTCTGCCCCACTGTGGGCTCGTCCGCGTCTCCTCTCCAGTGTCCTGTGAGCGTTCAGCGTGTGTCCTCTCCTGGAGCTACAGGAGGAAAGCAGCTCCGCCCTCTGCCCTTTGGCACTCCTCCGGGCCTGGCCTTAGGGCGGCCCACTCCAGACCGCCTGTGCAGCGTCTGCGCTCAGGCCCAGGGGGGCTGGCCCTGGCTCCTCCTTTACCGGCCCCGCTGGAATTTTGTAACCAGCCTGTGGATGGCTCCTTTGGGACCACTGACCTGTAGCACATTCTCGCATCCCTGTTCTCCACCTGCACCTTGGAGGTGCCAACCTCACACCCAGAGAAGGCCTGGGCCTGGTGCCCATCACCTCTTTGGGGCAGGGGTAGTTTGGACACTGAACTCAGGCCTTGTGTGAACCTCATCTGACACCGTCCGCTGTTTCTCCAGCACGGAGCCGGCTCCCCTGCTCCCTTTCATTCAGGCAAAGCCTACCTCCTGGCCTATAAATAACCTGGTGGGCTTGTGCAGTGTAGTCAGGGCCGGGTCCGTGGAGGAGACAGGCCCTGAAGACCAGGCGTGATAGAACCACGGAGAGAAGGGATTTGGGGCTTCTGGGAAAAGGGACTTGTCCTGGGAAATGGCGTCCCAGCTGCCTCCCATAGCTGCCAGTTAATAACGCTAGCCAGGTGAAGTCTGCAGGGAGAGGAGGAGTATGCCCCGAGGCCACCCCAGATGCCCACCGCTGCATTTGAAGCTGTGCTATGCTCAGGCCCGGCTGACTTGTCATCTTTCATGTGGTCTCATGGGATGAAGACATTGAAGCTTGCTTCCTCCTAATGACCTTCAGCAGAGAATCCAATTCGGCTTCTGAGGCAGACATGTCCCCATGTTGGCCCTACCACCACCCAGGCAATTAACTGCTGCTGTAATTCTGGGTCTCTGTCCCCACGGGCCCCCCTTCCCAACAACAATGTTGAACAAGAGTCTTTATAGGAGAAGAGAAAGTGACTGGCTGGTCTGGCAGCAGAGGTGGCCGGGCTGAGAGATGACAGGAGTCTGAACAGAAGGGCCATGTAGTGTTAATCACTACAGATGCTGTTCTGGGAGCGGATGTAAGACAGCTCCCAGAGAGTACTCTGGGGGCCACAGCACCCTGAGGATAAGTGAGGATGACATCCAGAAGACAGGATATTCTCCTGATCACTATCCCCTCGGGGCTGGCCCCAGGCCCTGCCAATTACCTCTCTGGCTTGCTGGGCTCTGCTGTCTGGGAGGGGGCCTGACTAACCCTGTTGTGGCGTGCCCCACCAGTGAGGATGAGGGTTCCCCTGTGCTGGGGAGGGGCTAGGAGTCTGGGCAGTGACCTCTGGGGAGCACAGACCCGCGGGGTCCACGTTGGGGCCCTCTTGCTCCCCAGTAAGTTGTTCTCTGCCTTGCCGGGGGCAGCAGCCCCCTTGGTTAATCAGAAGCCACGGCTGACCCGGGGAGGATGGTCTCAGAGGAGGGAACCTATTTTGAGCTGGAGAGATGATTAGTGGTACTAATCACACGTTCTCAGCCTGGACCCCATGGCCTACTTACAGGCGGTTCCCTGGTTCCCTGGGCCTGCACACCCTCCTAATTCCTCCCTCCTTCTCCTCTTTAAGCCAGCTGCCCTCGCTTCCCTTTCTCTCTTCCTGCTCTTGCCTCCCATCTCCATGGAAGCCTCTGAGGGCTCTAGTCTGCACCTCCAGGAACCGCAAAAGCTTTAAACTGACTCCAGGAGCTTCTACAAGTAGATTACCCTGACCTCAAGCTGACCCCAAGTATATGCTATATAAAAGTGTTAATAGGTATGAAAAGAGGGAAGGGATTGGGGGTGCTCATGAGGTGATGGATCCAAGGGTTTTTCTTTGGAACATGGTGGTACAGAGGGTGAAAGAGAGAGGGAGGGTGGAAGAAGCCCAGAGGGAAGGGTCAGAGAAGTGACCGTGCTCTCGGCCTGTTGCCAGCGTCCTTGAGGATGCAGGGGCGGCACTTGTTGGGTGACCTAAGGTAGGGCTGTGTTCTCAGGGCATTTGGAAGAGGTGACAAGGAGCCCAGGGGCCTGGCCCCTCCCAGAACATGACCTGTGGTTTGATCCTCTGAGCGTTTGTCTGGCGTGTCAGGTGAAGGCCGGGCAGCACCCTCATTCACTCACTCAACGACTAGGCAGCGAGCAGCCTTGAGCCCTGTGCTGGATGCCTGGGGAAAGTGGAGAGTCGAAAGGGCTCTGAAGAAAATGAAGAGGGTGCTGGAATGAAAATTAATAGGGCGAACCTGCCCTGGATTGGGGGGGCCGCCTCTCAGAGGACGTGACGTGTAAGCTGAGATGTGAAGAGTGAGTAGGGAGGAGCCAAGACAAGAGTGGGAGAAGAGGGGTGGGTGGAGGCCTGAAAGGAGCCCCCGAGAAGCTGGGAGGCCCGTGTAGCCACAGAGGAGAGAGGCCAGGCTGGTGGGGGCCAAATAGCCCGGACCTCGAAGGCCACGCTAGGGAGTGTGGCTCTTGCCCTTTGAACCATGGGGAGGCACGCCCGCCCGGAGCCTGCTGCCCACTCGTGCGTTGCCTGCCCAGACCCTCTCTGCTCTGTTTGGCGGGGCTCACTCCACAGGCTGAGCTTTCCAGGCTCTGCGTCAGCAGGCTTGCAGATGGTCTCAGCCAATGGGAGACATTGGCAGGAGATGGGGCTGGGAGGAAGAAGCCAGGGTATTTCTTCTCTGCCTTGGGCAGTTTTTCTGATACTGGCTGCCTCTTGTCTATGTTTCCAGTTCCCAGTGAGTAGGTCTGCCAGAAGTCCAGGCCTGCCAGGTGACCCAGGCCCCTGGGTCCTTCAATCCAGTCTTCCCCTTTGTCCCACCAGCCCGAGATATTAGTAGCTTCCTGCGGTTGCTAATCTCTGGTTGTCCCATCTTCCCTGTTTGGCTTCTTAGCCTCCTTAAATTCTCTCTGTTTCAAGCACTGGCTTATTGAATATTTACATGTGACAGGCACTCAAATGACGTTACATACACTACTTCATTTAAATCTCTATTAAAGCTCTAAGAAGTGGATTGTACCCATTTTATAAATAGGGAAACTGAGCCACAGAGAGGTTAAAGTACACAGCTAATGAATAGTAGAGCTGATATTGAACTAGGTAGTTCAGCCCCAGAACCTGAGTTTTTAACTTCACTACTAGAGGTCTACACCCTCCATGGACCAGACCCTGAATAATGGGCTGAACTGGCAAAATCCAATTATGTGCATGGTTCTAGAGTAAGACTGGAGACTGAATCCTGGGTGCCCTGTGACGGGTTCTGTGATCTTGCATAAATCACTTAAACATGGTGAACTTCAGTTTGCCCATCTATTAACTGGGATAATAACAGAACCTAGTTCATAGGGCTTTTTTTTTTTTGAGGAAGATCAGCCCTGAGCTAATATCCATGCCAATCCTCCTCTTTTTGCTGAGGAAGACTGGCCCTGAGCTAACATCTATTGCCAATCCTCCTCCTTTTTTTTTTTTTTTCCCTTTTTCTCCCCAAAGCACCGGTAGATAGTTGTACGTCGTAGTTGCACATCCTTCTAGTTGCTGTATGTGGGACGCCACCTCAGCATGGGCGGATAAGCAGTGCGTCGGTGCGCGCCCGGGATCCGAACCCGGGCCGCCAGTAGCGGAGCACGCGCACTTACCCATTAAGCCACAGGGCCGGCATCCCATAGGGTTTTTGTAGGATCAAACAAAATGATGCATGTAAAACCCTTACCACAGAGCCTGGCACGTAGCAAGCACTTCATAAAGGTCAGCTTTTATTCTGTTCTTACTTTGACACTCCTAATCCGGGAGTCCAGCTGACAAGACCAGGCAACTGGATCCCAAGTCAGGTGGGGCCAAGCACCATTAGGACCAGGGGTGAGGATGTGGCGCTCCATGATGCCCGGATCTGGGGCCTGGTCTCTAAAGATGCCCTTGGGTACCTAAGCTGTCCTGTCCTTAGCTGTAGCATTTTCCGTGTTCTGGGGGAGTTTTTTCCGGAAGTCTCATACTGAACCTTCTCCCTCCTCAGACTTCTGTCCTGTGGGGACCTCTCTGTAGCCCTGGGAGGACTTTGCTAGACTGAATTAGGCCAAGAACCCCCAGGCCCAGGTCTTTGGGGCAATCTCAGCTTGCTGAGATCTTGAAATGGTCTCTGTTTTTCTCTTCTATTTTGAGCCTCAACAAAATATGGAACACACACATGCACTCTCACACACATGCACACACATACCCACACTCGTACACTTACATACACACACACACATACACTCACCACTAAAATCAATGATCCAGCAGCAAACCTCAGTGAATTGCTGCAACTTGAATAATTTCAGCCAACTGCTGAAGATCCCAAATAATTTCCATTTTAATCTATGTTGCTTGACTTCTAAGGAGGTAATGGCCCCTTTGGTGACATGCTATCCTTTCTATACACAATTTATGGATGTGACTTGCCTTTCTGAACTGCTACAAGGTGTAGAGGAAAAACAGCCTAGAATTACTACTAACCATTCTTTACTGAGTATTGGGCCCCGAACTCCCAGCCTGGTGGCCATGGTGGTGGCTGAGCTGGGGGGAAGGCGGGGAGAGATGGCAGGGAGGAGATGGAGGGAGGTCTGAACTCAAAACCCAAAAGACGAAAATGATACTAACAGTAATACCAACCAACATTTATACACTTTACAATTGCAGAGCATCTGACAAGCACGATTTCCATTCAATCTTGTTACAACCTGTCCTTTTACAGGAGATGAGGTTTCTGTCAGCTAAGTTGTCCAGGGACACTCGTTTAGTTAGCAGAGGGACAGTCACAACAACCACCACGTCTTGTGACTGCCGTACTGTATTTCTGATGAGTGTGTGGGGTGAGGAGGTAAGTAGCAGGTGGCTGGAGTCTTCCTGGCTGCATAGAACATGCCTCAAGGCCATATGTTTAGTCCTTGAGTGAGATGATTCTGTGCCTTACGCTGAGACCCTATCAGGTCTGGCTGGTCAGTCAGCTCCCAGGTTGTGGTGTCCGGGGAGATGGGATGGGCTCAGTGTGAATTGATTCATGTAAGTCTGTCATCTCTAGGACACAACTCAGAGCAAATGCTTTGCCGAGCTTGTGAAGTCTTTAAACCTCTCTCTGAATCTCAGCTCCTTCCTCACCTGTAAGTGGGATTGCAACAATCCAGCCATGGTGAGAATTAAGTGAAATGATAATGAAAATGAAAGGGCACTATAAATGATAAAGCACCAAAGAAATCTAAAGGAATTTTATGGTATCATCTGTTGTCATCACCCTCCTTCTCATCATCATGATCTTGTAAGAAGGAGAGCATAAATCAGAAATTACTAAAAGTACAGAGCAACACTTAGAATTATATGGGAAGCTTGCAAAAAAAGTGGCTTCCTGGCCACACCTCCAGAGATCCTGATTCAGAAGGTCTCAGTGGAACCCAGAAGTCTTCCATTTAACAAGCACCCTGGGGTGATTTTGTGGCAGGCTGTCTGTGGCTCATCCTTTGAGAAACACTGCTGTAGAGCCATAGAACAAATAAAAAGAGATTATACCTCACACAGGGTTTAGTGATGGTTATGAAACCTGTAGCCCACGACAATATATGTAAGTAGTCTAGAACCCTTCTAGAGGGTTCATAGATGACGGATCCATTGATAGACCCATCAGTGTGAGTGTTGAGGTCACTGACAGTGTGGTCCACCCAGTACCACCCAAGGGCGGGAGCAGCCTCCCCGAGTTTTCTGGTCTTGCTCTATCTAGTTTCAGCCGCCTGAGGGGAGCTGGTTAGAGCTTGTATGTCTAACACACCCATGTGAACTTGGGTCTTGGGATTGAAACAACAGTGTTAAGACAAAGGAAAGAAGTATTTTCTTATACTGACACAGTGCAAAGCAGTTCATCCACCATATTAGCCATAATTAAATCTCTCAAAATGAAGCCGAAGACTCTAGACGTGTGAGCTGAGCAAATCCCCCTCTGTGGCTTCCTGGAGGGGGAGCCTCTCGCAGCCCTCCTGTGCCCGGCTATCCTGGGCCGGTGCTACTCTGTTCCCCGTGATTCCGAATTGCTCCTCTGGCTGAGACTGGTGAATTGATTTTGCAAGTTGGCTTTTCAAAGGGACAGACTAATTTTGCTATAGAAAACAGGTGGCTTATATATGAAGCACCACCCCCCGCCTCGCCCTGTTCCCCACAAGCAAAATGCACAGCAGAGACAGGGGTGGGGGGGACCTGCAGGTGGGATTGGGATTTATTCTGGTATGTGGAGTCAGGACTACCTTGCAAATCAAATTTGTGTCTGCTGATTTGCATGGTGGCCAGAAGCTTCTTGGGGAAAAAGATTCCAGCCACATCTGAATTTGGGGTTCAGACATGATCAGACACATCTAGTAAATTGAAAATGGGGGCTGGGCAGCAGAGGACAAATTAGCAAGGGGACTTGAAGCTGCTTGAGAGAAGCTGGCTGGTAGGAGGGCAGGAAGGGACTCAGGCAGACCTGAGGCTCAGGGGCAGTTTGGTGACTGTAGAGGCTGTTATTTGAGAGCCTCCAGCCCTACTACTGTGGGGGGGTGTATGCTTGTGCTGGGGAGGAAAGGGCTCTGGGGACGCCTGTAGCTGGGGACCCCTGCAGGAGAGTGTCACTCAGAAGAAAAAGAATGTTGATAATCTGGGATGGATCAAGAGTGGGAGGCAGCTGCGATGTGGGCACCCCCAAGGGCTCAGAGTGGTAGCTGGGGCAGGTGGGGGCCATGATGAGGAGGTGTGTTAGGGCAGACTAGCCAAAAATAGCCTGGGCTCTGATCTGAGAGGAGTGTGCCATGAGGTGTGGGACTCACAGAAGGAGCGCAGTGAGGCGTGGACCTGGAAGGGGCTTGACCCCAGCATTCACGTGGGGTGGGCGGACAAGATGACAGTCATCGAGCTTGCCTCATGAGGTGGGGGTGGGTTGGCCTTGCTGCTCAAGCTGCTATGGGCAGATTGGGCCCCCAGGTATGGGTTTCCCTGCCAAGTCCCCGCTGGGCCTCTCCCTTCCCAGGCCCTTCACTGGAGACAGCTTTCTTGTTGTCTCTCTTTTGAAATTGTCTGTCTATCCTTGGTGGTTCTGGGCTGCCAGGCTCTCCAGGATTCAGTCTGGCATGTATGGGAGATACAAATAAACCCCAGAGAACTTGCTGCAGTGTGATTCTTCAAGTTTCTATCCAACCCTCTTTCCACCTTTAAGAGTAATTATATGATTGTCTGTTGAGTTGTTTCCAGAGCATTTAGTTTTATCTTGAGGAGGGGAGCAGGAGAAAGTGGGCCTATGGCATCCTGTCTGGGAACTTCCTCTCTGTCCTGGTTCTACCAGAGGGGGAGTTGGCAGGGGAGCTGGTCCTCAGTCTGAAGCAGGAGAACAGCAGGAGTTGGGGCTCTTGGTGGCATCACAGGCAGAGACCGGGTCGTCTGGAAGAGTGCTCAGAATTGTCCCATGTGCCTCTCTATGTGACATCAGCCCCTGAGGCCATTGCTGGAGATGGTAGTGGGCTAGATGCTCTGGGTCTGAGCCAACGTGTGCCAGTGTGGTCATGCTCAGGGTCTTATCACTGCTGAAGGAAGGTGGGATTGTGTGAGGGGCTCGGCAAAGCTATGCATCTGTCACCAGCAATTAGGTCTTTGGGAATCATGTTCTCTAACTGAGCCACAACCCAAGTGCCGACTGGGGTCTACAGGCATGGGGGCAACTAGGGAGCTGGCCTTATAGTCCAGCGACTTTTCCACTAGCCACAATGGAGCATGCCCCTTTGCCTTCTTTGATTTATTTACCTACCATTTTACAATCAAGCTTTCACCATGTTCCTGGCATGGTGTTAGATGCAGCAGGGAGAGAGAGATGAATGAGACAGTCCCTGTCTTGGGGGAGCTCACCATCCAGTGAGGGGACATCAGCAATGATGACAAGATGTGCTGTGGTACCATCGAGGGGACTCAGGGGGGCTTCACAGTGGTGGTGACCATTTGAGTTGGACATTGAAGATGCTAGCAGGAAGTCTCTAGGAAGACAAGTGAGAAAGGCAGAGAGGACACACCTAACCAAAGTCTTGAAAATTCAAGTCACATAGTGAGAGTGTCTAAAGTGGAATCTGAGGCTTCCAGGAGTTACAGCTGGTTGAAGAGTGGACCTAACAGTAAAGTTACCATTGCTCATTGGCACCATGGCGTGAGAGATTTGCAGGCAAGATGTTAACTCTCCCAAGTGTGTTTGTAGTTTGAACTTTCCCTCTCATGTCACAATGGAAACTTCTTTCCCGGTTAATGGATTTCCAGGCACCCCCAAGAGGCATTGGAAGCGAGAAGAGACCTGGTGGTGGCGGAGGCGAGAGTTGCGGCTTTTGGCTCTCCTCCGGAGGGGAAGGAAAGGCTGAGGGGCACCCATCCTGTGTGGTGCGTGTGTGAGTGAGGGTGGGGATACGAATGTGTGAGTGTCAAATCTAATTTGCCCTGAGATATTCTTCTTTTCATCTTCTCCATTGCCTGGCTTCATGCCCGGCACATTGTAGGTCCCTAAGGAATGGGTATTTAATGTTTACTGCCATTAGGACCTGGGTGACAAAGCCATATTTGCTCCACAGGAAGGAGATGAAAGAAATCACGTCAGGATACGGTATTAACAGTAGGGCTCTATGTGTAGGTTCTGTGCTCTTGGAGGGCAGGGTGCTCCCTGTTCCCACTAGTACTGGTTTTGGTGCTGGTCTCAGCAGAGGGTCTGAGAAGACTTGGCTGCTTGAGTTCCTTCCTTACCTGCCTCTTAGGCTCATCTACCACTTACCTCGGTTCCAGTCACCCGAGATCTCTCTCATTCCTCAGGGCCTCTCTGCTCATGTGGTTTGTTCTGCCTGGAAGGGGTTCCCCCTCCACCACTGGACAACTCCTAGTCATCCATCCAAGCTCACGTCAAATGTCACCTCCTCCAGGAAGCCTTTCTTGATGCCCATCACCTGGGTCACATGACCCTCCTCTGCGCTTCCATCACAGTGTTGAATGCAGTTGTTGCTTGTGGCTGGACTCACTGCTTGACTTTTCTGTCTCAGTCCCATAGACCTAGAGCTCCTTGAGAGCAGCGACTGTGTTGTGTTCATCTCTGAGTCCCAGTGCCTAGAATGTGGTTAAGCTTTGAGTTGTCACTCAACAAATATGTGTGGAATGCTGTCTCCACAGCAGCACAGTTTCTCTTCTGTTAAATGGGGAGCATGTGCAAGAGCTCTGAGGCTCCCAGACTCCTGAAGCATTTGAAGGAAGCTGGGTGGCTGGAGCCTGTGAGTGAGGAGCAGAGCAGTGTGAGAGGAGGCTGGGGAGGAGGGAGCAGATGGGCTGTGCAGGGCCTTGTAGGCCCGTGAGCGGAGGAGAAGGATGCAGATAGTGCACTTGCTGATGCGTCTGATGGGTCAACATATGGTAGACTCAGTGGTGGGAGATGTGGCCGCTTCTCCTTCCTGCCAGTATTTCAGGAGGCGCTAATCTCTCCCCTTTCAGAGAGAGGGAGGACAAATGGTAAAAGCGGTGGGGAAGGCAACTCAAATGATCAAGAGGGATGGGGGAGCAATTAGGGCTCTCCAGTCTGGAGAGATCACATCTGGGAGAAGATGAGATCACGAAGGAGAGAGCGTATGCTGAAATCCTGACACCTTAGACCTCAGTGCCTCCTCCTCCATCCCCATGACACTTGACAGGAGATAATTTCAGGAGAACTAAAGGGAATTCTGCTTTGCCCGGTGAGTGGTATAAATTTATGCAACTCTTTATCCCCAAGAGATGTTGCACAAGCTGAATGTATAAATAACCTCAAGAAGGGTTTACAAATTTCAAAGATTGAAGTTCCCTAACGAGCCGAGGCGTGGAGTTTAGTGCTGTAGGACACTATCCTTAGCGTCATAGTCATCCCCTGAGCGAGCTCCTTGCTGCTCTTGTCAGTGAGAGAATGCATCAAATCTTCCAGACTGGACAGTTGGTAAGTCTCAGTTTCTTTGGCCAGGTGGCTCCGCTGTTAGTTGAATGTTCCACTCTGTGGGCACAGCAGAGCGTTCGGGGCTGTCTCTAAAAGATGTCCTCCACCCGTGGCATAGAGCCTGCATGGGCTGCAGTGGGCCTGGCCGGTGGGGAAGGAGAGCTGAACTTGATGAGAAGCCTTGAGTGCTAGTTCTAGCACTAAGGTTTTTTTTATTGTGGTAAAATACATGTAACATAAAATCTATCTTTTTAACCATCATTAAAGTGAACGATTTAGTGGCATTTAGCACATTCACGATGTTGTGTGACCATCACCACTCTCTAGTTCCAGGACATCTTCATCACCCCATGAGGAAACCTCATACACCTTAAGCAGTCACTCCCCGTTCTCCCATGCCCCTGGCAATCACCAATCAGCTTTCTGTCTCTATGGAATTTCTAGGGTTAGTTTTACGTCTGAGGCCTGCATGGCTGACCAGGTCCTGCCTCCCTCTCTAACCCCATCTTGTTCCATTTCCCCCAGGTTGTGGTAATCCAGCCACGCTAGCCTTCTTCCCGTTCTTCATAAACACGAGTTTTGGGCCTCATGACCTGTGTGCGTGCACTCACTCACTGGCCCTTGCCTATGTTCCAGGTAAAGCATCTTGCCTGATTCCACCCTTGGCTGTTAGACTCCATCCTGGAGCTGGCCTTCCTAGCTGAGGCGCAGCGGGGTGGCCTGGTCCAGGGAGGGGAGGGATTAGAGATGTGTGTGAAAGTCCTCGGGGAATTGTATAGTGTAGTTTACAATATGAGGTTGGGAACTATTCCCTGCTCCAGGAAGGCAGTTCCTCCATAGAACATCCATGGGACTGGCTGCCTTTGGATACAAACATGGCCAGTGCCACTCTCCAAGTAGGTAACAAGACATGCAGTCAGTGGAGGGGAATCTCCTGCCTAGGAGACCTGAGAGGAGAGTTTCGACAACACGGGATTTCTCATGGTGGTGGTTCTGTTGCATTGTCTGTCTGCCCACAGCTGAGAGGGGGATAGGGTGGGAGTGGGCTGTCTGCCAGGCCTGGGGTCCTGTGATTCCTGCAGACTCCTACCTCCTTCCAGGGCTGTTGTGAGGACCAAAGTGGCACATGGAAGAACTCTAGAAAGGAGTGAATTGGTGGACAAGCATAAGGCAGGACATTTCACACTGGTAATAATTGTGAAGTCTAGCTCTTGACTGCCCATCTCCAGCCAGCGTGTGTGATGGGCATAAGGGGCTGACCCGGGGTCTCAGAGGCTTTCATTCACTCACTCATTTATTCATTCACTCATGGTTTAAATCTGTACTGTCTCATACGGTAGCCACTAGCCCCATGTAGCTCTTGAACACTTGAAATGTGCTAGTCCAAAATGAGATGTGCTGTAAGTGTAAAAGACACACTAGATTTCGAAGACTGACTACAAAAAATGTAAACATTTCATTAATAATTTTTAAAAATATTGGTTACATGTTGAAATGATAGTATTTTGGATACATTGGGTTAAATAAAATGTATTATAAAAATTAATTTAATCTATTTCTTTTTACTTTTTGTAATGTGACTACTAGAAAATTTGTAATTTCCTCTGTGGTTTACATGATAGTTCTATTGTATGGGGCTGACTGAACCATCCCTGCTACTCTGAGGGCCAGGGAGGTGGGAGACCGGCTGGTTAAAAGCAGACTGGTCTGGGATTTGCCCCTTTGAATACCATCACAGAGGGGTGGGGCTGGCCCACAAGGCCCCCAGACAGGGCCTGGGCCCCTGGACCATGAATGGAGGGTTCACTGCAGGCCTCCCCCGAGGGCCTTACACAACGTGTATGGTTGCTGCAGGCACCAAAGCTGCTCATTATTCTGTGTGCTGGTCTGTACTTGGGTGCGCCTCAGAAGTGTGGGAATAGGAACTGAATAAACTACCAAGCGATGTGGGAATTCACAGAACTCGTAACTCGAGCATGCTCTGTGTGTGTGACTGTGTGCACATTTTAACGAGATGCAATTTTGTTTCAATTTGGGAAATCCCCAAAGTTCACCACTTTGTTGTCCCTGACTAGCCCAGCAGCTTTGGAGGCAGCAGCAAATGGGGAGTCAAGATGAAAACATCTGGGCATGATCCCCGTGGGCTTTCTGGTGTCTCTTCACTGGGAACTTCCTGCGAAGGGCACGCCCTCCTTACACTTTAGAACTATGGCCTTTGTTCTTTCCTCATCTCTGGTCTGCTTCCCCACCGTGGGTCTTTAAGACAGCCCCCAGTCAAACCAGGGTGCTAGCCCTCACATAGAGTGAGGGATCTCAGGGGCCACTGCAGGCGTGCAGGTGAGAGCTTACAGGCCGTCTCCACGTGGGAAAGGCTGAAGGGCGGAGTGGAAAGGCCTGGGCTCTGCAGAGGGTTACTCATGGGCCTTCAGGCACTACAGGCATTCTGCACTCATTCAGCAGTGTATGTGGGACACATGCTCTTGGCTAGGTGCCTGGGAAAAGAACCAAAATGAGTCAGGTTTGCTCCTTGCCCTCAAAGCCCTCCACTGGATGAGAAAACTGTGTGAAAAGCACGTGCAGTTCAGTACCGCCACTTCCAGGAAGATGTACTGTTTCCTATTCCTCCTGCTGAGTTCAGTGACTAACCCTGGACATTACATATAAAACAATAGGAGGAGATTTTAAAGGTCCCAAGACAAGACACAATGGTGGGTTCCTCAGGTTTTCTGGCTGGCTCGTATATCCCAGACTTGCAGCTGAAGAAACTGGCAGCCCGGCCAGGGCATCAGACACAAAGAGAAAAAAGCCCCAAGAGCCTGCTCTCAAGCCAAAGGATCAGGAAATGGCCTCCTAGAAAGACAGAGCACTTAGATGGGCACTGCTGCGCTCCAGACAGACACCGCAGAAGAGACTATGGCCCATCCCTACCCGCAGCGGCACGGGGCGAGCCTAGACTCGCACTCACGCCAGGCTGCGGGGAGAAGCCCGCCCCCTGCTGGGTGGTGTAGGAAGAGGCCTGGTGAGCAGTCAGGACCTCCATCACCAACCAGTAGTTACCCTTTCACCTTGGGGTCGGGAGGGACCACCTGGAAAGAATTAAGGAGGCACTCCCACCATCGTCCCAGTGGGTGGTTCAGAGGAGGCGTGTAAAGAGCCCAAACTCCCAGCCTTGCCCTGCAGGAGCGACGAACCCCTCTCCACCTGGGTGCCCAAGGACTTCTCCCCCACCTCGTGGTCAGGAGGCAGTGCCTCCCCTTCTACTGCTAGAATGGCGTCAGAGGAAGGTGGAACTATAAAAATTACCCAGTTTGAACAGCAGAGAGAGAAGAGACTGAGAAAAATGAACAGAGTCTCGGGGGCTTGTGGGACTCTAACAAAAGATCTGACATTTGTTTACTGGAGTCCCAGGACAACATAAGAAAGAATATGGGGCTGAAAAGTATTTGAAGAGATAAAGGCTGAAACCTTCATAAATTTGGTGAAATTTGAATCCTACAGATGCAAGAAGCTGAGTGAACCCCAAGTGAAAAAAGCAAATCCCAAAAGTTTACACATTGTATGATTCCATTTTACAATGTTACTGAAAGTACGCAATTATAAAAATGGAGGGCAGATTAGTGGTTGCCAGGGACTAAGGAGGTGGTGGGTGGGAAGTGGGTGTGTGACAAGGGCAGCGTGAGGGATCCTTGTGACAGGAATGTTCTGTATCTTGATAGTATCAAGTCAGCATTCTGGTTGTGATGTTGTAGGATGGTTTTGCAAGATGCTACCATTAACTGGGTATGTGGGATCTCTCAGGATTCATCCAACTGTATGTGAATTTACAGTTATCTCAAAAAGAGTTTAATTAAAGAAAATAAGTGTAATTCAATTTGGTAAGTACTATCATGGAGTTATGTGTAAAATCCTTTGAGATCTCTGAGGATGGGTCAATTACTTCTTCATGGAGGAGTCAGTGAAGGCTCCACAGAGCGATCAACATACAAACAAGCAGGGTCTTAAAGAAGGAACGTTCACCCGTCATCTTTCACATACTTGCAACCTTTCTTATGCAACCCTTTGTGTTGACTCCACTGTTTATTTATTGATGGCTTCTTAAAAGCCAGGCACTCTACCGAGGGGCTTATGTGCTTAATTTAAAAAAGTTTCATACGATAATTCTGGCAGATAGGGATTATTATTTATAGATAAGGACACTTCTTAGAAGGTCCAGACACTTTACCGAGGTCACCAGATGGCAAGTGGTAGAACCAGGTTTCGGTCTCTGGCCTGTCTCAGACCACTACTTAGGTGGCCACTCAGAGTCATCTTTTGCTATTTGTTTTTTAATTTTTTCTCTCTATTCTTTTTCCTGTCTTTCTCCTTTACCACCTCCTTTTGGGCTAATAAAGTATTTTTAAAATATTTTAATCTATCTTCTTGATTTGCTTTATAACTATATGTATTTATTTTTTGACGTCTTTTGTTTAGGGATTATAATATACACACTTAAGTTAATTATGTGAAATTGATATTATAGCACTCTGTTTAATGTAAGAATCTTACAAGAAGTGTAATTCTATTTATCCCTAATGTCCTTTGTTCTATTGTTGTCATGTGTTTAATTCTACATATTTTACAAACTCCACAATACATTATTACTACTTTGCTGCAGTCAAGTTTTTTTTAAAGACTCTAAGAAAAAAATAATGTACCCATATATTTATGATTTTCAGTGCTCTCCATTCCTTCCTGTAGATCCAAATTTCCATCTGGTATCACTTCCCTTCATCCTGAACAACCCCTTATAGCATTTCTTGTGGTGTGGGTCTGTTGGTGATGACTTCTTTCTGCTTTCAATGATCTGAAGATGTCTTTATTTTACCTTCAATTCTGAAGGATATTTTCACTGGATATAGAATCTCTGTTGAAGGTTTTTGTTTTTTTTCCCTTTCAGCTCTTTAAAGATACCCTATGTTGTCTGTTCTCCATGTTTTTCTGATGAGAAGTCAGCCACTATTCTTGTTGCTGTTCCCTGTTTATAGTGTGTCTTTTTCTCTTGCTGCTTTTGAGATTTTTTTCTTTATCTTTGTTTTTTTGGCAATTTGGTTGTGATACACCTCAGTGAAGTTTAGTTTGTATTTGTTCTGTGTGGGTTTTGATGAGCTTCTTAGATCTATGGGTCAATGTTTTATTCACATTTGGAAAAATTTTGCCTGATATTTTATCATTTTTTTCCTACTAAAATTTTTAAATAAAGACAGGATCAATAATTTTGATTTTTCCTTTTTTATTTCAGGTTTCAATAAGGCTTAGCATAGCATTGTTATTGATCCTGCCTTTATTTAAATTTTCAACATTTTGTACAACATGGATTTCTTTTGTATTAATTTTGATTTGTTAAAATACTACATTATTATATTATTTTGATTACTGAGTTTTTTGGAACTTCCTTAATTTTTGCACCTAAAACAAACACCTCCAGTCTTCTCATCTTAGCCCCAGGCCTTTCTCATAGTTACTTAAGAGCTCTTTCTATTAATGCTAATACCTGTGTTGTCTGTGGGTCTATTTCTATTGACTATTTTATTTCTTGATAATTTGTCACATTTTCCTATTTTTTGCAGGTCCAATAATATTTGCTTATCTACTGGACATTATGAGTGATATATTCTAGAGACTCTGGATTCTGTTTTGTTTTCCAAAGAGTATTACGTTTCGTTCTACAAAGCAGTTAAATCACTGGCAGATCACCTCAACTTGTGGAGACTTGATTTTAGGCTCTTCTAGGATGGCTCTATTTCAGTTTTGCCCTAAGTTTGGGGATCAAATGCAGTCTCTACTCCTAAGGTATGGCCTTTATGGGGTTTCAATAGAAAGGCTTCTGGGATTTTCCAAAGACCTCTAAATTTAGTGAGGTTTGAACACAAACTCTGTCTCCCCAGTGTGAGGTAGCTGCTGAAATATCTTTGCTATGAACTGAATGTTTGTGTTCTCCCAAATTCTTATGTTGAAGACCTAATCCTCAATGTGATTGTATTTGGAAGTGGGGCCTGTGGGAGATAATTAAGTCATGAGGGTGAAAATCTCGGTAATGGGTTTAGTGTCCTTGTAAGAAGAGGAAGATGCTAGAGTTCTTTCTCTCTCCACCATGTGAGGACACAGTGAGAAGCTGTCTGCAATCTAGGAAGAGGGCTCTTACCAGGAACAGAATCTGCCAGCACCTTGATCTTAAACTTCCCAGCTTCCAGAACTGTGAGAAATACAGTCGTATGCCACATAACAATGTTTTGATCAACAACAGACTACATATATGATGGTGGTCCCATAAGATTATAATGGAGCTGAAAAGTTCCTATCGCCTAGTGACCTTGTAGCCATCATAACGTCATAGCACAACATATTACTCACATGTCTGTGGTGATCCCGGTGTAAACAAGCCTACTGCACTGCCAGTAGCATAAAAGTATAGCACACACAATTATGTACAGTACATAATACTTGATAATGATATTAACGATTATGTTACTGGTTTATGTATTTAGTATACTATACTTTTTATCATTATTTTAGAGTTACTCTTACTACTTCTATAAAAAATGTTTACTGTGAAATGGTATGCCGTGTTATGCCAGCACAGCAGCCTCGTACATTTTGTGTTTACTGCATCTCTTGATTGCATCATTTCTCTTCTGTTTGATTTAATCTCACATTGTTTTGTTTGTCACGGTCCCTAAGCATACAAATCCACTGCTAATGTTGCCAGTAAGAGGCCACATCAAGTGATTGACCTAGCAACAAAATTAAAAGTGATTAAGGACTATGAAGGTAGAAAATCAGTGATGGTTATTGCTCACCAGTCAGGCATGTCCCATCTCATCATAGCTATGATCTTGAAGAACAAGAACAAAGGGACAGAAGCTTTGAGCCAACCAAGGATCAAGGAGTTATAGCAGCTTTTAAGGCCTACTACCTTTGGAGGACCTTTGCCCAGGCTATTGCTGCCACTGAGGAAGACATGAAGACACTGATGCAATTCTGGAAGGATTACACCATCTATGACTGCATCAAGAGCCTTGCTTGGGCTTGGGGTGATGTCATGAGGGAGTATACGAATGGCATCTGGAAGGAGACACTCAAGAGGCTTGTCTTTGACTTCAAGGTATTTGCCAAGGGTGAGGAGGCTGCAAAAATCAACAAGGCTGTGGTTGAGAGGGCAAACAACTTTAACCTGGGTGTGGGTGAAAACGTCATTGAGGAGCTCCTAGGGGTGGTTCCTGATGAATTGACCAATGAGGAGTTGTTGGAACTGGATCAGGAACACATAGCTCAAGAAGAGGCAAGAGAAAAGGAAACTGCAGAAGAAGAAAGAGGACATTCAAGAAAATGCACAGGGAAAGGTTTAGAAGAAGCTTTGGCAGACCTCAACAAGCTCCTTAAAAGGTTTGAAAACACGGACCATGACACTAAAAGGTTTTAATTCATCAAGAGGAATGTTCCTGGTGCATTATCTGCTTATAAACAAATCTATGATGAAAAAAAGAAACAAATCAAGCAAACCACCAGGGACATATTTCTGAAAAGAGTGACATCTCCTCAAGAAGAGCCTCAGGCAGGTTCTTCAGGAGGTAGTCTAGAAGAAGGCATTGTCATCATAGATGACAGCTCCGTGTGTGTTATTTCCCCTGAAGACCTTCCAGTGGGACAGGATGTGGAGGTGGAGGACAGTGATATTGATGATCCTGACCCTGTGTAGGCCTAGGCTAATGTGTGTGCTTGTGTCTTAGTTTTCAAGAAAAAAGTTTAAAAAGTAAAAAAAATAGGTAAAAATTTTAAAAATAGAAAAAAGCTTTTAGAATAAGGACATAAAGAAAGAAAACATTGGAAAAGAAAACCATCAACAAAACAAAAAGACAACCCACCAACTGGGAGAAAATATTTGCAAATCATATATCTGAAAAAGGGATAATTTCCAAAATATATAAAGAACTCATACATCTCAACAACAAAAAAATGAACAACCCGATCAAAAAATGGGCAGAGGATATCAACAGACATTTTTCCAAAGAAGATATACAGATGGCCAACAGGTGCATGAAAAGATGTCCAACATCACTATCAGGGAAATGCAAATCAAAACTACAATGAGATATCACCTCACACCTGTCAGAATGGATATAATTAACAAGATGAGAAATAAGTGTTGGAGAGGATGTGGAGAAAAGGGAGCCCTCATACACTGCTGGTGGGAGTGCAAACTGGTGCAGCCACTATGGAAAACAGTATGAAGAGTTCTCAAAAAATTAAAAATAGAAATACCATGTGATCCTGCTATTCTACTACTGGATATTTATCCAAAGAAATGGAAATCACTAATTCAAAAAGATATATGCATCCCTATGTTCATCACAGCCTTATTCACAATAACCAAGACATGGAAGCAACCCAAGTGCCCCTCAACAGATGAATGGATAAAGAAGATAGGGTGTATATATCTACAATGAAATACTATTCAGCCATAAAAAAGACAAAATCGGGCCATTTGGGACTACATGGATGGACCTTGAGGGTATTATGCTAAGTGAAATAAGTCAGAGAAAGACAAATACCATATGATTTTACTCATATATGGAAGATAAACAAACACATAGATAAGGAAAACAGATTAGTGGTTACCAGAGGGGATGGGGGTTGGGGGAGGGCAGAAGGGGTAAAGGGGCGCATATGTATGGTGACGGCTAAAAACTAGACTACTGGTGGTCTACACGCGCAGTCTACACAGAAACAAATATAATAATGTACACCTAAAATTTACACGTTATAAGCCAATGTGACCCCCTTAAAATAATTTAAAAAAAGAAAGAAAATATTTTGTACATTTGTACAAAAGTTTATAAAGTAAAAATGTTACAATAAGCTAAGGTTAATTTATTACTGAAGAAAGAAAACTTTTTTTTATATATTTCATGTAGCCTAAGTGTCCAGTGTTTACAAAGTCTGCAGTGGTGTACAGCAATGTCCTGGGCCTCCACGTTCACTCCCCACTCACTCACTGGCTCACCCAGAGCCGCTTCCAGTCCTGCAGGCCCCACTCACGGTAAGTGCCCTATACAGGTGTGCCATTTTTTATCTTTTATACTGTATTTTTACTGTAACTTTTCTGTTTAGATACACAAATACTTACCATTGTGTTACAATTGCCTCCAATATTCAGTACAGTAACATGTTGTACAGGTTTGTAGCCTGGGTGCAATGGCTGTACCATACAGACTAAGTAGGCTATACCACCTGGGTCTGTGTAAGTACACCCGATGATGTTCGCACAATGAAGAAATCACCTAACGACGCATTTCTCAGAATGTATCATCATTGTTCAGTGATGCATGACTGTAAATTTCTGTTGTTTAAGCCACTCAGTATATGACATTTTTGCTACTAGCTGTGCGAACTGACTACGGCAATCTCCTTGCCTCTGTTAGCCTACGAGTTGTAGCTCTCTGCTGGATTTCTTAGAGACTCACTCAGTGCATGAGCAGAGCAGAAGTCAGTTAAGATGTCGAGGGCAGTTTTTATGCAGGGTTTGTGGCTCCCTTTTGGTGGCTGTCTCTTTTCTGGGGCTTCCCCCTCAATTTCTAGACACTTTAAACACCCTACACTCCAGTTTCTGACTTTGCAGCCCAGGGAGACTGTTGTTTCCTTCTTGAGCTCTAGTTCTCCTGTGCCATGTGGACTGTGGCGTGCCTTCAGGAGAAAAGCGAGTTAAATGCGGTTGTCATCCAGTTTTCTTACTGCAGTGGGCTGAATTGTGTCCCTCAGAAATCATGTGTTGGAGCTCTAACCCCAGTCCTTCAGGATGCGACCTTTTTCAGATATAGGATCTCTGCAGAGTTAATCAAGTTCAAATGAGGTCCTTAGGGTGTATCCTCATCCAATGTGACTGGGGTCCTAAAAAAAAGGGGAGGAATTTGGGCACAGACACACACCCAGGGCGAGAGCCATGTGAAAATGATGGCAGAGACTGGGGTAATGTTTCTACAAGCGAAGGGATGCCAAAGATTACCAGCAAACCACCAGGTGCCAGGGAGAAGCAGGGAACAGACTTCAATCACAGCCGTTAGGAGTGCCCAATCCTGCCCCACACTGATCTCAGACTTTTACCCTTCAGAACTGTGAGACAATAAATTTCTGTTGTTTAAACCACCCAGTTTTTGTTACAGAAGCCTTAGCAAACAAATACACATCCCTTCACTAAGTCTTATCTCCTCTAATTTCTCCCTGCTTTTGGTCACTCTCCAGTCTTCAAATAGTTGTTTTTTTAAAAATATATTGTCCTGAGTTTATAATTGTCGCTGGCACGGAGGTTAGTTCAATATTAGCTACTCCACTTTTACCAAAAGCTGGAAGTCTATAAGCCAGCTTTTCAATCTCCCTTGAGTCTATGCTTGGCAGCCTGCAAGCAATTTTGTTTACCCTTGAATCCAGTCCAGGGTCCCAGACCCCATGCTAGTGTCTGAAACCCTGCCCCCTGATGGTCTACAAGAAGAATTAGGACAATATTTAGGATCTTTGATGGTCAAGTAGATTGGTTATGATTGATCTTAAGAATGTCTAGGCAATGGGCTGACGTGGTGGTGTAGTGGTTGAGTTTGCATGCTCTGCTTCAGTGGCCTGGGGTTTGCAGATTCAGATCCCGGGCACGAACCTATGCACCACTCTTCAAGCCAGGCTGTGGTGGTGTCCCACATATAAAAAAAATAGAGGAAAATGGGCACGGATGTTAGCCCAGGGCCAATCTTCCTCAGCAAAAAGAGGAGGATTGTCAACAGATGTTAGCTCAGGGCTAATCTTCCTCACGCACACAAAAAAATGTCTAGGAAAAAACACCAACTTTTCCCTTTCCTGGGAGTGTTGCCTAGGACCTCAGCTGAGTCACTATCCAAGTACTTGTGTGGTGGAAAGATGGTTCCTGTGGAACTCTGACCCCACCTGCAGGTGCTTCTGGACCCACTTCCGTGCAGGTGTGTGGGGATGTAGTGCACACGTGTCGGAGGGGGGCTGGGGAACGCTCCATTTGGGGAAGAAAACACATCAGGCTCTTTGTGTTTAATATCATTTCAACTTTCCTTACAATAGATAGCTCCCTTTCAGTTAAAATTGAACGTGTCTGTTAACTTGGAGTACTTACCTGTTAAATCTCCTCGAAGCAGCCTGACAAGAACCTTGGAGAGTTAGTCCAAAGGAAGTTAACCACCCATTCTTCTGGATTCTCTAAGCTCACTCTCTCTCTAGTGATTTCCATTACCAGGAAGACACAAGCTGTACCGCATTACTTTAGCCTCCCATATACATGTCTTTTCAGAGAACAGTGATCTCATATTATGCCTTCAGTTTTCATCTAGTGTTGATAGAGAAACAGTGATATGAAGAATACTCTGGAATTTTTGTGTAACTACTGTTGAAGATACTGTTCATTATATTGTTCAATATCTTATATATAGGTCTAGGAGAATGGCTTCCATTTTTTTCTTTTTAATCACAAAATCCTGTCTTCAAATAAAAGCTTATGTGGAAACTTAACGCCTAACATAGGTCAATATGGTTGAGATGGAAGCTGGAGGCCCTAGGGCCTGTCTTCTCTCTCCCCCTACTTTTCATTCTCTACCTCCTTGCCCACCACCTCACATTCCCCTGCATGATCTCTTGTTAAAGATACCCTTTGAGTGTAGTGTAAAAATCATTAGTGCTAGTCTAAGGTAGACATTATTGTGGGAGTTTAGTGCTAGGACAAAGTTTGTCTCATCCCACAAATAATCGTTGTGTTTATTTTCATATAACCCAGATTTGTAACTCTATGTGTTTCCCTTCTTGCCTTGAATGACAGGAAACTCAGATAAATTAGGCGCTCAAATTTAGTACTAATTCTTGTCCTGGAATAGATGCAACAATTTGCCGCACTTTTTTCAACCAAAGGTATCGAGAGTTGAGTTTACTGTATCTCCAGTTAAAGGTACATTATCACCACAGGGGCCCTCTGTTGTATTTATACAAATTTGTAGGCATGTATTTATTTACTCCCATTATCCCTAAACTCGGTTCTTATTCCTCATTTCCCTCCCTGCCACTCCCCATAAACAACTCTACTCTGATGAGCTGAATTATAACTCTATGTTAGAATATGTTCCTACAAAGTGGGTTTTGTTTTATATGCATGTGTGTTCGTGTGTATCATATATATAATATATGATATATGCAAAATATATAGTATATTTAGAAATTTATTTCTTGTGTTCTTCACCATCCACTGTGTTTTCAAGACCCAAACACACTGCTCTGCATTAGTCTAATCCACTGCTTTAACTACTGCAGAGTACTCTGTGGTGAGCATCCACCACGTATTTTGTGTCCTCTTTCCCAGTGACATATGCCCAGGTAGCCTCCAACTCCTGATCCCCACAAATAACATTGCAACAAGCACCCTTGTACCCCTTTGTAGTTGTGTAAGAATTTCTTTGGGACACAGATATTGGAGTGGGCGTTCTGGGTTACAGCACACGTATCTGGTTAATTTGACTAGGTGTGGGCAGACTGATCCCCAGAATGGCTGCCTGCATCCACATCCCCACCAGCAGTGCAGTGTTCCTGCTTCTCCAAATCTCCAACAACTCTTGGCATCATTCATTTTTATAATTTTTGCCAATCTGTATAGTATTTTTCATTGCTGCTTTAATTTGCATTTCTCTTATTCTTAATTATTTTGAGCACATCTTCATATGCTTATTTTGGATTTCCTCTCTATAAATGGCCTTTTTGTATCCCTTGCCCATTTTTCTGTTGAGATTGCTGTTGCTGTCTTTATTATGTTGATTTTCAACAGTTCCTTGTATATTCTAGATCAGCACTGTTTAATAGAAATATAATGCAAGCCACACAATCTTTCGCTAGCTGCATTACAAGAATAAGAATAAACTAGTGAAATTATTTTTAATAATCTATTTTATTTAACCTAATATATCCAAAATATTATCATTGCAACATGTAATCAATTAGCTTTTTTTATAATAAGTCTTCAAAGCCCAGTTTGTATTTTATACTTATTGAGCCTCCCTCAATTTGGACTAGCCACATTTCAAGTGCTCAGTAGCCATATGTGCCTAGTGGATACCATATTGGAAAATGAAGCTGTAATTATAAACTATTTTTTCAGTTTTATACATTGCAAATATTTCCTCCATTTTAATATATAGCTATTAATTTTTTTAAATGAGATATCTTTTCTGGTTTCAGATATGGTCATTTTTTGTAAATCTCTATATGTACTTGAAAATAATAGTTTTTCTGTTGTGTATAAGATTCTTTCTCCATAAGTATGTTTTATATTTCTAAATCTTAATAATTTTGTCTGATTGTCCTATCAATTTCTGAGAGGAAGAGATGTAAAATCTCCCACCACAATTGTGAATTTGTCAATTTATCCTTGTAATTCTGTTTCCTTTATACATTCCAGACTATTTTGTTTATGATCTTCTTGGAGATTGCTCCTTTTATAAATACCAAATGTCTCTCTCTGCCTCATTAAATGTTTGATACTGAAAAATACCACTACAGCAGCTTCATTTATTATTTTTTGGTGTATCTTTTTCCCATGCCTTTATTTTTAAGCTTTTGGTATTGTTTCATTTTAAGTATATTTCTTTTCTTTCTTTTTCTTTTTTTAAACATCAAATAGCTCTTTAATCAAAGACAGCAAAACACCTACTGCAGATCTTTCTCTTTTTCATGGAGGTAATTTTTTCCCCAGTTTTATTGAGATAATTAACATGCAACATTGTGTTAGTCCAAGATGTATACCATCGTGAATTGATAAATGCTTATATTTTGAAATGATTACCACAGTAAACTTAGTTAACATTCATCATCTTGTATAGTTACAACTTTTTTTCTTGGGATAAGAACTTGTAAGATCTACTCTCATAGCAATTGTCAAATATACAATACAGTATTGTTAATTATAGTCACCTTGCTGTACATTAGCGCTCCAGAACTTTTTTTATCTTGTACCTTTTTGTTTGTACCTTTTGACCACCCTCACCTGTTTCCCTCACCTTGCACCCTCTGCCTCTGGCAACCGCCAATCTCTTCTCTGTATATATGAGTTTAGTTTTTTAAGGTTCCTCATATAAGTGAGATCATACAGTATTTGTCTTTCTCTGCCTGACTTATTTCACTCGGAGATTAGCTTTTGTGATGTTGTTCTTTACTACACAGACTTCTTTAATTTTTATGTTTAATTTGTTCTCTTTTGTTTTAAGTAGTCCTAATTAATATACTATGAAACAGACTTTTTCACTCAGAATATTTCTTTTTCTGTGTTTATCTCTCTCAGAGGCTCAGATATAAAATTGCTTTGGCAAAAAGTTCCTTAGAACTGTCTTCTAAAGAGCTTATATCTCTTGAAGAATAAAATGGTATAAATCAAGATCTCTGCTCCTGGCAAGATAGAAAAACAGGGCTCTGACTTATCCTCCTATGTGAAACAAATAAAAAAATACATATATACACACACATGCACATATGTATACATATATACACAAACATATATACATGTATATATGCACCCACATCCATATGTATATGTGTCTATATACACGCACATGCACATATGTAGATCCATATATACACGTATATACACACATCCACATGTATATGTGTAAATATACACACATGCACATATGTATACATATATATACACACATATATATGTGTATATACACACACATCCATATGTATATGTGTATATATATGGAACCACAGTTTTCAAGTCTTTGGACTTCAAGCAACAAAGGACAGTGAACTCTGAGAGATGGGAACAAATAATGTGATGTCTAGGGTTTCCCCCACTTACTACCTAGAGAGAGATTTCAGGTAGCAGCACAAGGAGGGGAAACCACATGGAGCCCAGGGGTCTCCTTGAGTTGGGAATTTGGATTAGGAGTTGGGGGATGCCAAGGAAGGTATGCCAGGGAAATTTTCTGGAAGGGAGAGCACAGCAGCAGAGAAAAAGAGAGAGAGAGATCAAGGACTCTGAAGGTGTTTAGTAGGTCACTCACGAGCCTTCAGCTGAGTACTGGTCAGCACATGTGATGAGGAAACTATTGAAGCTGAAGAAAGAATGACCCATGAACAGCAGGGTGAGCAAATATCAAAGCTCACACAGGGCCAATATTAGTCCTGTTCCCACTAGAAACACGGAAGAAACCACTATTCTCAATTCACTGGGCGTGGGGTAGAGTACTTAGAAGATCTTTGCCTCATTAGTGGGGAAGAATTATACTGAAATATTGGCTTAATCCTTCCTAAGAAAGCTTAAAAGCAAGACTCAGGAGGTTCAAACTATTTCCATTTAACTGCATCTCAGAACAAAAGTCAATAGTATTTATAGAAATACAAAAATATGCAATACCCAACAGTGTAAAATTTAGAATGTCTAATAGCCAATAAAAAATTACCAGGCATGGGGCCAGCCTGGTGGCATAGCAGTTAAATGCATGTGCTCCACTTTGGCGGCCCAAGTGTTCACGGGTTTGGATCCCGGAGCACACCGACACACCGCTTGTCAAGCCATGCTGTGGCGGTGTCCCATATAAAGTAGAGGAAGATGGACACGGATGTTAGCCCAGGGCCAATCTTCCTCAGCAAAAAGAGGAGGATTGGCATTGGATGTTAGCTCAGGGCTGATCTTCCTCACCAAACAAAAAAAAAAAAATTACCAGGCACAAAAAGAAGGAGGAAAATAGAAGCCACGATGATGAGAAAGATCACTCAATCTAAATTGACCTAGAAAGAATATAGATGATAAATTGGTAGATAGAAATGTTAACACACTTACTATATTATATTCTATATATTCAAGAAGCTAGAAGAAAAATTGAGAATGTTCACTAGACACATGAAACATAAAAAACAAAATCAAAATTGAACTTCTAGAGATTAAAAACTATAATGTCTGAGATGAACAATAGACTAGATGGGATTAACAGTGTCCAACAGATTAGACACTGTGGAAGAAAAGATTTATGAATAGAAACCATTCAAAATGAAAAACAGAAAAAAATTGAAAAAATTCACAGAGTATCAGTGAGCTGTGGGAAAATTTCAAGCTGTCTAATATATCTGTAAGTGGAGTCCACAAAGGAGAGCAGAGGTGGAGGGAGGGAGGCACAAAAATATTTGAAGATATAATAGCTCAAAATTTTACAAATTTGATGTAAGGTATACACCCATAGATCCAAGAAGCTCAATAAAGCCCCAGAATGAGAAACATGAAGAAAACTAGAGCAAGGCACATAATAACCAAATTGGTTAAAACCAGTGGTAAAAAAATAAATCTTCAAAGCAGACAAGCAAAAAAGGCACACTACATATTGAGGAACAAAGATAAGCATGACAGCAGATTTCTCGTTGGAAAAGATGTAAACCAGAAGACAGTGGAGCAATATTTTACAGCACTCGGGGTAAAAAAAATCTGTTAATCTAGGATTCTATACCAAGTGAAAATCTCTTTAAAAAATTAAGGTAATATAAAGAATTTTTCAGATATACAACAGTCGAAGGAATTCATCACCAGCAGACCTGCACTACAAGAAAGTTTAAAGGATTCTTCAGGCAGAAGGAAAATGATATCAGATGACTATCTGGATCTATGTGAAGAAATGAAGAGTACTGGAAATGGTAACCATGAGGGTAAGGGTCTTTTTTCATATTGTTTAAATATCTTTAAAGATATTGATTGTTTAAAGCAAAAGTAATAACAAAGTATTGTGTGTTTTCTGATATATGTCAAGATTAATATGTGACAAAAATAGCACAAAGATTGGGAGAGGAGAAATAAAATTATACTTTTGTATGTTTTTCATACCATACGTGAAATGATATAATATCATTTGAAAATAGGCAGTAATAAATTAAAAATGTATTGTTTTAACCCTAAAACAGCTACTAAAAGGCCCCATAATTATAGATAATAAGCAAGTAAATGAGATAAGATGGAATTATAAAAATTACTCAGTAAGAAAGAAAGAAGAAAAATAAGAAAGGAGGAATAAAGACCAGATAGAGAAAATAGAAATAAATAGAAAGATTGTAGATTAAAACCCAATCATTTCAATAATCACATAAAATGTAAATGATATAAACAGCCTAATTAAAATGCAAAGATTGTCAGATTGGATAAAAGGAAGACCCAACTATATTCTACATAGAGGTAACCAATATGAAGTATAAAGCCATGACTAGTAAAATGATGAGCAATATACGATGCTGAAACCAATGAAAAGAAAGCTGGAGTGGTTATGTTAATATCAGGCAAAGTACAGTTCAGAGAACATCTAGTGATAAAGAAAGTCATTTTATATCATTCATAATGATAATGGGGTCAGTTCATCAAGAAGACATAACAATTCTAAATATCTATGCACCTAATAACAAAGTTTCAAAATATAAAAAGCAACAGCAAGGAAAAAAATAGACAAATCTACAATTCTACTTGTAAACGTCAACATCCCTTTATCAATAATTGATAGGACAAGCAGACAAAAAATCAGTAAAAATATAGAAGACAAGCAACAAACTAAATTGACCTAATTGATGTTCACAAAATTCTAACTCACAACAGCACAATGCACATTCAATTGCTTATGAGACTTTTACCAACATAGGTCATATTCTGGACCACAAAACAAGTCTCAATATATTTAAAATGATTCAAGTAGTACAATGTATGTTCTTTGACCACTGTGAAATTAAATTAGGAATCAATAACAGAAAGATCTTTGGAAAAATCCCCAAATATTTAGAAATTAAAATGATAAACTTCCAGGGGCCGGCCCCATGGCTTAGCGGTTAAGTGCGCGTGCTCCGCTGCTGGCGGCCCGGGTTCGGATCCCGGGTGTGCACTGGCGCACGGCTTCTCTGGCCATGCTGAGGCCTCGTCCCACATGCAGCAACTAGAAGGATGTGCAGCTGTGACATGCAACTATCTACTGGGGCTTTGGGGGAAAAATAAATAAATAAATGAACGGTATTTAAAAAAAAATATTGATAAACTTCCAAATAGCCAATAGGTAAAAGGAATAGTAAAAAGAAAAATTGAAAAATATTTTGAGCCAAAAGAAAGTATAAACACAACATGTCAAAACATGTAGGATGGCACCAAAACAAAGTTACAGCACAAAACGTCCTTTTAGAATAAAAGGAAGGTCTCAAATCAATGACCCCATATTTCACCTTAGATACCAGAAAAAGAGCAAAGTAAATGCCAAATAATCAAGAGAAAGAAAATAATAAAGATCAGAGTGGAAATCATTAAAAGAGAAAACATAAAAAATATGGAAAACCAATAGAAACAAAGATTTGTTCCTTGAGAACATCAATAAAATTGATAAACTTCTATTCAGACAGATTAGGAAAGAGAGAAGGCATAAATTACTGATATAAAGCATGAGAGAGGTGACATCACTAAAGATTCTGTGGTTATTATAAGAATAATGAGGGATTATCATAATCAATTTTATGCCAATAATTCAACAACTTATATAAAATGGTAAATTCCTGTAAAGAGAAACTACCAATGCATACTCAAAAAGAAATAGATAACCTGAAAAACATTATATCTATGGAAGATAGAAATTATAATTATAAAATTTCCCATACAGAAAGGCCAGGTGGCTTCACTGGTGAATTCTACTAAATGTTTAAAGGAGAAATAATGCTATTTACACAAACTCTTTCATATAATTGAAGGAGAGAGAGTACTTTCTTATTCTTTCTATGGGGCTGATGTTACTTTGACACCAATACCAGACGAAGGCATCACAAAACTATAGATCAATATCTTCCATGAACATAGATGAAAAAGTGTTTAACCAAATTTTGGAAGCGAAATCCAACAATTTATGAAAAGGATAATAGAATATGGCTAAGCGAGGTTTAGTCCAGGAACACAGGTGGATATCATGTTAAAAATTAACCAATGTAATTCACAACGTTAACAAACTAAAAAGGCAAAACTGTATGATTATCTCAATATATGCTGAAAAAACATTTGATAAAATCCAGTACTATTCCTAACAAAAACTCTCTACACACTAGGAATAGAAGGGAACTTATTCAATCTGATAAAAGGCATTCATGAAAATAACTAATAGCTTTCCTCCTAATGTCAGGCACAAGGCAAGGAAGTTAACTTTCAACAGTTCTATTCAACACTGTATACAGGGCCTAACCAGTGCAATAAGGCAAGAAAAACAAACAAAAATATCCAGATTACAAAAGAAGATGTAAGACTTTTTTTTTCTCATATAGTATAATTGTCTATATAGAAAATCCTATAGGATCTACACAAATCAACAATGCAATATAGCTTCCCCCAGATTATAAATATTTTCTCAGATTATTAAATATTTGTAATATTTTTAATGGCTGCATACATAGTACTCAATTAAATAGAACCTTTATTATTGGACATTGAGGTTGTTTTAAAATTTTCTAGTATTATTATTAATACTGTAGTAAATATCATTTTTGCTTAATTTTATTCACATCTCTATTATTTTCCATTGTACAAATTCTCAAAAATTAAAGTTGAATTTCTGGGTAAAAGATGATGGATATTTTAAAACTTGTGATATATATTATCAAATTGTCGCCAAGGCAGATTGTCCTAACTATTAAATAGTATCTTATTGTTTTGATTTGTACTCCTTTGCCACCTGGGTATTATATTTTGATGGTGGGATGTGGGTTTTTAATTTTTTTTCCTTGTCAATCAATTATTCCAGTACCATTTAATAGTAATACTACTCATTTCCCATTGATTTGAAATATTATGTAAATATATTGAAATTTTATATATTCTTAGACTTCAGATAAAATTTTCTCTTGTATCAGTACCTTCTTTAAATGTCACTTTTAGCTTTATCATTTATTTTAATAATTTACAGTGCTGGTTCCCCCTCCATTATTCTTATTTTTCAAAATCATTTTTATTAAAAAAATAAAATCCATTGTTTTACCCATTTAGATAAATTCTAGAATTATTTCCCAAAATTAAAAGAAATCACTGGTATTTGGTTGGAATGACATTAAAATTTATAAATCACATTTGGTGGAGAATTGTGGTCTTCATAATGTTGGATGTTTCTATGGGACACAGTCTGCCTCTCCCTCTATTCAAGCTTTCTCTCAGTGTATCCTTGATTTCCTCCTTAGCGCCGTAATTATTTAGGAGAGCATTTTACAATTTCCAGTAGATTTGTTATACATGTGCACCTGCATTGGCTTTCTAGTGTTATTATAGTGTAAATGAGAGAATGAGGATGATAGTTTTTGCTTTTGAATAAATCTTTGAAGTTTTCTTTAGGACCTATTATACGATCAATTTTTATAAATGTTTAGAGACACTGGAAAAGAAGGTATATTCTCTATAAAGTACCAGGTTTAATGAGAAACTTAAATCTATTTTCTTAGTTACATGATCAGATTCTTCTATTTTCCTATTTGATCTATCAAGGCCCAAAAATATGTATTAAGAAATCTCATGCTTCTAATATATGCCTGCCAACTTCTCCTTGTATTTCTAATAGTTTTTATTTCATGTATTTTGATGCTGTCATTCAAAAAATAGAAATTTTATGTTATTTTAACTGCATTGTGGATTTTGCCCTTTATCAGTAAAATGGGGTCCTCTTTATGTTGTTTATCGCATGTTGGTTTGAGTTCTACTTTAATATTTATCTTATGGCCTCTGCTTTTTTTTTGGTGAGGAAGATTGGCCTTGAGCTAACATCTGTTGCTAATCTTCCTCTTTTTGCTTGAGGAAGATTGCCTCTGAACTAACGTCTGTGCCCATCTTCCTCTATTTTATGTATGGGATGCTGCCACAGCATGGCTTGATGAGTGGTGCATAAGTCTACTCCCGTGATCCAGACCTGCAAACCTCAGGCCGCTGAAGGGGAGTGTGCGAACTTAACTACTATGCCACTGGGCCAGCCCCTCTGCTTTCCTTTTGTTCACATTACCCCAGTACATCTTTGTTCATCTTTTTATTTTTAACCTTCTGTGTCATTTTAAATGTATGTCTTGGAGATAATTTATAATTGGATTCTTTTTAAAATTCAATCTGAGTGTCTTAATTTCAGTGGGTGAGTTTATCCTATTGTTATTTATTACTATCACAGATAAATTTTGTTCTACTTCTGTCATTTTGTTTTTATTTGCCATATTCATACTTTAAAAATGTATACCGTTTGTTTTATTTTTGGTAAGTGAATTAGCCCTTCTTTTATTTTCTTCTCTAGTGATTACCTTTGATTAAAAGGACAATACTTGTCCCCCAACTTTCTTTAATTATCAATGTCGATTGAGTATCAATTATCTAATATTATTTAAACATCTAATATTATCAATATTATCTAACGCCTTCTTAGGTATTAGTTAGAAATTAGTATATTTTACTTCCTCCCACCAATCATTCTCTTACTTAAAGTATGTGTCAATTTAATCTGCAATGTTTGGACCAGTTAATTATTGTATGTTTACTGTCATTTTACATTATGTATCTTTTCTTTTGATAATTTTTTTGACATTTCCTTTTGTTTTGTAACTACATTGAAAGTGGCTGTTTTCATTCAAATCTTTGTGTTAGTGATTTCAATATTTGCCAGTCCTTTTATAGCATGCCTTCTTCATTGTTGAGTTCCTTATTTTTATTCATTTCTTTTTGTCAGCTGTTTTGTCTTTAACTAGTTTTATTTCTTTCAAAAAGATTTTGTGAGTGGTATATTTTTTGTGTCCTTGTATATTTAAGAATATTTCCTGCCATCACATGTAAACAACAACTTAGCTAGCATAGAAATCTCGGGTCCTAACTCTTCTCTCAAAACTCTGTTGCTATTATTCCATTGCCTTTGGCATTTAAATTTAGGAGGTAAATTCTGAGGTTAGCTTGCTATCTTTTTTTATGAGATCTGTTTTATCTTTTTGACTAGATTTTTATATGATTCTTTATTTTATTATTGAAATTAAACATTTTCACCAAGGCATTTCTCTATCATGTTTTTTTACTTCATTGTAAGTGACTCCTTTTGGTCTGATAAATCCAGTTATTTTTCATATCAGGAAAGTTTTCTTCAATTTTGTTTTTGGTTATTACCGTTTCATGTATTCTGCTTTCTCCTTTTTTTCCTTCAGGAATACCAGTTATGTTTGTTTCCATTCACTGTCTTCCATATCCATAATGTGTTCTGTCTTAGTATTTGTTTCTTTGGGCTTTTACGTTTATTAGAAAGGCTTCTGAAATGCATATTTCATAGCACTGTTTTTGTTTTAGCAGAGTTGAGACTGCTCTTTATTGCTTTGTGTCTTTGTTTAATTCTGATATTGTATTTGAACATTTCTCCCAATTTCTCTTTTGTTTTAAAATTCTATGTAGCGTATAAATTATAATATATATAACATATAAGTTATGTGTTAGGAGTCATGACAGTGAAGTGAGAAATCACAATTGGCTCTACCATCCAGTTTAAGGACTGAAATATTACCATAGCATTAAAGGCACTCCCCTGCTTGCCTCATCCCCACAGGGAACCACCATCATTAACTTGTATTTGTCATTCCCTTGTTTTTAAAATAGTTTACCACAAGTATGTATCTTAAAAAAATATAGTGTTTAATGGCTTTATAAAACAGTATTGTACAGTGTGACTTCCTTTTTTTCATTCCACGCTGCATTTATAAGACTCATTTCAGTTTTTGTGCGCATCTGTAGTTTATTCAATAATCTCCTGCATAATACTCCATTGTATAAATATACTGCAATTCATTTCGTCATGCTCCTGTTAATGGCTATTTGGTGGTTTTCATATTTTTGTGATTATGAACATTCTTGTACATGTTTCCTGATGTACAGTTCTCTGGCCATATATCTGGAAATAGAATTGTTGGGTTGTAGGGAATGTGCATGCTCAGAATGCCAACATTTTCCAAGGTGGATGTGCCCTCTTACACTCCCACCAGTGGTCATGATTTCCCACTGGGATGGTAGCCTCCATGCTCAGGTGCCTGTTCTTGCTGCCAAGGAATTTACTGCCAGTCTGAATGATCTGTCTTTCCTCTCCAGCTTCTTTTAAGGTTTTCTTTTTTTCTTTAGTGTTTTTAGGTTCACTACAGTGTGTCCAGGTATAAATTTCAAAAAAATTATTCTGTTTGGCGTATAACTTGGGAGATACCCAAAGTTTCAGGCAGGGTCTGGTAAAAGTGACTTCTGAGCGGGTTCGGTAAACAACATTTAAGTATACACTTCTTAAAATTAGACTTTATGTTTTAGAGTAGTTTTAGGTTCACAGCCAAGTTGAGGGGCAAATACAGATTTCCCACAAAATGCTTCCCCCCACACAAGCATAGCCTCCCCTGCTATCGACATCCACACTTGAATGGTACATTTGTTACAATTGATGAACCTATGTCAACACATCATTATAACCCAAAGTCCATAGTTTACATTAGGATTCACTCTTGGAATGGTACATTCCAGGGGTTTTGACATATGTATAGTGACAGACTTATCATTGTAGTATCATATAGAATAATTTCACTGCCCTAAAAATCCTCTGTGTTCCACCAATTCATCCCTCCTTTCCTCAAACTTCTGGCAACCACTGATCTTTTGACTGTCTCCATTGTTTTACCTTTTCCAGAATGTCATTTAGTTAGAATCATACAGTATATAGCTTTTTTAAATTGACTTCTTTCACTTAATAATATCCATTTAAGGTTCCTCCATGTCTTTTCATGGCTTAATAGCTCGTTTCTTTTCTCTGAGTAATATTCCATTGTCTGGATGGACCACAGTTTATTTATCCATTCACCTGCTGAAGGACATCTTGGTTGCTTCCAAGTTTTGGGAATTCTAAATAAAGTTGTTATGAACATCTGTGTGTAGGTTTTTGTGTGGAGATAAGTTTTCAACTCCTTTGGATAAATATCAAGGAGTGTGACTGCAGGATCATACAGCAGGGGTATGTTTAGTTGTTTAAGAAACTGCCAAACTGTCTTCCAAAGTGGCTGTACCATTTTTCATTCCCGTGAGCAATGAATGAGAGTTCCTGTGGCTCCACATCCTCATCAGCATTTGGTGTTGTCAGTGTTTAGGATTTTGTGTAGTGGTATCTCATTGTTGTTTTAACTTGCAATTCCCTAATGACATACGGTGTTGAGCATATTTTTGTATGTTTCTTTGCCATCTGTATATCTTCTTTAGTGAGATGTCTGTTAAGGCTTTTTGTCCATTTTTTAATCAAGTGTGTTTTCTTATTGTTGAGTTTTAAGAGTTCTTTGTAGGGAGGCCGGCCCAGTGGCGTAGCAGTTAAGTGCACGCGCTCTGCTGCTGGCAGCCTGAATTCAGATCCTGGGCACACACAGATGCACAGCTTGTCAGGCCATGCTGTGGCAGCGTTCCATATAAAGTAGAGGAAGATGGGCACAGATGTTAGCCCAGGGCCAGTCTTCTTCAGCAAAAAAAAGGAGGATTGGCATTGGATGTTAGCTCAGGGCTGATCTTCCTCACAAAAAAAAAAAAAGAGTTCTTTGTATTGTTTGGATAACAGTCCTTCATGAGATATGTATTTTGCATGTATTTTCACCCTGTCTGTGGCTTGTCTTTTCATTCTCTTGACAGTGTCTTTTGCAAAGCAGAAGTTTTTAATTTTAATAAAGTCCAGCTTATCAATCCTTTCTTTCATGGCTCATGCCTTTGGTGTTGTATTTAAAAAGGCATCACCATACCTATGTTTTCTTCTAGGAGTTTTATAGTTTTGCATTTTATGTTTAAGACTATGATCCATTTTGAGTTAATTTTTGTGAAAGGTGTAAGGTTTGTGTCTAGATTCTTTTTTTTTGCATGGATGTCCAGTGATTCTAGCAACATTTTTGCTGTGTCTCCACCGTATTGCCTTTGCTCCTTTGTCAAAGATCAGTGGATTATATTTGTGTGGGTCTATTTTTAGACTCTCTATTCTGTTCCATTGATCTGTTGTCTATTCTTTCACCAATACCACACTTTCTTGATGACTATAGTTTTATATTAAGTCTTGAAGTCAAGTAGTGTCAGTCCTTGTTAGAATCAACTCATTGATATTCACAAAACAACTTGCTGGGATTTTGATTGGAATAGTATTAAATCTATCAATTTAGTTGGGAAGAACTGTCTTTACAACATTGTCTTTACAACAAATGTCTTTACAACATTGAGTCTTCCTATCCATGAACATGGACTATCTCTCCATTTAGTTAGTTCTTCTTTGATTTCTTTCATCAGAATTTTGTAGTTTTCCTCAAATAGATCTTCTAATGTGTTGTATTTTATTTCTGCTGTTTCTTAATCATGATAGCTTGTTTTCTTGTGAAATGGATAAAATTTTTGTTGTGAGTTCATATTTGGTTAAACTTAATGTATAGGTATACTAAGAACCTCTAATGGGGTTATTTTCATTCAAAGTGGATTTGTATTTACTTCTACTGGGAAGCAAGGAGCATTATTGACCTATAACCACTTCAGCCTCTTTGAAGGACCTCAGTTTAACAGAAGATCTTCAGGTTCATTTCCCCTAATTAGCATAGGGCAGTTGGACTCTTGATTTTAATGTAGACGCAAGAATTTAATTATAAGGCAATCCTAGCTTTGTATTCCTCAGTGCTCCTCACCTCAAACTATTCTCTTTTTCTCCATCTTGCACTCCCATGTAAATTTCCTTTTATTGAGAACTCAAAAATGCTTTAAAAGGTGATTTTTATAGTCCATACAGGTCTAGTCCATTATAGTACTGGAAGATTTGTAATCATCTCTATATTTTATCCATTTCTCCTTTCCATTCCATTGTCTTTTAAATCTCAGCTTCTTCTTCTTTTTTTTTTTTTTGTGAGGAAGATCAGCCCTGAGCTAACATCCATGCCAATCCTCCTCTTTTTGCTGAGGAAGACCGGCCCTGAGCCAACATCTGTGTCCATCTACCTCCACTTTACATGGGACGCCGCCACAGCATGGCCCGACAAGCAGTACGTGAGTGCATACCTGGGATCCGAAACCAGGTCGTCAGCAGCGGAACAGGTGCACTTAACTGCTACGCCATGAGGCCGGCCCGAATCTCAGCTTCTTTTCTTCTGCTTCATAAGAGGTAATGACTTATTGCATTGTATGGAGAATACAAATTTCCAGAAATTTTCTTCTGATGCCTGGAGACGATCATCTTTCAGAAGTATATTCTTCCTCTGAGGCTTAGATGCTGTTCCATTTCTCTTGTTCAGCAATTTTCTTTCCTCGAATTATTTTTCTTTACTCATCTTCAAACAAATTAAAATCTGTATCTTTTTTTGTTAGAGATTTGTGAATAGCTCTTTCCCTATTCTTTGTCCACTTGAGGTGAAATCTCTAATCCTCACTTTCTCAGACTTAAAGATGTTGGCTGGGTTTGTGCATTCAAGCTCTAGTCTAAATGCCAAACTCTGGTAGTAATTAGCTAGGAGGCATCCTCATCTGCTATTTGCTTTGTGCTCTGACAAACTGAATGGATGTAATATGTGAAAAAGTACATTTCCTAGCTTCCCTTCACTTCTGACGAGTGGTTTCTAAGCGTTCTTGCTGAAGAGATGTAGAAAGATGGAGGGTTTAAGGTTGGGGGCCAGTAGGAGGGGGCAAAAGATTAGGCAACGGTTCTCTGGCTAAAACCCAGATCAGTGCTAAGGGATGGCTCCTCAGACTTAGGCTTAGCGTAGACTTGGGTTTCTGAGTCTCAGGGCAGACGGTGGTGGAAGCATGGAATGTCTTCCTGAATTAGAAAAAGTGTCAGTTTGATGTGGCACAGAGCCTTGGTGTATCATAAGGCAAAGCTTGGCTGGGTGTTTTTCCTCATACACTTCCATCTACTTTCCTGTCAAGTTCTTTTAGTTTTCTTTGTTGTAAATTTTCTTTTTTTTTCCAGTGTCTTTTTTAGGCATTTTAAGGGGATATCAGAAGAGCCTGCATAGGGATACCATGTTAACTGTAAATTCAGTAGATTTTTTTTTGTCTAGTTGCCATTCATCACCATATACACATGCCCTTTTACTCCAATAGATTGTTTTTAAATGGCATAAAACAAAAAGACTTGGTGCTTCAACTTAATCACTACTGTGAGTGCTCTATTTCTATCCTTAATTCTCTTTGCAAAGAGGTGCTTCAGTGGGGTTTTCCAGACTCGCTCTTCCTCAGTGGGGACACAGAGGAAACTGAGTAGTCAGGTTGAGTGGATGGGGAAAAGAGACTTCAGGTTTTTGAGTGTCTCAGCATATCTAAACTATCTACTTCTAGTGGAAATGAGGTAGATATCTCCTTGTCAAATTGCTATTAATAATATTTTCCTCACTTTCAAAACTGCCTGGAGACAGTCATAAAAAAATAACCTGATAATGGATCCCTCATTCATTCATTCATCCACCCCTCAATTTATTGAGCTGTAGTCTAAGGGTTAATGCTAATTAAAGGAGTGAGAGTGCCTCATGCTGCCCACAGTCAATTGAGGGTAAAAGGTATTTAAATATCTAGTAATAATGTGATGTGATAAGCACTACAATAGAAATGGGCACGAGACTAAGCCACAGAATAATTGATTCAGCCTCACAGAGAAATGATTTTTGAGTTGATTCTTGAAGTCTGGATCATTTGTCAGCAGAGGGAACAACATGCACAATGGAAAAGAGTTATCTGAAGCATGGCATGTTTGGGAAACTGAGGTTAGGGATGTGTTTGTGGGAATGAGCTGGGGGTGAGCCTGGAAAGATAGACTGAGGCCAGCTTATGAAGGGCCTTATATTCTAGGCAGGTGTGTGGTCTCTGCCCTGAGGACATGGGTAGTCGGAGAAGGTGCCTGGTTTGCTCATGCTGCTGTGCTGGATGCCATGGACTGGGCGGCTTATACAACAAACATTTCTTTCTCACAGTTCTGGAGAACTGAAAGAACTGATCTTGGCTGAAAGTCCAAGATCAGAGTGCAGCACGGGTTCTTGGTGAGGGCCCTCTCCCTGGACACATCCTTCCTTTGGCGTGGGCTCACAGAGAGAGAGAGAGAGAGAGAGAGAGAGAGAGAGTGTGCTTGAGTCTCTTCCTTTTCCTATTAGGGCACTAATCCCATCCTGGGAGCCCTACCCTCATATCCCCATCTAAACCTAATCACTTCCCAAAGTCCCCATCTCCAATTACCACCACGTTGGGGTTAGGGCTTCAACATATGGGTTTTGGAGGGGCACAGATGTTCAGTGTGTAGCAGAAGGATTTTAGGGAGAGTGGTGACAGGATCAGGTCTGCATTCTGATACACAACAACAGCAGCCTAAAAACACAAACAGAAAACTCCCAACAAGGAAAGCAAAAATACATTTTTAGAATGTTTTTAAAATTCAAAATACCTTTCTCCATATTATCTTATTGGATTTGTTCTTTGAAGCCACCCTGTCATGGATCATTAGCCCCATTTTAAAGACGAGGAAACAGGGGCCGGCCCCGTGGCTTAGCGGTTAAGCGCGCACGCTCCGCTGCTAGCGGCCCGGGTTCGGATCCCGGCGCACACGGACGCACCGCTTCTCCGGCCATGCTGAGGCCGCGTCCCACATACAGCAAGTAGAAGGATGTGCAACTATGACATACAACTATCTACTGGGGCCTTGGGGGAAAAATAAATTAAAAAAAAAAAAGATGAGGAAACAGATGCAGACAGGTTACTGACTTGTCCGAGTTGGCTCAGTTAGTAGGAGGTGGAATGGAAAGATAAACTTAAGAGCTTGGAAGAACAATACGGCTGAAGCATTTTCCTAGCTCTTAGCTCTGGGGATACCTCACAGTGTTGATTTCTATCTCCAATGAGGGCTGCAAGGAAGTTCAGGAAGGTGCTACGTTACTGGAAAAGTAGTAAGCTGTGGAGCTGGCAGGAACAAATTCCAGCCCAGCGCTCCTTCACCCTACCAGGACGGCAGCTACTGCCGATTTATGTCTGAAGTGAATGACGGGTTCTAAAGAGACGGGTTCCGGGCCGGCTCCGTGGCTTGGCGGTTAAGTGCATGCGCTGTGATGCTGGCGGCCCGGGTTCCGATCCCGGCGCGCCCAGAGGCACCACTTCTCCGTCCAACCCGGGGCCGAGTCCCATGTACAGCAACTAGGAGGATGTGAACCTATGACATACAACTATCTACTGGGGCTTTGCGGGGAAAAAAATGAATAAATAAAAAAAAAAAAATCTTTAAAGAGACGGGTTCCTTATGGAATTGTACAAAAACAAAATCAGCCTTGAAAATCCCTTACGAAGGTGCCATGTTGGAGACCTCAAGCCTTTCAAAAATTTTCTCCATATTAGAACAGGACAGAGTTGATGAAGCATTCGGCTTGCATTTGGGAGTCTATTGTATGAAAATACTCTCTATTTCTTTCAAAAGCCAGAATCCTACTTAGTGTGTTGAGATGCTCACACCAGGAGATGCATGAGGGGGAGAGACCCCATCGCCCCTCACTCCAGGGCCTGTGCTCATTGAGTGTAAGTGTGTGTAGACTCACCCACACTTTCAAAATTGCTCTGTCTTTCTTTTCATTTCCATAGATCCTGAGTGGTTGACTTTGGGTGAATTAAATGTGCTTACAATGTGACTCTCCTGTATGCACAGAAGAGACTATGCATTAACCCCTGGGCTCTTTTGCACTAAACCTGGACTCAACCTCAGAACCCATCTCAACTCTGAGCTCAACCCAGGCAGCTGTAAGCAGTCGGTGGGAACTGGCATCCCTCAACTCTATTAATGCTACCGATTTTCAAACATGTATTTGAAGCATTATAAAAAATATCAATTGTAAATAGACACTATTATTCTAATTATAGGAGGCAGAGTTATCTTAATCCCCACACCCCTGAATTTGAGCCTCTGTGCCTGCATGAAGGCTGGGCAAGGGCAGAGCATGTCTGCAGAGGAGGACTGCGGGCCCCGAGGGGAGCGGGAGATGGGCGAGTGTGGCCTCGGTCAGGTCGCCAGAGGGAAGCGGCTTTGATTTCCTTTCTCAAGAAGCAGCACATGGTGAAGGGCCAGGCAGTGAGGGGTGCACGGGCTTTCAGCAAAATCGCAGCTCTGCCACTATACAGCAACGCAGTGTCTGTGTTCCTCATTTCCTCATCTGTAAAGTGGGATAAGAGTTCCTCTCTCCCTGAGTAGTTATGAAGATTAAATGAGTGGCAATGGCAGGTCAGAATGAGTCAGTGTGGTAGGATGGCCCTAGAGGGTAATGCCCCACCTGATCCAAGGGCCTGGACCTGCCTGTGGGTCCACCAGTGATCTCATCCTCCCCCACCCTCAGCCCCTGCATCCTGGCAAGGTCCTTCACGCCAGACGCTTCTCCACACCAATCTGCCTTCAAATAAATCAATAAGTGGACAGATGAGCTGACACGGGCATTAGAATATTTGCAAAGGGTAGCTCTCAAGACAAAGGACGCATGAAATAATCCGTTTCGGCACGGGTGAATTTGTTTCAACCAAAGGGCCATCAGCGATGTCAAAGACAGTTAGCATCACGCTGCCTCTGTATCTATTTCTTGTTAGCTTTCCAACATTGAACAGTAAACACATTTCACTGTTTTGCAAACCTCTCCAAAACAAAAATTCTGACAGCTATGTTAACCATTTTCCTTCCCTCCCACCACCTCTTGCTTGCTCTCGCTCATTCCAAAACTTTTCAAGTTCAAGACCTTGGGAACCTGCTGAGTTCAGGAGCAGGAGCTGAGGAAAATTCCAACGCAAGGTTTTTTCTCTTGATCTCCTTTCTCTTCGCCACAGCTAAAAATATACATTTCTTCACCCTACCCAGTCAATTCCCCTGTAATTAGAAGGTCCGCCAGATTCTCACCTGACAAGTCTCTACCCCAGAGCCGAACGCAGGGAACAGGTGGTGAAGGTGGCTGATGGGGTGGGTAGAGCTAGGGGACTGGGTGAGCCCGGGGTTTTGAGCTAAAAGCTGATGGTCAGTGAAGTGGGGAGGTTCATGCAAGAAGGATGGGCTCCTGGTCCTGGAGGACATGACACTGGGGGAAGGCCTTCCCTTCTCCCAGTGCAGTCGGGCATTCTGAGGTGCTAGGCGTGAGAATAAGACTGGGGTCCTCAAGGAGCTCACTGCTTTGTGCCAGAGAGGGACTTATAAACAATCACAAAGCTATATGCATACAGGTATGTCTGAAGTGATGTTTAAATTTTAACATTGGTTATTTCTGGGGAGCGATGGGAGTTTCAATGACTTGCTGTGATCTTTATATTTTTCTGCATTGCTTGCTTTTTAAATAATGAATATGTGTACTTTACAAAAAGTGAGAAATTTATTACTTTACTAAAAATAATAATACAACATACTGACTTTTCTAGAAGTCCATTGCAATCCGGAAGCCCTGAGGTTTTTAAAGCCAGAGGGGCCCTCTGGTTGAAGACAATTTCTGAACCAGAGTATAACTGGTTAAATTGTTTTCTACACAGGTCTCATTCTGTATCTGAGGACACAGAGAGATATTGCTGACACAGAGTATGAGATGGGGAGAGGTGAGAGGTGATACTGGAGAGCCAGGCTTGGGCTGGACTGTGAGAGGTTCGTGTGCCAGGCTAGGGGCTGGCACTTCTGCTCCCCAGTTAGGGGAGTAGATATGGGTGGTGGTGTGAGGGGGTATGTCAGGGAGAACTCTACACCACAGCAGAAATAAACACAGTGCAGTCTTCCTGGAGCATTAACTCTCCGTGACCATCCTTGGGGAAGAAGTTGAGTGATTCAGTGGATGGGTGATTTAAAGTCTTAATATAGTGTTGGAACAAGCCTTAGCGCTGGGTTCCAGCCTGGCCATCTAAGGGGTAGTGTGTTGGCTCTGCTCTATTGTTGGGGGAATCTCTTGGAACTTTGAGGGGGCCTGCTGTGGTGATAGGAAGTGAAGAGAAGGATCACCATTCTATTTGTGCTTTAGAAAGGTCACCTAGTGGCTGGTATGAAGAGGGAGGATGAGATTTGGGGCAAGGAGGCCAGTTAGGAGGCCCTCATGATAGCTTAGTTCAGAGAAGCTCAGAGCCTGGCCATGGGGGTGGATGGGAGTGGGCTCTGGGAGTAGAAGTGATGGGCCCGGATTTTGTGGAGGAAGGGGAAGGACAGGTGGGAGTCGAGAATGATCCCCAGGCCTCCCTATGTGGTCACTGGGAGATGAAGGTGCCATTCACTACAACAGAGAATACAGGGGGAGGAGGTTTTATTTTGTATATCTAGATGGGGGTGGACCTGAGACCACTCAGGGAGTGGGCTCTTAGGGGGAAGAGAAGAGAGACAAGGGAGCAACCTTGGTGACAGCGAATTGAGGGAGTTTGTGGAGGAAGAGGACCTAGCGATGGGAAGACCCCTCACACTTATCCTCCAGCCACACCACACAACTTAGAGTGAGCAGGGGGCCCAGGCCACTGCAGGCCTCCAGCCTTCGCTTCCTTAGCTTCTCTGCCAGGGCCGCACATCTTCCCCTGTCTTTCTGGCAAATGCTCTGCCATCTCTCAGTTCTCCTCTGAAGCCTTGTCTCCTAAGTGTAAATGACAATCCCTTCTTTCGTGCCTGCTCTGACGCCTAAACTTCCGGCACTGCACCTGTTGCCCTTTAGAGAATGCCCTGGTCTCTGCGACTGCCTCCCTCCACCAGACCGTGAGCTCCTGTGCCAGCCTCACATGGAGCAGGTGCTCAGGAAATGTTTTCTGGGTGAGGAATGAATCGTCAAGACGGAAGGAGAAAGAGGCAGGGAAAGGTGTGGTCACAGAGACAGAGAAAGGAAAGAATTCTTGGTCAAGAGTACTAACTGCACCAAAGAATAAAGTTATTTAAGAGCTAAGAAGCATCCCTTTCACTTGGCGGTTGGGAAGTATCCTTGGCAAAAATAACTTCCCTGGCATAATAGGGGCAGAAACATATTACAGCATGTTTACACTGAAGAGTGAATAGGAGATAAGAAAGTGAGGACACTGAGTGCAGATTTTATTTTTCCCAAGAAGCTCAGAATAGAAGAGAAGGAGAGAGATAAGGTAATAATTACAAGTGACATAGATTTTTAAGACTTGAGGGGAAGGAGCAAATGGAGGGGAGAAGCTGCCAATGTGAAGAATGGATGCCATTGATTGGGATGGGAAGGGATGAGACCAAAAGCAGAAGTGGAGGGATTGGCATGGACCTGAAGACAGATACCTCTTCCACTGTGAAGAGGAGGGGAGGTGAAGTGGAGGCAAGATCAGGGAAGATCGCAAATGGGAGAGGAAGCTAACAGACAAATAAAAAGGCTCATGTGTGTGCTTTGGACCCATCTGAGACTGGAAGCTGAGACTGGCCTCCAACTCCTATGGTCACAGGATTTTTCCAGCACTGCTCAGGTGCCCAGGTGCAGGTGTAGTGAAGGGAGTTTGCAGGGCAGGTGTGACGGAAGGATGAGAGCATGGGAAAAATAATTGAGCAACCTGATGGAGGGATGGCTGAAGCTCTTGACCTGAGTTCTAGAACGTGTAGGAAAGGAAAGAGGGAGCAGGAACCTGGGAGAAGATTCAAGTTCTGAAGAACCAGGTGTCACTGAGGGTGAAAGGAAAAAAGAGAGCAAGAAGGCTGGAAGAATGGGAGGTTGTGGTCCGAGAGAGGGATGTTGGAGTTTCAGGGGTCCAGCAAGCTGTGCCACGCCCAAGAACTGGGAGCCACCCAAAGGCCTTTGAAAACATGAGGGGTGATGTCTGGGTTGAGGGAGAAAGGAAAACTTCACCTCAGGGGCCTGGAGTCCTCAGGGGATGTGGTTAGTCTGCTAAAACGTCTGTCAAGGAGTGGTTGAGGAAACTTCCAGTTTTAAAAGCTGATCTCAATGTCTCCCACTTTCTGCATAAAAACTTCCTGGCTCAGGGCAGTGATGTGGGACTCCTGGGAGCCTCATGCATTTGGGCTTATAATGGTGCACTGCTGTTCACTGTGATTTAATGGCACTTGTGCTGGGTCCCCCCTCCACAATGCAAGCTTCTGGGTTTGGAGACTCAGAGAGTGGTGGACAAAATCCATCACTGGTATTCCATGGAACACTAGCCCCACAGGATGCCTGGCCACAAGGGGTTTCTGTAGTTAGCCATATTTTGAGGGGGGATGCCTGTTTTGTCCCACTCCTGCAGGTTTACAGGGCATATTCCTATTGTGGGAAATGGCAGTTAGGCTCTCAGCACCATTTCTGCCATCCTCACAATGCAGCTCTATCACAGAGTTTATTTAAGCCAGTACTAAGTGTTTATGTAGTGATGGCACATGAACCTTGTGTGCTGCTGAGCCAAGTAGTGTACTGTAATTACATTTCCTTTCTTGTGTGCTCACATCAGATTTCATAGCAGCTTGGTTTTCTTTTATGCCATTCTTCCTCGGAGCTGGCAGCCCTCCTGTTCTCATCTGGATCAGCTGCTCTCTGGGCCTGCTGCAGAGATGCCGTCTCTCTGGCTCTCTTTCCCTATCATCCTAGGACTTTCCTTTCCCATTCTCCTGTCTGGAACCCTATTCCTGGGACTCATGTTTTTCTCTTTTTGGCTCTCTTCCTCATATCTTCTACTACATATCCAGTCACTTCCTGAGAAGTCTGAGTGTGCATCGTAGGTCTAAAAATATCTTTATTCTATCCCATACTTGAATCATAGTTCAGTTGGGAATTTAATTCTAGGTTGAAAATAAATTTCCCTCAGAATTTTGTCTTCTAACTTCCCAAGTGGTATTGAGAAGTCAATTGTCATCTATATTTCACGTCTTTTGATGTGACATTTTTCCTCTCTTGAAGCATTTAAGGGATTATCTCTACCCCTGTTCTAAAGCATCATGATGAGGAGCCTAGATGTGAGGTCTTTATTCATTTATTTTCTTGGGCAATCAGAGAGCCATTTCAATCAGGGCACTCATGTTTCAGTTTATGGGAACTGTTTTTGTAGCACATATTGGATGATTTTCTTCTCTGTGTTTTTATCTGTTCTCTTTCTCCAGAATGTATATTAGAAAATTGTTGAACTTCTTGGATTATCCTCTAAGTTTATTTCCAACTTTTCATCTTTGTCTTTTATTTTCTTTATTTTGGGAGGCCTCTTTGACTTTGTCTTTCGGTGATTCTATCTATGTATCTAAGTATCTATGATATTTAATTTTAGCTGTTATAATTTTATCTTCCAGAATTCTTTCTGTTCTTTCTTTATTGCATCTTATTTTTGTTCCATGGATGCAATATTTGCTCGTGTTAACTAAAGGATATTAACAAAAGGTTTTTGAAATTTTATTCTGCTCTCAACATTTCTTTCCTCTAGGTTTTTTTTTTCCTGTTCATTTTGCTGTTTTTCATATTTCATGGTTGTCATTTATATTTAAGAGCAAGGCCATAAAAATGGTTGGAAGCTGTGTGTGTGTGTGTGTGTGTGTGTGTGTGTGTGTGTGTGTGTTGGGGTGTAAGGACTTATCACCTGGCTTCCCTGTAGAGTGATCAAGCACCAAGCAGGACATAAGTCATTTTTTTGGTGAGGAGATAGGACAATTCAGTTTCTTGGGAAAAGTCCCTCTCTTCCTGGGATCTCTCTGTCTCTCTACCTAACAGCTGTCGTTTTTGGAGCTGGGTGGAAACAGGGAGCCAGGTAGGGGTGTGCTCACTATCCGAGATGTAGAATTTCACTTACTTCTGTTTTTAACCTCAAGATTCAACTCCACCATCTGCTTTGCTGAGTGTTCCTGCACTTGTACCTGTAGCTTTTCCAGTTCAATAGAGTTAGAGGACCAACGTCTGCTTTGCCATTGGGGCAGGAGGGAGAGTCATGTGGCTATTTAGGGTTGGGGAAAATACCCTGGGGTCTAACTGTTCTATATACTGACTTCCACCAACCAATCTCTCTTTTTCAGCTCCAGCCCACCCACTGTTTCTGACGTACCTGGTACCTTCCATTGCCAAGACTTCTGGGGGCTTTGTAGGGAGAGTCAGCCTATGCTTCACAGGAGGCCCTCTGCAGGCTTGTGGAGGGTAGCTCACTCAACTCTGCTAAGTCAGTGGCTGCTCCTCTGTTCACTGTCCATCTTAAAAAAGGGACTTGGAATCTCTCATCTGTTGCTGACTCCTCTCTCATTATTGGTGTCCCTTCTGACTTATATCATTTAATTCATCACATTAGAGGGCTTCACAAATGTTCAAGTTGGCATATTTAACCAGAAAACCTAGTATATATTTTTTTATTAAGACCCCTTTTTAATAGCAACTTTAGGTTTACAATAAAATTGAGAGAAAAGTACAGAGATTTTCTATATACTCCCTGCCCCCAAACATGCAGAGCCTCCCTCATTATCAACATCATTCACCAGAATGCTACATTTTTTTTTTAACCAAAGATTAACCTACAATGACACATCATAGTCACCCAAAGTTCACAGTTCACCTAAAAGTTTACTCTTGGTGTTGTCCATTCAATGGGTTTGGACAAATGTATAATGACATGTACCCATGCAGAGTATTTTCACTGCCCTAAAAATCCTCTATGCTCTGCCTATTCATCTCTCCCCACCTCTCCACTCCACTCTTGGCAATCCATGATCTTTTATTGCCTCCATAGTTTTGTCTTTTCCAGATTGTCAAATAGTTGGAATCATACAATATGTAGCCTTCTCAGATTGACTTCTTTCACTTAATAATGTACATTTAAGGTTCCTCCCTGTCTTTTCATGGCTTAATAGCTCATTTCTTTTCATTGAGTAATATTCCATTGTCTGGATGGACCACAGTTTATTTATCCACTCGCCTATTGAAGGACATCTTGGTTGCTCCCAAGTTTTGGCAATTATAGATAAAGCTGTTATAAACATCTGTGTGCAGGTTTTGTAAACTCCTTTGGTAAATACCAAGGAGCACGATTACTAGATTGTATGGTAAAAGTATGTTTAGTTTTGTAAGAAACTGCAAAACTGTCTTTCAAAGTGGCTGTACTATTTTGCATGCCTATCCCTAATCAATGAGAGTTCCTGTTGCTCCACAACCTCACCATCATTTGGTGTGGTCAATGTTTTGGATTTTGGCCATTCTAATGGGTGTCCTACTGTTCATTTTGTGCCAAAAACAATACTATGCAATCCCTTATATGCCCATCATTGCTTAGCTCAGCAGGCATTTCGTGAAGACCTGTTGACTTAATTAGTGGTTCGACCTGAATGAACAGGTCTAGCACATGGTTCTACCAAGTCTATACATGACCCCTCTGTCGGGGGAGGAAAGGAGACAGAAAGGTAGGTAATGCAGGTAGGTGAGGACTGCTCTTCTACTAGCTCATCCTTCTAGATCTTAGTTGATGCGTGATTGGAACCCTTAGGTGAGCTTGCATCTCTTTTCTCAGTTTCTGACATTACTGGGCTGTATCATTGAGGCTGCACGGTGAGACTTGTGTCTGGCAAACACGGAGGAGCTCTGCCTCTAAGATTCTCAGCCCACTTCTTTAGGGCCTAAAACTTCACTCACTTTGAATTAGGTCATTGAATCCACTTAGCAGATTGGAAGCCCTGCAGAGAAGAGCCCCTATACTAAGGTGGAGTGCCCTGCACAGTGGACTGCTCTGCTGTTTCCACGCCGAGGTTGGGCACAGGGATCTTGACCAAGGTTCTCAAGCCACTGACGACATGTCTGTCTCCTGTGGGCATTGACATACTCAGGCTTCCATCGGAGTTCTGACCACCCTAGGGAGCTGCAGAGATTGGGGCCAGGTCCTGCTGCTCAGAGATCCTGCCCTGTCCATCTCCCTCATGCCCAAGGGTCTCGAAATCCCACCCTTCCCCCTCACTGGTCTCCACTTCTTGAACTAAATCTCAGTTGGGGTTTGTCATCCAGGTATTAGCTTCTGTTATTTTGGCTCTGAAACATAATATGTCATTAACTCCATTGTGAGGCACTGGAGACCAGACTCGAACAAAGTTAGGCAACTTCTTGGTTGGAGGCTGGGAAAAACCCCAAGCCTTTTGAGTCTCCCGCAGCAATGAGAATGAAAAGCACATTAATATCTCAGTACATTATTTGGCTACACTCTGCAGTTGGAAAGCCTGGTTATATTTAACAGTGACTTTTCCAACCTTATTTGGCCATAGAACTCTTTTCTTCTCTTAACATTTGTTAACACCTGTATCAGTTATGGCCCATGGGAAATAGCTGGCACACTCATAGGAGGATGATTTAAAAGGGTTAATTTAGAAAAGGACTAGGTACAAAAGAGCGGGCAGGGTATAATGGATAGTGCATCGACTGGGGGCCAGCAGCCATTGAGCAGTTCCCACCCCATCCTGAAGGGCAAGGAAGGGACAGGAGAATTTGTGAGATCAAATTTGTCAGCCTTGTCAGTATCTGTTCAAAGTTGCCCATCTATATCTCAGAGTGCTGCCCCTTCTCTGCCAGTGCCCTCATCTTCCATCCAAGGTCTGGTTGGGGGGAGAACTGAGTGGCTCTGGGCTCTGAGCCCTGACTGTCAGACTCTGGGCTTGGCCCTCACCGTACTTGCCCTGTGGCACCTGCAGGGGAAACGTCGACGCTGCCATGAGGCCTTTGGTTCTCCGTGTGTGTTCTTTTCTTTTTTCAGTTTTATTGAGATATAATTGACATACAGTACTGTATAATGTACTGTATACAGTACAGCATAATGATTTTATTTACACATATGGTGAAATGATTACTCAGTAAGTTTAGTTAACATCCATCATTTCATATACAAAAAAAAAAAAAAGAAAAAGAAAAAGAAAAAATGTTTTTTCCTTGTGATGAGAACTCCTAGGATTTGCTCTCTAACAGCTTTCGTATACACCACACAGCCCTGCTCTCTATAGTCATCTGTTGTATACACATTCCTAGTGCTTGTTTATCTTAGCACTGGGAGTCTGCACCTTTTCACTGCCTTCATCCGAGTCCCCCTCCTACTCCCCACCTCCTACTCCCACAAATCTGATCTTTTTCTGTGAGGTTTTTTTTTTTTTTAAGATTCCACATATAAGTGGTATCATGCAGTATTTGTCTGTCTGACATTTCACTTAGCATAAGGCCCTCAAGGTCCATTTATGTGGTGACAAAAGTGAGGATTTTCTTCTTTTATATGGCTGATTAATATTCCCCACACACACATATAAACACATCACGTTTCCTTTATCCATTCATCTGTTGATGGACACTTAGGTTGTTTCCATTTCTTGACTATTGCAAATAATGCTGCTCTGAACATGGAGACGCAGACATCTCTTTGACATAGTGTTTTCATTTCCTTCAGATAAATTCCCAGTAGTGGAATTGCTGGATTATATGGTAGTTCTACTTTTAATTTTTTGAGGAACCTCCATACTATTTCCCATAGTTGCTGTACCAATTTACATGCCCACCAATATTGCACAAGGGTTCCCTTTTCTCCACATCCTCACTGGCATTTGTTATCCCTTGTCTATTTGAAAACAGCCATTCTAACAGGTGTGAGGTTTTATCTCATTGTGGTTTTGATTTGCATTTCCTTGATGATTAGTGAGTACCTTTTCATGTGCCTGTTGCCCATTCATGTATCATTTTTGGAAAAATGTCTATTCAGGTCTTTTGCCCATTTTTTAAATTGGATTGTTTTTTTTCTATTGAGTTGTATGAGTTATTTATATATTTTGAATATTAACCCCTTATCATCAGATATATGGCTTACAGATATTTTTTTCCCATTCTGTAGCCCATGCATGTTCTTAATTCATACTCCCTCGGGATGGAAGAAGGAGGAGTGAGAGGGATTTGATGTCTCATGCGCACTCCCAGACAAGTAGGATCCCGGGACACAGGGCTCAGCCTCAGGCACAGTGTCCAGAAGCCTGGCCAGGCACTGAGGTGGGAGTCACTTCTCAAGATGTTCTGGGCTCTGGAGCCAAGGCTGATGCCTAGGAAGCAGCATCCTCATCAGCAGACAAGTTGTCAACCTGGAGTGATGAGGCAGTGAGGGAGGCTCTGGGTCTGAGGCAATGGGGCAGAATGGGGCAACCACCAGCAGCGGATGGGAGGTGGAGCAGGCGCAGTTCCCAGGGTTGGAGAGCCTGGTTGCAGTGGGTTTTGGTGGGCTCTCTCACCAGCACGTGGGTGGAGGAGAGTCACTCAGGCTGCTGGCATGGAGGGGTGCTGATGCTCGTTTTCACGGGGTTTACCGCTTTTCCCGAGAGTGGCGCTAGCCCTCTCTCGCTCTCCCTTTCTCCTTCTCCCCCTTGCCCTTCTCCTTTCTGTTCACTTCTCTTTTCTCCGGCCACTGCTGTTTACTTCCTCACCTCTGCCTCTGCCTCCTCCTGAATCTTTTACTCTCTCTTCTCTTCTGTTTCAGTCTTTTCTCCCTTTAGTGATACGATTTTTGTAGTAGGCTTTGCTATCTATATATTTTAAGTCCCAGAGGTGTATCTGCTAATTGTACTTTTAGGGAAATAATTATGCCAGTTAAGATGATTAGCTAATGAAAGGGTTCTCTGGGGCTGGCCTCTTTACAAAAAGATGATGGGATGCTGATGGGAATGGGGATCGGATTGTTTCTGCTGAAACTAACACGACGGTCCAGCTCTTACCAGAACACTTTAGAAACATCTGGAATGTAATCAGATCCCTCCCAGAGCTTGACCAGAGGGCTAACTCTGGGGGCTGCTTTCTGGGAACAAGATTGGATATTTTGTGGCCTTCTGGGATGGCAATGATCAGGGAGCTCCACGAGATGGCTTGGGGCTCAGGACCCCATGGAATTCCTAGATCCGTATGAAAATTCTGAAGACACTTAGAGTTTCTGAAACGTGGGCACACTTGTACATGTGTGTACACACACACACATGGCAAGGCAAGATTATGGCTTCTGTCAGGCAGAGGGTTTTGTAGATACTAAATTGCTGAAGCGCATCAACCTTGGAATTGCTTCATTGCACAGTAATGGTGGCTGTAAGCTTCCTGCTCGTTCACTTTTGTCATATAGAAAATGTTCACGAGACACATGCTTTCCTTTTCTGCATTATCCTCTTGATCCAGCACTGGCTGCCTTGCAGGACCCTCCTGGCCCTCCTGGGACATCACAGATGCCTGCCACTTCTTCAGAAGAGGCAGAATGCTCTTAGTCTAAGGCCAGTGGGCACTGAGAGAGGTGGCGGTGAGGGGAGGGCCTGAGTTGGGAGGGGACAGAGAGAAAGGGTTCAGATAGTATTGGGTGGTGGGGGAGTCAGAAAGAAGGAACTGGAAAATATGCTTCTGTTGGGGAATGGAGGGTCTGGAATGTGGAATTGTTGGGAAGCATGAAAGGGAAAGAGAGACTAATTCTGAAAGAGCCTGCTGTTCTGCAGAGGGAGAATTTGATGCCCAGAATGGTTAACTCCATGCCTAAGTCACATGGTCAACAAATAGGGGGCAGGAGTTCAAATCCAAGGCTGATGGTCCTCCTGCCGGGCTCACCCTGCCCCAGGAATAGGACTGCACCCGGGGTCAGAGTCAGGTTACTCCGCTCTGTGACCTCTAGAAGGAGAACACTTCACAGGCTCTGCGGCCATGAAGTGCCCACTGAGATACATGCTGTCACCAGATTTGTCACCCATCCTAGGCTTTAGCCATAAGAGAGGAAGGAAATTCCTCGCACTTTAGAAGTTCTCTTACTAACCCTTAAGCCTGTTTGCATCGTCTGTCTTCCCATAACGACGCCCATGTCTCAGCTGTCCTGCTGCCACCTGGGCCTCAGGTCAGCTCCCATCATCACTCCTCACCGGGAACAACAGAAGTGGCTTCCCACGTGGTGTGACAGAAAGCAAATACTGCCTAAGGATCAGTAGAAGGAGGGAAGGTGACTCAGATGACGGACCCCCGCTCTGCTGAAGTATTTTATTCCTCTGACTTTTATTTTATTTTTTTTGCTTGAGGAAGATTAGACCTGAGCTAACATGTGTGCCAGTCTTCTTCTACTTTATTTGTAGGACACTGCCACAGCATGGCTGACGAGTGGTGTAGGTCTGTGCCCAGGATCTGAACCCATGAACCCAGGCCGCTGAAGCAGAGCCTGTGAAACTTTACCCACTCAGCCATGGGGTTGGGCTCTCCTCTGACTTATTTTGAAGTTGTCAGGCGCAAGCCCAGAACAGCCCCCATGTGGGGATGCTCCTGATTTCAGAATTCTCCGCTGCAGCCTCCGGTGAGGAAAACCGTGGAGCTGCATTCTCCCGTCGAGTCCTGCCCCTGGGTCCTGACCACTCACCCACCATCGCAGGCTCCTTGGTGGTCCCAGAGCCCCTCACCACATTCACTCTAGGCAGGACTGCTGGGATTGGCAAATAAAAATACACAACGCTCCGTTAAATATGAATGTAGATAAAATTAGATAAATCGAGATAATTTAATTATCTTAAATTTTAATTAAGATAAAAAAGCAAATCCATGTTTAGTATACGTATATCCCATGTGGTATTTAGGAGACACTTACACTATGACAGTGTTTGTTGCTTATCTGAAAAGATTTTATTTGGAAGATCCGTGGCTGGGAGGGCAGTCAGCATGGTTCCACTTGAGTCGTCCAGTTAGATCAGGATTGGAAGAGATCAAGCCCCATGAGTGCAGAGCCAGATTCACAGCACCATGTTGTCTCCTGCATGAGCACCTCGGTCCCCCCACCCCATCAGCCTGGGCTGAACTGCTCTCTGTAATACTACGTCCACGACCAAACAAACGCCAGAGCCATTCGCATAGACCTCTTTTTTCACCAATGTCAGTGGGTATACATTTTTCTGACTTGTAAAATAATACATGTTCGTTATTAAAAATTTTGGACTTACAGATCAATTAAAGAAGAAAAATACATGTTCACCTAGCGGCAGCATCTAGACTCTGGAGCCAGACTGCCTGAGTTCAAATTCCAGCGCTGCACTTACTAGCTGGGTTGTTTTAGGCAATTCCTTAACCCCTCAGAGCCTCAGTTTTTCAGTCTGTAAAATGAAGGCAATAATGGTGGCCTAAATGAGTTTTTGAGGACTGACTGAGTTTATGTGTGTTCAGGTGCTTTAAAAAGTAACTGGTATATATAAGACCTACGTAAGCATTTGACAACTAAGGTAAAGTTTAAAATTCTGCCACCCAGCAATAAGCATTATTGATGTCTTTTCTGTGCATTTACATGCATTCTGTCTTACAGGTTTGTACCAAGATTTCCATGTTGTGGCACACTGCATTTTCCGAAGTCAGACATTACGATTGTCCCATTCCCACATGCTCTTCTGCAATGTGGTCTAGACCCTTCTGCATGAAGAGGTGGAGTGAATTCCTCTCCCTTTGAATCTGGGTTGTCCTTAGTTGCCTGGTCAACAGAATGTGGCAGACCTAATGTTCTAGAACTTCCAAGGCCAGGTGATAGGAGCCTTGTGGTTTCTGCTTCCCTTCTCTGAAACACTCACCTTTGGGCACTTCCTCTCAGAACCCATCCCCTGCTGGAGAATTCCAAGGCACATGGAGAGATCTCGGGTAGGTGCTCTGCTCAGTACCCCAGCTGAGTGGTCTGCTGGTAGCCAGCTTCCCCTGCCAGCCCATGTGTGGGGGTCATCTCGGACGTCCAGCCAAGCTAAGCCTACAGTGACTGCAGCCCCAGTTTCCATCTGCCTGCAGCTGCAGGAGAGACCCCCCCCAACCCAGCAAGAACCACGTGACCAAGCCTGGTCAAACCGCAGAGCTGTGAGGGATAATCATCAATTATTGTTTAAGCCACTACATTATGAGATGGTTTGTTATGCAGTGATAGGACTGGACACATGTTTAAGGAAAATACCCAAGATCCTGAATTTTACATATGGACCGAAGGGTGATCTGTCCACAGTTTCACAATTACTTTCGGAGAAAAGGGCTATTTTCAAACAAACTGCCCTGACTAAGCAAATATATTCCTCTCTCTTTGGACAAGTTAATGGCCAGCCAGACTTGAGCCCTAGGTTGTTCGCGCTTAAAGGCAACTTAGAGATCATCTAACGGTTGCTCGTCTGCCTGTTTGCCTTACAAGTGAGAATTAGGGGGTGAAGGGACTTGCCCAAGGCCACCCAGGTGCTAAACGACAGAGCCTGGGCTGGCCTCCAGGTCTCCTGACTCCTAGCTCAGTGTTCTTTTCTGTACATGGTGCTACTTGTTTATAATGATGCTTAGGGGTGGGGTAGAATTGGGAGTTTCCAAAGACCTGATGAGAAAGATCGAAGGATGTGGGGTCCTGAAGTCATCTGGGCTCTTTTGCAGTTATATCCAGCCCCATGCTTCTGGGGAGGATCCAGCTTCTTTAAAAAGTGACTTTTCATGCTCTGTCTGGTGGGAAAAATGTGAAATACGGTGTGTTGAGGTTAAGTCTGTGGAGAAAGGACCTCAGTGGGGAAGTGGTTGTGCTGCAGGTCAGGAGGGGGTTGCAGGCCTTGGGACACCCCGTTGTCCTGGGATCGAGAGGGTCTGGCAAGGTTGAGGTCTGTGGTAAGTATGGCCCAGGGCTGGGCTGTGAGGATTGTTGGGAAGGCCGCCCCAAGGGCCTCCTGCTCACCACCGTTCCAGCTGAGTGGCTCAAATTCAAAGAATGGTGGTGTCCAGGTGATGTGGGAGGCAGTTGTCATCATCCCAGGAGGAGGGAAGATCAATGAGGAGAGAAGGCCAAGACGTTTGTGATGGGTTGAACTGTGTTTCCTACAATTTACATGTTGAGGTCCCAACTCCTAATGTCTCAGAATGTGGCCTTATTTGGAAATAGGTTGTTGCAGATGAAATTAGTTAACCAGAGGTCATGCTGGAGTAGGGAGGGCCAGTAATTCAATATAACTAGTGTCCTTATGAAAAGGGGAAATTTGGACACAGACATACTGGCATGGGGGAAGGCCATGTGAAGATGAAGGCAGAGATCGGGGTGATGCTTCTACAAGGCATGAATGCCAGAGATTGCCAGGAAACCACCAGAAACCAGGAAGGGGGCGTGGAACAGATTCTCCCTTACAGCCTTCAGAAGGAACCAACACTGCCCACATCTTGATCTCAGACTTCTAGCCTTCATAACTGTGAGACAATAAATTTCTGTTGTTTAAGCCACCTCGTTCGTGATACTTTGCTATGGCAGCCCTAGGAAACTAATACAATTTTATCTAGGTCAATGCATAGCGTCTTGAGATAAGAAAAATTAGATGAAAGGGGCTGGAGAGTAATTGGTTGGAGGAGGGAAGAGTGGGTAGGGGTGACCTTGGATTATGGCAAACTCCAGTGGAAGAATCACAATGCAGGCCCCTGGGAATCTGGAGCAAAGTCATGCCATCTGCAGTGGAGAATTATGCACCCTTTGAGAAATAGCTCTTGGCATGTTACTGGAGCCTAGTAGAGACAGAGAACTTGGCCATGATCCGGAACTGCCTATTATGAACTGGGTTCTGTCAGACCTGCCAAGTTATAAAGTCAGATAGGTCCAGCAGGCATCCATTGTGGTGTGGAAATAACATATCTAGGGTTGAGCCTGAGTAGGACCCGAGGGTATGACTAACCTGCAAAAATATGTAGCCCGGACCTCCTTGTAATCCACCACAGTTGGACCAATGCCCTTCTCCAACTTGTGCCTATGACCAACTGGAAGAGGAGGAGAAAGCTCGAGCTTGGTTTACAAATGGGTTAACTCAGTACATGGGTGCAAGTCAAAAATGGGCAGCAGCTTCATTCCCCCCACACTTAGGAGGAGCTGTAAAGGACAGTAGAGAGGGAAGTTCTTCCCAATGGGTAGAGCTGCAGGCGGTGCACCAGATCCTCTTCTTCGTAGGGAAAGAAAAGTTGCCCAAGGTGAATGGCCAATGGCCTGGTCAGAAAGGAAAGAAAATAGAGAATCACAATCAAGGAGGTCTAGGGTAGAGGCATGTGGTGGACATGTAAGGGTGGGCATGAAGTGTGAAGATTTTTTGTGTCACACTCACCAGTAAGTGTATTAAGGCTGACTAGTAAGGATTAATTTTCAACTGGACAACCAAGTAGACCAAATGACATGTTCTGTTGCTATCAGCCGACTTTCATCATCAGCCTAGACTGGCATGATGGGCTCTTGAGCGGAGTGGCCGCAGTGTCAGAGAGGAAGATAGGTGTGGGGCCAACAGCCTGGACTCCCACTTACCAAAGCAGATCTAGCTACTGCTGCTTCTGAATATCCAAATTGTTAGCAACAGAAACCAATCTATCCAGGCACTATTCCTCAAGGAAACCCATTGGCCACTAAGGGGCAAATTGACTACATTGGCCCCCTTCCACCCTGAAAGGGCCAGTGGTTTCTTCTGACAAGGATAGGTACATTTGCTGGGGATGAGGTTGCCTTTCCTGCCTGCAAAATCTCAGCCTGTGTTGGGGCCTTTAAAGAAGTAATTAAGGTTAAATGAGGTCATAAAGATGGGGCCCTGATCTGATAGGATTAACGTCCTTTTAAGAAGCAACACCAGAGAGCTCTCTCTCTCTTCATGTGCAAGCACTGAGGAAAGGCCATGTGAGCAGATGGTGAGAAGGTGGCTGTCTACAACCCAAGGGGAGAGCTCTTAGCAGGCACCAACTCTGCTGGAACCATGATCTCAGACTTTCAGTCTCCAGAACTATGAGAAAATAAATTTGTGTTGTTTTGGCCACCCAGTGTGTGGTATTTTGTTACGAGCAGCCTGAGCAGACTAACACACCAGGTGATCCACTTGGGTCTCGCCTGGTGCTCCAATGCCTCCTTGTAAGTACAAATGGACACATGCAGTCACCCTGGCCTGAGAAGAGTGATTATCATGGGTTCATAACCCTCACAAATGAAGGTTTGGGTCACACGACCAGGGAAGCCACAGCTGAGCCATAGCTGAGGTTGAGAAAATTTAAAAGGGATAGTGTAGAAGGGAGAGGATGGTATTTGTTGTGGCCCCATGGTCAATTGCAAAGAAGGGGGCAATAGTTTATCCCACTAGCCTCCCCCTTCTGATTCCCACTCAGGAAGAATCATGGAAGAGCTGCTGCTCAAATCTGTGTGAAGAGGTAGACTTGCTTGGCGCAGGGGTGGACTTTAGTGGCCAGGAGAACGTGCCTTGCAGACCTCCAACCACATGGAGCACAAATGACCAAGGGTGCCCCTTGCTATACTGTGAAGTCCGTCATCACATTTGCACTGAGACCCTGCTTCCCATAGGCTGCTCCCAGCTAACAAATGAGTGTGGCAGGTATAATGAGGAAGGTCCATTCTTGGGAGACATAGGACCCTCTGATGACTGATGTTGGCTTGAGGACTCCTGAACTTTCCTTAGATCATATCATCCTTTAGAACAGTTCTACCCAACCTTCTATTCCTCTGGTCTTCCTTTATAGGGTCAAACTTGCATCACGGTCTGACTGTTCTTCCAGCTTTATCTGGGCCCCTCCCCATTTTCTCTCATGGATATTTCCCCTGAACAATCCTTGCAAGTCTAATCTTGTCTTGGCATCTTCTTCTCAGAGGACCCAGAATAACACAGTTCCTTTAACCCTCATTCATACCTCTGTAAATGTACCTTCTATAAAACATATCTTCAAATATCCCAGCTGAGTGTGACATCTGTTTCCTGATGGGACCTTGACTGCTAAAGATTTCTATGGACCATTAATACTGTAGCATTTCAAAGAAGAAAAAGCAAAGTTAGATGATGTAGTGAGAATAAGCAGCAAGGAAGAGACAGGTTCTGAAATATGGGGTTGATCTGGGGTTAGAGGTTGGCATTTCACATAGAGATGTGAGTGTATGTGTGTGTGTATGTGTACACAGCATAAGCAAATGTACTGAGGCAGAAACAAGCAATTATGGTAGGGTCCGTCCGAGAGTCCACACTTTTTTCCCAAGGAGCTCCAACTGTCCTAAGAGAGGAAAGCACTCAGAATGCTCATTTCTCTGCCTTCATTATTTGGAATCTCTGAGGAAGCTTCCACCTTTTCCCTATTCATCATCCCTTTGCATGTGTCCATCCAGGAACTCTGGTTTGATGAGAGCTGAGGCAGTGGCCAAGGCCAGATGTGACTCCATGGAAAGCATACAGAAAAGGGGGAAAAAGACAGGGAAGAATGAGTGCCTTGAAATTCTGGGGTCCAGGCCTCAGGATTCTGGGAGCGTTTGGACTGAATAGCCCATTTCTTAGGATCCAAAAGGGCCAGCAGTTTCCTTCAGGACTCAGAGGGTGAGGGAAGGTTGGTTTGATCAGAGGCACAGAAAACAGAATTCCCAGAGATCCAGGGAATATACAGATCTTGAGACAGAGGCTTTTATAATCCAAATATCTCTAAGCCAAACTCTCACATTAAGCTGGGGAAAACTATTTTGTTTATGCATTCATTCAACACACATTTATAGAGTACCCATGTGCCAGGAAATGTTCTAGGCACTGGGGACGCACTATTAAACAAGACAGGTGAAAATCCCTGTCCTCATGGAGCTTACATCCTAGCGGGGGGAGGCAGACATTCAATAAGTAAATCAGTCAAATAGATAGCATGTCAGAGGGTGGTAAGTGCTATGGAGCAAAGCAAATCAGAAAGAGGAATAGATTGTGCATGAGTCCAGCTGGGGCAGCTGGGTAAGGCTTTGTAGACAAAGCCACACAGAACAGACACTTAAAGGAGAGGAAAGAGCAAGCCCCACATATCCGTTGGAGAGTGGTCCATGCAGCGGAGAGAGCAAGTGCAAAGGCTTGGGAGCAGGGGTGTGCTTGGTGCTCTCATTAACATCTGTCTACTTAGCATCTCCATACTTGTCCACCTGCACACAGATAAGCTATTATTTTCGGTCTTCAAGTTCTAGTAGTTTGCATTTCCAGACTATGTTAATGTTACCTAACTGTAGCATGTAAGAGGCACCAGTGGCATAACAAGAAAGTTATTTCTCATTATGGCATCAGGCTTGAAGTCCATTATCTCATGAACTTCCTCAGGTTCGGAAGCTGATAGGGCTCCTCAAGTGTGACTCCTCAGGTGCACTTTCTCTTGATCCAGAGACTTTGAGCTACTAAAAGACAAGCAGCACCCTGCCTTTTGGAATTAGAAAATATGAATCCTGGTTCATTTACGGGCTGCACGGCCCTGAATAGTTATTTCAACTTTCTGAGCCTCTGTTTCTTTGTCTACAGGTGGCGATAATAGCAACATCTACCACACAAACCAGGGAGGAAATCAAATAAGACTGTGCATTTTAAGGTGTTTATAAGGTGTTTATACATAGCTGGGTTTTATATAGCACAAATACACTGCAGCTGTAAAAGTTAAGGGGTGGACCATCAGTGGATTTTTTGATATTTTAGTTAGTTAGTTATTATTCATACATAACAAACCACATCAAAAAATTATTGGCTTAAAACAACAATCATTTATTTGCTCACAGTTTTGAAATGTGGCCTGGGCTTAGCTGGGTGGTCCTTCTACCGGTCTTGCTGGGGGTCACTTTTCCGGTTGCAGTCATGCAGCAGCTCAGCTGAGGCTGGATGCCCCAAGATGCATTCACTCACATGCCTGGCCTCATTTGCACTGCCTCAGCTAGAGCTTTTGGCTGGGGTGTCTGGTTCTCCTCTACACTGTTTCTCCCTTCTTGGCAGGATAATTGGTTTTTCTCTTATGTGGTGACAGCCACTTTTCAAGAGGATGAGGGCGGCACCTGTTAGGCCTTTTGAGACCTGGGTTCAGAAGTCACACAGCATCATTTTTGCCACATTTGATTGGTCCAAGCATGTCACAAAGACAACTGAGATTCAAAGAGTGGAGAAATAGGTTTCGTTTTGTAATGGAAGGAGCTACAAAGTCACATTGCATAGGGGTATGCAACATGGATGGAAGAAATGGGCCAAGTTTAGGAACAACATAGCACAGTCTATCCTCTGGCTTCAGCAAATCACTTGCTGGCATGTGCAAAATACACTCATCCTTCCCAAGACCCCCAAAAGTTTTATCTCATTATGACATCAGTCTTGAAGTCTGTTATCTCATGATCTGCATCAGGTTATCTTATAGATAAGATCTCTCAAGTAGGGCTCCTCAGCTGCAGCTCCTTTTGATCCAGAGACCTTGAACCTAAAAGACAAGTATTCTGTGTAAACTGGTGCAGCCACTATGGAAAACAGCATGGAGATTTCTCAAAAAATTAAAAATAGAAATACCATACAACCCAGCTATCCCACTTCTGGGTATTTATCCAAAGAACTTGAAATCAACAATTCAAAGAGATTTATGCACCCCTATGTTCATTGCAGGATTATTCACAATAGCCAAGACGTGGAAGCAACCCAAGTGTCCATCGACTGATGAATGGATAAAGAATATGTGGTGTATATAAACAATGGAATACTACTCGGCCATAAAAAAGGACAAAATCGTCCCATTTGCAACAACATGGATGGACCTTAAGGGTATTATGTTAAGCAAAATAAGCCAGGCAGGGAAAGACAAACACTGCATGATTTCACTCATATGTGGAAGATAAACTAACACATGGACAGAGAAAACAGATTAGTGGTTACCAGAGGGGAAGGGATCTGGGGGGTGGGCATAAGGGGTAAAAGGGGACATAGATATGGTGACTGACAAGTGATAATGTACAGCTGAAATTTCACAATGTTATAAATTATTATTACCTCAATAAATAAATTAAAAAAAGACAAGTATGCTGTCCCCACACCCCTAAAACACAGTAGTAAGAAAGGAACTAGATACACCCTACAGACACTGCTGTTGAAAGTGGAGAGGATGGTAACCACAAAGCAGTCACTAGTCCACAGTAGTTATGAAGTCCAGCTGGTCACATGTTGACTTCCCCTGTTCTAGTCAGAGAATATTCTGAGAGAGTTACCTAGTTAATTGTCCTCTGTGGCTTTTAGATCTTCCCTCTGGGTTCTTAGCTCTACCCTCTGAGATACATTTTCTTTCCTATCGGAAATTATGCATGTCTGTAGCTAAGTAGCTTTTTCAGTCTGATTTCTGCTTGTAGGAAGTAGAGATCCAGCAGCGTCTTTTCATTCTGGACTGTCTCTCACTTTTAGTCCAACTTCGTAGTGCTTTCACTGATAAAACTCTTAAAATTTTTCTGGTTTTCCTATGAATCTTATTGGGATTCATTTCATGCCCTCAAAACTTCATCTATAATTATTTTTGAGACAGACCTCTCTCTTTGGGTGTGTCAAGCTGCTGTGGGACAATGCCCTCAAGATTCTCAGAAGTCCTTTCGTTTAGCTGAGAAAGTCTCCTAGGCACTTCCTTTCAGAGGTCTTACAATCATACCCTGATTTGATCTTTATGCTGAGGCTATTTCTTATCTGAGAATCTTTGCCTGGCTGGAGATACTGGGGATAAAAAACAGCTTAATTTTTTCTAAACCAGAAATTTCTAGGCCCTCTATATTTCTTCTAAAATATGCTCGAATACTGAAGAGTTTCTTTTTTAGCTTATCTGTCTTTGGCAGTATCTTATCATACACAACTGGAAGCATCCAGCTGATGCTTTCAACATTGTGTCTAGAAATCTCCTTAGCTAAACATAAGTTCACTAAGTATTTTATATATTTTGAGTTACTGCAGGCAACATTTTTGCCAATGATTCTGCTACTACATAACACAGTTATTTTTTTCCAGTTTCTAGTAACAATTTTGCTGCTACTTTTCTAGCATACACTAAAGGTTTGTTCACCATTTCTCCAGTCTTCACTAACAACCTATTCCCTGCTATCTGCTGTCTTGTCCCAAAGCCAACATTACATGTTTTAGATTTTTGTTATGGCAGTACCCTCTTCTAAATACGAATTGCTTTAGCAGTTATTTAATGCTGTGCAACAAATCACTCCACATTTTTGTGGTTTCAAACAAGAACCATTTATTTGCTCATTCTTCTATGGTTCAGTAACTTGGGCAGGCTTAGCTTGGATGGCTTATCTCTGTCTTATGTGGTGTTGGCTGGGTTCAATCGTGCTTGCGCTCAGTTGTCGCTTCATCTAGGAGTTGGCTGATGGAGATGGTCTCATACACATCTTTCAGTTGGCGGAGGCTATCAACTGAGGCACCTCTATTCTTTTCTGTGCGGCCTCCCTAGCAGAAAGCCTGGACTTTTTACATGGTAGTGGCAGCATTCCAAGAGAGCAAGCCTCAATGTGCAAGCACTTATAAACCCCTGGCCTGCATCACACTTGCTGATGTCCCGTTGGCCAAAGAAAATCACGTGGACAAACTCAAAAGTCCCTGTGAAAGTAAACTAGAAAAGAGAATGGATTCTGAGAGGCGTGATTCATTGAGGGGCCGCTAATGTAACAATGTAGCACGCTTAAGGCCCTCATTGACCTGCTCTCACTGACACCCAGACTTGGTTTGTGGTAGAGAATTCTAACACTTACCTGTAACTTGATCTTGCATGCCTTTTCTTCCAGGCACATAGGAGGATTACAATTATTCCCCTGTCCTTCCTTACAGTGGCATCATGAGACCAGTGGGCCATGTGGGTTGTGGGTGAAGTGCTTATGTTATTTCCAGGTAGGGAATTTAATTGCTGGTGTGACTGCCTCTGGTGTCTCCATTCCTTCCATACTGCGTGAAATCTGAAGTCTCTGTTTAAAGCATGGTAGTTTCTGTTGGCCTAGGTAGGCAACTGAGTAATGACTACAGGAAGCAGAGCCTTACACCCCCTCCCCCCACCCCTGCTGCCCTTTACCTCCACACTTTATTCATGTACAAAGAGCTAGCAATTGACCTTTATTGTTTTAAGCCACTGAGATTTTGGCTTTGTTGGTTACACGGCAAAACCTAGCCTGTCCTGATGTATACAGAAACCTCAGTCCCTCCATGCTCTGTGGTCAACTCTATATCTCTCCCTGGGTATTTTTCATTGTGACTTAAGCAGCAAGAAAGGGAGGATATAGATAACTAATGAGTGTCTAATGGAGAAGATAGAGGAAAAGGGGAAGGAGAAAAGCACTGGGCCAAGGAGGAGCCTGTTGTTTATTTACCAAGCATTTATGAAGTGCCTCCTGTGTGCCAGGCTCTGTGCACTGCCTGGAGTATGCAAAAATGAATAAGACACATGCCCTGGAAGGCGACACAGCCTACCAGGGGAGGCTGGCACATAAACAATGAGCCACACTTGAGAGCCATAAGTGCCACCGAGTGATGGGACTGATTTTCTATTTTCTGCTGTAATTGGCTAATTGTCCCTATAGACAATTTCTGTAGAGAAATTCCAGTCCTGGTGTCTAGGGTGGTAGCCTCGTTGGAGTAAGTTATGTGGCCAGCCCCCAAGGAGACATCTTTGAAGGCCAGTGCTCATCTGGATTCATAAGGTCTGCGATTTGTCTAACAGTCAGTCTCATTACTTTATAATCACATATCAGATTCAATTCTTGCAGATGACAAATGTGGGGACAAAACAAAGCTCCTCTGAGGGCTGCAGTTTGCAATTTTGAGGCAGGAACTCTGGCTGAAATGGGAAGATGCTTTTGAACATTCAGTGCCAGCTCAGAGCTGAGGGCCTTAGGTGGTTGGACAACATTCCTGACAAAGCTTTGAGACTCTGACATCATAAAGCCACAGTGCAGTAAAGGATTAACCCATGAAATATTAACTTCTAACTCATGTTGGTTCATGAATTTTAAAGGCAGATCCGCCTTGGAATGGCAGGGATCAGCCAGGCTGAGCTGTCCAGGGCTGTTGGGAGGCAGCAGCAGGTGGTCATTTCCTGAGGGCAGACCCAGCACGGTGCTGCCAGGTGCAGTGCAGGGACTGGAACAGAAAATGTGAGCCGGGTGTGCGGTGTGGGTAGGGCAGAGTTTAACTCTGTGTAGTGGGTATGAATTGTACTCTACATGCAACGTGAGATGTAAGGAAAGTTTTCTTCCCAGTAACTCTAATTTAATTTATTCTGAGCCCACATCCTGCCAGGCCAATGGAAAATTCAATCTTTGCCACAGTTGGAGCTTCTTCCCTCAACTCTATGCCTTCCTTGAGTTGTAAGTAATAGAATCTTAAAAAGTGCAGAATATGTGCTGGGTACCCCCTGGTCTTCAGTTCACCTGGACATATCCAGCTTTAACCCCACACAGTCTCTTGAAGCTTAGCTGCCTCTCCACGAGCTGCACAAAGTGCTGTGGCTCCGACGGGGAGCCCCATGTCTGATCACCTGGACTCACCCCACGGAGGCATTCCCTCTGAGGACCTGACACCTCCTCAGGGCCATGCAATGGAGGAGGAGATGGATCCTTGCTGCTCCAGACTGCACAGATCTCTGTCCCCCAGTCTTGTAAATCTTCCCAATCGTCTCCAAGGTCTGCTGTGTCACGCTGCTGTCCCAACCCCAAGCCCCAGTACTCATCCTCTTTTTCAGACAATGCTTTTTTTTTGGTCTTCAAGATCACACACGTCTGAAAACAAAGGTCTTTTAACCCTGCCCTGTGAGCAAAAGAAGCACAGCTTCTAAGACTCAGAGCCCTACTTACCATCTTGAGAGGAAAAAGAGGAAGTGGGTAGTACCTCTCATTCTTTCTGATTTTCTTTATAGCAGTAAGACCAAAATGTGATACATATGTTTTCTCCCCCCACCCTCCATACAGGAATTGAGCCTAGAGTGGTGGTAAAGACAGGAGTCAGAGAACAGGCAAGGGCTGTAGATGAGACAGTCAGAAATTGAACGAGGTGTAGAGTGGCCACTGTGACAGATGAAGAACTGCTTCCAAGAACGGGGGGTCCAACAGGGCACTCCGTCTATGGGAACCTGTGGTTCTTGACCAGCTGGGATGAGCTTATAAAGGATCCAGCTGGAGCTAGCAGGTAGAGTTTCTGGGTCTAGGAGGAAAGTTCAACCACTGACAAGATGCATAACGGCACGCCATTGCATTCAACGGCCTTTGACAAACATTTATCTAGGGCCCACCATGTGCTAGGCAATGTGCAGGGCATGTCAAGGGCTTTGGGGGTAGGCAGAAGGAACTCGCAATGTGGTGAATTTCAAAGACAGGAGGATGCCAACAACACAACTTCTATCACTGCAGGCAGCTCTTATAGCCGGTTCACGTCTGTGCTGGCGACAGGGGAATCTGCCAGGAGGAACCAAAGCCTGCACAACAGGCCTCCTGGTCAGTGTCCAAAGAGCCTCCAAGCGTGTTTCTCTAAAGCCCCTTCGAACATGGTCATCATCGTCTTAAAGATAACTTTTCTAAGTCCATGTTTCTTCACCTTTAATTTGTTGTGACAAAAAAATTGTGTCCCCCCCATCCCCATAAAGAAAAGTTCATTGTGACCCTGTGATCAGGGCTCTTCTTTCCTGGTCCTGGTGATACCAGAGAGTTGAGGTGAGGGGCTCTTGTGTCCCCCCTTCCAGCCCTTCAATATCCTTGTCACACTCAGACTCAGAAGGAGGGTCTGGGATAGTGGGACACCCTGTGTCCCAGCACACCCAAGGAAGGCCCACTCTGCATGGTGGTCTTGTAGGCTTTCCCTTGGTCACTGCGGCCAGGCCACTCCTGCTCCTCATTTCTTGGATCCTGGCTTTCAGGTCCGAGTGTGGGTTTGGCCTTTTTCACAAGCTCTTGTCTTGAAGACTAGGTATCACTGCTTCTTCCTTTTCCACCTGCTTCCTGGGTATAGCCTCTTGACTATTGAACAAGGGTCCCCTCCTCCAGGAACAGATCTCCTTTTTTTCCTTCTCCTTCCTCTTCCTTTTCTCTTTCTCCTGTTCGTCTTCCTCTTCCTCTTCCTGTTTCTGGGGTAGGTCTCAAGTTTCATAACATTTCTGACCACTGAGGAACTTGGGTCCAGAGCCAGCCCAGAGTGGAGAAGTAAGTAGTTATCGGTACCACAGATTACTACACGAGGTTATAGTTAATCTATAACCATCTATGTTACTATGATTTATTAGCTAGTTTATATGATTTTACAAAGGGTATAGAATATAGAAATGCATGGATAATCAGATCACATACCAATGATACTCTGTAAAATCAGATTCAGGCTTCATCAATCTGACTCAGAGTTCCTTTTCTTTTGAGTTTGAGGACAGATTCATGATCACATGTGGATAAATTTTGCTTGTTAATTTCTCTCAATGCCTGGCTACTCCAATGCATCTGGGGAGTTATTGAGCCAATCTCCACTAGTGAGTTTGAATTCCCAAGAAAGAACCACCAAGGTTTGACCAGTGACAATAAATGGCAGAGAGAGCAAGAGACTCATTGCTTTGTTGTAGGATTGGTAGAGCTATCTCCTCTTCCAGTCCAGACCCTTGATCCATGTGGGGATAGCCTATGACAGCAGTAGATTAGAGCCCCCATAATCAACATTATCAGTGTCCATAAGAGGGGACAGAGTGTCTGGCCTTTTTCTTGGGGAAAGAACATCTCAGGCTAGTTTCCAGGATATTCCAGACTCCGCTTCTCAGATCCCCAGAAAAAGCTAGCCAGAAGCAGGACCTATACCACTGGGATCCAGATTCTAGGGACAGAGTTAGGACATTCACCTGTCTTCTCTCCTCTTCCAGGGAAATGCTCTATCCTCATTTGATAGAGGTTTGTAAATGGTTGTGTTTCAGGGGAAGCCTTGTAATTACCTGCCTCATTCAATGTTCTATTTATATGCTATTTTCTTTCTTTTTGTTAATTTATTTCAGAAATAAAACCCAAGCTTCTGTTGCCAACCTCAGAGCTGGTTCCCAATCATGTGGGTGGCCAGGATGAAGCAGGAAGAGGCCTCCCTGGCTCCAACTGAGATCACAGAGGTGGAAGGTCAGAAACACTCAGACTAGGGCACATCTGAAAATAAAGAAGCTGGGGTCTTCTGAGGCCTTAGAAATTTCAGAGACCAGTCAATGCGGAGCAGCTGCAAGGTGAGACTATTTGGGGTGTGGCGGGTCTGGTGAACCCTGGGTCTTTCCGCTCTTGCTACTCCTACATTCATACCAGTGCCATGAAGCCATAAGTGGTTCAGATACGTCTTTGGTCCAACTCAATCTCATACGCTAGAGTTGGCTGGTTACACTGGGAAGTGTCATGGAGACATAGGATTGCACCTAATTCTAATGTTTTTGACTGAGTACAGAGGCGGACACTCCATGAGCTCCTCTGTCAGAGGAGAAAGGAGCAGACGTATGGTTTTAGTCCTAGTATGACGTGTGGCTTGCTGCTTATTTATCCGTGGTATAAGCTATATAACCTCCCCTTATTTTTTCCTCGTTAGATGACTTGCACCCCTCTGGAAGCTCTGATGCTGAAGGCTAGAGGGTGTGTGGCACTCTTAGACTTGCGGTAATCAACACATTTCATTATCTGTCATGTAGTGGGTACTTAATAAATGTTCGAGGCTCTGGGAATATCAATTCTACAAAAAAGCAGCAAGTGTCATGCTCCCTCTGTCATTCCCATTGTCATTCCCACTCTCTTTGGGATCTAGACTCAAAAATGTAGATTGGCCTAATAACTCTCCAAATAGAAACAAAAGCTTTTTTTAAAAGTAAGTGTGTGGTGATAGCTCATTGAGATATTACCTCACACTCGACAGAATGGCTGTTATTACAAAGACAAGAAATAACAAGTGTTGGAGAGGTTGTGGAGAAAAGGGAACCCTCATACGCTGCTGGTGGGAGTGCAAACTGGTGCAGCCACTATCGAAAACAGTATGGAGATTCCTCCAAAAATTAAAAATAGAAATACCATATGATCCAGCTATTCTATTTTTGGGTATTTATCCAAAGAACATGAAAACACTAATTCAAAAAGATATATGCATCCCTATGTTCATCACAGCATTATCCACAAGAGCCAAGACTTGTAAGCAACCCAAGTACTGATCAATGGATGAATGGATAAAGAAGATGTGGTATGTATATATGTATATACACAGTGGCATACTACTCAGCCATAAAAAAAAAAAGACAAAATCATGCCATTTGTGACAACATGGATGGACTTTGATGGTATTATGCTAAGTGAAATAAGTCAGAGAAAGACAAATACCACATGATTTAACTCATATGTGGAAGATAAAAATACACATAGATACGGAGAACAGATTAGTGGTTACCAGAGGGGAAGGGGGTCAGGGGAGGGCAAAAGGGATACCAGAGGGGAAGGGGGGTCGGGGGAGGGCAAAAGGGATAAAGGGGCACATATGTATGGTGACGGAAAAAACTAGACTATTGAGGGTGAATACGATGCAATCTATACAGAAGCTGGAATATAATAATATACACCAGAAATTTACACAGTTTTATAAACCAATGTGACCTCAATAAAATAATTTTTTAAAAAAGTGAGTGTTTCATAAACTCTTTAGATTACTGTCTCTTTTCAGATTGTCTGACAGACAAGGAGGCCCCCATCTCTCCTCCAACAAGGGAGATGCTGGTCCAGAAAAACGATACGTGGTGATGGCAGGGTCTGCCCGGTCCCACAGCATTGATTTGAGCACTTGTTTCTGGTTACAAACGCGTCCTGAAGTTCTCTTACTTGAGTCACTCCACGCTCTCCTGAAGTTACCTGTGCTCCTTTGTTCTTCTGGAGCGCTGTCTCGATGCCACATTAGAGCAGATGTCTCATCAGGACAACTCTCCCAAGCTCAGTCCTTGGGAGTTCAGCCTCTCAGGGAACTAGGTTCTCCCTGTGGGCAGCTCCAGCAGGAGAAGTGATGGAAGAAGCAGGCTGAGGCTCTTGACTCGACGAAGGTGATTAATTATGAATCTCATCCAACTGCTCTATCCCCGCTTCTCGTTGTCACCAATAACTAAGAGCTGACAATACAGCCGTTTTCAATGAGAATTTTCACCTGGGAAATTCAAAGTTCTTTAGAAACTTCATTTGAAAAGCCATCTTAATGTCTGGGTAGCAAAGTGTAATAAATCCACCGGATGCTTGAATGTACAATGACTTAAGAGCGTGTTAGAAAGGGACGAATGTGTTACAGTGGGAAGAGCATAGGGTTTAGAGGCAGAATTTGAGTTCTAGTTCTCCTAGACATTAGTTGAATCATATTGAGCCAGTCACTTAAACTCTGGGATCCTTCATTTCCTCAGCTGTAAAAATGAAGATAAAAATACCTCCTGTTTAGTGAGCACCTACTATGAATTATCTGTAAAATGGGGCTATTAATAACTACAACTCAGTGAGCCCCTCGCCCTGCTGTGATATGTTACATTTTGTTTTGTTATCTGTATCTCACTTGAATCTACAAAAGGTTTGACCAAAATCTCTCTCCTTCAAACACACACAACTATGAAATTCAAGAGAATAACAAAAGTAGGTCAGGGTAGAAGTAGGCAAATAGAGGCAGGTCTGAGATCGGCACTCAGAGACGTGTACCAGAAAGACATTTGGGAGCAGCAGTCAATCTGTGTCTCATCCCAGTGACCCTCTGCCACCTCTCCAGGCCACCCCTGCTCATTGCCCCCTCTGCTCAGTCCAGTAACCATCCTTATGAGTAGAAATGCAGGAACAGTCAAAGTCTAGATCAGTTTTGGCATTACAACACAGATCTTTGACATATATAACCCAGATAATCATTTGAGAGAAAACGGTTCTTCAGGATCAAAAGTCAAAATCCTGAAGAACGCAGGGCACAGAGTTTCTGGAAAAAAAATGGGGAGCTCTACTGTCCAATCCTTCAAGACAGAGCTTCCACAGGCTGGTGAGCAGAGGCTGAAGTAGCCACGAATGTTAGACACTGTGAGCGTCCCGGGCGAGGCTCTGGCCACAGCAGAAGTTATGAGGAGGGTGTGAGTGGTGATGAGAAAGAAGCAGGAACGAGGGCACATCAGGGGATGCCACCTGCACAGTTGGTGATCAGGGCCAGGTGCAGCCCTGACCTTCCCTGCCTATTATGGACTGGATGTTTGTGTCCCCACAAATTCGTATGTTGAACTCGCACTGTGATGGGTTTTGGAGGTGGGGTCTTTGGGAGGCGATTAGATTTAGATGAGGTCCTGAAGGTGGAGCTCCCATAATGGGATTGGTGTCCTCATAAGAAGAAGAGAGACCAAAGAATAAGAAGAGGTCGTGTGAGGACACAGCAAGATGGTGGCTGTCTGCAAGCCAGGGAGGGGGCCCTCACCAAGAACTGAATCTGCTGACACTTTGATCTAGGACTTCCCAGCCTCTAGAACTGTGAGAAGTACATGTCTGTTGTTTAAGCCCCCAGTCTATGCTATTTTGTTACAGCAGTCTCAGCTGACTAAGATACTGCCCCCAGCAACCTAGAATACAGGCAGCCCCAGTGAAAAAAGGTGCAGGAGGGAGAATTCCCACTCAATGGGATGGAAAACCCTGAGCTGACTAGAAGCAAATTTTCACTGGTCTGCAGAACAGAGGCTTCGGATAGAAAGTGAGTTGAGTTACAGAAACTTAAGAAGGCTCTATATCTGCATACCTGCCATGGTGGCCTGGGACAGTAATCCCTGCCTTTTGTGGGGCGTTTCTGATGTCCATCTGTGCTGGGCTTACTATTGCACCTGTTGTCTGAAACGCCGTGCCTCTTTGAGTCTGCTGGCCCTCCATCAGCTACCTTTGAGAGGGGAGAGTGGGAACGTCTGGGGCCCTCTTCTCCATCACTCTGGGCTGCAGGGAGCTCAGGGCCTGTCCCAGGCCCTTTCTGCTGTGGTGCTGCCTGGCGTGCTGGCAGGAGCCATAGGGACCCTGCATGGATAGCTCCTCCTAGGTGCACCCAGGTCTCTGCTCCTCTAGGATCCTAATCCTATGGGCTTGGGGCTGGGGAGGGGGAGGGAGCGCAGGCCGCACTGCTCACCAGCTTGCTTCTCTCTGCTTCTCGCCACACATTCCAAACCTCCAACCTGTGGAAACGTCAGCCGGTCAGAACAGGGTAGGCTGGCACTCTATCAGTCACTTCCAAATTTAGTATTTACGGCTTAAACTTTATGCCATATTTCCTTTAGGGTTGTGGCATTTGATACTGACATGCCAGGATTTTGAGACTTAAAAATGTGTTCTCTCTGCTAGGAGTCTCAGGAGTGGTTCTGAAGCTCTTACGCTGAGCCTTGGCACTTCCTGTTTCTCTGCTGTAACAATGCTTCCCAGAGGCAGCAAATGGGTGCTTCTAGCATGGTTTGAATGCAGAATAGCTAAAGTCATCCAAAATATTATTTGGCTACAGATGCATATCATATGTTCTCAATGATTTCTAGAGATAAGACATAAAGTTGGGTTTATCTTCTCGTGGCCAATGTGAACAGGAAAGTCATTTCAGGATTAATAATTTTCAAAGATTTTTAAAAAGTTGCTTAGAAGTAGTGCAAATTATGGATCTCATTTGAGATCCATAAAAATTCTATCAAGGGTTTCCATAGAAATGTACAATGATGAAGTTGATAACATTCAGGAAATCTCGACAATGGGTACAATGTCAAATTTCATACAGCCACTACTTGTGACATCTTTCAAGTGTGCCAATGACATAATGAAGAGCAAGCCACCAAAATAATGAGACAATAATTAAAACAACATCACTCAAGGACTTGACTCTGATGATCTTATTTGACCCAAGAGTAAATTTAAGAATATCTAGAGCACTTTTTCTCCAAATGCCGTCTGTGCAACGTCTGCGCCAGTATCCCATGGTATGCTTTAAAAATGCAGATTTCTGGGTCCCACCTCTGACCAACTGAGTTGGATTCTCTGAGTGTAAGACCCAGGACTCTGTGTTTTCAACAAGGGTGCTAGTTGATCCTTACGTATGCTAGATCATCTAGGATAGAGCTCTCCACCTTTTCTGTGCCATAGACCTCCTGGCAGTCAGGTGAAGCCTACAGACCAGAAGGATGTTTTTAAATGCAGGGAATCAAATATACAAGAGTGCAGACAAAACTGATTATACTGAAAAACAATTATCAAAACACTAAACAAAAATAACTTTGTGATAAATAATACCTGTGCTTTGTCATTAATGCATTAAATAACAAGATTTAGCAGTAAGTCTAATAACCACAACAGTTTTGAAGAAACAATGAGTATAAATGATATTCTGAGATATCTGTAACCCCTGTAATGTGATATGGTGTGAAAAATCTGTGATTTCTATTGGTGGCAAAATCAGAGGTACTGCTATTCCTACATTTGTGGGTTGTTGCCTACATTCATAATTAAAGGAAGTTAGTGAAAAACTAAAGATATCTTTGTACATTCACAGACCCCTCTCCATCCATAAACCACAGGTTCAGAATACCTGTTTAGTGGGATGGATGGAGTGCATGAGTTTTGGGATATCTTGCATAAACTAATGTGGGTGTGTACACACACACACACAATGGTTTTGCAACTGTGTCTGATATAGACTGAACACAGGCTATATAAATCGTAGTCTTGGTGAGAATGAGCACAGCTAGCCATGGTTAGCATTTAAAGACAGAGCCATATACTTTGGCAATCCACTGGATAGAGGCTAGGTTCAAAGTTTACTAATGAAAATAAGAGTCTGTTTAAGACATGTGACTGGCTAAATGGACCCAGTACTTCCATGCTGCTTCTGTGAGAGGATCTGATCTATTCCAGAACATGTACAAGTAGGTGAAAGAAAGCCAAGTTCTGTAATACGGAGCATCACAGCAATAATTTTAGCTTGGAAAGATTTCAAAACAGGTGTTACCATTCACCCACTGAGACCCAAAAAAAGCTCAGTGAAAGCCAGCAGTGTGTGCCACGGTGTGTTCCGCTACACACGTGTCTTGGAGAAGATGTTCAATAAAAAAATATTTCTGCAGTCAAATAAGTGAGATATTCTGCATCCTAAATATCTCTTCTTAGTACCTCACAGCATATTAGCCATGCTGGGAAATTTATAGTTAAGGAAACTTGTTTGATTTTATTCATTGGGCATCAGAATCTCCTGGGAACCTTCAAGAAGTACATTTAAAAATACCCATCCTTCAGAGGTTCTGATGTAACTGGCCTATGGTGGGGGACTTTAAAAGAAATTTCCTCAGGTTGACAGGCTCTAGCGAACCCATCATTTTTTTGTGTGTGTGTGTCTGAGGAAGATCAACCCTGAGCTAACATCCGTCTCCAATCCTCCTCTTTTTGCTGAGGAAGACTGGCCCTGGGCTAACATCCGTGCCCATCTTCCTCCACTTTATATGGGACGCCGCCACAGCATGGCCTGACAAGCGGTGCGGCGGTGCGCGCCTGGGATCTGGGCCTGAGAACCCTGGGCCAGCGAAGCGGAATGTGAGCACTTAATCGCTGTGCCACCTGGACGGCCCCAGAACCTGTCATTTTTAAAGGCTTATTTCACCATAGACCTTGTATTGGTTTCCTGGGGCTGCTGCAACCAAGTACCTCAAACTGGGTGTCTTAAAACAACAGAAACTTATTCTCTCACAGTTCCGGAGGCCAGAAGTCTAAAACCGAAGTGTCAGCAGGTCATGCTCTCTCAAAGGCTCTAGGAGAGATTCTGTTTCATGCCTTTCTCTTGGCTTCTGGTGGGTGCAGGCGATCTTTGCCATTCCTTGGCTTGCAGCTGCAGCATGCCAATCTCTGCCTCTGTCATCACATGGCGTGCTCCCTGTGTGTCTCTCTCCTATTCTTTTATTTTTTTTAAATTCTTTTATTCAGGTCATAGAGGTTTAACACTGTGAAAATTTCAGGTGTACATCACTATCTATCAGGTTCTATACAGACTGCATCGTGTTCACCACCAGTAGTCTAGTTTTTATCCATCACCATACATACGTGGGCCTTTACAATTCTCGCCCTCCCTCCACTCCCCCCCGCTCCCCTCTGGTAACCACTAAGCTGTTCTCCTTATCCACGTGCTTGTTTACCTTCCAGGTATGAGTGAAATCATATGCTGTTTTTCTTTCTTTTTCTGGCTGTTTTGCTTAGCATAATACCCTCAAGGTCCATCCATGTTGTCGCAAATGGCACGATTTTGTCTTTTTTTATGGCTAATATCCCGTTGTGTATATATATACCAAATCTTCTTTATCCATTCATCCATTGATGGGCACTTGGGTTGCTTCCATGTCTTGTCTATTGTGAAGAATGCTGCGATGAACATATGGATGCATAAATGTCTTTGAATTGTTGATTTCATGTTCTTTGGATAATACCCAGTAGTGGGATAGCTGGATCATATGGTATTTCTATTTTTAATTTTTTGAGAAATCTCTATACTGTTTTCCATAGAGGCTGCACCAATTTGCATTCCCATCAGCAGTGTATGAGGTTCCCTTATCTCCACATCCTCTCCAACATTTGTTATTTCCTGTCTTGTTAATTATAGCCGTTCTGACAGGTGTAAGGTGATATCTCACTATAGTTTTGATTTGCATTTCCCTAATAATTAGTGATGCTGAACATCTTCCCACGTGCCTGTAGGCCATCTGTATATCTTCTTTGGAAAATTGTCTGTTCATATCCTCTGCCCATTTTTCGATTGGGTTGTTTTTTTTGTTGTTGAGTTGTATGACTTCTTTATATATTTTGGAAATTAACCCCTTGTCAGACATATGATTTGCAAATATTTTCTCCCAGTTGATGGGTTGTCTTTTTGTTTTGTTCCTGGTTTCCTTTGCTTTGCAGAAGCTTTTTAGTCTGATGTAGTACCATTTGTTTATTTTTTCTTTTGTTTCCCTTGCCTAAGTAGACATGGTATTCAAAAAGATGCTGCTAAGACCAATCTCAAGGAGTATACTGCCCATATTTTCCTCTAGGAGATTTATGGTTTCAGGCCTTACATTCAAGTATTTAATCCATTTTGAGTTAATTTTTGTGTATGGTGTAAGATAATGGTCTACTTTCATTCTTTTGCATGTGGCTGTCCAGTTTTCCCAGCACCATCTATTGAAGAGACTTTCCTTTCTTCCTTGTATGTTCTTGGCAACTTTGTCAAAAATTAGCAGTCCATAGATGTGTTGTTTTATTTCTGGCCTTTCAATTTTGTTCCGTTGACTTGTGTGTCTATTTTTCTGCCAGTACCATGCTGTTTTGATTCCTATAGCTTTGTAGTATATTTTGAAGTCAGGGATTGTGATACCTCCAGCTTTGTTCTTTTTCCTCAGGATTGGTTTGGCTATTCATGGTCTTTTGTTGTTCCATATAAATTTTAGGATTCTTCACAATAAAAAGAATAAAATATCTAGGAATAAATTTAACTGAGGAGGTGAAAGACCTATACACTGAAAACTATAAGACATTATTGACAGAAATCGAAGAAGACATAAAGAAATGGAAAGATATTCCATGCTCATGGATTGGAAAAATAAACATAGTTAAAATATTCGTATTACCTAAAGCAATCTCCAGATTCAATGCAATCCCAGTCAGAATCCCAATGACATTCTTCATGGAAATGGAACAAAGAATCTCTCTCCTATTCTTATAAGGACACCAGTCATATTGGATTAAGGACCCACTCTACTCCATCCAGTATGACCTCATCTTAAGTTGGCTATGTTTGCAAAGACCCTGTTTCCAAATAAGGTCACTTTCACAGGTACGGGGGTAGGACTTCAACACATCCTTGGTGGGACACAAGTCAACCCCTTACAGATCTCCTTTGGGAGGAATTATTGGAACACACTTTGAGAAATCCTGCCCACTAGAATTTAAAATTTTGAGCAATGAATGTAGCTTCCTAGTAAAATGCCAAGTTGCATTATTTACACGTTCTATTCCCTGGTAACTGAACAATTTGAACTGCGGTACAGAACTGTTGGGGCAATAGAAACCTGAAGGATGTTTTCCTGTGAAGACAATTTTGGTTTTAGAGTGGTGGTTGATCTAAAACCGTCCTTTCTGACCTCAATGAGCTTGCCAGGCAGATTGTCTGCTGTGACCACGCCTACTCTGGACAATAAACAGCTATCATCAGCAGAGAGAAGGGTCCTTATCTGTGTGTTCTCAACAGGAGGTAGGCCTGCTGCCAGCTCATCCAAGAGTGGCAACAAGCCATTCAGACGAACCTTTAAAATAACGAGGCCCAAAATACACCTTGGTCTCACAGCCCTTGAAATTGTTACCTAGCCCTCGAGGAGCTGAGCACCTGATTCTCCAGGTAGTATTTAAGTGGAGGTTTTTATTATCTGGATGGTGGAGTGGTCCGTGGGAAGACAGAACTAGGACTGAAACTCAAGCTCTGACTTTAAGGTCTGTGCTCTTCCCATCGCTGCCCTGCATTTCTCTGGAAATAATGAGGACACTCCCTTACAGGATTGCTGTGTGGATTAAAGGAGATGCTGTGGGTGGAAGTGCTTGTAAATTATAAATTTGGAAAAGAACAGACTCATTATAGAGGATGATAGAACTAGCTTAAATGTTGGTATTATTATTAAGGAGCGTAAAACTGATAATCAGCCTTGGCTTTAGACAACATTACGAGTCAAGTTTGTGGCCTACCCACTTCCCATTCTACGACATTTCTCTCCTTAAATCTTACCTGCTCTTGCTAAAAGCAGCTCTGTGGTTGACCTGCTGATTTTAGTTTGTGTGGTTCTGGCTGCATAAAATGGAACTGTTGATTTCAACAGCCCTGTTATGAGGGTCAGAGGAGAGCTCTGGTTAGGAAACGCGAGGAAGCTCTCCTTCCTGTAATCAGAAGACTGAGCTGCAGAGAGGGAGAGCTTGGTGGATGTCCTGCTTGCCCTTGGAGAGAGCTTTCTTACGGGCCTCGCCCCTGAGGATCCTTCTGGATTCTGGTAGGATAGGTCTTGGGGGAGCTGGGGACCTCGGGTGCGGTCAGGAATAAAGAATGCCAGGGCAGTCACTGCAGGGAGCAGAGCCTTCTCTCGGGGTGTGGGCTCAGAGTTCATAGTGGCCAATATCCAGTGGACGGTGATATAAAAAGAGAGCGACAAGTCTTATCTTAAAAAACTTGAAAACATTTATGAGGCAACTCTTATTCTGAGTGTCTCCTCAACTGGCCTGCTTCCCAGAATTTCCACTGCTGAGAGTCCATCCTTTTGGGTTGAGACTTGTTGGTGCCACGTTTTCTCTGCCATAATGAAAATATCCCTGGGGGTGGTTATGTCTTAACCATCTCCCATCCATACCATTTTGGGATAGATTTATTTATTGGCTTGAGAGCCTTGGGAACCTTACAACTAAGTCAGATGCCCCACCCCAGTCCAGGCCCTACAACAGGCGCCTACACCAGTGCAGGCCCTACAATGGGCGCCTACCCCAGTGCAGGCCCTACAACGGGCGCCTACCAGTATAGGCCCTACAACGGGTGCCTACCCCAGTGTAGGCCCTACAACGGGTCCTCAGGAAGTGTTTGTGGAACTACATTTGCATTAAGAGAGAGGGAGACTCAATATGCCATGAGGGAGAGAAAAGGGGAGAGATGGCTTCAATGTGTGCAGTGCTACTTGGGAGCTTAATTATTTGGGGGAAAGAGAGATTCAAGAAGCTACAAGGAGAAAACAGTGTGGTATCAAGGACTAAAAGACAGAAAGCTTTGGGCTCATGTTCTAATTTTGCCACTTACTATGTGATCATGAGCAGGTCACGTTAACCTGCCTGGCCTTGGTTTTGTCAACTATAAAATGGGAGTACAGATACCTTAATACCTCAGAGAACTGTTGTGAGAATATGAAGATATAATGGCAGTGCAGTTTCTTTATAAATGGTGAAAGGATAGACACTCATTACTGTTCTTCTTGTTATTTAAGGCAGAACTGCTCTGTGCTATTATCACTAACTTCATATTTGCCCTGAGGTGGTGCACAGTGATGCTGACTTCTCTTGGGTCTGGGGAGGTGTGTAAAGATGTTACACGGGAAGTGTCAGTGCCCTGCACAGTGGGGAATCTACACTAGTGTGGAGTCCGCGGAGCGAGTTTCTTCCAAACTAAGTTCAACTGCCCTCACAATGCTGATCCTGAAGAGAAACACAGACAGAGATCTCTTGTTAGAGAGAAAGAGAGCTACAGCATCAAATGGCCATGCCCACTAAAGTAAAGCAGGCAGCCAGCCATTTGCAGAGACTAGTGAGGAGAGCAAACCTGGGGAAGGAATCAGATGTTGCAGACTCAGCAGCACTAAGGGGGTGCTTTGGCCAAGTACCAGCCTGAGTGGGTCAGAGCATCAAGAGCCCTGAAGAAAGAGGGGCCCCTGGCTCAGAGGCAGCCTGGCATGGACAGAAGAGGGTCTAAACAGACAGAAGGCTTCCTCAACTACCACTGATCATGGTTGCTCCCATTCCTTATGGTGGAGGAGCTGGAGGCTGATACCAGAACTGCCGTGTGGCCTTATGGTTCCCTCTAGACAGGTGTGTGTTATACGTGAGCATTGTTCCCCCTCAGAGTTTGCAAGCGTTCATTTTTGACCAATCCATTTGTTGTTTTCATAAAGTCCTAAATGAAAGAACTGTATGTACCCTGCTCTGTGTGAACCTGACCCAGTTGGATGCTGCTGACCATCAGACTCAAGGCTCCAATGCCTCCAAAGACAGCTAAGCCAGGCCAAAGGCTTCCCTTTAGGAATGCCATCATGAACTGACTCATTTCACATGATAATGGGGGTGCAAAGGGTTATAAACACAAGGAGAAAGGAAATATTTACTCCAATTGTGGAACTAAGGAAGGCTTCGTAGAGGATGTGGCCCTAGAGATGAGTCTTAACAAGAGAGTAGGATTCCGACACATAGGGATGAACTTAGGTGCAGGGAGTGGAGTGAGGTCCAGGGCAGGTGGAGCTGGGGTGGTTTTGGATTGGAGGTCCTGAGCAACAGAGAGGCAGAGACTTCTGTGGCATGGGGGTAGGAGTGAGTGGTGACAAAGGGTGGGAAGGGGAAATGGGAGGGCTTCGGGTGACCCGGCTTGTTGATGATTTTGTTCTCTAGGGGAAGAGTAGAGGGTGAGATCTTGCCCCAGAGAGTGATGGGACCATCATCAGATGCAGGGTGAGCTGATGGAGCCAGCTCTCCAAGGACAGGGCTCTAGAGGCTTCCTGCTTTGGTCAGAGGTCTTGTGTATGATACAGACATGTCCCTACCTTACATGTGTCCTCTGGGGCTCATCTTCGCTTGATTTCCCTGCTCTGGTAATAAAACACAGTTCGGCATTTTTCTGGATTTGCCAGAGGAGTATCATCATTTCTGCTAAGACGGAGGAGAGCTTAGAGAATCTCAAGCAGTAGTGAGGAAGAGCTCTGTGCTGGTGGTTTCAGGGACCCAGAGCTCTCATCCTTCATTCACCTCACTACCTGGGCGGCTACTTCACCTCTCTGTGTCCTCACCTGTCAGGAGAGAAGGCTGGACAGGATGATCAACAAGAGCCTTTCCAGTTCTGGAAGTCTGTGTGCCTGTGTCCTGTTTACCTGGTGGTGAGGGCAGACTTGACTGCCCCAAAGCACGGCAAAGGCTGACTGCTCGCCCCGTGCGTGCTCAGATAGGGTACGCCTTTAGAGCTGGCCTATTATAAAAACAAACAGACGAGCAGCTTGCTTATAACAATCTAGACTGCTTGATTTAACTTGGCCCTGTGTCTGCAGTTACAGTTTTAGGGAGGAACGCCTCCCTAAGCCCCAGGTAGAGGAAGGAGCTGTTGTAAAGATGGAAAAATGCTAAGCAGAAAGAGAAGGGAGAGAAGGTCTTTGTTGATACATTTGGACTTTGAGAATTAGAGTTTATCCAGCCCTGTTAGTCTGACCTCTGGATTCACACATTCTGGGGTGAGTTGAGTCTTAAAAGAGTGTGAGTCATCCTCTCTCCTTTGCATTTTCCCAACGAAAATTTCCCTCAAAGAAATTCTAGTAGCGGAAGTGATTGCATAATTGCAACCTTGTTCTGTTGTTGAGATGTTTTCCAGCTGCTTGTACTATTTATTTCCCCTCAATACCAGTTTACTTTCCAGTAGGAAGGGGTGCTCAATAAAAATGTTGCTGAAGAAAGGTCACTTCCAGGGAGCGAAACAATGCCATCTGCATTGAGGTTGCCCCTTGGATGTCCCCTTCCCAAAGGAGCGATGGGCTGCTTAGTGTGGGCTAATCAGCTCACCCCTCGGCCCCCGGGGAGGACTAGCAGCAGCCCGTGCTCCCTGTCCTCTCCCTACCCTTCTCCCACAGGCCAGGATTGCTAACTGTGCATGGCCAAGTCAAATATCTATGAAAAAAATCCCGCTTCTCGGCATCCCACAGCAGCTGTGTGACAAGTCAAGGTTACCTTGAAAAGAATGCAGGGGGGAAAATCTATCCATCTATCAAGATGTGAGTCACCAGTGTGATGTCATCTGAATCTCAACCTGATTCCATTAATTTTGACTGTGTAGGCACATAAAATACCAGAAGAAAATGAAACATGTCCAGCTATAGAGGCACACGCACTCAGACACAGACCCACACAGCAACACACATACACACACACGTATTCACTGGTCGAACGTGCCCGGGCACAAGTAGAAGGTCCTATTAGTGGAACAACTGGATGTGGAAAGAGATGGCTTTTTTTGGCAACATTAATGAGGGTGACCTTCGGGTGGAGATATGCAGGCTGCACAGAGCCGAAGGGAGCATGGGACTTTGGCATCCCTCTCTCTTGAAAGCATGGCAGGCCTTACACAATTAGGCTTAATTAGACCCTACTCTGCCTTCGCTGAACGTGTCCCATGTAGGTGAAGTCTGGCTTTCTCTCCCCATGTCTTCCACAGGCTCTTTTCCTGACGCTCTAAACTCTACTGGTCTCCTGCTATGGTTTTTGGAAGCCAGGCCCGGAGGCCACTGTAACAGTCGAAGGCCTGCTTCCCTGGAATTATCTGGGTCCTCTCTATTCCTAGAGAATACTAGACTCTGCCCACTACCCCGTGGGTCTTTATGGGGCATCTTTGTGACTTTATGGACAGCTCTGTTGACAGAGACTTTTGGGGTAGCCGATGCTGTGGCTTCAGCCCAGGGCTGGAGCCAGGAGACGCAGGTGTGAGTGCCAGTTCTCTTCCTGCCTCAGCTTCTTCCTCTAAAAATGGAAATAAGAAAATCTACCCTACCTGTAGAGCTGCCACAGATGTCTGCACAGATTGGGTACTGCACAACTCAGGCCTCCAGGAGGCATCGTGACTGTGGTGTCACCGGAGCTCCTGGAGTTGTGCTGAGCAGTGGCCCTGCCCGCCTGCTGCAGAGCTGATGTGGAGGGTCACAAGAGATAAGTGGTTATTTGCTGCCTTGCTTTTGCTGATTTTCCTAGAGTGTGACCTCTGAGCTGCCTGACTAGGGTGGAAACCCATCCTGTCCCTCTCTGTCAAATCCACCATCTTACTTCTCGTGGTCAACCTTGCACTCCTCCTTCCTGAGACCTATAGTTTCCAAGAGGAAAAGAGAGGTGGGGACCCTCCAGTGTCGGTGGCTTTGCTGGGGCTGACCTGGGAAAAGCTCTGCCTGTGGAAGGGCTTCGAGGAGGCAGCTTACTGAATGTGGGGATGAACTTCCTTCCAGGGTGGAAAGGACTAAGCAGGCCACTGGAAAAATGAGCCCATTCCACATGTTGGCCTACTGAGCAGAACTGCCAAGCCTTGCATCCTAACCCACATCATCTGTGGTTAACGAGGCCTGGGACAGCGGGAACAAGGGAGATCTTAACCCTCATTGGTACCATTAGTTTTCACCTCACTCACCCTTAGTGGTTCTCCCCTTCCACCGTTCTCCAGCTGTCAGCACAAGTGGTGCTTGTGTGGAAGGGCACAGTGGAAGGGTACCATGCTCAGGCCAGGCAGCATCAAGGGGGTGATTATCCACCACAGTGAGCCTGAGGGTACTACCTGGGGTGTTTAGGGACTGGAAACCAGAGCATTCTAGGAACAGAAGATGATGCTGGGACATTCAGCCTTGGAGGAGAGTCTCCTTATAGAGGAGAAAGCAATACTCTCTGTGCAACAGAATTACCCTGGGGCTTTTGAAAAATACAGATTTCCAGGCCCAATTTCCAGAAACTCTGATTCAACAAATCTGGAGTGGGGCACTGAATCTGTATTTTAAAAAAATAAACACTTAATTTTGGGATAATTTTAGATTTACAGAAAAGTTGCAAAGATAATTTTTATTTTAACCATTTTTAATTGTAAAATATAAAGCACATATAGATGAGTGCCCCAAACAAAAATGACATCTTGAAGATTTATCACAAAGCGAAAGCCTGTCATCACTACAGGACTAAGAAATAGGACACGGCCAGTCTGCAGAATCTCCCCTGTGGCGTTACCTTTTCCTTCCCACCCCAAGTTTTACGACTTAAGCATGCATCCCTAAACATTGTGGTTTAATTTTTCATCTCCAAACATTTAGTATAATTTTACCTATTTTTGAACTTTTCATAAGTGTAATCATAGAGTATATGTTCTTTTGGGTCTAGTTCCCTTTACTGGATGAGATTCATCCACGCTATCGCATATAGTTAGAGTTTGCTCTTTTTCACTGTTCTATCCGATACGCCTTGCTATCCAGTACAGCAGTCACTAGGGGCATGTGGCTATTTAAACTGATTAAAATCAAAGAAAATTAAAAATTCATTTCTTTTTCTCACACTAACCACATTTTAAGTGCTCAATAGCCATATGTGACAAGTGGCTACCATATTGGACACTGCAGAACAGAAACTTTCCATCATCACAGAAAACGCTTTTGGGTAACTCTGCTCTAGGATGTTCAATTTTCTGAATACCGCAAAATTTACCCATTCTACTGTTGACAGACATTTAATTATTTTCAGTTTTTGGCTATTGTGAATAATGCTGCTGAGAATGTGTTTGTATTGGTCTCTTGGTGCGCATGTGCAAATATTTATGTTGGGTGTCCACCCAAGAGTAGAATAGTAGGGCCATAGATGTGTATATGTTCTGCTTTAGTAGATAATGCCACGTTGTTTTTTTCGGTGGTGTACTAATTTATACTCCCACTAGAATCTCTTTTCAAAAGTATCCCAGATCGTTTTGAAGATCAATCAGGTTTGGGGTCACTGCTTGATTTCTCCAAGAGGGTGGGTTTTGTATTTATATAAGAAAGAGCCTTCTAATGACTCAAATTGTGTAGCAGTAGAATGGACTCTCAGGAGAAACACCTCATCATGTAGTGAGCATCCTGGCTTTAAAGGTATTCAAGTTGATGCTGCACAAGTCTCTGATATAGCAGCTCTAAAAGGAACTCCTGGACTTAGTAGGGAGACTTCCTAAGTGATGTAGAAAGTCCTTTCCAATTGCAAGAGTCTCTGATTTCATGCCTTTTCATAACCATGTTTGGTTAGATACATGCTGGACAGTGAAATTCTTCATAGTTAGACAGCAGAAGAGAGAAGGGGCTGGTGCCAGAGGCCCAGATTAAACACAGATTGGATCATTAGCTCCTGAATAATTGAGTTAGTTGTCTCGATGATCAATGAAGCACCTTGTGCTCACTTAAACCCACTGTTCCTCCCTGAGCTCTTGGGATAATGGGAATGATGACTACCTCAATGTTACCCTCTGCAGACATTTATATGTCCTCTTATTTCTACTTTAATGGCTTTATTGGATATGTGCCTATTATTGTAACTGTAATCTCAAATCATTTTTGGAAGCAGGTGTGGTGTAAGTCATAGCATAAAAATGTCCTCACTCCAACATTGCCTAGTAGTCTGTTTTCGTCTGTCTCCACGCTCTCTCCACCCATTCTTCCTGCTTCTTTTGGAATTCTCTTCCACCCTGAGGGGTTTGGAAATGAAGGGATTTATTCTAGGTCACAAGAGGAATAATCCTCCTGCCCAGGCACTCAAGAGGCTGCCCTCTGGGATAAAATGGCTTCCTTGTAACTCACTTGAAGACTGACTGTTTCTTGTAAGAATGCTGTTAGGGGATTTGGAAAAAGGTCCTAAACCTCCATAGGTATATATGAGTGATGAGATTTCAGAGGGAAAATGAGAAGTGGGCAGATCTGATAACCTGAGCCTATGCTGGGCCAATGAGGGGCAACTGTCTTTGCTCCATTAATGAGCCACGAACAATGTTCTGCTCTGGATTTCCACCCAGATCACAGATAACTCTTTTGGTAATTTTCTGGTGAAAGCCACCCAATTAGGATCCTAAACAATCTGTGGGTGTCACTGTAACTGGGCCAACACGGAATCGGGATCATGGTGCTGCTGCATGTGGCAGCTCTCACTCTGCACAAGATATGCACTGAGGGATGAGTCAGGCTTTGTCCCCCTGATTTTTTGGATGGATGGGACCAATTGGGTCATGAGAGAGACCCCAGAAAGATATCCTGGTATCCTCTAGGGAGGCTTGGAGCTCCTTCTTATTGCCATTGGTTTAAAAAAAAAAAAAGTTCCTTAGAAGGCTGCAGAGAGAGGCTGTGAGAAGGAACTTGAGAAATTAGCAAGGTCAGACCTAGTGCCCGTGCTGTTTGCTCTCTGTGGAAGTCAGGCGGTCACCCCACTTTCCTGGCCCTGGGTTTCTTTGAAACTTCAGGAACAAAGACAATCCCAAGGGTATGTCTGAAGAACGCCCTCTGTCCCAGGAGACATACTAGGCTTAATTAGCTGATACCCATAGGATGTTCTGAAAATGAGAAATGCCTAGGATTATTATCTATCAAATGTCACATACAAATATGCTCATGTTCCCATTATGGATGTGTGTGTTGCAAACTTGTTCAACCGAGTGTGACCCGTTTGGTGGTTTTAATTACAAATATCAATAAAATTGGTTGATATTTATGGGCGCAGACCCTTCAGATCAGGGAGAAGGAAGCTCATTGCCTAAGACAGCACTGTGATTGAACTTGAGGGAACTCGGACTTTTGCTGGCTGGGTGCGAGGTTGAGACAGCTCCAGTCTCCCTGTGTTAACTAAACGTGATGAAATGAATATTAACTTGTAAAAAGAGTTTACTTGGTGGGTGGGCCTGAGGCTGCAGATGGAGTTGTAGTGGGTGGACTCAAGGAACGCTGTCTTTGAAGGAAGCAACTTTGCACAGTGGTTCTCAACCTTTGCTGCAAATAGAACCACCTGAAAGGCTTCTAAACAATGCCAATGCCTGGGCTGCACTGCCAGACCTTTGTCTGGGGTGAGGTCTCCTGGGCTATTCTAATGACCAGCCAGGACTGAGAACCACTGCCGTAGTGAAAAAAGTTCATGCTGACAAATGAGACTGCCATGTGTCCTTGAGCCTCGTACTCTCTGAGCCTCAGTTTTTTTTTTTTGTCTGTAAAAATGAGATTAATCAAAGCTACGCTGTGCATCTGTGATGATAAAACAAGATCAAGTGAGTGAAAGGGCTTGGTGCCTAGTGTGGTATCAGAAAAAGTTAGCTTCCATTTGTTATGGACTATCAGTGCTCTCTTTACTACCAGAAATAGTCATTAGGGCCTTTAAATCTAATCAGATTAGAGAGTCAATTCCAGAAATCCCAGAACCAATTCAGAAAACTCACCCTTAACATTCTGCTCCTCTAGAACCACTCCTGGTACCAAAATCTGTGTTAGTCAGGCTTCTACAGAGAAACAGAACCAACGGGATACACACACACACAAAAGTATTTCTAGAAAGAGATTTATGACAAGGTATTGGCTCATATGGTTATGGGCACTGAAATGTTCCACGATCTGCCACCTGAAGCTGGTGACCCAGGAGGGCTGAGGACATAGTTCAGAGGCCTGAGAGCCGGAGCACTGAGGGCAGATCAACGTCCCAGCTCAGCAGTCAGGCAGAGAGAGGGAATCCTCACTCCTCTGCCTTTCTGTTCTACGCAGGCCTCGACAGGTTGAGTGATGCCCACCCACACTGGGGAGGGCAGTCATCTTTAGCTTTACTTAGTCAACTGATGCAAATGCTAATTTCTTCTGGATTAGCACCTCACAGACATACCCAGAAATAGTGTTTAAACAGCTATCTGGGTATCCCCTGATCCAGTCAAGTTGACACGTAAAATTTTTCTTCCTAAGATTCAAGGGCCAGGAGGAATTCAGAAGACTGCAGGGCCTGGCGGTTTAAGACAAACTGTATTCTTTACTAAGCACTAGTAGGATTGCCCTTGGGAAGAACTCATCCTTTCGACCTCCTCATTCTCCATAGGAAGGAGGCGAGTGGTGCAAGGCCACAGACTCAGAGGGAGTGGTGAGGAGTGGCCAAGCTAGGACTGGAATCCCTGTCCGCTGACTTCTAGCTTGTTCCACTCCACCCTGGAAATTTGCCTTTTCTGTCAACTGGGAGGAGAGTCGTCATGTTTGTTTGTTTACCAGGTCACATGGTGTGGTCCCTTGGGGACGATAATGTCTTGAGAAGCAGGGAAGATGATGTGACATGCAACTTTTAACTTGCTTTATCACTTCTTCTCTAGGCAGTCAAGGTGCTCCTGATTTCACCCAACCTTCTTTACATATCATATCTTCCTTTCTTGAGAGCCACACAGTGCGGCCAAACTGGGGTACTCCAAACTCCCCAACAGGCTCCATTCTTTCCTCTCGCACCATTCGTTCGCCCAGAATGGTCCTCTCTATGACATGCATAACTCAACACCTCTACAAACCCAGAAAAAAGTGCTACCCTCTCCATGAACCCTTTTTAGAAATGCCCTCCTTTGGAGAAACCACGATGGCAATGTGTATATCTCGTACGACGTAGACCGCATTGCCCTATTTTGCTAGTTGTGAGTATATCAGTCTGTTTCATTCCCATTACCAGACTGGATGCACACGAGGGCAAGATGGGGCAGTGGGAAGAGCAGGAGCCTGGCCACCAGGCACACGTGGGTCTGGGTTTCATCCCTGTCACTCTTAGCTTAGTGATCCCAGGAGAATCGTTTGGATTCTCTAAGCCTCTGTGTACTCATTAATTAAAATGAGAAAATAATTCCTACTTCTCAGGGTTGATGTGAGGATTAGTTTAATACATATTTATGAAAGAGTCTGACAAAGAAAGGTTTTCATAGATACCTGTGGAATGATTAAATGAATTGATATAAACTATCTGGGATGGATGTTAAAAAATCACTCTCACTTACCCTGTAGTTAAAAATTGCATTTTGGGGGGATGGTGGTGAGGAATTACCAATTTTGTTGAGGTGCTCAAATTGCAAGATACAGGTCTAAGGAAAGAAAGGAAGCTAATTTGGGGGTGGCTACTATGAACTCAGAACCATCTTTAAGTCCTCAACACCACCTTGTGAAGTGGGGAATATTTTCTCAGCAAGACAGGGCTGTAATATTGGCTTTGCCACCTGCTGTGGGATCATGGGGACCGGCCTGCTCTGAACCTTAGTTTGCTAGTGTAAATATGGGTGGCAGTCATCTCACACAGGACTTCTTCCATAGGACAGTGACTGGCAAGTGGTTGGCGCTCCACAGAGGGCAGCTCTGTGGCTGCTGCTATGAAAATATTTCTATTAGGAGTAGCATGTTACCACAAACCCCAGTTTCATACCTTCCATAGCTAGTGGTAGCAGAGTTGATATGTCAGCCTTGGTGTGTCTGTGCCAAGTCCAACCCTCTTCCTGCTGTGTAACTTGCCCTGGGCAGCCCCTCAGCCCCAAATCACAGCTTCCCTGAGCAGGTCTTTGCCACGGGTCTCCATGTCACATCTTTTCAGAATTCTTTGAATCTGCCACCATGAAAACCCCTTCCACTCCTGTGTTTTCCAGAATCAGGCCTGGCTCCTCTCTGGCAAATCTCCACCTGGCTCCATTTCCCTTATCACCCTGCAGATCACCTCTCATTTGTCATCTTTATTAGCTTTTAATCTCCCATCAGTTTGGTGCTGGGGTTTAAAAGTAGGATTAGTGGGGGGACTTTAATTGGATGATCCTCCATGGCCCCTTGAACATCAGATTCAATATAAGTTTATGAAAAGATAAAATCGCAAAGGGTTTTATAGCCCCAGACAGAGCAAGAGGCTGTTGCGAGAACAAGGTAACTGTTTTTCAACCTCATATAATCCACGTTGCGACTTGATTAAACAAGGAAGTGAGTTTTCCTTCTCTCTCTCCCTTCCACCCTCTCTTTCCTTGGGTAACATTATCCTTTTCCGCCTGGTGTAAGCAACAAGCCAGTTTCTGCTGCGCTCTCTCCCCTCTTGCTTTGATTCTCTCTGACAGGAAGACTAATGAAACCTGGGTGTGCAGGAAAATAACATTTATTTCACGCAGAAATATGCTGCACCACCACTGAAGGTGGCTGAGGCGATGCATTCGGTGGGAAAGAGGCCAGTCTTCAGGAGGGGACACATGGACCCCGAGGGAGGAGGGCGGGAGAGGGCTCCTCAGCCGTGAACTTCCACCCATCTAGGACCCACCTTTCTTCAGACTTCCATCCTCCTTTCCTACCACAGTATCACTTCTTAGGCAACCAGAGGGTGAGGGCGGAGTGGACTGCAGGTCGTTTGTGAGTTCGTTCATTTAGTAATTCAGCAAACATTGACTGCATGCGTACCACGTGCCAGAGGCCGTGCCAAGCACAGGAGACACCAAGCTGAATAAGGCCCCGTTCTGCTTGCAGGAGGGCATAGTCTCTGGGGGACATGGACAGTTGGTAAGGAAATTATTTTTTCTGTTTTACAGTCACAATCACAGTCAAAGGAAGGGATGGGCCCTGATGAGCTTTGTTGCATTAATGTGATTCTGCAGCAGAGTGAGATCTAGGGTGATGAAGGCTTCTGGGCCATAAAGGGTTTTGCATGATGAAGGGGGAAGAATTTGGAGTTCTTGGTGGGAATCTGGTGGGCGTGAAGCAGATGGGAGCAAGAGAGGAGAGAAGCGAGGGGAGGGGGTAGAAAGAGGAGCCAACAAATAGTTGTTAATCTGTGGACCCCTTGGGGTGAAGATGTGATGGAAATTCCCTGGAGCGGCTGGCCTACGCACATTTAAAGAGCAGTCTATAATACTCATCAAGGCTTCATGAGAATATTTATTTATTTGTTCATCCATTCACTCAAAAACCGTAAAAGCCAAAAGGCCACAAGGATGCAGCTTCTCAGGAATTCATAGGAATCTGACATCAGTCTTTGGATTCCCACCGGCTACGCATTGGGGTTCGAGCAAAACTTAGGCATGAGGAGACCCCCATTTATGTGTGATTTACACAACTCTCACCGACTACTAGATACAATAATGGCAGTGGTACAAAATAAAGCCAGAGCTCAAAGGAGGGAGTGACCAGTCCGCCTGGGGGAGGGGTGTGGTGGGCATCAGAAAAGTCTTCACAGAGGGGGCCCCATTGCATTAGGCCCTGAAGAATGAGTAAGAGTTTTTTAGACGAATGGATTGGGAATAGAAGTTGGGGCACAAGGCACCTCAAGATGAGGAGATAGAGAGGAGACAGGAAACAACAGTGAGATGGCCATGGAGGGTGGGGTGTCCAAGATGTGAGGGAGGCAGTGGGAATAGAGGCTGTAGACATAAGCTGCTGGAGGGAGGGGTGGTGGGGATGGGGTCATGGAAGACCTCCGATGCCAAATAAAGGAGATTGATGTTGGTGGTTGGTGGAGGACCACGGAGGAGTTTTGCCTGCAGGAAGGTCAAAGTAAGATTCTCATTGCAGGACTATTGTCCTGACTCAGCATGGAGGATGAATTAGAGGGGGTGAGACTGGAGTCAGGTGTCTAGTTGGGGGATAGTAGTCTGGGGGCGAGATGATGCAGCCCTAACACAGGTGGTTACTGTGCGGACGGGGGAGGGGACATGCTGGAGGCACGTTTCCAATGTAATATGGAAGAACTTTGTACTTGGTTGCATGTGGGGTAGGGTGTAGAGGAAGAAGGTTGTGTTTGCTGGTCTCTGGCCTGGGTGCCTAGCTGGTGGGTTGTGCCGTTCTCTGAGAGAGGGATGCAGGAGAACGTTCAGTTGTGTTTGAAGAGATGACTCAGTTTTGGTCGTGTTGAGATGTAAGTATCTGTTAAGTGGGCTGATGTGCTTGAAGCCACGTGAGTGGAGAAGATATCCTGGAGAATGTACAGAGTGGTAACAACAAAGAGAGGAGAGGGGGCAGGAGGAAGAGATGGAAGGGAAGGAGAATGGAAACGTGACCATGGATTTCTACCTTTTTCCTGACAATGACCTAGGACCCTGTCTGCTCCCCCACCTGTGGAAGGGGAAGTTTCAAAGGTCTTACCTGTGGGCAGCAGTGCCCATGACTTCATGCTGTCAGCAGACGTGTGGGCAGGGGTGGGGTCTGGACGTCTTGCTCTCTTGGCCAGGCCTGGTGGATGCCATTCCTGAGCAGAGCCCCATGGGGGCACAGAGCCTGTGTATGACTCAAAGTGACAATAATTTGATTTGGGGGCCAGATGTTGGATTGGAACTGTGAGAGTGGGGGTGGAGCCAAGCTTTGAGGAGCTTGAAGCTTGTATGATCTTTTAAGGAAAAGAATACAAAAAGGTGCATATGTATTTGGATACTAGACTTTGAGGGGATCATGAAAGTGAGGAGCTCTGAAGCGTAAGCTTTATTAGCTTCATGATAAATTCCCCTTTGTTTGGGAGACTTCCAGAAAGCCTAGGAGAGGCATATGTCTATTGAGGGTGTGTGTGTGTGCACGCGCGCGTGCGTGCGCACATGTACATGCATGCATGTACTGCATTAATTTGTGAGCATGAGCTGGGATAAGTGGGAACTCAGGCCTGGGTACGTCACCTAGCAGGGGGCTCGTATGAAGAGGGGTCCCAAGAACATGCGTTGGGCCCACAGCCGGGGTGTCAGCTGGAGCACCTGTCCATAACGATCTAGACAAGATTGGTATGAACTCTTGTTCCATGTTTGGGGGAGCCCGACGCTTTCCCTAAGATTTCTCCAAATTCCTGAAGGACTTAGGTTCTCATGGCCACTTTTGCTTCTGAGCTTGTGCTGGCGCCACACTGGTTATGCATCCTCTCAACGTCTCTGCACCATGCTGCATTGACTCAGATGTGGAAGTAATCCACGTTGGTTATGGATCCTCTCAACGTCTCTGCACCATCCTGCATTGACTCAGATGTGGAAGTAATCCACGTTGGTTATGGATCCTCTCAATGTCTCTGCACCATCCTGCATTGACTCAGATGTGGAACTAATCCACACTCGTTATGGATCCTCTCAATGTCTCTGCACCATCCTGCATTGACTCAGATGTGGAACTAATCCACATTGGTTATGGATCCTCTCAACGTCTCTGCACCATCCTGCATTGACTCAGATGTGGAACTAATCCACATTGGTTATGGATCCTCTCAACGTCTCTGCACCATCCTGCATTGACTCAGATGTGGAACTAATCCACATGGGTTATGGATCCTCTCAACGTCTCTGCACCATCCTGCATTGACTCAGATGTGGAACTAATCCACACTGGTTATGGATTCTCTCAACGTCTCTGCACCATCCTGCATTGACTCAGATGTGGAACTAATCCACACTGGTTATGGATCCTCTCAACGTCTCTGCACCATCCTGCATTGACTCGGATGTGGAACTAAATCACATTGGTTATGCATCCTCTCAACGTCTCTGCACCATCCTGCATTGAATCGGATGTGGAACTAATCCACGTTGGTTATGGATCCTCTCAATGTCTCTGCACCATCCTGCATTGACTCAGATGTGGAACTAATCCACGTTGGTTATGGATCCTCTCAATGTCTCTGCACCATCCTGCATTGACTCAGATGTGGAACCAATCCACGTTGGTTATGGATCCTCTCAATGTCTCTGCACCATCCTGCATTGACTCAGATGTGGAACCAATCCACGTTGGTTATGGATCCTCTCAATGTCTCTGCACCATCCTGCATTGAGTCAGAAGTGGAACCAATCCACGTTGGTTATGGATCCTCTCAATGTCTCTGCACCATCCTGCATTGACTCAGATGTGGAACTAATCCACCTTGGTTATGGATCCTCTCAATGTCTCTGCACCATCCTGCATTGACTCAGATGTGGAACTAATCCACGTTGGTTATGCATCCTCTCAACGTCTCTGCACCATCCTGCATTGACTCAGATGTGGAACTAATCCACATTGGTTATGCATCCTCTCAACGTCTCTGCACCATCCTGCATTGACTCAGATGTGGAACTAATCCACACTGGTTATGGATCCTCTCAACGTCTCTGCACCATCCTGCATTGACTCAGATGTGGAAGTAATCCACGTTGGTTATGGATCCTCTCAATGTCTCTGCACCATCCTGCATTGACTCAGATGTGGAAGTAATCCACGTTGGTTATGGATCCTCTCAACGTCTCTGCACCATCCTGCATTGACTCAGATGTGGAACTAATCCACACTGGTTATGGATCCTCTCAACGTCTCTGCACCATCCTGCATAGACTCAGATGTGGAACTAATCCACATTGGTTATGGATCCTCTCAACGTCTCTGCACCATGCTGCATTGACTCAGATGTGGAACTAATCCACATTGGTTATGGATCCTCTCAACGTCTCTGCACCATCCTGCATTGACTCAGATGTGGAACTAATCCACATGGGTTATGGATCCTCTCAACGTCTGTGCACCATCCTGCATTGACTCAGATGTGGAACTAATCCACATGGGTTATGGATCCTCTCAACGTCTCTGCACCATCCTGCATTGACTCAGATGTGGAACTAATCCACACTGGTTATGGATCCTCTCAACGTCTCTGCACCATCCTGCATTGACTCAGATGTGGAACTAATCCACACTGGTTATGGATCCTCTCAACGTCTCTGCACCATCCTGCATTGACTCGGATGTGGAACTAAATCACATTGGTTATGCATCCTCTCAACGTCTCTGCACCATCCTGCATTGAATCGGATGTGGAACTAATCCACGTTGGTTATGGATCCTCTCAATGTCTCTGCACCATCCTGCATTGACTCAGATGTGGAACCAATCCACGTTGGTTATGGATCCTCTCAATGTCTCTGCACCATCCTGCATTGACTCAGATGTGGAACCAATCCACGTTGGTTATGGATCCTCTCAATGTCTCTGCACCATCCTGCATTGACTCATATGTGGAACCAATCCACGTTGGTTATGGATCCTCTCAATGTCTCTGCACCATCCTGCATTGACTCAGATGTGGAACTAATCCACCTTGGTTATGGATCCTCTCAATGTCTCTGCACCATCCTGCATTGACTCAGATGTGGAACTAATCCACGTTGGTTATGGATCCTCTCAATGTCTCTGCACCATCCTGCATTGACTCAGATGTGGAACTAATCCACGTTGGTTATGGATCCTCTCAATGTCTCTGCACCATCCTGCATTGACTCAGATGTGGAACTAATCCACGTTGGTTATGGATCCTCTCAATGTCTCTGCACCATCCTGCATTGACTCAGATGTGGCACTAATCCACACTGGTTATGGATCCTCTCAATGTCTCTGCACCATCCTGCATTGACTCAGATGTGCAACTAATCCACACTGGTTATGGATCCTCTCAATGTCTCTGCACCATCCTGCATTGACTCAGATGTGGAACTAATCCACATTGGTTATGGATCCTCTCAACGTCTCTGCACCATCCTGCATTGACTCAGATGTGGAACTAATCCATATTGGTTATGGATCCTCTCAATGTCTCTGCACCATCCTGCATTGACTCAGATGTGGAACTAATCCACATTGGTTATGGATCCTCTCAACGTCTCTGCACCATCCTGCATTGACTCAGATGTGGAACTAATCCACATTGGTTATGGATCCTCTCAACGTCTCTGCACCATCCTGCATTGACTCAGATATGGAACTAATCCTCTTTGAGTTATACACGCACATACATGCTCATTCATTTACATCCACAAGGCCTTTATGTATAAGGCAGACTTTACTGAATAAAGGACAAATATATAGAAATGACACAAACAATATAAAATTGACTATTCGCTATCATGAATACTTAGTCTCTGCCACTTCATTTGGCCTTCCCCTATCCCTTCCTGCCCTTCTTTCTCTACTTTACTCCTCCCTTATTTCTAACTCTTGTTCCTTGCAGTTTAATGACCCCTTTTGATCCTTGTTAATCAGTGCCCTCTGGGGCTCACCTTCCAAGCCAGTGTATTAACTGACTATTGCTGTGTAACAAACCACCCCAAATTCCATGTCTTAAACAACAACCATTTATTATTTCCGATGACTCTATGGGTCACCTGGGTGGTCCTGCTGATCTTGGCCGGACTGGACTGATCTTGGCTGGGCTTGTTCAAGTGTAGGTCATCAGCTGGTGGGTTGTCTTGGGATGGCTCATCTAGGATGACCTTGGCTGGGATAACTGACTCTCTTCCACATGTCTCTCATACCCCTCCAGCAGGTTAGCCCAGGCATGTTCTCATTGTGGTGGCAGGATGGAAGAGAGGGAGTGGAAACGGGGAAGCATTATTTCAGGCCTCCACTGGCATCACATTTGCTCTCCTCTCGTTTACATGGCCTAGACCAGAGTCAGTGTGGAGGCACCACCCAAAGCCATGGCCCCAACTCAGCACGGGAAGTGGGGCTGTTAGTGAATCCATCATTCACACCATGTCTTTAAAGAAGCATTTTCCTAAGCAAAAACTGTTTCCTCTCTAAGAGGCACCCTGGTTCCAGCTGTTAGGACAATCATTTGTTTCACTCTGCTACATCTGGTTCCTGCTTTGCATCCTATTAAGCAACAAAACAGCCCAGGGTATGACATTTTCTAGAGGTTTAAGCATTTTTGAATGAAAGAGGAATTTTTGTAGATCATTTATTTACGTTCCTAAATCTTATGGGCAGATATAACCTCTCTTTATTTTCAGAGTCCTGCGTAAGTTCCAGTAGACTGTGGCACAGAGGAAAGAGGCAGAGCAAACATTACTCTGCCAGCACTTCGGATCCCTTGGCCGAAATGAAAAACGGAAGCAAGGAGAAAAATCTTGGTGATTCTGAATTCTAAAGTGCTTAGACCACACCTGCTCCCCGAATCAGCGCGAAGGCACATTGGGCATTGTTATCAATGCAGGGTCTTGGGAAGGCTCCCCTGGAAGGGACCTATTTTGGGAGTCGGGAGGATGAGAGTCAGGGTTTCCTCCTCACTGTTCTCAGTCTATGAAGCAGGTGTGAGACTGGATGGGGTGGCTCTGTTTTGCATCCCTCCCTTCACCGCGTCCTTCTTAATCAAGGTGTGAGTGTGTGTGTCCGTGTGCGTGTGTGTGAGAGAGAGAGAAGAGGTGGTGTGTGCACATTCATATGTCTATACACTCATGTATCAACAATCCTCTGGGCTTTCTGCTGAGAGAGGTACAGCTCTGACTCTGCTCTGCTCTGCTTTGTGTTAAGCCAGACAATAAAGGAAATGATTAGGGCCTTTCAGAGCAAGCGCCTGACAATAGGGAGAGGTGAATGCAGGCTGATTGAAGCTCCGTGTTCCCCCTTCCTGCTGAGCAGGGAGAGGCAGGCCAGAGATGGTCCAGCACATGCATGCTGCAGAACCGGCCCCAGGATGAAATCTCCCCGCTCTCTCCTCCTCTCCGACTCCCCCCGGGCCCCCGGGGTTGGTTAAATTTAGTGTTCCGGCGTATCCAAATCCATATGATTTCTTCCAGGACTGTGAATCTAAATGTCACCCTCACTGCACAATTACTAACACGTTGCGCTGATGGGGGTTGTTCAAAAGCTGTGTGGCTATGAGGAAAAAGAAAGAGGAGACAAGTCTCAGGAAGGTGAAAAGAGACAGAAAGGAAAGGGAGCTTTGGGGAGCGCATGAGGAGGCTTGCTTCTCCCACGGTCCCCCAAAACCAGCCCAAATGAAGTCAACCAGGAAATGGCCTCCTCAAGCAAAGCGTATGGGGTAGCACCTGTAAAGAGCTCTGAGACAATAACCATCAAGTCGGCGTGGGGGCAGTTGTTTGCTATAAACCCCTCCTCCTCCACCCAAATCTAAGACCGGGCCTTCCACTTGGAGGTATGTAGGGTTGCTGATAGACTCGGATTTTCTCCTGAGGGGCTTTCTGGGCCCAATGGGGATGGAGGAAGAGTAAGGTAGTGTACACAGCCGTGAAGTGAAGTGACTCGCCATTCACCTGTGCTCAGCCACCTGTAAGCTGTGTGACCAGGGGCTAATCACGTCGCTTTTCTTATTTTGTTCAATGGGGATTTGTATCTCTGCTCTGCCCATTTTGAGGATTAAATGAGACGATGTACGAACAACCCTTAAAAAGAACTTTCTGGGCTCTGTCTGTGAAAGGGATTCATGCCACTGCCCAGATCGAGGTGAGTGGACCTCTCAAAAGATAGGGAGGCATGCAGTGCCTCAGCTCCAGGGCAAGACTTCTGGGATGAAATCCAGCCCCACCAGTGACTAGCTGTGCCACCTCAGCAAAGTCCCCATATCCTTTTGGTGACTCGGTTTCATAATCTGGAAAATGGGAGAATAACCATACCAACCTCATAGTGTCATTGTGAGATTTAAATGAGTTCAAGTGTTTAAGTGCTTAGACAGTACCTAGAAAATAATAAGCCCTCAGTCAATACTAGCTATTACTATACATTTTTCCTGGGGTATCCTGCTTTAGATCCCAGAGTTCTTTCTAGAAAGATTTTTATGTGATGATTCTGGGAGTTTGAATTAACACACGCCAAGTCCCTAGCCCCACGCTGGGCATGCGGTTGGTGCTCAGGGTGTGCTGTTTTCTGTCCTCCTCCCTTCACGCTCCACCCTCATGCTCCTGGCCATGGGCTTTGTACTCTGTGGGTTCTGGAAGAAAGGACTCAAAACAACACTGATGAAAAGCATATATCAGCGATCTATTGTTATGACTCTGTAATACTCAATGTCTTATTCTTAGGCACTGCTCAGAATTCTTCTTCATGCTTTTTGGGCTCAAGGAGAAAGAAACCCCATAAAGAACTTACACCACTCATCCTCCTCCACATGCAAACCTCGGGAAAATTCACCTCTCTGGGCCTCATTTTCCCCACCTGTTTAACGAGATCATCTCCAAGGGCAAGCTGAGGCTCCTTTGGCTTCGTTGTTCCCAGCGAATGACAGGCCCCGACCCCTTTCCATGACTGTATCACTGGCTGTTTTACTTCTTTTTCTCTTTGTTTCTCCCTCTTGAACATGCCAAGCGTTTATGTCATTTCTGAGAATCCAATAAACTGTGTTATTGGGAGGAGACAGGGCGTAGCACACGGGCGAAAATCTGCTCTTTTCACATGAATGCTTCAGGCAGCCAGCCATGATGGGCAATGAGATGTGTGGAGAGTGCAGGGGTGAGCAGGCTTCAGGGGGATGACGAGCCTTTTATCGCTTGTGCCTGCACGTGACATGGTGTCCATCTGTCAGCCCAGTGGCTGCAGTGCAGCCCGGACGGCTTCTGCCATGGAGGTCTTGCTTTCAATCCCCACTGCAGGTTGCGTTTTCATGTGGAAGAACCTGTGGTTATTTACCAAAGTTAAGCTAAGGAGAAAGCAGGAGGAGGAGGGGGTGAGCCTCGCAGCCGGGGGGATTCAGATCAGGCGTTGGGGATTATTTCCTTGAAGTAGAAGAGCTGAGAGATGTTTCACAGAATCTCCTCCGCCGACTGGTGCAGTGGAAAGGACTCACCACACCGTTCGACACCGCAGGTTGCGGTTTCTCTGTTTAGTGTCAGGGTGGTTGAGTACAAGTCCTAGGGCTCCAGTGACAGCTCAGACCCCGCCTGGGTGTATGGATGGAGAGGCAGAGACAGGTCAGCTGCTCCCCAGTAGGGTCACCAACTCCAGTACTAAAGCTCGTGTATTTTACAAATAGGTCAGTGCGTGTATATTTTCACTCCAGGCGTAGGGCTTTTTAAATTAAAAGCCTTTATTTTTCTAGAGAAGTTTAGGTTTAAAGAAAAATTGAGCAGGAAGTACAGGGAGTTCCCATACATCCTCTTTCCACCTTCAGTTTCCCTGATCAACATCTTGCATTAGGGTGGTACCTTTTTTACAATTAATGAGCCAATATTGATACGTTATTATTAGCTAGAGTCCGTAGTTGACATTAGGGTCCACTCTTGGTGTTGTACTTTCTGTGGGTTTGGATAGATGTGTAATGACATGTATCCATCATTATAATATCATACAGAATAATAGTTTCATTGCCCTAAAAATCCCCTATTTTAAGAAAATTTTACCTTTTACAGAATGTCATGTAGTTGGAATCATACAGTATGCAGCCTTTTCGGTTTGGCTTCTTTCACTTAGCTGTATGCATTTAAGCTTCCTCCATGTCTTTTCATGGCTTGATAGCTCATTTCTTTTTAGGGCTGAATAATATTTTATTGTATGGATGTACCACCGTTTGTTTATCCATTCACCTGTTGAAGAATATTATATTTGCTTCCAAGTTTTGGCAATTATGGATAAAGCTACTAGAAACATTAATATGCAGGTTTTTGTGTGGACATAAATTTTCAACTAATTTGGGTAAATACCAAGGAGTACACTTGCTGAATCATATGGTAAGAGTATATTTAGTTTTGTAAGAAATTGCCAAACTGTCTTCCAAAGTGGGCTGCACCATTTTGCACACCCACCAGCAATGAATGAGTGTTCCTGTTGCTCCACATCCTCGCCTGCATTTGGTGTTGTCAGTGTTTTGGATTTTAGCCATTTTAATAGGTGTGTGGTGGCATCTTGTTGTTCTAATTTGCAATTCCATATTGACATATGATGCTGAGCAAATGGGAATAACGTTTATATGCTTTCACTCTAGGAATAGTTTTAACGAGCTTAGTTATCTGTTTTTATTGTTTTCCCCACAGCCGGTAGGAAATCAGAGGTGAGTGTGTGACAGGGACGTGAGAAGCAGGCACACAGCTAATGGGAGGAGTGAGCACTGGTCTTATCTCTGCTCCTCTGAGTTGCTTGACCTTCGGAATCGCTTCACTTCTCGAGTTCAGCTTCCTCACCTGCAAAATGTGGCTTTTGCCCCGGATCGAGGCTGTCCAGGCCAACACTGGCTTCTCCGGCCAGCGCCCCCCAGCTGGAATGGACGGGGAGAGGCGTGTGAGGCTCTGCTGTGCCTGTGAGGTGCTGTCTTGTCACTTCCCTGCTCTTCTAGAGAGTGATCTCTAACTTCCCATCCTGTTTACAATTCCACGCAACTTTAAGAGACAACTGACAGCCCAGCAGAGAGAGAGGGAAGGTAGATTTTAAAACGCTGATGCTGGCTCAGGAATCTCGCTGGCGTGGGGCAGCCTGCATGGCAAAGTCAGCATGGCTGGCACCTCCTCAGCTGCTGGTCACCCCTTCCTCCCTGACATTCCAGTGCAGTGTAACATCACTGGCTGGACGGGGAGCTCTGCCCAGGAGGAGAGAAGTCATCCACCTGTCTCCACATCCCCAGAGCCCTGCACAGGAAGGTGCTTTGCTTGTGTTTTCTGAGCATCTTCTAGGTGCCAGGCCTGGTTCGAGGCACTGGGAATGCAGCAGGAAGAAGAGAGACAAGACTCCCTGCCCTCATGGAGCTTCCTTCATAATGATGTGCAGCAATAACCAAAAAAATTAATATGTGCTATGCATATTCTGTTTCAGAAAGCAGGGAAGTGTTATCCTATTTAGAAAAGTGTCCACCCTAAACATTGGAAATAAAATGAATTTGGGGCCTAAAAGGGCAGAATTCAGTTACCTGGAAGCATCACATAACATGAAGGAGCTGACAGAGTGGAAGCCAAGGCTTTAATATGATTTCTGGACCAGGAGCAGATGGGCCGCCTGGAGACTGAGCTTCTCCTCACGTGTGGCTGCAGCCTCTTGCCTCAGACCGTGCTCCAGCCCAGGCCAGGTCCCCAGCAAGGCTCTGGTAGCCTTTGTAGTCCCAGTGGCTCTGAACTCCCCATCCTCTGAGGGTAGAGGGGGCCTGGGGAGGACTTCCTCCCCCTCTGAACCAGTCTCCAGGGGACGAGGCAGAGATCCCTCTGTGGAGGGGTGTCCGACAGCAAGTGAGCTACCAATACAGCCTGCAGCAGCCATGGGAGAGGGGCTGCCAGGAGCTGGGGCCTGTAGCCTTATCTCCCCACAATGTCCTGCGGAGATTAGTAAACCCACTTGAAGGCCACGTCACTTTCCTAGATTAGGAGTGGTGTGTAAGGAGTGGAAAAAGTCTGGGAAAGTGAGGAGATGCTTATCTGGTTTGTGCACTGGCGAACTCTTCCTTCTTAGCTGAGTGGTTTGGTAATGGCTTTCTTCATGGTAGATTGAGATAATTTCCCTTTTTTTCATCCTGAAAACTTCCCGCGAGTAGCGACCTCGGCCCCATCAGGAGAGGCAGGAGAAAGGCTTCAGCTAACAGACGGACTGTCCTGCGAGGACTGAAGGTCCGGGAAGCCAGAGTCGCTGCAGGGTCTCTGGGCGCCCCCGGGGCTGTCCCTGTCCCTGAGGACAGGACAGGAAGAGGCTGGACAATGGTGACTGTCGGAGCCAACGGGGACCTCGGTGCCCTCAGGCTCCCGTGTGCCTCAGACCACTTGGGGACCTTGTGCAGAGCCTGATTCGGCAGGTCTGAGGGGAGCCTGAGGTTGTTCATTTCTGACGAGGAGGCCCAGCAGGTGCTGCTGGTCCACAGACCACACAGGGGCTGTGAGGGTCGAGTCGCCTCCGGTATTTTAGAGAGGAGAAGACTGTGGTGGTGGGGAGGGGGGAACGTGGCTTGACGGAGGAGCTTGGGTGGGATCCGGGTTTCCAGAATTGCAGGCCTGTGTTTTCATTACACCTCTTCTTTGTGAAGATGGGCAAGTGATGCCCAATGCAGGCAGGCTCTGGAAGGCCTAAAGGTCACTTGGATTCTTTCCTGAACAAGGCCCTTTACTTTTTCTCCTATTTAATCACTCAGACAATTACAAATATTTATAAGACCCTACACATACTCAGCACTGTGGGGATTTACGAGAGTAACGTGTAGTGTGTAAGCTAAAAGGGGAGATGCAACTTTTATACGTAAAACAAATAGGGCAAAAGAAAAAGGATGACTCAGAGCTGCTGGCATGCCATAGACTGCATTCTCCATGCATCCAAAGGAGAGAAGGAGGTCCCTTCCGGTCCCGGTGCTCAGGGGAGCTTCTTGGAAGAGGAAGCCAATTCAAACGGGGCTTTGAAGGATGTATAGGATTTGAAGAGCTGGGGGGAGAGGCAGGTGGGCTCTGAAAATGTTCTGTCACCCAGGCCTTCTCTTTCACTGGATGGGCCCTTCCAACCCACCACTGTCTGTTTCTTTTCTATCTGTATCTTCCTCTTCCCTTCCCTACTCCTCTTAGCTTTTCTTTCCCTCCCCTTCTCTCTGTTTGTGCTCTCTTCTTTGCACTCTTTTCCTCTTTACAATGGAATATAAGTAGAAAGTAGGGGATTTACGACCAAATACCTTTCCTTACCTGTTTAGCTTAGCAATCCTGTAAGAAAGGCAGCACAGTGTCTTAAGCCCACTTAACAGATAAGAAGAGTGAGGTTCAGATTAGGGACTGAAGGCTTTCTTGGGACATTGGCTTTCATTGTTAAAACTGAAACTCTCAGGCAAATGGGATGAGCTGGTCACCTTAGTTATGTCCTTACTTGTCAGCACGTGGAGCTGGGCACGTCTTTGGCCTGTTGGGCAGGCTGAATGAGTCACTGTGATGGGGTGGTATTGCCTTTCCCTCCAGGGTGGGTGGCTGGCCACATAGACTGGAGGAGGGGCACGTAGGCATATGCCGGGACTCAGAGTCTGTGTGTGAGCACGAGTAGGGGTGGGGCACTGCTGTCACTGGTCCCGGGCTCATCCCTGGGGTGTCCTCTGTCTCAAATCTGAGCAACCCAGCTCTCCCTTCCCACTTTCCCATGCTGGAATGACCCTCAGCCTTCTGGAGGTTCCTTCTCTTTGCTGCCACTACTCAAGGATTTCCCCTCCCAACATTAACATGACAACTACAAGTGCACAGGTCTGTTCTCTTAAAATGACTCAAACTTGGGCATTGAAAAAAAAATGGAGAGACTAGGCCGAGGTCTTTGCCAATGACCAAGATGGATGCAGAACTTCAAAGTCTCCTTTTGGCAGGGCTCCCGAAGCTGTATGAATTTACCGTCTCCCACTCAGGCTTACTTGGCCTCCTTTTGCCTGCCTGAAAAGTTTCTAGTTTCACTACTCCTGGTCTTACACAGTCACAGCCGCATGGATCTTGATTGCAGACATGGATGTAAATAAGAAAGCAATGAAAAGCACGATATCCATGTTCATCATCTGACAGCCTGGAGAACAGCCTCTCTCAGACCATATGGCAAGAATTGCTTGGGCTGAAAATCAAGAGAGCAAAATTCTAGTTCCAGCTCTGCTGGTGAGCGTCTGTTTGAACTCAGACAAGTCATTTCCTCTTCTTAGGGCTCAGATTCCTTATCTTAAAATAGAAATTGAACTAGAAGATTTCCTAGATCCAGTCCAGGTCCAGGAGTATCCGATTTCTCTGCTTTTGCAGGAAAAGCATGATGTTCCTGTTTAACAAGTTAGGCCCTGATTCCCTGTGGCATGTAGGTTAAGAGCGTGCAATAGCCTGGAGGTGGTGGTGATGTGGGCCAGGAGCGCTGTAAGAGCAGCAGCTTGGAAGGAATTGGAGATACTCCAACCAGAAAAACTAACAGCAATGGAAGAGTTGGAAGACCTTATAGCTCAGCGCAGTTGGGTGAGGCTATTTAGTGTAGGGGCAAATGGCTCTACAGACCTCAATACTTCCTAAGGGCACCTCTGTGGCCATACTCAACACTTACACAGCATTTTGGAGCTTCCAAAGCACTTTCACAGACATTACATTCTTCACTCCCGACAGTGACAGGATGAGGTAGATGGGCATATCATGGTTTTGTAGATGAGAAATTAAAGATACATGGATGTTAAGGGGCAGCAGGGACCCAACTGCAAGCCTTTTGGCTTTGAGTCCAGTGCCGTTTCCACTACACCAGAGCTGCTGCCAACAATTGAGTTCACAGTAATGATGGATTCATCATATATGAAAAATGACTTTCAACAAAAATGGTCAAAATGATACAAGTTTACGCTTAAAAGTATAAGCTTCAGTTATCGGGAAACTTTGCTCACCCAGAATACTTCTTTGATTTCAGACAAAGAGGCATAAATGAGACATTATTGTGGATCAGTGTTTGCAATCAGCTCCTGGCTAAGTCATTAAGATAGGAGGTACAAAGCATACACACAGACATACCCCATGAATCATGCATTCAAGTACACACAATAGGAGACAATTTAACAGATAGTAAAGATGTGTACCTGCCCCTTTCTAGCTTCACCTGGAGGGAGAATCTACTCAGCAAGGGGAGGCTGCATCTTGCAACCAGGTGTGGGCCTCTGTGGCATGTACAACCTATTCCTGTGATGATGAGAATGATAAAGACAACGGCCAACGAGGTGTGATTGCTTATTATGTGACAGGCGGTACTCTCAGAGCCTTACCCACATTAAGTTATTTAAGCTTTACAACAACCCCTGAGGGTGGTACTGTTGTTATCCCCATTGTTCAAGATGAGGAAACTTCTCTCTCAAGAGAGAGAAGCTGAAAGGGTCTGATACTGTTGTTCAGGTGGACAGCATCTGTCCTGTGCCATGTAAGGAGATGGACTTCTACTTGGAGCTTGGCCAAAATTTGAGTCCTGGGGCCACTGCTTCCCTCCCTCCTTCCCTTCCTTCTTTCCTCCTCATTTTCTTTCTTCCTTCCACATTTTATGTCTACTAATTCCAATAACCATGCATGGTTCCAGGGACACAGAAATGAAAAAAACAATGAGCCCTACCTTTAAGGGATTCAAATTCCTAGCAGGGTTTTGGGTTGGGCAGGAAGGTGCAGGAGTGGACATGAGTGGACATGAGTTTATCAGCCCATTTCCTTCCAAGGGAGAATGAAGGTTATAGTAGAATGGGAGTGTGAGCTACCTGTAGCAGGCAGGTAAAGACAGAAAATGGATGGAAGAGAGGGCAGTGGGAATATATCAAAGGATTTTAACAGCTTGGCAACAGTGCACGCTGGGCCTGCTGCAGGCTGCGCCGTGACCATCTTTTCAGAGCTGTTTTCTTCCAAAGACGTCAGGGATCTGACACCTGGGAGGAGTTTGGACCACAGACCTCAATTGGTAGAGATGGTGTTCATATGCATGAGGCAGGACTGTGCTCAGAAAGAAGCTGGACTGAAATTGCAAACTTTTCACGTGACAGAAGGTGGTGGAGGAAGAGCAATTCCCTCCTGGATAAGAGACAACCTTTCCGGGAAACATCAGCACGTTTCATCAGTCAGTTAAATCACAGATGTTTCTTAAACTCAGAGCAGAAGCAAGGCACTGGCGAAGTACTGGGGGGAGGGCACAGAGAAGCAGAGCCTGGGGCCCTACCCACATGGTCCTACAGTCTGGGGAGAGGGAGCAGGTGTGTTACCAGGTGCGAGCGCTGCAATGTGCTGTGCCCAGGGTAGGAGACGTGGGAGTAGGCTGGGCTGGGCCCACAGGTGAGCAGGGAAGCGTTCTTGGAGCAGGTGGACCTCAAGGGAAGAGTAAGGTTAAGCTGGTGGTGAAGAGGATATTTTGGAAAAGTTGCTGCGAAAGCAGTTTCTACACCATCCCACAGGCTGAAGGTGCAGGGAGGCCAAGGAGCAGCGGATCGGGGGGAGGCAGGAGGAGGGACGTTTTAGAGACTGCCTCTCCCTCCTGGACCAGTTAGGAGGGCCCAGGGCCAAGTTACCTCCAGTGTAGGTGGAGCAGGGCCTGACATGGGAGATGCGGGACTGGGAAATACTCTTGGGAGGGAAGTCTAGTCTAGTGGTGAAAATAGTTACTATTCTGCAAAGATCCAGAGGAGAGATTCCCTTCCCTTTGGTCATCGTCAGAGAACAGGTTGGAGCACTTCATATTGCCTGAATGGTAGGACCACAAGTCTGAGTGAGGGTCTCTGGAAGCTCCTTGGCCCTGGTGGAGAAGCAGCATTTTCTCCTTCGGTTGCTGTTTCTGTCTACTTCTCTCTCTTGTTAGTCTGTGTATGTATTATTCTCTGCTGGTTGGCCTGTCTGTCCACGCCTGTTTTTCTTTCAGTTATCTGTCATTTTCTATTTTGGACTATCTGTTTATCTTTCCTCTCTCTCCTCCAGACTCGTTCCCATGTCTTATCATGTGTGTGGGTGTTACATGTGCATGTGTGTATGTGTGTACACTCTCTCCACATGGCAGAGCTGGAGAGAATTCTTGGTGATATCAGTGTGCTCTGTTTTTGAGGACACAGGACTAGCAAAATTAACGCTTGGGCCAAGGTTAGTGCAAGGGCTGTATCGAGAAAGGCGTGGGAAATGCTCCCTGTGTCTCTGTGTATGTGTGGAAGCATTGCGTTTTTGTGTGTGCATGTGTGTGTTGCATGTTTATGTGTGTAATATGTGTGCATATGTGTGTGTCCATGTGTGTGCACACATGCATGCTCAGTGTGGTCTGGAATGAGCCATCCCAGCAGACCACAAGAAAAGAAAGTTAGGAAGGGGTGGTAGGAGTCCTGTTCAAAAGGAAACTGGGCAAAAATTCCTTCTCTACCTTCCCAGAGCCCCAGGGGCAGGGGCAGAGAGAGTTTGTGCTGGCCCTAAAGGAAGAAGTTTTCTAATCTCCTGGAAGATCAATCAGTAGCCAACATGGAGAAGACGCTGTGCCTGCTCGGTGATGGCACAATGTGGGGTCTGAACTGTGTGGGACGTGGTCTCTTAGAGAACCTCCACCATCTCTCTCTTTGTAGGAGACTGTAAGTCAATGAGGGAAAAATAGAGCACAGCCTCCAAACATATAGGTCTGGTCTTGATGGTAGGGGGCTGACTTAGCCATGGGTGAGAAGTAGGACTAGATGACTTTTCTGGATCTTTTGGCTCTGATGTTCTATAGGGTGGTGACGCAGACTCCTCAGTGGGCATTTATGTCCTCACTTGCCCTGAGCCCATCACGCCTGGCACACCGCACCCTCCATATGGCCCCAATCCTACACTTCAGGCACACTCCACCTCTTGCTAGTCCCCCTCCATTTATACTGCCCACCCAGGCTAGCTGACACCCATCTTTCCTCCCTGTGGGTCCCCCTGGCCCTGCACCTCCTGTAAACATATGTGGTTCTCAACCAGTCATCAGTCACCCGAATAAAGCTTCCCTTCTCCTCCAAAACACGTCCCACTGGACCGAGAGCTGGGCAAGACTCACGTCATGGGCTCCTCCACAGCGCCTGCAGTGCCTAGGCCAGTGCTTCTCACCCAGCACGTGCTCAACAGACATTAGTTTGACGAATGTGTAAATTCAAAGAAAAATGAAGGGGTTCAGAGTGACCATGGTGTGTATGGGAGAGTGAGAAATCTGTCCACTGTGTCCAAGGCAAACACGAGGTAGCTGCTGAGTTGTGTGCACGGTCTCCCTATGACTTACTCTTTTGGAGCATTTCAATCCGTCTTTTTTGCCCCTGAGGCCCCCTAGTCCCACGTCTCATTCTCACTGCCTCTTATAACCATGATTTGGTGGGCTTCTGAATCCAGGCCTTTGAGGTCTGTGCTTTCCCGCCCTCACCCTTGTCTGCTGTATGGTGGGGTAGTGGGCGAGAGCTGGCTGTGGGCCTGAGAAATCCCCCTGAGACCTGCCGCTCCAGGCCAGCAGAGAGTGCTGTCCTTCTGTTCAGAGCACAGCGTGTGGGTGCATGACTTGTCTGGGATTCCGGTCTGCAGTGGGGAGCACTGCCGTGGCCCTCGTGACCTCATGACCTTTCCATTGTTTGGTCCTGCTCATTTTCCTAGTGATGTTCAGTGTGAACTGAAAATGCTGCTGGGGTCACCTCTTCCAGCCTGCAAGGAAACACAGGAATCTGCATGGCCTGCTAAGAGCTGCTCCGGCCCCAGGGTTCTGGGCATCAGACGGGGAGCCAGGTGGGAGTGAGGAACAGCAGGGTGACTTACACCAGCAGGTGGGTGCTGCTTCTATGGCTATGTCAGGCAGATGCCGATTCCTCAGTGCTGGGTGTGGGGACTAGGGAGATCCAGACATGGTTTGGAAAGGAGGAAAGGAATGGGGGGTGTCTCTCTCCTTTGTTTAATAGCCTCCTTCTGACAAGGAGCTTCTGTTCTTTTCCACTGGAAAGCTTTTAAGAACGCTGAAAAGGACAAGCAATTACAGGAAGGTTAGGTGCGCCTGATTGGATGTTGTTACAAATCACTCATTGTCATACACAGCGTTTGGAAAGGAGGCCATCGGGGACTGATTGCCATTTAGGGTAAGTGATTTCTGTTTAGAGTGAGTGAGCAGATGATGGCTTGGCTGGTGCTCATTGTCCTCTCTCTTTGTTGCTGTTGTGTTGGTGGTTTTCCTTGCTAAGGAGGGGCTGTTAGAGATGCTCACAGGGTGTATGAGTGGGAAGGGGCTGGAGATCAGCCTTCTAATCCCACCCCCACCTCATGCTAACCTCCAGTATACTGATGGGGAAACTGAGTCTACAGAGAAGAGAAGAGACTGGTCCAGCCTCACACAGCATGTTAGTGGACGTGCTGGACCAGAGTCCATGTCCAGACTCCAGGCCAATACTCTTGCTAACAGCAAGGCTCCAAGCTGACGGTCCAGTGGGTCCAGGTGTTTCTATCAACTCACCCTGTGTACAGCTGTGCAGTTTGAACACACCTCCTGTGTCAGCCCTTGCAGCTCCAGGTACCACACCTAGCTTTACCGCACAGTCTGTTCCTCTGGATCCTGGGGATTTCTCTTGACCATGTGACGTGCCCAGCAGGCAGGGACCACAGCTGGACTGTCCTGGTGTTCCCGATTCCACCTCTCTGTCTGTCTCTGTCTCTCTCTTTCACCCCTACACACACCCACAAACATACACACACACACCTCCTCCATGACTGTGTCTGAAACACCACCACAATGGGGAAACTTCCTTGAATCTTGAGGTCTATTCTATTCTCAAGTGTCTAAAATGACAGGTAAGTGTTCTGCGAAGGATTGCTCTGTAAGCAACCAGGTGACAATGAACTAATACTAGAGGACCCCACAAAATGAGGAAAGAAGGTGGTGGAAGAAAGATGATCATAAATAAACTTCAACAAATCCACAATTTGGCCCAGCAAAAATTCTTCTACGATTTTACCAAAGAGGAAAATGAGACAGAAAATGGTCAAAGAACACACTATGGTTGTATGCCTTTGATCTGCCAGTCTTGAGTATGGACTCTTACGGGTTGAATTGTGTCCCCCAAAAAGGTATGTTGAAGTCCTAGCCCTCAGTACCTCAGAATGTGACTTTCTTTGGAAATGGGCTCTTTACAGAGGTAATGAAGTTAAAATGGTGTCATTAGGGTGGGCCCTAATCTAATATGATTAGAGTCCTGATAAACAGTGGAAATTAGGCCACAGAGCAGACATGCACAGAGGGAAGACTGTGTGAAGAGACACAGGGAGAAGGCCATGTGAAGACAGAGGTCAGGGAGATGCATCCACAAGCCATGGAATGCAAAAGATCTCCAGCAAACCCCCAGGAGCTGGGGAGAGGCATGGAACAGATTCTTCCTCACAGCCCTCAGAAGGAATCAACTCTGCCCACACCTTGATCATGGATTTGTGGCTTCCAGAACCGTGAGGAAATGAATTTCTGCTGTTTAAGGACCCCAGTTTATGTGGTACTTTGTTAAGGCAGCCTAAGCAAATGAATATAGTGACTTTCCTTTTCCAAGAAATTCCTTCTCCACTGTCGCTCTGTTTTAGCTCCTATTAATTAAGTGGACTGGACGGTTTTATTGAAGTGAATCTCCTGGTTGTGTGATAGGTGTTAATGTTATCAGGGTTTGAGACAAAACGTGTTATGGTTATGTGCTAGAGACTGTGGGACAATCCCAGCATCTCCACTCCTGCCCCAGAAGGGGAATCCATGCATTTAACTATTAAACAACATTTTCTGAGGGCCTACTAAGTGCCTGGCACTGTGCTCTTTGATGGAGACACAAGGACGCACAAAACACTGGCCTCAGTCTCGAGGAAGTCACAGTCTCGGGGGGGAAGATGGTTGTGTAGACAGGTAATTGTGGCACAATGCTGGGGCAAATGCTGTGATGGTGCTGAGCACAGAGTAATATGGGAGCACAGAGCAGGGGAGGTGATCCTGGGAAGAAGTAGAAGGAGCCAGGAATGGTGCTTGGAGAAGAGGCCACAGGAGCTGAGCCTTCAAGAGGTTATCCAGGTCACCAAGAGGGAAAAGCTATGCCAGGCAGAGGGAGTAGCATGAGTAAGAAAGCAGGGACATGGAGGAACATGTGAGTGTGAGCGTGTGTGTGCATGTAAGCTCATGTACGTGTGAGTGTGTGCCTCTGTGTGTGTGATGTTCTATATAGCCATGGACTCATCTATGGACACCACGCCAGCCTCTCCAGGGCAGTCGCTTTGCCCTAGCAGGGTTGCCCAGGCTAGACTCCTCAGGAGCTGAGTAATGCCAGTTCCTGGAATGGATCTCAAATCTGACTTAGGGCCCTTGAAGGAGTGTGGGCTAAGTCCGGGCCTGTGTCTCCAGCCACCTGAGCCACTCCTTACCTTGGTAATGTCCTTTGCCTACACTTCCAGAGGAAAGTCTCTGAAGTTCTTTTCCTATAGTCTTCCTTTTTACGGGTCTTCCCTTTTAGCTTCCAATTCTTTAATCTAACTCAGGACACCAAGTCTGTTCAAAGATTTCCCTTGCATCCCTAGAGCAGGGTCTTCCCAGCATGTGTATATTTGTGTACATGTGTCATCTTTTTAATGTTTTTCTTTTTTGAATTTGAAAAAAACATTAACCAGTTGGGTGTGGGCACAGCTCTGGATTATGCTGGGAGCAATGCCTTGCCACTTCCTGGGGGAATGTGAGAGGCTGAGTCTGGAGAGTGGAGAAAAAGAATTAGGTTTGAAGCAATAGCCTCACACAAACATTTTGTAATTCGCAAAAACATCTAAAGTCCAACTTCCCATGTGAAATACTGTCATGAAGTCAGAGAAGGCTTCCCCATTTGCATTGTTGTGGGACCCAGCTCTGAAAAGCCAGACCAGCATTGGTTATCAGTGATTAGAGGATGCCTAAGGCATAATTTATTGCTGTGTTCACTGTGATCGATCTTAGGGAATGAGCACTGGACCAAGAGTCAGGAGCCTTGGGTTCTAATACTGCTTCTACTACAAGTGACCTTGGGCAAGTCACTCCCATTCAATGGAGCCTGTTTCCCTATCTGTAAAATGTCCTTTCAGTTCTAACGTTCTGTCATCTTTCTTTTGTATATTCTCATCTTCAAGACCCTGGAAATGCTAATTGTTCTAACATGGTTATTTGCAAGTCAGGCACATGTGAGTATGGCATATGTCAGATTCGTCAGCTGGTCCTTCTTAGCTAATAAGCTGGGGGAGTAGAGTAAGGTCAAGGCCTGTGTGTGTGTGTGTGTGTGCGCGCGTGCAGGTGGATATCAAACTCTCCTTCCTCTTCCCGAGACTGAGAGCTATAGTGGAGTTCAAAGAACAATTCATAGCTCAGGGAATGACTATCTGAAACAGTGTGATGTGAAAGGGCACAGAATTAGATTTGAATCCTGGCTCTGCCACTTACTAGCTACTGGGAACTTGTAAGTCACCTAACCTCTCTGAACTCCAGTTTCTTCATCTGTGAAATGGCTGCAACTAAAGAGTTGTCATGAGAATTAAGTTGAATTATTCAGCAAATATTTGTTGAGTGCTGACTATATGCCAGGCATTGTGTTGGGTGCTGGTAATCCAAGATGAGTAAGACAGACTGGATTCCTACCTTTTAAGGAGTTTATAATTCAGTGGGAGAGATAGGTAATAAATAGATAAGTAAATACACAAAAAATTAATTAATTAAGTGCTATAAAAACAAATAGAGTACCAAGATGGAGAATAATGGTGGGAGAGGTTCCTAATTTAGATCGGGTTGTCAGAGAAGTTTTCTCTGGGAAGGAGAAGTTGGCCATGTCGGGGTGAGGGGTGGGCAGGTGCATAAAGGAGGACAGCCCAAGACGAGGCAACAGTGTTTGCCCTTGAGGTGGGAGAGATCAAAAGATGTGGCCTATATGTAGATGGCTCGTCAACAACAGGCATTGTAGGAACACGAGAGAGTCATATTAAATCTCCTGATGCCATGTCTATGGCAGCCCTTAAACCTTCCCCACATTTCCTCTCTCTGGCTCTTACAAAAAATGCCCCCACTTCAGTGTTTCCCCAGGATGACTGCACTGATGGCATTTTCTCCTACATGGGTAGTGTGTGTGTGGGGGGGATAATGTGTGTATGAGTGTATACACATTCCCGTGTGCGTGGGAGAGCAAGGAGGATTGCGAGGCTGTCACCAGCTCACACTAAGAACATCGCTTGGATCACTTGTCCCAAGGATCAAAGTAAGCCCATTTCACAAATAAAGTCAGTGTGCAACTTTGAGCCAGGGACCAAGTGATCTGGCCCGCTTTCCTTGCTCTGCTTTTTCCAAAGATAAAAAGGCTTGCAAATTGTGACATCCGTATCACATGCTAATGGCACTGTGGGGACTCTCCGGGAGAACTGATAAACCTCTCAGATTGAGGGCAGACTATTAAGGGAGAACAGCTCCAGGTATAGTATTTGGTGCTCACATCCAAGAAACACTATCATTTTGGTGTTCAGAAGTGAAACTCCAGGAAATAAGAGTCAGGGAGGCATTACTCTGGTGGATTTGATCGAACAGAAGAAAACAAAAGCCCGTCACCTTCAGTTTTCTCCAAGGACCTGCGCTCCAAGGTGTCAATTTTGGGAAAAAAAAAAAAAAAAAAAAAAGAATATCTGAAACATTAGTCTAAAAAAAATCAAAGATTCTTAGTCTCTGCGAGCTTTGAGTTCAGCCTTCCTAATGCTGAGAGGAGGAAATCCCGTGCTAGAGAGGTGAGGTGGCGTGGAGTACCACATGCCTGTTTAGTACAGAAGGACCCAGAACAGCAGCAGCCAGGCCTCGGATCTCCTGGTCCTTCTCTGCTCTGCACTATATTCCCAATGGCACGTCAGAGGCGTGGGCAGGAGTCTGTTTTTTTCCATTTCATGGTGTGTTCGGTAATATCCAGCATTGTGAGTTCTGAGAAGCAGGATGTTAAACCTCAACTATGCATCACACCCTGTTTTCCTGCTGGCTTAGCATGAGCTCTCCAATGTAGGCAGGTGTTGGTGTGTGTGGCATGGGAGAGGCCCTGGGCACTGGTGGGGTGCAGTGGAGAATTGCATCCCAAAGCCAGGAGAGTCTCTCCGACTTCGCCTGATAGCCACAAATAACTAAATTAGAGCAACCATCTTAACGGGAATCAATTGGAGGGTTCGGTTAAAGAAGTCTGTGGGAGCAATTCGCCATGTGTTCCTTAGAGGGAGACTTGGCAGAAGGAGCAGAGGCTCTCATTTCCAATTAAGGCCATTTCCACCCACAGCTCTTGAGAGGAGGTTAGGTGATAAGGTAGAGGGTGCTCTGGACAGGGCGGAGTTTTGGATGGAGGAGGGCCTGTGTGGAGAGCTGGAGTCTCAACGCCAGCATTCCTGGGCAGCCTTCGCCCCTTGCGCAGGGCCGCTGAGGGGCTGCTTTGTCTCAAATGCTGTTGGATCGCATTCTGCTACAAATTTTCCTTGGTTATGCCCTGATTGTATCAGGTGTGACTCCATTCTGCCAGGACCAAAAAAGCTGAAGCCCCGTTAGTTGGTGGTTCCCTCCCTCTCCCTCTAAGTTCTGGGGAATTTACCTAAAGCCAAGGTTTCTGCCCTTCAGGCATCTATCCCCACAGGTGTCCACCCAGGCGTGTCCGTTACCCTGAGCTGGTGTTGTGCCATCGGAATGCAGGTGTCCGCGGAGACACCCCTGCTTCCTGCCCTCGGCCTCTGCAGGCCTGGGGGCTTCTCTGCTCTTTCTGTGACATTCTTTGGGGGAATGGGAATCATTCAGCTGAAATTGCTGCAAGGATGAATGTGGCTCAGACACACTGGGCTGTGGTTTCCTCTCTGGGTTTACCCACTTCTGCAGAGCCCATCTGCTAGGAACCGAGTTGTGTCCCCCAAATTTATATCTTGAAGCCCTAACCCCAAATGTGACTGTATTTAGAGATAGGCTTTTAATGAGGTAATTAAGATTAAATGAGTTCATAAGGGTAGGGCCCTGATCTGATAGGACTGGTGTCCTTATAAGAAGAGGAAGAGACACCAGAGATCTCTCTCTCCACACAAGCGTGGAGAAAAGGCCTTGTGAGGACACAGCAAGAAGGAGATCAACCCTCTGGCACCTTGATCTTGGATTTCCAGGCTCCAGAACTGTGAGAAAATAAATTTTTGTGGTTTAAGCCACTCAGCCTGTGGTACTTTGTTGTGGCAGCCAGAGCAGACTAATCTACCATCCAGAGAGGCGATCTGGAGCACCGAGCTCCTCCGTTCTCCTGTACCCTCCAAATCTCTGATTCTTACCCTGCCCCCCAGTTCAAACAGTGTGTTGCAATTTGGTTGTAAAGATAAGAATGGAGTCAAATGATATATTTAGAAAAAAAATTTACACTGACAAAGGATTCATAGCTGTAATATGCAAAGAGCTCTAAAAATCAACAAAAAGACAACCAAACAGAAAAGCAGGCAAAGAATATGAATAGGCAGCTCACACAAGAGCAAACCTAAATGGCCAATAAACACATTAAGAAATGCTCAGACTTACTAGAAGTCAGGAAAATGCAAATTACAGTAGTATTTTGAATTATCACTTTACACCTATCAGACAGGCAAACGTTAAAGAGACCAACAATATCTACTGTTGGAGAAGGTGCAGGGCAGGGGAATTTACATACCCTGTTGGAGGAAATGTAAACGGTTTCAGTCTTTTTGGAAAACAATCTGGCGATAGCTAGTAAAATTAAAAATGCATATCCCCTTCTACCCAGTATTCCCACTTCTGGGAATACATCTCGTAGAAATAAAAGCACTGGTGAGTAAGAGTGTATATGCAAAATTATTTCAAAGGGAGTGCCCATCAATGGGGATAATTAAATAAATTACAGTACAGCCGTACTACAAATATTAGGCAGACATTAAAAATGAATGAATTCTCAATCCGCTAATTTGGAGAGATTTACACAAAATGTGAAACAAGCAGAATGCAGAGAAGTGTGTAAAGTGATCCTTTTTGTAATATAATGACAACTTCCCCTCATATAAGTATGTGGGTTGGGGGAAGAAGAAAAAGGAGGAAATCTGCCCAAATCCCCCCCAAATACTGATCTAAAATAAACACACACACACACACACACACACACGTTGTCTATGAGAAGATGAGCTTGTATGATATGATCCCATTAAATATTGTGTGATACATAAAGATATGCATGAAAGATGGTCACCAAATCATCATTTCAAGGTGGAGAAATTTTAGCTAATTTCTTTCTTTCTTATACTTCTATGTATAGTTTGAACAAACTATAATGGGCATTTATTTTTATAATAATAATGTATTTTACTTTTTGAAATGTGGTTGGTAAGCCCACCTCCGATACTTCCCCCTTTCTCCAGCCCAGCCCACTGCAGTCCCCCACAGATGTCAATTGATTGCTCCTTCCAGGAGGGGGGATACGGGAATAATTTAGATGCACCTTCTAAGGAAACTCCACCGAAAAGCATCAGATCCCATCTCTTCCTTTTAGCTCCACTTCCTTCCTTCGGACCCTGATGCTTGGGGTCTCGGTCCTTGGTGATGACTCACCCATTGTCCCATCTTCCATTCTGGACTGTGGCACCAGCTGTCTTTGGGGCTCTGCGGGAGCCAGAGCCCAAGCTTACTTGGGCCCTAGTCTGCTCCTCTCAATTCCATTTCAATTCCCAACACTCTCTCTCAACTCATGACGAACGGTCCTCCTTGGTTCTCCCCCAGGAATCTTGCGGTGTCTGCTACCCAAAAATGCCTTCCCCAAAGCTTTTCTTAATTCCAAAATTCCTCAATTTTGATTTTCCCGTATCACCTTATAGAGTATTTTTCTCTCAAACCCTGACCCCACCCAGCTTTTCACCCTCATGTACCTGCACCATTCCTGTTGTACTTCTTCTGAGAGGTGCTGGTCATTTGGGCAGCGCTGGGAGAAGGCTTCCAGAAGAACTCATAAGGTATCCCATAGCAGGCGAGCTGGAGAAAACTCAAGCCAAGACCTCCAGGAGGACCATAGGGCAGGAGCAAGAAAGAGCCGAGACATACAGCAAAGAGAAAGGCAGGAGCAGGATCACTAACGAGCAATGAAGCTGAGAATGAGCAAGGAGCAGGAGCCGGCTGGGAACAGCTGCGGTATGCCTCTGGGGTCAGCCCTCTGAGGGCTGAGGGAGCCCCTCAGGGCCAGGGGACGGTCTGGAGGGACAGAAGTGGTGCTGCTCACTTTGGATGCCGTGAGCTAAGTGCGGTGTGGATTGGAGGAATCAGGAAAGGTTTTAAGAAGTTGGAACTCTATTGGATCCTGGAAAATGGATAGGTTTTGTTTTTTTGTTTTAAGCATATACATATTTTAGATAACCTTATCATTTAAAGCTGAAAATGACCTCAGAGGTGATCTGACACCGTGCTGTCCGCACTGTGGCCGCTAACCACATGTGGCTGTCGAGCCCTTGAGACATAGCTAGCTGAATTGAGATGCGCTGGAAGTGCAAAACGCATGTCCAATTTTGGAGACTTAGGACGAAAACAGTAACGCGAAAAATCTCACAGACAGTATATTGATTACACATTGCATTTTCAGGATATATTGGGTTAAGTATAGTATATCATTAAAATTTATTTCACCTCTTTCTTTTTATTTATTTAATGTAGCTACTAGAAAATCTGCTATTTCGTGTCTCCCTCACATTGTATTTCTATTGGACAGTGCTGTTCTAAACCAGGGGTCAGCCGACCTTTTCTGCAATGGGCCAGATGGTAAACATAGAGACTAAAGTCTATATCCCAGCTACCCACCTCTGCCATTGTAGTGTGAGAGCAGCCGTGGACAATCCATAAATGAATGAGCATGCTTGGGTGGACACTAACATTTGAATATACTTTAATTTTTACATATCACAAAATATTATTCTTCTTTTGATTTTTTTCAATTATTTAAAAATGTCAAAAGCATTTTTCACTTCCTAGCCATAAAAAATAGCCAAATTTGGCCTGTAGCCTACAGTTGGCTGACCCCTGGTCTAGACCAATCCCCTAATTATAAAATTGGGGTTATTAGTGCTTGGAGAAAGAGGGTTACCCAAGGTCATGGTAAGCTAATACCAGAGTTTGTTAGGTTGTCTTCCTGGTTTGTTTACTTCCTTTTTCAGTAAGTAAGCAAGATAGTAGGTGTCCCTCTATAGATAAAAATACTACTCTGTGAATGTTTAAAGTCCGGTTCAAGATGTGTTCATCATGGCTATCCTTTACAAAAATGTGTATTAATTTATTGTGTTCCCTCAAAGAGACTTCTCCAAGTCTAAATCCAAGAAGAAGAGGTTCAAATATTTCTGTTGACAGTTTTCGTGTCTGCAGTACTTCTTCTGGCCAATGATAAGAATCTCCATGACTAATGCTTACTAGGTATCCTCAAGCTCTAACAAGAAAAGGAGGCCTCTGTCCCCAATCACACCCGGTCTTTTACTTCGATGATTGTTTCAAGCCCCTTCCTTCGAGAAGCATAGAGTCTTATTGGGCATGTTTCTATCTATTTAAAAATATGATTATTACCAACTTTCAAAAATATATTATGAAATATTGAAGATGTGGAAAAGGTTTATAGCTTACTATAATGAATGGCCGTGTACTCAACACTCATAATTAGATGTTCCTCTGTGTGCCTTCCCCTTGGCATCTGCCCAGCCTCTGCCCAGGTACCCTCTACCTTGACTTGGGGTTTATCATTCTCATGCATTTCATTTGTTTTACATATATATATGTATATATATAATATATATAATAAATATAAATATTTATGTTCTACAGATTTAAAAATTTTATATAACTTATACCATAATGTATATATTCTTCTGCTACTTCTTTTTTGTTTTGTTCTGCTTTTTGATTTTTACTCAAAATTATGTTTAAGAGATTTATCCACCTGACACATTAGTTTATTTTTACTGCTGCAAAACTTCATTGTATGAATATACCTCAGTTGATATGTCTGTTCTCTCGTTGGCGAACATTAGGCTGTTTCCAGTTTTGCTCTATCAATAGTGCTGCAGTGGCTATCCTTGTACACACCTCTAAGGATCTAGGGGACATGCTTTGCAATGGGTTCCTTGGATTCTAGGGTACGTGCATCTTCAGCTTTGTTGTATGGTCACAAATTGCTCTCCAATGTGACCGTGACAATATGCATCATAGAATCATCCCTAGCACATGTCCTCACCAACACTTGGTGTCATCAGACATTAATTTTTGTCGTTGTTACTCTGACGGGTATGTCATGGTATCATTTCAGATTGTGCATTTTTCTGATGTCTAGTGAGTTTGATCTTTTTGTTTCTTCATATTTTAGTCGAATATTTTTCTTCTGTGAATTGCCTTTTCATTCCTTTGCCCATTTTTCTGTTGGGCCGTTTGTCTCTTTCTGTAAGTGGACCTTTATATATTCTGAGAAGTAATCCTCAGTTGGTTATATGGCTTGCAAATATCCTCTCTCAATGTTTGGCTTGTCTTTTTCACTTTTGATGGAGTCCTTTGACAAAGAGAGGTTTTCAGCATTAACGTGGTGATCAGCTCCAGTGCTCGGAGGTGTGCTGTGGAGGTGTGTGTGGGGCAGAGGCAGCGGGCCTAGGGACACGAACTTTCCTTAGCCTTCAGCCTTCAGGACTAAGGACTCTGCAGACAAAATGAGGCACCAAGTGGAGGAAAAGAAGGCAGGCTGTGTTCCCTGCTTAGTGATTTTCCAGGCACTTTAATGTACTACTTTGAATCCCATGGTAATATTCGCAAAAAGCCTCAATCGTAGAGTAACTTAATTAAACATTACTTACAAGAGTTTAATATTCATTATTTGGCTTCAATTATTGTCTTCGCCCTCACCTCTCCCTCCCCACACTGGAGTGCTCTCTACCCTCTCTTGTTCTGAAGGTCTAATTAGACTAATGGCCTCTGCTTGCAGTGACCTTATGTCTGTGGGAAAAAAAAAAAAAATAAAGAAATAAAGACTCTCTTTGGTTAGCCTTCCCCAGCAGTTTTTGTATGTAGCAGCCCCAGCTCCTGAATTCCATATTTCTTTTCTTTTTCAAATGCCTGATCCTGCTTGTGCCGCAGAGTGGAATTAATGATGTATATTTGAAAAAGGCTTTGCTGCCAAATTGAAACAAATACAAGAGGGCTGGGGCCTTGGAGAGAGGGAGGGGTTGGAGAAAAACTCTGAACCTTCCAGCACGGATTCAGCAGCAAAGACTGCCGCTCGGCTGGCGGCTGGCAGGGAAAAGCTTTCAAAGGAGGGGGCGCATGCACAAAGCAGAGCAGGTTCTTTCTCATTTTTTCTTTCCCCATGCTGGGGTTTAATAGCATCTTTGGCTCCCCTCTAAGCAGGTTTCTTTAAGGCCTCTGTGCTTCTTTCCCATGGCCCTGCTGCAGTCTGTTTCTGCTGCCTCTGGTTCTGGCCCCATGAGGGGGCCATGTCGATACTAGTGCTCAGGGTCCATCATGAGAGGAGGAAGCCAGGGGTGGAGTTGTTCTCTGCTCTGGCTCACAGATCAGATCCATGCACACGTATGGAGCCCCTTTCAGGTGCTACACAAGTGGCTGGACATCATGGGGGATGCAAATGTGGAAAAGCCGTAGTCTCTGGGGAGACAGACAAGCGCAGGGGAACCACACTATCAGTCCATTTGGGTAGCAGTGAAATCGGCTCTGTCAGAGACCTGGGACCCCTGGCGGCGGGGACTGGTTCTGTCAGAGGCTGGGTGCGGGAAGGGAGAACCAAGGAAGGCTGACCACAGGATGTGATACTTGAGATGTGCCTTAGTTCAAACAAGAAGCTTGGATTAATCCAAGGGAGGGACGGCGTTCTCAGCAGTGAAGCAGGAGAGGTGGTAAATGCATACTGTGTTTGGGGTGCAGTGCTTAATCCCATGTAGCCAGAACACTGGGGCACTTTGAGGAAGTGGGAAGGTGTGTGCCTGGGAAGGTGTGAGAAGATGAGGGCCAAAAGCAGCTTAGATCCAGGTGGTGCAGGACCTGAATCCCATGCTAGGAATTGGGTCTTTATACTGGGAATATCCTGAAGGTTTACACCTAGGGGATGACGGAGCCAAATGTGTGTCTTAGAGTCTTAGCTCCTGAAGTGATGTTCGGGGGAATTCAGGAGAAAAAGGAAAGAGACAAAGCACAGGAGAGATTGGAGCCAGGAGACCAGCTGGGAAGCATTCACTCACATGAGTAGATGGGGATGTGGGCTCATAGTTACTCAGGAAGTAGATTCTGCAGGACATGGTGACTAATGGGATGTGGTGGTGCTCATAAGCTGGTCAGCTCAGATTGTGAGGAATCCTGCAGATGCCCATTGGGAGAGGGACCGACTGAGGCCAGCTGTAGGTAGAGGCCAAGCAGAGCTAACAGACAGAGGGGCTGGGCACAGTGGTCGAAGGGCCAGATCTAAGGAAACTGAGCAAACTGAAGCTTGGTCCAGCCTATCCAAGGGTCAGACCTGAGGGAGCAGGGCAAGGTACAAGGTCAGGCCTTGTAGGTGGTCCCAGGGAGGAGGTGAGGGCACCAGGGCCTCAGTAATTTGGGGTTCAGGATCTGGCTTCAGAACTAGTGAAGAGTCCAGAGTGTAGCTGTAGTTCAGACGATTCCCGACTCTCTGCTGTTCAGGAAGGGGAATTGCCTGCCTATTGCTTCTACGCATACCTAAAGGCCAGGTGTACCACCAGAGCACCCAAACCACCTAGATTAGGAGCCATGGAAGAACTCTAGAGCCCATCCACAGGCAGCAGAGGATCCCTCTCCCACAAACATTTTTGCGATTGACTGTTAGTGTTTGGGATCCTGAGCAGAGGTTAGCCTTTGGACAGCTGGCTACTGTAGTGGTCATCTGGCAGTGCTGCTGGAGGAATGGCCTAACAGCAGACTGGAAGAAGCCAAGGCTGAAGTGAAGGGAAATGACTTGCGTCCAGGACACAGTAATTGAATGGCAGAATTGGAGCTATAATCCGGGTCTTTTAACTTCTATTTCTATGACTTTGTATAACAGAACCAGAGAGAATCTTCCTGATTCCTCTTAGGTCTTGGACACCTGGGCCAGTGGTTGTTGGACACCTGGGCCTGCCTGTACTAGTGGCAGATCTGTGGCTGAGGCACGTACTCAGGTGGCTCTTTGTTTTTGTGGCTAGGTCTCAGCAGGTGGGGAAATTCAATATGGCACAGAGTGGTGGTTATAGATGAGTACTCTGGGTTCAAATTTTGTCTGCAATCTGTCTTGTGCATCCTTGGGCAAGGCACTTACTTTTCTGTAATATGGGCAGGGTCACCATACATCCCCATAGTCTTGGCTAATACCTTTTGTCCTAGTGTAGTTATTAATGGTATCTCCTTTTACTGTCAAAGTGTCTTTGTTTGGATGATAAATCATATGGTTACCCAAAATATGGAATAATAATAGTATCTACCTCATAAGACTGTAAAAATTAAATATGTGAAAGCTCTTAGATTTGTGTCCAATAATATATAGGCATCTGCTATTAATTGTATATTGAGTATTTTATTAGTTTCCTGAGCCTGCTGTGGCAAACTACTACTAGAAGACTCAAACCAACAGGAATTTATTGTCTCACAGCTCTGGAAGCTACAAGACTGAAATCAGGGTGTCAGCAGGGCTACACTCCCTTCAAAGGCTGTGGGGAACAATTGTCTACCTCTTCTAGTTTCTGACGGTGGTCGGCAGTCCTTGGCTTGTGGCGGCATCCCTTCCGTCTCTGTCTCTGTCTTCACATGGCCATTTTCCCGTGTGTGTGTCTGTGTCTAAATGTCCCTCTTCTTATAAAGATACCAGGCATCAGGTTAGGGCCCACCCTAATCCAGTGTGACCTCATCTTAACTCGATTACATCTACAAAGACCCTATTTCCAAATAAGGTCACACTCACAGGTTCCAGGTGGCCATGAATTTCACAGAGACATCATTCTATGCAGCACACATCTGTATACCTTATTTCTCAATTACCCTTTAAGCTACTGGACTTTTATACCTAGCACAACACTTGGTGTACTAACAAGCACATAGTAGGTAGTTGATTGATTGTTAATAGATAAAATGTTCCTAAAAGGTGGCCTTTGTTAGTTTACTGTGGAGGAAATGCTGGGGCAATGGAATTAGGGAAAACAGGGAAGAGAAAAAAAATATTTCTTCTTGTCATCTCTCCCTTGACTCAGTGGAGAATCCTAGTTTCCAGGAGCTGTCAATCTCATTGCTTGCTTATCTTTTGGCTAGTAAAAAAAAAAAAATAAAAAGAACAAAAATCTTCAAATCGTTCTTAAAAAATTCAACAATGCAAATCAACAACCACACACACAAAACCCAACAAAAAGGCCCCTCGGCACATCAAGAAGATGCTGATACCAAAAGCTAAAATAGCTTTTCCATAACGCAATGAAATATATTAAATTCAATAGACATCAAAGGAACTTCGAGCACAATTGCTGAATTTCCGCAGTAAACAGGGCTTTCAAAAGAAACAAAAACAGTGCTGGGATCTTGTGGGTGGGATAACATTTTGAGGGGGGAAAACATGGATTCCCCAGGCTCTTGATCAAAGGGTGAATTCTTTAAAGAGTGGTAATAAATGAAGCCCTGAAAATTGTTTTTGATCCAAACTGCCCCGGGTACGGGAACTGACTGCAAATGACAAATCCATTTCCAAATAAGGGAGGCCGATGAGTGTCTGTCCTCAGCCTTCCATTTTGCAGGTTATTCAAAAAGAGAAAATAATTTCAGACAAAAGGGATCCAGATAAGTAAAACACAGCCTCCCGTGGGCTTCAAAACAACAATGGGCCTTTGTGTCTGGAATAGTTTAACGACAATTCTGGCACCCTCAATCTTGGACACATTAACTTTTTAAATTTAAAAATTTAAGTGTGTGTGTGTGCATACCTATTTGTGTGACTGGTTGCCTGCCAGAGAGGAGAGATGGATGCTCTCAGTGGGGGAAAACTGGTCCATTAACTGGTCTACAGGACTAATTCCATCTGTTAAAGGATGGCGAGTACGTTCCTTGTAGAGTTCTTTGAGATCACAGATGCATAGAATCCTGGAGGCTGGGAATCATTGAAACAACCTCTCATGGTTCAAATGAATAAAATAGAGAGCTAAATAGGTTACATGACATGCCCAATATCACACAGGTTCGTTAAAGGCATTCCTTCACCAATTAGTTAACTTCTTACTTCAACCATTTCCTCCATTTATATAGTTATTTAAAGAATAAGAGGATTTCCTAGAGCAATTATATACATCGAAAACCTGCAGCTCAGTGGTTCCCAAATCTGACTCCTGGTCAGAATCATGAGCAGGCATGTGTGTGGACATACGTTTTCATTCCCCTTGCGTAAGTCCCTAAGAGTGAAGGGGCTACGTCATATGGTAGTTATATGTTTAACTTTTTGAGAGCCTGCCAACCTATTTTTCAAAGTGGCTATATCAGTTGATATTCCCATCAGCAGCCTGTGAGAGTTCCAGTTGCTCCACATCCTCACCAACACTCAGAGTGATTGGTCTTTTTAATTCTAGCCATTACAATAGGTGTGAGGTGATATCATATTGTGGTTTTAATTTCAACATCATTAATGACTAATGGTGTTGAGCATCTTTTCATCTGATTATTTACCATCTGTATATCTTCTTTGGTGAAGTGTCTATTCAAATCTTCTCCCAATTTTTAAATTGGGTTATTCATTTTCTTATTATTAAGGTTTGAGAGTTCAAATGTGAATGTTCATAGAAGCTTTGTTTATAAGAGCCTCAAAGTGGAAACAACCCAGATATTCACTAACAGGTGAATGGGTGTACAAATTGTGACATATCCTTAGGCCAGAGTCTACTTGGTAATAAAAAGGATGCACTGATACACACAACAACATGGATGAATCTCAAAATAATCATGCTGAGTGACAGAAGCCAGAAAAAGAGAGTACATACTGTATGATTCCATAAATATAAAAGTTCAGAAAAAGCAAACTTATCTATAGTAACAGAAAGTAGATCAGTGGTGGCCCGGAGACGGGATGAGAAAGGATGGAAAAATGTGGGAGAGGAGGATCCAGAAGAGGCATGAGGAGACTGTTGGGTACTGTATACAGTCACTCTTTTGAGCGTGGTGGTGGTTTCATAGGTGTATACATATGTCAAAACTGATCAAATTGTTCGGTTGAAACATATGTAGTTTATCACAGTTCAACTGCATCTCAATAAAGCTGTTAAGAGAAAGGAAAAAACAAAATCTGTAATAAATGCAGATTCTTGGGCCCCACCTCACAAATACCGTATCATATGGGGTCCAGGAATCTGTGGCAGAGAGAGGATGCCAGCTGTACTGTGAAAGGAAAACATACTACTTTGAGCATCAAACAAAATCCAGATTTGAATTCTCCTTCCACCACCTACTAGCTGTGCCTGAAAACAAAAACCAAAACCACATAACCTTTCTGCACCTTCTTTTTCTGCATCTGTACAGAGGGAGTAATAGTCAGAAAAATCTTTTCCCAGTACTGTTGTGAGGCTTAAACTAAGTCACCAAATGGAAGTGCCTGGCACAAAGTAGATCTCCATAAATGTGGATTTATTTAATTCCCATTTTCCTAAGAACCCCCAAAAAAGGAGTGGTTGGCTCTGGGAGCGAAGCTGAGGTGGGGGCTGGAGAGTGTAGTCTGTGTGTGTGCACACGTGTGCCCACCAAGGTGGACTCTGACCAGCCGGGGATAGCATGAAGGTCCTGGGGGACTCTGAGCAGGGGGATTAATACCCCATCCCCATCTAATGGCTTCATGAATTCCCCACCAAAACACTTTAGGAGACAACCCCAGCTCCCAGGGACTGCTATGATTACTGTTTGTCTCCTTCTGCATCAGGGCCACAGGCCGGAAGCTTCTCCCCTTTTCTGCTGTCCTTTGTCATTCTGTTAACTGGTTAACCAGCTCAGATCGCACAGCCAAAACCGAAGGGAGGCAGCCAAAGTGGGCGCCTTTCTTTGCTTCCTTGCCTTTCCCTCCCTCTTTGTAAGCTCTGTGCCTTCGCTCCTTTGTCAGACGAGCTACAAAGGCCCTCCAGGTGCACGTGCTTGGGGTGTGTGACACGTGGGCACACACACATGCTCGCACACACACTCTGCTTCCATCCGGGGCCAGGGTGATGAATTGCAGCGTCTGCAAGTCTCCTTATCGCAGTGGTGCACATGGGCTTAGATGCATGTGCCTCTGTGAGTGCAGGACGAATGCAGTGGGAAGCCCAGAATGAGAAAATAGAGCTCCTGGCTTCCCTTGTCCCTGCCCTCTTTGTCTAGATGGAATTTCAGATACTGCTGGGTGTCTTGTCAGCAAGTCTTTTGCAAAATAAATGGAAGTAATATTAAGAAAAAGTTGATTTGTTCAGTATTTAGCCTACTGAGAGGATGTGTACAAACGCCAGTGAAATGCCTGCCCCCTTGTGTAGATGTGACTCTTGGTCCAACAGACGGAAGGCAGCCAAGAAAGAAGAAAACAAACTTTTATTGAGTGCCTACTATGTGCTGAGTCCTTTCATGCACATAAGCCTTCATTAATCTTGGAACCTCCCAGGTGTGGTAGGTACTCAGTAAATGCTGCCAGGCCTGAACTGAGTTAAAAGTTGGGGAGTTGCCTCCATCCTCCTGTAAATCACTGACGGCCTGATGTACAGAAGTGGCCCTGCACCAAGCAAGTGTGGGCCACAGTGGGCAGGGGACTGCCAAGCAACATCCGGAACTTAAAGAGCATTGTACTTTCCCAAGAAATCAGACCACTTCTTTTTTTTTTTTTAATTTATTTACTGGCTTCATTAAAGACACACTCTGCTTATATTAGGCTGCAGGCAACACTAACAGAATTAAAAGAAAAAGAAAACTGCAGGCAATTAAATAAGTTCTTTTGTCTTGGAAATAGCTCTGTAAAACAGAATGCATTATTTCTCCAAAGACAAGAGCAGGGATATAACAGAGCCCCCCTTGCCACCCACCCTTCCCACTGTCTCCTCTCCTTGGGGCAGTGAATGCAGGGCATTAGCTCTTCTGGAACTTTCCATCCTTGTTTAACACATTGCCATGCTGTCTTCCTAACTCACTCTAGCGCCAGTTGTATTGGGAGGGTTCAACACATGTACCTCTTGTCAAACACGTTACTACTAGAGGGATTAATTTTATGGGAAGCTCAAGGGAGTTTTCCAGATAAAGAGGGTGTTGGGTATGAACAAGCGCCAGCTGAGATAAATAATACACATACAGTGCTTTATCACCTATATCTCTACCCCATTTAATTCTTACAGCCCTTCTGTAACACAGGTAGGTAGTGCCAGCCCCATTTTTTAGATGATGGAACTGAGGCTCAGTTTAAGAAAAATTTTAAAATGTGCTGAAGGTCAGACAATAGTGAAACCAGGACTCTGAACTCAGGTCTTCTGACTCCTAACCCTCTTTCCTCAGTGCCCGGGAGAGCATATTTTCTGAATCAGAACTCCAAGCATACGGTTTGAGAAGACTGTTACACTACTTGCATCAGAACGATCCTGGCAGCTAAGGTGTTCAGTCTCTACAAGGACACCACACTGCTGGGCTCAAGCTCGCCAGCGGTGAGCCGTGGAGCCTTGTGCATGGGAGGCGGGGCGGATCTTGGCTGACATGTAGAGAGGTCAAAGTGGGCACAGATTCTCTGGACTTCTGCCTCTGCAGCCCCTTCACCACCCAAGCAGATGCTACTTCCTCTCTTTGGTCACCGGATGGTCCCTCAATGTAGACAACGCCCTAAAATACAACAGCTTTGAATGTGGTTACTGATTTACAGGTATGATGGGCTTTTAGCTCCCTATTTGAAAATTGGTGGTGGTCACCCGTTTTGTCTTGGATGGCCTTGTCCCAAATGCCTGCCATGCTCCGTGTGACCAGCAGCCCAGGCAAGAGAAGGAAAAGAGGATTAAAAGTTGGATCCTCCCTTTCTTGTCCGTTGACCAAGGCAAAGCTGTGTTTCCAGTTTGTTGGAGGGGTTCTGTCTTTAGTTCTTCAGGGAAGGCAATTTCATCAATATAGAACAGTAGTGATAGCATCAATAGTGTTAACCGAGTCCTTTCCAAATGCAGAGAGCTTCCGAGTTTGCAGAGTGCCCACCGAACAGCCACAGGCATCTCACATCCAACTTGTCCAAACTGAGCTGTTTTCTTTGCTGTTCCCGTCCCTTGGTGCTCCCTGACTCAAGAATTGCCACCATCCTCAATCCTGATGGTCCATACTGCTCTCCACATCCAAGCAATCTCCCAATGATGTCAGTTCTTCCTCTGATTTTTTAAATTTGGCATCATTTTTAAGGTTGGCAACACCAACCCTTTACTCCAAGCCAATGTAGTGGGAGGGCATGCCCAGCATTCTCCATGGAAGCAGGAAAGTCCAGACTTGGGATCCCAGGCCCAGGCAGCTGGGCTGTGGACGCCCTCTGGGCAGTTGGATGCTCCCATTTGTGACTTGGAATTTGGAGTAAGGGCTGCAGGGAAGCAGGGGGTTTGGAACTGACTGCAGTCTCTACAGCGGCGGCAGCGGTAGCAGCCTCATCAAGGCAGCGGAGCGGAGCACCTGGGCTGCTGATGCTTCCGCCAGCAGCAGTGTGGGCAGCAGCCTAGCCACTTAGTTCCTTGAGTGGTTGTTGCTGGGGTCTGGCCTCCTTACCTCCTTGGTTCCCGCTCGTTTCTTGTGTCAATTCCATAACCTTCCCGGTAGCATTACAATAATCGTTTAAGTTAACTCAGTTGGTTTCTGTCACTTGCAACCAAGGACCGTGACCAGGCCATGCTCCTTCATGGTAAGCCCCTCCTCTGTGTAAGACATTGCCCAGAGTGCTACGTAGACAAAAATGAAGAGCACGCCAGCCTCGGGTCCCTCCGAGCACACAGGTGCTGTTGACCTGGGACCTAGTCAGGCAGCACTGACATGGACTTCCCACTAAGTCAGCCTCACCCCTCCGAGCTAGTCAGAATCAAAGGAAGACAGAGAGGCAGGATTTAAAGCATTTGGGGAAGAAAGGAAGTTTACTTGCAGAGAAAGTTTTAAAAGGACTGGCCAAGTACAAATTATGACACCTATTGAGAGGAAAAAAACACAAGATTTCCAGTTACCAAGTTTATAGTTAGTCTGTTCCTAGTGGACAAACAGCAGTTTTCTTATGTGATTATCCCAATTCCCAACGTCATGACAAACCTTCAGTTATCAGCTTTGGAAAGTCAGGGATGAAGCTGTTCTGGTCAGGGAGTCAGTTCCTTACAGGAAGGTTCAAGGCTTCCTTTATTTTTGAAACTAGAGCTAGACAGGGTGACTTGGTTTGGTTTTCTTTTGTTGTGTCTGCATGTATGGTTGATTCCCGCTGGTCACGTGCTTACGTTCTATACCGTTGCTGTGCACAGACCCCACGAGGCTGAACCGCCTCTCCTTGGGGAAACACGGAGGCAAGGTCCTGCCCACCTCTGGTCACTACATTTTCATCGACTGATCAATACATAACCTTGTTTTATGTGCGTTTCTGTTTAAAGACATTAAAAAATATACATTGTTGACTCATTAACATTGAACTCACAGCCCCCAGCACTAAAACGCATGCCTGAACGAAGCTGATCTGACAGTTTCTCCATGAGGCACCTCCCAGCCTTCTCACACTTAGGATCACCAGACAACATTCCAGCTCTATGCTTGTGGGCCATTTTCAACAGCAAAATCACCGCCCAAAATGCAAAACCCATGGCACTACACAGACTTCAGAGGGGACGTTGTTTCCAGTACAGGAGCTGAAACAAGAAGGCAGAGTGTCACCCTGTTTGACCTGCGCTGGGAACGTGTGCATTGGTTGACCTCTGACCCTCTGCATAGTGACCCCTCATGCCCCTTTGACCCTGATTTGGACGTGCCCTCAGCTGACTCACTGCCTTTGGTTCTCGGTCTGGCCGGGCAAGCCGTGGCTGTGGGCAGGGGCAGCCGTCCCTCCTGAGCTTCCTCTCCAGCCTTCTGAACACGGGTGTCAAGGCGTCTCCGTAGGTGGCCTCGTCAGGTGGGAGGGTGCGCAGGAGGTCTGAGGAGCCAGGCGCACACGGAGTGGTGGGGGTGGGGCTGAGGCTGAGGGCCACCTCGTGGTTCTGCTGCTTCACAGACCTGTAGCCAACTGTGACGCGTCCCTTCCTCCTTCTCCTCCTCCCTCCTCCCTCCTCCCTCTCTCTCCCTCTTCCCTCTCCCGTCTCTCCTCGTTCTCACTTAGCTTTATCCAAATAGGCAGCCCAGTGGATTTGTATCAATAAGAAGCAATCGGGAGCAGCTGTAATACTTGCCATCAATATGTAATTGCATCAGGGTTAGTCCATTACCTCGGGCCTCGCGCTGATTACTGCTGAGGCCTCGTGATCCTAGCAGTTGGTTCTCCGCACTTTGGGGTTTCATGGAGGAGTGTGTGGGATGGTTGCAGGCTGAGCCGGGGGAGCCCACCTCAGGCCCGGGCAGTTGCAGGGCCCATCAGCGTCCAGGGGTGGGTCAGACACCAGGAAATCAGACACAGGAGTGAGAGTCTGCTGGGCTAACAGGAGGTGGCTCCAGGGGTGGCCTGGGGTCGGACAGCAGGCTCAGCAGGCCTGGAGCCGAGAGGGTGGCAGTTTGGAGTGACTTCCTTAGAGGGTCCCATGCCACATTAACTAATGTTTCACTTGTGTCTTTTCAGCACAGACCGTGCTTTCCCACACACGACCTCACGCAGCCCTGGGGGCCGATGATGGCCACTCCTATTTCTCAGACGAGGATGCTGCTTCCCTGGGAAGAGATGGGCTCAGTGCCGCTCAGCCTGGGGGCAGAGATGCTGTGACTTGAACCCAAGATTGAATTTAAAGTTGAATTCAAGGTTTCGTGTGCTTTCTCAGAGGCCCAGCAACAAACACACAAGCAGAAGCCCCTGCCTTTGTAGAGCGCTTCTGCAGATGGTTCACCCGGCTCCTCCCGCAGGTCTGTGAGGAAGGCAGCGCAGGATGCGATGCCCACCCAGCAGGTCAGGAGAGTGCCGTTCAGATTAGCTGACCCACTGCCCAGTTTGCCCGAGAACAGGGGTGTTCCTGGGCTTTTCAGTGCTAACGGGCAAGTCCCTGGAGAAGCTGGTGCCTCAGCTCAGGGAGAGCTCTGCTGGTGTGTTCTGGTGGCTGAGGGACGGGATCCTGTCCATGCCGGGTACCTGCCGGCACCCACTTACTGCCTGTCTCCGGGGACAGACAGCACCCTGTGGAAGCAGCAGCTGTGGTCTGGTGAGTGCTTGCCGTGCGCTGGGCAGCTCTGTACTTGGTAGTAACAGTGAGCACTTATATAGTGCTTACTGTGTACCAGCCACTGCTCCAAGGACTCAACCAACAGTAACTCTGTGGTGGTTCCTCCTTTCACAGAGGAGAGAACTGAGGCACAGAGAGGTTAAGTACTTTGTCCAAGATCATACAGCCAGTGAGGGCTGACCTGGGATTGGAATGTAAGCCTCCTGGCTCCCCAGTCCACTCCCGTGTCTACTGCCTCTCTAACCTTGGTTATACTCTCAGACTGCAGCAGGTGTGGTCAGTGTGATCTTACGGAAAGTACAACTGAGGCAAGGGGTAAATCTGGTTAAACGAATGAGCAAAGGAACGAATGAATGAAGGGAAAGTCCTCTAACTTTCCCGAGATTGCAAAGCTAATGGTGCCTGATCTCCCATGTACAGTGGAATATTAATCAGCAATAAAAAAGAAAGAAACAACAAACGTGCAAGTCAGAACACAATATGTTGAGGGCAAGAAGCCTGAACAAGAGTGCATTCTCTTTTATAGGAGGCCCTGAACGTGAAGTCCAAGGACTGGTGGGAGAAATCCGCAGTGTAAACTTCAGAGCGCAATTGCCTCTGGGAGATGGGGATTCACTGAACGAGGGGTGAGGGAAATTTCTGTGGTGCTGGAGATGTTTGATATCTTGATTGGGGTTAGTCACATGGTTGTGTAAGTTTGGCAACACTCGTTGAACCATACACTTAAGACCTATGCACGTCACATGTAAATTTTACCTCCAAAAAAGAAAAAGCACGAAAGAACAGATGAAATAGAAGAGATGGGATTCACAAGTAGAGGTGTCTGACCCCGAAGCCATGCTCTGTCTGCTGTTTGGATGTAAAGCTCTGCCGTACCCAGCCAGTCACAGGTGGCGGTCCAGGCGAGCCACCAGCAGGAGGGCGATGCTCACAGGGGGTGGGGCCATCGAGGGGAAGCCAGCTGAGCTGCCCTGACGGAGCACCTGCACAGGGCCACGCTGAGCCAGCCCCTGCCAGTGGAGCCTCTGTCTGGAGCAGCTCCCAGTCTGGGGAGGCCCCAGTACCAGAGGGCTGACCACAGGAAACAGCTCTGGGTGGGCAGGACTGCAGTCCTGTTTTGTAGGAACAGGGATTTCGGGCATGTTACAAAGACTGAGTCCTGCTGTAGGGAATAAGAATGGAATTCACCTACTGAATGTGGAATATAAGGTAGGAATGTGGTTTGCGGAAAAAGTTAGAAGCTCAGGAACTACAACCAGGGCACAAGGTGAGGGCTGGGTTATCATAAAATCTGACTTCGGCTGAGTCTCTGGGGCACTGAGTTGGCGTGGTCCAGCCGGGCTCTACTACTTACTAGTGTGTGACCTTGGGTGGGTTACTTACATCTTCTGTGCCTCAGTTTCCTCATCTAAAAAAAGGACAGTGGGAGGAGCCGGCTCCGTGGCTGAGTGGTTAATGCTCCCCATGCTCTGCTTCTGAGGCCCGGGTTCATGGGTTCAGATCCTGGGTGCAGACCATGTAGGTCTCATCAGCCATGCTGTGGTGGTGGCCCACATACAAAATAGAGGGAGACTGACACAGATGTTAGCTCAGGGACAGTCTTCCTCAAGACAAAGAAAGAGGAAGATTGGCAACAGTTGTTAGCTCAGGGTGAAACTTCCTCACCAAAAAAAAAAAAAAAAAGATAGTGGGAATAATGATAGTATTAGTTATTTAATATAGGGAAGGCAGTTAGACAGCAGAGTAGCTGCTGTCACAGATCTTATTGAACTAGAGCTCTTAGGACGGTGCTTGTGGGCACAGCTGGCTGCTGGTTCTGGGCAGGGCTCTGCCTGTGGACTGAAGTGAAGTAGCTCCAGAAGTGGATTGAGGGGGATGCAGGACAGGGACTAGGTGGGTCTTACTGAAAGAAATAGAACAAATATTATTATCCCATTTCACAAGACAACATATTAAGGCCCAGGGAGGTCGATACTTGTCCGAGATTGCACAGCCAGGTCATGGAAGACCTGGGACTACATGTCACTGCCCCTGTTCCCTTGTCACTGTGGCTTACACCTGCTCAGAAGCCAGCTGTCCTCCCCAGCCCCCTGGACCCATTACCTGGCCCTGGGCAGGGCGACCTTGATTGGGAACCAGGCTGCCCCTCTGATCTTCAGTTTGTACCATGTAGGGCAACCTGCCTGGGCCTTTGCTGGTGGTTAGGCAACATCCTCATTACATTCTGTCTTGTATTTCTGTCAGAGGTACCTGTCACTGTGTCACCTTGATTACATATTTAGCTGTCAGATGTGGAATCTCAGGGGCTGACGGTCTGCCATTTTTACAGCATACACGATTCTTCACTGTGAGTCTCTGATCCTGGCCCCAGTCTTTCCTCTGGTCTTCAGGTCTCGACACCTGTGGGTGTCTACATCTGCAGCAAGTCTCACCTCTCTTGTTCAGAGAAAGAGAGAGAGAGATAAGAAGCAGGAGGAAAGTCTTTAGTTATAACCAGGGTGGGGAGGGGCAAGGAGCCTTCCCCCAGGGAGCTGGACAGGGCAGAGCTATGAGGGGTGGGGGTGGCAGTAGAGGCTGGATGGCAGCAGAGACTGAGAGGTGGCAGCAGTGGTGGCTGGCGGTGGCTAGAAGAGGAGCTGGGGCAGTAGGTAGGCGGTGGCTGGCCCAGCTTCCTGCATGCCCCAGCTTGGTGGGACTCCGGAGGTATCTCTCATGAGTAGCTGTCCTAACATTTGCAACAAGAGAAATTTTGGAGTCCTTAACTCCTCCCAACAAAGAGAAAAAAATAAGGGGAGTCAATTTTGACCGTTACACTCAGGCAGAATTGGTTTGGTTGTTGGTTTTCTTCCTAAACTCATTCATTCACTAATTCATTCATTCATTCATTCAATGTCTGATTAGTGATTAATAAAGCACCTGTTTAGCAACCAAAAATCAGAAAATAAAAGATTTTTGCCTTCACTTGGAGAGTTAAAAATGAGATTAGAAAACCTCGATTGTGGGGGGCTTAACTGTGATTTTTTTCACTTTTTTTTTTTTAATTTTTTGTTTATTGCAGTAACATTGGTTTATGACATTGTAAAAATTTCAGGTGTACATCATTGTACTTCTATTTCTGCATAGATTACATCATGTTCACCACCAAAATACTAATTACAACCCATCACCACACACATGTACCAAATTATCCCTTTCACCCTCCTCCCTCCCCCCTTCCCCTCTGGTAACCACCAATCCAATCTCTGTCTCTATGTGTTTGTTTATTGTTGTTATTATCTACTACTTAATGAAGGAAATCATACGGTATTTGACCTTCTCCCTCTGACTTATTTCACTTTGCATTATACCCTCAATGTCCCTCCATGTTGTCACAAATGGCTGGATTTCGTCGTTTCTTATGGCTGAGTAGTATTCCATTGTGTATATATACCACAGCTTCTTTATCCATTCGTCCCTTGATGGGCACTTAGGTTGCTTCCAAGTCTTGGCTATTGTGAATAACACTGCAGTGAACACAGGGGTGCATGTACCTTTACAAATTGGTGTTTTCAAGTTCTTTGGATAAATACCCAACAGTGGAATAGCTGGATCATATGGTGGTTCTATCGTTGATTTTTTGAGGAATCTCCATACTGTTTTCCATAGCGGCTGCACCAGTTTGCACTCCCACCAGCAGTGTATGAGAGTTCCCTTCTCTCCACATCCTCTCCAACACATGTTGTTTCCTGTCTTGTTAATTATAGCCATTCTGACGGGCGTGAGGTACATCTCATTGTAGTTTTGATTTGCGTTTCCCTGATAGTTAGTGATTTTGAACATCTTTTCATGTGTCTGTTGGCCATCTGTATATCTTCTTTGGAGAAATGTCTGTTCAGGTCTTTTGCCCATTTTTTAATTGGGTTGGTAGTTTTTTTGTTGTTGAGATGCATGAGTTCTTCATATATTTTGGAGATTAAGCCCTTATCAGAAGTATGGTTTGCAATTATCTTCTCCCAATTTTAACTCTGATTTTGATAACATTAAATTCTCCCTGTAAGTCTATTTCTGCATACATGACGGGTAAGATACGGGACCAGCACATTTAAGACCCAGGTACAGCTAGCTTTGACTCACAAGTGTGCATTGTCAGCCAGAGGAGCTACTCATCTCCTCCCTGCTGAATGGGCAGGAGGTGGTTGTTGGGGGAAATTCCCTTGGACCCGAGACAGCCCCTTGGTTATCTGCTGAGACTTGGGGAAGCCCCCACCTCCCTGGTGTTGGGGTCTGGAAGGGGGACTAGACGCTGTGCGCACGTTTGCAGCTCTACATCTAAGAAGAGGCTTCTGCAAGTGCCCGAGTGTTGGCTGACTGGTGTGTAGACTGTGTGTCTGTCCAGGACGAGTGCATGTGATGGTGTGACTGGCGTCAGGAAGTTCTTGATCTTGCTCTAAGCTCAGGCCCTGTGCTGCTCTGCTGAGCCCTGCCGGGACAGGAGAGGCTGAGCCTCACCACTGGTGTTTGTGTGGAGACTAAGGGCAAACCACGTGTCCTGCCTGGTGGCAATCATTGGTCTGTGTGGTTTACGTCATGTTTGGAAATGAATAAACAGAAGGGAAAAATGCAATAAAGGATCCAAGAAAAAAGACGACAGAAACAGAAACAGCAAGGGGGAAAACAGGTTGAGATGAAAGCAGGTTGCAGAGAAGATGGTTAAACACAAATGGAAGTGAAAGACGTCTACGTCCAACAGGATAAATAAATTCATGTGAAGGAAGTAAATCCAACAGGATAAATAAATTCATAGGAAGGTAGTGAACGCAGGAGTTAACACCGCTAAAACTCACATCAGACAAGATGAGCAAATTCTCCTGGTATTCAGAGGGAAGGAAAAAAGAGAGGAAAGCGATGAGGAGATAATAGGTATGGAGAAGAGAGAAGAAAATCCAATCTAGGAATTATAGGCATTGCTGAGGAATAAACCAGAACAATTTATACAGAAACAACAATCAAAGTCACAATTGAAGAAAATGTGTCTTGCAAAATGGCCTAAATATGCAGGCAAAATAAATTTAAAGGGAAACATCTACACACATCCTGGCTAAATTTTTGAATTAAAAAGATAGAGATTTGCAAGCACTCTAGAAGAAAAAAACAAAAACAACTAGGTTGAATACATGGTTACAAAAATTAAAATGAAAATATCCCCCAACATCTCTGCAAACACCCAAGGTCACCAGGGCGCCTCTGTGGCACAGACCAGGCTCTGCGTTCATCAAATCATTTCGCTTTCCTGCTGAAACCCAGAAAAACAAAGTTTCCCAGTTTCCTCTAGTATAGATGGGCCAAAATACTAGTTCTGGCTGATGGACTGTGGGCAGTGGGGACCTATGCCGTGTCTGGTCTGGCTCCTAAAATCTGCTGTGAGGTCTGCTATTCTCTTCCTTTCTCTGCTCCTTGGTCAGCCAGATGCAGAGGGCATGGCAGACGACCCCAGATGACAGTGGAATGAGCCTGGGTTCCTGAACCATCTCTGGGAAGCTACCTCTGAGCCTACAATGGGTTCTATGTGTTAAGCACTGCAATTCTGAGGTTGTTCGTTATAGCACTGAGCTCCAATGTGAAGGGCCACGGAGTTTTGAGGAAACACAATCACGATTCAACTATTTTTTTAATTAGTCAAGCTGTCATTTGGGTATGAACATAGAGAAACACAACTTCAGAAAGATAAGAGTTCAGAATATGTAAAAGTCTTGTTTCCTTCCTGAAAAAAGTACTTAAGAATATATTCCATTGATAGAGAGAGGTATCAAAATACAGACCCAAGCATGAGGAAGTTAACAAATAAAAAGCCTGGTGGTAAGCACTGAATCAGTTAACCACGGAGTAAAGTCTAAATAATTCTTGTTAACATGACTATAAAGTAGAATGGAAAGTAAAAACTCATTTTCAAAAGTGAAAAAAAAAAACACAACAGAATTTGGCTCTAAGACCCCATTTTATTCTAGGAAAAACAAAGAAATTGGGTGAAGGAATAGTAGAAAATAGTAAAAAGCATCCTGGTTTCCTCATCTTACAGGGAGAAGTGGATAGGTACTATTTTGTTTTTGACAGTGATTATTAGAAAAATAAAGTGCAAAAATTAATTTCTAAAACTTAAAAGAGTCACTGAAAGAGTTTAAAATATGCTTTCTGTCATCCAAACTATTTGAGAAAAATTAAAAAACCTTATGGTCTCTTTACTAAATAGAAATTAGAAAAAGAAAGAAAATTACAAGGCAAAAACAAATAAATAAAATAAGAAAAAGTAAGGAAGTCCTGTAGGCAGACATAATAAAATTAAGTGAAAGCAATAAATCCAGATATATAATTTATGGCAATAAGTAAAAGCATCAACCATCCCAATAAAATACAGAGACTATTAGATTAGGTCAAATAAAAAATGTCAACTATATGCTATTTACAAGATGTAAATCTAATACAAAATGATTGACAGGGAAATATTAAAAATAAAAGGCTTGGTCAAAGATAACAAGAAAACACATACAAAATGCAAGAATGATAATATTAATATGACAAAAATTGCCTTGAAAGCACAAAGAAAATTATGTAATATGGATGAAACATAAAATCCAAAATTAAAATGTGGCAGTCATAAAGAAAATAGGAGATGATGCCAAATAACTTAATGTTAAAATATTTAAAGCAAAAGCATTGGAAAATATGAGGAGAAAATAACATAAAGTATTTGTGGAGGGATGACAATGTATTTTTCTCAGAACATGACAGATAAGGCAAGTAAAAAATAAATGAGAGTGTAGGGTACATGGAAAATAGAATTAATAACTTTAATAAAAATGTATAGGAAACTTTTAACCCTGTGAACAGTAATATTCATTCTTTCATTCATTCTTAGAACAGTGACAAAAATTAAAATAAAAATATTAAATACTGAAAATCAGTATTTATGTGAACATATTCACTGACCACCATACGATAATGAGTAGATAAAATGACAAAGGTTTCAAAAAAGGCGCACCCAAGATCTTGGAAACCAAAAACTTCTCAGCTTAATAATTGTTGGGCCAAAGAAGAAATATAGGCTATTTATAAAGTAACAAAAATTACAACACTTTATGTAAAAGCTTATGGGGTAAAGTCAAAGCTGTACAACAGGGCAAATTCATAGGCTAAATGCTTTTATTAATGAGTTAGAAGTAAAAATGAAATATTTAATTAAAATATTTTAATAAGCAGCAAAAAGAAACTAAACATAAAACAAGGAAAAAAACAGAGGAGCTGTCTTGAAATAGAATAGCAGTATATAGATCTAGAAAGTCTAATAGGAAGACAGAGAAAAGAAATACACAAAATTAGATACTAGAAAGTGGGTAGAACTACAGCTGCTGAAATTATAACACATTGCGTGAGATTAATATGTTGTATTCTATGCCATTTTTAAAATTTTGATTATAAAACATGATTTTGTAGCAAGGTATTAATCACCAAAATTGACTCAAAAATAGGGAATTAAAGAAATGTAAAAAAAAAAAAATTGCCATAGAATTACCTTCTCAAAAATGCTCTTGACATAATGTTGTGGTTCAGTTGATCAAATTTTAAGAAATATGTAATTTTTAAGGGGAAATTAACCATTTCTAGTCATATAAAAAGATGGAAAACTTTCAAAATTATTTTATGAAACCAACATAACCCTAATAATGAAACAAAAGTGAAAAACAGTTTAATTTCTTTTATGGAATGGAAATAACAATCCTTAAATAAAATGTCATCAAATAACACCCATTGCTATATTAAGAAATGAATAATATAATATGTCCAGTTAGGCATTATCTCAAGAATACAAGAATAATTTAATGTTACAAATTCTATCAATACAATCCAGGGATCAGTGAGGCAGAGCAAATTTCAATTGGTGCCCTAAAGGTATTTGATAAAAGAACAACTATTTAAAAAATCACTTTGTAAAAATTTAATAAAAATTAATATCATAAGATCATTTACCTCAAACTATAGTTCAATATTGTATGTGATGGTGAAATACGAAAGGAATTCCCATTCAAGTTGTGCGAGCATGAGGATACTGCTGTCGTCTGGCTCTGTTCTGTCCATTCCAGCTATACGACAATGAGCAGGATGTCTACGAGAGGACACACCCTTAGCAGGGATTCTCAACTGGCTGATTTTGTTCCCCTGGGGACACCTGGTAATGTCGGGGGACATTTTTGGTGGTTAACGCTGGTAGGGTGATGGGTGCTACTGTCCTCTAGTGTGTGGAGGCCAGGGATGCTGCAGGGATGTTGCTGTCTGTCCTATAATGCACAGCCAGGCTCCTACAACAGAGCGCCCACTGGTTGGCTCTCTTGAATAGACATACATCTCAACCCAACTTGTCCAAAATGGAGCTCTCACTACATGCCAGGTTCCACATGAAACACTTAATCTCATTTAATTCTCACAAAACCCCTATAAATCAAGTCCTATCATTGCACCTTTTTCACATATGAGGTCGTTAAGGCACAGCAGGAGTCGTGTGAGTCGTTCAGGGTATTGGACACAGATCAATGCAGTGCTTACCCGTGTTGAGCACAGGCATTGAACACAATCTGTGAACAACACAGATGTCAGCGATAGAGACAGGGTTTGAACCCAGACAACCTGGCTACTTTTTTATCGCCACTGAGGTAACCTGCTGTCAGCGACTGAAGTAGGATTCAAAATTACATACACAGCATGATCCATTCCCATCTTATAAAACATTATACACAATTAAAGAAAAGTAAATACATCTTAGTTGGTAGTAGTGGTGGGATTGCTAGAGTGTCTTTAATGGACATGTATTATTTTGTAATCAGAAAAAACAAAAATCCAATAAGTCATATAAAAAGATCAATGGAGCTAAACGTAGTTTTGGTATACTCTTACAAAAACCAAGAAGTCTGGCGGCCGGCCTGGTATCGTAGTGGTTAAGTTCGAGTGTTCCACTTTGGCGGCCCAGGGTTCGCGGGTTTGGATCCTGGGCGTGGACCTACACACTGCTCATCAAGCCATGTTGTGGCGGCATCCTATATACAAAATAGAGAAAGATGGGCACAGATGTTAGCTCAGGGACAATCTTCCTCAGCAAAAAGAGGAGGATTGGCAATGCATGTTAGCTCAGAGCCCGTCTTCTTCACCCCCCCCCAAAAAAAAAAAACCAAGAAGACTGAACAGAAGGTTATGCTGCCTCTAGGTTGATATGCATCAGAACAAACATCACAACTGAAGTATATGCACTAGAATCACTTTAGGGCCAGAAATCTTGATTGAAACACAGAAAAATGAATTGGCTCATGTAACTGAAGAGTCTGGGGAAAGGGTGCTTCAGGTGAAGCTTGATCTTGCTGCTCGAAATGTTTGACTTAGACTCACTTTCTCTCTTCATTTCTTGACTGCTTCCTCAGTATTGGCTCCACTGTCAGCAGGTCTCCTTCTTTCGTATCCAGCAGGGCAGAGTAAGTTTCTCTCTCAGCATTCCTAGAGGTCACATGGGTGTAGTCATTGGCCTGGCCTTGGTCTGAGGTCCCACCCTGGAACCAGGGGTGAACTCAGCTTCCCTGATGCCCTACGGCTCCCAAAATAGAGGATGGGGACCATTTGGAAATTGGAACATTTACATCCATCGGGAAATGGATGGTGGGGATTCAATCAACCCAGATACACTACATGAAGGGACTTCCAAGAATGAAAGTCAACTTTATTCAATGTCTACTTAGGCACATTTATTATCTAACAGTATAGACAGCATGCCCACTGTGTTCAGAGAGGAGAGGCGCAGAGATTGATTTATAAGGGAAGGTTTTCTGGTGGAGGCAGGACTAGAGGAGGCCCTTGGAGGACAGGGGCAAGCTGCGTAGACAGAAAACAGAGGGCCGTGTTTGGTACGTGAGAACAGCACAGCCAAGCCCCGGCTGTGGGAAGGGGAGCCGTGTGTGGTGTGTGGAGATGAGGAGGAGCAGAACAGAAGCAGCAGTGCAGAGGAAAGGGCTTGGTGAGGAGCCTACATTGTGTAAACCTGCTCTGTAGCTCCGTCTCTCCCCAGGGAGAGGAAATGCCCGTGTGAGCCTTTTTGTGGAGGATGCTCATGTGCTCGTTAATATTTTGAATTACCAAGCTTCTTTACGTTTCCAGCCTCATTTTCCACATCTGTAAAATGGACATAATAGCATGATCATAGGATTGATATGCAAATTAGATAAGATTATGTCTCTTCAAAGACTCTGCAAACTGTAAATTAGTAGATGCACGTAGGGAAGGAGGGTTTCAGGGGGCCCGGGAACGGATTCAGAGTGGGATAGAGACCTGGAGGGCAGACTCAAGCTTTAAAAGTTAGAGGAAGAATTGGGTCCCATCTTTCTCCCCAGATGCACTGTCCTGACATCTTGGGGCCTCAAAGACCTCCCTGTTTCCCCATGACCCGGTCGACTCATGTGACCATCAGTGGGGGGCTACAAGGAGAAGACAGGGGCTCTGGATTGAAGGCAGCCCAGCTGGGCTTCGGGGAGAGAGGGACCAAGAGAAGCAGTGTGCTGAGAAGGGACCGGGGCACCCTAGGAGGAGATGAAATGACTTCTCAGGTTGCGTCGGCCAGAGACCATAAAAACCTCAATGTATGAAATTAGCTGGATTCTGTAAAATAGTTACATCAAGGCGGCTGTCAGGAAATCAATAGCACACTGTAATTATGTCCATAAACGTGCTGGAGAAGCAGGAGAGGTTAGAGGCAAAGGAAGAGGGTGGCTGCTGCCAGGCCTTTGAAGACATGACTCATGAAGCTTGTGGGCACTGGAGCCACTGTGAGGGGCCCGGCTCCTTGCTTTGGCTACCGATTAATCCCGGGAGAAGGAAATTCAATCTGGCAAACATTTATTGAGCATTTACTTCAGGCCGGGCTGGGAGCAGCAGCAGGGGACCAGGCGTTGGGTTGGTGGGCCGATCTCTCTCCGTCCAAGTCCTACCTGCGCAACAGGCAGGAGTTACTGGAATTCACGCAGGGTCAGTGAACATGGACATTTTAGGGAGCAGGAAGGGGCATCACTGACACTTCATCGTGTGTGGATTGTAGACACAGCTGGTTCTGCTCCTGGGGCCGTGCCTGCACTCCCAGCAACCACGCAAGGCCCCTCTGCTCTCAAAAGCTCTTCCTTTATGATTCAAAAGCTGTCCTCTTTGGAGAAGGAGATGAAAACTCACCATTTCCTAGCGCTGAGCTCTGTGCTTTACCTAATTATTTCGTCTTCTCAAAAATATTCTGAGCTGGGAATTTTCATCTCCATTTTATAGATGAAAAAATTGAGGTTCAGTATGACGAAGTGGTCTTTTCAGCATTGCACTAAAGAAAGTGAACACTTACGTATGAGTCATACCTTCCTCTGAATTGCTTTAATTAAATCATCTTTGTGGCGATGAGACCAAGTTTGTGGCTGACACTGATTTTGCTCAGAAAATTGGAATGTGAGAAGTGGGGTGCTTGTGTGTGGGCTGGAGTTGTCGAGAGAAGCAAGAGGGTAACTCTGAGCAGAAGAAATAGAGGAGAAGGCAGGCGAGAGCTGGGGTGAACAGGCGAGGCAGACGGGGCAGGAATTGTGGAGCCATGGGTGGCGGCGAGGACGAGAGGTACTGAGAAGCGGGGCACGGGACCTCCTGCCCTCCTGCCCTCCTGCCCAGGCTGCGGGAGAGGCTCGCACCACATCTTCGCCTGGGCCTGGTGAGCATTTCTAGGTGCGAATTCTTTTCCAGTATTTCACAGGAAACGTGTATGTTTTTCCAAGTGCTGAGAAAAATCAGCTGAGAAAATGTGAACACGGTAAAAAGTATTATAAGTCTCCTGTGAGAATTTAAGCTTAACAATCAACATAGAGATGTCACTGCTTTGAAAGAACCCACTGACATAAAGTCAAAAACAAGAGCAGGAGACGCTGACCGCAGGAGTTGAAGGTGAAGGTCAAGGTGTCCAGGACCCGGGACAGGAGCAGGTGGGCAAGCAGCGTCCAGGTCCCATCGGTGCGTCTTGCTTGTAGTCTTGGCCTGAGAGGAGAGTGTATTCACTGCCGTGTCTGCTGCTAACGGTGACTCATTGTTGTAAGTAAAGTAACTGTTAAGAAGCTTTATACCCGTGGAATACTTTATGGGTGGTGTTCCAAGAGATAATAAGTTTTGGAAGTAAAATATGTCTTTACATTGGCAATTTTTGTGTGTGTGTGTGAGGAAGATTAGTCCAGAGCTAACATCTGTTGCCAAGCCTCCTCTTTTTGCTGAGGAAGATTGGCCCTGGGCTAACATCTCTGCCCATCTTCCTCTACTTTATGTGGGACGCCACCACAGCATGGCTCTAAAAGCAGTGCATTGGTACACGCTCAGGATCCAAACCTGCGAACCCCCCCAGGCCGCCAGAAGCTGAGCACGCGAACTTAAGCACCGTGCCACCGGGCTGGCCCCTAAGCTGGCAATTTTGACATGTGATTCTGTGTGGCACTTAGGAGCACTTGCTAGGAGATCCGGATGCTATTTTGTTCCATGACTATCCAAAAATGTTTATGGCGCAACTATTCACTGTAGGTTGCAGTTCTCTGAAACACTTGAACGGAGAAATGCAAAGAGAAGATGCGAATGTTGTCATGGGAATACCGCGACATTAAATCAGAAACTAATTTAAAAATCTGAATTAGCAAAAGCAATAATGAATTTGAAGAAAAACCAAAATCAGATTGATCGAGCACATGATGTTTTCATTGTTAAAAAAGGAAATGAGCTTATATAAAGCACCAGGTACCCCGACACCCAACTTGAATTTGCTTCTGAACACAGTCTTACCAATTTGACAAAGGTCAATGCAAGACAGAGGAAATTCTCTATGTCTAGAATATTTTTCACACAACAAATGATCAAGACTTTTGGATAGGGCAACTAAAGTTTTGTGTGTTTTAAAAGTTCATTTTAAGGACCACAGCTTTTAAATATTAAAAATTAAATCTTGTGTTATTAGCTTTTAATTTTTAAATGATTTTTATTTGGCATTTATTTCTGTTAATATTACCTTCTTTTAGTGTTTTTATTATCAAATGACCATATCAGGGAGAGATCATTTTTACATATTATTGAAGTACAAAACCTTGTCATAATATATTGGTTCATAATAATAATAAACCATGCATTTATTATATATTTTTAACAGAAAACCTCTATGATAACCCTATCACCCCAAAACAATTCATTGTTTATTATTGTAGTCACTATTATTTTAAAATACATAGAGTGTTAGGAAAAATGCAGAATAACTTATGATTTCGGGTGTTCCCAAGAATCACCAGGAATTCTGATTTCTTGTTCTCAGATACTGGGATTAATGTCTATTGGGAGCTAGGAAACACTACCCTGTGAGGAGGGGTACGCCGACACCTGTGTGCTCCTCCCCTCCGCTGCTAGCCCTGATTCAGACCAACCATCACAAATGCAGCAGCAGAAAAGTGGACAGGAGAATGGGTGAACACAAGCAAGCCTGGGATCTGGTGGAGCGCATGGAAATATCAACCGTGGCAAAGAGCTGCTCTGCCAGGAGCTCAGCACCGGGTCCCCGGGTCTGACTCCACCTGCTCTGAGAGTGGCTTATTTTCTATACTCGGCATGTACCCATTTCACTGTCTTTCTCAACCTCACAGCCCCACCTGGGCCCCTGGAGTGAATCCCGGGTGATGGGTGACAGGCGGTCGTCTCTGCTCCCTCGCCTGTCACCTCCACACCACGCCCAGCTCTGGCCCCTTTTGGTCTGAGTTACTGTTCCGTGGAGTCCTAGCCTAGCTTTGTGCTTTACTTGTTTTGTGATCGTGTAGAAACACAACCCGGAACCTGTTGGGATTAATGACAACAAGCCTTTTCGTAACCAGATACCTGATAGGATTAATAACAGCTGATACAGGAGCAGAGGTGTAATAGCTGATGGTATTATAAAGCTTAATGATCGTACTTTCCTGAAGCTGATAATAGCTTAACACGGTGCAACTGCATCAGCTCCTCAAGGGGCTCTGGAAGGTTATAAACCTTTGTTTTCTCTTCTGAAAATTGGGGAAATGTGGCAGACTGCCCATTCAGGAGTCATTCCACCTTCTTCCTGCTAACAGAGCCCAGATTTTATTCAAGTGCTGGGGTAGGGGGATGCTTCATGGACCCTTCTCTGTCTCCAGGGGAAGAATGCTGAGCAGATGGAGCCAATCGAGGAAATCCCATTTCTTCAGCCAGGACGGATTAGACAGGGGCTCGAGACCCTACTGTGGCTGATGAGATGTAAGGGCTGTTGACTGGGAGGGGTGTGAAACTACTTTCTTCAGTCTTATAAAATAGAGAGATTTTTTTCCCGTCTGATTGCAGCCGTGTGAGAAGACACCTGAAGCTGCAAGCTGCAGCTCTTTTGCGACCAAGAGGCAAGCTACCGGCTTGCTGAAGACGCAGAGCAGAAAGACAGAGAGAACTTGGAGCCTTGGTGACCTCTTGGTGTGACTTTGTTGACAGCCCTGGAGCTGCTCCATCTCCATCGTGAGGCTTCTCTGCACCAGAGTGTTGAGTGCTTCCACCTGTGTCGGCTGCACTCGGCAGGGAAAAGCATCTCAAATACAGATAGCCCTTGCCTCACAAGGTGAACTTTGCAGTAAAACATGTAGAAGGATTTTTGAAAAGTTAAAAGCTCTGTAAATTGAAACCATTTATCTTTATCATACGTACACAAACACACAAAGTATCAAGTGGTGCAATTTCACGCATTGTGACTGGTTAGCCAGGGAAAATTAGGAGGCAGGAAGTCTCCCTGAGGTCTCTCAGTTCACATCCACGGCTGGCCAGCTGCTTTGCTCGTGTATGAGGTTGACTCAACCTTCACTGGAGGCGGTGTGCTACAGGGGAGATACCTTGCATTTTGCCAGGAGACATGGTTTTAGGTTTATCTCTGCAAATAATTAACTGTGTGATCCTGGACAAGTTAAATAACCTCTCTGAGCCACAGATACCTCTTCTGGAACATGGGAATAATGGCCTGTGTTCCTCTCAGGGTCCTTGCCAGCATCAAATGAAAAAGCATATAGTTTTCAAATTATATGACAGAAAGGTGATGGACTGAATGTTTGTGCCACCCTCCCTGCCCCCCAGTTCATATCTTGAAGCCCTAACCCCCAATGTGATGGAATTAGAAGGTGGGGACTTTGGGAGGTGATTAGGTCGTGAGGGCAGAGCCCTCCTAGATGGGATTAGTACCTTTATGAAAGAGGCTCCAGAGAGCTCCCTCGCCCCATCTGCCGTGTGAGGACACACAGAAAAGACGGCTGTCTATGAACCAGGGAGTGGGCCCTGACCAGATGTGGAACCTGCTGGTGCCTTGATCTTGAACTTCCCTGCTTCCAGAACCGTGAGAAATAGATCTCTGTTGTTTGTAAGTCCTCTGGTCTGTGATATTTCTGTTATAGCAGCCCAAATGGACTATTGGTGACAACGACGATGATGATGAGGGTGACAAAGGTGAGTTTACTCCATCTGGCCATCAGTAGAATTCTAAAAATAACAGAAACTGGGGAGGGCAGCAGGCGGACGGAAGAGAGTCACAGAATAGGTAGGAAATCTGCGAACCCTGAGGTCTGAAACCTATGTGGGGGTAGCTGTCACTGCAGCCCAGAGGAGCATGCAGAGAAGCCTGGGTGGCCCGCTCCTTTGTGTAGCACTGTGGGCCCCCCAGGGACAGGCCTGGGGCCTCCTTCGTCTCCTGTGCTCTGACACCTTCAGAAGAGGGCCAGTTCAGGTGGAGTTCTTCTCCTACCCAGAGTTCAGTGCACACAGCCGTAGGCCTCCACTTCCGAGCCCCCTCTCCTGGAGCCGCTGGTGTGGCTGGGAGCACAGAGTGCTGGACTCCAGCAGGGCGTCTTCCTTTTCTTTATTTTGTGTGAACACTCAGACGTGACAATACTTTCCTTACAAATGTGCCCGTCTCCACAAAATCAATGAGTTTCTCTAAGTACATAAATCAAGTTTTTGTAAATTGAGTCATATTGTAAATGCAGTAGAGAGCTTGCTAGCTACTGGAATCCCGTGGTGATCTCAGATGTATCAGCTCAGTGGGTGAGGAGTAAAGGTTTGAGTCTGGCTGAATCAGATTCTTCAGTGTAGAGCATGCTGTCTGTCCAAGATATTTCCTTCCATTTCTCCTTCAGGACCCTTCCCTCACCAGCCCTGTGTGTTCTGTACGTAGACACATTGATTCCTTGCCATGCTGGGTATGGCCGCATCGCAGCCTGGTAAACTCCTACTCAAACTTGAAGGCCCACTCCAATTATCCCTTCCTTTCTGTAGCTTTCCTTGACTATCCCATTATGAATGAATTGTTTGGTTTATCTTGATCCCCCGAGAATTTTCAGTAGATCTTCACTGTAGCACTTATCACATTGGTGGAGGTATTTGTTTGCTTGTTGTCTCCCTCTGTTAGAATAGGCATTTCCTAAGGGTGGAGATCACTTCTTAAATATCTTTGTTATCACCTGCACTGGAATGATGCCCTGCACACAGAAAAAGTAATCAATAAACATTTGTTGAATTAAATTGAATTTGTAAATTAGATTTGCTTAAGGGAGAACACACCTGTGTTCATTTCACAAAAGGATTCTTGGCTATATAAATTATTTCGCCAAAGGATCTCTTCACAGGAAAAGCCTCCTGGTGTATTTGCAACAGGATGCAATTTCAAATAAGCTATATTCCCCATCACTTTTTGCAGGAGCACATTTCCAGCTTCAAATGGGTTGGCCAGCATTCACACCTCGAGCCTTCAGTCAACACCTTGCTCACACGCAGGAGCAGCCTTCACGAGACAGACAGTTCAGAGGTTGATATTTCTTCCTTCTGCCCCTCAGCATTGAAGAGAACCCCTGCGCCCTGGTGGGTGGGGGTATCCAGGGCCCAGCCTGAGCTTCCGGAACAACTGTAGTCTCCTGGAGACAAGGGGAGGCAGCGGAGCGCCCACCTCTTGAGGAGAAGCCCGGGGCTGCTGCCCATCTCAGCCCTCAGACCAGCCATCTCACTCCACCGGAAGTCGCCCATCTGGCATCACCCATCAAAGCTGTTTGTAAGGAACTGCAAAATATTGAGGCTGATGCTTTTTGGCACTAATATTGCTTTCACATTGCTATCCCTTGTAATGCCAGTGTCATATATTAAGCCTGCTCGCAGGCTCCTCAGACGTGGTCCCCTTCTCACTCGTATGATCCCTAGCCTTGCCCTGCAGCTTATCTTTAAGGATTTTAAGAAGTTATCGATCACACAATAAAAGGGAGCAAGAAATCAAAGCTGGCCTTCACCCGTCTGTAACATGTGGTAGGTTGGAGTGGCCCTTCCCTAAACGAAGCTGCAGGGTAACTTTCCTCTTTGACTGATACAGGTCATGGCGGGTCTTTAACCACTCGTTTATCCCCTGGAAATTCACTGAGCACCACTGTTTTTCAGATACTGGCAAGGTGCTGGGGACCCAGAGAGGAAGACTCAGGGTGCTGCCCTGCTGACGGTCAGGGTTGGGTGGGGCTCAGTGGCGAGAGAGGTGCCAGGGTGAGATGTGAAGGGGCATGGAGGAGGCCCCACACTGGCTCCACGCAGAAGGCTGTGCTCAGGAGAGACTCTCCGGGGTGCTGACAGCAGAGCCCAGCCTGTGGGCTGGATCGTGTCCTCCTCAAATTCAAACCCCCAGTGCCTCTGAATGTGACCGTATTTGGAGATAGAATCTTTAAAGAGATGATTAAGGTAAAATGAGGTTATTAAGGTGGGTCTGGTGTCCTTATAGGAAGAGGAGATCAGGACACAGACACAGAGAGGGATGACCACTGAAGACACAGGGAGAAGACGGCCATCTACAAGCCAAGGAGAGAGGCCTCAGAAGAAACCAACCTTACAGAACCTTGACCTTGGACTTCTAGCCTCTAGGACTGTAAGAAAATAAATCTCTGTTGTTGAAGCCACCCGTCTGTGGCACTTTGTTATGGCCGCCCGAGCTGATTAATACAGGCCTCGGAGTAGAGATGTCCTCTCCCTGGGTGATCCCGGGGTTGATGTGAGAGTCAGAGCCCACGGAGGGCATGTGGAGCCAGGGGGTGGAACGAGATTCCACAGGTAGAGGATACTAACAAAGGAGAGGAGGGAACCCCAGCACTTCTTGAGAACGGGGCTTCTCAGACTTCTCTTTCTCCACAAAACCTAATGGAGGATGTAAAAAGGAAGCTGAAAGCTCCATGGAGAAGATTATTGATCACTATGAGCAGCTTGTGTGAGGGGGGTGCTAAGGTAGCGGGCGGCTCTTCCGGAGGGTAGAGCAGAAGACAGGTGGTTACAATGTGTGTGGGCTTTCCAAGGATCTGTTAGTGGCTTTCTCTCTGTAAAGTTCTTCCCCACACCTGCTCACATGTGCCTCATACTTGGTGTGCGTGGAGATGTTATTATCGTCCACAGTTTATGAAGGAGGAAACTCAAGTTCAGAGAAGGCCCTTTGAGGACCTGTGTCCTTCTAGCCGGGGGACTGCCAGTGATCACGCTCTGTCTGGTGATCAGCAATGGGAAAGGCCTGTGTCCATCGGATGACCATGGAGCAGGATAGTCCTGTCCAAATTCTGTCCCCTCCAGCCTCCCCACACAGGGTCCACCCTGGCCTCTAGTGGAAACATAAGCAGTTATTCTGCATAATCGGGTTTAGGTGTTATCTTGCTCCATTATTTCCCACAAGGGTGAGATTTTCTTACAAAAACGTCCTTGTTCCAGCAGGCTCCTCTTTTTCCAGCCACCCCTACTTTAAGTTCTTATATTCCTCCAACACCCTCTCTTTAAGCCCTCCCCATCCGGGTCTCGGCCTTCTGCCCCGGACATCCTCGCTGTCACCGACCACCACCAAAGCAGGTCCCGACCCCAAGCCCTGGGTCTTGCCTGCACTGCTATCAGGCTCCAGCCACACACCACTGGGGTCTTCCACGGCGCAGCCTTCACTTACTTTAGAAGGCAGACGGCTGGCAGAGGCCAGAGGGAAGCCTCGGCAATTTCATCTTCAGCCCTGCGGACCTGTCACAGAGCCGCTGCTGGCGCCCTCCTGCAATCCACAAAGGCAGATAGAACTCGCCTCCTTGAAAATGAATTTTCTTGATAGACTCCCCAATCTAGGCTCATGGGGAATTCTCCTTCTAGTCTTGGGGAAAACCAGCTAATGTGTCCCTATTCCTTTAGAGGTAATGACTGACCTTCTTTTGCTATAGGCGCATTCTCCTCTTGTCCCAGCCTGGTTTTCATTACAAAATGTTCTTGTGTTAACTCTGGGCCATCTAGGGTGAGTGGCATTATGTGCAGAGTGTTTCTCTGACCCCCAGATTTCTCTCCTGATAGCAGGGAAAGAGATTTCACTGTACCCCTTCCACATACACCTTTTCTAAGAGAAAAGTGTGAACACACTGGGGCTTGAAACCAGGTTTTTAGGTTCAAATCCCACATCCCCTCTTGCTTGTGTATTTTGCAGGGGTGTCTAGCCGTGCAGTATGAGTCTGGGTGAGTTCTGACTCGGTGGCTAGCTCTCCAAAGCCTGGCAGACATGGGTCACTTGTTCACAAATTCAGCGTGGAGCCCTTTTGTACTAGAGATACCAGACAATTTTATAAGCATTGGCAGTGTCAGGATAAGTAAAACAAAATCTCTGCTTTTAGGAAAATTATATTGGGTCTGAGAAATGTGTGAATTAATTGTTGCAATAAAAAGTCATAGCAATTCCCTGCAAGTGCTCTCAAAGTTCTGCCTTTCGAGAGCACCTTCCTCCACCAACCTCGGGGTGCATATTCCGGAGCGGCTCAGCCCTCAACAGGTACCATGCCTTCATTTCACAGATGTGGGATCTGAGCCCCAGAGAGGGGATGGAAGAAGGGAACACGCCTGAGGAGCTGGTGCGGCTGGTCTGGTGCTGGGCTCTTGCGCACAGTGACCTGTGGGGAGGGGCTCGGTGTCAAGGGCAAAGCAGGGGCCAGACTGCAGCCCCAGTGCTTCCTCCAGCTCAGAGCGTGCTCTGTGTTCTTCATCCGGGCTGGTGTGAGAAGCTCCCTCCCCGCCAGGCCTTCAGCTGTTCCTATTCCTCCAAGGCCTAGTGCAGGGCCTCAGGGTCCAAAAGAGCTGTTCCCATCTATCCGGAAGCTCTGCGCTCCCAGTCTCTCCTTCTGGTCCCTCTAGGAGTGGCTGTGCCTGGCCAGCCCAGTTGGGGTCCTTTTCAGATCCTGCAGCCCCTCTGGATGAATAGTTTACCTTTGCCTTTGCCTTCTTCCTTCTCATGTATCCAGGAGGCAGGGCCGGAATTGCTCCCTCCATTAGGCAGATGGGGAAACAGAATCTGACACAGGCAGTTGGCCAGTAGGGTCAGAGCTGGCATCCACCCTTTATTCTGGCTCTATTCCTGAGCTCCCTCCCTCTCCCCCAGGTCTCTTTTCTGAGAATCCCTTGTGTGGCCAGATAGCCCCGCCTCCTAGCACCCGTCAGCTGTCTGTGTCCCCCGGCTCCACGGGGGGCAGCACTCCTGCGTGGCCAGGGGCAGTTGTGAGGAGCAGATGGTGGGCAGCAGCTCCCATCTCCACTTTCTCTGCCCTTCTGGGTGGGGAGGCGATGAGTCTGCAATGCTCCCTCCAGCCAGCATGCTTCTAGCACAGCTCTGGGCCTTCCAGTGATGGCTCGAGGGCCAGCAAGGAAGACATTCTCCTGTTGGTACAATGGGTGCTGAAGCTGAGCAGGTTTTGGATGAGACGGTCTCTCCCCTCCCCTGCCCCTCTGGGAAGGCTTGAGCTGGCCTGTCACAGCGTCTCTGGGCCTGTGTGTGTGGCTGGACTCTTCACTTTGATCCCACATCAGACTCTCGCTTTATTATTTTTCCAAACACAGTGATTATTCCCCTAATCATGCCAGGAAATGAAAAGCCACAGATGCTTTCCGCTCAGCGGCCCTGTAGATCTCTGTTGTATTATAAATGTGAAAGTTGATTGAGCCAGGGAAACAATTGGAAGGCAGAGTTTCCAAAGCGACCTTGATGAGAGAAAGCCTCACCCAAGGTCTGGGGTGGCTCAGGCTGGCTCCTAGTGAGGAACTACGAAGCGGGGCTGGAGCGTCTTGCCCCTGCTCCCCACTGAAGGTTTGAGTGGCACAGACTGCCATGGGCGGGGAGCCTCAGGACATCCAGCCCAGCCCTGGGTGGCACAGAAGAGGGAACAGCCTGATCCCCCAAGAGCAGCCCCCATGTTCTGGCCTCTGCAGAGTTAGGGGCTTACCTCCTTACCTGTCTGGGGATTGACCTGTCTTCATGGCTGTCTCCCTGCCTCATCTCTTCTTCACCTGTGTATCCCCAGTACCTGTCTCCAGGGTGGACAAATGTCACATTGTAAGCGCAATAATGATGATGACGATGGGAATGTGTAAAGAACACTGACTGCGCACCCTGGGTGTTTTAAATACTGCAACTAATTTAGTCTTCATCACCAATCTCATAGGAACCCAGGTTCATTGCTCCCAGTTGGTCTCTTTCCACCGGCTCTTTTCCCAACTCAGGTGATATCTCGACTCTCTGTCATCAAGATCTAATTGCAGGGGAAATAAAGAGGGGAGAAGTTCCTTTTTTGACCATTCATCTGAAACAAAAACCTCTGCCTGAGAATTACTGCTCATTTCCCCTTCGTTTCCTGTGCCTCCTTCCTTGCCCTCTTCTCTCACCTCACGTCTCCCGCGTGCCCGCCTGCCTCCCTGGATTGCCTTGGCCCCTGATCCCTGGCAACATGTACCTGCTCAAGAGCTGGGACAGATGGCACCCCGCGAGCCGGCCACCACCTGCATGCACTGCTCCGTGCTTCCTCTGCTCTCTGGCTCCCGCCATGAATATCTTTAATTTCATCATTTACTTCTTGCCTTCTCAATTGAATGCCATGAATATTGTTTTTGTTGATGGCCTGATCATTTTTAAAAGTGTATTTGCTATTCTGTGACTTGGGATAAGACAACCCAGGAGCACATAAAGCAAACAGCTTATACAATCAGCACCACAAGGACTGTCCTTCCTCCCAGAGGCAGTGGGGCTACTCGGCAGAAATGAAAGTGCACACGTCCTCCAGGGGAAGGGGGGCCAGACTGGGTCACCTGGGGATGGATCTGCAAGGACCCCCATGCCACGGCAATCTCTATGCCCACAGATTCCGAAAGCTGCTTTCCCAGGTACACAGCAGGTGCTCATTCAACAAACATGTACTGAGCATGTGTTATGTGCAAGGCTCTGCAGGGCAGACAGAGGAGCCCAGGGTCCGCTGGGAGAACCGGGGATGTGCTAACTTCTTCTAGGTGCCAGGTGTGGTTCTGAGTGCCTGACAGGCTGTCACTCACTGAATCCTTATAACAACCTGAGCAGCTGGTAATGATAGTATCATCCTCAGCATTTACAGATGAGGAAACTGAGGCACAGTGAGGTTAAGCAAATTGCCCAACTGTGCAAAGCTATTAAATGGCAGAGCCAGGACTCCAGCCCAGCCAGTGTGACACTAACCACACACTGCCTGTCGTGGCTCTCCTGCCCCTTACATGCCCCAGTACGGTCGCGGAAGAACCCACACCGTGAGGCATGTGAGGGGCACACATAGGAGGTGCAGCCCTGGTTCTGAAGAAAAGAGCTCTTCTGGGCTTGGGAGGGCAGAAGAGGCTTCCTGGGGCCAGCAGCACTGGATCTGGGTCCTCACAGAGGGGTAGGATTCAAAAAGGTGAAGGAGAGAAGGCATTTTAGGCAGGAAGAATGAAAATATCAGAGAAATGGTTTTAGAGCTAGATATAGATAGAGCGTAGGAGTGTGAGAGAGCTTGTGTGTGTGTGTGTGTTGGCCTGCAGGGGGTATGAGGAAGGGACAAGGATGCAACCCATCCAATACGTCCCCTGGTATTTTGTTAGAAGGAGGTCTGGGATGTACAGACTCTCATTTGCGGATCAGAGCTGAAGTGGGGGCGCCCCCCTCCCCCGCCCCCGCAGGCAGGGCAGACAGGCTGGGTGACGGCGCCCCCCTCTAACCCACCACAGACTTGCCGGGTGTTTTCTGCTTTTTCTCCTGCCTTTCTAAATGTAAACCGCTTGCCTGGTGCAGACTGCCTTTCCCAGCTTCCTTCAGCTGTCACGGTATTAAATGGAAAAAAACAACATATATTTATTTTATGTTATTTACAAACTGTAATATTCGGCGGGAAAACAGACAGATTTCTGGGCAAAGAGGCGGCGTCTGATGCTGGAGTGAGATTTCCCGTCCTTCTGATTCACTGGGCCCGCGCAGCAGATGCCTTTGGGGGAGGCGCGAGTGGCCCTGCCTCTCCCCGGCGCCCTGGCGGCAGGAAGGGACCGCAGGGCGGAGGGCGGGCAGTGAAGCCTCTAGGGGTGTCCCAGGATCCAGACTGTGCGGTCAGGGCACACCATCTGATCCCAGTTGACGAACGGCGACGAGCAACGGCGGCGCGCCCGCTGGTGGGCCCCGGGCGGAGCGCAGCGTGCCCTCCGTGCGTGCGTGCGCGTGTCCGTGTGTGCGGGTGTGCGCGTTCCTGCTGCTGCCTCTCTTCCTGAGAGAGTCCGACCGCCTTCCCTGGCGCACATCAACTAGGGCTCCCACTTCCTGGGCCTCGTTTGGCAGCCGTGACACCTTCCCCCAGCGAGCGGGGCGGCAGAGGCAGGACGTTTGCCATTATGTTAATCCAAAATCCTGTTACTGAAATCATGGAGGAAGGTAGCCATGTCTCCCTTTAGCGGTTGCTGGGGGTTCCCAGCTCTCCTGACGGAGGAGGAGCGGTGACATCTACCTCTCCCCAAACTCTGCCCCACCCGGCCCTCCCGGCTCACGGGCCTGGGCTCCTGACCTTGGGCTTCTCAGGGCACATCCAGGACTTCTGTGAGAGCTGCTGGAAGAGAAACCCTTTCTGTCCTCCTGGCACCGCAGTAGCAAGAAGGGAGGGCCTGCAGCAGCCACATGGCTGCCCTGAAGACAGAGGCGGTGTGAGGACCACTGCTGAACCAGTGAAGGCTGAGTTGGTGGGTGAGATCCCTGGAGCTGGGATAAGTCCGGGCACGAGGCTTGGCAGTCCTGGGGCTCCTCAGCTGCTAAGGTGATGGGTTCCATCTCTCCTTTCTGGCGCAGTTGCCAGCACTCGCATCTGTGAAAGAGCCCTGAGTGACACGTTGCTGACCACGGCTCGGGGGGCTGAACAGCCGAGTGGGGGGAGAAAGCGGCATCAAAGGAGGCCTGGAAAAGAGGGCCCAACCTGCTGACCTTAGGCTGCCCGCGGGTCACTCTTCAGAAAACTGCCCAGCTTCTGAGATGGAGCAGGGGTGGAGGGGAAGCGTGGGGCTGGGCCCCTCCGTTTGCATCCAACATACTATTTATGATTTAGAGGGGAAGAGAGTGCCAACACTGACAGGAACCTTGGAGACTGTTAGTCCCAACTCCTCCTTTTATGACTGTGAAACTAGAGACCCAAGAAAAAAGCATGAATAGTCCAAGACTATTCATGGACGCAGTGTGTTAGGGACAGATTCTTTATTTTACCTTGATTTTGCTGGGATACAGAGTTGTGGTGGTGTTGAGAGAGCAGGTGTGAATAGTTATGTGCTCCTGAAGGGGACCCTAGGCTGGGAAACGCTCTAATGTGAGTACATTTCTTATGGGGGGGCAGCCTGTAGGGAGACAGTACGGTGCTGGGGGTGCAGCATTTAAAGGAAGGACTCAGGGTCTTCAGGGCCCTACTCAATCAAAGCTGAACGCCCACCTGGTGTTCACTTTTAAAGCAAGCCACTGCCGGCTCTATTGTCATCCCATTACTACCTGGCTCCATTTGGAGCCCATCCCCTCCTCCTGGCCTCTCGTCCTTCCCTCCAAATGGATCACAGCTTCATTAGCTGCTGAGTGTGAGGATGGCCCGGTTGTGGACCTGGGAGGGAACTGGCTGTGGGCTGGTGGCCAGGGAAGGCAGGTCCAGGCAGGCGAGGGTCATCAAGGAGGGCTCTGCTTGGAGTAGCTTCCAACTTTCGAATGGCAATACCGGGCATTCACTTAGAGCAATACCATTGTCCTTCTCTCAGAATTACTCTCAAGGGGAAGGCGGTTTCGTTCACCAGAGGTCTCCCACTTTCTGAAAGAAATGACCAAAGATACGAATATATACATACCTACACACATGCGTACGGCGGGTGGGAGAGTTTCACTCGAGGGCTGCCTTTTCTTTCCCCTCTCCCTTTGGAGCCAAACTCTAGGCTTAAGCCCTCCCACAGGAAGGAGCTGCTGACAGATTCAGGGCCTGCCGCCAGGCAGCCACAATGTATTTAAGGGGTCAGCAGTTCCATTCCTCTCGGTGCTTCCGAACCTCTCCTGTTTGGGTGTTTGGCAAAGCACTCTCTGCTTTGCAGGCCCCCACTGGCTTGCAGAGGAGGGTTGCGAGTCCATCTGCCTACAAGTGCTGACAGCCAAGGGGCAGCACAGCTCTGTTACTGTGGGACCTCAGGCAAGTCACTGTCCTTCTCTAGGTCTCGACTTTCTTATCAACAATGGTTGGCTCCTCTTTGTGCTCGTGTCTGTCTTTAGGGTTCTCGGCTTTGACTCCTGTCTCTTCCCTCATTCCTGAGTTTTGATTTTCACAGCCTGGCTTCTCACAGCTTTCCTGGCTGGCCTGCCCCAGTGCTGCTGAGAAAGCGTCTCCCTCTGAGGTCTGAGGTGCACGGGGGCGGGTGGCCCAGAGCTAACAGCTGCTCTGGGGACACCCGACAGCACACTCACCACATGAAGAGCCTTTCAGGGCCTGAGCAGTGACCTGTGAGCCTGAGGGTCCCGGGGATGAGCTGGGCAGGGCCGAGTTGGGGGCGGGGGAGAGTGCGTTAATTAGTTGCATCTGATTCTGAATCCTGCATGGGTAAAATTCAGGTGATTTCAAATTGTCACATACAAGAGCTGTTGGATTCGGAGCTTCTGCAACGAGTGTGGTGCATGTGTGTGTGTACATATTTTTAGTCTTCTCACTCAAAAAGTTCTTCACTCCTTAAAGCAGAGACCAAGTCAGTGATACATTGCTGACTCCTTCGACATGAGTATTGTTCAGTTCTTCACAGATGTGTTTGGCCTGACAAAAGCCTTTGCTTCAGCACATTTCTCCTGTTAACCGAAGGCATTCATGTTAATGTGGAATCCGCTATCATTGGCACAGACTTTCAGCAGCTTTCAACTACTCCAGCGTCCTCTTTCTCTACTCTATCATTTTCTCTTATGATTTAATTAGAGTGAGGCTGGAATCGTGGACTCTTAATTTATCCAGGAAGTTGAGGGAACTGCATTTTGACACCTGCTGAATTCTCCAACCCAGGCTGTCTGCTTCATTCTTCACCCACTAGACTCGATGGTGGGCAGTTGGCTTTGCAGCTCTCCCACACCCGACTTTGGGGAGACCAACTGACCGTGCCAGAACTCAGGTTTCAGCACAAAGGCTCCTACTGTAGGTGTGGTTTCCCCGCTCCACTTCAGGCTAGATTGAGCCAGAGGGCTCTTCTTCAGGCATGGTGGCTTTTACCCCCTCGTGCTTCTTGCCTGTTGTCCACGTGATCTCCTGATGTCTGAGGAGGGCCAGGTGCCTTAGAGACCACCAAGGGCAATGGTTTTCAAGCTTTTTGTTTTCAGCAGTGTAACACTTTTCAAAGGAAATCTTGTGCAGGATGATAAATGTCCAAGAGAGAAGAACAAAGCTAGCCTGGAGGGAACAGGTGGTGCCTCATGCTCTCTCTTCTCCCCAGACCCAGAAGCCCCTCTCTGGAACTTCAGGGCTCTGCAAATCCCAGCCTGAAGTCCGTGATCAATCAAAGCCTGACCAAGAGAGGCCATGACTTAACCAAGGTCAGATACCAGTCATTGGCAGAGATGGACTGAGATGTGATTGCTCTGAGGGCTCTTCTCAATATTGTATTCACTCCGCCCCTTCTTCCAAGGCTCTTCCTCGATACCACCTTCTTCATTAAGGCTATCTCAACACTCACAGTATGTTTTGTTCATTTTTCACTCAACAAATATTTGCGGAGCTCTTCCTGCATGTGAGGCACTGCTTTATGTTCTGGGGAAGCAGCAGGAGACAAAAAGTGAAAATCTTTGCTCTCAGGCTACTTATATTCTAGTGGAGAGAGAGAAACAATAAACAAATGAGTAATTAGATAAATGTTTGGAGAAAAATAAAGCAGGGAAAGGAATGCCAGGGATGGGATGAGGATGACGATAGGAAGAGGGTGTTCTCTCACTGGAAGATGACATTAAAGCACTGACTTGGAGGAGGTACAAGGAGAGAACATCTGAGTGTTTGGCTGAAGGACAGTCCAGGGAGAGGAAATAGTAAATGCGATGATGCAGGGGTAGGAATGTATCTAGAGAGTGGAAGGAAGAGTGAAGAGGCCAGTGTAGCTAGAATAAGGGATTCAGGGGGAGATGAGTAACATGAAGCCAAAGAGGTAATAGGGCCAAATCCTTTAGAACCTTACAGGTCATCATAAGCGTTTGTGCTTGCGCTTGGGCGAATGGGGGAGCCACTGTATGGGTTTGAGCCAAGGGGCTGCATGAACTGACTTGGGTTTTGAAGGGACTACACCTACTGCAGTGTGGAGGGAAGATACAGGGGTGCAGAGGTGGAGGCAGGGAGACTATGCTACAGCGGTCATCTAGGTGAGAGGTGACGATGACTTAGACCAGTGTGGTAGTGAAGGTGGAGAGCACTGCTTGCAGTCTGCATGTGTTTTGAGGGTAGAGCCAAAATTTGCTGAGGGATTAGTTGTGAGGTGTGACAGTAAAAGAATAATCAGGGATGATGACGCAGTTTTTAGCTTGAGCAAACAGAAAGATGTCATTAACCGAGATGGGGAAGCCTGTGAAAACACCAGGTTTGCAAGGGTGATATTGAGGCTCAGTTTTGGAAAAGTTAATTTTAGTTATCTATCAGATGTCCAAGTGATGAAATGAAGTGAAGATTCTGTGCAGTTGTGAAGTTTCCAAACTTTCAACCCCAAAAACACTGTCGTACTTTTCAAAGTCTCCGTGATCATATCCGGTGTGGGGTTGTGATTATTTGTGCCCACGTCTGAGTGTGGTCAGGACAGGGCAGGCATCTGGGTGCTGGGAACTTTGTTTATCCTGGTATCTGCCACTGCTTCGGCACAGTGCTGGGCAGATGGTCTCTGCTTAATAAATGCTTGCTTCATGAATTCAACAAACATTTTGTTGAGTTAGAACATTAGAAGAGCAGTGTGAAGTAGCCTAGCATCTTCCAAACTGTTTTCTACTGAATATTAATCCCTTGAGATGTTCAATTAAAAAAAAAATTCCGTAGTCAATTAAGTTTGGGGACCTCTGTATTCCACACCCCTCTCTTGGAGCATCACAAAGCACAGTTGATATTAAAAGGTATAAAACAAATCCTCCCAAACATATCTAACTCTGTCCACCTCAGTGTCCCCCAGTCTTGTTTGGCTACTGACCTCTTTCTTCGTATAACCCTTACAAACATCTTCTAGTGTCACATAGAACACACCATGGCATATATTGGGAGACAAAAATCATGCTGGAATTAGGAACCTGAAGACCTAGGTTGAACTTAGACAAATATTGCTACGTATCTGGGCTCTGTTTCTTTATCTGAGGGCATCAGACTAGTTGATTCTATGGCTCAAATGTGCAACATGCACATTTTATCTCTTTCCCTCATTTATGTTTCTCCTTGGGGTAGGGCTGGGTTTTAGCTTTTGGGGCATGGTGTGAGTAAAGACGCCATGGTTTACATTTAGTATTCAATTTCTCTCTTCTTGCTGCTCACCCTAATCCCTTCTCTGTTTCCCTGGGAAAATTCATGCTCTCCGCTAGCCATCTCGCCTCTCACCCCCAACACTAACGTGTGTCTCTGTCCTTAATCTCCACTCCCCACTTGTCCCCTCTAGGAAATGCATTAGGCTCCAGAGCTGTCCTGCCTTCTCCTTGCCTCCCCCAACCTAAATATTCTGTGAGAGCTGGCTAATGTCTGCTGGGTGAGCAGGTGTCAATGGCTCATATATAGCTCCTCCCAGGAAACTCCAATTTTAGTAGGTCCTTCTGGAGATTAGTGCCTGGATCCAAAGAATTATGTCTCAGGTGGTAAGAACTTCAAGATCTTACACACATGGTCCAGCTATCCTCCTTAGAACACTGGAAAGAACATTACCTTCTTTGTTTATGTGTAGAGGGTCTTGTTGGTATGTTAGGAGACCTGGCAAATGAAGTCTTTGGAGGACAAGAACAGAGAAAAGATGTTTAGAAGAACTCTCCTCAGTGTAGCTTACCTAAACATGCTGGATTTAAAACACAAGTCTTTCAGATGCATGACTGAGCTGGTGGGAAAGTAAGGGAATTCCTCAGAGACCTGAAAGTCTGAATTAATCTGAGTTAGTGAGCTCTGGAGCTGGCATGTGTCCTTTTGGGTTACACATATAGGAAACAAGAGAAAAAGGCTGGCATCTAAACAAAGTGGGAATACCCATGTGTAAAGCTGGGGTCCCTCAGTAGAGGACCTAAAAAATTTACCCACCTCACAGAGGGAGACCATGAAAAAACATGCCCTCTGGCTCTGGGTAGAACAGAATAAAAGAACTTATCTCCCCTGAGAACTCATATCCACAGACTCTCCCTCATGCAGGTTTGGTGTCTGAGTTTATCTTATATATGACCTGAAGAACTGTATTCTGAAAATTCAGTTTTAAGTAGTCCTAGGTTAGTAGTGCCCCTAGGCATTTGGAATAAACCAATACAAACACTCTCCGGAGAAAATCTCTAATTGCAGGCCTGGAGAATTTCCTCTGATAAAGCTCCTAGGAACACGAGCTGACAATGAGAAATCAATAAACATACGAGTTCACAAACCACCATTAGGGAGAGTCAGCAGAAACAACCAACTACACAATTAGAACTACAAAGACCACAGACATTGTAATCAGCAGATAGAGAATTTAAAGCAACGCTGTTTAGGACATCCTTGGAATTAAACAAAAGTATGTTAAAAAAAACCAAGAGATTATAAAAATTGATCAGGGAGATTTAAAAAGGGGCCAAATAGATATTCCAGAAACAAAAAACTTTTACAAATGAGGGGCCGGCCTGGTGGCGGAAGCGGTTAAGAGCGCGCACTCTGCTGCGGCAGCCCGGGGTTCGCCGGTTCGGAACCCGGGCGTGCACCAATGCACTGCTTGTCAAGCCATGCTGTAGCGGCGTCCCATATAAAGTGGAGGAAGATGGGCACGGATGTTAGCCCAGGGCCAGTCTTCCTGAGCAAAAAAGAGGAGGATCCAGTCTTCCTCAGCAAAAAAGAGGAGGATTGGCATTGGACGTTAGCTCAGGGCTGGTCCTCCTCACAAAAAAAAACAAAAACAAAAAAAACAAAACAAAACAAAAAAACTTTTACCAATGAAATTAAAACTTAGTGGACAGTTGAAGAGAGGATCAGTGACCTGAAAGATAGATCTGAGAGAGCCTGAAGGAGCATGTGAGAGTCCTAGATGGTGTAGTGAGAAGACCCAGCATCTCTATTATTGGAATTTTAAAAGGAGACAAAAGAGAGAAGAGGGAGAGCCCATGCTGGGATATGGAAGGACTGAGAATTTTGCAAATTTGACAAAAGACACAAGAGCTTGAGTTCATTGAATTCACACCTAGGTACACATAGTGAAGCTGCAGAACACCCAAGAAAAAGAGATGTTACAAGCAGCTGGGAACAAAAGATAAATTACTGCAAAGGAATGAAAATGAGGCTGACAGAGAACTTCTCAGTGGTAACAACCCAACTTGGAAACGAGGGGAATGGGATCTTCGAATTTTGGCGAGAACATTACTGTCAACATCAGATTTTGTAACTAATAAGACTTCTTTCAAGAATTAGTACAACAAAAAAATGTTCAGACAACCAAAACCTGGGAGTGTTTACTGGCAATGGGTTTCACCAAGGGAATTTCTGAAGATTCTTAACTTAGGAAAAAGGGAGATGATTTCAAAAGGAGGGGCTAATATGCTAGAAGGATTGTGAGCAAATGCAATAATAGATGGATTAATCTAGATGAATGTGGACTGTATAAAACAATATTAACTATGCCTAATTTGTGGAGTTAAAAAAATCAGTGTAGGACCAGAATCCTGGACAATCCCATGTAAGTCAGGATGCGAGTGATTGGATTTAAAGCATTCTAAGGTCCTTGTTTTTTGAGAGAAGAGTAGAGATAATTTATGTAGTAGACACTGTAGCTGCCGTGCACAGTTATTGGTGACCGCAGACTCCTGCTGACAGCACCCCGCCGCTGATGCACCATGCTCCCTGCCTCTCTGTGCTGTGAGGCCTTCTCCAAAGCCATGGGGGGCCAACATGTGCAAGTGCAGTATGAGGTTTGGGTGAGTTACTGCCCTGGGGGCAACTCCCAACCAATGAGGATTGGGAGGTTATAATACCCATAATTCCCATCATTCAAAAGGATAATTCCAGAAGCTATTTCTCATGCTTCTCAGAAAACCTGGCAGAATCAGTCCCCCGTTGGTCATGGTAGTGACCTTCATAAAGATCTTTAGATGGGCTTTCTCTCTTCCCTCTCTTATTCCTGCTTCCTTGGGTTGTCTCCCAAATTTCCAACTGCCTCCAAACCCTTGTCTTAGATTCTGTTAATTGGGGAGCTCAAACGAGGACAGTTAACTTGTCACTTGAATTTAATATCTGTTAAATTTAATTTAACAAATTTAACAAGTGTAAAAAGAATAAAAATAGAGTAACCTCTAAAACCAGTAAAGAAAAAATTTGGAATGGAGGGAAAACTCAGTTAATCTAAATAAAAGGATGTAATAAGTTTTTAAAAAAAGTTTAAAATAAGATGGTAGAAATGAACTCAAATGTATGAGAAATCACAATCGATGTAAATGCGCTAAATGCTTCAGTTAAAAGGTAAAGACTGCCAAACTGAATTAAAAAGCATAGCATAACAAAGCAAAGTCCAGATAAATGCCAGTTGCTAGATATGTATCAGAATCCAAGGATATAGAAAGACTGAAATTAACGGATGGAAAAAAAAAATCATACACCAGGGCCAGCCTGGTGGCATAGTGGTTAAGTTCACACACTCTGCTTTAGTGGCCTGGGGTTCGCGGGTTCAGATCCTGGGTGTGGACCTACGCACTGCTCATCAGGCCATGCTGTGGCAGTGTCCCATGTGCAAAATAGAGGAGGGTGGGCATGGATGTCAGCTCAGGGGCAATCTTCCTCAGCAAAAAGAGGAAAGATTGGCAACAGACATTAGCTCAGGGACAACCTTCCTCACCAAAGGAAAAAAAAAAAAAATTCATACACTAGGCGAATACTAAAGGAAAGCTGGTATAGTATATATATCTCAGCTATAATAGCCTTTAAGGCCAAAAACTTTTTTAGAGATTAAAAAAAAGCTCAGTACACGTTGATAAAAGGTTCAATTTACTATAAATATGTAACAATTCTAAATCTGAATGTATCTAATAGTGTAGCTTCAAAATATATAAAACAAAAATTGATCCAACTATAAGGACAAATTGACAAATTCACCATCTAAGTGGGGGATTTTAACACCCTGCTCTTGGAGACTGATAGGTCAAGCAGATCAAAATCAATAATGACAGAGAAGATCTGAACAACACATTTAACAAGCATGATTTAAGGGCTGTGTATAGAACACGGCACCAATAATTAGAAAATACACATTCTTTTAAAACACACATAGAACATTTATAAAAATTGATCAAGTATTAGGCTGTATGCTTTTCAAAGAATCTGTATCAGACCACATTCTTAGGCAACAATGAAATTACATTAGAAATGAATAAAAAAGAAGAAACCATAACAGAAATTAAAGAAACTCTGTAATGAATATATTGTGAGAAAACAACGGTGAAAATATTATAAATCAGACCTTGTGGGATGCAACTAAATTGGTGCCTACAGATAAAATTATGGCCCCAAATGCTTTTATTATAAAGGAAGAGAGGCTGAAAAGAAGTGAGCAGCTAAGCATTCAACTTTAAAAGTTAGAAAATAATAATAGAAAAAACCCAAAGGAAAAAGTAAGGACATAGTAAGGGAAAGGTCAGAAATTAAGGAAATGGAAAACAAAGACTCAATAGAAAGGAGCAACAAGGGTGTACATTGCTTCTTTGAAAATCCTAATAAAAGTGACACACCTCTGCAAGACTGATCAAGTAGAAACAAGAAACAAGTAAACAACATTAGGAATGAAAAGGGGCATAACTATGCACTAAGGCAGCAGAGATTAAAAAGTAATAAGAGAATATCATAAAAAAATTCATGCTAATCATTTCAAAACTCATACAAAATGCAGAAATTCCTAGGAAAATAAAAATCACTAAAGCTGACTCAAGAAGAAATGATTCTATAGCCATGAAGGGCATTGACTCAATACTTAAAAATATCTCTTTAAAGAAGACACCTGTCACAGTTCTATAAATTAGAACAGTTCTACAAAGCTTTCAAGAAACAAGCAATTCTAAACTTACATAATATTTCAGAAAGTTAAAGAAAGGCCAGCATATCCTAAATAAACAAAGCCAGTAGAAGAAAGGAAAGTTACAGGTCAGTTTAATGAATGGCTATTGCTGTAAACATCCTAAACAACATGTAGAAAGTTGAATCTAAAAACCAAAGGTGACACATTATGACCAAGTTTATATTATTCCAGATAAGATTGGTTTAACATTAGAAAAGTATATAAATGTAATTTACCACATTAGCAAATTAAAACATTTGATAAAGTTATCAATTATTCATGATAAAACTCTTAGGAGACTCAGAACAGAAGGAATGTTCCTTATCTGGGTAAACTATATCTACCCACCTGAAATCTATAGCCAACATTTTATTCAGTGGTGAAATATTAAAAGTATTCCCTTTCAAGTTAGGAACAAGAAAGGATTCTTGCCACTACTACTTCAGCAATATACTGGAAGTCCCGGACAATGCAGTAAGTCAAGGAAAAAAATGCCTAAGGACTAGAAAGGAGGAAGCAGTATTATTGGCAGATAATATGATAAAAAGCTCAAAATCTACAAAAAAAAAATGATTATAATTAGCAAGAGAAATTAGCAGGGTGTCAGGTCTTGATTAATACTAATGTAAATTGTATCTCTATACATTGAAAAGAATCAGAAAATGCAATTAAAAATGCTATTTATAGTAGGAAAACAAAATATGATGTACCTAGGGATAAGAAAAGGGAAGACTTACATAGTGCTTATCGTGGGCCCTGCACTGTTCTAAGCACTCTTTTTATATTAAGCCACGTAACCCTTATAACAGCTCTGTGAGGGAGGTACTGCAAATTAGTCCCATTTTACAGCTGTGGAAACTGACAGCCAAACAGTTTACGTAAGTTGAACTTATTGCATAGTTAGTAAATTACAGAATAGGAATTCAAATGCAACATCTGTTTCCAGAGTATGTGCTCTTAATTACTATTCTACAATTTGCTTTTTGGAGAAAATTGTAAAACTTTATTGAAAGACATCAAAATAGATCTAAATAAATAGAAAAGCATACCATGCTTATGGATAGGATGAGTGAATGTCATAAAGATACCAGTTGTTCCCAAATTGTTCTATATATTCAATGCAATTCCAATCAAAATCCCAATAGGACTTTCATGGAACTTGACCAGTTAATTATAAAATTTATATGGATGAACAAAGGGTCAAGAAAAGTCAGTGCATTCCTGAAAAATAAGAACAAGGGAGGAGAGGAGTACTTGCCCTATCAGATAACACAAAAAGTTAATACTATAAAAATAAAGAATGTGATTTTGGCACAGGCATAGACAAATAGACCAATGGAACATAATGAAGAGCCCATAAATTGATTCCTGCCTGTGTGGAAACTGATAGCTGACAGAGTTGGATCAGTGGGGAGAAGATGGGCTCTTCAATATGTGATGCTGTTTATCCAGATGGCAAACAATAAAAATGGATTCCTACTTCACACCATACACAAAATTAATTCCCGATGGATTAAAGTCTTAAATGTGAAAGGCAAAAGTTTAAGACTTTTAGAAGGAAATGTGAAAGAATATTTTTATGACCTTACAGTTTTCTTAAATATTTCTTAAACACAATGTGAAAAACCATGATGATAAATAAAAAGATTGCAAAAGCAGGGTACATTTAAATTAATAATTTCTAGTTATTAGAAGAAAACAGAGACTATAAAGACAAGTCACAAACTAAGAGAAGAGATTTCAACCGACATAACTGACACTGGTTTAGTGTCCAGAATATAATAAAAAACATCTGAATAAATAAGGAAAGACTAACAGCCCAAAAGAAAGTAGAACAAAAGATATGAGCAGAAATCTCACACAGATGCATTAACGGGCAATAAGCATCTAAGATGCTTAGCCTCTATCGGGATGGTGGAGTGCACACTCAAATCATATTGTGATATAATTCCTTACTGTCTAGATAAACAATAACCAGCAAGTCTGAAGATACCATGTGAAGTCAGTAAAGACATGGAGCCAAGGAAACTTTCCTACACTGCTGGTGGGAGTGTAAACTGATACAGCCATGGTTGTTTGGGAAACAACCAGTCATTATGTAGTAAAGTTGAAAATGTGAATATCCTATGATCCAACAATTCCACTCGCACATATATATTCTAGAGAAATTCCTGCAAATGTACATCAGGACAAAGGTACAAGAATGTTAACAACAGCAGTGTTCTTAATGTTAGAAACTTAGAAACAACCCAAATGTGCATCAACAGCAGGATGAATAAATAATTTTTTGATATATTCATACAAAGGAATACTACAGAGTGATGAGATTGAGTGAATTATGGCACAGTGCTCCCTATGCAGGAATCTCAAAACAATAATATTGAGCCTAAGAAGCATTTGCAGAAGAATAAAATAGGGTATAATTCTATTTATATAGAGTGAAATCAGGAAAAACTAAACATTATTTTGTTTAGAAATTACACATATATCTAGTAAAACTATAAAGCAAAGCAAGGTAATGATAAACATAATTCCGAAATAGTAGTTTCCTTTGAGGAGGAGGTGGGAGAATGTGAACTGGGGAGGGGTGCACATGGGGGTTTCAATGATAGGGGTTATGTTTTGTTTCTTAATCTGGGTAATGGGTACAGATTGTATCTTGCTATTTTATAATTTTTATACTTTTAAATTTCCATATGCCTTATATATAATGCTTTGTGTATATGATATATTTCCCAAGGAAAAAAACCGGAAAAAAAGTCTAGAGAGAGACTTTCTATTCCAGATTGGGGAGTGTTGTCATTCACCTTCCCCAAGCTCCTGAGAACATCACAAAAAGGAGAATAGAAAAAACCCCACCACATTTAATGAAGCAAGGAAACTCCCCAGCCCCTCACAACAAAGCATGAAGTGTCACTGTGAAAAACTGGACACTGGACCAGGCAGAAGATAGATGCTGAAAGCTGACATTTGCTACCTTGGGCTATGAGCCGGAAGCAGACTTCCTCAAAGTCAAGTGTCTCCATCCTGAAAGGCAATGATCCTTTGGTTAAAACAAGACCCATGGGTGTGACCTGGCCCCAGGAGAGGTGGAACTGTCCCTGTAGGGCAGACTTGTAACTCTGCAGAAAGGGAAGGCAAGGGGAGTAGAAGGAGAAGGCAATGGTAGGTCATTTCTATGACCAAATTATTGATGACCTGGCCACCTACCCCAGGGTGATTGCTTGAGACACAGTGGGCTGGAAGAGGGGGAGGAGGCAGCGCAGAACGCCCGGGTGCCTATTACTAGGTGAGAACTTCCATTCTGCAGTTGCTGGGAGTGTTGGCTGCTGTGATCCGTAGCTGCCCTTCTCCAGAGGACGTCTCCCAGTGTAAGACCCAGCGATGCCTGGTAGGTTATAGCCTGTCCCTGGGGTGGGGTGAGGCTCCAGCTCCTGAGCACTGACAAGAGGGAGACCTCACTGTGGACCGTTCTGTGAGAGTGGCAGTCCTGCTCTGAGCCTGCACTCCAGCCGAAACGTCTTTGCTGAGCTGCTTCCTTTGCTCTGTCCAGCTGCCCTCACCCCCTGACAGGTCTCCGGCACAGGAATTTCCTTCCCACGCTCTGCTGTCAGGGAACCTGGTGCGTGCGAGCTACACTGACCTAACAAGCACCTAAAAGGGAGAGTGAACTTTGAGGGGACAAGAGATACAGATGTGTGAAAAAATAATTCACAATAGGCCTAAAGTCATATCGAGAGGGTCCCAAATCTTTTCCCCACCTCCTCTTACATTAATATTTAGCAGGAAATTAACCTCATTCACATATACTTTATTATTTTATAAAGAACATAAATAGAAGATCTTTGCATAGGAATGGTAAGTAAAGAGGGAGTAAGGCAGGGAGGGATAAAAAATCTAAAAGCTGAAAGTAGATGAAAAACATATGTCGAGAGGAATGAGGCAAAAACGACAGGAAAACCAGATAAATATTAGGTTGAACCATATAAAATTGTTGGTGTTTGACCATTTTGACTCACAAAAATACAATTTCATATGGTTCAATCTGAATGGTTTTCCAAATTCTTTAAAACAGAGCTCAAAAAGAAATAGATGGTTCAAAGAAAAAAATAAGACAACAGATAGAAATGGCATATAAGTTAGTAGAGCTCCTGAAAAAAAATGGAAGGTAAAACAAAAACATTACAGAGATGAAAGCCACACTAAAAGCAATAAAGATAGAATGAAACTAACTGAAAACAATGGCATAGTGGCTTGAAGAAATCATGTAAACAAAATGAAAAAGTACAATGACAGTCATGATTATAGAGAAGGCGACAGATACTGTCGTCTTTGATAGGGTGCCCTACACACGGGCTTTGAGGTGGAGAGTGGCATGCAGAGGGTTTATTGGAGAGTGTTCTCAGGGCAACACCTCTAAGGAAGTGAGAAAGGCAGAACTGGGCAGAGAGAAAGCTGACCTGTGATGTGGTTGCGATGAGGTCTAAGCAGATTCCACATGGAGCTCTGGAGCGAGATGACCCTTCAAAGCTGCCCTGAATTGAGGACAAAGGGCTAATTTCCCTTGTGACCAGTCCATCACTGAGTCTCTGGGTGAGTGAGTTTCCTATGGTTGAGGGCTAGTCCCAGTAAGGGATGCAGCTGTGAGCCCTCAGCAGCTGAGGTATCTAGCAGCTGGGGGTTAGGTGCCTTGGCCTAAAGAAGGAAAGAAGGAAGCTGGTGGAGCATCGCAGGATCCGCTCGAGTCCACCTCTGGCCCCGCTCAGATCCATTGCTTCTCATGGTAACTTTGCTGCCCCGGGAGTAGTTTCTTCAGGATTCTCTTTGGTCTTGCTTCCATAGGTCTTGCTTCTATTGGGTCATATGACCCAAATAGCAAGGCCTGCAGGCACTGCAGCCTGGACCTGCTGCAGACTCCCTTCCTGCTCTGGGCACCACTCAGAGCTGGCACCTTCTGTGTCACCCAGTAAATGTGTTGAACATGTGGTCTCCTGGACTCAAAGAAGTCTATATAAATATTATGCTTTTCTCTTAGTTAGGGACGTTATGTAATGCAATAATTTGTCGTTTACTTTCAAGGGAGTCAAGTACTTCTCAAATCCCTGGATCCCACAAATTTGGCTGAATCTTATAATGGTTAATCTCTCTGTAGAAAACGTGTATCTTACTAAGGCCTTCAATGTGCTTGACACTTCCTACTCATCCTCTATAGTCAGTAGAATGAATGTCTTTGGTGTTCTGCCAATTACGTGATCTAATCTTTGTTATTAGTCTGGTTGGTAGGAGGGAAGGTGAGGGTTGATCCTGAGAAGCTTAAGCATTATCTTGTCAGGCACTCGTCTCATTTAGGGATCCTGCATGATCTTCAAGCAAGGAGGATTCCCCATCTTCTAATAGAGTGGGTTACTTGTGCATGCCTAGCAAGTTCTGGGGAATCTGGGAGCTCCAGATTCTCAAACGTAAATATCCAGATAGCCCATCCCAAGTCTCAGGGTCCTACTCCTTCTCTATTAGGGCCCTGACTTTTGCAGAGAAGACCTACTGGGACTGGGAATCCAGCTTTCTCTGAATCTCTACCGAGCTCCTGAGCTTGGTTCTCCACTCTACTTGCCCAGCAGCTGTACTAGATTAGGGTTTTCTTAAATGCTGCCAAGGAAACCGTCTGGCTTTCACATTTTTTCTTGACTTGGTGGTAAATAGCACAGAGCCTGTCATTGCTCTTCAACACTCAAGGGCCCTCACAACAGCTACCCCATTCCATCTGGCTTATAGTTACCATTTACCTCACACCCTCAGGCATCTCCTTCTACAGTGTCGTTTTCCCATGTAACTCATTAAACACGTCCCTGACATCTTGTTCTGTGTAACTTATCTTCTGAACCTAAAGAAAGGCTGTTAATTTTGTCATGTTGGTTTTGGCCCATTATTCCAACCTGACAAGATCTTGAATCTTGATTTCTCATCCATTGTGTTATCCTCCCAGTTTTATATCATCTTTATTCAATTTGTTGATAAAAATATCGAACGGGACTGGGTCAATGCTGATAAAAATGTTGAACAGGACCAGGGTAGAGACAGGTTCTTGAGGCATGCCACTAGGAGATATGCCTCATTAGTCTCACTAATTCAAGATATATTTATTGAATACCTGATATCTGCCAGCCACCTGCCTCCCATCGGGGATATAATGGTGAATAAGAAACGGCTCATGACCACAAGCCCCTATGCCTCTTCATACGGGTTTATACCAATCAGTTTATTTAATTCTTTGTGCTGGGGTATTCAGTGAGGCTATAAATACTCCCAAGTGTGCTATTGTCCAGCTTTGTGGTTCTCAGAAAGTTTAATTTAATGGATCAGTAAAAATCTTAATATGAATAATAAGAATAATGGGGTGATACAAACAGGGTTTTTTCAACTGGTAATTTTGCAAAAAAAGGATATTGTTTTAAAAAATTCTTTCTAATAACACTGTCATTTCATAATATGAAGGGCCCATTCTCTGCTCTCATGGAGTTTACAATCTAGTGAGAGCCAGACTTGACACAAAGAAACAAGAGAATAAATATAAAGTGCGAGTTGTGATAGTTGTTCTGAAGGAGAATAGCTGGGTGTAAGAGTAGAGAATGATGGAGGTAGCTGGGCAAGAGCTTGCAAAGAAGTGACGTTTTAGCTTATACACGAAGGGATACAAGGCACCGGCCATCGGGAGAGTTGGAGAGAGAAGAGCGGCTGTGAAACTCTTGCTGGGGGAGCTGGCTGTGTCTGGAGGCCCCAGAGGGGCTGGTTGAGCTGGAGCTGTCAGCGAGGAGGAGCCTCTGAGGCTCAAGGTTGGAGAGTGTGGAGAGACAAGCAGGGTTAACTTGAAGTGACCGCCAGGACATTCCCCATGTTGCATGCAGCCATCTAGTGGGGACTGGTCACTCCGTTCCCCTCAGTGGGAGGGCTGTGCATGACCTCAGTGTTCCACAAGACCTCCAGGTGCAATCAGCACTGGGCTGCGGAGTTTCCCAGCAGTAGCACGCAACTTCCCCGAGCATCCAGCATCCAGGCTCCTTCAAGGCTGCTTTTACTAAAGCCTAAAGAAAAGGGAGCACAGCAGGGGATGGTGTCCTTCTCCTAGGCACAATCAAGGATGCTGATAGACTGGAGTACCCCAAGGCACAGCTGCTGAACCTCTGCCTGTGAGTTGTGGCTTGCACTGTGTGGTTTGCCTGAGTCCTTCACTCAACCAAGAGATGGGCTGAAGTCGGAGCATGCGGGGCTTGCTAAGCCATGATGAGGAGTTTGAATTCTATTCCAGGTGCAAAAGGAAACCATTGAAAGGTTTTGAGCAAGCAAGTAACACAATCTGATTTATGTTTTAAAAACCTCACTCTGCTTGCTGTGTGGGAAATGGATTATATCAGGTCACAAGTCGAGACAGGGGAACCAGTTGGAAGGCTATTGAATTAACCCTGGTGAAGGAAAGTGGCTTGGGCAAGAGAGTTCACACTGAAAGTAAACAGATTCAAAATATATTTGGGAAGTAGAAATGATAAGACTTACTAATAGATTAAATGTCATGTATTATGTGGAAGAAGAACTCAAACATAATACCCAGATATCTTGTGTGAGCCACTGGGTATATGGTGGTTCCGTTTACACAGATGGAGGAGAGGAAAGAAGAAATAATTTTAGAAGAGAAAAGAATGGGTTCCCCTTCAGAAATGTGAAGTATGAGATGGCTGTGAAACATTCAAATGGAGATGTCAACTGGGCTATTGGATATATTAATCTGCAGTCCAAAGAAAGGGTTTGGCTTGGATATATAAATTTTAGAATATTTATTGTAGACATGGGATTGAGACATGGGATTAAGGAGAATATAGAGAGGTAAGGTAGAGATCAGTGTGAATCTTAGAGAATATCAGTAGATGATGGCAGATAGAAGAGAAGGAGAGAGGGAGAGAGGAAGGGAGGGAGTGAGGGTGAGAAGGAGAGAGAAGAGGACAGAAAAGAAGAGAGAAGACAGAACCTGTCGAGTAGAGGAAATCCCAGAAAGTGGAGATTTGTGTAAGTCAAGACAGGAGACTGTTTAGGAAGTCAGTCCTGGTTAACCACATTTAATACCAGTGAGACTCAGAAAAAATGAGGCAAAGGGATTGGGAATTCAGATGCTAGTGACCTTGACAGCAATAGTTTCAGTGTTGGGAGGCAGAACCAACTTGAGGTGGTTGATGAGAAGTAAACAGAGGAGAAAACAGGAGTGGGATGTGTAGAAAATTCTCGTGATAAGTTTGACTCTGAAAAGGAGCATAGAAATGGAATGTTAGCTGGAGAGGGATGAGGGACTAAATGAAGGTTTTTAAATAATGAGAGATAACAGGGCATTTTTGTAATCCATTGGGAAAGATGCAGGGGAAAGGGAGTGTTTGATGGTGGAGAAGAGAATTAACTGGAAGAGTGAAGTTGGTGGTCCATGTCAGTGGGTCATATCTTTTCCTGAAATCTTTTAGAAAATTATGTCATTTGTGTCTCTAGTCTTTGAATCTTTAAGTGTACAGTTAGAGGCTGTGTGCTTCCAAGTGCGAGTTCTCTCAGTGTTCCGTGATGAAACTGGCTTAAGTCTAAACCCAGAACTCAGGGAGAGTGTCTGGGGATGCTTTATCATCTCACACTATCTTCTGACAAATGTCTTCTGACGGATGGTTGCTGCACCTTTCCAATGAGGCAGAAATAAAGCAGGGCCTGAGTGGCAGTGCCTGTCCTGTGTCCTTCTCCGAGACTGCACTGTTGGCCCCTTGCAGGTGCTTCCTTGTTCTGTTAACACAAATGCATCTGGGAGAGCATTTGTGTTGTCCTTTCCAATGTCACCTAGCTCATTATTAGCTGTGACCTTGAGATACTGCTCTTATCAGTGTATACCACTGGCATTTCTCCCTGGTGATGTGCCCACCTGTAGTGATTATTCTGGTTGATTCCTCAGCATCCATTATATCCTAGGTGATTATTCTACTATGATTATATGAAACAGTGCTTGCCTGTTTAAGTTTAGGGATGGTTTAGGGATGACCATATCATCCAGTTTTGTCTAGCCTGAGGGTGAAGACAACCCACAGGGGAGGGTAGGATCAAGGAAGTCACAGGAAATGGCCCTCTCCTACCATGCCCTGGAACCCACTCACCTTCTATGAAGTTCATTCTTCTATGAGTGAACTTCTAGGTTATAATGTTTCCTTCTTTTAAGTTAATTTGAGTTGATGCTTTCTCTATTTTTCAGTCAAGGTCATGCCTTCTCTTATACCTTCCTTCTACTTCCCCCCCGCATTCCTTTTGAAATCTTTGCTCATCAAAGAGCTCCCCGTACAGACATTGATTTTTTTAGATGTCTCCATATCTTTTTAATTGGTATCAACTAGCTGGCAACTATAATTGTATCACTAGAATTTCTGGTTTTAGGGCCTCCCAACATCTCTTTCATGTATTCCAGTGTTATAAAATTTGAGACATCCAATATTTTAGATAATCTGTCCTGTTATTCCCCTAAACTATTGAAATGTGTGCTAGAACCATTGTTTTGGCATTTAGACTTCTTTTCCTCAGTGCCCATTGCATCAGCTACAATATAAAATCTGTTGGCCTATGACACGTCCTAATTTTTGGTTTGGAAATATGGTCACTGTTCTTTTAGAGTCTGTCCATGGCACCAGAGTGATCTCAATGTTTTGAAATCTGCTTTTCAAAAGTAACATGTCTGACTATTTCCAATGTTTCTTTCATTCACATTAACTACCTCCAACATGACGCGGTTCCCTTCTCACAAGGATCCTGTCACTTCTACTTCACCAGTTTGTTCTTCCTTGTTGGTCAGAATTGAGTCCTGAGTAGCAGCTCCATTCTTACGTCCTTTCTTTCCGAGAGACGAAATCGTCAGCACTGTGAGTCAGGTATCTCAATCGGGATGAACCCAAGGGACATATTTGCGGCAATTCAATGCCTGGAAGAAGGGAGTTTGATGTAAGCTTCAGATAAGCAGAGAAATTGGATTTATTTTGGACACTGCATTAAGAGGAAAAGGTCCAGAGCCATTGGGAGGAATTGAGATGATTGAATAGATCAGACCAAGGCTAAAGGCTGTGCTCATTTTCTTCAAGAAATGAAACACTGGCTATAGGAGACACTGTGTCTGCATTAGAAAGATGCTGTACAATGTTGACAGATCCAAGAAACGATGCAGATCACTTGGGGTTTGGAGTGGCAAATGTCAGCGTGAGATGCAGCTGTGGGGGGAGTGGTTGTTGCTAAGTCACTCACCTGGTGCTTTTCACGGTGAGCCCGGTGAACCTTGTGGCAGAGGGGATAGTGATGCAGGGCGGGCCAGGGGCAGAGGGCAGGAGTGTTAGGGCACAGCAGAGCTTTCTGTACTAACATTGAGAAGGAGGATAGTGGCATAGATTTTAGGGTCAGTCAGTGGTGGGTTGGAGTATACCCTGGGTTGGTACATTATGTGACCCCTTTGCATGTCAATATCATCTTCTGTAAGATGTGGACAATAACACCTGCTCTGGAGCATGCAACCATGAAATTGCCTAATGATGCATTTCTCAGACTGTATCCCCATCGTTAAGTGACACACGACTGTAAGTACAAATGGATAATATATACACACGTTGTGTATTGTATGTGTGTGTGTTTCATGCATTGCTTAACGATGGAGATACATTCTGAGAAATGCATCATTAGACAATTTTGTCATACAAACGTCACAGAGTGTTCTAACTGCCTAGGTTATACGATACTAATCTTATGGGACCACTGTCACATGAGGTCATTGAAACGTCATTATGCGTCATGTGACTGTATAATAATATACAGAGCTGCATTCTCCAAACAGTGTATAATGTACTTCTTTATGGAAAATTTAAGGAATTTGCAAGAGTACTATTGTCCATATTCAATTTCCTCTCTCTTGTTTGTTTTTAAAACATACCTGTGATATTAAAAAGCAGCTCCTCTGTTTGGGAAGTCATAGGAAAATTTCTGAGAGAGGAGACCCCAAGAGTTTAGTTGAGGTATGCTTCTACTCCCTTTGATCATGACCAGTGCATCTCAGATGTACCAACTAATAATGCTGAGAAGGGCTTTCCCAGCCAGGAGTACTTTGCCATCCTGGTGAGAAGTTCTGGAACCTTGGGACCCAGGAGGTTGTAAATGACTGGTATTGAATGACTTCATCAAGGGTTCAAGGTCACAAGAACCACACAAACTGGTTGGGATTCCAGGGGTCTCCCCGAGCACTTGCTGCTTTGTGTTCTATAATTGAATTGCATGGTGAGGTAGAGTGTGTATAAGTATAGAGGAGTTTTTATTGGTTGATGGTTGATCAGAGAATTACAAGCATGAAGAGAATGAATACGTTTCGTATAGTAAACCAAAGTGGGCCGAATGACATAGTAGCCTGTGCACACCTATATTTTTTGGATTTCTTAAAAATTGTTTTCTTTGTTCAATAGCAGAAGCTTTCATATAAATAAAGTATAATAGGAAGTTATGATATGTTATGAAAACAGTTAAATGTGTTACGTTATTGGAAAAATGTTTAATATTTACTTATTATAAAGTCAGTAAATGAGAATAGTTATAACAATCTAGATTTACATGAATATGTGGTTGCAAATGGTAACAGTTGCTTTTCTTTTATTTATTTTTTTACATAGACTTTATTTTTTAGAGTAGTCTTAGGATCACAGCAAAACTGAACTGAATTACAGAGAGTTCCCGTACACCCTCTGGCCCCCTCCCTGCTGCCCGCACAGTCAACATCCCCCCCAGAGTGGTGCCTTTGTTACAATCCATGGACCTGCACTGACACATTGTTATCACCCAGAGTCCATAGTTTACAGTAGCCTTGGCTCCTGGTGGTGTACATCCTATAGGTTTGGACAAATGTATAGTGACATGTATCCACCATCATCATCTCACACAGAGTAGCTTCACTGCCCTAAAAGTCCTCTGTGCTCAGCCTGTTCGTTCCTTCCTCCCCTCCCCCTGCAACCCCTGCCTTTATTTTTAAAAAATAGCTCCAGAGACTTAGAAGGAAAGTAGGAAGTTGTCATATCCAAGTGAAATACTAACAATATTTAGCACCATTTACATTCTCAAAAATCAAAAAACTAAACATTCCATTAAGAAATTAAAAAGGCAAGCCACAGACTGGGAGAAAATATTCATACCACACATATCTGACAAAAGACTCATATCCAGAATATATTAAAAAAACCCCCAATACATCAAGAGTAAAAAGACAAATGAGCCTCCAAGAAATGGGCAAAAGACTTGAACAGACACTTCACAAAAGGAGATAAGCAAATGGCCAATCAGCACAGGAAAAGATGCTGGACAGACAAAACCCCAAACATCATGTGTATCTGGTGGTCTCTTTGCATCTAGTAGAACGAAGCAAAGAAACAAGACCGACAATGTCAAATGTTGGCAAGGATGTGGACTGACATGAATTCTCATACTGTGTTGGTGGGGGTGTTCTAACTGGTTTGGAAAACTGGGAGTTCCTTATAAGGTTAAACATTCACTAACCTACGACCCAGAACTTTCATTCCCTGGTATTTACTCAAGAGAAATGAAAACATACGTTGGCAAAAAGACTTATATAAGTATATGAATAGTAGCTTTATTTATAATAGCCCCAAAACTGGAGGCAACTTGTAAGTCCATCTACAAGTAAATGGATAAACAAAATGTGACATATTTATATAATGGAATATTACTCAGCAATGAAAAAGAATGAACATAGAACTATGTATCAACATAGGTGGATCTCAAAAACATTACATTGAGTAAAAGAAGGCAGACACAAACGAGTACATATTGTGTAATTCCATCTATATGAAGTTCAAGAACAGAGAAAAACTAATCTACGGCATTAGAAATCAGGCAAATGGAGGTGGAGATTGACTAGAGGAGGATATGAGGGAACTTTCCGAGGTGGCAGAAATGCTCTGTACTTACTTTGAGTGTTGTTTCCACAGGTGTGTATACATTTGTCAAAATTATTTATTAAACTGTTAAGATCTATGCATTTCATTGTATGCAAATTTCACCTCAATAAAACGACCCAAAACACCATTAAGAATCACTCATGCATTACTGTAAGCACTTAGACCATCACCATATGATGTTATGGTGATGATGGGCGTCACTCTTCTCTTCTGACTGCACGAAGATTGTGCCTTGAAAGGAGGGGATGCTCCCGGCAGCGGCCCTCGAGCCTGCCCCACAGTGAGCCGGTCCCCGCATGCATGTGATGCGGTCTCATGTTTTCTCAGACATCCTCACACAGGGAGACACAGGAAGATTTAAGTTACAAAACAAAAAACGCTAATGTGAAAAAAGACCCCAAAGCAAAACCACGTTCCTAATCAATGACACATTGACCAGAAATTTATGTTTCTGTCACAGATGGCAGAAGTTATACTGAGGGCTATACAAGGACTATGTAAACTGGCATTGCGATCTGACTTGGTAAGGTCTTCTCTGTGCTAGGATTTGGGATGCTGTGCAATTTCATGCTAGTGCTGCTTCGCATTATCCTTTTAAAACATTGATATATATGTTGATAATAAGAATCAAATGTTTGCAGAGCCTCCGGAGCACCCCTGAGTTTGGGAACCGGTGGTCTAGCTGCACTAACTCTGTGTTGGAGGCCAGGATGCTGCTTCTGTTTATGCTGAATTGGCTTCATTAATGGCGGGACTGGACTGTTAACAGTTTAGTGATAATGGGTGAGCAGGCGGTCTGGGAGACTAAATGACTCCTGTTAAAAAGTTGATAATGGCTCCTCCTGTGCAGGCACAAAGGACAGATAAATAAAGAGAGGCTGTAAGCTCTCCAGTGAATTTAAATCAGATGATGTGGGTTAAACCACTGTTTCAACTCATTTTTGGGTGTGTGGACATTTTTCTGGGCCTCAGTTTCCTCACGTGCCCTGCCTAACTCCCTGAGCTAGAACGCTGCCTCTCAGACTTTAATATGCATACAAGTCACTTGGGGTTCTTGTTAAAAAACAGATTATGTTCAGTGGGTCTGGGGTGGGCCTGAGATTCTAACAAGCTCCCAGATGATGCTGATGCTGCTGGCCCGAGGACCACACTTGGGGTAGCCAGGGGCTAGGGGACTCAGGTGGCCCTAGGGGTAAAGTGTGGGGACAGCACTCCAACTACTGCTTTCTGAGTGGGGATCTCAGTGATAATTCAGCTCAGACTCCGGGTGGAGAGAAGGTGGCACTGGAAAGGAAATAGAGATCCTTCAGGGCTACGCCGTCCAATATGGTAGCCACTAGCTTCATATGGCTATTTAAATTTAAATGAAATGAAATAAAAAATTCAGGGCCAGCCCCGGTGGCCTAGTGGTTAAGTTCGGTGCACTCTGCTTTGGTAGCCTGGGTTTGGTTCCCAGGCATGGACTTACACCACACGTAAGTGGCCATGCTGTGGTAGTGGCTCACATAAAAAAAAAAAGAGGAAGATTGGCAACAGATGTTATCTTAGGGCAAATCTTCCTCAGGAAAGAAGAAAAAAAATCCAGTTCCTTAGTCAAAATAGCTACGTTTCAAGTACTCAAAAGCCACCTGAAGCGAATAGTTGCTAATGTATTGTATTACCCAGCACAGAATCAGAACATTTCCTTCGCTGCAGAAAGTTCTGTTGTGTGGCACTGCTTCGGGGTAGTCAAAGAGACAACTTGACCCAGGAACAGACTAGAACCTGGGAGCCAGACAGTCTTCCGGAATGAGGAAACTTGCACAGATTTATCGACTAAGCTGCGTGAAGCTGGACACTGCATCCATTGGTGATTGATTAGCGTCATTCCAACTCTGTAGACCTGGAGCAGAACGCTGCTCTTCTCAGCTCGTCTGCTGGCTGGGTTTCTGACTCGTGCAGCACCACCAGTCCATGCCAGTCACTCAGCACATGTGTTTTGCATTAGAGCAAGGTGTTGGACCTCCAGACGAGTCAGGGCTGGGAGGAACCCTATTTCAATATTTTCTAAACCGTGTTCCAGAGAGGCTGTGGCATCCCGGTTCTGGGCTCCTTTTGCCGCCTCACACAGATCAGCTTCACTTTTATGTGTTTTGTATGTTGATTTCCTTAAAAACATCCCTCTGGAAAAAAATTGGTCACACTTTCAAACCAAGTTTCAAAACCAGATTCTAGTTCAGCCATCTCACTTTATAAATGATGAAACTGTGGTCCAGACAGGTGGAGGGTCACATGGCCAATTAGCAAGATAGCTGAGATGAGAAGTCGTGTCTCCTGACCTGGGCAGTGTTCCTTCTACCAGCTCACTGTTAATGATCTTCACGTGCCATGTGTCTGGCTGCCCCAGCTGGACTGCTGGCTCTAGGAGGAGGGACGAGGCCTGATGCATTTCTGGTACCGCTGCTGGTCCATTGCCTGGCTCACCACTGGGAAGTGGTGCCGTCTAGTTGATTGCAGGGTGTGGCAGCTTCCTGGGAGCTGAGGCACTGGGGGGAATTCAGAGGCAGGACCCCTTGTGCCTCTAGACCTCCGAGTGTACGGTTTGGAGGTGATGCTGTCCACACAACCAGGCTTTCTGGGTAACTGTGACTTGACAACCCCAAGAACCAGGAAAGGGTCATCAGAAAATATTTGTGGTTCTTTCTTCCCCTGGACCTGAACCTCTGCCCAGAGCTGGCCTCCGAGTCAAGCCTGAGCTCCCTGGGCTGGAACACAGCTAGTTTCTAGTCTTTATCCAGAGCTGAGTGCTTTTCCATTGTTGGCCTCATTAACTGTACCACGATGATGGCTGGCTCCCCACCCGGCTGTCTTCTTCCCTTTTTGTTTTTATAGTAGATCTTTCTTGAGCTTCTATCTGTCCCTCTGGTAACACTACATCTCTATATTCACACATGTTAACCATATGCCAAGGAACAGAAGTTTCTGAGCTTCTAAACAGTGCTGACAAGGGATTGGATCAGTTAAGCCACTGGATGCTGAATGAGGATGGTTAGAGAATGATGTGAAAAACAAGGCTCTGACCATAGAGGGTTCCTCTTCAATTGTATTCTGCCCCAGAGACTGCAGCTGAATGTTCCAGATAGACAGAGCTTCTTGCTTCACAAAAGGGTCCCATTCACCAGGCATGTATAATTTAGGTTAATTTGAAATTTATTTTAAATTGAGCAGTCTCTTTGCTTACTTCCAACATAATGGTGATTTATTGGCATATGCATAATGCATGGGATTCCATGAATTCACAAGGGCATTACGAAGTGTGCATTCTGGAGGCCTTTCTCAGAAGATCTCTGTGCCTGTGGATGTTTCTACATGCCCCCCACCCCCTACACACACACACACACACACACACACACACCATTTTGGGGGCAGGCCAAGCTACTCACCCAAGTAGGCTGGCCAGCTACAGTGGGTTCAAGATTTAGCAAGGAGAATGGAGAGGACTAGGGTGGTGGTGTCACACCTTCTCCTCCTCCTGGTTAGTTGGTTTGTTTTCCTTCTCTTGGAAGATGTATGAAAGATACTACTGGTTGGTTCATTAAAACCCATTTCACTTGCTTCTCCGTTGTCTTTCTGTATGACAGACTCTAGAAAGCAAAGTTCCTCAATTCCTAGCCTCGCTTGGAGGCTAGGAACAGTCTAGAGTGGCCATGTGATGTCATTCTGGACAACTGGATATTGGCAGAAGTCCAGGGTGGGCTTCCATTCCTGGATAAAATCACCAAGCCTTGTAAGAAGAAAGATTTTGTCTAGTATTTTAACTTCTCTCTCTTCTTCCTGCTTGTGATGTAGAAACAACGCGTGACGCGGCAGCAGTCGTTTTGCAAACATGAGGCTGGGAATGAAAGCTGCAAGTTAAAGATGACAGAGCCAAACGATACGAAGAGCCTGGTTCCCTGAGGACAGTTTTGAGCAGCTGAACTGCCCTGGATTGCTACCTCTGAACATCTTGTTACCTGAAGAAACAAACCCTGCTTTTTATTTTATTTATTTATTTATTTTTTTGTGAGGAAGATCAGCCCTGTGCTAACATCTGCCAATCCTCCTCTTTTTGCAGAGGAAGACTGGCCCTGGGCTAACATCCATGCCCATCCTTCTCCACTTTATATGGGATGCTGCCACAGCATGCCTTGCCAAGCAGTGCAACGGTGTGTGCCCGGGATCAGAACCAGCGAACCCCGGGCTGCCACAGCGGAGCACGCGCACTTAACCGCTTGCGCCACTGGCCGGCCCCCAAACCCTGCTTTTTAAAACTACTGTTCATTGGGGTTTAGATGACCCTCAGTCAAATGCATTCCTAAGTGATGAAGGATATATGGAAAATTTTGCAACACCCCACTTTTCCCACAAGAGAATTTCTTGGCTAAGAAGCCATGTGGTTACCAATAGGAGCCCTAGATTAGAAGTCAGAATCTTAGGTTCTAGTCCTGGATTTTCTTTAAACTTGGACCCACAAGGATATTAGAACTGTGCATCCTGCAGGCCTTTCTTGACAAATCATTCTCTTTTTTTAAAAAATTCAAATTCAAATTATTTAAAATAAACAAAAACAAAACAAAACAAAAACAAAAACAGTTCACCCATTTCTCCCACCCCCACTCCCCAGCCTCTGGCAACCACCAGTCTGTTCTCTGTATCTATCAGCTTGGTTTTATTTATTTATTTGTTTATTTTTAGATTTCATGTATAAGAGAGATCATATGGCATTTGTCTTTCTCTGTCTGATTTCACTTAGCATAATGCCCCCAAGGTTCATCCATATTGTCACAAATGGCAAGATTTCATTCTTTTTTAAGGTTGAATAATATTCAATTGTATATACACACCACAATTTCTTTATCCATTCACCCATTGAGGGACACTTAGGTAGTTTCCATATCTTATAAATAAGGCTGCAATGAACATGGGGGTGCATATATCTTTTCGAGTTAGTGTTTTATTTTCTTTGGAGTTCTATTTTTAATTTTTTGAGAAAACTTCATAGTGTTTTCCATAGTGGCTACACCAACTTACATTCCTACCAGCAGAGCACAAGGGTCCCTTTTTCTCCATATCCTCACCAGCGCTTCTTATTTCTTGTCTTTTTCGTAATTGCCATTCTAACAGGTGTGAGGTAATAGCTCATTGTGGTTTTGATTTGCATTTCCCTGATGATTAGTGATGTTGAGCATCTTGTCATGTACCTATTGGCCATCTGTATGTTGTCTTTGGAAAAATGTCTATTCAGGCCTTCTGCCCATTTTTTAATCAGATTGTTTGGTTTTTTTCTGCTATTGAGTTTTATGAATTCCTTATGTATTTTGGATATTAGCCTCTTGTCAGATATATGATTTTCTCCCATTCAGTAGGTTGGTTGCCCTTTCATTTTTTGGATGGTTTGCTTTGCTGTGAGTAGCTTTTTAGTTTGATGTAGTCCCACTTATTTTTGCTTTTGTTGCTTTTGCTTTTGGTGTCAGATTAAAAAGATCATTGCCAAGACCTATGTCAAGGAGCTTATTGACAATGTTTTCTTCTAGAAGTTTTATGGTTTCAGGTCTTACTTTCAACTCTTTAACCCCTTTTGAGTTAATTTTTGTGTATGGTGTAAGATAGTGGTCCAGTTTCATTCTTTTGTATGTTGCTGTCCAGTTTTCCCAACACCATTTATTGAAGAGACTATCTTTTCCCCGTTGTAAATTCTTAGCTCCTTTGTCATAAATTAGTTGACCATATATGCGTGAGTTTATTTCCGGGCTCTCTATTCTGTTCCTTTGATCTACGTGTCTGCTTTTATGCCAATCCCATACTGTTTTAATTACTATATCTTTGTAATATAGCTTGAAATCAAGGAGTGTGATGCCTCCAGCTTCGTTCTTCTTTCTCAGGATTCCTTTGGCTATTTGGGGTCTTTTATGGTTCCATACAAATTTTAGGATTGTTTTTTCTATTTCTGTGAAAAATGCCATTGGAATTTTGATGAGGATTGCATTGAATCTGTATATTGCTTTGGATAGTATAGACATTTTAACAATATTAATTCTTTCCAACCCATGAGCATGGAATATTTTTCCATTTATTAATGTCATCTTCAATTTCTTTCATTAATGTCTTATAGTCTTCAATACACAGGTCTTTCACCTTCTTGGTTAAATTTATTCCTGGGTATTTTATTCTTTTTGATGTAATGTTAAGTGGGATTGTTTTCTTAATTTCTCTTTCTGATAGTTCATTATTAGGGTATATAAATGCAACAGATTTTTGTGTATTGATTTTGTCTCCTGCAACTTTACTGAATTCGTTTATTAGTTTATTCATTTATTAGTTCAGGTTTTTGATGGGGTCTTTAGGGTTTTCTATATATAATATCATGTCATCTGCAAATAGTGACAGTTTTACTTCTTCCTTTCCAATTTGGATGCTGTTTATTTCTTTTCCTTGCCTAACTGCTCTGTTTAAACCTTCCAACACCACGTTGAATAAAAGTGGCAAGAATGGGCATCCTGGTCTTGTTCCTGACCTTAGAGGAAAAGCTTTCAGCTTTTTGCCATTGAGTATGATGTTGGCTGTGGGCTTGTCATATATGGCCTTTATTATATTGAGGTATGTTCCCTCTATGCTCGCTTTGTTGGGAGTTTTTATAAAAATTGGATATTGAATTTTGTTAAATGCTTTTTCTGCATCCATTGAGATAATCATATGATATTTGTGCTTTGTTTTGTTAATGTGGTGTATCATATTGATTGACTTGCAGATGTTGAACCATTCCTGCATGCATGGAATATATCCCACTTGATCATGGTGTATGATCCTTTTAATGTATTGTTGAATTCAATTTGCTAATATTTTGTTGAGAATTTTTGCATCTATGCTCATCAGGGATATTGGCCTATAATTTTCTTTTCTTGTGGCATCCTTGTCTGGTTTTGATATCAGGGTAATGCTGGCCTCATAAAATGAGGTTGGAAGAGTTTCCTCCTCTTTTATTTTTTGGAAGAGTTTGAGAAGGATTTGTATTAATTCTTCTTTGAATGTTTGGTAGAATTCACCAATGAAGCCATCTGGCTTTGGACTTTTGTTTCTTGGGAGGTTTTTGATTACTGATTCAATCTCCTTGCTAGTAATCAATCTGTTCAGATTTTCTATTTCATTATGATTCAGTCTTGGTGGGTTGTATGTTTCTAGGAATTTATTTCTTCTAGGTTGTCCAATTTGTTGGCATACAATTGTTCATAGTAGTCTCTTATGATCCTTTGTATTTCTGTGATATCAGTTGTAATGGCTCCTCTTTCATTTCTGATTTTATTTATTTGAGTCCTTTCTCTCTTTTTCTTGGTGAGTCTAGCTAAAGGTTTGTCAATTTTGTTCATCTTTTCAAAGAAGTAGCATTTAGTTTCATTGATCTTTTCTATTATCTTTTTAGTCTCTAATTCATTTATTTCTATTCTAATCCTTATTATTTCCTACTAAATTGGAGCTTCGTTTGTTCTTTTTCTAGCTCCTTGAGGTGTAAATTTAGGGTGTTTATTTGAGACTTGTTTCTTGAGATAGGCATTTATCACTATGAACTTCCCTCTTAGAACTGCTTTGGCTGCATCCCATAAATTTGAATATGTTACATTTCCATTTTCATTTGTCTTAAGGTATTTTTTAATTTCTTCTTTAAACCATTGGTCATTCAGTAGCATGTTGTTTAATCTCCACTTATTGGTGAATTTTTCAATTTTCTTCATGTAATTAATTTCTAGTTTCATACTATCATGTTCAGAAAAGATGCTTGACATGATATCAGTTCTCTTAAATTTATTAAGACTTGTTTTGTGGTCTAACATATATCTTGGAAGATGTTCCATGTGCACTTGAGAAGAATGTGCACTCTCCTGCTTTTGGATGGAATATTCTCTAAATATCTGTTAAATCCGTCTGGTCTAATGTATCATTTATGGCTGACTTTCCTTATTTATTTTCTGTCTGGATGATCTATCCTTTGATGTAAGTGGGATATTAAAGTCCCCTACTATAATTGTATTGCTGCCTATTTCTCCCTTTAGGTCTGTTAATATTTGTTTTATATATTTAGGTGCTCCTATGTTGGATGCATAAAGATTTACAAATGTTATATCTTCTTTTTGGATTAACTCCTTTATCATTAGGTAAGCCCTTCTTTGTCTCTTATGACAGTCTTTGTTTTAAAGTCTATTTTGTCTGACATAAGTATAGCTACTCCAGCTTTCTTTTGGTTTCCATTTGCATGGAATATCTTTTTCCATTCCTTCACTTTTAGTCTCTGTGTGTCCTTACATCTAAAGTGAGTCTCTTGTAGCAGCATATAGATGGGTCTCGTGTTTTTATACATTCAGCCACATTGGAGAATTTATGCATTTACATTTACAGTAATTACTGATAGGTATGTGCTGTTGCCATTTTGTTAATTATTTTCTGGCTGTTTTTGTAGTTCCTCTCTGTCTCTTGCTTCTTCTCTTGCTCTCTTCCTTTGTGGTTTGATGACTTTCTTTAGTGGTATGCTTATTTCTTTCTCTTTCTCTTTTGTGTATGTACTATAGGTTTTTGCTTTGTGGTTACCATGAGACTTACATATAACAACTTATATCTATAATAGTCTATTTTAAGTTGATAACAACTTAAATTTGATCCCATTGTAAAGCTCAACTTTATTACTCTCCCTCCGTGTTTCATATTTTTAATGTCACAATTTACATCTTTTTATTTTATGTAGCCCTTAACTAATTATTGCTGTCATAGTTATTTTTTACTACTTTTGTCTTTTAACCTTTAAATTAGCTTTGTAAGTGATTAATTCACTACCTTTACTATATATTTCCCTTTCCAGTGAGATTTATACTTTCATATGTGTTCTTGTTCCTAATTAGTGCCCTTTCATTTCAGCTAAACAAGTCCCTTTAACATTTCTTGTAAGGCTGGTTTAGTGGTGATGAAATCCTTTTGCTTTTGCTAATCTGGAAAACTCTTTATCTCTCCTTCAATTCTGAATGATAACTTTGCCAGGTAGAGTATTCTTGGTTGGAATTTTTTTCTTTCAGCACTTTGACTATATCATGCCACTCCATTCTGGCCTGCAAAGTTTCTGCTGAAAAATCCGCTGATAGGCTTATTGGGGTTCCCTTGTATGAAACAAGTTGTTTTTCTCTTGCTTCTTTTAAGATTTTCTCCTTGTCTTTAACTTTTGACATTTTAATTATAATGCATCTTGATGTGGGTCTCTTTGGATTCATCTTATTTGGAACTGTCTGGATGTCCTGGATCTGGATGTCTGTTTCCTTCCCCAGGTCAGGGAAGTTTTCACCCATTATTTCTTCAAATGAGATTTCTGCCGCTTTCTCTTTTCCTTCTGGAAGCTCTATGATGTGACTTATTAGTCCACTTGATGTTGTCCCATAGTCCTTTAAGCTATCTTCACTTTTTTCACTCTTTTCTTTTTTTGCTGCTCTGACTGGGTGAGTCCCTCTGCCTTGTCTTCGAGTTCACTGATCTTTTCTTCTGCTTCATCTAGTCTGCTGTTGAACCCTTCTAGTGTGTTTTTCAGTTCAATTATATATTCCTCAGCTCTGTGACTTCTATTTGGTACTTTGTTATGTTTTTCATCTCTTTGTTGAAGCTCTCACTGCATTCATTCATTTTTCTCCTGAGTTCAATAAGCATCTTTATGACCATTACTTTGAACTCTTTATCAGGTAAATTACTTACCTCTGTTTCATTAAGGTTTTTTCTGAGATTTTATCTTGTTCTTTTATTTGGAACATATCCCTTTGTTTCTTCATTTTGCTTCTCTCTCTCTGTTGGTTTCTATACAGTAGATGAAACAGCCACTTCTTTCAGTCTAGAAGGAGAGGCCTTGTGTAGGAGATGAACTTTATTGTTCAACCCTGCCCTAGCTCTTGGCTGCCTTTCAAACCTTTATGCTTGTCCAAGCCACTTATTTTATTTTTAATAGCTGTGCCAAGACCAGTCAGTGTCCCAAAGGGGAAGATCTCCGTAAGCACCTAGATTCAGGCTGATTGGAAGCCAGACCCTGAGGAAACAGCCTTTAAAGAATGCTAATATATATATAGTCCTGTGGGACTGCAAGCATAAGCCCCACTGGCCCCAGAGCCAGGTGATCTGGAGGTGTCCCTTGGGTGGCAGTTGAGAAACTGGAGCTCCAGGTGAGTGTATAAGGTCTTTTTTGGGTGGTACCAGTGAGCTGGAGCAAGGCGGAAGAAGAGTGCCAAGATGGGCATCCATAACCTTCATTCCTGAGAGCAGCTCTGTAGTCCACGAAATGTGTGCCAAACCTGAAGCCTGTCCCTCAGGCCAGAGCTCCAGGACAAGCAAGGAGTCTTCCTCCACAGAACAACTGTGGGTGTGTTTCAGTCTGCTGTCTGTGCAGTGCCCTGGAGATGGCAGCCTGCTGAGAACTGCCTCTCCAATTGCAACAGTTGCATGAGACCCAGGAATGCAAACGCCCCTGGCTACCAGAGCCAGCTGATCATGGGGTGTCCCTTGGATAGCAGCTGCAAAAACCAGGGCACCAGGCGCATGTAAAGCTCCCCTCCAGGAGACACCGGTGCTCTGCAGTGTGGCAGAGGATGAGCATGAAGACAGTGCCTGCCCCCGGAGGTCTCTGGAAAGGATTACAGTCAGCCCCAAGATGTGTGTTTAATTAGAAGTCTGCCCCTCAGACCACAGTCATGATGATTAGCTAACGGGCCTCCTTCCTGAAGAGACTGAGCTCCTGGGTCTGTTGCCTCTTGCTTCCCTGGGAGTGGTAGCTGTTTAAGAACTCTTTCTCCATTGGTTACAGTCCTGGGAGTAAGCTGAACTGGCCATGAGAGCCAGGTGATGCAGAGGTGTCTCCTGGGAGCAGTTGCAAAAATTGGGGTGCCAGACAGGGTTATGAACTCTTTTCTGGATGACACCAATTATTACACTCCCATGAGACCAGGAATGCAAGCTCCCCTGGCCTCCAGAGCCAGGCAATCAAGAGGTGTCTCTGAGGTGGCAGCCACAAAAAATTGGAGCACCAGATACTTGTAAAAGCTCCCTTCAGGGAGGTACTGGTGATCTGGAGCACAGCAAAGGGAGAGCATGAAGATGGTGCCCACTAGTCCCCATCCTGGGAGAGTGTTCCAGCAGGATCCTACATGTGTGTACTAAATTAGATGCCTGCCCCTCAGGCTGACACTTCGATATAAGCAGGTGAGCCTCCTTCACTTTAAGTCTGGGCACAATTGGCTACCTCTGAGCTGGGCTCTGGGGTGGCTGGTGAGTTCAAGTACATGAGCCCTTTAAGAGCACTTTCTCAGATTGCTATAGTCTTGTGGGTCTTGGGACGTGAGCCCCAATGGTTTTCAAAGTTAAATGTTTGGGAGCTCATCTCTCAAGTGTATGTCTTCAAAGTTGACGTGCCTGATGTGGGGTTCGAACCCTTTGCTCCTCAGGGAGAAGCTCTGGGTTTTGACTTCCCTCCAGCTTGTAGGTCACCTTGCTAGGGGTGGGGTTTATGGCGAGATTGTGTCCCAGCCTCTCCTACCCACTTCCATGTGGTTGTCTTCTCATTTGCCTGATGTGTGATGTGTAGTCATCACTCAGCCAGACTTGAGGTTTTCTTAAGAGGAATTATTCCATATATAGCTGTAGACTCACTGTGTCTGTGGGAGAAGGCAAGTTCAGGATCTTCCTACGCTGCCATGTTGAACCAGAACTAGACAAATCCTTTTCTGTATCTGTGCCCTCAGCTGTAAAATGAGAGTATTGGACCATTTCTGACTTCTCTAGGAGTACATGAAGATTTCCCAATCCATTGGGAAGGGATAAATTGTGAAATCTTTTCTCTTGGTACCACTGAGGCCCTTTCTATCAATGGCATTCTATATCCACTATTGTCCCATCTAATCCAGTGGATAGTTAGAATACAAAATGGGCAGGAGGACTATGTCAGTAATATAATCCTATGTGACAAACAACCCCCCAAAACTTAGTGGCTTAAATTGAAGCAACAACTATATATCATTTGTTATGATTCTGTGGATTGGCTGGCAGGTCTGCTGTCTTGCCTGGACTTGCTCATGTGGCTGCATTCAGCCTCCAAGACAGCCTCACTCTGACAGTGGAGTGTTCCTCTTAAACTGTATTGCTGGTTGTTGGCTGGGGTGTCTTAATTCTCTCTACTTGGCTTCTCCATCAGGGCAGCTTGGACTTCTTTACATGATGACTCTGGGTTCTAAGAGAGTGAAATAGAAGCTGCAAGACATTTCAAGGCCTAAGCCCAGAAGTTCCAAAATGTCACTTTCACTATATTCTGTTCACAACAACTCTAAAGCCTCACCTTATCACAGTATCAGGGTTGATGTCCTTGATCTTGTGTTCTGTATCAGGTCCAGATGTAGATGAGGTCCCTTGCATGTTGCTGGTTGCATGGGGCTACTAGTGATTAAGAGAACTACGAATTAAAAAGACATGTTATCTGCCACCTACACACTCAATATGCAATATAACAATACACAATGGAGAGGCAAAGAAAAGATGGTCACCATAGACAGACCTTCCCAGACAAAAGACAGGAGAATAGGAGGCACATAATGGTCCATAGAAACTTGGAAATCTAGCCAAGCACACATTGCCAGTTCCCCCAGCTCTGAGGGCACGGAGTTTTCCTTAACTAGAGCCCACTTCTGCTTCCTTGGAGTGCTTTCCTCATCCCTTGATCTCCTTAGCTGTTGTCTCTGTCTCTGCCCTTGTGGCTCTGTCCTTTGGACTCTTGGCTCTGTGCTTTGAGATGTTTTTCCTTTTCTATAAGAAGTGGCCCATGCTTTTAGCTGAGAATCTTCTTCAACCTGCTACCTGCCTGTAGAAAGTTGGGATGAGGGCAGAGACCTCTTTTCATTGTGAACTGTCACTTTCCCTTTTTAGAAAGAACTGATACAGTTCCTTTAAAAACTTCATAAGTTTTCTATGTATGAGATTATTCCACTCCATTGATAAATGCCACACCCAGCATTTCTTCTGAGGCAGGCCTCTCTCTGTCTTGGGTTGTGAGTCCTGGTACTGTGGGATTCTTGGAACCCCTTTTGTCATGCTGAAAGGGTCTATGATGCATTGTCTTAAATCTTCCTGAGTTCTTAACAAAGGGTCTTATGGCCGCACTCTTGATTTGACCTTCTCTCTGAAGCCATTTCTTACGTTGAGAATCTTTTGCTGATTGGAGATACTATTTTGGGCTCTCTATATTTTCTCTAAATTTCTCTTGAAAACTGAAAATAGTTCCTTATTTAATTCATTTCTATCTTTATGTACTTTATGTAATTAAAAGAAGTTGAATGAGACTTTTTACATTCTGCCTGGAAATCTCTTTAGCCAGATCCGCATATTCATTAATGTGATGCTTAATTTTATGTGTCAACTTGCCTGGGCCAAGTGGTGCCCGAATTAAAGATTATTTCTGGGTATGTTTGTGAGGATGGTTCAAGATGAGATTAGCATTTGAATTGTGGTGGGTGGGCCTCATCCAGTCCATTGAGGACCTGGATAGAACAAAAAGGAGGAAAGAGGAATTCACCCCTTTATGCTTTCTGCCTGCCTGCCTGCGGGAGCTGGGACATCAGTTTTCTTCTGCTCTTAGACTGGGATTTAAACTTTTGGCTACCCCGGTTCTCAGGCCTTCAGATTGGACTGGAATTATGTGGGGTTTCCTGGGTCTCCATCATGCAGATGGCAGATTGTGGGGCTTCTCAGCCTCCATAATCACATGAACCAATTCCTCTTAATAAATCTCTTCATATACAGATATATATCTCCTATTGGCTCTGTTTCTCTAGAGAACACTGACTAATACAATTAGGTATCATTTCTACCTTCCATAGTACCACCTTTCACTGTCTACAGTGTTGCCAAACATTCCAGGTCTACACAACATGAATCATCCTTTCTCTAGTCTCCAGAAATTGGTACCTTAAAGTTGAGTACAGCCATAACAAAAATTACAACATGTGACTGGCAGAGACTAGAGGACAATGAGGAGATGGTTAGCAGAGCCTGGAAGAGTAGAGAGTTGGGTACTGGAGGCTGCCATCCCTGGTCACGTTGTGTGTTGGCAGTACAGGAACATGTACCTGGTCTTTTGGGTTCACATGTTTCTGGATCGGCTGCATCTGAGGAATTGCAGCCAAGGATCCTCATCCACATCTGGATCTGATTCAGATGATGATGACATTCTGAACTTCAAGCAGATACTGTAACGGGATTAGGCTTTTGGGGGCAGAGGTTCATGGGTTTTGCATGTTCAAGGGATGTGAATTGTTGTGGTCAAAGGGTAGACAGAGGTAGGTTGTTTCCAAAGATGGCCACAAAAGTCCTTCCGTTGTGCCTGCTCTTGCTTTCTTGCAATGACTTTGCAATTTCTTTCATCAAGAGGTGGAGTGTATTTCCCCTCCCCTTGAATCTAAGCTGGCTCTGTGTCTTGCTTGACCAACTGTGGAAGATAACTTGCAGTCTACCTTTCCTCCACCCCTCCTGGGGCTTTAAGCCACCTTGCAAAGAAGTATGTCTGTCCTTCTAGAGAAACAGTGTGGAGAGAGCAACCCTGCCTGGCAGCAGTGCTATCCTCCAGGCAGGTGCATGAGGCCCCGTGGATCCCCCTGCCATGGCCGAGCTTCCCTGTGACTGCAGCTACAGGAATAACTCCAGCGGGCAGCACAGGGAGCAGGATGCCCAGCCAGGCCCTGCCAGCCCCCTAAATTGTGAGAAATAGGAAATCCTTGCTGTTCTAACTCATTAGGTCTGGAGTGGTTTGTTAGGAAGCATCAGGGCACTAATGCAGGGACGGAGGCCTTGTTTTCTGGGTCTCAGACTCTCAGGCCTCTGTGTGCTTGTGGAAGCAGCAGTTCTCTTTGAAAAGCCCAAATTATCTGGAAGCCTGGACATTATCCTCCTAAAACCTTTGGATTGGGGCCCAGCAGGTGTTTAATAGCTCTCTCTGGAGTCCCCCACCCCTCCCTACCCAGCAGCCCATTCCCCAGGGACCTAAGGAGATGTAGTGAGAACAGTCACAACAGCTGGTGGGAGCAGCTGAGGGACAGAAGGGCTCTGGGAGTGTCATTACTTAGAAGTGAGTGGGTGTGTGTGTGTGGGGCACACCACAAGCAGCAACTGGATGGCCTGGGAAGGCCCCCCAACCAAGGGAGTTCTCTCCTACCCAGTGGTTGCAGCAGCATGTAGGGGCTCCCTTTCCTTGAATAAACCATGTGCTTCCTGTGTCCATGCCCTCCTGATGCTGTTCCCCTCCCAGAACCCCCACCCCTCTGTCTCCCGAGGAAATCCTACTGCATTTGAAAGACTCATTCACACATCTCTCTGATGCGTTTTTTAGCCTGTGTGGGCAGTCAGTCACCCTCGCTCTGGTCCCACCGTGCACTACTTAAAATGCTCTCAGCTCTTGCTGCAGTTGCCTTGTCTGTCAGGTGCTGTACTAGTTAGGGTTATATTTAACAGTGCAACAGAAAGCTCTAAAATAATAGCATCTCAAACACAGTAGAACTCTTCCTTTCATACATAGGAAGCCTGGAGGTAGTGAGTCCAGGGCTGGGAGGTACCCATGCGTGAGGGCCCAGGCTCTTTCTATTCTGTGCTCTACTATGTACTGGGCCCATTCCAAAGGTCACCTCAAAGTCAAAGGTGGCTGCTGGAGGTCCAGCCTTCATGTCCACATTCCAGCCAGCTGGAAGGAGGAAAGGTTAAAAAGAGCACATTCCTGCCCCTTAAGTGCATTCTTTAGAAAACTGCACATATATATCTCTTCTGTGTATGCCTTCGACCTGAGCTTCAGGTGAAGCTGGGAAATATGGTCTTTAATCCCAGCTAAAACTGGGAGTTGTATTTCTAAGAAAGAGAGAGATGATGTTAACATAAGGGGGACAATTAATGGTTTTTGTCAAAGGACTATCAGTCTTCCTCATTAGAACGACCTTCTTGAGACCAGAAAACCTATCCCATTCATCCAGGTTTTCTCTGTAACGACCACCTCTGCACCTGATACATGGTAGACGTTCAGTGAACAGTGATACGGTAAATCTGCTTGCTGATTTGTGGCCAGTACCTCTGGGAGGGTAGCACAGTTCATTGATAACTCAGTAGAAATTTGTCTCTGGTCTCCAAGTCCTGGCTTCTTACTTTCCTTTCTGTTTTTTGCACATTCTGATTTTTCCATACCTACTCTCTCTCGTCTCTGGGTTCCCGGGCCCTGAAGCTATTATCAAACCTTCTCACAGACATCCCCTGGGCTGCCTGAGCCAGGGAGCTACAGACTGGCAGGAGACATGCTGCTCTCATTGGGTGAGGGGATGGCGGGGGTCTGGAGCATTTGGACTGGAAGGCAGGAAACCTGGGCTGTAGTTTCTGTTTGGTCACCAGGTAAATCTGTGACTCTGGTAAACCATGTTTTTTATCTTTACTTGGGTTTCTTCTGTAAAATAATAGAGACACTATCCTCATCCTAGAGGTTCAGGATGTACGACGGCATATTGAAGACCATGCCTATTTTACATGTGTGTGTACCTATATATATACATGGAAAATAAAGGTGCAAGGTGTTACTATTATATGGAGATAGATATGGAACAAGCAAACAACAAATAACAAGATTCCTTGTATCCTCCCCTACTACAACTGGTTTCCTGAAGATGTGCTGGGTTGAAGGGGTAGGAGGAGCCCTGATCTCCGCCTTCCTCCTCTTCCTCAGTGCTTTTTCCTGAGCGGCCTGTGCTGCAGCTCAGAACCTCAGAGCTAATGTCAGTCCCGTAGCATTACTCCCAGGCCTGTCCACTGGCTGTCCTGCAATGACAGGGTGATGGATGCTGCTCTCGCTGCCCTGAGATGGGAATGTTTTCTCTGGCTGGCCCTGAAAGCCTCCCTGCCATAGATTTTCTTGGGGCTCAGAAGCTTGACAGATGTGAGCCAAAGGCGGCCCACAGGGCCTTAGGAGTGGACTGGCCCAGTTATTCCCCCTCTGGATGATTTTAGGCACTGCTTGGCCTTTGAAGAATTTACTGTGTCATAAAAGTTTGGAGAAGAGAAGAGGAAAATAAATGGATGATGGAAGTCTAAAGCCTGTGTAGGTGGATGGGCTGGGCAGCTCTCTGTGACCTCTTTACTCACTGCCCTCCTCTGCCTGGGGGATGTGGCAGAGTGGGAGAGAGAGGGATCCTTCCAGAAAGCCAGAGAGTATCAGAAATGGTCTCCTGAGCCGCCACCCACGCTTTCCTTCAGGCCCGGCAGCCATGACTCTGCCGTGCCCTCTGTCACTACGTTCTTAGAGAAGCAAGAGACCAGAGGAGAGGGGAAGACAGGGATCTGGGTGGTGAGATGAAGGTAGTGTGAAGCTAGTGACAGAAGAGGGTGCCACAGCCTCCGGGACGTTGCTGGGGGTGAGCTGCAGGCTTTGTTGAGGGAGTCTCCGCAGCCAGAGCAGAGAGGAAAACATAGCAACAGTGAGGAGACTTACCACATCCATAAGAACCATCAAAACCCCACGCTCACCCTACTGGCTTAGGAGAGCACAGCTTTCTCTGCTATGCAATGGGTTCTTCTGAGTGGCTAGCTGTGACGTCCTTAACCTCGTTGCTCTTGTGCATAGGACACAGTATGCCCACCTGCTGTGTCCCTCTAAGGGCATGATGCCAAAGTACAATTTCAATAAAAAATAATGCAGATATCAAAGCCATGTGATTTTAACCTGGAACAATTATACATCCCTTCACGGCCCTCCTTTTCCCCAAACCCCAAACCTGATCTAGAAAGTGAGATGAAATGAGGGAGTTGGTCTTCTTGGGAACTCTACAGGACAAACAATAAAGTGCTCCAGAGATTCCCATTTCTGTGATGTGAGGGGCTTGGGCGGTGGAGGGAGGGAGCTCTGTGAGCTGAAGTCCTTGGTCCCCCCATCACCATCAGCCCACTTGTCTGCCTCTGCTGCCTCCCCTGGGTCTTGACTCAGGATAGGAGCTGAGTAGACGCCCTGGAGGTAGGCTGCGAAGAGGGGCTCTGCTCAGGTGGCTAACCCTTGGGGCAGGAAACTCTGGGCTGTGAAGTCGCAGATACTGATTCCAAACCCTGGTCCTGCTGAGAGGTGGCCGGAATGTAGCCTGAACATGCTGCTGGACAGATGTGGGCTCCGGATCGTCCTTGAAATGTCAGACCACGAGGAAAAGGGAGCTCAGGACCAGCCGGCTCCATGGAGAGAAGTTAATTATGTGGCCAGTTCCACTAGATAAAACAGAGACCACGCTGCGTAAACCGCTCCCTGCACCACCGCCGGCGCCAGCCACTCCCTTGCTGGCCCTGTTCAGTTCTGGACTGGCAGGGGCAGCCACGGGGACGGTGAGGTCACAGCCAAGGCTCTGGAGAAGCAAAGTTCTAGCAGACAGCTCCTTGAGCATCAGGCAAATGCTCAGGCAGAGCCAGGCTGTTTAAGAAGGCTGGGTTAGCAGGATGGGGTATCTGCTTGGATGGGGACAGAGAGGGGAAAGGGGAATGGAAAAGAGGACGAAAAGGAAGGAGACAGAGGAGCAGAAAGATCAGGGGCACAGGCAGGCGCAGCTAACAGAGAAGGGTAAAGTGACCTGGGAGGAAGGAAGAAAACGGGGGTAAATTTTGCACAAATCCACCTGTTTTAGAAAGGAACCCAAATATGTGACTGAGGAAAACCCTGGAAAAACACTTAATGTTTTTGGCTCTGCCATTTAACCTCTAAATAAAGGGCAGAGCCAGGCAGCCTAGAGGCCCTCTCTCCCCTGAAATAATTTGGTTGTGGTGGCAGAACTCGGACTTTGTAACTCCTTCCCCTACTTCAGTCCACAGATGTAACAGCCCCGGAGAGAGGCCAGACAGTGGTGCTGGGGGAGACGAGAAGTGCTCAGATCCAGACCTTGTGGGTGGGCAGTTTTGCCTTCTCTTAGATGATGCGTGATTGTGGAACCTCCTTGACTATTCAACCCAACTCGAGTTGGTGCTTATCATTCGTTCATTCACTCATCAATCACCGTGATTATTCAGCAGTGAATACCATGTGTTTAGCAGTACTCCATCTAGCATGTGGAGGAAGAATAGATAAAAGCGTCAGTGTTTATCAAGCAGTCTGATCAGTAGTGTGACAGAGGCACATGCTGGACAAGGGTTATTGGAGCTCAGAGGAGGACTCCCAGAGAGGGTGACTAGTGACCTGGGTCTTTAAGGACAAGCAGGAATTTCCCAGTGCAAAAAGGATTGCAGGGATGTGGGGAGGGGGTTCTTGAAACAGAGAGTTGATCTCGTGCAAAGCTCAAGGCACGAGAAATTGTGGCACGTTCAAGGGATTGGCTAATTCTGGGTGGCTGGAGGGTGGGGCAGAGAGGGATTGTGTATACGTGGGGAGGTGTGGGTGTAAGGGTACGTGCATGTCTTGTGGGGCAGATAGACCTGGGGTGGCAGTTGGGAGCAGAATGCCCAAGAGGGTGGGATTGGAGGCCAGAGGAGAGGTCGAGTCCAGATGATCACAGGGTAGTTCAGCTTTGTTCTGTGCACTCTGGGAGCTTCCGGAGGATTTTAAGCAGGGGAGTGATGAGGCCACATTTCTTTATTGATTATTTCTTTGTGTCCAGTAATACAGGTATTTAAAGAGGTATAATAGGGCTGTTTCTTGCTTTTGTGGAGTTTAAGGTTTGATTGAATCAGCAGGTATGCTCTGCACCCTTCTCCTCCGCCTCCCCGGGCCTGTCCACCATTGGCAATATGCATGTGCTCAGCCCACGAGCCCAAGGCCATAACGTCCTGCTGGATTTCTCCTGTGCCTCCCCAGAGCGTAGACCTGGTCCCCCACCCCTTGTCACTGGCTGGAGGTCTGCTGTGAAGGGCCAGACCCCACCCCAAACCCCAGCCGAAGGGCTCCTGACTCCTCAGTGTTTGTCCTGCAGCCACCCGTGGTCAGTTAACCAGAAATGATGGTCGCCTGGACCACCTCGAGCAGGTGTGCAGGGGCATCTCAGAGGTCCCAGTTAGTCCTCCTATGCCCCAGGATCAGTCTTGGCCTTCTTCCCCCTTTTGGGAGCTTTCTAGAGCCCGGCATACTCCTGCATGAACTATCCCTTCTCTTCCAGCACATAATTCGTCACAGACTGGACTAGGAGGCGTTGAGAGAAAACAAAGGTGTAAGGAATTGTCACAGAACATTAGGTGGAGAAGAGCCACAGGGTGCAGGTGTTTAGAGACGAGGAGAGTGTTGGCTAGATAAGGAGACCAGCCAATTCCCTTAAACATTCAGCCAAGACCATCTCCCAGCATCCTTGCGTCTGCCGTTTGCATTCTTCCTGCTGGCGCCCAGAACCTGCTCTGCACGTGTCGTACCTCTGTCTGTGCTCCAGCACTCTGCCTGGCTGGCTCCTGCCCTTGGTCATTGCCTCCTGAGTGGGGTGAGGGGCTGGTTTAGGGGCTCCCTCTGCCCCAGGGCTAGCCTGTCCTGTGTGTGAATCTCCCACCCCTGAAGGGTCCTTCAGCACATGCATGCCTCTTGTTAATGGCTTCCCCTCTGGGGCCCGACCCAAAGTAGGTGCTTCGTGATTGTTGGGATGAAGTGATGGGAAAATAGTTCGTCTTCTGAACTTTGAGGAATACCAGTTGTCTTGAGTCACTTCCTTTGTGAAGCGTCAGAGAGAAGTAGATCCACTTGAAGCAAAATTGTACGGGAAATAAAGTTTGTCTTCAGCGATGGCCCCCGATCCCCTATTTGGGTGGGCTTTCCCTTCTCTTCATCTGTCCTTGTTTCCACTAATGGCTTTTAGGTCTGATTCCCACCTGTCAAGTTATCTTACCAGACAGCATAATTTATAAACACCATTAGGAAAGGGCCTTGCTTCAGGTAGGAGGGTAAATTACGAGTCATGGATCTTTAGGATGTATTGGATCACCTCATCACACCTCCCCCTGCCTGGGAGCAGGCTGGTCAGGGCAGACCGTGGACATGGCCTGTGGGCTCTCTGATGGCCAACACTGCTGTTTCTCAGTGCCTGCTCAGGGCTATGCACAGGCTGAACAGGTGCAAGGTGGGCCATGAAGGTTTTTGAATGAATGAATGGAGATTCTATTTTTTTAATGAGCAAATGGAGAGTTCTCTACTCCCTCCTGTATTTTAACTGCAGCCAAATTGGAGTTCTTATTTTTTCTTCTCAAAAATGTAAATGCCTGAGATTCTTCTCATTCTGGAATGACATTTTCCTTCTCCTGGGATTGGAAAAAAGGTGATCCATCCAGAAGTACTCACAGATTTTCTTGGAAACCCCATAGGGGATAACTGATGCTAATTTATGCATTTTTACAGGCAACTAACTCCATACCCTAGTGAGCTACATAGCCTTGTAAGTTCAAAGTTAACCTTCCAACAATAGGAGCAGAATTTTAATTGAAAAAGGTAGGGCAGGCATCTGGCAGATGTGGTTTGTTTCCGGGGTATTCTATTAAGGAGTCATTGAAATGGCTCTGTAGCTGTTGTAACAGATTCTTATTTAAATGAGATTTCACTTCTTTTTTTTTAATAAAGAGAAAATCGTCTGCATTTGCAGTGTTTTTCAATGAACTGAGACTTCTTTCTTTTTTTAAAAAATCATAATTGATTTATTTTGTAAAGCAATGTTGTCTAACATTCACAGGCTCATTTGAATAAATTATTCATCAGCATGTTTTCCTGGTGGCGCACCATCCCGTGCCTGCCTATAGCCCCACTGGCTCCCTTCTTGCGACAGGAACAGGGTGCAGTCATGGGAACAACACGAATCAACAGCTGGGGCAAGTTGCTCTTAACTAAAGCCACAAGGACTAGGTTATAACTAAGGACACTTCATGGCTCCCATTTCTAATGGGGGTGGGCAGGGTGGAGTCAGGAGGGGTCCTGCTAATGTACTTGTCACGTGCTATTCTCCTAAGGTGTGCTCCATGCCATCAGGTGCCTTGTGAGGGCAGGCCCATCAAGTGCATACACAAAGGACAGCATATTTATTGATTTCTTTAGGTAGATGAAATAATTTCTCTGGGTGACTTAGTCCGTTTAGACTGCTATAACAGAATACTACAGACTGGGCGGCTTAAACAACAGAAATGTATTTCTCACAGCCTTGGAGGCTGGAAGTCCAAGATCAAGGGACGGGCAGATTGGGTGTCTGGTGAGAACCTGCTTCCTGGTTCATAGACGGCCGTCTTCCCACTGTGTCCTCACATGGCAGAAGCAATGAGGGAGCTCTCTGGGGTCTCTTCATAAGGGCACTAATGCCATTCACGAGGGCTCCACCCTCATGACCTAGTGATTTCCCAGGGGCTCCACCTCCTACTACCAGCACACTGGGGATTAGGGCTTCAGCATATGAATTTTGAAGGGACACAGACATTCAGACCTTAGCACCGGGTCCTACTTTTCTGATCCAGAATGTAGATTCAAAGCTGATCACATGTGAAAAGTGCAAGGATCTTAGAGAGATTAGTCAGAGAGTGAAAGTTACCATAAATACTGCCCCCACCGCCGGCTGGGATCAGGAGGGCTCTCTGGGGCCATGTTGTCCGCCCCCTGCCTCTGGTCCTCTCATCAGCGTCATCAGGATGTAGGAGGCACAGGAAGCACCCCTGTCTGGGGAGTGAGCTGCCTGCCCCTCCTCAGCCTGTGCATTTCCGGGAGCAGCGTTCTCTGGCTGGTGGCAGTGGGACCTTCTCTGAGAGCTGCGAGCTCTAGAGGGCTGCCTGGGGAAGGGCTCCGGGGCTCGCCCTCACACCAGCCGTTGCTTCAAGGAGGCTGTGACTTCTGGTGTTTTCCCAAGTGAGCGGGGAAGGGCGCCTTCTCTCCTTCCCACTGAAGAAAAGGCTGGAAAGCCCCGAGGGCCCCTCAGGCAGAGCCCTCTCCATAACAGCTGTCAATTGCCAGAGCAACCCAAGATCCATATATTCCCCACAGGGCTCTTTGATTATTTTTTTAAATATGAATAGAACTAATTAAATATAGAGGTGTGCTCCAGCTCTAATCTGCAGCTTCTCATCTTTCCTCGCCTCTCTGCTTCTTCCCGCGGGGCCTAGTGTGTATTGTCAGAGTGTCAAGTGAGGAGGGAAGGAGAAAACCAGGGGAGATAACGCAGAATTGGTATGCTGGGCAAAGGCTGTGGACACAAGGGACTTCTTTTAATCCAGTCCATTAATCAGTTTCTCCGTAGAAATTGAATTAACTGTCTTTCATCAACATCACATCCCAGGACTTGCAAGCACTGTGCACACAGGAATGTGAATGCAGCAGGGCGTGTGTCTCCCTTCCCACGTCGGTGAACATGTGGGCTCTCGTGCTTTTGGTCCAGTGCACAGAGAGCCAGGGGCCTGAAAGTCAAAGGGGCTGGCCCTGACCGTGGGCTCCAGGGCAGCCACCAAGGCAATCTGCCCCTTTGTTTTGCTTGCCCGCAGCCACTGGAAACACTTTCTCCTCCTGTCCTGCCTTTAACCCAAACACATCCACCACTGAATATCAGTCTCATTGTAATATATTTTCTTTGGGCTTGAGTTGTACAAGACACAACCGGCCAGCTCCCTGCTGCCCCCAGCTGCGTCCATCACCCCCGCTAAGACAAGGCTCTGTCTCTGGGTCAGCGGGCTCTGCCTTGCACTGGGAATTTATCAATGCAGGTAGGAAAGGATCTCTCTGAGTCTTTGAGAGAAAAATTCGGACATTACTATATGTGTATTGAGATGCAGCCCCAGAGAGAGGTCAACAGCAGGAGGTGTTCCACAGAGATTTGGTATTTCATTCATTTAATCAGTTAATAGATATTTATTGGCTGTCTGTGGGGTTCCAGGATCTGTGCTAGGTCTCAAGGGCATAAAGATAAAAAAAAAAAAAAAAAAAAATGCAGTCCCTGCCCTGATAATCTACTAGGGGGAGACTGGCACAATAAGAATTCACATTACTGTATAATACATACGAAAATAAAATTTTGTAGTCTGTGGTGTTAGGATGGAGAGAGAAGAAAAGGGAGTGATTATCCGGCCTGATGAGGCCAGGAAAGGCCCCATAAAAGAGGTAGGTTCTGGAAAGACAAACAAACCATTTGCTGAAAGGAGAGAGGGATTGGAAGCAGATTCCAATTCCATTCCATTCTCCATAAAACAATCAGATAAAAATATGATCAAGCCGTTCCCAAGCTTACACCCCCAGTGGCGTTTCATTGCCTTCAGAATGACATTAAACATGCTTTACCAGGGAGACCTCTGCAGCCACATCTAGGATGTGCTCCCTGACCCTCACCCCAGGGAAGGCTGGCATGGCTTCACTAAGCCTGGTCCAGCCTCAAAGGCTTCATGCCTGCTGTTTCCTCTGACCAGAAGACTTGCCCCTTGCACCTACTATGCCTGCCCCTGCTGTTCCTGGTGAAGTCATACTCATTCCCTGGCCCCCAGGACACGTTAGGCCCTCCCGTTACATCGCAGAGATGCAACAGCCTGCGCTGCTTCTCCTAGCAATGATCACAGCCGTAATTACTGTTTAAAACCCATCTCCCTCTCCAGACTGTAAGTGCCAAGACAAGAGGGCCTGTGTCTGTCCTGATCAGTTTGATAACGTCAGGGCCAGGCCCATAGTGGAAGCTTAACAAATGCTGCATGAATCTTTGCCGAGTGAGCGAGGGAATGGCTGGTGCTTGAAGAGGCTTATGTAAGGGAAATGGTGAATGCGGCCAGCAAGTAGCTTGCTCAGTGCTGGAGTGAGCAGCTCTGCCATGTGGGATTGCATGAGATTGCGTGTCAAGCTAAGGAGTTTGGACTTTGTCCCGTAGGCAAAAGGAAACATGGAAGGCTTATGAGCGAGAGAGTGACTTAATCCGATCTGTGTTTTAGAAATATAACTCTAGGGCGATTGATTCCCAGTAACTCTCCGGAGGAGTGGCTCTTACTGGATCTCCCAGATTCTTCCTCTTCCAGTTAAGCAAAGGTAAGGAAACAAGTTTGGGGTTTCAGGGGTGGGCAGGTTCCTAGCTTGATGAGGTATGTCTTCTGCTTGTCCCTTCCCTCCAGGCCACTCCACTCACACCTGAGATGCCCTGTGACCCAGTGTGTTTTTGAGGCACACTGGAGTCCTGCCGCTGCTGTCTCCCGCATGGGCTCTGTGCCCTCCTGCCTCCAGGCTGTTCCTTATGCTGTTCCCTCTGCCCGGAGCGTCCTCCCTCCATCTCTGCCTCGCCCAATCCCGCCTGGCCTTCTCAGCCTGGTTTAAGGCCCAGTCCCTCTGTGGAGCTTCCCTGACTGCTGCAGGCCACCTTGCTCTGTGGGACTCAGGAAGTGCTCGTGTTCTCCACCCTTCAAAGACTCGTGGAGCCATAGAAGCAGGCTTTGGAGGTCATTTGGGCCCACTTCCTCTCTCAACAGGAGGGAAAAATGAGGAGGAGGGGCTCGTTAGGATCCTACAGCTAGGGAGCGGGGAGACCAGGACCATGCTGCAGACTGCCTGACGAGCGCATTGCCTTTTCCCCTGCACAGCACCGCCCAACTGGGCCCTTGATTGTTATTTAACTTTTCAGCACATGACCAGTTTCTCCAACAAAATCATGAGCTCCTGGGAGACCTGGACCGTGGAGCATCTCATTTATCTGAGTATGAATGTCTGGCACACAGTAGTTATTCAGTTAATATCGTTGATGTGAGACATTGCAGATGGGAAATATTCCTTTGCTCTCCATTAGCTTCTGCTCTGTTCACTAGGGCCGTGATGGCCTGGGGAAGAGACCATGGATGTGGAAGCATGAGGTGAGAAGCAGAGCGGAGGCCTGATTGTTGACAGTGTGCCTTTAGGTCTCTGCGAAGGCGGGTCTGGAGCATCATCTGGGACTATCTCAAGGTCATTAGAAGGTGGGGGTCTGTGCTGGTTTTCCTCCACTGCCAACCCCTCCTCCTACCCGATCCACTCTCTGTCTTTCTCTGCCTGCTCTGTCTGGGAGGCTGACTTCCCCTGTAGGGCATCGCCTGGACTCCCCTGCTGTCTGGCTTCTGTAGACTCAGCCAGTGGAGAGAGAAGGCGTGGCAGATCAGGGTATTTATTTCCCTGGCTCCATCTCTCTCTGCCTGCGTGCACGTCTGTCGTGGCTACATTCCTACAGACAGCTCCGGCCAGGCGGCTGCTTTCTCATGTTCTAGCTCTCACCTGGTTCAGGTCACATGGCCCTTCCCCGGGCCCCCTCAGGTCCCACGGCAATGCTGGCTTCCTGCTGTTGCTGGTCCCACGTGCCTTCCGTCCCTTGTTGAGCCCCATGCCCTCTAATAGGCCCTCTATCAAATACTCCTTTGAGTGTGCCGTCTGTTCTGCTGGTATTTGGCCTACAAGAGGTCTTAAGGAAATTCACAGAACCAGACTGGTGGTGAGGAAGATAGTGTGGGACCAAGTATTTTCAGCGGTGATGCCAGATGTTGAGGAACACCTGGGCGTGCACAGTGTCATTGAGACTGCCCCTGGGGTTGAACATGGGGGAGAGTGTGGGACAGAAGAGAACCTCCCATTCTCCCCATTCTCAGCTGGCTCTGTTGGGGTCACCTGCCTTTTTTTGATATTATTTCATTAAAGACACAATCATTTAAAAAATGAGTAAGATGTTGTCACTACCCTCCAAGGAGCTCACAGTGTCATGGGAATGAGAGACACATGACCAAATTCCATTGGGGGGTGGATGAAGGAGACGAGGTGGGGATGTCAGGTGTGGTTGGGTGTGGAAGCCACAGGCTGCATGCCTCCAGACTGGAATGCACCCTCAGCAGAAAGAACTCTGGCTTCGGAGGACAAGAATGTGCTTAGGGTCTGGAGTCCTTAACTACCCTCTGAATCTTGTTGGTGAATTGGGAAAAGGAACACCTTGCTCGCAGGCTCCCTGCAAGACCTGAGTGAGAGGCTATGTGCACAGTGCTAGGGCCAGGGGCTCCTCAACGAGGGGCCACCACTAGCAGGGTGTCTGCAGCCTTGAAGTCCCAGGGTGACCAGGGTGGGAGGACCTGTCACAAAGGAGTTGGTGTATAAACATTTGATGAATGAATGAGTGAGTAAGTGAATGAAAGAAGAGAAGAGAGTAGCAGCTGCCCTGTGGGTGGGAGTGGGCTCCACGGTGGAGGCCAGGAGGTCTGACCCCAGCCTATGAGGGGGCACCCCCCCACCCCCTGCCCATAGTGGGTGCTCTTTAGCACAAGTGAGATGGAGGGAAGGCAGGCCAGAGCAGAGTGGCTTATATTAGCTGCTGATTCTTGGGTATTCAAGCTCAGACCTTTGATATAAACTCAAAACCACCAGTTTATTTATTTCATTTAGTAAGGAACTAAGACAATGGAGGAAGGAAAATACCAATTTTGTTAGAAATGTAACTTTTTTTCCCTTTCCTTATTCCTCCTTTAAAAACCCTGGGCAACTAACCTAGTTTTCCATTCCCTTTGAACTCAGCTAAGGCGGATCTTCTTCAACGCAGAGTTGTAACATCCAGGTTCTTCACCTTTTGTGGGTCAGGGTGACTCTTCTAGTTACTGAAAAAGAAGAGGAGCTACAAGCACCATCTTTTTAAGCTGCCCAGAGCTCTCCTGGAATTTTCTTTTTTAGCTTCCTTGCTAGCCCTAAGTGCTTCAGCCATGGTGGTTGGCCGGGATAGTGTGGCGCAGGAGATGTTTACTATTCGATTTTCCATTAAATGACTTTTAGAAGGGGGATGGGTGGAACAGACAGTTCTGCACAGTGTCTTCACATTACCAGGTCCCTGGGGGGTGAGGGTGGAGGTGTTACCTGTCTTTCAAATATAGTGGAAAGAACACCTGAGCAAGAGTCAGGGACCAGTTCATGAATAGTGTGATCTTGGATAAGTCACAGACTTCCTCTGGAAAGGTCCCTTATGGCCCTTTGGTTCTCTGATGGCTCTGCAATTGTGATGTGGGATCCTCCTTTCTCCTGAATAGCTCTAATATATCCTTGCTGTGCCGTCCCTGCAGGAAGCAGGGCTGGGTGAACACACAGCGGGATGAGTGGTCTTCTCCCAGTGTGCTTTGAGCTATTCTGAATGGCTAATCTGCTCCCAAATCTCTCCTGGACTGGTGTGCTTCTAGCTTGAAATTTCATCATTAGAAAGTCATTCCTTTGAGTTGGACATTACTGAATTCAGGAGTCTCTAGTTAAAATGAATTTTGGCACTAGTTATTTGGGAAGTTTAGTTTATCAGACAACTTTCCAAAGGGGCAGCTGGCTGAGAACACAGCAAATCAGGTAGACAGATTCTGAAGGAACTGGGGCTGGGCAAGTCTGGAGGGCTGGCGGGGCAGGCAGGCCTAGGTGAGGTTTCCCGGCAAGACCCCTATTCTTGCAAATGAGCAACCTGGGCCATCATCCCGACTGTGCTGAGCCTGGGGGGCCCTGCTTGCCTTCCTCCAGGAGGAAGTTTAGCTCAACATTCAACTTCATTCCCCTCTCCCCAGCCCCCCCTTCCATCCCCTATTTCTGGGACCCTAAACTCAAGAGCAGGACCTTGGGGAGCCCTGGAGCCCAGCTCAGCTTTATGTGCTTCTCGCCCCTCCCCATCCGCAGGCGCCTCCCCAGCTCCCTCCCTGAGCGCAGAGGTGTTTCAACTACTGCTGGCAGCCAAGGGCTCAGGTGTGTTCCTTCTGTCCTCTAATGCGGGGCTCTTAGAGATGGCTATTACACATTTTAACAAATAACAGGAGCACCGAGGCAAGGACTTTTACCACAATATGAACACTGTCATTTCAACCTTTTAGGGCAACCAATCAGTGGAATCAAATTCAACAGCGAGGATGCAGAGTTGAGTTGAGCGGTGAGCTGCTTCTGCCTGGGTGGAGGCATGTTCTGCCAAGACTCGGACTGGAACACGCCCCTCCCGGGGCTGGGTGCTGGTAGGAACACAGACGGCCATTCCCGGAGCCGCCCCAGTGAACAAGCCCTGGAGGGCGAGCGCTGTCTCCTCACTCACTCACGCATCGGTGTGGGTGAGTGCTTACTGCCGAGCCTCGCGGAGCGCTGGGGAAGCCTCGGCCACCACCACCCAGTCCGCCCTCGGGACGCCTGCCACTGGCGGACACTCACTGCCTGTGTACCAGGCGCTCTGCGAAGCGCTTTACGCAGACGGTTACAATTCATGCTCAGAACAGCTCTACGACAGAGGTGCTCTCCTTAGTCCCTTTTTACGTAGAAACTGAGGCTTAGAGAGGGCACCCTGCCCAAGGGTACCAAGGTGAAAGCAGGAGAGCAGGGGTCTCCAACTCAGAGCCTGCGCCCAGGGCCGCGCCGCAGGGGGCCTCTCCACCGCCTCCGCAGAGGCTGGCGCGGGGGAAGAACAAAAACCGCTGTGACACACGTGGGAGGTGCTGTCAGAGAGCGTGTCCCAAGGTCCATTCCGTCAACAGATTCTTCTCGGGAGTGACAGGCTGCATGCTGGAGCTGTGCGGGTCATGGGGGTGAGCCCAAAGAATTTAAACCCGCAGTCAGTCCCTGCTTTCATGGCGAGTCTAGTGCAGGCGCGGAGGGCAGATGTTAAAGAAAGAGGCACACAAATAAATGCCAACTTACCGCTGAGGAGCGAGTCAGGGACTTCCTGACGGACCCAAGGCTTCAGAGAGCAGGGCGCGTTGGACCTGGTCTGAAGAGCGGGCGCTCGGGTGGAGAGGAGAGGACGTCCGGGCTCTCGGCCTCTCGGCGGGGACGAGCGGCAGGCGCTTAAGGACGGAGGACAGTTCCGGTGGGCCTGGCTGGAGCAGGGCACGTGGAGGGGAGAGGCCGGAGAGCTAGGCTGGGATGAACTTGTGAAGGGCCCTTCTGCCAGGTGAGGAGCCACGCGAGCTTCATCACACAGGCTCACACGGGTTGGGGTTGAGGATGGGCTGGGCTGAGGAAGGGGCGCCGCGTGTTGAAGTTTGGGGAGGAGGAAGTTCCAACTTAACCTCTTCACGTTGCACTTGTGCTCAATTGAAAAGATCCTTTTGTGCTCAATTCAAAGACAAGAGGCACTGTGGGGAGGAGTGAGGATTGGGGCTGGAAGGAGGTTAGACACCAAGTAGTTAAACTCGTGTATTTTACAGAGGAGGAAGTTGAGGGCTCCAGAGGGAGTGATTTTACCGGGAACCAGGGACCACGATGAGGCACCGCACTTGTTTCTCTTGGTGAGTCCACTGCCTCTTCTAATCCGTTTATGCACCCATGGAATACTTCCTGAACATTCACCATGCTCCCTGCACGTTTGAGCACGGGCTTCTCTCGAGTCAGGGATTTCCGAGTGATTGCAATAGGTCCTAGGCCAGAGGGAAGCCTTTTATGGTAATGCTCCAGGCTCGCATTTCCTATTTTTGGAGGCTTTCCACTTGTGTGTCCTGGTGGCATCTCAAGACTCAGCGTCCCCAAATCAGACTCATTATCTTCACCCTCAAATTTAGTCGGCTTCCTTGTTTCCTATTTCTAGGAAAGGAGCCACAGCCTTTCCAGTTCCCCAGTCTAAACTCTCAAGAGACGGCACGTAGAACGTGACACTAGAGCCTCATTTAATAACGGATAAGAGTAGATGGTTGTTCTAAGAACGTGCGTGTTGGATATGTATAGTAATGATGGTGTGGCCCCAGCAGGAAATGAGAACGAGGCTGGGAAGGAAGAGTTTGTTATTCTTACAAGTCCTGCAGGGCCCCAGGGGAAGTGCAGGATTTGGTCCTGAAGCAGAAGACAGGAGTGAGGGGAAAGGCTGAGCCAGAGCCTTTCCTGGGGTTTCCATGGGAAAGGCAGGTAGGGCAGAGTAACCAGCTGAGGATTATCTAGTTTGAATCTTTCTAGCCGGCTCTGGGCTCTGGGGCTGGGCCCTAGCTGCTGGCTTTGGGCCCTGGGGTGATTTAGGGCAGGGGAATATTGGCTTGGTCTGTCAGATAGGGAAGTGAGTTGGCGGTGTGGACTCATATGAAAGACGTGCTCCCAACAAGTCTTTACAATCTCTAAGAATTGGCCAGCCCTGGGATGGGAAGTCTCTCCCTGCCAGCAGGCATTTTAAGATGTCAAAACATCATAAAATACAGAAAAAAAGCCGTGATTAATACAGTGGTTCTTCCTTTCCCCTTATTCCCCACACCCAAGGTCTGGTCAGTTAGTATCCTCTGCTCTCACACTCTCTGATATTGGCAGTCCTTTTGAGAACTCACCTTCTTCCCTGCAGAGTTAGTGATGTGTGTCCTAAGGAGATCTGGCCAGAGGGAGAAGGCTTGGGCTGCGTTTGTTCCGTGCTGGCCCTTTAAGGTGCTATATCTCATTTTTCCTCCAGCCCTCCTGCTTTCAGATTATTTCCTTCTTTCAGTGTTTCTAAGCCATCTTCAGAATGCAATGCCAAGGCCTTCCTGGAAGTTCCTGGTGCTTTGGATCCTCTACACTCCGACCCCACAGCCCATCCAGGCTCATCTCCCAAACTCCCTCTCCTCAAACAGCACTTATTGGTAGTCCTGCCACCTAGAAGGTCTTCTGTTGCCCGTGTCCAGCTATTCAAATGCTGGCCCTGCTTAGAGGCCCAGTTTACATTCACACAGTGTATTCCAGTCCCCTAAGCAGAAATAAATAACCCCATCCCCTGTGCCCCCACGGTGCCCCCTGTTGGTCTGTCTTACATTTTATGATGATTTCCTTGGGATAGGGCAAGGGCAGCATGATGTTGGCTGGGAAAACGGCCCCATTCGTCTCTGTTTCTAGTCTCCCGAGTCCCCCTCCATACTGGGGGCCAGCTGGGGCTGGCAGTGTGTCCAGGTGAGGTGCCACAAGCCTGGACCAGTCCTTTTTTCTCCCCTTTGGGGCACTCTCTGACCCTCTATCCCCTGCATAGGGTTGAAGCACTACTCTGAGTAGCTCCAGGACTCGCATACCTACGGGGCTTCCTGGGGCCCTGTGGCTGGGTGCCAGAAGGGCACCCTGGTGAGTGGGTCTCTCCCACTGGCCTGCATGGTGTTTCTTTCTTGAGATTGTGTGATTTGGGCCACTGACTTCAGGTAACTCTCCTGCATGTCAGACATGAGTTCTGGGCTCTGGGCTACCTGTGGTCCATCACCAAGCCTTGGGCTTGAACCGCATGTGTGGGCCTGTGCACTGACTCTTGCCTGAACATATTCTGCTAGTGGTGCTGCCTCTGGTCTACAGCAGCCAGGAATGATGGGGGTGGTGGAAGTTATCTTTTACACTGTGCACTCCTGCTGCTGGCACTCGAGGTGGTCCCCTTGGTGCCATGTGTCAGGCATTCCTCCGGGGATGACTCAAGACCTGTGCTTCACAGCATTAATGGCCCTTCTGAAGATGTTCTCTCTTGCCCTGATCAATGTGCTGACACCGTGCTCTGTCAGGTTGGTCTTAAGCCAGGCCTAACGAGCAACACACGTTTATTGTGTGAAGGAGACCTCTTTTCTCACCACGCCCACGGACCCTTGCCTGTCCTTGTCCAAGTGTTAATATAGGCAGGCAGGTGTACCGTAAACCCTGCAAAAGATCAAGAGATCACATACTAGAAATTTAGTAATGATGGCTTCTCAAGGTCAAGAGAAGATATAGTTGGAAGCTGTGTTGTTTTGCATTTATGCTATAAAATGCCAAACAATAAATCTAACATGACCAGAAGATGAACTAACATTTACAGTTTCCTGTGTGCTCTGAATGGACTTGCATCTGTGATCAGCATCAGTGAAGTGCTGCAACAGTGTTGAAGGTTATTGGAAGCCAGTCTTCACGGTGGCATGTGGATGATGCGGTGCCGTATGCAGTGATGCAACCAGCATTAAATACAGATTTTAGGGACCTGCAGGAGCAAGAAAATCTTTATTATTTCAATGCAAACAAGTTCCAAAGAACTGCAGCACATTGTGAGTAAATAACAACGTTGCTATCTTTTTCTTAAGGTGGGAGATATAAAATTAGCCAGGGGTGGCACATTTGATAATAAAGAACATGAGGAGCTGGTTTCTAGACCTGAAAAGGAAGATACCCTGTCTGGACTTTATGAAGAGTCTTTTTTTTAAAGACTTTTCTAGAGCAGTTTTAGGTTTATAATAAAATTGAGAGGAAGATACAAAGAGATTTCCCACATGCCCGCTGCCCCCACACATGCATAGTCTCCCCATCATCAACATCCCTACCAGAGTGGTACGTTTGTTACAAAGGATGAACCTGCATTGAGCTCATAAATCACCCAAAGTCCGTAGTTTACATTAGGGCTCACTCTTGGTGTTGACCATTCTGTGGATTTGGACAAGTGTATAATTCTTCAGAAAGATTCTTTCTGAAGAATCTTCATGCTTACTAATTGGGCAATAAAGAAACGCCCGTTATTCACAATCAGGAGTTGGCAAATGGCAACCTGTGCCCACCCAGGGCAAACCTGGCCACCTGGCTTGTTTGCATATTTTCTCTGGCTGCTTTCTGTGCTATAAGAACAGAGCTGAGGGTTAGCCGCAGAGACCATGTGGTCCCCAACCCAAAAAAATATTTATCATCTGGCCCCTGTCCTAAATCTTTTTGTTTTTTTGTTGAGCAAGATTTGTCCTGAGCTAACATCTGTGCCAGTCTTCCTCTACTTCGTATGTGGGTCGCTGCCTCAGCATGGCTGAGGAGTGGAGTAGGCCTGTGCCCGGGACCCGAACCCGTAAACCCGGGCCGTGGAAGCAGAGTGTGCTGAACTCAGCCACTACCCATGGGGCCAGCTCCAACCCCTGTCCTAGATCTTCATCAGTAAATCGCTATACCTCACGCAGATCCGTGGGTTATTTTTTAACTTTTATTTTGAAGCAATTTCAAACTTAGAGGAAAAACAGTGCATGTATAGTACAGACAGCTCTCATATATTTGTCACAGAGAAACCCCTTTCGAGTTTCTCTGCTTGTCCCAGTAATGTCCTTTATAGCAGGATCCAGTCCAGGGTCGTGAGTTGCACCCGCTGCCACGTCTGGCTCCACTCCTGTCGTCGGGGACAGTTTCTCAGTCCCGCCTGCGCTTCCACGCCTCTGACATTGATGTTAGCTTTGATTTTGTAATGATTATAGAGCCGCAGGGAGTTTAAAAATAGTACATACAGAAAGGGCCCATGTGCCTTTTGCCCAGTTTCCACTACTATTAGTCAGGGTTCTCCAGAGAAACAGAATCATTAGGGTGTGAAAATATATAGAAAGAGATTTATTATAAGAAATTGGCTTATGCAATTATGGAGGCTGGGGAGTCCCAAATCTGTGGTATGGGCTGGCAGGCTCGAGACCTGGGAGAGCCGCTGGTGCAGGTGAAGTCCGAAGGCAGTCTGCTGGAGAATTTCCTCTGCTTTGTTGGGAGGCTGATCTTTTTATTCTATTCAGGCCTTCAACTGATTGGATAAGGCCCACCCACATTATGGAGGGCAATCTACTTATTCAAAGTTCACCTATTTAAATGTTAATCTAATCCAAAAACACTCTCCAGGTTGACACATAAAATTAACCATCACACCTCCCATGGTAACCACTTACATAGCTGTAGTATAATATCAAACCAGGAAATTGGCATTAGTTCCATGAATGTTATAGCACATTTTAAAATAAAAGTTTTTTTATACAGACAGGACTCCACAAGAAAACATTTGCCCAGGGTATCCCTGCGTGTAGTTTTCAAAATTGGCTCCAGGTGCCATAGGGGTTCAATGACAGTAACCTGGAGGCCGCCCCTGGATGGGGGCAAGATCAGTGGGCGAGTTCCAGGCCCTGCCCCCTGGACGGACTGGTTGCTCTTTCGTGTGCTACTATCGAGTGTCGCTTGGAGGAGAGGCTTCACTGCTAAAGCCCTTTGGATGCCACTGCTCTCGGCCATCTTTAGGCCACCCCTGCTTATATATCTCTTACCAGACTCTGCTCCAGACCTCCTCCTGTCCTGGCCTCCTGCTCCAAGCACTTGCCTCTGACCTCCCACCAGGTTCGATCTTTCTCACATGCTTTTAGCATCTCAGGCCTTGGTCGCCTGGACTTTTTCCCCCTTTCCATCTTCCTCTGACCTGCAGGTGTCCTGTTGCCTTAGATGAGATCTTTCTGATTCATTCCTTAGCCAGAGGGAGCCCCATTCCCTGCTCTGGCCATTGATCACCTTTCTTGAGAAGTAGGTGGTAGGCCAAATGCTCTCTCTTATGGAAAATTACCTCTCTATAAAAAATATCTCCAATAGACATCAGATATGCTGACATGTGACAGGATCACAATCATAGTGGGGTATTTTGATCAAGTAGATTAAATGACAAGAATTTAGAAAGCATGAATAATATATAAATACATTTGTTTTTAATGGTTTGTTTTTTATTTTGTGAGGCAGATTGGCCTTGAGCTAACATCTGTTGCCAATCCTCCTCTTTTTGCTGAGGAAGATTGGCCCTGAGCTAACATCTGTGCTCATCTTCCTCCATTATGTATATAGGATGCCACCACAGGATGGCTTGATGAGTGGTGCGTATGTCTGTGCCTGGGATCCGAACCCACGAAGCCCTGGCCGCCAAAGCGGAGTGCGTGAAATTAACCACTACACCACTGGCTGGCCCCTAAATAACTTTGTTTTAATAAGCATTATGAAATTTTGTACTCAAAAGTTTTTTTAATCATGGCTTTGTTAAATAGATTATGTACTGTTTGCTTTTATCATCTACACTGATTTGATAGAGTTAACATCCAGCTTTTAATTAAAGTATTCGATACCTTAAAGCTAATTATATATTAATTACTTATATATAAAGCTAATTATATATTAATATATAAAATATATTAAATAATTTCTTATTATTTAAGGTCAAAACCAACATAAAAACTCCCAACATAAAAACTCTGACCTCCCTAATGAGGTGGGGCTTCTCTTTCCCTCGTCTCTCCTCTCTTTCTACTCTTTGTTACTTTAATCTCTGTTTGTCTTTTTTCATCAATTTTATAATCACACTTAAAGCGAATTATTTAGACCAATTTCTACTTAGTTTTGATGTGCATCACCAGGCCTTTTGAGTATTCCCTGAACCCCTCTATAACTTCCCTATTATTGATTCCAGTGATCTGGATAGTGTTTTAAATAAATATTTTTGAGAAGGGGAACTCAGGTACTCAAGTGTATTTTCTAAGCTTAGACTATTTAAAGACTGATGTCTTTGTTTGTAAAATAATTGACTCTCATCTTTTTTCCTCTATAGATTTTTTTTTTCTGGTTAGAGATTGTTATCAAGTCTATCCTTTAAACATTGATTTTTCTACAGTACTGAATTAAGTGTGGAATATGATTTAGTTATTATGTTTCTTCATGCAGTTTCTAATGATTTCATCTAAAATTGGCAAAGCCTTCCCACATTTTAATTTCAAACATGAAAAAGGTATTTTCTGTACTTTTCTTCTGTTCCCTAGAGTGAATCTGCTTTGTAAGAAGGATTCTTCTCTGACAACTGAACACATGCTCTCCTGTGCTGCAGGTGTTGGTGAAGGTTTCATGTTCACTCAGTGATTCACTTAACAAATATGTGTTGAGCATTACGTGCCAGGCAATGTTGTAGGGACTAGAACACAACAGACAAAAATCTTTACCCTCATGGAGCTTACATTCCATTACCAGAGATTGACATTAAACAAAATAAAATAAAGTATAGAGTACGTTAAATAGTGATGAATGCTGAGGAAAACAATAAAGCTGAGAGGAGCAGTAGAAGTGTGGAGGTGGTGAAATTTTGGACAGAGTGATCAGAGAGGCAGACAAGATTTGAGCAAAGACATGAAGGAAGTAAAGGAGGGAGTCATTGGCTCATCTAGGGAAAGAGGTCTGAAAGACAGGCAACGGCGTCTAGTGCAAAGGCCCGGAGGCAGGAACTTGCCTGGCGAGTATTAAGAACAGCAAGGATGCCAGTGAGGCTGGAGCAGAGACAGCAAAGGGGAGAGTGGTGAGGTTCGTGATGTAGCAGGGGCAGGTCACGTAGGGGCTTGAATTCCACGGAAGGACAGGAAAATAGGATGTCATATGTCTGCTCCACCTCTGAGCATGATGGAGCACTGCTGGAGGAGTTGGAGCAGAGAGATGACTTCAGATTTTGATAGTTCCTTCTTGCTGGTGTGTTGTGAATAGACTGTAGTGGGGAAGGGCAGAAGCTGAGAAACCACATAGGAACCTATTGCAATAATCTGGGAAACACAGTGGCTTGAGCAAAAGGGTTGGCAGTAGAGTTTGTGAGAAATGGACAGATTTTAGGTTTATTTTGAAGGCAGAAAGAGTTTGCTGATAGATGGGATATGGTGTATGAGATAAAGAGAGGATTAATGCTGCCTGCAGGGTTTTGGACTGAGCAACTGAAAGGACGACGTGGCCATGAACTGAGGTGGAGGAGGGGGCAGCAGGAATCTTGAACTTCATGTTAGACACGTTGAATGTGAGATGCTTATCAGACGCCCAAGTGGGATAGGGGGTAAGCAGTCAGATAGGTGAGTCTGGAGTTCGAGTGAAAGGTTTAGGCTGAGGTGCACTTTCTGGGAGTCTCAACTTATAGATGGTATTTAAAGCCACAAGACTGAATGAGATCAGTCCAGTGACTGCAAGGTAGTGACTGAGGATGGGGCATCTCAGTGCTTATAGGACAGGGGGAGAAGGATAACAAGTAGAGGAGCCTGAGAAGGAGTGGCAGAAAGACAGGAAGAAAGCCAAGCAATTGCGGTGTTACAGATCCGAGGAAAAAAGAATTGACACCTGAAGAGAGTGATCAGCTGTGCCAAATGCTGCTGTCTGGTCGAGTAATTGAGAACTGAGACTTGACTGCTGGATTTGGTGATGGGGAGGTCATTGGTGGCATGGATAAGGGCAGTTTCTGAGGAGTGATGGGAGTGAAAGACTGATGGGAGCGGGTTCGAGAGAGAATTGGAGGAAATTTGAGACACAAATCAGCCTACTCTTTTAAGGACCTTTGCTGTCAAAGGAAAAAGAGAAAAGGGTGTGCCCAGAGACAAAGTGAGGTCAGGAGAGGCTTTCTAAGTGGAGGAGAGAGCAGTGTGTTTGTACGCCCTGTTAGTCTTCCATCGCTGTGTCACAGGTTACCACACACTTAGGGGCTGGATGCAGCCTGCGTGTGTCACTGCAGGGTTTCCGCGGGCAGGCAGGCAGGATGGGGGAGCCGGCGCCTGCGGCTTGGGGCTGGCATGGGGCCGCCATCCCGCCTCACTGGGCTTGCTGCTTTGGGGAGCTCGGAGTCGCCTTCCAGGCTCGCGTGGTGGCGGCTGATTCAGTCTCTTGCAGCTGTGGGACTGAGATCCCTGTGTCCTGGTTGGCTGTCGGCTGGGGCCACTCTCAGCTCCCGGATGCCACCCATGGTTGTTTGCCCTGTGGACCCGCACGGTTCCTTCTCGCAACATGACCGTTCGATTCAAGGCCAGCAGGAGAACTTCTCGGCCCAGTGAAGGCCCAAACCTTTCAAAGGGCTTCCCTCTGGTTAGGTCAGGCCCACTCAGGATAATGTCCCTTTTGATTGACTCCAAGTCCATGGGAGTAGGGAAGTTAATCACATCTGCAAGATCCTTTCACTTTTGCCTGATAACATAATACAGTCCGGGGAGTTACATCCCTTCCCCTTTGTCCTATTCTGTTGGCTAGAATCAAGTTACAGATTCTGCCTGCACTCAAGAGGTGGGGATTCCACAGGAAGGTGACTGGGGCCACTTGGGGTGTGTCTAACGTGTATGTATGGGAATAATGCAGTAAAGAGGAACATATTTGTGGTGACGTGGGAGAGAAAGGGGGAGAGCACTGGAGCAATGTCCTTAGGTAGATGAGAAGGGGGATGCAGCGCACAAGTGGACACGTCAGGCTGAGCTCGGAGTGCACAGTTCAGGAGGGAAGGCTGAGTGAGTGCAGGCCCATGGTCCTCTGTGTGTGATGGCGCAGCCTGGGAAAGGCCTCTCTTCTTTCTATCTCAGTGTTCTCAGTGAGATAAGGAGCAAGGGCATCGGCTGACAGGGAGGACATGGGAGGAGGTGTTGGAGGTTTATTTTAATATATGTTCATATTTGTTATCATATGGCCTGTATATATATATCATGATGTATTTACATCTTCACTTGAATTTGTGCTCTCGTCTTGATGGGGACTCTGTAGAGTCAGTGTTGGAGGACATCGGGATGAATGGGTGACCTAGAGCCCTCTCACAGAGTGGCTAGACGCCAGACTGGAACATTTCAGGTGAGGTCTAGAGGACCTTCTCAGTCTGGACCAAAGGGAAAATCAAAACCCAAACCAAAATGCACACCAAGAGGAGGCCAGCGGTGCGGGACTGAGCAGGAGTGGGGCTGCTGGTCTCATCTCTGTGGCTGGGGGCACTCGTGTGTTGAGGGCACATTTAACAAGTGATTCAGACTGTGGAGCCGCAAGGCTAATAGACATTGCATATTCAATATATTCATTTATGGCTCATAAACGCAGGGCTTGTCCTGACTTATAAGCTACATGTAACACCTGTATCACAATGCGTTTTCCACACAAAATTTCCCAGGTAATTAGTTTTATGGAGTTTTGCCATTTGGCACATCTCCTCCCCTTTTCCAAGCATTCTTGGGGATATCTGAACCACTGAACAAGACATCTTACCACAGAGCTGTATTGGAAAGTTCACTTAACAGAAGCACTCCAGAGCAGGTGCATCAAGCATTGCATGAACAGTCCGCATAAAGACACCAATTCCTGGCCAGCCCCAGCTTAGAAACCCATTTCTCTCTCCACAGCCATTGATATTTTCTTTATTCCATCACCTGGATGACACACAAGACCTTGGGAGAGGCTTGCTCCTTTAGCCAGGCTGCTCGCCTTCCCAGTTTTTCTAGAATTCCATGCATCCACTGATTTTCATCCCTCCTGCCTCTAGACCCATTCTGGACACATCCCTGCCAGCGCTTCCCTGGCCCAGTCTCTGAGGAGGCGGGAGAAATCCTCAGAGCCACCGTCTCTTCTCGCTGCAGCAGGCGGCCTGGCCTCCCTGTGGTCTCCGCTTTGCACCCTTAGTGAATCCTTGGATTGTGCTGCCCATGGGTCTGCAGTGCAGTGTGCTGTGTGCCTGAAGCTGGTACATCACTGCCCTTATTGCATGATGGGGAAGGAGTATTTAACATGTTTTCCTGGTGGCTGCTGCTTTGTTCCTCTCTTTCTATATACCTTGCTCTTGCTCTCAAAAGTCACTTTGGAGCTCCTAGCTAGGGAGGCCTCGGGTCACCCCAGTGAAGAAGAGCTCTCTTTTGGACTGGCCAGCTGAATAACACCCCGCATGACACTGTCTACACATGGCTGGCAGGTCACACAGGTCTGACAACAGCCTCCAGTAAGCGTCTTCTCCCCGAGGCCGACCCCCTGGGGCTGAGACCAGCTCTAAAGTATCAGGGTAGGATTTCCTCCAGGACAACTGACCTTCTTTAGGTGACTGAGGCTTCCTTAAGTGGTTTTGCAAAGGCTAGTAGGCCTCCGTTATCCTGGCATTGTAGAACCTTTAGAAATTTGGTCAATTCTCTGGCTGTCAAAGGAGAAGATGGTTTGATTTGCATAAGGAGCTGCAGGGTCCAGGGGGTGGGAAGGGGTGGAACCTCCTAATCCCGTTTCCCTGGGAGTTGGACCTAGAGAGCACTACAGGATGTGTTACAGGGTGCAGGAAGGGCCACACAGGCCCTGAAATGAAACCAGTTTAAGGAAAACGGTGCCAAGGCTGGGGCCCCAGGCCTGTCACAGAAGGAAGCATGTTTTGACAGAGCATGCTGTTGATGGGGGCAGCCCCCCGGACCCAGCTTCTGCACAAAATGATTGATTTATTCAACAAATATTGATTGAATATGCCAGGCGCTGTGCTAGGTTTGCAGGCATGTTGGTGGATAAGGCCTGTGTGGTCTCTATCTTGGGAGTATTTTCAGTGTGGTTCTGTTCAGAGAACCATTGCTAAACATGAGACCGAGGCTGGGATCCTGGCGAGGGCTTCCCTACCAGTGGGGTCCAGATTCTCACTGCACTGTGGACACACACCTCTCGCACTGTGCTGTGTTACTCTACAACACCAGCACTCTGTGGCAGCTGGAAGTGATCATGATAGTGGACCAAGGAGCCTTCCCAGCTCCCTGTCTTCAGAGAGAGCGTGGAGGAGCATTCCAGTTAGAGGGAGCAGCCTGTGCTAAGGCCCTGCCTCAAAGGGGCTGGAGGGAGGTGACCACAGACAACGAGTGAGAACAAGGCATCAGATGTGGGTCTTTGTCCTGAGGGCAACAATAAGAGCCGAATTTGAACAGACGCATTGAGCTGTGGGATGGAGAGTGGATTGGAGTGGTGCGAGACTGGATGTGGGGAGACCCCAGAGGCTAAGTGGTGGCTCAGGTCTGTGTCTCCATGTTGTTAGATTATACACTCTACAAGTAAAAACAGTGAGCAGGTGTCCCCCAGATATGTATTTTTTTATTTATTTCTAAAATGTATACTAATATATTATGTGCCTTATAAAATATATATATGCATATATAAAATAGAAACTAATAATATTGATGTAAAGATGAAATAATACTTAAAATATTTTTGTTTTATTTTATTTGTTAGTTGTTCAAAAATATGATTTAATATACTTCATAGTGTTTATTAAGTCTAAGTGTATCATTTTGTGATACAGAAATTTGAGTTTTAGGTACAGTTTATTTCAATATTAAGTTTTATTGTCTGCCCATTGCTGGAAAAGACATTTGCAAAGATAAGTAGATCCAAATGCAAGAAATACATGATTGGCTGCTTTTACTAAAGTATGATATTCATTATTTTAGTCCCATCTGCCAAATATGTGAAGGTTTTTTTGAGATTTGGCTAATTTCTATTTTCCTTGATGTCAGGTCAATTTTTCTTTAAAAAAAATCAGAAGGTGTTACATTTTTGTAATTTTAACAAATGGATTAAAAATTAGATACTTAATTTGACAGATTTTAGACAAGCTAGAATAGTCAATTTTCAATTTTTTAAAGTGTGTCTACATGATAAATTTTAGAAGTAAACCACCTAGATCTTTTTTGGCAACAAAATCAGGTAATCATATTAACATTTTCAAATGCTGTTTCAAGATGCTCTCTCCTTAGCACAGGTTTCCTTGAAAAGAATCTTCTCACTCATTCCTGAAACGTTAACTTTGAAGGAGTATTGATGCAGTGGGTTTATGTTTTGAAACTCCCTGCCAGGAAGCATGTCACTAACAGCCACACGCCATCAGAGAAGATCAGCGAGTCAGGAGGGCATGCCTGTTGTAAGGCAAAATGAGTAATTACTAAGTTAGATGCCCCTCTGCACGCGGGCAGGTGCTGATCTCTGGGTATTAGAAAGGGCCACTTCCCATCTGTTAAGAAGGGTTGGGAAGATTCTAGTACCATCTAAGAAAATACCATTGTAAACCGAGCACACCAAGACCACAGCATGTCAGGAGGGTGAGAGCGAGGGCGTTGCCCTGTCTGCAAAGTCATGTACCCCTGCTTCCTTTAGGACACCTGGAATGCCAAAGTGACACGTGGTGCTGATTTTAGAAACCTCCAAAGGTGGAGAGGGGGGCTGTGGCTTAGGTCATAGCAATGGAAATGGGGCGAAGTTGCTGTTTGGGGGTAACGTTGACATGACTTACTGATGGGTAGGATCTGGGGTGTGGGGGACAGGTGGGTGTTAGAGATGATTCTCACATTGTGGTTTGTATAGTTTGTCGGGGTGTGGTGCCATTCCCAGAAGGAGGGAGCATGGGAAGAAGATCCCTTTGTAGAGGAGGTCTTACACTGGGTTTAGGCTTGTCCAGTGTGAGCTGCCTCGGAACTGTCCAGGTGGGGCTGCCAAGCAGCCAGTTGCATATGGAGGTCTGGTCTGAGGAGAGGCCTCAGCAGCTGGGTCTGTGGAGCAGACCCTGCCAGTGGGGCAAGCTTTCTCTGGCTCTTGCTTACTCTTCCTAGATGTTTTGCAGTCTTGGAGAGACAATACAGAGAAGAGGGACAAAGGACTGCCCGTGGTCTGGGCAGAGGGAGTTCATCATGTGGTCCAGCCTGGGTCACAGGGGCTGTGCTGGAGTTCAGCGCTCACAGTTATATGGTAGAACTTGCCTGACCGTGTCTTCTGGGTGCAGATTTCCCTCACAAACTTCACAGTGGGGTGTGACCTTGCAGAGCATGATTGGTTCTTCAGGTCCTGGGATCCTGACATCCATTTTCATGAGATAATCCACGTGTCCGTTTATATCCCCGTATCTCCATATACACCCATGCCTCTGCTAGTGCCTCTCCCTCTGCCTGTGACTGATCACCCTCCTAGGAATGACTTGCATTTGGGGCAGGTTGTGCCATTTCTCAATTGTGTGTGTGTTCGTGTGTGTACAGCATAGCAGTGTAGCTGTGGGACTAGGATTGCAGGTTCTGGAGTCTGACAGATGGATTGGTAACCCAGCTCCTTTTCTTCCTACATGTATTTTCTTGTTTAATTAACTTAACTTCTCTACTCCTCAGTGTCTTCATACACAATATGGTGAAAGTATCATACCTACTACGGGAATTCTTGTACATGTTACATACTTAGCATCATGCTTGACATAAAATTACCACTTACTAAATGTGTGTCCATCCACCCCCGGGATACACGATGTAAACAAACAGTATTTTTCTTCTTAGTCTATCCTTCAAGGGCCTCTCTTTCCCACAGGCCTGCATGCCCTATCTCTGTTAGGGTCTATCTTGGTAGTGGAGTCTTTTTATACCCTTATAAGCAAGAACACAGTTGCTCACCTGATGATATGAGGGGTAAAGTTATTCTCTCACGAGGCTAGAGAAAGTTTTCCTTCATAGGTTTGTTCTTTCCTCAATTAGTTTTTCCTCCTTTTATTCACCTGACCCCTACTACGGGGCAGATGTTGTGTTTGGCAGGGGCTGTCAAGGATGTCACAGTCTAATGGGAGAAGCAGATTTGTTCAAACTAATTCCAGTTTGGCGACAGGGCAGAGGGGTCCTGGGGACACAAGAGGTCGACAGTAGCCCCCCTGGACTGTCACTCACACCAAACCCGAAACACTCTTTCTGCCAGGAAGGTTTGGGGAAGCTGCCAGCTGGTGGGGAAATCAAAAGGCCGTGGGAAATATGGAATCCTTCTGTGGGAACTAGAGAGGAGCTGGAGGAGGACGGGGGTTGCGCAGATGCATCCTAAATCTTGTTATCCCCTTATATGGAGATCACGCCACCCTAGATTTGGACAGAACCCCCATTTGATTCTTTTCCGGTGGTTGAAGCTGAGTTTTTGTGGACTGGCCACGGCCTGCCTCTCCAGGCTCATTTCTCATCGTGTCCGACACAGCTTTTGTCTAAGCAATGGGGATTTGTCTACAGTTCTCAATGTCTCCACCCTCACTCCTTTACTTGCCTTCTTCTCTTTTCTAGACTCCTCAGCAGGCCCTCCCTCAACCAGGCCCTCATGTCAGTATTTCCTGCCTGGCCTGCCCACCCCATTGCTGGCCGGCCAGCTGCCTCTTCTCTCGTCTCCCACAGTACTGGGAACAGGTCTTTATCACAACACTTATCAACCTGTGTGGAAATGCTGATTTTCCTGTCTGTCTGCTTGAAGAGACATGGAGCTTATTGAAGGAAAAGAATCTGTCTTATTCTCGAAGCCCCAGAATGAATGTTAGAATGAATGAAGGCGCTGTGCTAGGTACCTGGCGGGCTTCTATTCTTGCTGACGCTGAGGAACACAGCAGGTTTTGAGCAGGGCAGCGTGGCCATCATTGTGCAGGAGGCGTCCCTGCCAGGGCATGCCCAGAGCTCACGAACCAAGCCCCTTTAGGGCGGACGTGCATGGGACCAATCTTAAGGAGGGGAACCATTCTCTCCACCCCTCAAGTCCTCTCTTGTCTTCTGATGGCAAACACAGACGGGCACTGTTTGCTTCCAGATGCACACCATCCCCTTGACCTTTCCCTACACCTGTTCCTGACTCTCTATCATAGCGGCATTAAGTCACCCTGCTGCATTCATCTTGCCTCGATTGACTGAAGCTTTCACAGGCAATTGCTTTTGTCTAAAATTTGGAGACTCCACTTTGGTAACAGTTTTTATGCCAGCTGTGTGTTTTCAAAGCTATTAACTGTACTTTGTCCTCAAAATGGGGCCGAGCCCTTACTTAGGGGTCAAATGCTTCATGGGGGTAAGTCCAGCTCTGAGAAGGCAGTGGGTCCCTCCAGTTCCTGTCTGAGCTCGGAGTGCAGTAGGTGCGTGCTCCCGGCTCCCCTCTGGCTGCCCAGACCTTGGCCTCCTTGGGATGGTGGCTGGCACTGGCTCGCTAGGGAACACTGCGGGCAGAAGGGCCCCTCAGGGTCTGGACTTTTGTCAAGTGCCACAGTGTGGCTCTGACCCTTGGAGGTGCCCACATTTCAAAGAGCAAATCTAGTGTCCATCCTAGGTGGACTGCAAATCAGCTGTGTCTATAGGTGGCTGAGTGCTGGGGGAGAATGGCAGTCTGTGTGGCTGATAGATAGAGAAAGAATGCTGGGAGGACCGTAGCGGGAATGACGCAAGTGTACCCATTTGTAGTGGACTGAAGTGTTTGCTCTGCTTCTTCCCCTCCCTCTACCCACACGCTTTGCGTGTAACTTTGAAGCCTGCCAGCTCCCCAGATGTGCAGTGAATTTCCCACCTCTCGACACTGGCTTAGGCTGATGTTTGCTTCGGCCAGAGGAGTGTGGGTAGAAGTGCCAGTGTGCCAGTGCTGAGCCTGGCCCTGAAGAGAACTGTATGCTTCTGCTTGCTTACTCTCACCACGAGTAGAGCTTCCCTCACGCAGCTGCACTGGCTCAGCCAGAGTCCTAGAACATACACAAGTGGAGCAGACCTGAGTCTAAGCCACGGCAAGGAGCCACGTCCAGCTAGATCCACAGCTTCAAGCAGAGCTGCCCAGTGTGCGTCAGCCAGTCCACAGACAGCTGGGAAGAAAGGGCTGTTGTACTGAGTTTAGGGTGGTTGTCACGGGGCCATCAGTAGCTGCTACAGTGTCTCAATGTAAGATTTTGAAGTGGGTGAAGTATGTCCTTATTACTGTTCAAGATACTTTTTCCAAATTGCCTTTTCTCCTTGGGTAAGAACATATCTTTTCTGTAATAATAATAAAAACTAGATTAACAACACCCTTTGTGGGATACTTGCAATGTGCCACGTTCTCACTTTCGTGGATTACACCGTTTAGCCCTCACAACAAACCCTGTGAGTAAGGTATTATTATCATCCCCATCTTACAGATGAGGAAACTGAGGCCTAGAGAGGTTAAGTAATTTGCCCAAATTCACACAGCTAGGAATGGTGCAGCAAGGATTCAAACCTAGGTGGTCTGGCTCCGAAGCCCATATTCTTGGCTGCCACTGACTGTAACTCTCTTCTTTCTCTTATCAGCGATCAAAAAAGAATGTGAGCTCAATCCTGCTGCTTAGTATGACTGTAAAGTAGCATGTGTGACATGTCTGGAAGAGCTTACTTTATAGCCCTGAGCTCTGGGAGTGGATTAAGAGGGTTTTCTCCTGCAAGGGCATTTGAACCATTCCTGAGCAAGTTGGAAAATGTGGGTGCGTGGGGGCTTCTCCCTGCTCCTGAGATCATGCTGCCAAGGGCAAGGCCAACTAGTCATTCCAGGGTATGGAAGTCCTGACCATCTGTCTTCTGCCTGGTGGGCTCTTGGGGCCACTCTGAAAGCCCAGAACATAACACGGGTGTGCCACCCTCTGTTGGGGCTGTGTGGTGCAGGGTAACGGGCATCTGAGTCCTAAAGAGCCATGGTCCAGCTCTAGGCCACATAGCTCTTTAGTCTTGGAGGATCAGATTAGTGTAAACTAGTGTTCTTTTAAGTATAGTGAAGGTGGGTTGGAAACTGAAAGTATGTAGTTGCTAACGATTGTAATTATGATTGCTAAGACTTGCAACTTGAAGATAGAGTTGCCACTCCCAAAGTCAGGCTAGACTTTTCTTGGCTGATGCCCTGGGCCGCTAAGGAAGTGCTAGAGGCATGTTCTCAACATCCCATAAAGCTTGCTTTTGTCCCTCCCCGCCCTTTATCCAGCAGCATTTATTAATCTGGAGGTGCCAGTTTCTAAGATAGGCATCGTGGAGGGGGATGCAAAAACCGGTGCGTTATAGCTAAAATTCTCTCAGGGTTGTTCTCCCCCGTCACCGTCCCAGTTACCAGCTATCTGGTGCCCATGGCTTGCATTCTTTTCGTCTGTGGAGGGCCGAATTCACTAACGTACGCAGTTTCCAAGTCAGAAACATGGAAAGCCCTTTTCCTCCCATCCCACCAAACCTGAGCAATAGGGGGTGGCTGGTGGCGATATCCACACGCAGCTCAAACCCAAGCCGGGAAGAAGACTGCCAGAGCAGGGCAGCAGCACGCGATGTGCTGGAGAAGACGGGGTAAATTGCCGCAGACATGAGAGGAAGGGGGTGCGTATATGGCAACCCAATCTTACATAAATAAGGCAGACGCGGCTGTTTTAATAGGCTCTGGAAAACAGAAGGCACCCAAAGGGAGCGAGCGCTGGTGATGCGTGAGATGCAGGCTCTGGAAGAGAAGCAGGCAGTGGCTTATTGCTAGTGAAAGCTGGAAGACGGGGTGTTTTCTAATTAGGCTTGATTGGAGAGGCCTCGCCCAGGCTGGCCCAGGGCCACAGAGGGGCCATACACGCTCTTGGCACCTGAGTGAGAGCAACAGGCCCCTGAGCCTCCTGTGTGAGGACAGCGCCCAAGGTCAGGCACCGATATCATCATCAGCTGATATTGGCATCATCAGCTGCCCAATCTGAGCGGCTGCTGAAGCAGAGGTGGGTGGGAGGGCGAGAGTGGGGAGAAGTGGAGTCTGGGCTGTCAGACGTTATGAGAATGCAAGTGGAGTGAATTCAGAAGGGCGTGCATATTGAGTTGAGACAGATTTGCAGGGGCAGAGGCTGCTGGCGGCTGGGTTTGAGGAGGGGGGCTTTTCAGAAGGCCTTGAGGCTAAACCCTAGGTGCGGCCAACAAGGCCCCTGCAGCTCTAATGGCCTTGCCCTTGAGCACATGCTGTGTAACTGTTGTGGTTTGCCACATGGGGGGTGAGCTTTATAAAATTAAGATGACTGGAGCAATGGCAAGATAAGGCTGGGGCTGTGCAAGCTGGTGGTTGATGTTGTGCGTGTCCAGAGCCAGGAAGTCCAGGCAAAATCAGCAGGAGGAAATGGATCTTGAGACAGAGCATGATGGCAGCCAACACGGTGTGGATTGGGGGTGGGGAGAGGGGAGGCAGGAGGCCGGTAAGAGGACACTGGAGTCCCGGATGGGAGTCCTGGTGTGGGAGGGCTCTGGTCACAGCAGGAGAGAAGGCTCATGGGACACATCCTGGTTGGGGCGTGGACTTGGGACACGGCTTTGCCTGAGTTAGAATCCTGGCTCTGCCTCTTGTGGTCTTGTGACCTCGGGAAGTTACTAAAGCTACCCCTGCCTCGGTTTCCATATCCATAAAATGAGGGTTGGCATGAGAATTAAATGAGCTTATTTTTACAAAATGCTTAGGGGATTGTCTGGGACATAGTAAACCTCACGTAAGTGATTTTTAAGTAAAAGATAATAAAATTAAAACAGAAAAAATCACAAGAGCTCATCCCCTGTAAGATGGTGCAGAGGAAATGGAGAAGATGAGGCATGTGGTTTGGGGCCTGATGAATTGGAGGAGGCAGGGGGCTATCCCTAAAGAGCTGTCACACAAGCTGCTGCTTCCCAGGCGGGGCAGTAGAAAACCACCAGATGTCACAATAAAGTCCTTGATGCAGTGAGTGAGCTCTCATGTTTTGAAGTGTTTTCTTTCATTTGTGTCAAACTTTGAGCTGAAAGCAGAGGGCGGAAGTGCTGAGGCTGTGCAGGCAGGAGATGTGGTGGCCTCTCTGTGAGCTTGTAGGTTCACAGATCTTACAACCAACCAACCACCCACCCAGCCACCAATCACCCACCCACCAACCAGCCAGCCAGCCAGTCAACTAACCGACCAACCAAACAGGTATCTATTTTAACAGCAGGCAACTGGAGACACAAACTTGAATTAAGACAGAGGAGTCCAACCTGGATAGGCAGAGCCAGACTGTTTTCTCTGGAATCTGGAATCCAGACCCTAGAGCTTCTGCTTCCTCAGGCACACACTATTGCCCAGGCCAGAGCCTCTCCTTCCATCTCTGTCTGGCCTCTCTGCCTTTGCTTGTAACTGCTCTGCAGCATCAGCAAAGAATGCAAGCTCTGGGGCCGTGAGGGAGCATGGGGGGCGCTGCCTCTCTCTCCTAGTGACTTTCTCCTGACACGCTGCTGGCAGGAGTTGTTGTGAGACTGCAGGGAATTGCCTTCGAAAGCAAAAGCTCCCAACAGTGGATTTTGTTTTCTGGAAATAAATTAATTGAATAGCCCTGTGAAAAGATAAGGAGAAAAGAGAAAGAGGAAGTGAGCAGGAAAGAGCTGAGGGCCAGGCAGTCAAAAGGAAGAAGCCGCCCTGGTAGAGGTTGGGCAGGGATGGCGGAAAGTATGTGAAACTTGCCAATGGTTAAGATCAAGATTAACAGTAGTAATAAAATTGACAATTACCCCAAGACCTTGGCTGTATCTGTGCTCATTTTTGTGTGGACATCAGCCAGTTGTGGAGGGGCTGTTAGAAGCTCCTACTAAGCCAGGGAACCTGGAATGAAGGTGGAGAGTTTCCCTCTGGAACTCACACCTGCTGGGCCATGCTGTGGCTGTGAACTCTCTCATGATAGCACCACCTGGCCTTCTCCCACGTCTGCACACCGGGAGTGCTGGCACGGCAATTCACACACATCCCCACCTTCCCTGCCTTGGCCTCAAGAAGTTGAAGGAGAGGGGACTCTTTGGCATCCTCTGGGTAAAAACTCAGTTGCCCCCTCCCTCCCTGATGGACTCCAGGAATATGGAAAACATCCCGTGCTTGGAGCCAGGACAAAGGACGGAAAAGGGGTGTCAAATCATGACCAGTGCCATTTCTGGAATTTCTTTTGGCCATTTGTTCCTACCTTTTCTGTCTCCATCCAAGGGCTTGGGGAACCTCTATTAGATTTGGAGAAGGGAGCTTAGCTTCCTCTGAATCTTAATGCATTTTCTTGGTGAAGAATCACACCAAAAATACACACACAGGTTGGTGGATACATCAAGGGCATCAGTGGACCTTCCGATATGGACAGCAAGGCTGAGAACAGTTAAGGGTGTCTATAGGGAATTCAATAGATGCAGACTCTGGCCTTGAAGATAGGAATTTCTTCTAGCTTCCCTCCATGGGAATAGTTCTGGTCTAGAGACAGGAAACCTGGGAGGCCCTCTTGTATCTACCATCCACGATCTTGCTTATCTTGGAGAAGCTACCATACCTTATGCATCTTAAGTTTCCTTTACTTAAAAGTGAGGGTTTGGTGATGATTAGAGGTCCTTGGGATAGGCTTTGGGTTTGTGAACCTGCTGCACCCTATGGGACATTCTGTGTATGTGATTTTACATTTGTGCATTTTTCTGGGACAAAGGTCTAAGCTTTCATCAGGACCTCAAGAGGAGATCCTTGTAGTAGGTCTTTCTCTGTTCCCCTTGGCATCTAAAAATCCTCTTGGCATCCACAGCTCAGACCCATCCCAGACCATCTTTAGTCCTCTTTCCTGGGCTTTTCACCCACCTCTTCTAGTCCTATTATTACCTTGATTTTTGTTGTGTTTGTTCTGTTGTTTTCTTTTTCTTGCTACCTAGACCAAGTCTTGTCTAGCCTTTCAACAACTAGAGTCCCATCTCCATTTTCAGACATGGTTTGCATTGATTTTCATACCATCCGAGATGTGAGACCAGCCTGGGAAATAGAGTTTAAATGTCCACATCTTTACATTTCCAGTAGATTCTCATGCTGATGGGAGTAAATTCTTGACAACTGGTTGTTGGGTCCCCTGACTCTTGCTTTCTCTTTTATTCTCATATCTTTTTTTCTCCTTCTAGATGAGTTTCCAGTCTCTTTTGGCATATGGAACAGCAAATTTGGAAAGCTTATTTCAGAGAGGAAGCATTCATTCAGACCTGCCACATTCTAGTTGTCTAAACCTTGTGGATATGCTTTGGCTTTCTGCAGGCATTATTAATAACAATCCCTTTTGTTTAGAGAAAGTTTTAATTTTTCAAAGGTCTTACTTGATCGCATGACAACCCTGTCAGGTAGTTATCAGATGAGATGATACATATGAAAGCACCTTGTCCTGGGACAGGTGTAGAGTGAGAAGTAAGAGAGCATCATTTTATAAGTGAGGACATGGAAGCACAGAGCAATTAGATTTGAGCTGGTGTAATACACTAAGGTTAAGCCCAGGGGCTTTGGAAATAGGCAGACTGGGGGCAGAACACTAGTCTTTGTTGACTAGTTGTGTTATATTGGGCCCCATGCTCATACTCTCTGAGCCTCTGTTTCCCCATACATAAATGAAACGGTGACAGTAATGCTTATATTCCAGGGATGTCATGAGGATTAAAGAGAATTGTGAATGTAGGACAGATAACACAGCACCTGCACACTGTGGCACTCAATACTTGGGAGCCATTATTATTTGGGAAAGGTCAACACAGAGATGGGTATACATTCACCATCATCATGGAATTTTTGCATCTGCCTCTTGACTGTAAGTTACTAGAAGAATCCTAGAACAAGAACAACAAGAATTCAGATATGGGAGGAAAAGTAAAGATCCACTATGCTACTCCCAACTCAATTTATAGATGAAGGTTTTGTAGCCCAGAGTAGGAAAGGAGTTTTCCCCAAGACACACAGCCATTTAGAGGCAGCAAGGCGGTGAACAATCACCCTCTCACTGAGGGGTTTCCCAGGATGCAGGACTTCCAGAGCCAAAACTAGGACCATCCCTGGTAAACTGAAATAATCTGGTCACCCTAGGCAGTGATGAGACAAGATCCTGGCCTCCTGACCTCCAGTCAGACCAGTAAGCTTTTCACTTATGAAACAAATGTTCTATACAAGTGGATATTTTCTCAAGTGTTTCCTGTTTGGGTTCTCAAAAGGCCCTCCCGCTGTTATGCCTTGTCCCCCGTGCTGCTCTCACGCTTCAGAGAAGAGGAGAGCACTTCGCCACTCCCTCCACAGAGCTCGCCTCTGCGCCCATCCCCTGAGCCTCTCTGAGCTCAGTCATAGGTGAGCCTGGGGGCTGTGTTAGGGCCGGTGTGTGGCCCAAGACCTGAGTACGAGGACTGAGCTAGCAGGCTTCTGTCTGAGGACTGCCACAGGGCCTCTGGGTTGTGATACTCGGGGTACCTGCATGCAGGCCACACGGAAGTGAGAGAATAAGAAATGTCTGGAGCCTGGGTGATAGTAGAGAGAATGGGGTGATAGCAGAGAGAATGGGGTGATAGTAGAGAGAATGGGGTGATAGTAGAGAGAATGGGGTGACAGTAGAGAGAACGGGGTGATAGTAGAGAGAATGGGGTGATAGTAGAGAGAATGGGGTGAGTGACGTCGGGCCTAAACCAAAGCCAGGAGATGGATGAGGAAGAGTGAGGAGTTAAGAAGGGTGGCATGGAGCTCTCCCTGTGAGTGACATGTTGCACTTTCTGTCTGGATACATGTAACCAACAAGGAAGTTATTTCCAGAATGTCTAAAGAATTCCTATAAATCAATGAGAAAAAGACAGAATCCATCAGAAAAAATAGGCAGAAGCCTTAAAAAATATCCAGTCAGTAGCATATGAAAAGAAGCAAACCTTTAGTAATCAGAGAGATGCAAATTAAAGCCATATGCACTCACCCAAGTGGCTGAAATAAAATAGCAAGTGCTGGTGAGAATGTAGAGCAACTAGAACTCTCATCCCCTCTGGTGGGGGGATGAAGTGGTACAAAATCTTTAGAAAATTGCCTGTCGGTATCTGCCGACTGCACACCTGCCCCACAAGCCAGCAATTCTACTCCCAGGTATATACCCAAATGGAATTGTGCAACAAGATATAAACATTGTTTACAAGAGCCCCAACCTGGAAATAATTCAAATGTCTGTCAATGGTATGATGAATAAACAAGTTGTGATATACTTATACAATGGAATACTATAAAACAATGAAAATGAGTGACTTATTGCCATCTCTAACAAGATGGATTGGACAGAGAAAAGTACACATTACATCTATGATTCCATTTATATAAAGTACAAAAATGGACAAAACTAGTCCATAGTTTTAGAAATCAGGATGATGATCCCTTTTGGAGAGTTAGTGACTGAGAGGGAATGTGAGCAGATCTCCTGAAATGTTCTCTTCCTTGATCTGGGTGGTGGCTGCATGAGTGAGTTTACTTCGTGAAAAATTTTTGAGGTGAGCCCTTATTACTTTTCTGTATGCATATAATACGTCAATAAACACATTTATTTAAAGAATGGATGCAATGTTTCATCCAACGTCCTTCCTTCATGTTCTGAGTCATTGTGCAGCTGTGGACAAAACATCTGGGCCTTAGTTTCCCCAGGACACTAATCCTATCCAGAGTTGTGTGGAAAGTAAGGTATTCGTGCCTTCCCCTTGGGGGTCTACCCTGTAGGCTGCATGCCGGAGGGCTGGCCGCCTCCCTCTCTGGGATGCAGCGCCCTGTGCGGCGGGGGACTGGCCCCTGCCAGCACCGGCGCCATTACCTCCTTTCTGGAGAAATGTACACGTTCTGTCTGTTCTGGGCCCCAAACAGCACCAGCCACCTGTTCTGGAACTTGAGCAAATTGACGCCCGCCAATCTGCTCTCTTCCTTCAGCCATTCCACTTCATTCTCAGGCTACTTAGTCCATTTTTCCCCTTTTGTCCTTGGTTTGCAAGACAGCCCATTTGGGCTGAGCCGTATCTGGTGACAAGTTGTCAGAGCAGCTCAGGCCTTAGTTCTGTTGTGTGATTTAAGCCAAAAAAACCCATTTAACTGGGGAAATTAGATGGAGGTGATTGCAGCTAAAGTGCCTCTTATTGAAGCTTTTGGAAAACGTAAATGTCATCAGTCTTGTCAAAGCCAGACACAGGAGAAAATAACAGGACTGAAGGCGGACCAGGATACAGGCTAGGACTGTACAAACTAAGAATTAGCCTTCCTATTTGTTATTATTTTTTTCCTCATAAGTAGTGGGATGGAAGGAGGAGGAGAGGAGAAGAAAAATAGGAGGGGAGAGTGGGGTGCAGTGGAAACGTGTGAAAAATGCTAAACCTGAGCAGTGTTATTTATTTTTTATTCCTCTGGAGCATTGGCAGCATCCCTGTGACTGCCAAGCAACTGAGATGAGAGCAGCTAGGGGTTGACAGCATGAGCCTTGAAGCTTAGGATTGGAGTTGAGGACACTGGACCAGGTAGGGCTGGCCCAGAGGACACAGGCACTCTGGCCCCTGTACTGTCATCGCAGCAGTCGGAGGTTGGCCCAGTCATTCAGTGTGCCCTTGGCTCAGTGAGCCTTGGGAAGCACACCCACATGGGAAGGACCTGTCTATGACTCAAAGACCCACTGAGAATCGACTGAGTGTGAGCCCCTCGGTGGAAAACAACAACCATGATGCAGCCTTATGCTAGAAGGGCGTGTTGCTAAGAACCTAGAACTGGGACTCTGAGGAAGGGTTGGTGGTAGCTATGGATCTGTAACTAGAGAGAAATATATATGTGGAAATTAGTTGAAACTTGGGTCTGAAACTGATAGATTAGAGGATGAGGAGCGAGGATAGGTGATACATGAGATACTTAACCAGAAATCCAAGCAGAGACTTTGGTTGGGGCATCTACTCAGACTTGCATAGAGCTGGCCCTTGGTGCGGAGGTCCAGACTGCTGATGGTCAGCTCAGGTATGAGCAGGCAAGAGGCAGCAGTTAGGTGCACTCAAGGAGGTGGGAGTCAGGGAAGGGAATCTAGCCCTCCGTTCCAGGCCAGGCACAGTCAAGGGAATCAGCAGATCACAGTCCAGGCTTGTGAGGAACAAGGTACAACTTTCAAGAGCACAAGCTGGAGCCCCATCTCTGAGCAGCCAAGAGGTCCAAGGTTAGAGTGGGGTTCCAGCAGCAGGATTACCTCAAAGACCTCTGGGACAGTGATCTGTGTCCTCAAGCCTCACCTCTCTGAGGATATGATTCACTCCCTCTTCTGTAGGGAAGGGAGACTGTATTTGGGGGTTGAGTAGCTATGGTTCCTGAGGGGAACAGGACGTCGGGAGCAAACAGCTTGTATGTGAGAGGTGCATCTAGTCAGTACACTCCAGCCAGAATGTGGTGGGTCAGGTCTGAGCAGGCCTTTGAATGCAGACTACAGAGGCCTCGTTTAAGGCTGAGGTCATCCGTAATGGTTTGTGGAAGAGCTAAGATAGACTCAAAAGTTTCCTTCTCCTTTAGCTCAAGGACTGAGACTGCCAGATGATAATGCCTGGAAGCACCTTCATCATTGCACATCAGCATTAAACTAGACTCACTGACGTCCCCTTCCTAGGACTTGCTTTCCTTATTGGAGAGATGTGAGTTTGTACTAAATAATTTTTAGGGTCGCGTCCTCGTCCTACCCCTTGTCACATGCCATCATTGCCTGCTGTCAATGTGCTTGACCATGTCACTCACAGTCTTTTGTAACTCCTGGTTCAATATCTGCTTTCCCAGATCTCTGAAGGCAGGGACTTGGTCTCTCTTTTTCATAGCATAACCGTGCAGAGAAACTGTCATGAAGGAGGCACTCAATACTTATTCATTGAATGAACGAATGAGGAGCAGCCAATAAGTTTGAGACATGAGGCCGTCAAGACGGTCACTCCCTCCCCTCCCCCGCATGACATTTCTTCCTCTGATGTTCATGGTATCTCAGCTGTGTTTCCTGGGGCAGATGATTTTTAAAGAAATTGATTCCCCATTTCAAGTGCAGTAAATCCAGAGGCAGATAACCTGCAGCCTGAGTTGGATGTCCACAGAGGGCCGTCCAACTTCAGTAAGATAGTCTATGTGACTTACATCCTCTTCCACCAGTGAGGAGGGGACAGCTGGAACGTGCTGTCCCTGGACAGTGGCCCTCATCCCTGCATCAGGCCTGATGTCTCTGGCAGCAAGGCAACACCATCCCGCAGGCACTGTGTGCTTTCCTGGCCTGACCCACCGACATTCTCCAAGGTGGCATCCCATTCTGGGACGTCCTCACTGACTCCCAGCCCCTGGACTGGATTCCAGGCTTGGCCTGTAGCCTCATTCTTCTTCAAATGGAAGGCAAATCAAATTCCCAGACCTTCCCTGCTGTGGCCCGTGTTTCTGACTGGGGAAATCTGAGAGTCTGAGCTTGGTGACCTGATAATGCTCCCTCCACTCTGGCAGGTGTTCCAGGCCCCTGCCCTCCCCTGAGGAAATGCATTCAAGGCCTTTTTCTTTCTTTCTTTCTTTTATGAATTGCAGCCCTAGCGAGGGCAGTGCTATGATCAGGTGGATGGCCTGGGCTGCAGGTTTCCAGAGCTGGCTTCCTGGCTGAGGCTCTCAGCTACTTCCAAAAGCTAGCTGAGTACATTTCCCTGTGCAGGCAGAGACAAAGGAAGGTTGGCCAGAAGGCTGATCCTGTCAGCCTTTGTTTGCCCAGAAAGAAAAGAAAAACTCTTGAGGCTCTAAATAGGTTTTGGAGAGTTCTGTAGCCCATCTCCACACACAGCACCTGCAGTCATTGTTCTTTGTGAGTGTGTAATCTGCAGGTGGCTGACAGGCTGGGAACAGAAGGACAGGGTGGGCCCCCCCAGCTACTCTTCTGTCCTCCCACTTCCTTTACCCTTCCTTACATCTCCTTCTCCACTTGTCTGTTCATTTCCTTCAATGAGTCTCTCAACTCCCCGTCCACACATCATCTATCTCTTTCACTTCCCAGCCATTTCCTGCCAATAGACTCCTTCCACCCAGCCCACGCCCCACCCCCAGTCTTTATCCTTTATACATTTGCCACTCCTGCTTTCCCGTGGTGCTGTCTCCCCCTGCCCAGACTGATCCTGCCCCTCAGGATAGAACAAGACATTGTGATGAGTTCCGATCACATGCCTTTGCTCTTCACTAGGACTCTTGAGATCACTTCTGTTAGTCTCATTTTCCAGATGAACAAACTGAGAGACAGGTGCTAACTTTCCAAAGTCAACCTGCTTATGAACAACAGTCTGGGATCTTTATCAAGAACGTCTTAACCCAAGTTTAATGCCCTTACTGTTATATAATAGCTGCCAAGGGCCAGGGAGATAATATGGCTGGGACGTGTCATGAGCTTTCACTTAGAAGCAAAAATCAAAGGTTGTGCCCCAAGGAGCAGTTTCTGTCTGTGACTTAGTATTTTGAGGCATTCTCTGCCAGGCAGCTCTTTTCCTGTCCCTTGAAGGTTCCCCTTAGCCAGGGCTAGCAGCAGGGTAGGGGTACCACAGGGGCATAGTGGGGGGAGTTTGCCGTCAGATGGGGAAGGGAGGTGACCTGGCCAGCAGGCACCTCAATTAGCAAATACGTTTTAGTTGTTAAATTCATTATTGCAGATTAATTGAAAACTGAGAGCAAGGCTGGATGCTGTAGCTTAATTGCACGATTGGAAAAACCAGCCTCCTGGCCTGCGAGATGCAGGGAGTTCCTGAGGCTTCAGTCTGAAGCTGTTCTCCTCTGGAATCTGCTCTTGAATTCATGAACTTGAAGTTTTGCAAGCCCAGCAGAAATGTGCTTCCTTTACTGCCTTTTCTCTCTAGCAGCTGGCCGTTTAAACCAGGCCCCCTTGCAAGCATGCTCTGTTTGAGCCCCACTTTCATTTCAGGGGGCCCATTTAAAATGGCCTCTGTGTCTGCATCACACTCAGCACTTTCATTAATGACTTGTTTCATCCCTGGACCCTGTCCCACAAGCAGGGTGGGTGGCCTGCCTTCAGCACAGAATCGGAGGTGCTGAAAGGTTAAATGCTTATATCAGAGAGAGCAAAGACATTAGAACCAGACCAACTCAGGTTTGAATCCAGCTCTACTACCTATAAACTGTGAATCTGGTTGTTTTGGAGCATCAATTCTTAATCGTAAATGGAGAAAATAATATGTACCTTTAGGATTATCCTGAAGAAGAAATGAGACAACCAATGTGAATTGCTCATTCCTCCAACTGGCATAGAATAGATCTCAGCAAAAGCCCCTTCTCATTCTCCTACTCTTTTGGGCCCAAACTAGGTTTGTAAATACATTTGAATATTATTTTCCAACTCCAGTTCCATTCTCCTCTTCTCTCTTCATTTCTTCCTGCTTTTTCCTGTCAGTACACACACTTAAAATGCCTTAGGAATGTGGAGGCCAATTTGTGACAGCTTGATTCCGTGACTTTGTTATTTGCGGTTAACTTCACCCTGCCATTTAAGAAATAGATTGATAGCAGGTGGCAGCATAGTTCCAGGTCCCATGGCCTCAGATTGACAGGAGTGCACGTTCCATGATAATCCTGGTGTTAATTACTGTATGTGAATTATCTCACTCCTCAACACTTTTTTCGGAGGTGTGTATTAGTTTAAGTAATGCTTAATCTTCTGTAATGGATAAACTCTGATATCTCCACAGCTTAATACAATACACTTGTATTTCTTGCAGAGGAAAAGCCCAGCGAGTGGAGCCCAGGGTCAGGAGGTCCTTCTCTCTGCACCTGGGGACTTGGGCTGATAAGGGTCCTTCAGTCTTCACACATGGCTTCCCAGGCGACCTGGGTGTGGAAAGGGCCTGTAGAAAAGGGAAGAGAGAAAGAAGGGTCACTTGGGGGCATTTCCGCCTGTGTTTTCTTGCCAGATGGAGAGAGGCAGCCCTTCTTCCCGCATTCCTATTCCTTTGGCCAGAACTCAGTCGTGTGTCCACACCTGCCTGCCAGGGGAGCTGGGAAAGGAGATCTAGCTGTGTTCCCAGCAGGAAGGGGAAAGTCTCTGCCATGGGGAGGTGTGAAAGTCCCCATTTACAAATGAGGAAATGAGTGGGCACGCAAAGTAAACAGGAGAGCCAGTCTCTGAATTTGGGCAATTGTTTCATTTCTTTCAACCTTCTGAGAATTATGTTTTTGAATTTCCAAGTACATATCAGAAATACACATTTTTCCTAAATAAAAATCAAACTTAGGCAAAACTTGAACCAAAAAAGGGTAATTATAGCAATTCTTCTCAAAACAGAGTTTGTGTTAATGAGCCAGGGGATGGAAGACCTGAAATATTAATTTTTGCTTAATAGTAAGGCACTTAAAATATTTTTTCTGTTGAAACTGGATATATACATAGTGGAATGCGAAATTTATATGAATTGTTAAGATTTAAAATAGAACTTCAAATAAAACGCTTGTGGTGGGCCACTGCTATGCCCTTGGACACTTAGGGGTTCAGAGTCACTCCTTTTACGGTGAACGACCTGTACTCTGAAAACTATAAGACATTGATAAAAGAAATTGAAGATGACACAAATAAATGGAAAGATATTCCATGCTCATAGATTGGAAGAATTAATATTGTTAAAATGTTCATATTACCCAAAGCAATCTACAGATTCAATACAATCCCCGTCAAAATACCAATGACATTTTTCACAGAACTAGAACAAATAATTCTAAAATTTGTGTGGAACCACAAAAGACCCCAAATAGCCAAAGCAGCCTTGAGAAAGAAGAACGAAGCTGGAGGTATTGATGCCAACCCTGATATCAGTTCCCCTGCATTAAACCCAGCATTTATGGGGTTAAAACCGAAAGCGCTCATCCTCTTTCCCTGCTCCTCTAAGTTAGGTTCACATGTAAATATCTAGTTTTTTAACCTTTGTATCCCAGAACACCACAAGGCAAATAGAAGTTACAAATTGTTAAAGCCAGGGTTGCCTCACACTGCACTTACACTGAAGTTTGGCTAGGTATTGGTCCTTTGAAGATTTGTTACAAGGAAACTGATATCCAGAGAATATCAAGAAGCTGAAATTCCCAGACCTCAACTCCTTGGCTTCCTGGTTCCAGAATCCACTGTTCATAATGGAGGCAGACAACCAAGGACACCCACCTGTGGATTCCCTTATCTCACCACCCTCCTCCCTGTGAACAGCCTCACAAGGCCAAATGCAGGCTGATGGGAAGATGTCAACCTGCAAAGCCACAGCTCCCCCTCCCCTATCTAAAACCTTGTCCCATGGATTCCCCTTTAAAAACCCCAGCTACTAATGCTTAGAGAGGACAGTGGGTTTTGAGGCACTGGCCTATCACGTCCTCATTTTGCTAGCAAAATTAAAAATTACTCTTTCTTTTCCTCAATCGCTTGTCATTGTGTTCATTGATTTGGCTATGGTGAAAAGGTCCCAGTTTTTCGGTAACAGTATCATGCCTCCTGATTTCAAACTACTATACTATGAAGCTATAGTAATCAAAACAGCATGGTACTGGCACAAAAACAGACACATCCATCAATGGAACAGAATAGAGAGCCCAGAAATAAACCCACACATATATGGTCAATTAATTTATGACAAAGGAGCCAAGAATATACAATGGGGAAAGGACAGTCTCTTCGATAAATAGTGTTGGGAAAACTGGACAGTCACATGCAAAAGAATGAAAGTAGACCATTATCTTACACTATATACAAAAATAAATTCAAAATGGATTAAAGACTTAAATGTAAGACCTGAAACCATAAAAATCCTAGAAGAAAATATAGGCAGTCAGCTCTTTAACATCAGTCTTAGCAATATTTTTTTGGACTGGTCTCCTCAGGAAAAGGCAAAAAAACCAAAAATAAACAAATGGGACTACGTCAAGCTAAAAACATTTTGCATAGTGAAGGAAACTATCAACGAAACAAAAAGGCAACCTACTGAGTGGGAGAAGATATTTGGAAATCATACATCCAATAAGGGGTTAATATCCAAAATATATAAAGAACTTACACAACTTAATATAAAAAAAAGTGATTAAAAAATGGGCAGAGACATTTTTCCAAAGAAGACATACAGATGGACAACAGGCACATGAAAAGATGCTCAACGTTACTAATCATCATGGGAATGCAAATCAAAACCACAATGAGATATCACCTTACATCTGTTGGAATGGCGATTATCAAAAAAACAAGAAATAACAAGTGTTGGAGAGGATGTGGAGAAAAGGGAACCCTCATACACCGTTGATGGAAATGTAAATTGGTGCAGTGACTATGTAAAATAGTATGGAGGTTCCTGAAACAATTAAAAATAGAACTAACATATGATCCAGAAATTCCACTTCTGGGTATTTATCTGAAGAAAACAAAAACACTAATTCAAAGAGATATATACACCCCTAATGTTCATCACAGTATTATTTACAATTGCCAAGATATGGAAGCAGCCTAAGTGTCCATCAATAGATGAATGAATAAAGAAATGTGGTATATATACAGAATGGAATATTACTCAACCATAAAAAAGAATGAAACCTTGCCATTTGTGACAGCATGGATGGACTAGAGGTATTATGCTAAGTGCAATAAGTCAGAGAGAGAAAGACAAATATCATATGATTTCACTTATATGTGGAATCTAAAAAACAAAACAAACAAACAAAACAGGAACAGACTCATAGATACAGGAAACAAACTGGTGGTTACTAGAGAGGAGGGGGATTGGTGGGTGTGGTGACATAGGTGAAGGGGATTAAGAGATCCAAAATTCCAGTTATAAAATGAATAAGGCATGGGGATGTAATGTACAGCATAGGGAATATAGGCAATAATATTATGGTAATTTTGTATGATAATAGATGGTAACTAGACTTCATGGTGATCATTTCGTAACGTATATAAATATCAAAATCACTATGATGCACATCTGAATAATAGGATACTGTATGCCAATTATACTTCAAAAAAAACTGCAAAGTCACTCCTTTTAGTTTTACTGGTTGAAAAGTTTGAGATGGTTTAGAAGTTTTTTTAGTGAAAAAATATTTTGTGGTACATTTAACTATAATTTCTGACTCTCTCTGTAATTCTTCTAAATAACAACCTACATTATGTTTTGGAACTGCCTCCGATTTTGTTTTGTTAGTGTTCTACTGATTTCTGGAGCCCAGCTTGATGAGTTTGGGACTCCAGGCTTTTCAACTTCTCTCTCAGCTGATGATTTGCTTCTTTTCTTCAGGGGAAGTCTCGCGGTTTCTTCCAAAATCAAGGAGTACCTGTCCTAGTTCTCTAGTCAAGAGCTACTTTGAGCTTTCTCTTAGCTAAAAACCTCTTTCTGGTCCAGTGGGAACAATAAACCTTGTGTGCATTTCTTACCACATCCAGAGAACATCAGTTGTACTCCTCTCCTCTGCTTTCCAGAGTGAGCGAACCAATTTAATCTGTGTAGCATGACTGGGCTAATTAATAGTTTTCCCACAGCTGGTTCCCTCTAGAAACAATTAGCAACTGCCTTCTAGTAGGAGCTGCCCTAGAAACAAAGTTCAATGTAGCAATATCTCTTGATAGTGGAACAGAGTGTTTTCATGTCAACTGACTTCACCGTGAATAGCGAGAATGTCTCACTTGTGTTGTGGGTCACCCAGAAGATGATGGGGAAGTCCCCCACAGCTAGTATTTATTTCTTTACTTGCTATTTTATTCCATTTTACTTTTTCTACTCTTCCTATTCTCCACAAATGACCTCACATCAGACAATATCTCCACCAAATTACCTTTTTTTACTTTTTCTTATTGTAAAATCTCTATGGACCTTAGGTGCACAGAATTGGATTAATTATATCCTTAGTACATCACTCACTGTCATCACTGGAACATGCAATTTTATTTAGTTATTTTTAATAATGTAATGAGCATGCACAAAACCATCTGTGCAAATAAAAGCTAGGCCATTGACAATAACCTATATGTAACCATGGGGTTCCCCCGATCTCATCGCATCTCTGGCTCCTCCCATCTAAGGCAAACCTTACCCTGAGCCCTGTATTAATCATTTTCCTGCTTTGCTTTTTAAATTGTTTTGTTTCACCTATATATTGTCCTTAAAAGCCTATTTTGAGTTTAGTTATTTGACTCTATAAAAATATGAAGATCTATGTAATTTGGGGGGTGTACTTTTCCATTTAACATTAAAATGCTAAGATTTATGCATATCATTGCAAGTTAACATAGTTTATTCAGTTCTGCTTGTACTGTGTCATGTGACTGTTCTGCACTTGGTTCATCCGTTCTCCCGTTGATGAGCATTTGGGTAGTCTCCAGTTCTTTGCTATGATGAACAGTGATAATATAAATGTTCTTGTATATGTCTTCCTTTGTACATGCTTGAAAATTTCTTTTGGGTATAAAATTGAGAGTGGAATTGCTGGGTCATGGGATGTATAAATGGTCAAATTTAGGAAATATTACCAGTGTTGTTTTTAAAAAATTTGATGTCAATCAGATTCTTGTTTCTTTGAATGTTCTGCTTTTTCTCTTTATAAGTTTCTGTGATATTCTCTCCTTTTAAGATATATATCCTTAAAATTCTCTGTAGTGTGTTTGAATGTGTGTTTTTTTTTTCCATCTCCTTTCTTTGGCACTTTATGGTTTTTTTTCTATCAGAGATATTCATCCTTTTTCAATTCCAGAAAATATATCTTCACTATTCAAATATTTTCTCCTTTCTATTTATAGTTTATCTTTCTTTCTGGGATTTCTTCTTAATCTAAATATCAATATTTTAACTTCTTTCCCCTTTTCTCAGCTTTAGCTTTTCTTTTATATTTTCTATTAGTAATTTTATATTTTGAGACATTTCCTCAATTTGTTCTTCCAAATCACAAATTCCTTTCTTAGCTGAATTCCTTCTGCTATTCAATCTTTTGTGTTTGTTTAACAACATTTACATATTTTATGCCAAATACTTCTGTTTTTCTATTTTTGCATTTTCTTATGGCTAATATCTTCCCTTGTCTCTCTTAAGGAAAATTGTAAAAAACTAGGAACTAAGGCAAGGGATAATTGCAAGCCTTTTCACTGTCATGCTGGAGCATGGTCTAGTCCCATTCAGGGATTACCTAACTCTCTAGGAGCATGTACTTTTCACTTACTGTTTATAGCTGATAGGGCTCATACTGTGTGAGGCTCATACTTGAGATGATTGATAAATACAAGCTAATTTCTGTCTGGCAGAAAAAGATAACCTGAGAGGTTACAGTTTTTTTTCTTTTGCTCTGTAAGACCAGTTTTGTGTCTGATTTAGCAATCATATTCCAGTAATCTTTCTTCCATTCACTATACATAGCCAATCTCTCAAATTTTTATTTGAACCAACTTTACCATTCTGCTGGTTTTACTGCGCTAAATAAATCTGAGTTAAAATATGTATTCACTATGATTTGTATGAGAGCTATATTATTAATTTTTTAAAAAATTATTCTTTGCAAACTCTTTTAATGTTTTTAAGACTAATTTTAAATAATTGGTTCTTCTCTTCTAATTATTATACTTTCAGTGCACACAATCTAACATACTGTTTTTCTTGTTGTAATATTGGAAACTGTCAGTCCCATCCCGGACCTCCTGGTCTGGGGGGGGTGGGCTGTAGATTGAGTTCAGTCACCAATGGCCAATGATTTAATCAATCATGCCTATGTAATGAAGCCTCCATGAAAACCCAAAAGCAAGGGGTTTGGAGGGCTTCCAGGTTGATGAACACATGCAGGTTTGGGGAGAGTTCTGTGCCTAGAGGGGGTATGGAAGCTCTGCACCCCTTTCCATGTACCTTGCCCTATGCATCTCTTCCATCTGGCTGTTCCTGAGTTATATCCTTTTATAACAAACTGGTAATCTAGTAAGTAAAATGTTTCTCTGAGTTCTGTGAGCTGCTCTAGCAATTATTTGAATCCAAGGAGGGGGTCATGGGAACCTCAGATTTATAGCCATTTGATCAGAAGCCCAGGTGACAACCTGAACTTGTGATCCATGTCTGAAGTAGTGTGGTGGGGTGGGGGGTAGACTTTTAGGACTAAGCTCTTAACTTGTGGAGAATCTGATCCTATGTCTGGGTAGATAGTGTCAGAATTGAGTTGAATTGTAGGACACCGTACTGGTGTTTGGAGATTGCTTGTTGGTGTGGGGGAAAAAAAACACACACATGTCAGAATTGGTACCAAAACTCTTGTGAAATGGTGGTACCCCTCAAATATCTTCTTAGTTTGCTATGTGTGTCTTCCTCCCCTAGAGATACTGATTATTTTGTTAGGCAGTGAGGATGGGAGGAGGCTAAACCAGAGAACCTGTGTGATTGTATGGGAGGGATCTAGCGTTCCTACTGGTTGACCATCTTGGAAGCAACCAGCATCAGTACCAGAAACTCAAAGTGGTTTCTTGCTGCCTCACTGCCTTGAGAGGGAGGTATTCCTGAGAAGTCACTGGGATTTGGTCTCTTTGTCGTGGTTCTGTGTTGCCTCTGCTGATCATTTTTACCTTTGGTGCCCTTGTGAGAGCCCCGCTGTGTCCAGCTGTCCCCTGTTGGGGCTGCTATCCCACCCCTGGCTGTAGGGGTGGGTATACACTCTCCACTTGTCTACTTTGTCCCAAAGGTGGTACAATCTCTGGCTTTAATTCCCCACACCACGACCCTAGCAGGGTGGATGGTCACCTCTCTAAAAAAAAAGAAAATTCAACTGGAACCTGTGATTATGACCTTATTTGGAAAAAAGATCTTTGCAAATGCAATTAAGTTAACGATGTTAAAATGAGATCATTCTAGATTACCAGGTGGGACATATATCCCATGACAAGTGTTCTCTTAAGAAATAGAAGAGGAGCTGCAGATACAGAGGAGAAGACCACGTGACGATGGAGACAGAGTGGAGGCATGCAGACACACGCCAAGAACACCTGCAGCCAAGCTGGAGGAGGTAAGGAGGGTTCTCCTGAGCCTTCGGAAGAAGCACTGTCCTGCCGACACCTTGATTTCAGATGTCCGGCCTTTGAACTGTGAAAGGCTACATTTTTGTGGTTTTAAGCCACCAAATCTGTGGTCATTTGTTCCAGTAGCCCTGGGATAATTCAGATATCCAAGACAGGCTGTAACCATTAAGTGTCTTTGCTAAAAGTCTGGGGGTCATAGTGGGAAGACTAACATGGGGAATAATTACAGCTACACGCAGGCCCAGAGGCATGGGGGCCTCCCCAGGTGGGCCCCTCACGGAGACGTGTCCACCTGCTGTGGCTGGGAGCAGCATCCTGAAGTTGTCAAGGTGTTGGGACTGGGCCAAGTTCACCCCAGCCTAGAGAGGAGAGGAAGGGCTTTCCCTCACGGCTCACCCTCACAGCTGTCTAAGGCTGGCTGCCTAAGTCCTTTGCAGCCGAGGGATTAACTTTTCTCTCTTCTCAGGAGAAGCCACTCCACCCACAGGCTCTGAGCTCCAACGCCATCAGTCATCAGGTTCTCCCACAGTACGTGTCCCCATGTCTGGGTTTTTCGGTCCTGTCCAGGTGGGACTGCTCCCAGTCCAGGCCACTGTGTTTTTGTGTTTCAAGTTTAAAAAAAAACAACTCGGAATTGGTGTCACTCATAATCATCCTGTTACACTAAGTTCATTCTAAAATGCTTAAGCTTGGGTTGTTTGTAGAGATAGAAGCTCTTCGTGATGTATTACTAATGATTGCAACTATGTGAAATCAGTACATGTGGATGGAGACTGGAGAGAATCCAAAAATTGGTAACAGTTTTTTAGGGTGCTGAGATTATATTAAGGTTACAGGTGAGATTATGGGTGGGATGTTTGCTCTTTAAAATATATCTTTTAACATTTCTTTCAGAGTGCTTAATGCTATTTTTACAGTAAATAAGGATAGTCATCAAGTTTTGATGCTATAAGAAAAGAAATATATTCCTTTGCCTATCTCCTCATCATTTTGGGGGGAAAATGATACCAGTTGCTAGGGACAAATTTCTCTGCTGAGAGAAACTCTTACAGTTTATGTGCATTTCAAATAGTCGCGGATCTATTTGGGAGGAGAAATGCTTCCCCTTTCTGTTAGTGGGGAGGAGACATTTTCCCTCATCTTATTAAAGAATATCAGTCTGAGCTATTAGCCAGAAAGGGTGAGGTGAGAGAGGCAATGAAAGGGAGAGAGAGCCAGACCAAGGAAGGGAGGCGCGTGGAGATCAAGAAGAGAGCAGAGGAGCCAGAAGGAACATCACGGCTATGCCCTTCCTTAGCTGCAAGCCCAGCTGGGCCAGGGCAGAGGACAGCTGCCAGCAGGAAACTGCAAAGACTGGTTAGTGGATTCTGGATGAGGCCGAACATGCTGCCGGTCTGCTCTCTCCATCCGGATTGCATTTCTCCATCTCCACCTGTTGGCATCCAGGGGGTTCTTTAAGGCTCACCCCAAATGACAGCTTTTCTGTAAGATCTTTATTGGTCGCTCCACCCCGACCAGGGTCCTAGTTTGCAAGTTCCTTTAGACATCTATTATATCCTTATTCTGGCCTGACCTCTCGCCTTAGCTCCTCTCCTGTTCAGCCCTCTATGTGTCCCCCACACATTACATGATAAGATTCTTAAGGGCAGCAAAAGTGTACATTTTAGTGTCTACTAAAATTATGTCTACTAACATTATGTCTTTCATATTGTCAACAAAAATATGTTTATGTGAACTGAGTTGAAGCCCAGTGATAAAATGAAGGTTAGATTATGATAGTAACAGAAACCAGTGAAAAGAGCATCAGGTTATAATTCTCTATTTACTTTTTAAACACTAGTTTTACTGTATATATTTTAAAAATTAATTACTATTTAGACAAAGCTGTATTTTTGTTAAAAAAACAAAAACAAAAGATTGAAAAGTCATACTACTCCCTGTATGGTCAAAATCTGGCTGTTTACATCACACCCATAACCTAGTCACACCGAGGGAGGATTGTAGTGTAACAACAGGCAAAGGCGGGTGCACTGACTGATTACCAGAAGTGTAAACACCCTCTCGCTGTGTTGGACATCGATATTGCAAAAAGTTCCTTTAAACTCCAAGGGCTTATGATTCTAGGATTATTATTATTTAGATAACAGTAACAACTAACATATTGTTGCTGACTCGGTGCCCAACACTGTTTTAAGTGCTTTGTGTGTTTTCACTGGTATAACTTTAATAACCATATGAGGAAGTTTGCCATAAGAAAGTTAATTATGCAGTAACTGTTGGCGCCCAGATCCCAACCCGTGGAGGCCCCTCCAGAATCCACACTCTTCAACATGGTGCCCCCCTGCCTGTAATGCCTTGCCTCTTTCACAAAACGTTTTGAGGTAATGACTTTTAGTTAGAAGTGGCAACGACAAAAATGTGAAAGCAGTGGGCTATATTAACACCTGGAAACAAGGTCCTTTTTTCTCAAGGGCCCTCTTTTCTGAGAAGCTCAGGGCTGTATGAGGAAGCACAGTGGTGAACAGTGGGAGGAGGCTGGCCGCTGGAGCCAGCTCCACTTTGTGCCAGCTGTGTGACCTTGAGCAAGGCACTTAACCTCTCTGAGCTTTATTTTCTCCATCTGTTAATGGGATGGTTGTAATGATTAAATGAGTTAATATGTGTAAAGCGTCTAGCAGAGCTCTGAGCATGCAGAGTGCGGTGGCGTATTTGATGTTTGTTGAGCTCATTGAACTCCACTGTGTCCCGGGCATTGTGCTGGGCTCTGGGGATGGAGAAATGAACTTAAGGGAGCCCTTGACCTGGTGGAGGAGAAAGGCATGCCATCAAATCATCCTAACAGAAGGCAGTAGAAAGCAGTGTGGAAGAACTGAAGACAGTGGACCTAACTTGGTCTGGGTGGGAAGAAAAGTACTTGACTGTCCTTATTCTTAGATGGAGGCAGGTTTAAACGTGGGATGTAACTGTCTGTCTCCTGTCTGTTTTTCTCCATTTCTAAGCCATAGTGCCTGAGATTTCAAAATTAGAGATTTACTTATTTGAGTCAAGCATTGCCCTTTTCCCATGGGCTTCTATAAAACTGCAGATTAACTTGGCGTTTGCATGTGTACTAAAGACATTTTGGTGGCTTCTTGCATGACAAATTGCAGGGCCTTACACCCAGAGATTCAATTCAGTAAGTCTGGATGGAGCCTGGAAACACCTTGGCTGGTCCTGTGGTTAGCGCACCCACACGCTTGGCCCTAGGAGGCGCTAGGCTGAGGGCCCCAGGACAAACTGGTGGCCCTTTTCACCTGAAGGGCAAATGCACAGGAGCTAGAGCAGGGGGTGGGGCCCTTTGTGTGGCTCCCCTCTGTCGCTGGGCCTTCCTTTCTTAGGTGGCTTCTCTATTCCTGTGGGGCCTAAGCTCACTTGGCAGATCAGGACGGACACTGAGTCCCCCTCTGCCTGCCAGCCCGCTGGCTCCCTGTTGTTCTCCCTGAGCTCCACCTCCTCCTGTCAGTCCCCAGCCATGTGGCTAATGAGAGGCCTATTCAGACCTCATTAGGACATCAACTTGGTTTCTTCTGCTCTCAGAAGCTAATTATGTCTCTTTCATTAGCTTAATTTCAGCAATTAATGTGCTTCCGTATACACAAATGGCTGTTTGTTTTTAATCTAGGTGACGTGTGCGGCTGTCCTGCCTCTCTCCGCTCGCGTGTGACTCCGTCTCGTCTGCCTTTCCTTATGAACAGTTACACAGTCAGGGTTCCAGTCTTAAGTGACAGAAATCAACGTGGCAAACTTAAAGGCTAAGAGGGATTTGTGGTAGAGAAACCGGGCAGCTCGTGGAATAAAACCAAGTACCAAACAATTGAGCCCAAGAAGCAAGAGACACCAGGGAACCCCGGGGACTTGCAGCCTTCTGCAACAACAGGACGTGTTAATTGCACCTTTAACAGACTCGCCAGGCAGCCTGGCTCCAGAGTTGGTAATTCAGTGGCTCCATGACGTCATCAGGACTCGTGCTGTCATCTCAATATTTTGGGTCGTCCTCTTACCTACACCCCCACACTTGCTTCTAGGTGGTTCCGGCAGGCTCATATGTGACTGCAGACAGCCAGCTCCTGGAGTTGCAGAGGAAGTATTTCTTTCTTACATCTCTCTGTCTCTCTCCTCTTCTTTGTAAGGAGCTCACCCGGGAGGACTCTTCCCGGGGTCCCTGGGCACACATCTCTCGTGTTTCACTGGTCAGGACTGCGCCAGTACCTCCTGCCCAGCCAGTCATTGCCTGGGGAGTGCCGCGACAGGCGTAGGGCACGTGGGTGTCACCCCTAGGGGCTGGTGGAGGGCCTGGCCCCCTCTCAAACACAGAGCCACGTGATGTCTGAGAAACGTCAGGTCTTTAGAAAGAGCAGAGAGGGCAAGGCTGCTGGGAAGCACTGCGTCAGTGTCTGTCAGCAGTCGTTCAGGAGTCGGGGAGGGAGGGGAGGGCCTTCCCCAAGTGGAAAGGGTGCTGGAGAAACACGAAGAGCAGCTGCCCCTCATCAGCTGCTGAAAACTCAGATTCTACACTTCTGCTGACTGCTATGCTCAAAAAGTCAATTGCATACACATAGACTGGGGGGCACCTGCCGGGGCTGAAGCTTCTAGGGAAGATCAAGCATTTTTAGATTAATTACATGCTGTAGACTGACTTGTGTCCCCTGAAATTCACGTGTTGAAGCCTAACCTCCCACTTGGCTGTATTGGAGATAGGGCCTTCAGGGAGTGATTAAGGTTAAATGAGATCATAAGCCTGGAGCCCTGATGCAGAAGGAACACGAGACTCTCTCAACATGTGCGGACAGCAGCCAAGAAGAGAGCTCTCACCAGAAACCAGACCCTGTCGGCACCTTGTTCATGGATTTCCCAACCTCCAGAACTATGAGAAATACATTTCTGTTGTTTCAGCCCCCTAGCCTGTGGTATTTTGTTATGGCAGCCTGAGCTGAGACACTAAATGATACATACAGCCAATCCAACTGCCAATAGTGTGATGTTGCAAAGGAAAAGCAAATGCAGACCTTGGCTGTAGTATAGGTGAAGATCCCCTGGCTCCCTGGAGGGGCCAGGTCCTCTGCTCTCTGCTCCTGTCAGTCTGTACGGGAGTCTTCGGAGCCATGATGAGTGCCGTGTTCTGAAAGGACGCTGGCACTTGGAGCAAACAGAAAGGTGACTGCAGGAGGAACAGCTTGAAGGGAGAGAATGTCAGCTTAAGACTGAGGCCTGGGGACTGGGAGCAATGCTGTCTTCAAGTATTGAAAAGGCTGACCTACAGGAGAGGGGTTGGACTTGCCCTGTTCAGGCTGGAAGATTGAACAAAGACTGAAGGGTAGAGGTTAAAAGGAGGAGATTTTAAATTCAGCACAAAAGTTGACTTTACTTAGCCGTTCACATTTCGTGTGGCATAGTCCATTATCCCCTTCTATGATAACCCAAGGCTGACATTATCATTCCCATTTCAGACAAGGAGACTGAAGTTCTGAGAAAACCTGCCACTTACTACAGGTGCATGGTATGACATTCAGCCAAGGGCCCTGCCTTAGGCCATGAGAAGCATGACCTTAGAAGAAAGAGCTTAGTGAGACAAACTAATACCTCATTACTGCAGTTGACCTCGAGGCTGTAACCAGTACTCCCTCCTCTTCATCATCCACTATCCGTTCTAAATCATCCTCAACTTCAGCAATCACCTCAGCAGATATTGGGGGCTTACCTGCTGGTGTGACCCACACCTTCATTCCTGAGGTGTCTGAACCCTTGGAAATGTCTCAGACTGGGTGGTGTACAAGGGCACTCACCAGTACGAGGGAGCAAGGAGGCCCCAGGAGGTGCCCAGGTAAATCACCTGGGTTCCACACATATTCCTCAATGCTGCCATTGGATAAAAGCAGCCCTATGGATCAGAGTCAATTACCCTTGGCAGTATGGTGACTCCTCTTCTGCTGGTCCCTGGCTGCGAGGAAACCAAAGGGCTCTGGGAGCAGACGCTGCTTGTAGTGCAATGGGATCCTTTCTTTGTACCCTGGAAAGTATGTGTCTCCTTTGGATACCAGAACCTCCAACTCTGCAAACACCAGAGTTGCAGGGACAGAAAGCACAAAACACCCTAGGAAGTCATTGGGACTACTGCTTTCATGACTTGGTTCCCACATCCATATATTGTCCTGTTGGGATAGAGTACCATATAGGGGTCGCTGGTTTAATGTGGTTACTGAATCCTGAAGGATGGCACCCCATCCTTTCAGAGTGTTTCTTCTGAGCTGGCATGTAAGCTATACTTTTAGAAGGCCATTCCAGCATTTTATAAAGCCAAGTGTTTGGGGATAGTTATAGGCCTACTCCTGCCCATTGCTGTGAAGCGGGTCTCCTGGGTGGATGTTATGCTACATGGAACTCTATGCCTGTGGATCAGACATCCATAAGCCCTTGGATAGTGATGCTGGCTGCAGCTCCATGAGCAGCAAAGGCAAACCCACCCCTAAAACAGGAATTGATCTGTATGAGGATGAACTGCTGGCCCTTTGAGGATGGATGGAGCCCTGTGTAGTCAACTTACCACCAAGTGGCCGATTGGTCTCCTTGAGGGGTAATGCTGTCTCAGGGGTTCACTGCTGGTCTCTGTTCAGGGGCCACAGTAGCTAGATCAGCTTTGATAAGGGGAGTCCATACTGTTGGACCCCTATGTAGCCTCTGTTTCTGCCACTGTGGCTACTCCTTCAAGTGCTCATCAGGCCAGTTCCAAGATGGCCAGTGATGAACCCCAGCTAATGTAAAAGGACTAAGTCATTTGTTTTGTCTGTTTATTTAGTTAGCACCTCTTCTGTGGTGGGGGCTTTCTGGTGGGCATTAATATGTGATAAAAAATACTCACACTCTGTGCCCACTCCCAATGTGTTCATCCACATGTCGTTACCTCAGATCTCCTTGTCATTGATCTTGTAGTCTTCTCTCTCAGAATCCTGACCAGATGGCTGGCTGTTGGCCACTGCCCCGTAATCTGTATATATTCTCACTTTGGGTTGAATCTCCTTCCATACAAAATAGATGACCAGCTATACTGCTTACATATCTACACCTTGGGAAAGATTTCCTTCTTTGTTGTTTTTTAGGCCACCTGTAAATGAAGCTGTAATGTGGCCATTGTCCATTTTTGACTTGCACATGTGCCAGAACAACCCATCCATCAGCCAAGCTCAGGCTTTTCTCTCCTTCATCTGGTCGCAGTGGATTCCCATGTGGCTTTAGGTATGAGCTAGCAGGGGACAGGCTGGTGCAACTGTGGTTGCTGACGTGGGTTTCTGGGCCACCTGCTCACACAGCTTACTTGGGCCCTCTGATCCTGCTCACTTGATCTCAATGTATCATTTGCAACATATGTTGACTGCTGCTGGGCATGTCTGACTTGAGGACTTGGCAGGTCTGACAAAACCCAGCTCACAATGGGCAGTTCTAGAGGATACATGGTCACTTTGTACCCCGTGGTCAAGTGTTCTCTCTTGACTCAGGCCTGGTATCATGTCAGGAACTATTTCTCAAAAGGTATATAAGTCTCTGTTGTGGATGCCATGGCCTTGTTCCAGAATCTCAAGAGCCTGTGATGTGGTCCTCTCACTGGGGCTTTCCAAAAGCTCTGTCCTGGGTCTTTTCCTACCACTGACACCTCCAACAGCATAGGATCTGCCAGACTGTATGGCCAACGTAGCGAGGCTGCTTGACTGTAGCCTGCCACTGCCACAGGGCCCTTTCCTGCTCCCGGCCCCACTTCCCATGGGCAGCTGTCCATATTATTCAGTACATTGGTTGGACCAAGATCCCTAGGTGCAGAATGTGTTGCCTCCAGAACCCAAGAAGCCCATCAGGTACTGTGCTTCCTTCTTGTGATTGAGTTGTAAGATATAATAATTTAATAATTTGTTCTCCCTTTGGAGGGGATACCCTGGCACATCCCTGACCATTGGCCACTCTAAAAATTGGACACCCTACCACTGAAGTGGTAGATCCCTGAATCTCCATCAGGCTTATCTACCCCCCTTAGAGCACATGTGTCTGACCAAGGCCTGTGGCAGACTAGCTCTTGTCTTCCTGTTCAATCAGCCTGATGTCACCAATGTAATGGGTAAGTGTGGTATTCTGTGGCGTGTCCAGGCAGTCCAGATATCTTTGGATGATACTATGGAAGAGGAGGGGAGAACTAACATAGCCCTGAGGCAAAACCATAAATAATTATTGTTGTCCATCCTATGTGAATGCAAACTGTCTGATTCTCTTTTCTGGTTAGAAGGGAAAAGAACACATCTGCAAAATCAATGGCCAAATACCATGCTCCTAAAGCCTTATTAATCTGCTCTAATAAAAGTACTATGTCTAGCACAGCAGCTATGATTAAGGCTACAATTGGGTTAAGCCTGCATTAGTTTGCAGTCATTCTCCAGGATCCATCCAGTTTCTGCAGAGCCCAGAATGGCCAATCAATGGAGGTACTGTAGACAAGGGCCACTTTCCATACATTCCTATGTCTTTGATGATGGCACCAATCTGTCATTGGATCTGGAATGCAATATTCCTTTTTAAATGATAAGAACACTTAACATGAGATCTACCATCTTAACATATTTTTAAGTATACCATACAGTATCATTATCTATAGGTGTAATATTGTACATCAGACCTGTAGAACTTATTCATCTCGTGTAACTGAAATTTTATATACATTTGTTAGCAACTCCCCATTTCTCTCTCCCCCCAGGCCCTGGAAATGACCATTCTATTCTTTACTTCTATGAGTTTGACTATTTTAGATACCTCACATAAGTTGAATAATGCAGTATTTATCCTTCTGTGACTTGCTCATTTCACTTGGGTGATAGATATCCTCAAGGTCCATGTTGTTGCATATTGCAGGATTTCCTTCTTTTTTATGGCTGAATAATGTTCCATTGTATGTATCTATCACATTTTCTTTATCCATTTGTCCTTTGATGGACATTGAGGTTATTTCTACTTCTGGGCTATTGTGAATAGCACTGCAATGAACATGGGTGTGCTAATATCTCTCTGAAATCCCTATTTCAAATCTTTTGGATAGAAGTGGATTGCTGGATCATATGGTAGTTCTATTTTTAATTTTTTGAGGAATCTCCATACTGTTTTCCATAATGGCTATACCGTTTTGCATTCCCACCAACAGAGTATAAGTGTTGCAATTTCTCACCCTTGTCAACACTTGTTTTCTTTTCTTTTCTTTTTTTTGATAATAGCCATCCTAATAGGTGTAAGATGATACGTCATTGTGGTTCTGATTTGCATTTCCCTGATGTTGAGTGAAGTTGAGCACATTTTCGTATACTTTTTGTCCATTCATTTGTCTTCTTTTGAGAAATGTCTACTTGGGTCCTTTGCCCATTAAATTTTTTTTTTTTTTTTTGCTATTGAGTTGTAGGACTTCCTTATATTTTGGAAATTAACCCCCTATTGGTTGTATGGTTTTCAAATACTTTCTCCTATTCTGAAGTTTGCTTTTCATTTTGTTGACCGTTTCCTTTGCTGTGCAGAAGCTTTCTAGTTTGATGTAGTTCCATTTGTCTAATTTTGCTTTTGTTGCCTGTGCTTTTGGTGTCACATCCATTAAATCATTGCCAAAACCAATATCATGATGCTTTTTCCTTATGTTTTTTTCCAGGAGTTTTACACTTTCACATCACATTAAGTCTATAATCTATTGTGAGTTGATTTTTGTGTACAGTGTAAGGTAAGGGTCCAATTCATTCTTTTGCATGTGAACATCCAGTTTTTCATTTGCTGAAGAGACTGTCCTTTCCCTATTGTGGTCTTGGCTCCCTTGTTGAAGATCGGTTGACTATATATGCAGGGGTTTATTTCTGGGCTCTCTATTCTGTTCCATTGGTCAATGTCTTTCTTTATGCCAGTATCATACGTTTTAATTACTGTAGCTTTGTAATATATTTTGAAATAGGAAGCATGATGCTTTGTTCTTGATTTTCATGCAGTATTGTTTTTATTGACTATTGTGATCAGTGGGGGGCAGTTCAGAGTTTCACTTTGCTTCCCCACTGTGATAACGACCCAGGATGGAGGTTGTTTCAAATGCCGAGTGTATCAATTCCAGGTACACAGTCGTGGGCAGAGGATGACTACTAGGTGGGTCATGGACTCAGGGGACCCCTCTGGAGTCAGACTTCAACTAAGACTCTGTTTATTACCTGGCACCTCGAAGCCCTCACTCTAACAGGAGGAATGGTTAATGTTTTGAGTCTTTGCATATCAATGTTAACTCAGACCCTGTGTCTAATAATCTTCAAAATATCTTGTTTTCCCCTTTCCCCAGTGTACAGTCACCCAGATGAATGGCCATTAGGTCCCTTTGGGAAGGGACTGGAGGTGTTCTCACAGTATATATTTGTCAGAGTACTGCAGGGTCCTTCCTCCTCAGTCAATGGGTTTTGGATCTGAATATTGGCTTGGGTTCAGGAACTGAGTAAGGGATTGTGACTTCTTATTAGGATGACCACCTTCAGCCTCCCCCTCCCCCTCCATTGTTGCCATTTTTGGGGTTATTGATAATTATATGATAAATATAATATTGATAAGCAGCATCCTTGTTGACTGCCTGTCTCTTTTGCTCCTATGGACACCATACTCTATTAGCCATTTCCACAGTTCTCTGTGAGTCAAGTTCCCTTGGCTGCCCTTTAGACCCTTCCATGGAACAAGTCCTCTCGTGGGTCTTCTGGCCTCACGTAACATATCCATTCTAGCAGGTCCATTCCCCTCAGCCTCTTCATTTCTTCCTCCAACTTCTGCTAGGACAGCTCAGCCATTTCTACTTTACCGGTGTTGGCTCTCTCATTTTCTTGGATTCTAAGAGCTCCTCCCTACCAGCAGCAAGCTTGCCCCATCCCATGGGTCCTTGCTAGGGTATTAAATCATGTCTCCCAAGAAAGCACCCTAAGTCAGTGAATTCTTCATTATATAATCTTATATTCTGGCCCCCTTGATACAGAACCCTCAAAATCCAGTCCTGCTTGTTCTTGTTGTTCTCCCCTGGTTCCTGCTGGCTCTTGCCAGCTAATTCTTGGAACACCTTTGGTGTATAGTCTTTTTCCTCCCTTATTAGGCTCACCATTTCTGTAGCCAGATAATTATGTTGAGATTAATCCTAGTTATCTAGAAGCCAGGAGAAGATGTGGGGGTAGCTTCTGAGGGAGACACCTGCTTCCTTGTGGGAGGGAGTCTGCTACAGCATCTTCCATCACAGTGGAAGTCCCAGCTCTTGCCAGGGAAAAGTGGGCCCCTCTGCAAACTCTGAGGGTTCTGGGGAGCTACAGAGCTAACACGCTCAGGGGCATCTATGCAGATGTTTCAGGGTCCCGGATTTTCCCCACCAGTTCCCTGATCTGGATGTAACAGACTTGCCTGGTCAGAGGATGCAGGTGTCGCTGGAGCCTCTGCTCAACAGTGTCTGTTCTTCCACTACAGAGTGCAGAGCTTTTGGGTAAACTCGCACACAGAGCCATTAACTACCTGTTTCTCATTGTCCCTCTGCAAGACATCAACACAACTTATCAGTAACCAGCCACCTCCATTTTCTCTGTAGGCACAGTTTTCCCATATTTTCAAATGCCTGACTCATTGTTTATGCAGTGATGTTCCCCTCTGCCAGAGCATTTTCCCACCTGCAAGAGTGTTCCCCTGCGTCGACATGTTCTCCCAGCTCAGCACCAGTGGCATCTTTAGCAATTGGGCCCCCGTTTCACTGCAGCCTATCCTTGCATCACTTACTACTCAGGATGGGGGAGTGAGCCAGTCCCAAGTCCCCGCCTTACCGCCTGTCTTCTTAAACCTCACCCTCAGTACCACCTGTGTTAGTTTGGAACCTCCTAAAAGCAGATGCCAAAACAAGATGAGATGTGCAAGAGACTTATTGACTGGAAACACCTGTGAGGGGAAAAGGGGAGGAGGTTGGAAGAGGTAGGAGGAGCCATCAGATTGTGATGGAGATCTGTATTAGTTTCCTATGCTGCTGTAACAAATTACCACAAACTTAGTGGCTTAGAACAATGAAATTGATTCCATTACAGTTCTGGAGGTCAGAACTGTAATAGATCAAGGCTAAGATCAAGGTGTTGGCAGGGCTGTGTTCCTTCTGGAGGCTCCAGGGGAGAATCTGTCCTTTGCCTTTCCCAGCTTCTAGAGGCTGCCTGCATCCCTTGGTTCATGGCCCTCTCCCGTCTTCAGAGCCACAATCATGTCACTCTGGCTTCTGCTCCCGTTGTCACATCCCCTTCTCTGATCCCTCTGCCTCTCTCTTATGAGGGTGATTACCTACATCCCTTTGTGGCAATCTAGGATAATCTCCTATCTCAGAATCCTTAACTTAATCCCACATGGAGAGTTCCTTTTATCATATAAGGTAACACATTCACAGGTTCTGGGGATTAGGGTGTGGACGTTCTCAGGGGATGTTATTGAGCCACTACAAGGTCTTTCCCCTGCAAAGGAGAGAGGGAAGGAAGAAGAACTAGATAGTGAGAGTCTCAGACTGAAGCACACTTCTAGGAAAGTTTTGGTGGGCCTAAGGGGGTCTTTGAGCTAAAGTTGCCCATCAGAAGAGTCCTATGTCTCCTGAGAATGGGCCTAGGCTAGAGTCTCTGCCTCTCTCAGTCACTGTCTGGGTGGTGGACACTGGGGTCACCATCAGTAATACTTCCCGCCACAGGAGACCTGAGGGCCGCCGAGCCCAGACTCCTGAATCAGACTGCATTTGCGTTACACTGGGTTTGCCTTCTAGCTCCACTGCCTAGTTAACTACAAGAACTTGCGAAAATCACTTTTCCTTTCTGTGCCTCCATTTCCTCATCTGTAAAATCTGGATGACCATAGGGTCAAATTAATTAACCAATAGATAGTAATAGGGTTGTTGTGAGGAATAAATTAGAACAGCACTCTTAATAATGTTATCTATACTTACCCATTGCTAACCGCAGAATTGTGACTCAAACTCTGTACCTGTGACCACGTTTTCTGTGCCCTTTTTGCTACGTAACATCGCTGTGTGGAAAAGGCTTCATGGTCGGGTGGTTAGGCTCCTGCCTCTGTTGTTTTCTAAGTAAAGACTTACAGAACACCTGGCAGACATCGTGTAGGGAAGATTCCCACATGGTGTGAGGGCAGGATGAAAAGGCACTGGAGTTTCTCTTAAGCCCCGATTCTGTGATTCCATGACCTCTGACGAGAGAGAAGCCTATGTGATACGAGGTGCAGGCTGGCCTCAAAGTCCAATCCCTGGTTAATAATCTTGCTCTTGTCAGGCCATCTTTAACTTGTCATTCAGTCTGTCTGGACATTGGTTTCAATCAGTTGAGATAATCATATCTTCCCTGCTTACTTTTCTTGTTGGGCCGTAGTGATGAGCAAGGAGATGATACGTACTCCCCACTCCCAAATTTTAGTAATAAATATAAGGCTTTTAAAAGAAAAAAATACTTTTGTACTCCCTCCCCTCCACATTGTTGCCTTAAAGTATTTTTTATTATATCACTATTTATATATTTAGAAACATAAAACTAGGCATAAACTCCTTATGCTTACACTTCTCGTATCACTATAAAAGCAAATCAAGTTTGTAATTAAATACAAACAAAACCACAAAACAAAGTTCAAATAAACAAAATTAACTAAATGGGATGGATTTTTTAATGAAAATTAATTGTTGCTTGCAATGGTACTTGGCTGCGTTAATGTCATCTCTTCTGAATGCCAGTATTTGGCCTCTGTTCAATAATTAAGCATTCTTTTCTCATTAGTTCAAAACAATGAGCACAGTATTTCTTATTTGTGATTATTAACATAAATTTAAGCTTGGGCATCAAAACGATGTGACAGACTCAATATAAAAGGGATTGTAGAGGCCGGCCCGGTGGCGCGGTGGCGTGGTGGTTAAGTGCACACGCTCTGCTTTGGCGGCCCGGGGTTCGCAGGTTCGGATCCCAGGCATGCACCGATGCACTGCTTGTTAAGCCATGCTGTGGCAGCGTCCCATATAAAGTAGAGGAAGATGGGCATGGATGTTAGCCCAGGGCCGATCTTCCTCAAGAAAAAAGGAGAGCATTGGCATCAGGTGTTAGCTCAGGGCTAGTCCTCCTCACACACACACAAAAAAGTGATTGTCCAGTTATATGAAATATACATTTTCGTATAATTTGTTTTATAGTTTAAAGACAAAAACTCAAATATTCAAAGTGAAGTTATTGTAGAAACCTTGGGATCTCTGGGAATATTATTCATGATCAAACAGATAATAAATGTGAATGTGCTCTCCAGAAGTTAAAATGAGTTAATAATTTCTAGGAGCCATTACTGAGACAAGATTGCAAGCTAAAAGCGGCCACCCCAAATTACATGAAGTACCCCTTTCTTGTCTTGCCCCCATCTACCAACAGTGACCCCATTCTGTAGCATCCTAACAGGTTGGGAGGCTGATATTTCTGTTTCATCTTGGATCCCCTTGGATTCTGGTCAGACTACTGCTCCCTGTAGCCCCATGCAAGGCTGCCAGGGTCCAGCCGGGAAGTGGCAAAGCAGGGTAAGTAGTGGGGCAGCATCTCTGTAAGGGAGTGTGAGAGGAGTGATGTGCACGGAGCAAATCAGTTTTCTGGACATGCCTCCACCTCCTCCATTACCTAGCAGGTAGGATGGTGGTCTCTCCTCTCTCTGCCAGGTCCTGGCTCTGGCCTCTCAAGGGGGTCTTATCTACAGAACTAGAATAAATAGATTACAGGATCCCGTGGGATCTTTAAAAGTTTTACTACAAGGTTAACAACACTAATAATACTTGGGTTATGCTTCTGGAGTGATAAAGAGAAGGGTGAAGGTGTCCTATCTCCTTTCTCTTTCTTCTTCCTCTTTCGCTTTAGTTTCCTTTTCTCCTTCTGTTTTATTCTTCTTTTTCTCTTTTCCTGTGATTTTCTCTTTATCGAAGACACAGTTCTTGTAGGTGCTTGCTCCAGGTATTTTTTTTTATTTTTGACTCTTTTCCCAGACATCACATTTGAGGTTAATTATCTGACTGTTGAAGAAAGAAAACAATGATAAAATAATATTAATATCAATATTATTCCCTCATGTTTGTGTAATGTTTTTGAATTTATAAAATGTTATTGTACATATCTTCTTGTTTGATCCTCAACAACAACCTATGACAGTTATTTTTCTGTTTTAAAAATGGGAAACTGAGGCTCAAAGAATTAAAGGGGCTCATCCCCTTCCTCTTCTCCTTTCCTGCTCCTTCTAACCCCTTCCCTTTCGAGCAATTCAGTCCTAAATCCATAGGCAGGGCCAAGCCAGGTAAAGATAAGTGCCACCTTGGTGGGGAGCTATAGTGGCCCAGAGGAGGGTGTTGGATACATGTAATGGGAGTCCCAGAAGGAGAGGAGAGGGAGACACAAGGACAAAAAAATATTTGAAGAAATGATGGACAAAAACTCCCCAAATTTGGTGAAAGGCATTTAATATACTGATCATCCTTGAATTTCCTATTCAATGAACTCCAGGTAGGAGAAGCCCAAAGAGATAAACGCCTAAACACGTTATAGTCAAACTGGTGAAAGCCAAAGTCAAAGAGAAAACCTTGAAAGCCACAGGAGAAAAATGACTCAGCACATGCAGGGGAACAACAATGTGAGTAATTTATGACTTCTCAGTAGAAACAACACAAGACAGAAGGCAGTGGAATGACACATTCTAAGTGCTGGGAAATATTTTGTTAATCAAGAGTTCTATACACAGCAAAAGTATACTTCGAAACTGAATGTGCAATAAAAACATTCCCAGAATACAAGGACTGAGAGTAGCAGACCTGCATTACAAGAAATACTGAAAGAAGTCCTTCAGACTGAAAGAAAATGGTACTAATGATAACTAAAATCCACAGGAAGAAATGAAGAGCTCCAGAAATGGTAAATATGTGGATAATACAAAAGAAAATACAAATATCTTTCCTTTACTTTTCTGCTGTTAATTTCCTTAAAAGACAGACAATTTCATAAAGCAATACTTATAACACTATATTTTTGGTTTATAATATATAGATGTAATATATATAAAAATAATAGCACAGAAGAGAAGGAGGAAATGGAGCTATACTGGACTAAAGTTGCCATATTTTACTAGAATTAAGTCAGTGGTAATCTGAAGTATGTTGTGTTAAGATGCATATTATAATTCATAGAGCAACCACTGAGAAAATAACTGAAAATATATCATTAAAAAAATCAACATAAGAGTTAAAGCAAAGGAAATAAAGGCAAAAGAGGAATTAAAAAAATTTTTGCTTAAAACAAAAGAAGGCTATAAAGGGAAAATAGAGGGGAAAAAAGACATGAAATAAATAAAAAACAAAAAGCAAGATGGCAGATGTAAATCCAAACATTATAATTACATTAGATTTGGATGGACTATACAGTCCAATGAAAAGGCAATAATTGTCAGACTGGAGGAAAAAAAAATGAGATTCAACTACAAGCTATCCACAAGAGACATATTTCAGATTCAAAAAATAACTAGTTTGAAATTAATAGGATGGAAAAGATATAGCAAATAGGAGCCGTATGAGAGCTGGAGTGGCTGTATTATTATCAGACAACATAGATTTTAAATATCATTGGAGAACAAGATGGGCATTTCATAATAATAAAAGGGCCGATGTATCAGGAAGCTATAATAGTTAAAACATATACACACCTAATAAACAAACTCAAAATATATTAATATAAAACTGACAGAATTGATAGGAGAAGTAGACAACTATAGTTGGAGATTTCAACACCACACTTACATATTTGAAAAAACAGCTAGACAGAAAATCAGCCAGGATACAGATTACTTGAATAACACTATCAACCAGGGTGCCCTAATTGATATTTATAGAAAACACCACACAAAGAGAAGAATGTGCATTCTTGCAAGAGCACATGGAACATTTTCCAGGAAAGGCCATATGCTAGGCCTTAAAATAAATCTCAATCAATATGAAAAGACTGAAATTATTCAAAGTATGTTCTCTGTCCACAACAGAATTAAATTAATAAACACAATCAAAAGAAATTTGTTATATCAGCAAATATTTTGAAATTAAACAAATTCTTAATTTACGGATCAAGGAAGAATTCAAAGGGAAATTAGAAGAATTTTGAACTGACGGAAAAGAGAATGTGACATTGAAATTTATGGAATGCAGCTAAAACATTGCTTAGAGGAAAATTTATAGGTTTATTTGCGTAAGTTAGAAAAGATGAAAGGTCTCAACTCAATAATCTAAGTGCCTACCTTACAAACACAAAAACAAATGTCAAATATCAAATATCAAACAAAAATCAAATATTTAACTTCTTTTGAACTTTTAGAAAAGTTGGCAACACAGAGTGTATTCCTGCCTGAAAACACTTATCTGGAGTTGAGCCGCAGCCTCCTTTGGACTGGCATGATTCCTCAGCACGTCTACAGCTCACCACTCCCTCACTGCCAACAACGCGGCTCTTCGAGGCACTTGAACTCAAGGTTGCTGCTCTGTGAGCAGTTCTGGGGGCTGCCACCAGAATGTGTAGCATAGCCTCTGTGCTCTGTCTTTTCTAAAGCATGACCAATTGAAAAATAATACTACAACCTTGCTTTTTTGTTTTTACCTATAAAAATCAGTTATATCACTTAGGTATAGATTCATTATGGATTAGTTAGGTTTCCTCTATCTAAGAGAAATAAATACAAATTCTGCCTGATGAATATAATTTTAAAGAGAAGAAACACTGAAGAACAATGTCTCCACATAGTACTTGTTGATCATTTCCCCTGAATAAATCTCTGGCATTTTCTGAGAGCTAATGTCTCACTAGGATGTCATCAGGAGCAAGCCATGGCAGGAGAGGAGATCAAGGATGGGCATCCGGCTGGATGAAAGAGTGGCTGACAGATGACATAAATCAGAAAGGCCAGTAGTCATATCCAGAAAAGAGTGGAAGAAAGGGAGGTAAGTAACTGGCCCCAACTAGCCTCCCAGCCGACAAGGGATAAGAGTATTCTAGAAAGAGGTCATGGAGACATGAAATTTCCTAGTGTGCTTGAGAATTCAAAGTTATTCAGCAAGTGTGATGGGGCCAGAGAAGAGGGGGAGGATGGCTCTGATTATGAAAAGTCTGATATGCTAGGTCAGGGCGTTGGCATTTATCTTACAGGTAAGGAAAGTCAAGGAAGGATGATCAGCATGGAAAAAGATATGATTAGATATACAGACTGTTGTGGTGGTGGGGCAGATGGATTGGAGGTATCAAGAGATAGCAAGGCTGGTTAGGAGACTATTGATCCAGGGGAGAGATTTGCTTGAACTAAGGCAGTGGGTATGGACTGGGGAGAGAACTGACAGGTGAGAATTTCAGAGGTAAACCTGCAGGGCTTGGAGACAGTTGGGGATGAAGTGGGTGGAAGGTTTTGTGAGTGATGCACGGTTCTTGGGCTTGAGGGGTGATGTGGATGTTGGGGGTAATCCATCAAATACAGGGAGCACATGAGGAAGAGAAAACTGAGTGTAGAGGTGGGAGCAATAATGGTCAGATGGTTTTCTGGGAAATATTGAATTTGAGATATCTATGGGAAATTCATACAAAGACGTGGAGTGTGGGGGTTTATAACTTTTATACTTTGCAGGTTTTATATGTTAGGAGAGTAGTCTTGGATGGAGATAAGGACTTGGAAACCATAAGTAGCTAGGTGCTGGTGCAGACCGTGGAAACGAATGGTATCTTGTAAGAAAGGAGGTGAAACAGGAGGAGAAGGCGGATGGGTGCAGCATCCTAGACCATAGGAGCAATTAAAGTGTGGGTGTGGGAGGAGGGTCCAGTGATCACAACCAGAGCAGCAGGGGAGGAGCCGGGAGGGACTTGCCCCTGCAAACCAAAGGAGGTACGCTCCAAAATGATGGAAGTGGCCGAGCTTTTAAACCAAGCTGAGTGTGGAGATAAACAATGGAAAAGGCTCCTTGGAGCTGGCAATAGGGATGTTGATGATCGATGTGGTCCGAGTGGTTTCCATTGAATGGTAGTGATCGAAGCCAGAGTGATCGAAGCTCTAGAAGTGATTGAGAAATGAGGAACGGAGATAGCTCGTGCCAATTATCGTTTGAGATGCTTGCCTCCCAGGGAAAGGAGAGAGATCTGGCAGAAGCCAGGGGTAAAAAGCAAAACCAAGGAATGTTTCTGTTTATTTGTTTTGGGATAAGACAGACTTGAGCATGCTAATGAGCTGAAGGGACAGAGCCAGTAAGAGCATCTGATGATGCAGAAGAGGGAAATTAAAATTAGTGGGGAAAAGGTCCAATTTGGTGCCATTTGAGACCACATGGGCCCCGGGAGGGAGTCTGGGAAAGGCAGGCCTTGGGATGTGACTCCTTCTCCAGGACTTTCTTGCGGGGCAGGTCGTATCCATATGATGTGGCCGTGTCTGGGCCGCAAAGGTGAGCACCTGTGCCTCAGATCCAGGGGTTTGCCTGGGACGACAGGTGAATTGTTGAAGGACAGTCTCAGCTTTTCCTGGTCTAGTCCCCAAATTTACTCAGCCTATGTACTGTTCTCCCTTTTCGATCATAGAATTAAAAAAAATTTAGACGACACAGGCCCTTCGAAACTTTGATGAGTTATTTTTCAGATGAGGAAATGCTTGTCTACACAGCAGTTAGCCCAAGGCCGTGCAGCTGTGAAGGAGGTCAAGACTGGAAGCCAGTTTCCTGGTCCCCTGTCCCCTGTCCTTTCAGCTTCTCCAGTTCAGCCTGACCCTGCCTGCTGGCTGCTGGCCTCAGACATTCAATACCTGTTTCCCTGTTTAGTAGCGTTATCGTTTTTGTCACTGAATCCCATTTGTGGGCTACGTGGAACACAGGCCCTTTCTGCTTTGCTCTTTCCTCTTTTGTCACAAGGCACTTTCTCTCACAGCTGGTTGGGCAGATAGCTTAGCAAGGGGTTTCCACAGAAATCCTCATTACACCCCACGCGGCTGTCATCATTCCTGTTCATACAAACGTGAAATATGCCAACAATAATAAAAACTATTTACTTAGCACTTACTATGTACCAGGCCCTGTGCTAGAGCAGTTTATTTAATTCTATGAGTAGGTACAATTATTATGCTCTTTTTTACAGATGAGCAAACTGAGGCACCGAGACATCAAGTAACTCGGCCAAGGTCACCCAGCAAAGGGAAAGAGGCTGGATATGAACAAGGCCTTCTGGCTCTGCAGCCTGCACGCACAATCTCTGTGATTACAGAGCTGAGGTGGGGTGCTTAGGCACGGTGAGAAGGCAGTTACTTCTCCTCGGTGTCCCAGCAGATCACTGTGACTTCCCCAGCCCGGCCCCTGCCTGCTCCCAGCGCCCTAGCCTCGGGGCCCTTGGGAAGCCCTCATCTGCACTTCCTCCTCCTCCACTTCTTGTTCTCCCTGAACCCTCCTGCAGCTGAAAAACCATCTGACAACTCAAGCCTGGTGTCTGGTGAGTTATGTTTCTCCAAATTGCTACATTAATAAGGGCCATGTGCTCCTAGAGGATCATTAATTACAGACACATTTTTATTCCCCGCTGAAACATGGGCTGCATTTCTGCTCCATGCAGCTCGGCACCATGCTGCTGACGGGTCTGTGTGTTGCTTTTGACATCTGTGACTGGCTTCCTGGCAAACGGCTCGTGCAGCTCCCTGCTCTCCGCATCTTTCTTCCTCCTGGTGTGCATGTCTTTCCCCAAACGCTGCGAATCCCCCCATGCAAGTCTGGATGCACGTGAAGGTCCCCATTCCTCAACCTTCTGCTGAGGACAGTGGGGGACAGCCAGGGGTGAAGGAGTCAGACAGGTGACACCTTGCTGATGTTCCCCTCCAAGACCTCCCTGGCATGTGGTTCCTTGGATTTAAGGTGGTTCCAGTAACTGGGACAGTCTGGGTAAGGAAGGAGGCCCTGGGTCCCTGCGTCTACTCACATAGCTTCCTCGAGTTGGATCTACTCATGGACCCCACTTTCAGGCGCAGGCTCTGAGCCTGGTAGGACTGAGGCAGGAAATTGGCAGGAGCGTCCTGCTTCCCGCATCTGCTGGGCTGGAGACAGTCCTTCTACGACCACGTTCAGGCTCTCGGACTGCAGGAGGGAGACCAGGCACCTCCCGCAGTACAGCCCAGAAGCTGAAGTAGTTCCCACCCTCTCTGCCTCGCTCCTGTCCACAGACATTGGCTCGCCTGGATTTCCACTCCTCAATCTCCCCTGACGCCTGCTTAGAACGCCAGTGTCCCTCTGCTTCAGTGGTTTACAGCAAGGGCTGCATATGACAATCACCTGAGGGAATATTTGAAAAACTCTGATGCCTAGGTCACCCCACAGGCCAGTTCAGAATCTCAGAGTGAGACCCAGGGCTCAGTGGTTTTTAAAGCATCTCAGGTGACTGCAATATGTGGCCGAGTTTAAGAAACTGTTCTAATCGTTGCTACTCAAAGTGGAATCCATGGACCAGCAACTTGAGCACAGCCTGAGAGCTTATTAGGAACCCAGAGTCTCAGGCCCCAGCCTGGACCAACTGAATCCGAATCACCTACATTTTAATAAGATCTCCAGGCGATTTGTATGCTCCTTAGAGTTTGAAAAGCACTCGGGCTCAAAATGTTTTTCAAACTTCAGTGTACGAAAGAATTACCTAGAGAACTTGTTAGAAATAAAAATCCAATTCAGCCTGTCTGGGATGGGGCTGGGGGTCTGCGTCTTTAACAAGGCCCCCAGTTAGTTCTGACTTCGGCAGGTGGTCCTGGAATCACACCTTGAGAAGCGCTGCATCTCAGATTTGGGCTCGAGCCTCCTAGGCTGTGGCCTGATAACCCTGAGCGGGCTCTCCATCCTGGGCAGGAGCGCTGCACATGGAGGAGAGGCCCCTGGGCAGGAGGTCCATCCGTTCTCCTCCAGCAGCAGGGTGATTGAAGCTCTCGCCCTCATCTAAGCTGGCTGAGCCCCGGGCCCCACTGGGGCAGGTTCTCTGCCCACTGTGCTCAGCGATTCTTTCACCTTGCCAAGGTCTACAAATTTTAAAGAGCTATATATTTTTTAATTGCGGTATAATGCACATAACATAAAATTCATCATTTGAAAGTGTACAGTTTAGTTGTTTTCAGCATATTCACTATGTTTTGCAACCCTTAGTACTATCTAATTTCAAAACATTTCCATCACCCCCAAAAGACACTGTTCTCATGAGCAGTCAGCCCCAATTTACCCTCCCCCAGGCCCTGGCAACCACTAATCTCTCTGTCTCTGTGGATGTGCCTATTCTGAACCTTTCATATAAATGGAATCATACTGTCTACGGCCTTTTGGGTCTGCCTTCTTTCACCGAGCATCGTGTTTCCAGGTTCATCCATGTTGTCGCGGGTGACAAGGTCTGCACGTTTGCTGTCCCTGCCTACCATGATTGGTCTCGAGTTGTCCTCAGCAAGATCCTGCCTCATGTCTTTATCTGACCCTGACTTCCTCACCCTTTAGCCCCACCCAACAAGCCTCCCGAGACAGCAGTGGTAGCTACAGGCTGGACCCACCAGTCAGTGGAACAAAGAGTGCCTTCCAGGTCATGTGGTCCAACCTCCTTATTTCCCAGATGAGGAAACGAAGGCTCAGAGAGGCTTTCCTGCACATCTCAGCTTCTCCAGAACATCTGGGACTCCCTTGAACCTGCGGGAGGAAGGGATGGAGAGGAATGGCAAGAACCTGGGAACAGAGAAGGGGAACTGGGAGGCATCCATGTCGGATTCTGGAACCATCCCCCTGAGGAGAGAAACATGAAGCCTAACACTGAGATTTACATCTGGGATTTTCCAAGTTTCAGAAGATAGTGCAGAAGAGACACATTTATTGAGAGAAGATAAATTCCCTCTTTGCAGATTTATTACAACTTGTATAGAGCTGGATCACAGACTTTTTTGGTGAAAGCCCTTAAACTTTTATGTCCCATCATAATGGTAAATGAAGTCCAGAAAATCGTTTAAATAGCTCTTGATTAAACGATCCTCCCCTACTCCCGACTCCAAGCCCTTGCCCCTCTGGCCAGGCCAGGCTGGAGGCCTGGGGAGGTATGGCATGAGAGAATAAACTCTCTAGAATGATAAAGAGTTGCTTCAATCTAGAATCCAGGAGCAGGGCTTAAAAAGAGTATAGGATGGGCATAGTCTAGTGAGTAAATACTCAGATGAAACTGATCTTTTAAATTGAATGTCTGCTATGTGGCAGGTGCTTTAAGATTCAGTGTTTCATTTAACGCTCTGTGAAGTAGATTTTCCTTATGAGTTTCTCCTCATCTTCTCTCTCTCTCTGTTTATCCTGTTCCAGCCCCACTGGCCTGCTTGCTAGTCCGCCAGCACACCAAGCACTCTGCTGCCTCAGGACCTTTACACCTCCTTTCTTTTCCTGGAAAAGCTCTTCTCTCAGATGTATTTATGGCTTACTTCCTCACTTCCTTTAGGCTTCTGTTTAAATATCACTTACCTAGAGAGACCTTCTCTAATCATCCTGTCAAAAAGAGCCCTCTCTATTACTCTTTTTCTCCTTATCCTGCTTTAAAACTCAGTAATAACACAAAGACTCCACCGAAAAACAATGGGCAAAAGAATTAAAAAGCACTTCACAAAAGAAGATGTATGGATGGCAAATAAGCACATAGAAAGATTCTCAACATCATTAATCTTTAAGGAAATGACAATTCAAAGCACAGTGAGCTATCACTGCAGGCCCACTAGAATGGCTCAAATTAAAAAAGACTGACCATACCAGGTATTGGTGAAGATGTGGATGAACCAGAGCTCTCAGACACTGCTGGTGGAAATGTAAGTGGTACAGCCACTTTGGAAAATAGTTTAAAAAGTTGGAGATACACCTGCTACGTGGCTCAGCCATTCCACTCCTGGTATATCCCCAGAGAAATAAAAGCACATGTCCTGAAAAGATGTGTATTCAGGCGTGCACAGCAGCTTTCTTTGTTATAGCCCCAAACTGGAAAAAACCCAAACGTCCATAAATTAGTGAATGAATAGATAAATTGGGTTATATCCATCCAGTGGAATAGTACTAAGCAATAAAAAAAATGATTGTTGATACACAAAACGACATTAATGAATCTCAAAAAAAATTATACTGAGTTATAGAAGCCAGAAGAAAAAGAGTACATACTGTATGATTGTGCTTATATAAAATTCTAGAAAATACAAACTAATCTACAGTGACTGAAAACAGATTAGTGATTGACTGTAGTTGAGAGTGGGGGGCAGGATGGGTGGGAGGAAGGGATTAGGAAGAATGAGGAGACTTTTGGAGGTGATGAATGTATTCATTGTCACGATTGTGATAATAGTTTAACGAGCATATAAAAAGTGTATCACATTTTAGAATTTAAATATGGGCAGTTTATCATATGGCAATTATACCTCAAGAAAGTTATAAAAGAAAAAAATTTCCATCTCTGGGCTACAGGATGAAAGCCATAGGGCGTGGGGTAGGTGGTCCTGACAGTAGGGAAGCAGAGCTTGTCTCTAGAATGACAGCACCCTACAGCTTCTCCCTGCCCTGAGACTTGTGGAAGTCAAAGCTGTCATGGACATGAGGAAGGATAAAGGTGGCTTGTCCTCTGTCTGTTGACTTCACTTTTACAGCCCTAACCTCTGTAACCCGCTCCCATTGGACTAACATGCTCTCGTTGATTTTCAGCGCCTTTCTCCCTTCACCTCAGAGCCCCTGATCTCATGGCTGGGGTATAATGGACTCTGCTTATGCCTCCATCTCCACCCAGCTCATTGCACTGACGTCTCCAACCACAATCATGGAGCTTTCTGTTTCTTCTCGCAGTTCCATCAGTCTTTGCTTCATGCATTTTCAAGCTCTGTTATTAGGTGCATAAACATAATTGTATGTCTTCCTTATGAACTGGCTCTCCTACCAATATGAACAGACACTCTGTATCCCTGGTAATATTATTTGCTCTGGAATCGACTTTATCTGATATTGATATGGCCAGTCCTCTCCAGCTTTCTTTTGATATATATTGGCATGGTATTTTACCCCCATAAACTTTTACTTTTAAACTATTTGTGTCTTATATTTAAAATGAATTTCTTGTAGGCAGCAGCATATAGTTGTCTTGCCTTTATGCAGTCTGATAATCTGTCTTTTAATTGAGATATTTGTATCATTTACATTTACTGTGATTTTTGATACGGTTGCATTTAAATCTATCTTGAAATTTGTTTTCCATTTGTCTCATCTTTTCTTTGTTCCCCTTTTCCTTCTTCTGCTTTCTTTTGCATTAATTCTTATTATACAATTTTATCTCCTTTGTTGGCTTATTAGCTATATTTTCCCTTTTTTTAGTGATTACATTAATATTATAGTGTACATTTTTAATATTTCATAGTCTAATGTCAAGTAATATTACACCAATTCATGTATAGTACATGAACTTTATAACAGTATAATCCAAATTTTCCTCTCCTGGCCTTTGTATTATCATTGTCCTATACTTGCTTTTACATATATCATAAAACCCATAATATCATACTATTATGCTTGATTTAAACAGGAAATTATCTTTAAAAGAGATTTATAAAATAAGGATGAAATTATTTCATATTTACCTACATTTTTACTAATTCTGATGCCCTTCCTTCATCTGTGTAGATTTCTGATGGCATCATTAAAACAAGAAATACTTCCTATAGTTTCTGTGGGTTAGTTATTGGGGGCAGCTTAGCTGAGTGGTCTGACTCAGGATCTCTCCTGAGGTTGGAGTCAGAATGCTGACCAGGGCTATGGTCATCTGACAGTACTGGGAAATCTGCTCTCAAGCTCACCCACATGATTGTTGTCAAGAGGCCTCAGTTCCTTACCATGTGGGCCTTTCCCAGGGGCAGCTCACGTGTCATGGCATCTAAGTTCCCCCAGAGTGAGTGACAAGAGGCAGAGATGTGTATGTATATATATGTGTATATATATATATAGAGAGAGAGAGAGAGCGAGAGAGAGAGCGAGAGAGAGAGAGAGAGAGAGAGAGTCTCCAGGACGGAAGCTGTGGTCTTTCCGGAACTTCGTACACCGTCACTCGTGCCATGTGCTATTGGTCACACAGACTAGCCTTGGAGCAACGTGGGAGGGGACTAACGGGTGTTAGTGGAGATCACTGGGAGCCTTTCAAGGCTGGCTGCCACGCCTCAGTCCCCCGGACTCCAGCTTTGTCTCTTCCACTCAGGGAGACTGCAGGCTCCTCTGGGTTCCCTTCCCTGCCCTGCTGCCTGGAGATGCCTTCCTGGCAGTGAGGTGGAGCGATTGTAGGGCCCACCTTGTTTGTTTTCCCTCTCTCAAGGATTGCTGTCTTGAGCTACTGGATGTCTGATGTCTGAGGACTGCTGTTTTGTATATTTTATCTGATTTTTTGTCTGTTTCCGGAAGGAAGGTAAATCTGGTTCCTTTTACTCCGTCTTGGCTGGAAGTAGACGTCCTGACATTTTTTAGTGGGAATTCCAGTTGTTGGCTAGGCGTTTACTCCGAGAACAGGTGTTTTGTGAGAGAGGAATGAAATGGGTGGAGGGTGTGGGAGGCCCGGGAAGCTGTGGTGGAGAGGGAGCTGGTTGCTGCCGTGGGGTGGAAAATGCAGGTGAGGAGCACAATGAGGAATCGGCACATAGAATGGAAATCATCCTTATTTTATCAAGGGCCCATCTTGGGGATTTTCACTTCCATCCCTTTGGTATTATTCCCTCTGCCACAGTGTCCCTTTGACAGGGTTTTGCCCCAGCTTTGACATATTTGATGTATAATCTTTTGGATTTCTCATTTTGATCTAGATACCGCAAGCCTCTGCCTGAGGAAGGAGAGTGTGGTGAGCCCTGCAGAGGAGGGGCTGGCGAAGAGGGAGAGTAGTGCCTGAGCTGTCCGCAGGTGGCGGCAGGAACCTCCCCAGCTAAGACGTGGGCTGGTCACTGCCTCTGGCATCCAGCTGCCTTCACTGACTCCAACACTGTCTGTTAATTTATTCGTCCATTTCTAATCTTCTATATTTATGGAACACCTACTGTACGCTGGCACTTGGAGTACAGCAGTGAGCAGAACATGCACGCTCCATGTCCTCCTGGAGTATACATGCTGGCAGGGGAGAGAGACACTAAAGCTCTAACCCCTGTTGTACTTCACTGCAATCTTGGTAACTGCCAAGGAGAGGCCCCAGGTGCTAGGCAAGTGTGAATCAGAGGGACCCATGGGGAGGAGGGAGGTCTGTGAGCAGATGAGTGTCCAGCTTGCCGCCAGCCTCCCTGTCAGTCCCCCAGCGTGCTTCTCCTCGATCCCCAGTGTCTCTGCCTTCCTGGAGGGGCTTTACCTGGGGCATTAACATAAGTCAACACCAGCCTGGCTCCTGGGCTCTGGGTGCTGCCGGGGGGGTCAGCTACCCCGCAGAGTCAGTTTTCCTGGCAGAGTCAATATGCATAGGATTAAAGCACACACGGAGTTTTGTTTTACAGTCTCCTCCGAGCCTCGATGTTCTCTGGTTTTCTGTGTAAATATAAGTCAGTTGATTCTTCCTGATCCCTGATTTTATCAACAAAACTTGGATTTCTTACCGTACTTCCTTATATTCAGACAGCTGTGTCTGTGGAAAACATCCAGACAGGCAGGTTCTGCTTGAGCATTGTGTGTGTGTCTGTGTGTATTGGATATGTCTGTGTATCTCTGTGTATCTGTGTATGTCTGTACGTCTCTGTGTGTCTGTGTATTGCTGTGAGTGTCTGTGTATCTCTGTGTGTATCTGTGTGTCTATGTGCATGTCTGTGTGCGTGCCGGTGTGTGTGTGTGTGTTCCCACATGTGTATGCAGAATGCTCTGATGTGGCTGTTTTGATGCAGGTGTTTGGGTTATGGGCCTTATTTTAAGTCCCCAATTGGTCCCTGATCACCTGTCCCTCACAATGTATGTCCCCAGATATCTCTCAGGTGCACGCTGAGTGCCCCTGTGGTGTTTGCCTGCAGCCATCCGCCTCTTCCCATTCGGGTCCGCCTTGCTCCCAGGCTCATTCTCTGTTGACCCATCAACTCTGTGACCCTCCTCTTTCTCATTTCTAGTGGGATGCAGATGCTGCATCTGCCCACTTCTGTGGACCAGCCACTCTCAGACCATACCCACGTCCCTCTGATTTTAGCAGTCCAAATTTGCCAATCCAAAGGGATGCGTGTATGTGTGTGTGTGTGTGTGGGTGTGTGTGAGCACACTGATGCATGCGTGTATGTAGTGTCTTTCCCCTCTTGGGACTGAAAACTAAAATTACTCAAGTGCCCGGGGCCCAGTCCTGGTTCATCTCCCAAACTAGATCACTTGATCAGTCCTTTCCATGACCATCCTGCACACAGTAGGACAGTGTGTGACTGCCGAATGAAGTGCAGGGGGACAGATAGAAGAACGCACATTTTTAAAGTGCTAAATTTGAGCTTTGCATACATGTATTAACTCGTGTAAACCAAACCACCACTCTGTGGGTCAGTATAAGGATTACCTTCATTTGAAGATGAGGAACAATGGCTGAGGGAGGGTCAGTAACTTGCCTAACGTCAGACAGCTAGAAAGTAGCAGAGCTGAACTTTGAACCCAAGTAGTCTGGATCCCGAGACCAAAATAGCCAGTACGTGATGTTGTTCACAGGAAGAGGTGACTTCCTGAGAAGAAAGTCATTAGATCCTGATAAAAGAGAGCAAAGGAAAAGGAAGACAGCATTTCTCTCCTGGAGATACTCTTTCGGGAGAGTTGGGGTGGTTCGTGCCTGGTGCCGGGACCTGGCAGAGAGGCCCTGGGGAGGCTGGAAAGAGCATAGGATTTGCAGCTGGACGGATCTGCCTGCCCTGACAGCTTTGCCCCTGACCAGCCCTGAGCCCTTGGTCACGCTGTCTGCCCTCTCCCGAATGGAACCTGCCTACAGGACCTACATGAGCATTAGCTCAGCTGACCGAGATAACTACTGCCAAGTGTCTGGTGCATCCAAGGCTCTGGATAGGTGACGGCTCTGATTATGTTTATGGACGCGGGCAGGTATGTTCAGTGTGGTCAGGTCTGGGGCACACCTCCTACGCTGCTAACATTCACATTAGGCAGTTTATGATTTTTTCCAGTATTCACATCCTTCATTGTGCCTCACCTGGGGAAACACCGTTCTGCTCAGATAGAGGAGAACCTTCTCACCCAGGCAGTGATGAGTCGTGGGGGGTGATCAGAGGGTTTGAATCTGTCTGTAGAGGGCTCTTGTATAAAGTGGAGAGGCCTGGACTGCAGGACTCCTGAATCATGGTGGGCTGGGGTGCCTGAGAATCTGCATCTTACAAGGACACTCAGGTGACTCTCAAGCACCCTGAGGTTTGAGGACCACCACTCCTGCTCCACAGGTCACCTTTCACCTCGTGAAGGGTGGAGGCTGCCTTGCCCCCCAGGGATTCTCTTTGGACCTGCAGGTGCCCTGGGCTAACTCTGGAAGCCATGCCCTGTTTCAGGGTGCTGGGGTGAGAGGCGCAGGGTTGATGGCATCATTTCCTGACCTGGGCCCACCTGGGGTTGCTGGAGCCCCCTGCTCTGGCTGACCACCGTCACTCTCCACACTGCTCATGATGGGGAGCTTGCGTCCCCACAGCTGAAGTCATGTGCAGCAGAAGGAGCATTATTGTCCCCCTTGGGCCCTGTGCCTGTCTGCAGCCCACAGGCCCATGGGAGAAGGTGATGTGACCCATGGCCTCCTCCCTCCCGCTCCTTGCACGTTCCTCCACTACCCCACAGCCACACTGCAGGAGCCAGGAGTCTTGCTCCCAAGGTTGCTGCTGCTCACAGAGCCTGTATTCTGAGAGCTGAGAGGCTTCTCAGTATTCACAATGATTTTTCTAGGTTGGGGCGGAACCAGCCCACTCCGTGAGCAAAATCTATAGTGCTGAGTAGTGGCAGAAAATTGGCAAGGCTTAATAAACCTCATGCCTGACGCGTTCCTGTGGCTATATATCAAAGGAAAACAAATATATTGACTAATTCCTCTTGGAAGAACATCGATAAATTACAGCTGTTTGAAACTGGCCCGTTGTGAAAAAAGGTTACGGATGATGTAATTTGCACCATTATAGGTATAACTACGCTGCTCCCAGGTTTGACTTCTGCAGCCTCTCAGCTCCGAGTGTGGGAAGGGCCCAGCACCCTGGAGGATGTGTGGTTTGGGGAGGGAGGATAATAATGACTTCCATTTGCCTTCTCAGAGTTCCCTCCCAGAGGCCACAGCCTCTTGTGAAGGGTTCAGCTTTTCCAAGGTGGGTGAACACCCTGTCTGTGGACCGGGGAACAGAGAACTGACAAGTTTACTGACCTTGCCATGGCCCCGGGCTCTGGACGGAGGGCTGTACACAGGCCTGAGTCCAGTCCTGTGCCACACATGTGCATCAGAGACTGCATTGCCAGGCCATGCTGCTCCTTTCCCAGGCTCCTCCCCCGCATAGCTCTCTGATGGGGTCTGTGCCTCCAGACCCTTGGTCTCCTAAGCCTGTCTTAGGTATCAAGAACGGTAGCTCTCCATCAGAGCGTGTTTCCTACACTTGGATTGGAGAAGAGCTACACTTCCGTCTGAAAGTGCCCACTGCCAGAGCCAGCAGGACATTCCAGCAGTGCTCTATTAAGTCACAGCCAGCCCCGGACTCCTGGGGTGATGCTTGGCTGTGCTGTTATCCCCACCTAACAGATGGGGAAGCAGCCCGGCAGGGTGAGAGCCTTTCCCTGGCATCCCTTACTGACCAGGGACGCAGGGATGCAGTGGTTCTGTCGCTGGTTCTGTTGCACTCTAACTTGCCAATTCCCCAGGCTATGCCAAATGAACCCATTTTCCCAGAGCTCTCACTACTGACACAGGAGCAGGGAAAAACAGGAGCCCCTCCACTGGCCAGCTCTTTGGGAAGTGGGGGAGGGCCAATGGCTGGGCAGGAGGACGGTGCCTGCCTCAAAAATGGGCTTGAGTCAAGCTCCATTATGTGGCTTGATTTGCTTATATAGTGTTTCCGGGTGCTGTGTTCTCCCTGTGTCAGGAGGGCTCTCCGCCCCCACCCAACGAGCCTCAAGAGGCCTCTGCCCTCCAGGCCAGGTGCACACTAGCTCCTTTTCAGCAGGCGTGCGGGAGCAGAGACGGCTCTGCTGACGCAGGTGGACACCCCTTGGGTCTGATTGCAATAATTGCTTGCTTGATGTTTTGTATTTGTCTACATAAACGCCGTCAGTGGCAGCCACCCACTCAGTTTCTCTTGTAAAGCCTCTCGCTCTCCCCTCTCTCATACGCACATGTTCAGACGTACACAGAAATACACATGGCCACAGGCCCAGCTTTGCCCACTCCTTGCCATCTATTCACAAGACAAAAATAGCCACAGACACGCTCATGGATGAGTCTGATTGGACTGTGGGTTGCTCTCCTCCTCCTCTGATGACAGCCCTAAAAGCCACCCACCCTCTCCTTATTTCCTTAGAAGGTCCAGCTGAGAGCCTGTGCAGGGGTGGAGAGGGACGTATGAATGGGCTCCTGCTTCCCTCTCTCCCTGCCTTGTTTTAGAAAGCCTGCTTCCTAGAACCTTCAAGGCACATAGGATGAGGGTCAGGAAGAGGACTTTTTTGAATTGTATATTGAGAAGGGAGGCCAGATTTGTTTGGTGGGTGAGTATAAACTAGATCTGTGCACAAGGTCAAGGGAGAGTCTAAAGACCACTCAGCGTGATTCTGCATCGAACCTGGATTCGGAAAAGTTGGAGCTGTCTTAGCTACATCCCCATCTGGCTGGGACAGTTTGGTAATGCCCTCCTCCCCAGTCACCATGTACTTATTGTTGTTGTTTATTTTTGTTTTGTTTTAATGTTATTTTGCTTGTTTTCGAGGTGTACAGTTCTAGGAATTTTAGCACATGTATATATTCGTGTAGCCATCACCACAATCAGGATACAGGACAGTACCATCACCTCCCAAAACGTCCTTGGGCTTTTCTTTGCTAGTCGCTCCTGCTCATCCCTGATTTGTCCTCCATCTCTATGGTGTTGTCTTTCCATCGTGTCATATGAGTGGAAGCATGCAGTGTGTAATCTTTTGAGACTAGTTTCTTTCACTCAGCATAATGCCTTTCAGTTCATCCAAGGTGTCTCATGTATCAATAGTTTGCTCTTTTTTATTGTTGAGTGCTACTCCATTGTGTAGACGTACCGTTGTTTACTTATCCATTCATCCATTGAAGGACATTGTGTTAGTTTCAGTTTTTGATAATTATGAATAGAGCTTCTATAAACATTCATGTATACATTTTTGTGTGAACCTACATTTTTATTTCTCTAGGGTAAATGCCCAGGAGTGGGATTGCTGGATCATATGGAGATATATGTTTAATTTTATGAGAAATTGCCAAACAACTTTCTAGAGGGGCTCTACCATTTTGCATTCCCACTGGCAATGTCTGAGAATTTCTGTTAGTCTGGATTCTCACTAGCACCTGGTATTAGTATTTTTTATTTTAGACATTCTAGTAAGCATGCAGTGGTATCTTATTGTGCCTTTAATTTGTGTTTCCCTAATGACTAATGGTGTTGAACAATTTTTCATGTGCTTATTTGCCATCTGTTTTGTTGAGTATCTATTTAGTCTTTTGCCCATTTTTAAATCTGTGGTTTTGTTTTTTATACTCTTGAGTTTTGAGAGTTCTTTCTGTATTTTGGATCAAGTACTTTGTTGGATATGTGATTTGCAAATATTTTCTTCCAATCTGTAGCTTGTTTTTTGTTCTTTCAACAGTGTCTTTTTAACAGTTTTAATTTTGATTGGTACAATTTATAATTTTTCTTTTCTAGATCACCCATCTGGTATCATGTCTAAGAACTCTTTGGCAACTCTCAAGTCACAAACACTTCTGTTTTTATCTAAAAGCTTTATAATTTTATTTTTGGATATTTAGATTTATGGTATATGTTGAGTTAATTTTTGTATATGATGTGATGTTTGTGTTGATGCTTATTATTTTGCAGAAGCATATCTAATTGTTACAACAGCATTTGTTGAAAAGACTACCTTTCTCCAGTGAATAGCTTTTGCACTCTTACAGAAAAATCAGTTGATCTGTGTATCTATCCCTTCATCAATGCCACATTGCCTTGATTACTGTGGCTGTGTAGTAAGTCATAAAATTGTCTAGCTTGATTCCTCTAGCTTTATCCTTCTCTTTCAAAACTGTTTTAGCTATTCTAGTTACTTATACATTTCAGATTAACCTTGTCTATTCTACAAAGTATCTACAAAAATCCTTGTGGTGATTTTAATAGAATTACATTAAACCTATAGATCAGTTTGGGGAGAACTGGCATCTTGATTATACTGAGTCTTCCAGTCCATGAACAAAATATATCTCTCCATTTATTTAGCTCATCTTTGATTTCTTTCATCAGCATTTTGTAGTTTTCAACATATAGATTCTGCATATTTTATATTAGATTTATACTAAAGTATTTCAATCTTTTAGAACTACTCTAATTGGCATTGTTTTAGTTTCAAATTATATGTTGTTAGTATATATAAATACCTTACATTTCTATGTGTTGACTTTGTACTCTGTAACTTTGCTAAACTCTGATATTAGTTCTAGGAGATTTATTAATATTATTATTAATATTGTAGATTCCTTGGGATTTTCTACATAGAAAATCATGTTGTCTGCAAACAGGAGAGTTTAATTTCTTTATTTCTAATCTTTATGCCTTAAATTTACTTTTCTTGCCTTATTATACTTGCTAGGATTTCTAGCACAATACTGAATGGAAGTTGTGTGAGTGGCCATCATTGTCTTGTTCCTGATCTTTGGAGAAACATTTAATCTTTTACCATTAAATGTAATGTTAATTGTAGCATTTTTATAGATATATTTTATCAGGTTAAGGAAGCTCCCTTCTATTCTTGGTTGGTTGAGAATTTTTATGATAAATGCATGTTAAATTTTTTATATGCTTTTTCTGTATCAATTTATATGATCATATGGATTTTCTTCAGTAGATGGTTCATATGGTGGATTAGATTGATTTATTTTGAAACATTGAATCAGCCTGGCATTCCTGGGATAGATCCCACTTGGTTATAGCGTATTCTTTCTATATACTGATGGATTTTTAGTTGTTAATGTTTTGTTGATGATCTTTATGTTTATATCATGAGGGATATTGATCTATAATTTTCCTTTTTTACTATCTTTGATTTTGGTATCAGGATAATGGTGACCTCATAAAATGAAATTAGGAGTGTCCCCTCCTCTTTTATTTTCTGGAAGAGATTCTGTAGAATCCTTCAATGTTTGGTAGAATTTGCCAGTGAAACTGTCTAGGCCTGGGATTTTCCATTTCAGAAGATTTTTTAACTATGGATTTTATTTCTTCAATAACTATAAGACTATTCAGATTATCTACCTTATGTTGGGTGAATTTTAGTAGTTTGTGATTTTTGGGAAATTAGCCCATTTCATTCAAGTTGTCAGCTTGATGTGCATAGAGTTGTGCATGGTAATTGTTTACTGTCCTAATATCTGTGGAGTCTGATGTTAGCAATATATGTCATCTTCTTTTCAGTCTTGTTAGAGGTTTATCATGATATTTTCTTTTATTTTATTCATTTTTCTCTGTTTTTGTTCTCCATTTCATTGTTTACTTATCTTTACTATTTCTTTCCTCTTGCATGCTTAGGGAGTGTTTTGCTCTTCTTTATCTTAACATAGATGCTTATATTATTGATTTGACACCTTTCTTCTTTTCTAATAGAAGCACTTAATGCTATACATTTCTCTCTAAGCACTGCGTTAGCTGCATCCCACACATTTTGATAGATAATTTCATTATGGTCAGAGAATTAACTTTGTATAATTCCACTTATTTTAATTTGTTAATATTTGTTTTGTGATCCAAGATATGGCCTATCTTGATGAATCTTCCATGTGCATTAGAAAAGAATATGTATTCTGCTAAATGTATTCTGAATGCTCTATGACTGTCAATTAGATTCAATTTGTTGGTGGTCTATTTAGTTCTTTTTTATCCCTGCTTATTTTCTGTCTTATTGTTTCTATTTATTAATGAGAGAGGAATGTTAACGTCCTCTACTATCTTTGTGAATTTGTTTATTTTTCCTTTCAGTTCCGTCAGTTTTTGCTTCCTGTATTTTGAATCTCTGTTGGTCGATGTGTGCACATTTAGGATTAGTATCTCTTCTTGGTGAATTGACCCTTTTATCACTATGTAATGTCTTTCTTTATCCCTTGCAATTTTCTTTGCTCTGAACTCTACTTTATTTGACACTAAAATAGCCACTCCAACTTTCTTATTAGTATTTTCATCATATATCCTTTCTCATTGTTTTACTTTGACTTCCCTATGTAATTATATTTGAAACGGGTTTCTTGTAGACAGCACATAGTTAAGACATATTTTAAATCTATTCTGACAATTTCTGTCTCTTAATTTATGGCTTTAGAACGTTTAAAATTAATATAATTATTGCTACATTTAGGCTTAGGCCTACCAGGTAATTATTTTTTTTCAGTCCCCTCTGTTTTTCCTTCTTCTGTCCCCGTTTCTTGCCTTCGTTTGGGTTATTTGCTCGAGGGTTATTTGTATTGGCTCACACTTACTTTGTAGATATTTGAGTGTTGTTTTCATTTCGACAACTGAACTGTCATGTCTGTGAGGTCAGAGACTGTATCCCACTCTTCTTCATGTCTGTTCTTTGCCCTCTGTTGTTGGGCCAGGACAGTACTTTTCATGTAATGGCTGCTCAGTAGCCTTTCATTAAATATTGAGTGATTTGAATCTCTATTTGATATTTGTGGGATTTCATGCTCAGGGCACTTTTCCCTCTTCTAGAGGGGCTAGAATCATGTCCTTTCCCTTCAGGTGTACGGCTTAGCTTTAAAATCTTCTGGATTGGAATTTTGGACTTACATTTAACCACATCTGTGGATATATAGACTAGGAGAAGACAGTGTTTCAGTTACCTGTAGAATGAAGTGTCTTCATGAAAAACCTTAGAAATTGGTTTGCCCTCTGTGTGTTACATACAACATCAACTCATGAAGAGGTTTAGTAATGTTATACACAAAGCATCCCAGGTCAGTCAGACATGTCTGTTACTTGCCTGTGAATATTAGCCTGTTGAAAGAAGGGTGCTAGTCAAAAGGAGCTGGTGGAGAGAGGAAGTATAGGAGTAGAAGACTCACAGAGGACGACACTGGTGGTGCCCACCTAAGTAGGGGACACACGGACTTGAATATTAGCGTCCCATTGACTGGACCACTTATCCCCAGGGAGTAGATAGATGCATGAGGCTATCTTCACCTGAGTCCATTAAACATTCAATTCTCTCACCTCTCCTTGTTCTAGTTTTGGGACCACCCAGAAAACTTCCTAATAAGCAATTTTATTTTAATATGAAAGCAAGAATTATAGGATAACAATGGAAAATTAAACATATGCACCTACTTTTGCCTCCTTCGGAAACTCTATTGAACTCATAGTAAAGGGATTTTTCAAAAAGACGTTAACCCAAAAGGAAAGTGAAATGGGGTGAGGAGATAACAGAAAAAAAACTTTGAAGGTGGAAAGTATATTGATGAGCAGTAAATTAGCAGGTCCAAGGAGACAGAATCCTACAGAGGCAGTGAAGAAAATGGAGAAGCAACCAAATTTACTTTCACATATCCTCAAACATCTTAAGAATTGGCAGCAGGCATGGCTGGAACAAGGGGTGAAGAGAGGGCCTAATGTCAGGAGGATTGGCTTAAAGTCTCTTTATAAGAATTTAGATCCCCAAATCCTCTTTCCTACTCTCTCCAGCTGGGTGACTCCCTCATCCCTGCAGAAGACCACAGTTTTATTTCCCAGAAGGATAAAACAGAAGATCTTGGGATTTGGGAATTTCAAGCACAACTCATTGTGTGGGTACCACTGAAAATGGGGCGATCAAGTGAGGCCTCTACTCGTAGTCTGCTTCTCCACTCGGCTCCATGCACTGGCAGCTGTAACTGTCTCTTTCAAGCAAGAGGCTAGAAAATCCCTCTCCAGGCATCCAATCAGCCCAAGAAGAATTATAAAGTTACTGAAGTGGGAGTTTCCCAATGAATCAGGCCTGCCAGATTAGCTAGTGCGAGAGGGCTAGTTACAGAGGCCCGTCATACACTCAGGGCTTTCAGATTCCCAGTCTTAAAGATGATCAGACTTCTAAGGAGAATCAGAGGTCTGAGGAAAACCCCCACAGGAAAAATAGATGCCAGAATAAAGAAATAGAGAAAGGCAACTTGAGGGAACAGATACTACATACAGAATGCAAAAATAAAATTAAAACCATCAGCAACATCTTTAGAGAAATAAGAGAATATATTGCAATCCTGAAATAAGAACATGATATTTTAAAAAGGAACATTCAGAAAGTAAGATCACTTAGAAATTAAAACTGTGATGGCAGAAAATAAGAACTTATCAGAAGGGTTGGGAGATCAAGTTAAGGAATTCTCAGAGAAAGTTGAGCCAAAAGTAAAAAAGATGAAAAACAGGAGTGAAAACTTTAGAAAATTAGAGGAGCTATGCTGGAAAACCAATATCTGAATAATAATTCCAGACAGAGGAAACAGAAAGGATAAAATCATCAAATAAATAATTTAAAGAAATTTCTCATATTTGAAAGATGTGATTTTCCAGATTGAAAGAGCCAGTGAATGCTCAAACAATGAATAGTAACAGCCCCACACCATGGCACAACTTTGAGAAATTTTAGAACACTGAGATGAAAAGAAGTTTCCAGGGAGGAAAAAAGGTAGATCAAATACAAAGGATAAGCAATCAGAAAGACTTTGACTTCTCAACAGCAACACCGCAAGTTAGGACTACTCAAATTTTGATGCAAAATGATTTGCAACCTGAAATGCTATATCCATTCAAATGATCAATTATGTGCATGGATAGAATAAAGACATTTCCAGATATGAAAGGTCTCAAGATATTTACTTCCAAGGCACCTTTTCGTAGGACGCTGTTGGAATCTATGCTCCACCAGGATAAGATTGTAAACCAAGGGAAAGACGAGAGTTATAGGAAACAAGAGTGCGTACACAGGAGATCACAAAGGGAATCCTAGGATGACAGGGAAGTAAGAGCCCAGGATACGTCAAGGGTGAGTGACCCAGACCGGGGTAGCTCAGAAGGCTCTGAGAGAGATTTATTTTAAAAAAAAAGAAACTGACAGAGTACTTTACGGGTCCAAACATATTGAGAGGAGATTCAGACAACGGGCAGAGAGTTTGCGGTTGAAATGTGATAAACACACAAAAATGAACAAATGAGAAAGTAAAACAGAACAAAACAAAAACAAAAATCAAGACAAAACAGAGAACTGTGCTGAGAAGGAAGAGTAATCACAATGTGCCCAAGGCTTAGCCATGCATTGTGTCTGCATAGTGATGATAATAATGGACACTTGGTGAATATGCCAACCCAAATTATAGCCTATCTCCATTGGGGGGATGTGGACACTGGATGGGAGCATGTGTATGTGGTGGGTTTGAGGGGATAAAACTAAGCTCATGCCTCAACTTTCACAAGAGAAGTCAGGAGACAGGCCTAAAATTGGTAAAATTCAAGAAGTGGCTAGACATGCATGTAACTTAGAGGACTCGAGATAAATATTGAACAAACCAGCTATAAGTACTGAGTGTTTGGTTTTGGTGATTGAGCAATAGAGGAATGGAGGGAAGGGGGCAGAGGCTGCCGTTTGCCTTCTAAGGCATAGATGGAATGATGGGCAAAAGCATGTCCAGTAAGAAAATTTCCCATATTTGAAAGATGTGAGTTTCCAGATTGAAAGAGCCAGTGAATGCTCCAACAATGAATGGTAGCAGCCCCACACCATGGCACACCTTTTTAAGGTTTAAGAAAACATTAAAAAAAGGTAAGAAAACAAAAAAGAATAAAAGTAAATTTTCTGTTCATATCAAGTTTCAAGCAAAAGTAAATAGATACATAAATGATTAAATAAATAAAAATAAAGGCATTATATGGCCATTATAGAAAACCCGGAAAGGCTAATAAATGTAGATTGCAGTACTGTCTGTTTTCACTCTTCACTGCCCTTTCATTTCCTCCCATTGCTGTGCGCATCAGTCCCCTTCCTGTGGGAGCACAATGACCCCACCCAGTGATGACTCCAGGTTCAGCTACATGAGTTTTCTTGACTCATGAACTGTGACTGAAAGTGACATGCAACATCCCAGCAGAAGCTTTAAGAACGTTCCGATTTCTGCCGTCGTTCTTTTTTCCACTCTCCGTCTCAGATGGGAGCGGTTTCTTTATTGAGCACACAAGACATGTGAAGCAGAACTGCTGCTCATCCACAGACACATGCAACATGAGCAGGAAGTTAACCCAGAGAAAGTTGAATAATACACTATATGCAAGAAAATAGACAAACCAAACCATATTCCTAGCACTCGATGTAACCACATATAACCTTGATGTTATGTGGAATGCATCGTCTTTCCCAATTCTTCCCTCCCCCTAACACTTGCAGTGTCTCCCTTGCAGGCAGTGTCCCTCTGCACCCCTTGACTTGGCTCTGGCTCTGTGACTTGCTTTGGCCAGTGGAATGGGAGCAGAGCTGATGCAGGCAGAGGCTCAGGGGCTGCTTGTGCAGCGGGGCTCACCCTCCTGCTTTGGCCGTGAGAAGAAATGCCCCCATAGCACAGGGGCTTGAGAGAAATGTGGCTCAGAGACCCCCTGGCAGTCTCATTGTCTTGCATCCTGAAGGAAAGACACCCCAGCAACACAAAAAATTGAGTGCTTGCTGTTGTATGCTTCGGGTGGTTTGTTACACAGCATTTCGTGGTAATAGATGACTGATACAGATGCCTGTGCTTCAAGTCTTTTTCAATATAAGCATATATTATTTCCCCAAGTGGGATCATACTATGCTGTTTTATAACTTTTTACTTAATTTACCACCACTTTGTGTAATTGTGCATTCTTCTACAGCATTATCTTAAATAGTTAACTAGAACTATATCATTGCATATTTAAACAATTGCCTACTGCTCAACTTTTAACTTTTTCTATTTTATAATTTTATAAATAATTATGTGATAAAAATTCTCATACATAAACCTTTTTACACACTCAAGATTATTTCCTCATATTAAATTCCAAGGTATGTGACCAAGTAACAAAATTTTGATACTTATTGTCATATTTACCAGAATTTTATACAAATGCCCATTTCCCAACATTTCACCAACATTGAATGTTGTTATTCCTTAAATTGTCTGTAAATTTGAAACGTAACAAATGATATTGTGTTTAATTTATATTTCTTTGTTTACTAGAGAGGTTGATCTCTATTTTTTTTAAAATTAGCTCTATTGAGGTACAATTTACATACCATAATAGGCAGAAATTTTAAATGTACAGTTAATGATTTCTCCCTAAATTTACAGAGGTGTGCAACCATCACAACAATCCAGTTTTAGAACATTTGCATTACCCTAAAAACATCCCTGGTGCCCATTTGCAGTCACTTCCTGTTCCCTTGGCCCTAGTCAACCCCTTCACTCCCTCTCAGGGAGTATCACATCTCAGGACGCGTTGATACTGCCTTGTCTGTGACTTGCCCCCTCTGCCCATGTGCCCCTTGAGTACTGGTGCTTGTCTCATTGACGGATAAGACCCATTCACAGACCAGCTCTGCGACTGCCATGAAACACAGACGTGCGGTCAGCTGCTTCCCTGTCCAGTCGCTTCGCGCCTTGTCCTCAGCTGCCTGCTCCCGACGCTTTGTCTGCCTTGCTGCTTCCCATGCCTGCCGCAGAGGTCTTTCTTCATCTCCCTTCCGCCCTCTCACTCGCTGCTGCTCGCCTGTGGCTCTCGGCACAAAGAGCACTTTTCAGAGAGGTCTTCCTTGGCGGCCCGTCTGACTCCAGGTCTCCCCATTCTTTGGCTTCGGGGGACTTATCACTATTTACAAGGATTCATTTGAGGGTGGTCCTGATGTTCGTGTATCTTGCCCACTGGGTTGGAAGCTCTGTGAGGGTAGCAATCCCATGTGTTTTGTTTGTTACTGAATCCCTAGCCCTGGCCTGCTTTCTTTTTACCTTTTTAGTTTATTTCTCCTTAATTTTGTTGGTGTTATCTTTAGAACTTTAGAAATATTTAAATGTTTATGTAGTTAGGCTTGTGATTTTTTTTTTCTTTACAGTTTCTTCCTTTACTTTTATGCTTAGATGTGCCTTTGTTACATGAGAGCAGATAAATATTCACTTATATTTTCTTCTAGTTGTTTATGTTTTTTTAATAAAAAATTTTAGTGCTTTTATTTGTTTGGAGTTTATGCTGGTTTATTTCATGAAGAGTTCAATGTATAGCAACTATTTTTACGAACAGTTAACAAATCACCCCCACTTCATTTGTGAAATAAATCCCTCATCTCCTCACTAGTCAGAAACGCCACCTTTGTTGGGTACTAAATTCCTGCGTGTGCTCCGTTCTAGGCTTTCCAGCATGCCCCACTGATATGTCTATTTTAGTGCCAGTACTATATAGACCAAGGAACCTTCTACTTGTAGCGATGCTTCCTATTTAGCGTGTTGTCATTATAGAGATAGTGACAAGATAGTGTCCCAGTCTTCAGGAGCAAACTTCTAGCAGGGCGCTCTGACCTTCTACAGCACTGCTATTGGCCTGCTGAGTCTGGGGCTGCCCCTGACAAAGAGCTTCTTTCTTGATGTACTAGCAAAGTCACATTTCTGCATCTACCAGACTGCAGACCAGCGTGATGCCTGTTCTGCCTGCCTGCATGCTGCTTACCTTTAAAGTTCCATGTCAGGGGTCTCAAATGCACCCTTCCAGACAGAGCTGGTAGCAAACGTGAGTGAAGTAGACTGGGTGTAAGAGGATACAGAGAAGTGGGGTCTGCGGGCACCTGGAGAGTGCACGCCTGTGTAAAGACATTAAAGGTTTAAAAGCAAGGCGTGGAGTAGACTGGATTGGGTACGAGGACACAGGTTTCAACCTCTGACCTGTGTGGCAACTGTGTGGTAATGCATAGGTTTGTTTATTTGATTCCTACAAGCCTTTGAGGTAGATATTACCAACTGCTCATTTTACAGCACACACATTGTGTCTTCAAGAGGCGGAACCACGTGCATAAGGCCTTCAAGCCAATGGACCCAGGACCTGACCTGATCCGGGTTCTGTTCTCTCTCCCACACCACGTGATGGTGCCACCCACAACGAGCGCTGGGTAACAAGGTGAGAAGCTTTTGTGAGGGAAAGATGAGCTATTTTTGTTATTGAATTTAAAAATACCAGAATCTAAGTGACCCGCAAAGTGCCAGTAAGCCTGACTGGCTGAATTCCAAATATCAGGGCACAAAAAAGGGAGAGGCGACGCCAGGCAGTGAGGGCTCCTGCTGACAGAGGCCCTGGTGCACATCTGTCGGAAACATCTGGAGTTAACCTGGCCAGAGAGGCTGTAGACTGAACAGCCCAGGTGCCCTTCATGGGCCTATTGTCACAGGCATTTAGGAAGCTTGGGAGGGAGGCTGGTGGAGATGGTGCAGAGACTTGTAAATGACCAGGTCATTTCCACAGCTGCTGCAGCTGGCTCTCTTTGTCTCCCTCCCCTACCTTTCCTGCCTGTACCACCCTGGGACTCAAGCGCTCAAGGGGCACCACTCCTGGGTATGGCTGGGCAGAGCAGGAAGAAGACTCTTTCTGTAACTCCAAGACTCAGCAGCTTCCGTCTTTCTGAGCGACTTGCTCAAGGTAGACATGAAGGCTTGTGAAAGAAGACTGCTTTTCCCTGAGCCTGCTGCTCCTCCCCTCGGACATAAAGGCTCCGGCAGGGGCTCACAGCCGGAGGAGTCGCCACTCCATTTGAAAGGAGGGGTTCAAAGAGCTGGGGAATGAGAAGGTCTTCTGCAGGACGCCCTGCCTTTGCTGAACCTAAGAGCCAGGAAGAGGATCCTGATGAGCTTGGCTCATCTGTTTTGACCGCCCCAATTTGCAGGGCGCTAACTGCCGTGTGTTTGTCTGAACTGATGACCTTGTGCGAGTGCTGGGGACAGTGTATCAAGGGTCCCTTCCAGATAAAACGAGCGGTGCCTCAAGGGAACCAGAGGGCCCTCCTGGGCTCTGTGGTAGTTCTCCAACACTGAACAAGTCCCCTTCCTGAAGCTTCTGGTTTCTGACCTATAAATTAAGGAAGCTCGAAACCAGCACATCTATAGAGGAACAGGAAAGCTGCATCTACACAGAAGTCATTCCATTTACACGGGGATGAATTATCTAAACTGAGTAGCAGTGGAAGACCTGAGACTGAGGAGTGGTAAATCCTCTTACTAGTACAAAAATGTAAGCAGTCTGAAGACAGAGAACAGATCTGAAAATAGAGAAAAGATCTTTTTAAAAAAAATTGTGGTAAAATCCGTATAATGTAAAATTTACCATCTTAACCATTTTAAAGTATATAGTTCAGTAGTGTTAAGTATATTCACATTGCTGTGCAACTCTTTCCATTCTGTAAAATTGAAACTCTATTCAACTCTTCATTCACCCCTCCCCCCAGCCCCTGGCAACCACCATTTTGCTTTCTGTCTCTATATATTTGACTACTCCGGGTGCCTTGTATAAGTGGAATCATATGGCACTTGTCTTGTTGTGACTTGCTTGTTTCACTTATCATAATGTCTTCAAGTTTCATCCATGTTGTAGCATCTGTCAGAATTTCCTTCCTTTTTAAGGCTGGATTATATTCCATTGTGTGAATAGACCACATTTTGTCTGTCCATTCATCTACTGATGGACACTTGATTTGCTTCCACTTTTTGGCTATTGTGAATAATGCTGCTATGAACATGGGAGTGCAATTATCTCTTTAAGACCTTGCTTTCAATTATTTTGGGAATATACCCAGAAATGCTGGATCATATGGTAATTCTCTTTTCAATTTTTTGAGGAACCATCATACTGTTTTCCATAGTGGCTGCATCATTTTACATTCTCACCAACAGTGCACAAGGGTTCCAGTTTCTCCACATCCTTACCAACACTTGCTATTTTCTTTTTTGATATTTGCCATCCTAATGGGTGTGAGGTGGTATCTCATTGCGGTTTTGATTTGCATTTCCCTAATGATTAGTGATGTTGAACAACTTTTCGTGTGTTTGTTGGCCATTTGTATTTTTTCTTTGGAGAAATGTCTATTCAAGCCCTTGCCTATTTTTAAATCTGGCTGTGTTGTTTTTGTTCTTGAGTTGTAGGAGGAGAAGTCTTTTCATGCTCATATCTCTAGGGCTGAGAATAACACCTGCAATGAAAAGAAAATTTGTTGAATAAATATGTCCTGGGTCTCTCTGGTTCCATGACATTTTCCAAGATTTGGTATGTCATAACTAATAGCTAGAGTTGGAAATTCATAATGATGGATGACATATACTAATACATTAAGAATGAGATTGTTTAAAATACAAAGAAATAAATTTTGGACTCTACCACTCAGATGGATGAATGTGCCACAGACCTATCCAGTCTACTTAGCTTTTCTGTTACCGAAACCAGGCTTCATGTCCATCAATCATGGGGGTGGGAGAGGAGAGAAGGGAGAGAGGCATTTAGTTACAAACATTAGCACTTCTTAGAAAAATAATAAATGTAATAAAGGTAATAAAAAAATGTAATAAAGGTGCCATCTTTCCTTAGGAGGTTATACAAAACGTCTGTCCATCTGTCCTAGCCACCATCTTTGATTTGCTTTGAGTCATTTCCTTCCCCTGAAAGACCCTCAAATCTTTTCAGCAGTGGCTTAGAATGAGATGAAAAACAATTGGGCTACACTTCCCGTCTTGCCACTGGATGGCAGTACACCTCTGTGTGCCTTCCCTGAAAAAGACACCACTCAGTCCGTCAGCAGGATCTGGATTTGCCCAATTGGAGAGGTTGGTAGACCAGAGATTTTAGCAGAAGCGCTTGTTTTTGTCTCTCTCCCTGAGTTTGCGTAGTAGAATGGTTAACATCCTTCTTCTTCGTATTTACTCCAGAACTCAAAGAACCTTGGCTCTAGCATCTTCTTTTCTGATACCTCTTCCCAAGTCCACCAAGTTCGATTGACTCAGCTCATCTTCATCGTCTCGGAGCCCAGTGACACTGCCCTGTGACCAGCGGCTCACTGCGCATGCTCTGCACTGTACTGGGGGATGGAGAGGCTCATGTTTGACTGTGCATCCTGGGCACTTACCGTGGTGCCTGTACTTAGTGCGGATTCCATCAAGACTTGTTAGGTGGACCCATAGCACAATAAATGCTCTCTCCTTTACCAGTCTGTCCAGATAACATACAAGCTAAAAATGAGCCTTAAAAATAACTTATATTTCTGAATATAAATTTAATACATACAATTTGATAGGTGATAAATTATATTCCTTTTTAATTTGTAATCTTTAACTATACACAGCATCGAATATTTCTCATGTGTCTATTTTCGTGCTCCATTTGTGTTTTTTCCTGAATTGTCTCATTCTGACTTTTGCCATTTTTGTTTATCGTCACACTCATGTTCTGAAAGCTTTGGGATTTCTGCCTGTTTTCCTTAACTGATCCTTGCCACTCATTTCCTACCTTCTGTCCAGTCACATCTGTTTATTCTCTTTCCTGAGTGGGTCTGTCTACATTGCTTCGTCCTCACTGCCTGTGTCCTGGCTCAGCCTCCATTGTCCCTTCTGGCAATGTGATAGCTGCTAGTTGGACTCTCCTCCTCTGATCTTGGCTCTTTCCAGCCCATTCTCCACACTGCAACTAGAGTGATCGTCTCAAAGCATAAATCTGTGCATGTTACACCCTACTTAAAAGCCTTTCAGGGCTTCTTGTCCACCTTGATGTGAAAGTCCATATGCCCTAACCCAGCACCTGGAGCCGCTGCTAACCCCTCTAGCTTCCTCTTTCTCCAGTCTCGACCTTAAGCTTCACCCTCCTGCAGTGGTGACCACTTCATGGTTTAAGAATCACTTCTTTACTGTTCCTGTTCCGAGCATTCACACATGCAGTTCCCTCTCTCTTAATTGCCCTTCCATTCCCTTTTATTGAGCACTCACTAATTACAGTACTAGATGTGTATGAGGCAGTTTATATCCTTTATCTCATTGAATCCTCACAATGGCTTTCCTGGGTGCTTGTGCTCAGTGTGACAGGTAAGGAAACCGAGGGCTGGAGCAGGGAAGTGGTGGAGTCACCCACATCTGCCTCATTGCAGAGTCAGCTGTGCAGGATACTGGTTCCCATCTAGGAGGGATCTGTGGGGGTCCTTCATATGTAAAGGTCATTAAATCTTTGTTGATTCTATTTCTTGCAAATATTTTCCCCAGGTTTTGATGCTTCCTAATTTTCTATTTAATTGTCTTGAAGTTCAGAATCTAATTATTAAATAGTGAAATCAGTCATTCTTTTCTTTGAGGATTTATTCCATAGATTATGCTTTAAAAGTTTTATCCATTCTAAGTTCAGTTGGTAGTCTAGTGGTTAAGATCCACACTCTCACCACCAAGGCCCAGGTTCATTCCCAGTCAGGGAACTACACCACCCGTCTGTTGGTTGTCATACTGTCATGGCTGCCTGTTACTGTGATGCTGAAAGCTATGTTACCAGTATTTCAAATACCAGCAGGGTCACCCATGGGGACAGGTTTCAGGGGAGCTTCCAGACTAAGACAGACTAGGGAGAAAGACCTGGCCACCTACTTCCAAAAAATTGGCCTTGAAAACCTTGTGAATAGCAGTGGAGCATTGTGTGATACAGCACGGAAGATGGGAGGATGGCCCAAAAAGACCTGGCAGGGTTCCACTCTGCTGTCCACAGGGCACTAGAGTCAGAATCCACTCCACAGCACTAGCAACAAAGTTCATTTGGTCACCTATATTGTTATTCTATATTTTAATAGTCTCATTGTTTTAAATTTAACTCTTTTAAAATGTATTTTATCTGTATAGGGTATTTTCTCTCCCAAATGGTAAATTTTCCTAAAACCATTTATTTAAGAAGAGTGCTTCCTATTAGGTTATGATACTTTTATCATTTGTCAAAATTTTATAAATTTGCAGTCTGTTTTGGGGACTTCTGCCCATTGGTATGTCAACTCTTGAACTATTGCCATAGTATTTTATAATTTATTTTTTATTTAGTAGGATAAATCCTGCTTCTTCTGCACACTGCCCCCCCAATGATTTTCCTTTTGCAACATTATCTTGGCTGATCTCACTTACTGTTTTTAAGGTGATGTTTAAAATTTTTCTCATCCTTAAAACATTTACTGGAATAATTTTTTAAAAATATAAATATACTACATGTTTATTATATAAAAATTAAAACATATAGAAAATTAAAATAAATTAAGTCCAGAAATATTAATGTTTTATTTCTTCATGGTTTTCATTCTATGTGAATATGGGTAACACAGTCCGGATCATATTGCAATACATCTTAGTAGCCTGCTTTTCTCCTCAACAAGTTACATTGTAAGCATTTTCATGTCGGATTAGATTTTGAAATCATGAGTTTTAATGTTGTATAATTTTCACTAATATAAAAGCCAGAAAATCTATTTAGTTATTCCTCTATTGTTGGACATTTAGGTTATTACCAAATTTTTGTTTCCTTTAAACAGCATTGTAATGAAAATCCGTGGAAATACAACTTTTGTTCACATTTGATCATTTCCTTAGGGTATATTTCTAGATGTGGGTCAACAGGTATGAGCAATTTAAAGGCTCAAAATTGCTTTTTAAAAAGATTGCGCCAATTTAAACTCCCACCAGCAGTGTATGAAAATGTCTGTTTCCACTGCATTCTTGCCAACACTTGGGTATTGTTATCTCATTGAGATTTTCATTGGGGTTATGTTAAATCTATAAATCAATTTAGAAAGAATTGCCTTCTTTACAATATCGATTTTTTTCTTCCAGGAAGATGATGTGTCTACATTTAATTAAATCTTCATTTTATATCTCTTAGTGAAGTTTTGTTGTTTTCTTTATATAAATCCTACACATTTATTATTGGGATTATTTCTGGGCGTATTATGGTGTTTTTGTTTTGCTATGTGAATGCCACTGAAAAAATTTATATCTTCTTTTCCCAAAGCGTGTCCAATAAGCATGTGATCCTCCAGATGCTCTGTGAAAAACAGAGGGGTTCCATGTTCAAACAGGTTTGGGAAAGGCTATGAATTTCTTGGAAATTCTCATGACACATTCATGAAAGCTTGAGAAGTCCTATTGTAAAGTAACCTGCTTAACATTATTATTACTACACCCAGCACATCTCAAACTTATTTTATCTTGGAATATTTTTTTATGTAAAAATAAAATTTTGAATGTATAATCTATTATCATTCCGTAGAGCTGTTATTCTGGGAAGTCCAGTGTTGTGGACTGACACACGGCCCTGATTACTCATTCCTCCCTGTGCCTACGCCCTCTGCCAGGTAACTCTGGAGTGCTCCTCTACCCTGACTCTGACCTTGGCCATGTGGCTTGGCCAATGGGTGTTAGCAAAGATAAAGGACACTGAAGCTATAAAAGTTTGGTTGGTCACTGTGGCATCTTCCATATCCATAAAAAAGGTACATCTGGGGGACCCTGTTGGAAGATGAGACAGGTGGAGCAGAGCTGCATTACGCCAGTCGTCCTGGTTGAGACCACATTAGATCACTCAAAAACTAGTCAACTCTATTTATGAAGGTGAGCCCAGGCAAGACCAGAGAACCACTCAGCTGGACTTCAGACTTAGGAGCTAAATAAATTCTGGTTATTTTAAACCACTGGGTTTTGAGACGCTTGTTACCTAGCATCATTGTGGCAGTAGATAACTGATACGCCACCTTGAGCAGGTAGGATGCAGGTGGTTAGTTTAAGCTTGATAGTCTTTATTATATTAAGGAAATTCCCTTCATTTCTATTTTTCTGAATACTGTTTACGAAAAATGTTATTGAATAACTTTTGGGTGGCCACTAGGATTATTTTAAGCTTTTCTAATTGAACCTACTGATGTGATATTTTATGTTAATAGACTTCTTATTAATACTCTGTCCTGGCCTTCCCAGGATGAGTCATTCTGGTAACAGCTGATCATTCTTTTAATGCACTATTGAATGCCGTGTGCTAGTATTCATTCTTCTTAGGGATTTAGTATCTATATTCATAAGTGAAATTCGTTTGTAGTTTCTTATTTTGGTCCATCTTTTTCATGTTTTGTGTAAGGCATAAGCCAATTTCATAAAATGACTCAGTTAGCTTTTTGCCTCTGCCTGTGCTCTGGATCAGTTTCTATAACATGGAAACTATTCAGTCCTGCAGAGACTAACAGAAGTCACTACTAAAGCCATCTGGTCATGGGACCTTTTTGATAGTTTGTTATTCTTTGATAGTTTTATTTTATTTTTATTTTTTCCCTCTGATTATTGGTCTTAAGATTTTCTACTTATTTTTAATTTTATTTTTGGAAATTCAAATTACTTTTATAATGACCGATAATATATATCTTGTGTATTTTTGGAAGCTATCTTTCAATCATTTTGGAACAAAATCTGATGTACTTAACTAACTAAATAAATACATACGAGGCCATTCACGTCAGTAACTACAATTTAATGTCAGACCTAACATGGCTGTCTGACAACGTTTGATGTACTTCTCACGGTTGGGAAGGCAGGCTGAAAGAAGTCATCTGGACTCGCGGATGTTGTAATTTTGAATCCTTTTACATGATTTATGTCCATAATGTAAGAAGCTCCTTGGGAGTGGAACTCTTCTGAAAACCCTAGAACTTGGTTGTGGTATTACTTGGCCTAAGTTATGGTTAACATGGCATTTGAGGTTTAGCAGATAGTATGTGAGAGTAACCCTTGCTGACCTGGCCCATTTCCCCAGTGGCCTCAAGAGAAGCTGAGGAAGGGAAGGCACAAATCATCCACCAAGCAGGACCTAGATCTACGCACGGGCTCTGCAGGCTCTGTCGTCTCTGCTGGTTGCTCAGCTCTCAGATTTCAGACAGCTTGTTTTACTAGCAGCAGGAATAAATATTTATACAGTGCTTACCATGTGCCAGGCACAGCCGATAAGCACTAGCACCATCTCCATTTTACAGATTTGGAAAGGAAGGCGCGGAAAGGTTACATAATTTGCCCATGCTTGCAGTGTGTGAGTGGCGATGTTAAGATTCAAATCCAGGCAGCGGGGCTCCATGGTCTGTGCTGTCAGCCCAGAGGCAGTGCCACCTCTTACTCTTTCTCATTTTGTCTTATTTTCTACTTGTCCTTTGGAGTGCCTGGTTCAGTGTTGGGCTTTGCTAGGTGTTTGATACCACAGATATATTTATAGATGGGGATAGAAGATGTAAGGAGAGAGAAAACAAGTCAAAGAGGAAAGAGTAATGAGATGTCATGAACAGAATTTGTAGATTCTGAGTTCAGACTGTGACCCCAACTATAAAAAATAGAAATAATAAAATATCTTTCTTATGGGGTTATTATGAGGATTTTCGGAGCAAAGGGCCTGACACATACTAACAATCAATAGATACTGCTTAATCATAATAAATAATGATGATGAATGATGACCATAAAACCAAGCTTCTGCCACCAACTGGCTCTGTGACCTTGCTTGAGTCACTTTGCTTCCCTGGGGCTCAATGTCCTCATTTGTTAGATGAAGGATGGCCTCCTGGCTCATTGACCATGACCCACAGTGGATTCTGAGCAGGAGAGAGAGAGAGAGAACGTGATAGAGGCCACTGCTGAGTAGGGCCTCTGTTAGGAGAGCTGGGGGACTCCTCCCACACCTGGTGTGAAGGTAGCAGTTGGTCCCCAACCCCCAAGCTCATTTCACTCACCTCAAGCATCTCAGAGATGGAGAATTTGAGTGAGGGAGAGAATGAGAGTGGTGTCTATAGGACTTCCTCCATACTGCTCAGTATGTTCATGGCCCGTCAGGGCTAGGGTTGACAGACTGGCATTAAGAACAAAGGAAAAAATACAGGATGCCTAGTGAAATTCGAATTTCAGATCAACCATGAATATGCATTTAGCATAAGTACATCTCAAACATTGCGTAGGACACACTTACACTAAACAATCGTTTGTTATTTGAACTCAGTTCTCAGGGCTTTCCCACCTGTTCCAGTGTCCAGCTCTCCCAGAGGGGAAGGCTGCATGAATCTGTACCAGGGAAGTTGTTTCCTTAAATCAAAGATCTGAGTTCTAGAATCTCTCCCTTCCTTGCTCCTTCTTCTTTCCTCTTTGGGAGAAAAGCACAGAGTAACTAAATGGAGAAATTTGTTTGCCATAAATTACCAAGAGAAGAGCTTCTCCAGATTCAATAAGGCAATTATTATATCTTGAGTAAAGAACAATTGATTATGCCAAACAAATGTACCAGACTGTGGTTTAACGGAAATCTGTATCTATAACCTGCTGTGGTTGTTAAGTCAGAAATAAATATGTCCTTAATAACTAACTGGTATTTATTTAATGTACAATAACTTGCCTGCTAAGCTTAAATGAAATGCACAGTTAATTAGAACTATCTCTGTGCCGAGTCCTCTGGGGAAAATACGATCCATACACTCTGACTTGAGATTTTATTTTACCTTCACTTCCCAACCCAGCCCCTGTTGGTAGATGTTCATACGATCTGCTTAGAAGTCTGCAAATATTTTTGCTGGGCCGTTCTCACTCTGCTCAAGGTTATGAAAATTCCACTTATTTATCCAGAGCTGAGAAGTCTTCAGAGAGGCCCTAAGCTGAGGCTGTGCAGGCTGCTGCCCCAGAGCCTGCTCCGGCCACTTGGAGGTAGGGCTGCCTCTGAGTTTGCCCATTGATTTGCTGTTCAAACTGGGCCTTTCACTTTGCCACTCTGAGCTTGAATTTTCCAATCAGTGAAACAAATGTGATGGCTCATGTCTTGGGGGTCAGGTCAGAAGAGAGGCCGAGCAGGATTTGGAAGTGCAGGCAGGCTGACTCTGATTGCTTAGGTGGGTCTCAGCATGTGCCCTCTTCTGCTGTGGGAATCCCAGATCTGGTGCTGCGGAGAGACGGCTTTGAGACGTTCATTTGTTTATCCCCGCTTTCATTTTCTCATTATTCAACAAGTATTTGGTGCCTGAGTGTCTGCTGACCAGAGATCTCAGGAACACCACGACTGGGGAGACGCGTCTCTCTCCCCACTGTGTCTCCTGCAGACGTATGCTCTCAACTCCAGCAGTCATTCCTCTCCTCTGAAGTTGTGTCCTTTTCTGCTGAGTGAGAATAGTGCGTTCCTCGCAATCACTGACAGGTCGTGAAGTTCACGTGAGACAATGTATCAGTGTATGCACAAACGCTGTCAAAGTCTAAAGAATTAACATATAAATGTATATTTTCCCCAATAGTAGTTCCCGAGAATTCCACAGGACCCATCGGACTTGCATATCTGTAGTGTCCTGCGGACCAGCATGTGACAGCCTGTGAGTGCCTGTACAAGGCTGGCAGGCCCAGGGAAGGGGTGGCTCAGCATCGCAAAGACCCCTAAGGGTGAGAGCTAGCCAAACAATTAATGAAGTCTGACATCGTGTGAGATGCAGAGAGCAGAAAGCACTTTGAAGATGTGGCCTCATTTGATTCGTGTAGCATCTCTTTGAGGACGGCAGAGCAGGTGTTCTCTCGTTTTATGGCTGAAGAAACTGAACCCCAGAGAGGGGAAGTGACTGGCCCAGGGTCACTCTATGCACAGTTGTCAAGACCAGGACAAGCGTGCAGGTCTTTCCTTTACGCCACAGTCACTTCAAGGTAACAGTCCATTCTCCATCAGCCTGAGAGCCCGAAAGTCTGGCTGCACCCAGACCTCGGGGAGTGTGTACACTGGGAGCCAGGAGCCTCCAAATGAACTGGAGACAGACCTGTTTTGTGGTGCAGAGGTTAGCAAGTGAGCTAGGCTGCATGTCAGCCCCCTCAGCCCTCAGATGGACGCTCTCATGCAGGACACACAACAGGAACAAGGGTATGTGGTGGTCCCAGGTAGGGGGGCGTTGACTAGGCAGGGTTGTCCCTAAGGGAGGTCACTGGGGTTGCTGACCTGGGAACAAACCCAGGCTTCCCTGATGCTGTCGTTTTCTTTTCATAATATTCCTAGAGGGTGCAATAAAAAGTTAATAGGCGATTGCAGTGGGAAGCTGTAGGCACCTATAATTACTTGGGTGCGTAGATATTAAGGGCTGATGTAATTATAATTCCAAGGTGATGGGAAGCGTACTCAGCAAGGTTTTGTGCTAATGTTGTCTTTTTCCCTCATCTCTCAAATCCCCTGCATTAGTCAGATAGACTCATCTCTGCGGGGTCTCTGGGATCCTGCTCCTGCCATATCCCTCTGACCACAGAGGATGCTCCCAAGTGGGCACTTCTAGGGCTGCCCGACGTGTGCTGGGGACCGCTGAGAGTTCCTTTCCTGTCCTCAGCCCTCCTATCCAGTACTAGCTCTGTCACTAAGACAATACCAGGGCCTCTGGCTCCTGTGCCCTCTCCGGCCCTCAGATTCTCCATCTCAGAAATGAGGAGGTGGATAAGGATGGTTTACAAGAGCCCCATGACTCTGAGCATGGAAATGTCAGATCCAGCCCTTGAGGGCTACCTGAGAGTGAGAAATGAAATGAAAATTAAATGAAGACTGTTGTGTTCCATCTCACTAGCTGCCCTCACTTCAGGTTGCTGTGGGCTCGTGGCTCCTGCACTGGAGGGTGCTGATGGAGAGCATTTCTGTCATCTCAGATAATCCCGTTACACAGCACAAAGGATGATCCTGGGAGGGGGCTGGTGGCTTTGGGGTGCCTGGGAATGGAGCGGTGGAAAGAGGGGAGGTTTGGGGTCTGGTGAGGCCTGGCTTACCATCCTGGAGCTGTCATTTAAAGTTATGTGACTTTGGGCAAATCACTAAACTTTGCTGAACCTCTGTAAAATGGAAAGTACAATACCATTTTGTGGAGTATTTTGAGTACTAAATAATTTAAATATCAATATGTTGAGTATTAGAATAAAACAAATATGTAAAGGAGAGGTTGGTGAGGCCATTGTCTTATCACCCCTTTTAGCAGTTCTTGCCCCAGAATACTGTCCTGCTGAGTCATCGTGGGAAGAATGTGCACGGCGATGGCGTCCCCAGACCTTCTCCTGGCTTGTCCACTTGCCACTTTAGCAACTAACTAAAGTGTTTGACTAAGTTATTCTTTTTCTTTTTCACAAAGGGAACTATGGCCTGCCCATTTCTCCCTGCCCTGCCCTCCCCTCACACCTCCACCCCCCGCCTCTACCTGTCATCCTCTTGAGTTGCCAGATTTAGCAAATAAAAATACAGAATTCCCAGTTAAATTGGAATTTCAGATACGCAATGAGTACTTTTTTTAGTATAAGTATGCCCCATGCGATATTTAGGATATACTTATACACCCCAAAATTATTTGTCTACCCTAAATTCTAATTTAACTGAGTATCATCCTGTATTTTATCTGGCAACCCTATGCTCATCACTTACCCCATTAGGCCTGGATGGGGGGCAAGACCAGAGGGTGCTCTGTGTGCATGCGAGGCCAGCCGGGCACGGGGTGTCCTCCCACATTTGCATGTGTCTTGGTGTGTGTCTGTTCATGGGACAAGGGGTGGGGTGAGGAGAGGGAAAGCAGAGGTCTGCCCAGGTGTGAAGGCTCTAAGTCCAGGTAAGTTGTTGGGCAGTGACAATGATGCCATCTTTGTGGGTTTCTGCCTGTGTTCCTGCCAGGGACCAGTGTCTCGGTACCTCAGGCTCCACCATCTTAATGCTCAAAAGTCAGCGGAGGAAGTTGACTGCTCAATTGGTTTGTTCACTGACAGTTTGACTGGATTGCTTTTTCCCCTGAGTGCACCCAACCGGCAGGGCTGCTGCTTCTGAGCGCACAGTCAGGGTGTGGGGAGGGGGCTCCAACTCAGAGGAAATACCCGCTCTGTGCGTTGTGGACCCCCTTTTCCTACTCTTGTTCTGTCTGAGTTCTCCTGAGGCCGCTCCAGGTGACTGGCTTGGCCCCCGCTCCCATCTGGTTTCCTCTGGTCTCCGTTCCACGTCCTGTCTCTGCCTCAGGCTGTGTGTGTATGGGGTGGGGGCTGGAGGATGGAAAGTGACAGACGGAACTTCGGTGCCTGAGAGACTCCTGCTGCGAGACCTCCTTCTTGGTCCTGATTATTCCCTCTTGCTCTCCCGTAGTCCCTTCTCTTCTCTCCACTCCGGCTGATGTGGGTGAGGAGGTGGGAACAATATCTGACCTCTGTCACTCATTCAGGTCACAGCTCTCCTGCTTTTGAATCCCCTTTGGCCACGTGAATCTTTGAATAGACTCTGAAAATGGCTCTTCCCATGCCCTGCCGCTACCCCATTACTCCCTTATAGGAATCCTCTGCCCTTAGTTCATCCACGCCTGGCTTCCCAGCACATGACATCTGAGCCTTCCCTTCCCTTCTAGACACCACCCCTCCTGCCATCCCTTCCACTCCGTTCTCTGCTCCCCCAGCTACTCCCTGCCTGGCAGGTTCTGCTCCAGCCCCACTGGCTCTGGGAAGACTTTGCGGGCCACCGTGCTCTCTCGCTGCGTCCCTCCCTCCTCTGGACGCCTGGAGCACACGGGGCCTGGCCCACGTCAGTGAGGTCAGCGTGGTCAGCGTCTGCTGCCACAGCACCGGATCCTGTGGTCAGTCTGCCCCTCCTCAGTCACCTTGTGAACACTGAAAGGACTTAGAAGGACCGGGTCTGAAGCCGTTAGTCTTTCTGGTTCCTGGCCCAGTGTGCTTGCTGCACAGACATCTGGTGGTGAAGAAATAAGGCCCCTGAAGGCCATCTGAGTAATGTCAGGGGGTGACACTGCCCTCCCTAGCTGGGCCTTCTTGGGCAGAACACTGCCACTCTGGATGATATTGGAGGCTCACAATTTGATTTACCTATGTATATACTTGTAGCTGAAGAACCTCATTTCCTAACGAAATATTATGCAGAGCCTTAGCATGCTGAACAGATATCAGCACGCTGATATTTCTCCCTGCTAGGGAGAAAGGGGGTGCTCAGAGCCTGTCCACCTTGTCCCCTGTCCCTAAGGGAGTCCTGCAGAACAGAGTTAAAGCCACCTCATGAGAGGCCATGCCCTGCCATCTTGTCATGTTCGGGATTCACAGCACTGCCATCCCGGAAGGCTCTCTCTGCACGTGCTTAATGGGTTCGTGAAAATTTGACATTGCCAGTTTGTACTCTGCTTCCCTTTCAGTGTCTTTTCCTGAAAAATAATGTGGCGAGGACTTCTGACAACTCATGGAGGGTCCTACCTGCACCGCTCTCCCTTCTCTTGCTCTCTTGGGGCCCCAACCTATGCCTCGGTGGAAGCTTCGGGTGTTACTGCGCAGTCTTGTTCCCATCAGCCCTGTGCCTCTTCCTGAAGTGTAAACATCACACTGACCCTTGACAGGCTGTGACGCACTCCAGGGCTGGAGAAATGTTTAGCTGTCAGGGAGGACTGGCTGATGGGTCTGCCTCTCGGAACATTTGCTGGGCTCTGGAGTAGCTTTCTGGGGGCTGTGGAGACCCCCAGCCCTCTCCTGGAAGGTTCTCCGTGAGCCTCTGCTCCATCGTCCTTTCCTGGAGGCTGGCTGGTCCTGGCAGGAGTTGGAGGATGCAGAGGCCTGGGAAAACCACAGCTAATGGCTTCCTTTCTGGCACACCAGAAGATGCTTGTCCTCTACAGAGTGCCTGAGAGCACAGTCTGGCCGGGGTGGCCCAGCAGATCCATCCCCCTAGGCAGGGCATAGACGGAGTGCTGTTCCTTGCCATGTGTAGCCCTTTGCAGCACACAAAGCTCTTCCTGATGCGTTCTGCTCTCTGTGTCTGCTAGAAGGTTGAGCATCCTGCGAGACCTGGGATTTATCTATAAGATGAGACCAATAGTACTGAAAGCTAATAGTTTTTCAGTTCTTACTATCTATCAGGCTTGATAACTGTTTCACACGTAACTCGTTTATTCCTAACAACAAACCAACAATGCAGGCACCATGTCGTGCCCATTTTATAGAGGAGGAAGGAGAAGCATGGAGAGGTTACCCCCTGCCCAAGGTCACCAGCAAGGAAGTGGCAGGACTCGGGTCTGAACTCAGGGACTCTGGCCTCCCCAGCAATTCTTGCCCTCCTACTTTGCAGAGTTGTCATGAGGTTCAAATGAGCCAATGGATGATAAAGCATTTGGAAAAGCATAAAATTATTATGCAAATGCAAGGTGTTTTATGAACAGCTTGCTCTCTCACCAGATAGTGGGATGACAGTCAGATTTGACTTTTTAATTAATTTGAAGGCAAACCTGTCAGGTGGAGGTGGAGGATCCAGGCCCAATCAGACTTGAAGAACATCTCTGTCTTTCCTGACACCTTCGGGTGGCTTTGATTTTCTCCCTGCTAAATTCCTGAGCTCTGCTCTATTGAGAATGTCCACAGCGTGTATCCTCCTTAGTTACACAGCGTGATAGCCTCATAGAGTCATAGATGGAAATAGACGTTGAGACCATTGGCCCATTGAGCTAGGGGTCTTCCCTATCTTTGCTTTAATAACTCTCTATGGATCTGTCCTTCATGGCTTTCTCTAAACCCTTGCAAAATCTATTTTATATGTATCATTTATATATTATATATTCTCCCCTTCCGACAAAGCCTGTCCACCCACAGGCTCTCAGGGACAACCAACATGGAACTTCAGAATCAAAGAAGGTGGGCAGGGGGATAGTCTGGGTGAGATGCAGCGAGAAGGACCACGGCAGTCAGCATGTGCAGGTCCAGGTCCTTCTCCTGGAGCCTCTATTGGAATACACATGCGACACCCATAGCAATGAGGAACTCACTCCATTTGGACCCCCACCCCCAGCGGGTCCCTTCTTTTGACCCAGGTAGAGTCAGAGCACATCTAAGGTTGGTTTTCCAACTTTCTCAACAGTCTCATGATTTTCAAGAGTGCATCCTAGATTCTGCTTCCAGTAAGAAAAGTGCAATATACAGTAGTACACACAAACTTTATCTTAGAACCACATCTTTTTTCAGGGGAATGGGGTCTGGTCGGCAGAATTAGAGCTTGACTTTCCTTGACTTCTTGGTTACCTGGACTTGTCCCAGATCTGTTTTCTCTGAGTTTTAGGTTTCTACACCCCTATCTGCCTCACTTCCCAGGTAAATCGTGAAGTTTTACCCGCAGGTTGTTGCTCTGTGATCCTGCTCCCACCCGCCTCACTTTGGATTTATTGTGCCCACTTGTCAAGTTTTTCCTTGCTGTCCAAAAATTGGTGACACTATACTTTGCAAGAGATAGCAGCAACAGAGTGTGAATCAGCCAGAGGGAACTTAAAAACAATAAACTCAGCTCTGTGTGTGATCAGAGCATCGCTCCCATCACTCTTTCATCTAAAATCGAAATACTTAGAAGGAAATCTGTGAGGTCATAACCATGTTTCATCTATTTTAGAAAAGTACCTTTATTTTCTGTTCTTTTCCTTTTCAGCACTGGGAACCTAAACTAAAGGCCCCAAGGAAATAAAAATCTTATAATAAAATGAATAAAAACTCTTTTAATACATATAAAAAATCTTATGACTAAGTAATGACTACAAGGTGAGCATCTACCACGTGCCAGACTATGCTGGACATGTCCTAGATTTCATGTAATTTAACAACACAAAATTGATGAGCGTGTGAGGATTACACTAGTGGGAAGCTTAAGAACGAGCAGTCAGTACTCTGGGTAAGATGACTATCCTGAGTTTGATTGAGGGCCATGGACTCCTGATCACAAAATGGGACACCAAGGACTTGTCACCCACTGAAGTGGGGATGGAGTCAGGCGGTGTGCTGCACACACTGCCTGGCACAGTTCAGCAGCAGGACAAGACGAAGAGAGGACCTGAGGTCTCAGAAAACCACCTGCAGCCCCAAACATCGTTTCAGAGCAGGGGGTGTGCATGAACGGCCCATGATTCGCTTCATCCTGATTCAGCGGCTGGGAAGACAGAGAGAAGGATCTGGAGTGCAACATGAGTCCTGGTAGCCTCTCTTCAGGACTTTATAGATGTGAGAGAAGCAATAGAAATACACATAAATTATTAAAAGTGGAGGAGGTTAAGGGCACAGATAAGTAGGACATACAAAATGCTCTGGAATATGGAACATTTAGGAATCTAAATAAGACAGTGGATGGAGCTGGCCACATTTCAATGAAACATTTGTCACTGTTTCCAGCACTATGCTAAGTGCTTTGGGAATCACCAAAGCTGTGACAGGAGGCCCTTTCCTAAAAGAACTTGCATCTAATAAGAGACAAAGTGCTCAGTGAACCACTATGGAGGGGCTGGGTTTGGAGACACAGCTCATAAGGCCAAGAGGGAATTGTTTCGGGGGATGATGTCCCTTTAAATTCCTCTTCTGTTCTGTTTCTGTCCACAGCTCCTTGGCTGGCATGATATGCCCCTCTTGAGCACAACTGGGAAGTCATGGCAGGAGGGGGACTCTCAAATGCCACCTGCCGCATTTAACAGGGACTTAGGGTGGCTGATGAGCTCCACAGCTCATCCTTAATTAGCAAAGCCGCTAAAAACGCCACCAGAGAGCCCTGCCCCAGCCGGCGAGTGCCTGTGTGTTAATGCGAGTTGCTTGGGTTGATTGATACTTGTTTTGCAATTCCTTCCGTCAGCTTTCTCTGGCCCAGCCATCTGTTTTCTCCCCAACAGGAGGCACCTTGGCTCCGATCCTTGCCTGATTTGCAGTGGAGATGACTTAATGGTGGGTTGGGCGCTTGCCCTGGGGCTTGGAAATCATGTGCTTTTGGCATAGAATCAGCCCTGAGAGAATGCGGCCATCATGGGCTGGAAAGACTTCTTGGGTTTGGGTTTTATTGTCTGAGATTCAGAGCCAAAGTGAGCAGAGGGTCATCCGGAACCTCTGATGATGCTTCTAGAGCTTCTGTGAAGAAGCTCACTGCCTTCCATAAGTCTGTTCACCAGCCCTTTCTGCCCCATATCCCATCTACCTGGACATTTTAAAGTTGGCCCACTGGAAAAAGTTCACACCTAATTCCTCTGTGTCAAAACTCTTCCTTCTTTGTCAATAATCATATAAATAACATTATTACTGAGGGGGGAAACAAGAAAGTAAAGCATTACCCCTGCATGCAGAGAACTTAGAGTCTTCGGTGGAAGTACACACACACACACACACACACACTTATATGTATAGAAACAATCTGAGGAAAATGCAGGAGAGTTTATGGTAAATCAAGGTTTAGATTGTGTAGCCCCAAGAAATGAAGAGGTTAAATGGCCAAGAGAGTTTAAAATCGTCGGGAAAGTCTTTAGAAGGGAGGCAAGTCATGATGTGAGCCTTAATGCTTGGATAATATTTGGCTAAATGAAGCAACAGGGAATGGGTGGAGAAGAGATTTGTTTAACACATGTGCACAGAGGTATGCTATGTGTAGAGGCTAAACTTTGCTTTTGAATAACAGTCTGGATGTAAAAGAAAGTAAAGCCAGAAAAATGATAAGTTGCTAAACTGTGTTTGCTGAATTGATCTCCCCGCATCAGTCTGAGGATGTTGCTGGAGCCGCAGAGGAAGACTCTCAGCCTGGAGGAAGGTGCAGGAAGAGCTGCTCCTCTCTGGGCGGGTCAGCTGGGTCAGCGGCTGCTGGGCCTGGCGCCCAGGAAGGGAGTTGGGCAGGGCAGGGTGGGAGCTGTGGTCACCAGCGTGCCAAGCTCTAGCTCCATTCAGTGGGATCCCATGTACACAGAGGAGAGTCCAACATATCAGGTGTCTGCGTTGTCTGACAGTGGCATAAATCCAGCCGGGATTCATGTAGGAAGCAACAAACAACTCCGGGGCTCACGAGAACGAGGACGTCAGGTCCCAGGAAAGCAAGCAGGGGATGTGACATATCGCTGGTGGTGGGGAGGAAAACACTGATTAGGAAAGAGAGGCGGGTGTGCAGCTGTCCGCAGCAGAAGTGTAGGGGATAAGGGCACTGAGGAATCTGCGGGGGTGAGGAGTGGAGGGCTCTCCCGGCACTTGGCACGGGAAATCATGGGTGCAGGACAGGTTCCAGGGCATCAGGCTGGGGCTGAGGCCTGGGCACCCGGCCTCCCTTCTGTAAGGACCTACTGACTTGAGTTTCAAGTGCTTCCTGTTCCTGGCAGGGCCGGCAGGAAAGGGGCTGCAGGCGGAGGAGGCCTCAGCTGTCCCCGTGGCTGCAGGGGCTGGGGCAGGTCAAGCAGGGGTGGCATGTTTCTTATGGGTTTTCTAGAAAGAAAAAAACAAAACACAACTCACCGCACAGGTCAAGGAAGACACCGGGTACAGAAACGTCAGAGCTGGCGACTCTGCAGGAGTAGGGTACAGGGAGGCTGGCAGGGGCTGCCACTCTGACTGTAGCTCCTGGAGAAGCTGACAATAGTAAAACAAAAAATAGATTGCTATGTGAGCCTCCAAGTTTAGTATTTACAAGTCAAGGAAAAAACAGCACTTTTCTTTGTTTTCCTTTAATTATCTTTTCTTTGCTGAAGATTTAGTATTTCATTTATTGTTGAAAAAGTATATTAACAACTTTTAAAAACGTAGTAGTTAATTGGTAGTTAACAAATTAACTACTAATTTGTTTTAAAATTTAAAAATACGTAATCTATATGTCTCTCTATATAAACATACATAGATACATATATACACATATGTGGTATATCCACACCTTTTATATATTTAAATATGCAACCCAAGTGTTCCTAAGTCCTCTGGTCTTGGATCATCCTTTCCTTTGTTACGTAAATAAAATGATTTGAGGCTCCCATCCCTTGCACTGTTGGATATTTTCATCAAACCCAGTATTTTGAGTTGGGGTGAGTCTGTGTTGGGGGATGGGGATTAAGTTTCCCTGGGCGACTTTCAACTCCAGAATTCTGCTGCTGCTGCATTCTCAGTCCCTACTAGGGTCCTGCCTATGTGGCTGCTCTGTCCACTCTTTTTTCCCCCCAGCTTTATTGAGAAATGATTGACACATTACACTATGTAAGTTTAAGGTGTACAACACAGTGATTAGATACATTTATAAATTGCAGAATGATCACCACCACAGTATTCGCTACTACCTCCATCCCATCACATAGTTACCAATTCTTTGTTGTGGTGAGAACATTCAAGATCTACTCACTCAGCAATGTTCAAGTATATGATAGAGTATTATTACTATAATCACTATGTTGTACATTAGTTCCCAGTCTTGTTAATCTTTTAACTGGGAGTTTGTACCCTTTGAGCAACATCTCCCCATTTCCCCCACCCCCAGCGCCTGGTAACCACTGCTCTACTCTCTATCTCTCTGAGTTTGTCTTTTTTAAGTGATATCATGCAGTATTTGTCTTTCTCTATCTGACTTATTTCACTTAGTCTGATGCCCACAAGGTCCATCCAAGTTGCCACAAATGGCAGAATTTCCTTCTTTCACATGGCTGAATAACATTCCATTGTATATATATACATACACACTATATATATATATATATATATATATATATATATATATATATATACCACATATATATATACAATATATATATACCACTTCTTTATCCATTCATCCCTTGATAGGCACTTAGGTTTTTTCCATATTTTGGCTATTGTGACTAATGCTGCAATAAACATGGGAGTGCAGACATCTTTTAAAGATCCTGTTTTCATTTCCTTTGGATATATACCCAGAAGTAGGGTTGCTGGATCATATGATAGTTCTATTTTTAAATTTTTGAGGAACCTCCATACTTTTGCCCATAGCGGATATACCAATTTACATTCTCACCAACAGTGCACAAGAGTTCTTTTTTCTCTATACCCTCGTCAGTACTCATTATTTCTCGTCTTTTTGATAATAGCCACCTTGTAGTTTTGATCTGCATTTCCCTGATGATTAGTGATGTTGAGCATCTTTTCGTGTGTCTGTTGGTCATCTTTATGTCTTCTTTGGAAAACTGTCTGTTCAGTTCCTCTGCCCATTTTTAAATCAGGTTGTTAGTTTTTCTGCTATCACTTAGATTATTTGGAAATATTTTCCTCCATTGTGTAGGTTGCCTTTTCATTTTGTCTGCTGTGTCTTTTGCTGTGCAGAAGCTTTTTCGTTTGACGTAGTTTCACTTGTTGATTTTTGCTTTTGTTGCTTATGCTTTTGCTGTCATATACAGGAAATTGCTGCCAAGACTAATGTCAAGGAGCTTTTTCCCTATGTTTTTGTCTAGGATTTTTATGGTTTCAGGTCTTAAACTTAAGTCTTTAATTCATTTTGAGTTACTTTTTGTGAGTGGTATAAGATAGGGGTCCAATTTCATTCCTCTGCATGTGGTTAGCCAGTTTTCCCAGCAGCATTTACTAAAGAGATTATCCTTGCCCCATTGAGTATTCTTGGCTCCCTTGTCAAATATTAGTTGACTGTGTATGTGGAAGTTTATTTCTGGGCTCTCTATTCTGTTCCATTGGTCTATGTGTCTATTTTTATGCCAGTACCATACTGTTTTGATTATTATAAGTTTGTAGTATAATTTGAAATCTGGACGTGTGATGCCTCTGGCTTTGTTCTTCTTCCTCAGGATTGCTTTGGCTATTCGAGGTCTTTTGTGGCTACATACAAAATCATATGATCATCTCAATAGATGCAGGAAAAGCATTTGGAAAAGTACAATATCCTTTCATGATAAAAACGCTCAACAAATTGAATACAGAAAGAACATGCCGTAACGTAGTAAAGGCCATATATGACAAAGCCATAGCCAACATCATAGTTAATGGTGAAAGGTGGAAGCTTTTCCTCCAAGATCAGGAACAACACAAGGATGCCCACTCTCATCACTCCTATTCAACATAGTACTGGAAGTACTAGCCAGAGCAATCAGGCAAGAAAAAGAAATAAAAGGCATCCAAATAGAAAATGAAGAAATAAAATAGTCTTTGTTTGCAGATGATATGATCTTATATATAGAAAATCTAAAGACTCCACCAAAAAACTACTAAAACTAATAAAAAAAATTCAGTAAAGTTGCAGGATACACAATCAACGTACAGAAAACAGTTGCATTTCTATACACTAACAACAAAACATCTGAAAAAGAAATAAAGTAAACCATCTCATTCATAATCAAAAACAATAAAATTCTGAGGAATATATCTAACCAAATAGGTGAAAACTCTGTACACTGAAAACCACACGACTTTGAGGAAAGAAATTGAAGAAGACACAAACAAATGGAAAGATATCCTGTGTTCACGATCAGAAGAATTAATATTTCTTGTTAAAATGTCCATGCTATGAAAGCCATGTACAGATTCAGTGCAATCCCTATGAAAATTCTAATGGTATTTTTCACAGATAGAGAAAAAATAATCCTCTGTCCACTCTTTAACTCACCCAGTGGGGAGGTGCCAACCTCCCTCCTTCATGGTCCAGGGAGCAGCACTGATGTGAACACTGTGAGTGAGGCTTTTGCTGAAGCCTGGAGCTGACAGAGATGGATGCAGCCCAGCCCAGCACAGGAAACAACCCCACACTGAATATTACACATCTGTTTTCCAGAAGTCCTTTGGCCATTCCTGCCACTTTTCTATAACCTATCGCTGCCCTCACTCTTTCTGAGGGTGTGGCTGGACTGTTAACCCCCACACAAACTCCTCCCACCTTATTAAGCAGAGTAAGTTAGTCATCTCTGCTTCAACCTTTTTCTGCTTAGTCTGGCTTGGGCCTTGTTATTTATTAACAAGGCCATCAAAATTTTTTTAAACAATAGAACCAGCTACCCTATCTCCAATTTTAGTATCACCACGGACTAGTAAAAGCTTTGAGATATTTTTCCTTTAATTTGTCCTATGTCAAATTCTTAGGCCAGGCTCCCTTTTTAGCCAATAATCTCTGTATGCATAAACGGGGGCAGTGAATAATCTAGTTCTCTTTTATCTGGTCACTTCTCAGGGGGCATGTTTTGTTGTGTTTCTTTATGTTAAGTATTTATGTGTGCTTGATAAACGCAAAATTCAAAGTTTCAGTTCAATCTATATTTATTGAGGACCTGCTGTGCTCCAGATACAATGTTAGGTTCTGGATGTACAGATGTACAGAAATAAATAAGTACCAGTTTCTGCTCTATTTAAGGAGCCTAGAATATAGTGGAGGGGACTGACTCCTACAGAAATATTTAATATAATGTGGTAAATTCTATGCTTTAGATATGCACAGAGTGCTATGGAAGCCCAGAAGTCAGTCTTTAGAATATCTAGGAGGTTCAGGGAAGACTTCTAGGAGGAAATGAGGCCTAAGTTGAATCTCAAAGGGTCATCAGGATCAGCCAGGTGCAGAAGGAAGAAATAACATTCTAGGCACAAGAAGTTGTGTGAGAAAGAGTATGGAGGCATGGGACAGCAAAAGTATGTAGTTATATTTGGTGTTATGAGAACATAGAGGGCAAGGCCTAGTCCTGTGGGACATGAGACAGGAAATGAGACCTGGAACCAGTCATGGCAATCCTTTTTAGCCTGCAAAGAAGCTTGAACTTTATCCTGTATATAGTAGGGAGCTATTAAGCAGGAGATGGACCATGGTGAGACATGGACCTTGGTTCATTCTCATGGCAAAAAAAAACAACAAAGCTGAGCTGAGACAAGACTAGTAGAAAGAAAATGAGCTAGAAATGTAGTTGTAATAGTTCAAGCAAGAGACGAAGCAGGTTGACTAGAATGGAAAGATACTGAAAACAATTGAAGACAGTAAATTGGCTTTGGTGATCCATGGGACTTTATTGAGATCCCTGGCATACACGTTACCATTTGCTCGAGAAGACTCCCTAAGTAAAATGGTGGGAGTTGATGAATCTGTTGAGTGCTTCAGGCTGCACATATGAGAATATCCTGACTAGAATGGACTTAAATAGTGATAAAATTATCTCATGTCATAAAAAGTCCTGAGGCAGGGTGGCTCCCAGGCTGGATAACCCAGCAGCTCAGTAGTGTCAAGGGCTCTGGGCACTTGTTCCCTAGGCTCTGCAATCCTCTACGTAATAGTTTGTCCTTGCCTAACTGCCCTGGTGGCCGGGCATTGTATTCATACCTGAAGACTTCCAAGGGCAGAAAATGGCTTTTTTCCTTATGACTCTTTTTCAAAATGAGGAAGTTTTTTCCAGGAGCCCTCAACAAACATCCCCTCATCCCTTGCTGAGCCAGAATTGATATGTCCATGGCTTAACCATTGGCAAGGGGAATGGGACCATCATGATTGGCTTAGACCAATCGAGACAAACCCTTTGCACCTGGGGAAGGTGATGGGCTGGTCCCCTCTGAAGTACACGACTGACTGGAGGAGAATAGGAAACCCGACTACATTCCGAGTTCTAGTAGGAAGGAGAGGGGAAGACATCTAGTCTTGGGGAGAGATCTAATATGGCTGGGAAGGGAAGTAGGGGTTTAGTGCACAATGAAGAAGCAGACAGCTTAGTTCCAGAAGGTGGAGTCCACAAGCCTCATAATCCTCTGCGGATGCAGACCCATGGGGAGGAGGTAGGAGATGCTGAGAGGTCGAGTTTCAGCGACCCGCGGCACTGCTTTCTCAGATCTAGGGGAGCTGAGAGACAAGCAGGTTGTGAGCAGGGTTTGGGAGACGATCTCAAGTTGCTGAAGTGAGAGTAAAAGGTGGGACTGTGCTTTTGAGGGTTTGCATCACAGTGAGGAAAAGGCAAGGAAGATGCCTTTCCCTGCCATGGAAAAGCAGAATACCGATAGGAAGGCTGTGTTTGTTAGTCCAGAGTTTGTCGAGTGCTTGGGTTCCATCACCACCAGGACTCAGCAAGGCCTTCTTCACTGGCCTAAAGTGGTTTGAGCAAATGTGAAATGTGGAAGAATTTTTAGGGCCTCTGAGCTCTGCGGCGACCCTTTATGTGTTCTGTGTTCACTTTCCACGTCTCACTTTGCTTCTTGACTGAGAAACGTCTCAGCCCTCCTCCCTCCGACAGGGGAGGGTTTGTCTGAGGAAGAAGCAGGTGACTTAGCTCAGGTCACCCAGGTGATAAATGGGGGAACGAGAACTGGACTCAGGATTCCCGTGCATGTCTCTGCTCATAATATAACTACCTGTCCACGGGTGCAGAAGAGTGTCAGAAATAGGTTTACTCACAGGGAAGAAGAGAAAAGACTAAATGAGAACACAGTCCAGAAAGGGAGAGAGGGAGGGGTAGCTGACAGATCCTCCTTTGATGCCTCTCCCTCGCCCCACCCCCTCCACACCACTTGGCCTCGCCCTGGTGCTCTGTGTATGGACCTGTGTTCACCAAAGAAGAAAGAGCAAGTGTGCACCTGAGGGGGAGGCGTGAATGCAGAGCTGTTCCTGTCTCTGGTCCTTCCTAGGACACTTTTACCTTTCAGTTTGGTCTCCCTTTTCTCCTAAGAAGAATAAAGGAAACACACAGCTCTGGCTTGTCTCTCTCTCTCCCAGCACCCACCCCTGGGCTGCTCCCCCCACCATGTAGCCTCTCTCTTTATCCCTTCATACCAAACATTTTCAAAGTTAATTTCAAAAAGCTGGGAACACTTGATAGTTTTAATTAATCCTATGCCTGGGGAAATATGATTTTGTGCATCCGAGGCCTCTTGGCTTCTCTGGATAGATGGCTTGTTGTGCGTAATGCCAGTGTTTCCAATTTTACTGCAGTTATACCAACGACTCGTTTATTTGTTTGTTTGTTTATTACCTAAAAGAGAAGCTAATGCTGATGTGTGTGTCCTCAGGAAGAGATGTCCAGTTTTCCTAATAATGCTTCCGAGTTAAGCTGCACTTGAGGCCTTTCCTGGTGCTCTGGTCCTAGCGTCTCTACGTCAGCCTTGTGCAGCAGGGAAGGAGGGTGTGGTCCCCCATGCAGAGAGGAAGAAACTGAGGCCCAGAGAGGTTGTTGGTTTGTGGCCTGTCACAGAGCTGGAGGAGTGAGCTGCCTGACTTGGGATCAGGGTTCTTTACAGAACCGCTCATTTTTCCTCCTGTGAGGATCCAGGAGGACCACCAGGAGGGCCACTCAGGGTCACTGTTAAGCTGAAGGGTCTGTTGCTCTCTGGGAAATATTCACTGCTGCCACGCTGATCCTTTGAGGTTCAAACTGACAATGTGCTAGACCTGTGTCACAGTTCTCCATGTCCTTACGCCGTCCCCTCCAGTCCAACCCGCTCCACTGAACAGCAAGAAGGGATAAGGCATTTTACCAAAACACAAGAGATTCTTAGAGCGTATAAACACCAGTAGGTAAGCCATACATAAATAGTTCCATATTCCTGGCAAGAGTCCCAATTTAAGCTACCTTTTGCAATAATTCTATTCAATTATTGTATGAGCTAGGTCTCATTTGGTTTAAAGTGGTAGAAATCCAACTCAAACTGGCTTCCTCAAAACTGGAAAGTCCAGTTCTAAGCCTGGAATCAGACCTGGCTTGTTGCAGGAGCTCAAGCAACATTGCCGGGATTCCATCCCCCTCCACCTCTGGGCTCTCTTTAGGGTTGCCTCCGCTCTCGGGCAGCCCTCCCCTCGTGCTTGAACGGTGACTGCAGGGACTCCAGTCAACTTCAGATTTTTGAGAATGAAGAAAGTCTTTTCCTGGTGGTTCCCATGGAAACCCTGAGAATTCCTCCGATTGGCTTGGTGAAGTCAGGTGCCCATTCTGTAACAACCTGTGAGGAGCTGAGTGGCTGTGCCAAGGTCATGTGCTTCACCTCTGGTGTTGGGGATGAACTCAACCACACACAACAGCTCATGGACTAAGAATGGGAAGGGATCCCCCAGGAAAAATCAGAATCAAGTTATCAGTGGAGGAGGAATGGATGCTTGGCTTTATCATGCTCTAAGAATCTCTTGTGTTTTGGTAAAATGCCTTATCCCTTCTTGCTGTGCAGTGGAGCGGGTCGGACTGGAGGGGACTGGGTAAGGACATGGAGAACTGTGACACAGGTCTAGCGCCTCGTCGGTGTGAACCTCACAGGCTCAGCGTGGCAGCAGTGAATATTGCCCCGAGAGCAACGGACGCTTCAGCTTCCCCTGTCCACCCAAAAGAAAAGTATGTCCGCTTCCTTTTCTCATTTTTACTTTTAAGTTAGAGTGATCAGAATGATTACACTCGTCTCCCTTAATAACAGAGGAAGCGAAATCTCTTCTGATTGAGTCCTCAGCCCACAGCTGGGTTTTAGATACCTGACGTTAGGGTCTTTCTGGGATTCTTTCCACAGAATCTTCCTAAACTAAACTCCCACTTTCTACAGCTCTGGGATTAGGAATTCTAAATTCTTCAGTTAAAAATAGCATTCCTCCCACCTCTAAAACCTGGATAGCCTGCAGTTTAGGGTCTTCCTCCCCCTCCGTTTATCCTGCCCCAAACATTGCTGGCTGCAGCTTTGACTCTTCCGTCCTGCCCTACTTGCTCCTACTTTCTTGGGAAGACTTCTTTTTTAGGTGAACATCTTTTGGTCTTTTCCTTTCTCTCTGAGTCAGTTTTTCCTCTCTCTCCATTGCCCCATGCATGCATACTCTCTTGGAAATAGAGAGGCATCCTGGGGCAATTAGAACAGGTCCTTTTTAGCAACTCTATATGCCTCACTCTGCTGGAATGAAAAATAAACAGGGACTGTCACCCGCTGAGCCAATGCAAAGATCAGCACGTGCGATGAAAATTGGGGCTGTGCCAACCACTGCAAATAAAATAAGCATGAGTCTCAATCTTCTCTTTTCATGGAATCAGAAAATCATAAGCGTGTTTAAGATTTCCTGGAAGATGATGCCACTCTCCTTGCCTGTCTGTTTTGTTTGTTTGGCCAGTGGCTGGATTACGGGTGCACCAGAATCCTAAGAGACACACTCTAATGAGGACGGCCTTCTGAAGCTCATCCCTCTAGGCTCTTAATAAGCAGGGAGATGAGAGTCCTCTCACTTATTTACCCAAACACTCAATTCAAATGTCTAAAATTTATTCACCAAAAGTGCTTTTTCTCACTATTTTGATCATTTTTCCCCCAATTCAGGAGATCCTCTGATAGTAGAGAGTGTAGGTGTGCATGGGTGTGGAGAACATTTTTAATAAAGCATCTTGATACTATTGAAGGAAAAATGAAAGTTGGTAGGCAAAGGCCAAGAGTGCAGACCAGACAGTGGTGAACCCGCAGATCCACGGGAGACCAGGCTTCTGGCAGAGCCAGGAGCCCCGAGGCCGGGGCTGCTCTGCGCGCAGGCTGGCTGGAACTGGAAGGCTCCAGCACTTGCGTTATTTTCCTTGACAAGATGGGCTGTAAATTTTTAGATGGCGGAAACAACATCTTCTTCATCTTCTCATTCTCCCAAAGGACTGCATACATATTGCGAGTTTGTGAAGGAACAAATAAATGAACGAATGAATGGAGAGACCATTGTAGAAGCCTAGTCAGTGTGACAACTCACTGAGTCCAGTTTGACTCCTGTTTTATTGATTATTTACAAGTAATAGCTTCTTCTTTTTTTTTCTTTGTGAGGAAGATCAGCCCTGAGCTAACATCTGTTGCCAATCCTCCTTTTTTTGCTGAGGAAGACTGGCCTTGGGCAAACATCCGTGCCCATCTTCCTCTACTTTATATGGGGCGACGCCACCACATGGCTTGACAAGCGGTGCGTCGGTGCGTGCCTGGGATCGGAACCTGCAAACCCCGGGCCACAGCGGTGGAGCGCGTGAACTTAACTGCTGCGCTACCGGGCTGGCCCAAGTAATAGCTTCTTGATAGCTTCAGGATACTTAAAAGTAGTCAAATGTGACAACTATTGCTGAGGTAAGATATGCCTTAAACAACCAAATTTCTTATTTTCCTTAAAAGCCATTCCTTCCTCTGGGGGGCCATTTCATGTGACTCTTTCAGTTTCCCAAAAGGCAGGCAAATGGGACCAGGTGCCAGGACTATTTTCCATATAATGACTCTGTCCTGCTTTGGAGGCAAAAGTGGCATGAGTGTGGTCAGCCAGGAGCTACTTCTGTTTTTTGAAAATTCTCTTGCACCAGTTTATGAAATGCCTGGTGGGAAACTGAGGACATGGTTCTGCATGGCCCACCCATAACAGCACATTCAGGAGCCCAGTGTGTTACTCACAGAGTTGAAAAGAAACTGACTTCGTTTCAGCTGGAGTCACCCTGGAATCTGGCCCAGGGTCATCGCCTGAACCCTCAGTCTGATCCTCTTAGACTCCTGCAGGGCCTTCTTCAGGGACCCGTGCTGGGTCTTGGGGCTCCCCTTTCTAGGAGGGCAAGGAGAAAACGGCGGCTCCTCCACAGTCCTTGCTGACCCTCGCCTAGTAACAGGATGTCTCTCGAGAGAGGGTCTCACCTTCGCTCTTCCTCCTACTCTTCCTGTGGGCAGCTTGTTCTGACAAACACACGGAAGCTGGGTAATGGGAAATGAAGACTTCAGGCAGTAGAACAGAAGGATGCTAACTGATAAATAAATAATTGTTGAATTAAACTAGAGACTCAGGGAAACCATTGGGGGCGTGGGGCAATCAGAAGCTCCAGACCTGTTTCCCATGATGGAGGAGGGAAGGAGTGAGGTATGGGGTGCAGGATGGACCACTGGAAATTGTTTTAGAATCAGGCAAACCTAGATTTGAACCCTGGCTTCACTTATTATTAGCTGGGTGACCTTAGGCAATTCAATCGACTTCATAGAGCTTGTGTTTTATTTATTTTAATCTGAGGATGGTGCCTGCCTTACAGAGCTGTTGTGGGAATTAACTGAAACAACCCTTCATTCATTCATTCAATAAAAAGCATTATCAACGTTAGGTGAGTGTGTATCAGAGTTCTTTGCAGATATTACATTCTCAAAATTACATATGTGATCTCTTTCTTGAAAGCTCGGTTTCCTCCCGGGAACCAGGAAGGGAGATGGTCTCTGAGGGCTCCTCCAGCTCTCACATTTAATAACACAGACATCGCCCTCCCAGCGTGGCGGGAATCTGGCCATGGTAACCAGGGCTTCCTGGCTGAGTGCAGTGCCATGTGCCTGCTCCAGGCGCAGATCTGTGCCCAGAAGCTAGCCTCCTCAATCTTGTGCCTGAGCCTGCCATCAGCTGGCTTTTGGGAAAACTGTGCCTGTGCAGAAGATTTGGAGCCAGTTAGCATTAGTTGGCATTTACAGGCGACATTTAAAGGTGACCTCAGTCGTCCTGCCAGGGGATCCGAGAGGGAAGGTACAGCAGGGAATGTGGACTTGGGTTGAATCTCATGGGCTTGGGCAGGAATCTAGGAGGCTGCAGACAGAGAGGCAGTGAGGCGGAAGGGCTCCCCTCAGCAGGAGTCGTTGGAGTTCAGGGGTGGGCGATGGCTGAGGGGAGTATGGAAGATCTATTCAGCTCTGAGAAGAGAAGGGTCCTTGAGCTAGTTGGCTTCATCCCCACTAGTGTGGGCATATTCAGGTCCTGGGGTTTGTATCCTGTAAGAAGTGTGGTTGGAGAGGAAAAAGTTGTTGGAAAATGCATGGAGAAAAATACCTCTAGGTCATTCCTTAGAAATCCTGTTTCCTGCCCAAGGGACAAGTCCACCATATGGTAAAAGAGGTTCATTAAGCATATTTTCTGAACCAACAATCAGGACATATCATCATATAATCTGACCAGCTGATACTCTATCATATATTGGAGAGAAAATGGACATCCTATTTGAAATTGCAGCTGCCTTGGAATATAGAGGACACTTGGGACCCCTGTAAACAGGTGACTGAGAATAGAGTATTGTTATTCTTAGTCAAAGGAGGCAATGCTACTGGTGGAAGCTGAAAGGCCAGTGCATTGAGAGCTCCTTGATGCTGAGTACCATGAGTAATGCATGTTCTCTTGTCAGCTCTGCCAACTGTCAAGTGCCCATTAGTTTTTCCTTTCTGCCCCATGGACAGTCCTCAAATGTGATCCAGCAGTGTGATCCCTTAACTTTCCTGCCTTCCCTCTATGCCCTGAAGACGATCCCAGTAGCTGCCTCTGCCCCACGATGAGATTGTGCCCGAGTAGTGCTGGGTACCCTTAACCTTGGGAAGGGGAGGCTGCCAAAGTCTATGCTGATGCAGCTGGCTAAGATTTGGGCGTGGTAGTGGTGGGAGTGACCCCACACCTCTCTCATAAGGGAGGTATTTGCCACTTGGCTCTCTGCTCTAGGGTGGTCTTTGCAATAAATTGTAAGAGGGTCACGGAAATTGGCATGCTTTCCATCTTTCATATAAGGGCTGCCCATTGTCAATCCCTGGGATACTATACCAACCTAGACAGATGTTGAATAGTAAATCAAAAACTACTAACACTTCCCGGTTTTCTCTCCCTTCTCAATCTCTGGTGCTTAGCAGAGCGCCCAGAGGAGAGTAATCTCTTACTAGATATTTGAAGAATGCTCAGAAGTGGGTTGAGAGCCAGCTGGGTGGTATGATCCATGGAAAGCCCTACTTGCCCTCAAGCTTTTCTCCTGCCCTCTCTATTGCATGCAAAGCTGTATCATTTCCATCTTTGAGAACCATTCTGCTGTGTCTGAAGGAATCCCCTGAGAAAATGCAAACACCCTGCGAGGAATCTCAAATGCATTAAGCTAAAAGCACATTAAGCTGCTGTCAGTTTTAGCGGGGACATTTTAGCGGGGATTAATTTATCAGGCCTCTTTCAGATGTGACACCTGGTTGAGAGGGATTTGGATTTAGGAGAGAAGGAGTTTGATGGCAGGAAACTGAAGGAGAGACACACACTGGAAAACCCTAAGGGGAGGAGCTGATGTAGGTCGGCTGTGACCAGACAGGAGAGAAAGTGACTGAAATGCACCCCTGGCAGGACGGAGGAAGGAGGATGGAGGAAGCCGCTGAAGGGAGGAGCGTAGGGCCCCTGAGACTGGGCTGACCCATAGCCGTGTGAAGGGCAGGGCTACCCCAGTCCACGTGGCCGTGGATGCCTCCCTCTTGGCGTCTTATGGCCCAGGAGCCAGAGCAGCGATGGGAGTCTCAGGAAGCATGCAAGCCACAGTTGAGGGCAGCAGGAGCCCTCAGACGCAGCAGACAGCCATTCCGGGTCCTTTGTCAGGGATTTCCCTCTGATCTGTGAGTTGCTTTGTGCACATTATTTTTGTGGGCTGATCTCTAGAGGAACTTCAGCATCACTTCTCTTTCACCTCCCTAATGCATCTCCCGATCCTCAGCTCTTCCCTTGAGGGGAGAGATTCTTCAAAAACAGAGACAAACAGGCTGGAGCCTATGTTAGTCTAGGCCCCTCCACGGGGCATTGGTGACGAGTCTGTGCCATCGCCTTTGTAGTGCTGTACAGATCGTCTGAGGTTGGAAACAGTCGGGTCTGTTGTTTAAAGAGGAGGCTTGTTTTTTGAAAAAAATGTAGGAGGAGAAGACTAGAGAATGAGGCTGAGGAAAAGGAGGAGAAAACCAGAAAGCAGAACCGTAGACCGTCCACCATGCACCAAGCACTGCACCCTTCACACACAGTCGTTCTCTCTCCCCGCACCCGAGGTAAGCGAGCGTCACCGCCCGCTAATGCAGACGATGGCCAGGGAGGCAACGTGCCTGGGCCAGCTGGCACGTGGTGGCGCTGCTCTCAGAACCACGCCTGCCTGACTCCAGAGGGAAGGGGTAGACAGGAGAGAAGCAGAGTGGAGGGAGAAAGGGAAGAAGAGTCAGCTTCCTCTCCAGAGTTCAGTCCCTCTCACGGCTCTGGCACGTTTACAGGACAGCGCAGATGTGAGGGCATGGAGATTGTGGGATGCCCTCCAGGGAAACAAACAGACCACTCCAGCCTGCAATCAAGAATCCAGGCTCAGGCTCTGGTGGGCCCCCAGTGGCCCTGCACTGATACTAGAATCAAATAGCACGGCCTGGACTACGTCTTCATGAGGAAGTCTGCAAGGCAACTTGCAGTGTTAGGATGGGCAGCTGGAGAGGTAATGGGGCCCAGGGTCCCTCAGAGAGGTTCAGAGATGGGTCTGGATTAGCTGACTGGATGGCCAGGGCCCCTGCCTCGTCCTTGGGCCCCTCACAGCATTGACCCATGTTCTTATCAAATTTCTTCCTGAAAGGGAAGATGAGGGCCCAGTCAGGGTGTCTGCTTGGCAAGATCTTTCTCACTGTCCAGGTGGAGAGGAGGGACCCTTCAGTGGCCATCAAGAGGACAGCCCTACAGAGTGGACAGACTAGTGCCTGGAGGCAGGAACCCAACATCAGGTCCCCAGACGTCACCCCCCTCCACTGCTGCAGTTCTCCACACCCTGCTGCTCCCTTCTGATTTCTTGATTCTGGAAAGTTAAAGAAAAAACGATTTCGTGGGTCAAATTTAGTAATTGTTGAATTACTTGTTGAATTCACCAGCCCGTATTTATCTAATTTCCCACTTACCTGAGCCATGTAAAATTGGCAGAACCCTCCCTGTTTGGCAGGTGAGGAGACTGAAGACCAGGGGAATGGTGTCCCCTCCACAAATCGTGAGGAGCAGTTTGTGGTGGCACTACACTGGAGCCGAGGCCTCCTTCTCTTCATCCAAGGCAGGGACAGTCAGGCCTGTCTGCGCCCTCCCGGCCCGCTGCTCCCAGTGGTGGTTGCTAATGCTTCCTTTTTCTAGACTCAGCCCCACTCGGTCCCTGAGCCAATCCAGACCAGAGAGGAAGTGTGTCTGCAGCACCGGCCCAGCAGTCTGTGGGGAAGGGGGCTTGTTGGCCTCCGCCGTGACTGTAAGTACCCAGAACACCTTCATGCTGATGAAGTCATGGCTTTCCCTGACACCTGCTTTTAAAACAGAGGTTTTATTATTATCCAGGTATGGTGAAGCCAACAGATTGACAAGTGCCATTGAGCAGATAGTTTGTCATACACATCCCAGGAGAAGGGGCTGCACCATGCTATGGGGGGGTCGGTCAGGAGGCAGAGGGAGCAAGGGGGATGTTGTGGGCAGGAGCCTTTATTGTGGTTTCTGCGGGAAGCCTTGGGCAAGGCAGGGTATGCAGGCTTAGGATTGTCTAGTCTGAATAATTCCAGGGACTCTGGGACATCAGGGCTGTCTCCACTTGTCTGGTCCTGGCCCTGGGGTGGTTAGGGCAGGGGATGGCAGTGCTGAGTGTGAGTGCCCCACAGAGGTGGGTGAGAGTATGGGGCTGGATCAGTTGGTGTGCGTTTGAAAGGCGTGCTCCCTGGCTAGTTATTTACTGTCCCTAAGAACTAGCTGGCCCTGGGAGGGGCACTGCCTCCAGCGTCGGCACAGCCCTAGATGTCAAAGCATCAGAACCAGACAATAAAAGACATGGCTACTGCACACCTGCTGCGTGGCCACACTCTGCGACTGGGCTGCTGTCTCGGCTCAGCACTCCTGCCTCCCTAGGAGAATCACACCCCAGTTCCGGCTCCCACCAGAACCTCCTCTGCTAAGCCCATCCTTTTCTCTGTCATTCTGTCATAGGCCGGTGTCCTGGGGTGACAGCCCTGCTCATCCAGAACTATGATGCTGTCACCCTCTCATTTTGAGGCTTGCCCCACTCAAAGCATCAAACTCTTCAGTATAAGCTGGGGTCCTAGGACACCTTCATATCAGAAGGAAGTTTCCTTTGGGCTGACACCCCCGTAGAGGAGATAAAGGGGTGAGGAGGATAAAGCAAGAGAAACAAGTCCTCTGAGTCATAGGAACCAAGATCCCCTTCCCTCCACTGGGCTGATTATCAACACTCAGAATCCTTACCTATTTATTAGTGTGGCAAGCACTGTCTAGTGACAGGTTAATCACACAGTTGTGGGTAATTAGAAAGTAAATAAAGTTAAGAGGACACCACTGTCGAGATAAAAACTCTCTGTTAGAAAGCCCTTTTGCATGGCCAACTCCACATTCATCTTCTCAACCTAAAGAGATTTTTGTTGTGGTTCCTTTGAGGAAAGTCCCCTCAGCTCCTCCCTCTGCTGAGATGCATCAGTTCCAGCTCTCACCCCCTCCCAGGCCCTCCCCATGGATAAGGCACCTTGCTGGTCCACTTTGGAGCTCTGCGTCTATTCTGGGTACATGTCTGTAGCGTCAAGCCCCTTACGTGTGAGGTTTACATCTCCAGCGTAGACCAGAAAGGTTTGGAGGAAATTCCTGATTTTCTGGGACTGCATGAGATAGAGGGCAACAATTCCACTTCTTCTATTGCCACACGGCTGAGTGGGAATGGAGAACTCCCCCCAGACTGCTTTACTGGAAAATGTGAATGCTGCTGGACTGGAGTAACCCCCGAGAGGGCCAAGAACCTTGTGGTCATTCATCCTGCCCCTCAGGTCAGTGGAGTTGGCCTCTGCGGGGTTTTTCTTACGCTTTCTCTCTGGAGGGTGAGCTAGCTTCCAGCCTCTGGGACTCAGGCCACTGACCTCACAGGGAAAGACCTGTGATGTGACCACAGGCAGTGGCTCTGCCCACCTACATTTCCCCAGCCCCATCAATCCCGCTTGAGTATTTTGAGCAACAACAAGAAAAATTTAATTTAGATTTATTCTCTTTGATGTGTAATGAAATGACCACCCAAGAGGAAACTGCAGTTTGTTTTTGCACAGGCATCCCTCAGCAGGAAAGTGCTCCAGGTAGGGAAAATTTCTGTGTGAGTTTATGTGCTTCGGTTTGAGTTGTTTTAGAATCAAGGTCTAGACTTTGTCTAGAATACCATTCCTAGTTTGCTATAGTACAGGAGAGACTTAGTAAGTTCTGCTAAGCTCCCAAATATCCCCCATGAACCATGAATTGGGAAACACGGACACTTAGCTCAAAACCCTGGTTTTCAACCATGCCTGCGTCTTCAGCCTCCTCCTCACCTAGCAAGCACAAGAGAGGTCTGTGGAAAGCCAGGCGGTGTACAATCTGTATCTTCTTTCTTCCTTAAACTCATTCTTGTATTCAACCAATGCCTGTTGAGTATCAACTCTATGCCAGATGCTGAGTAAGCATGGTCTACAGCTCTAAATCGATCAGTCCCTGCACTTGAGGGGCTCACAGCCGGATGGAGAGAAGGATGGAATGGTAGGAGGCATTGCAGATGTACAGAAGTAACGACTGTTGAGGCAGCAGAGATGAAGGAGCACCTAATATCTCCTTGTCTAAGAGAGGTAAGGGATGGGGTCTTGGGGGCTTAAACGAGGAGATGTTGTTTGCCCTGAGCTCATAGCTGCTCTGCTTCAGGTCGTAACGGCGAGCAGAACCAGGCCTGGAACCCAGGTCTTCTGGTTGATTGGTTGAGGCACGTGGCACCCCAGCAATGTTGGACCCCAGCAGCTGCTGCATCACTGTCAGTTAAATCTGAGTCTGAATTCCACATCATGACCACAAGTGTGGCCAGTAAGTGGCCAGAGCTCCACTGGAGGCGGGAAACCAGTAGGCAGTGAGAGGCTGAGGGGCAGGCAGAGAGAGAAGAAAAGCTCTGGGCATACTGAGATCTGGGTGGTCAGGGAGTGTGCAATGAACCTGGATCAGTCTACCGGGCATAAAGAGGGGAAACTGGACAGACGATGTTTTGGCCCAAGGCTGCTCTCTCAGGCTGTCTGGTCAACCTCAATCAATAAAAGCCTATGTTCTTTGCGCTGGGATTTACCTGCTTCTGGAAACATACTTGGACAGAATGAGGGTGGGGTGCAGGTGCAATAAGGAGGGAAATGGAGCTGACACGGCATGTTGGCTAGCCCCTGGGACAGATGGGGTCTCTACTGGGAGATCCCACCTTCCCTCCCACCATGGAAAGGGGCCAGCCTGCTGGATCCTTTCCTTCGGGCCTGGCTTCTCTTGTCAGCAGATGTAATGACATAACAAAGCTTAGGAGACCCACGTCTACCCCCATCAGCTCCCTCCCGGTTGGACCCCCTCCCTAGTTTCACAGGCCTGAGTGCTGTCAGGGGCCTTTCCAAATGGGGACTGATGCTCTCTTCAGCAGCCTGGCTTCCTGGTGACATCTCCTGACATGGCATTAATGGAAAAAACAGCAAAATGGATCTCCTGGGCCACGGAACATTGATTTCTTGTTTAGGCCTCTTAGCGACATGTCAACGACAGATGTGGCAGGTTTGATTAGGTTTCCCCACGAGGGGGTCAGGCCAGGGAAGAGAGAGTGCTGAGACTCAAAGGAATCAGGGGAAATGGGTAGAGTGGTTTTAATTCCTTAAATTATAGTTTTGAAATGAAAGTGGGGGGTGTGACGAGGGAATGAGGGCTGTAAAGATCTGGTGAGAAGCCTCTTCTCTTCTCTGTTTCTGGTTGGGAAGGAACAAGGCACACGGGCTCCTTCTGAAGTCTGATACCCGGCAGAGTTGGGTGCGGCCACCCCAGGACCTAGAGCACCTGCCCCGCCAGGGGAGGGGCCATAAACTTGTCTCAAGGGAAACCATTAAAATGCACCTCTCTGGAACTGCTCCCCAAATTCTTGGTCTCACACTGGCGGGGGTCAAGATTTTACTTATCTCCAACCTTCCAGGTCAATCCTTTGTAACCAGCCAGGGCTGGTTTTCCTTTATCAAAAACTTCCCCTTGAAGAGAAGAAAATGTGATGCTAGGAAATACCCACTGGAGCCTTTCACCCAATTAAAACTTCTGCTGTAGTTGGGCAGAGCTTGACTTGCTCTCCATCAAAAAAACTCAATTATCATGAAATGCCTTCCTTGCTCTGGCACCATAAATAAAGTATTTTCACAAAAGAATAATATTTATATTATCACTAGGAATAGAAGAAGCAACACACTAGGTGAAAGATGCTGGTGGTGATCAGCAACGGTACTTTCATTGTAGTTCTTGGACCTCTTAATGCGGCAACACACCAGCCCCAGCCCCCAGACTCAACTCTATTTAAATATACATTTCTCCGTGTGTGTATATACTTCACTCCCTGAATATATGAAGATAGATAGATATATACTATCTCTTTTAAAATATTAAAATAAATTACATCTTTGCACAGAATACAGACATTAATTCTGTTTCCAGGGGATTTGTGGAAGCAGCGGCATGTGTTTGCATAACAAGCTCTTTGGTCACGCCATGTGGAATGCAAATTACTGTGTTGTCAGCTCCGGACGAAAATCACCCGAGTTTCAGCAATGTCGCTGCCATTGATTAAAATGAGCTTTATGTCGTGTGTCCGGGTAATGTTTGTAGGTAGCTGGTTCTTCCTGGAAGTGGCTGTAAGTGCAGGGAAAAGGAAAATCCCAGAAAGACATGGGGTGAGGAGAATCATACTGTGGTTGGAAAGCTGTCCTCCCCCATATTTTTAGAGAACAGAATTCTTTTCCTTCACCTCTTTCATTTCATTACACACACACACACGCACACACACACAGCTTCTGATCTGGATTTTGAATTATTTGGTGGAACTGTGGGCTATTTCCTGCCAGATTTGGGACAAAACATTTTAATACATCTTGATCACCCTGAGGTTTAAGGCATAGAAGGCTCAAAGCAGGCTCACAAATTCCAAATTTCCAGGGCGCAGGATTTGTCCTGTCTCTAAGGGTTGTAAGGAAGGCTTCTAATCACAGTTAATATTGCTGAATGCTCAGTGTGTGCCAGACACTCTGCCAGGAGCTGAAGGGCGTTATGCCATTTACTCTAACAACAGCCCGTGACGGAGCGTTACGGTCTCCCCTTTGGAGATCGGGACACTGAGAGACATAAACGTTAAGAAAGTTGCTGAGGGACCTCAGACAGGAAGCTGCTGATCTGAGACTCGAACTCAGGTCTATCTGAGTCAAGAGTCCAGGCTTCTAGCAAGCTCAGAACACTGTGCTGTTTGGATACCCCGGGCGTCTCTGGAGGCGGCAGAAGGCTGCTTGCCCAGGGCTCCAGGGTGGTGGGCTCCAGCAACAGCTGGTGCCTGGCTGCTCTTGTGGGATAGAATGGGGCACTGGAGGAGAGTTATCAAGCAAATTCAACTATTTAGTGTGAGAATTTTAAAAAGAACTAGAATGGTTTAGTCACTTCTTGCTTCCCCTCACCCCACTGCTTTTGTTCACCAAAGCTTACACTGTGCCCTCTTCAGTGTTCATGAAATGGCACTGAAAGGACCTCTGATTAACTGGTTTACTTGTTCATTTTATACCTAAGGACACTGAGGTCCAGATAGGGGAAAGGACACATCCAGGGTGAGGTGACACAGTTTGGGACAGAGGTAAGGTTGGAATTATAGGGGAGTGGAATTTGTCACCCCAAAATATGTCTCTTTGGCATAAGGATTATTTTAGGCTGATTGTTTTTAAGAAACTGTAGACATAGGAGAAGCTCTGAAATCTAAGTAGAAGTTACCCTTTGTAAAAGACATTTACATTTGTAAGGGGAATCTCCACTTGTAAGGGTGTCTCCCTTGCTGTAGAAGAGGAGGACGACTCAACCTCTAGAAACTCTTTTCAATGGAAAAGCCAAGGACTTAAAACTGTATAGCAACCTTACCTTCCTTTACTAGGCTTTGCCTGGTAACCTCCCATAACTGATTCCCCTCACCCCCTATATCTTCTTTTGTCTTTAGCTGAAATAGTGTTTAAGGTGGTGGCTTTGACCATTTTGGGGAGTTACTCAATTTTCCTGGTTCTCTCCCATGCAGGAGTTATACACGTTATTAAACTTCTGTTTGTTTTTCTCCCGTTCATCTGTCTCATGTCAATTTAATTCATAGGCCAGCCAGAACTTAGAAGGGTAAAGGAGAAATTTTTCATCCCTGACAGACCCTTCCCTAGTTTTCTGGCTCCTTGGCTAAGGTCCAGAAAGAGCTCATATAGGCTGGCTTTGGAATGGAGAAGAACAGGGCCAGGACAATCTTCTGGAGCCAAGCTGAGGGATGCCATGGGGTCTGGGCGCGACATGGCACCACCAGCCCAGATCTGACTGGATTCTATAGCTCTGCAGATGACAGATGGCACAGGGGGTGGACACAATGGGTGCTTGGTTTGCTCAACCTGGTTTTCAGAATGCCAGCTCCACATGTGATTGTAAGGTGCTTTGTTGCGATTGTGGTATTTCTTCACGACCATTTATAGGTGCAAAATACATCTAGAGCTGTTTTCACAAAGCTATAAAATTGTCTCCGCTCTGTTTCCTTTTTGAAATGTTCAATTCAGCAAAATCGAAGGCCAATGGCTAGAACAAAATTTAATTCAGATTTTAGCCATTCTTTTTCCAGGCTTGGTATTTTTCCCTCCAAATTACATTTATATTGGAAACATTTCTGTCCATAACTTTCATGTCAATACATAAAAGTTGTGTCTTGGCTCAGCAAACACAAGAAAACTTCCTGGGGTTCTCTTCAATGCTCACTGCACCCTTTGCTCCACTGAGTTCAATTTTCTCTTAAATAATAGTAATGGTAACAGTGATCAAAATATGTTGCTTTTATTTTCATATTTAGCAGCAGGATTAGATTGAGCTGACACCACATGTGTCCAAATGGGTCTAGGAAACCCTCAAACAGATGAATCTTAGGGGTTTTCTGCTACGGACAAAGAACATAGGCTTTGAAATTAGTAAACTGTGATACGGCAGAGACTCCTAGTTGCCTCCTGATGGTCATACTTCCCTTTGTATAGTAACAGAGCCCAATTTTTAATTGGACATGTTGCTTCTCAGATAAAAGAGTACATTTCCCAGAAACCCTTGTGACTAAGGCTATATGGTTAAATTCTAGCCAGTGAGATATAAGTGAAAGTCTAGTGTGGAACTTTCAAAAGGTCTCTTAGAAAGGAGAGACAGCTTATTCTTTTTCTCCATTCAGCTCTTTAGATCATGGAGGTGATAGCTGGAGCTCTAGCTATCTTTTAGGACCATGGAGATGAGGACCCCATCTTAGAGATAGTGGAGCAGAGAACTAGAAGGAGCCTGGTCCTCGATGACTGTGGATCTGCCATGACACCCCCTGACTGCTAGCTCTAGATTTCTTTCACTTAAAAGAGAAATTAACCTCTAACATGGAAACCACCATTTTTCAAGACTTTGTTAGTCTAAATTGGGCTTCATTCTGGGTTCAGTTATTGTCTTTTATGAAAATATTAACCTTTGAGCTTCATTTTCCTTAATTATAAGACTTAACAGTTTCTAGTTTTATAATTTTCTGAGTTGTTCTGAGAATTGAGTGTTTAATTAATGCCTAGTAGATGCAAAGCACATAGTACGGTTCTTGCTATTGTCTTCACCTTAATATTTTCAGGGTACTACATGTTCAAGTAGCTGGGTATAAAAACCATGTGACAAGAATACTTAGAGCAATCAAGGGATGAACTACATGGATAAGTGGCCAAATTACAGATGCAGAGTCTCATTGCTCAATTCAGATCAACAAAGTTAAAATAATTAATCAGGGTTTCAGTTTCTCTCACTCCAAGGTTTTTACCTTCCACCATAAAGTAAGCTATAGCTCTTTCACAGTTGCCCTATTTACTGAGGAAATATAGGCCTCACTGAATGTTTTATTCGGGTATTATGCCGGAAAAAGAGCTTAGCTTTGCTCTAGTCAACCCTCTGATATTGTGGTTCTTAAAGTCACACAGTCTTCACTTGCCGACATTTCTCTGAATTTACATCTTCTTTCTTGGTTGGTATACTTCTGCTTACTCGGGTAATTCCCTATTTCCAAGTCCTTTCTAACTCTCTCTAACTGGCTTTCTGGTTAGAGCACCTTTTAGCTAAATTTGTAGTTTTTCTAACCAGAATCTTCCTGGTCTTTATTTTCTTTCCTAACACATCTGCCCTGTCCTACTCAGTCTATCTAACATATTATTCTTTTAAAATCAGGCATGTTAGCATTATATATATTATATACACAATCTCATTTGATTGTTACCATGACCCTATTTGGAAGATGAGGTGGGGATTGTTATCCTCATCTTAGACATGAGGAGACACAGCCTCGAAGGAATTAGGGGTTCCTATAAGATCACACATGTCGTTCCTCATGGGGCTGGGACCAGAAACTCATCTCCGGATTTCTAGTCCCACTTTTTTTTGCTGTTATGCACCACAATTCCCTCCCTAAATTTGAAAGCCACTCATGTAGGCTGTCTGTCAATCAGACCTCACACTTCAATTATGATTGCTGATGTCTCCTCCAGACAGATTCATTCAGATCCACATGTAGTGTTAAGCATGAAGAATTTGTCACATTTCATATTTGAATAACATTTTTATACTTTTCCAAGTGCTTTCTTGTACATTATCTTATTTGATATTCACTGTATGTCTGTAAGGTAGGTGAGGCAGGCATTTCTTTTTTTCCCATTCTCCGTGTGAGGAAATGAGTGCCTGAATAATCTAAGTGATGGACTCAAGATCACAGAGAAAATTAGTGACAGAATTGGGACTGTGTCCTCTACTGAGGAATGGGGTTTTCAAAGGACAGATATGGAGAGTAGCCCTTTTTGAATACTAGACCCAATTCTATGGTGAACACCAGATTGGAGCCTACATAAGTGATTCAGTGGCTCTCTCACTCCTTTTAGAAGTCTTATGAGAGAAGACAAATCCTCTGTTTCCTTTTCTCTGCTTCCCCTCTCTGTTTCCAGGTCAATCAGTTGCCTATTGAAAGACCAGCACTCGTCATGAATCAGTAGGGAAGGCCAGATGATTGTCAATATACAGCTGGCCCTGTCCAGTGCTGATGAGGCTTCAGGGAGTTAACACTTCAGATTCTCAGAGAAGTGAAGTAGAGGTAGGACTCCACCAGTCCTCAGGGAAGGCTTTGTGGAGGGTTGGGGCTGGTCTGGCTCTCTTGTCCCTAGAGTCAATACAAGGTCATAGAATGAGCCCTGTGTACATCAGAGTATACAGGAATAGACATCAGAACATGTAGGTTTGAGCCTCAGCCCACTACTAACTTGCTCAATGGCCTTGGTAAGTCAGTTGACCTCCCTAGACCTCAGTTTCTGCATCTTTACCAGGAGAAGTTTGGACCAGCTTTGAAGTGCTTGTATTAGTTTATTAGGGCTGCCATAACAGAGTGCCACAGACTGGGTGGCTTAAACAACAGAAATTGATTTTCTCCCAGTTCTGGAGGCTGGATGTCCAAGATCAAGGGTCAGCAGGTTGGTTTCTTCGGAGGCCTCTCTCTTTGCTTTGCAGATGCCCATTTCTTCTTCCTCTGTCTTCACATGGTCTACCTCCTATGTGTATCTATGTCCTAATCTCTTTTTATAAGAACATCAGTCAGATTGGGTTAGGGCCCACCTATATGACCTCATTGTAACTTAATTACCTCTTTAAAGACCCTGTCTCCAAATAAGGCCACATTCTGAGGTACTGGGGCTTTAGACTTCAACATGTGAATTTTGAGGGGGCATAATTCAGCCGATATTTGGTTGATCAGCAGAAATACTCAGGAGGCTTTAAAAAACAAAAGTTTCTAAACCCCAGATCTACTCTCTAAGAACCACAAGAGATGAAGCCTAGGGATTTACCTGTTTTAAGAGCTCCCCAGGTGATGGGCATGCTTGGCCAGGTGGAGGACCCTCTGGACTAGCTAACCTTCACGTCGAATATTCTTTGTACTTAGGAATCAGGCAGCCAGGAAGGGAGGGCATTCTTGTGTGGCAGCTGTCTTGAAGAAGGGTGAAGGCACAGGTTGGGAATGGGGATGTCCAAGGTGTGCCCCAAAGGGTTTCCAACTGCCTTTTGATGTACAGAGAGACTGAGGCAGAGGTGAGAGTTTATTGGATGGGAAAGAGAGCCATTCCTCTCAGCCAGTCACCGCCAGGACCACTGCAGCCTAAATTTGATTTCTTTCTGCATGGAGTAGCTGATGCCCCTGATATCATTTTGGTAAGAAATTCTGAGACTGGGACTAAAATAAGAGATCCCAGCAAGGGTGAGAAGAGATGCTAGAGTGGAATAGCTAGAGATTCTTCTTCGGAGAGTTCAGACTTGCTGACCGAAGCAAGGGCATGGAGGATGAGGTGTTGTATAAGAAGAGCATGGGCTTCTGAGGCAAAGTGATTTGGTTCAGGTCTCATTTTCTGCCACTTACCAGCTGTGTGGTGCAGGCGGGTCACGGGGTGTTTCAGAGGCTTGGTTTCTTCTTCAATACACTGTGGAAAACAGTGCTGGAGGAGCAGCGTGGTTATGAGAACTCAGTTAGATCACGCCTGTAAAGTGCTTCCTTCAATGCCTTGCAATTATGGACCCTGGATAATCAATCACTATTTGCACTTCTAAAACCAAGTTTCCTCCTCTTTTTCTAGTTTCTATTTCCCAGTTGATCCCACACGTACAGAGAGAGAAAGACAGACAGACAGAGAGGAAGGGTGAGGAAAGAATATGGAGGAGGGGGAGGAGCAGCAAAGGAAAGCAGGCATTACAGCGCTACCTTCGGGCCTGTGAGAGCCAATGTTGTCTAAGAGGAGGGTTAGAGCTGGACTGCTGGGGGCACATCGTCATTTTCTGCTTGTTAAGCCAAAGAGTCCTCCCTCAAAGAGTACACTTCCCTTGGTAGTAAGCACAAATACCAGGAATAGCCCAACAGTCCAATTTCTCCTCCACTTTTGACCTGTCAACGACAAGAGCTAATATTTGGATTTTCTAAATCACTTTTAAACACAAATTAATGATTTGTTTACAGACTTAACTTGCAAAGTTAAGAGCTAGGTATAATTGTCATCTCCACGTTTTACATCAATCTTATTTTCCAGATGGAAAACCCAAAGCTGAAATGCTGCCACACACCTTACTACTGGGAGAATCTCAATGAGACTCTACCGGAGTGGGCAAAAGGCAGAGGGAGTGAAGCAGGTTGTAGAGTTCAGTGGAGAGGGCACAGAACGTATCTAAACATTGTTCTCTGGTTGTTCCCCATACTGGCCTTTTCTCTGCAATTGGGTCATAAGTTCCTTGAGGGTAGGTACCCTGCCGGGGACATCTGCATGCCCAATGGCCCTTTTGTGCCATGACACAGAGCAAACGGTGGTGTGCCACTTGCTGGGCTGACTGGGAAGCATGGGGCCATGGAAGGAAGTAAGAGCTGCCCTCAGCTTGGAAGCTGCACCTGGTCCAGGTGGGCAGTCCCGAGGAAGTGGGCACCAGAGCCCTGGAAGGTGCTTCTGTCCTTGCTGGTCAAATAGCTCGGTCATCACAGGTCCACAGAAGTGAAGTGACATGAAGGAGCCAGATGCTCCTCCTTCCCCATACTCCCCTCCCTGCTGTGTGAGCACTTCTGAGCAGCCCCGGGGAGCTGGTTACAGTTGAATTTTATTTCTTTTAATTTTATGAGTGAGAACCCCTGGGTTGATCAACATGAAAGAAAATGTTAATTTGCTAAGTTTCTTTTCCTTTCTGCGCTCTCTTCCCGGTTGTTTACCCAAAGAGAAAGCATCCTCCTTGCAAGGTGCATTTTCCACTCAGCACATATTCTTCTGTTATTAATTTTGCTTTATTTATTTATTAACCTCTCTCCTTTAGGGTTTGTGCTTTGTTTTGAGATCGTTCTCTTCCTCGTCTCTCTATGGGTTTAATCTCGTGTGGATCACGGATTTTAGGCTATGGTTTCTTACCGGTGGGGCCTGTATCATCTGATTGGCAGTGTCTTGCATTTGTACTGGCTTTTGCTGGAGTCACAAGCCCTGACTTTAAATATCTCACATGTTTCAGCCCGTTATCCGCGCATTTCCTTTCCCCACCCTGAGCCTGCAGCCCCCTCAACGCCTTGCTCTGGTTGACAACCAGACGTCCTGGGGGGATGCTGCCCCTTGATGCCTTGCAGGGGGCCTCAAATGGCCTCCTCCCTCGCCATCTCCTTAGAAACAGTGCTTCCCTTTCCTTCTCCCTTCTCCTCCCCCGCGGCAATGGAGAGAACAAAGGCTTAGAGTCAGGCAGCTCAAAGACCCAACTCCGGCTCCATCACGGAACCTGTTGGCATATTCACCTTCCAGTCCTGCCCTGCTGCTTTCCTTTACAGAAGGGGGCTGTGCCTTTTGCAGCTTGTTGTGGAGAAAGAACAAGAGAACAGAGAAGAATCGCCTAGGACGTTGCATAGCAAGTCTCAGAAATGTTGCTCTGCTGCTCCCAGGCTTAGCAATCTTATCCTTGCATCTTCTTTCTTCTTTCTTCTCTTTCAGCTCTGGGCCAGATATCTCCTTTTCCTTTCCTCATTTCACTTATGACTCAAAATATGGACCAAATCATAGCTAAGGGCACCCACCTAGGGTGCAGCATTAAGAACAGGACACCCGACAGGTGGGGACACAGTGTTACCATCTCAATCTTGGAGCATCTGAAGCTGTGACCAAAAAATGCTTTTAGAGCTCCACGAGACCTTTCTGCCACTTCCCCTTTTCTAATGAAGTCCACTTTCTTCAGGCACAGGCATTTGAGATAAATCAGAAACACTGCTCCTCATTCCATGGTGTTTTTTTTTTTTCTGTTTTAATTACTAGTATCGCAACAGTATTTCTCCTGCCATTTTTCGTCACAAATACATGTTATTTCAGTTACATTATGGTTTAAGTAGGCTTTTGAGTGGGAGCCAAGGAGCCTAACCGTCATTTTGAATATGGTTTCTATGGGAAAATGTAATACCCGCTTATAAACAGCCTTCTGAAATTTGAATGTGCAGAACACAACCTGTTTATGCGTTGAAGGTGGTCTCTTTGGGTTTTATTTTTGTAAATGAATTTCATATTGTTGAGTGTGTTCCTTTGAGCTAGTATACTAGGCTGGCAGCACAGGACCCTGTGGGCCAAAGAAGTTGGGTCGGTTGCAGTAGGTCACACGCAGAGCAGGGCCTTCGTCTCCAGTCTCTTGACCTTCAAGCCCCTGCTCCTTCCTTAACCAGGGGACCTTCTAGAATAGCACCCACTTCCTTGACCAGGGGACCTTCTAGATTGTGTGCGGCGCATGCAAGCACCTGGCTAGACTCAGATGACCAGCAATGCTTGACTCCACAGAATGACCCCGTAGGCCCCCACCTACAGCACTTCCCTTTTGGGGGGAGCATGCCTGTGGGTAATGCCATGAGGAGACCGCAGGGCTGTGAGGCTGTGTATGTGGAGAGAGGTGATTAATGCTTCCTCTCCCACCAGGACACATGCTGCATATGCCAACCTATGTTTGTTCATTTATTCAGAAATATTTGCCAAGGGCCTGTTACCTTACTATGCTAGGTGCTGAACGACACCACTGTGAGCAAATACAAAGGAAGTCCCTGCTTTCACAGAGTTTGCAATCCAATGGGAAATACATTCAAACAAAACAGCCACAAAAAATGTGATACGTGTTACCCCAGGGAAAGAATGTGGCTGGTGGAAGCATGTTAGCTGGTACGGTGTGGGGTGGGGGGCAGTCAGAATCTCTCCTTCTGAAAGTCAGGGTTTCCATTTGAAAAATATTAATCAGACAAGCATGATGTGCCCAGCACCACATGGACCCTGCCTTCAGGGACTAAGGCGTCATTCCAACCTTCAAAGTGCTCACTACTGAGTAAGAGGGCAGCTAACTTATGCTGTGTAACAAACCACCCCAAAACTTTGTGGCTTAAAACAACAAACATTTGTTATTTCTCACAATTCTGCAGATCAGCTAGGTGATTTTCCTGGTCTGGGTTGGCTTGGATGATCTCCATGGTCAGCTGGCAGCTCAGCTGGGACTGGATGGTCCAGGGTGGCCTCACTCGTATATCAAGCAGGGTGGCTGGTCTCGGTGGCCTCAGCCAGGTGGCTTGTCTCTGATCCCCACAGTCTTCTAATTCCCAGTGGGCTGACTCTTCACATGGTAGTCTCAGGGTTCTAAAGAACAGGAGACTCTGCAAACCCACAGCCTCAGGTTACATGATATCTGTGATTGACACATTTGCCAAATCAAGTCCCATGGCCAAGCCTAGAATCAGGAAGGATGCAGACCACACAGGTGTGGGTACAGGGAGTTGTGAACATACTGGGGGCCATGCTGCTGTAATCTACCATAGACGCATAAATAAAACATTAGTGTATTGTGATGAAAGTAAAGAGAGAAATAAATAGACCCTATTGGTACCAACGAGGTGGGAGCAACCAACGTGGGAAATCAGAGGCTTCTACGTGAGGCACCTTTCTGTCTGGTGGATGAGGAAGAGTCTAGAAAAGAGAAGCGAGGATGCAGAGTCTGGAGCATATGGACGATGTGTGTCAGAGGTGACGGTGAGTGTGACATGCTGCTGACAGTCCAGGGAAGCTGAGTTCTCATTTTGTCTTTACTGGCCAATTCCCAGAAAATGACTCCATACTTTCCTTGTTTTCACAGAAATTGTGCTTTTTGAAAGAACCTGTTAGCCACTCTCTAATTCTTACTTTTTCAGCATTTCTAATGCAATGCCATGAAAAATCTGTGTAATCAGGTTATTGAACTGTCTGACCTTATTGGGGCACACAAATGATTTTTTTTTTTTTCAATCACTGCCTTTAAAGATGTTTGGTGAAATTCCCTTTCTTGTCTCTTAACTACATGTTGGAAAAACCCAAACAATTTCTAGCCATTTTCAATTAAAAAAAACTGAGTCTACACAGGACTGCGAGGATAATGCAGTATGAAGCAATCTATTACTTTAATAGCATTGACATAGTACCTGACGTCATATTTCACATCCCTTGTTTATTTGCTCATTGACAAACTTTCTGATCAAAATTTGAACTCTTCAAGGGCAGGGACCAATTTTATGTTTACTCTTGAATTCCTGGGACTTAGAAGAGTGCTCATATGCATTAGGCACTCAATACCTAGTTGTTGAAGGGAATAATAACTCACAATTTATTTATAGATAAAAATAAAAATACCATGAAAAAAGGCATTTAGGATAGAATTCAAACTTCATTCATGATAAAAGTGTTAATACAGTAGAATAGACAGAAGTTTCCTTAGTTCGATATCTGTTCTCTATGCTCAAGCAAGAATTATACATAATAGTAGCACTTGAAAACAGTCACATTAAAGTCAGAAACAAGATAGGAATGTCCACTACTGGAGGTACTTGCCAATGTAATTAAATAAGAGAAAGAAATATGCGGTGTAAATATTGGACAGGAGGAGGTAGAATTATTAGGGATTGCAGATTGTATAAATGTATACATCTGGGAGAGCAGAATGAATCAACTCAAACAATTACAAGCCATAGGAACTATAAGAGAATTTGGTATGGAGGCTGGTAAAAAAACAATATTCAGGCATCAGAAGCCTTCATATATACAAATGCCTTTTGGAAGACATCGTTTATAATAGTAACTGAAATGATAACATAAAAATATAAAAATATTGCAAAGCTACTCTAATTTGAAGGATGTGGTACTGACATATGACTAGAAAGATCAATGGACCAGAGTAGAAGGTCCAGCACTAGCACGAAATGCATAGGGGGGATAATGTGCAAGCACAATAACAGTGACAATAGCCAGCACTTGGGGAATTGACTGTACACGCTCACCTGGCATTTGAACCCTGCAGTCAAGCTCCGGTGCTCATGCTCTTAACCACTGGGCTATTCTGCTTCTCTTTTTCGCTAAAGGTGCATTTGAAATCAATGGCATAAGCAAATTCTTCAATAATGTTGGAACTGCTATGTAGTTATCCATAAAACAGTAAAGTCTGTTTTCCAAGTCACCCATCACTCCAAGATAAATTCCAATGTACCAAAATTCTACCAAAGAAGATACTAGAAGAATTCATGGAAATTTTCTATTCTTGTTAATAATCTCAGGGTGGGAAAAGTCTTTTAGAGTTTGGCACAAAACTCAGTATCCTTAAAAAGAAAAGACTGAAAAATTAGATTATAAAATATAACAAAATTTTTCTTGGAAAAAAATACAATAATAAAACTAAAAAAATGACAGAGAAGAATGTATTTGTAACACATCTTGAATACAACATGTGCCTAAACATCATGAAGGAAAAAAAAGCCCAGTAGTGCAAGTCACACCTCGGAAAAGAATATGAAGTTCACATAAAAGAAAAGACAAATAATCTCTAAATATGAAAATATGTCAAATCTTACACATGAGGAGAGAAAATCAAATTAATGTTATATAATAAGATACCTATCAGATGGACAAAAATGGAAAGTTTGACAACAACGTATTGGGCAGGTTTTGAGTAAGGGGAATTCCTAATCATTAGTGGTGGGAACATAATTCATACAATCTCTACTAAAACTACATGTGTGTACCCTTTGACTCTTCGCTTCCACCTCCAGGAGTGTATCCTGCAACTGGATTTCCACATGTGCACAGTGTTGTTATTTAATGTATCATTGCATGTATTAAGGAAAAATTGTGGATAGCTCAAATAAACTAGGGGTCTAGGTAAATAATGATGATCACCATACACCGGAATGATCTGTGTCTTTCAGAGGGACGTGGAAACTGTCAGGGATTGATGGGGGAGTGTCCATGAAATATTGTAACATAGACAATACAGTCTGCAACCATTTATGTGAGAAAAAATGAAGAATTTCTCTCTGTCTCTCTATCATCTATAATCTGTTCATCCATCTGCTTGTAAACGCGTAGAATATCTCTAGAAAGATACACAGAAACAGCTAACAGTAGTTATTTTTGGAGAGGGAAAACTGGGGGACTGGGGTAGGAGGGATACTCACTTTCAATTTTCTACCTTCAGAATTGTAAAACCTGATTTAAGATGGTATTTATTTCTATATATGAATGGTCGGCAGTGACCACACTCTCCGTCCTCATGAAACAGTCAGATGATCACTTCTACTGATAATGAATAAATTGGGATTTAAGAACTGATCAGAAGGAATCACGTACAAAAAGCAAAGGAAAAAGAAAGATCAGAGGTATGAGTGGACGCTGAAATGAAAATCACTGTCAGGATAAGAATTAACATGGAGGTACAGATATCTCTTCGAGATCCTGATTCCAGTTCTTTTGGCTGTTTACCCAGAAGTGGGATTGCTGGATCATATGTATAGTATGATCATATATGTTTTTTCTGCACTCCTGTGTTCATTGCAGCATTACTCACAATGCCACGATTTGGAAATGACACAAATGTCCATCAACAGATGAATGAACAAAAAACTGTGGTATACACATACAATAGAATATTATTCAGCCATTAAAAAGCAGGAAATCTGGTGATTTGTGGCAACCTGGATGGACCTAGAGGACATTATGCAAAGTGATATAAGCCAGTCGCAGAAGAACAAATACTCGTTGTTATGAGAGGTTCGGGGATTCGATCGGAGACGTAAAAGACACTTTCTACTCCAAACAAATGGACTGAAGGTATATTTTATTATATAGAGGATAGTAAAGGCGATAGTCTGCAAACAGATCTAGATAGGTCAAATATTAAGAGGGAAAAAACATCAGCCCGACTGGAAAGGGAAAACACCCACATCGGCTGAAGAGAAATGACACAAATCAACCGGAAAGAGAAACACCAGGTTGACCGAAAAGAGAACACATCAAATCAATTACTTCATATCAAATCAATTACTTCACATCAAATCAGTTACTCACAACATCCACGCCCCACTGCCAGGAGAGCCCTGTCAATCGACGCGGCTGGGCAAGGATCACACGTCCTGGGCAAGGTGTCCCTTCCACAGGTGGAACTCTCACCGGGGCTCAGTTTCCAGCAGTTTTTATACCATCAGTAATTTTCAGAGTAAGCAATTACAGAGTTTGCAGAGCAAGCATTTAGTGTTTCCATGCACAAAATGGTTATCAGTGGCATACGTGCACTGAGCCCCCTGGCTAGCCCGGTAGTTGTGTACGTGCATTGTTCTCTTTGGTTATCGTCCCAGCCCGGCACAGATGGCCAGTCCATCCCGTGCTACGACGCTCCAAGAGCCTTGAAATGTTACAACTTGCAACTCCCTCCGTGAGAGAAGGGCCAGTTCCCACCACGCAGAAAGCAGCTTTTATATTTCTTTTTGTGCTGGTGGCTGTAGGTCAATGGAGTGGCCAAACATGGCTGTACTCATGTCAAGACACTCGTGAATCCACTTATATGAGGTATCTAAAATAGTCAAAGTCATAGAAGCAGAGAATAGAATGGTGGTTGCCAGGGGCTGGCGGATGGAGGAAATGGGGAATTATTTTTCAATAGATATAAATTTTCTGTTATTCAAGATGAATAAGTTCTAGAGATCTGTTATACAACATTGTACCTACAGTGAACAACACTGTATTGCACACTTTAAAATATGTTAAGAGGATAGATCTCATGTTAATTGTTCTCATAAAGAAATACACACAAGAACACAAGGACGTTTCCGGAGGTGATGGGTATGTCTAGTGCCTTGGTTGTGGTGATGGTATCACGGGTGTATGCATATGTCCAAACTCATCAAGATGTATACATTAAATGTGTCTGATTTTCTTGTATACCAATTATACCCCAATAAAGTTTAAAAAGAAGAAAATTTTCTTAATGTGTTAATTTTTTAAAAAAAATTAACAGATCAGCTTATTTATATAGGATAAGAAAAAGCACAAATTGATCTTAAGTAAAATAGAAATAACAGTCCAAGACAAAGTATAAATCATCTCAGTGGAAAACATGAGGACGTGTGTATGCACGCTGAGAGAGAGAGGGAGAGAGATCTTTCTTCCTCTTCTTATAAGGGCACTAATCCTATCCTGGGGCCCCACTCTCATGACCTCATCTCACCCTAATTACCTCCCAAAGGCCCCACATCCAAATACCATCACACTGGGGGTTAGGGTTCAGCATATGAATTTTGAGGGGACACAAACAGTCCAAAGCAACATGTAATCCTCACAATAACTGTATGAGGCAGCTACTATCATCTCAATTTTACAGATGAGGAAAATGAAGCATAGAAAGATTAAGTAAGTTGGGCAAGGTTATGCAGCTGGTGCAGCAGCACAGTGGGGTTTGAGCGGGAGTCACTAGCCCCCAGGGCTTTGCTTGACAGCACTGTGCTATGCCGTCTCAACAACAGGGCTCCGTGGTCACAGCAGGTCCCCCCCAGTGCTCTCCTGGGCCCCTGGCCCTCACTGGAGGAGAGAAATCTGCTCCTGCACACCTCGCTAACCTGGTAATTCAGAGCCTGCTGAGCCACCTGACACGAGGACTGGGTAGGGGATGGTCTGGCTCCAACCATCAGAAGATCTCTTTAGAATGTGGCATTTTTGGTGCCTCTCTGTTGCCGGCTTGGGGGTCTGGTGGTTAATTCTGGGGCACCAGAAAAAGAACCTTCCAATATCCTGATACATCTGCGAGGGAAAGAGAGCAATGCTGGAAGCTGAACTCCAAGAACTGGCTCTCTCTTCTTGAGGCAGTGGAAACGGAGGAGCACGTCAACTGGACAGGAGTCAGTGCTTTAATTACCTGCCTTCCCACTGCTCCAAGGTCCTACATAGCCCTTTGCCTGCACTAGGGAGTCCAAACTCTTCATCTGGCCACACCCTGCTTTTCCCAAGGACTCCCTGCTTCAGCCCAGAGAGAAGCTCTCAGTCCAGCCCAGCAGCTCCACTCAGCCACTTCAAAATCACCATATTCTGTCCCTACTTTAAGGCTATAAACTTCAAATGAGATAATGGATGTGAAATGCTTTGAAAGGCGCACATTGCCACACCGACAAGACCCACCATTCCGGTAGAACACGGTTCGGTTTACGAAGAATTTTAAATTATCCTCACAGCCTCCCTCTGAATCAGGAATTACCGCTCCCGCCCTTCAGTTGGGGCTGCCGAGACGGGCTGTGACATTTGGTGAGCAGGCAGCTGGGCTGTTGTCAGCCCAGGACGCCAGGTCCCATGCTCTCCCTCTTGGTCTCTGGAGCAGGCGGGGGAGCGGCAGCCACAGATGATGATCCTTTCGTGAGTGGCATGCTGGAGACTCACGGCTCCTTGGCTCTCTAGGTTAGGAAACTTCTATTTCTAGTGATTAATACAGTGAGAAAAAAATGGGAAGCTGGGAAGGAAGGAGGTTGGGATCTCTTAGGTTCACAATGCAGGGAAGATGAAAGCACGTCAGACACTTAATCACTGTTTCTAAATGGCTGCCAGACACCTACCCCATTTGATTAGGCTTCCTGGGGCCCAGCAGGAACAAGAGGAACAGCCAACACTCATTGGGCTGATCACTTTACACGGATTATCTCCCTCAATCCTCCCAGGAGCCCTGTGAGGTAGGTGTTCATATTAGCCACACTTTACCAGAGGAGGAAAGCTCCCTTCATCCATCCTGTCACCATCCTTGAATCGCTCAGGGTCTACCCTGGTGAACATAAAGCTGGTTGTGTGCATCTGCTTGCTGTCAGCTCATGCCGTGTTATGCGGGGAGAGGGGAACGGGGGTCAGGTAATGAGGAGTAATACAAAAACCACATCTGTTGGGCTTTGGAATGTGGCCCTTGGCCTCACGTTTGAAAAGAGCTGTGTGTGACCTTTGGAGAACTCCCACCGCAGTTAGTGGAGATCTAGTGATGAAGCTCCCCGCCGTCCTCCACAGGGAGAAGAAGATGGTCTGGATCATCTCTCAGTACCAGCATCCTTCTCCTCTCCTCCCTCTTCCCCTCATTCTTATTCTCACCATATTAATGTGGACAACTATCCCCAAATAGAAGACTCCCCTGTGCCAAGGTTTGGCTGCACATGTGTGAGACCTCGGGGACCGAGCCTTAGTGACCGCGCTCGGGGACTTGGGCGTGCTAGAGCTGGATCCTTCCTACCAGCTTGTGGGAGCTGATTGCTAAATCTTCAGAAACCCAGTGAGCCAGCTGTTTACCAGAGCGGTTACTAAGAATAAAATGATGTAAACTTACAATTAAATACATTACGCTACAAACAAAGGTAATAAACACAATCGGGTGGTTAAAGATTTACTGGCACACCACTGGAAGGACTACAACCTCTGACAACAGTACTGGAGAGGACCGAGGTTTGGAAGGCAGTGGCAAAGCTGAGGCAGAGCCGGGCCAAGCTAGCTCAAAGATGCAGAGGCAAGCTGGGCTGTTTTTTCCTTAAAATGGGCTGCATTTTGGCCTCATACAGCCCATGGGTTTGGGGTGGGTGCAGTGGGGGTGGTGACTGAGAGACTTAGCTTGTGGGAACTATTATCCGATGAGAAAAACTACGACAACAGTCAAGGGGCATTTTGGCAGCAGAGGTCCACCTGCTGAGGCACCTAGAGCAGTCACCACAGCCACGCTGGAAGAGAGCAGCGGGCCGGCCCTCCTCAGAATGAGCATCCACTCATTTCCTCTGCTGCCTCTGCCTCCCACTCTGTCGTAAGATCCCAGAAAAGTTTGGGGCCACAAGGCCTGATTCCCAGAGAGGAAGCTCACCCATGAGGGTGAAGGGACCAGACTCCAGCTCTCATACGAAGAACATGAACAAGGGGTGGCTGTCTCCAGAGGCCGTGGGAACATTGGGAGAAGGGAAAGAGGTGGGACTTGGCGTTTCTTCATAGAGAAGCTCCAGATCCGCACATATATGCACTGGAATGCAGGACAAAACATAATGTATAAAAGATTGAATAGAAGATATATTATGCTATTGCATAGCAATCCTGTCTGCAGGAATTTATAGCTTCGATATATTCTCCATTAAAAGTGGTTCAGCTAGCTGGTAGAGAAGCTCAATTCATCTTGTATCTGTTGCAAACCATCAATATTATGGTTTACCCATTTAAACTGGAAATGAGACCAAATATTTGGGCTATTTATAATAAAAAATATGAAAATCTTTGTATTGGTGTTCATCTCCTAACTTATCCAGTTTAATCAGAAGTCTGTTTACATAGAGCTCAGAGAGAATTTCTCACCTGTGAAATCGCCAGCATCCAAGAGGCAGGAATGAGGAAGAATACGACCTCACGTTCTTTTTCTTGAAGAGCCAAGCAGGTGTCCCTACCGTGGTGCGCAGTGGCTGAGGCGTGGGTAGTGTTTCCACCTGCAGGAGCCTGTGCGCTGAAGGTAAGGAGGGAGGGGGAAGGCTGGACAGTTGGAAACAGGTTAGAGTAGGGAGAGCCAGCAAACAGCCAAGTGCAACCGCTGAGGCCAGCAGATCCCTGTACGCGGGCTTGTGTTCAGAGGGAAAACGCCAGCCCCAGGGCTCCTTGTCAGTGGTGTTGACCTCATTGTGGTGGAGCGCGGTGACTGTATTACCAGAATCCTCTGAGTTAGACTGCAGATCCTCCGTGGAGGCGCTGCTCTCCCCGCAGGAATAATGTGTAAATGTGTGTGGTGGTTTGGTTCTCACAGCCTGGGGCCCGGGGCTGCAGTGCCGGGGCCGTCCTGCACCTCGAGTACCTGTCTCTATAGATGTTCTCCCAGCACATCTCTGCCCCGGCCCACACCGTCTGTGCCCCTCCATTCTCCTCTCCCTGGCTCATCCCCCAGCATCAACCTCCATTCCCAACATCTGCCTTCCACCCCCTCCTTGTCTCTGAGCACTGGGAGTCATCACACTTGGCCCCCTGTTCTCAGCTGGAGTCTGAGCACCTGACTTCCAGGCTCCCTCAGCTCTGAGGGAGAACCCCACTGTCAGCTTGGGTCATCCGGGATCCACGATGGCCCCGTGGGCCCCCTGCCCAGGGAGGGGATGGAGATAAAGGCTAGTCTCTTTACTCATTTGTGCCTTGGTGGCCCCTTCCGCTCAGTCCTCGCCCTCTCTGCGTTCCATGAGCTCTCTGGGCTCGAGGCAGTGGGACTTCTTTCACACGCCTCTGTCACTAGCAGAGTCAGGCCCTTCATTGGATATTCATCCGGAAGGCTCCTATCTGGGCAGCGCCCTCCGGCCCATGGCCTTGTGTCAGACAAACGTTGGCAGGGGACCCCTCTGTGGCCTGGGCTCTACACTGTGGCCCTGGGCACTCCTGAAGCCCTGCACTCAGGGGACGGGGACAGGTCACCCAGGCTCAGGCATTTGCCTTCTCTGCATCTCCCTCTCTGAGATACTCCGAGTGTCCTTCTGCCCTTTCCACGTGTGCTCTGGGCTTCCTGGGCTATTTCTAAAAGCCTGCAGCACTGGCTATCTGCACCGTTCATTTGGGTGGTTGATCACCACAGCCTAAAAGTGTCACCTCCTGACAGCGTGGCATGTGCAGAAGTGCTGCAGTCCAGTGAAGAAAGCCTGGATGGAGAGACTCGGGCCACATGACCAGCAGCCTGGACAGATGGAAAGAACCCAGACCAGCATGTTGACCCAGTGCCGTGATCCAGGAGGTGCAGGGTGGGGTAGCGGGTGAGCAGAGGCAGGGTTTCAGCATTGGCTCTGCCAGCACTGGGCCCTGGACTTGTCCCTTGCCTCTCTGAATATCATCCTCCACACTTTCAAAGCAGAAGAGCTGTGCTTTTAGGGCAGACGCTGGTCGCCTCTCTCATGTTTTCCCAGGAGGGAACAGGATTGTAAATACACCCTTGATTTTTCTGTCTACACTAGCTGTTCCCTGGCTGGTGAGATTAGGATAAAGACTCCTGCTCATGTATGACCAACCTTCCTCTTCTGAGTTCAGCTTTCTCAGAAGACGAATCCATTTTCATTTTGGACCCCTGCTCCCATGCAATGAGCCACTGGGTCCCCCACCCAGGGTCTTCCTGCTCGAGCAGGCCTGGGGACCCTCTCTGATGTACTCCCTCCTACTGTAACTACGCATGTAGAGAGCCAGGGCAACCAGGTGCCTGGCTAAGGAAGGTCTGCTGGAAGACCTACTTCTCCTGCGTGGGTAGAACTAGCAGAGGCCCCCTTTTCATCACAGGTCCAAGTCCAGTGCAGCCCAACCACCCGTACAGCTGATATTCTGATCTGCCCTGGCTCTACTCCTCAGCCAGGTCCAGAGCCCAGGAGGTGGGAGTCATTATCCCTCAGAGCTCCTTACATACCAACCAGGCAGGGTGGTTGGGAGGATTAAAGAGAGTGTCTAGAACAATTCCTTCATTAGTGATGGCCATTATTTAAACACACAAACTGATTGGTCTTATTGTAGATCCTGCTTCCAAAAGGCAGGCGATCCCTGGAGTACCCACGTTCTGAGCTTAAATAGTTACCATTCTCTTTTTATTAAAGCTGTTTTCATTACAGAGTACACAATTTATTATTTTATCTATAATAAATAGGTAGCATTTATTGAACGATGAGTATGTACCAGGCATTTTCCAGACGACAACACTGAAGCACAGCGAGGGTGTGCAACTTCTCCAAGGCTGCCAGTCTAGAAACACGCGAGCCTGTATTCAAACTCCGCTTGTACAGAGTAACAAGTGGTCGAGCCAGGATTTGAACTCCAGATCTTACCCATGCCTGGCTCCAGCCTGCCCCTTCATCTTAGACTGCTCCCGTCCTGGCCCACAGTGGGAGCCTCTGGTGGTCTCTCACTTCTGCCTGCCCCAGCACACTCCCTGGGGCCTGCCAGCGACCCCCACTGCTCTCCTTGGAGACTGCAAGACAATGCCTTTCTGTACAACAGGACAAAGGAGAGAGGAACGGGTTTTTATTTTTTAAAACCAACATCTCTCAGCCTCCAGCAGTCCCCATGTCCCTCTCCCAACGCACATGGAAATAAACTAGAAATTCAGTTCCCAGAGACTACAAGCTGCATATTTTCTTCCCATAAACTAGTTATCAGCACTTTCAGCCAGTCAGAGATTAAGTATTTACTGGCTTTCTCTTCTGCAACTTCCCTTGAGAAAGCTTGCACGTGGTCCAACCCCAGACTTGGCCCATCGGGGGCGGCGAAGCAGCTGATGGAGGTGCAGATGCAGGAAACAAAGACGAACAGGCTTGTCTGCTCCAGCACTGGGTGGCAAGGCTGAGCTGGCAAGGATGGGTGGGTGCCAAGTGACCCCACGGCAGTTTGCCGGGGTCTTCAGGGATGGGTTATCAGCTTTAATAGACTGCAGCTTGTGCAACCTGCGTGTATCCACGTGCTTATGCTCATGTGCATCTATGTACTGACAATGGAGGTCACCTTGCACCTACACGTGAACGTGTCTGTACACCCATGGGCGTATTGGGTGTGGGACCAGACCTGAGTAACTGCATACGTGCAAACAGGAGCAGTGAGGACTTGACCTCTGCACCTGTCTTTGCTGCTATAAGATCGTTGCACACTGAGCCTCCTGTTGCCTTGAGGGGGAAGTGGGGTGCAGGTTAAGGGTCTGGAGCAGAGTCTCCTGGGGGAGTGGGAGTAGTGTGTAGAGAGGGGCTCAGCTCCTGCTCATTTATCTGTTTTCAGCTCTGCTCCCTTGCGGAACCACAGGCTCGTAGAATATCTAAGAGGATGCTCTTACCGTTCTGCAGAGCGTCAGCGCTTCCACCCAGCCCTGGCGGCCCCCTAACTGTCCACCGCAGGGGGCTGGCTGTGTTCCGACCTCGGACACCCATGCTCACCCAGCCTCCCTGCCTGGCTCCGGCCATGTCCCACTCCTGGAACACCTTCCCCATTCCTCGCCTCCAGTCCAAACACTGGTCACCTGGCCTCCAAGACTCCAGTTTAAGGCTGTCCTCCCCAAGGAGCTTTGTGTGACCCTGTGGCTCCAGCAACCTTTTCCTCCTTGAATTTACTGCCCCTCACTGTTTAGACTCCCAAATGTATCCTCTTATAGTGTTTGATTTTTTTGTTTCATTTACGTCTACTGCCAAGTGGGGATTATTTTAGAGAAGATATTTTTTTAATTAGCTAATGAGAAAGGGGGTGGGGAGTAAATTTACAACAGAGAAACCTGATGGACACCGCCTTATCCAGGTGATCAGAGTCAACATCACCAATGGCAAGTCACGTTGACACCACGTGCCCTCGACGACGTGATGAGAAGGCACTTTCCCTCTGTGGTCTTCCTACCAAAATCCCACAACCCTAGTCCAGCCGTAAGAAAAGCATCAGACAAATCACAGCTGAGGGACATTCTGCAAAACACTGACCGGTCTGCCTCGAAACTGTCACGGTCATCAAATGCAGGGAAAATCTGAGAAACTGTCGCACTCAAGAGGAGCCTAAGGAGACAAGAGGACTAAATGTGATGTTGTCCTGACGGAATCCTGGGACAGAGAGAGGTCATAAGAGAAAAACCAGAGAAATCTGAATAAAGTGTGGCTTTGTTAATAAGCATGTGTCAATAGTGGTTACTTAGTAAAGACGAATGTACTGTGAAATTTTAATAATTGAGAAACCGAGTGTGGGGTGAGTGGGAATTCTGTACTCTGCCACTTTTATGTAAATCTAAAACTGTTTTAAATAAAAAGCTTATTTTAAAAAAACGCAGTAAAGGCCAGCCCCGTGGCTTAGCGGTTAAGTGCGTGTGCTCCGCTACTGGCGGCCCGGGTTCGGATCCCCGGCGCGCACCGATGCACTGCTTCTCCGGCCAAGCTGAGGCCGCGTCCCACATACAGCAACTAGAAGGATGCGCAACTACGACATACAACTATCTACTGGGGCTTTGGGGGAAACATAAAAGGAGGAGGATTGGCAATAGATGTTAGCTCAGAGCCGGTCTTCCTCAGCAAAAAAGAGGAGGATTAGCACGGATGTTAGCTCAGGGCTGATCTTCCTCACACAAAAAAAACAAAAACAAAAACAAAAAAAAACACAGTAAAGGGCTACTAAGGAAGAAAATATTTGTTGTCATAGACAGAATAACAGTCCCATCAAATGAAAAAAATGCCTATGGAGAAGGAGAACAAAGCCCAGTGGGTGATTCTGGAATGTCTGCCTCGTGGGTTGCTCTGCTGGGCACGGTGACACCCCTCGCTTCACTGAATGATCAGACATCCTCCCAGGCAGATGCAAGTGCTTTTCTGTCTCAAAGTGGGGTAACTGAGGCTCAGGGGAGCTGCGACGTGCCAGGCTCATGCTCTGATGCAAGGCCAGGGTTCCAGCTCCCGCCAGGGTGGTTCTAACCCAGCTGCTTCCCCATCCTGCACGACACGCCTGGGTGAATCCTTATGGCTGGAACTCTTTGACAGCAGAAACCCATGCCTGGAACTTTTCCCTATCTGTTCCTTCGTCCACATTATTTGATACTTCACGTGTGCTGCATGAATACAGCTGATTAAACGAGGTGAAATGTACGAAAGCACCTAGCACAATGCAGGCTCTCAAAAATTTGTTTTTTGTGTTTTGTTTATTATTTTGTTTTAAGAAGTGGAAATGAGCAAGGGAGTCTTGATTTCACATTGAGGAGCTTGGTCTCAGATCAGCTTCCTATCTAAACCCTCTAGTGAGAATGTGTTACCGTATTGCTGTCAAATTGCCTTGTGAGTATACACCAGGCCTCCCCAACTAGACTGGGCTTTCTGAGAGCAGGACCCAGGTTTTCCTTCTTCCCTATTCCCCCTAAGAGCCTAGTACCATTCTGTGCGTGCGGTGGGGCTCCTTTTATGCATTGATCTGTGGTGAGACCTTGGTGGTGCAGAATGGTGGGCCAAGGATTATGCTGACAATATTAAACAATTGGTATAGCATGGATACCAACCACTCAGAGTAGACACTGCTCTAAACAGCAGACGGAGAAGTTCTAGTGGCTGCTGGTTGAACATCAGCCCTAGGTTAGCTGAGGTTATCTGAGCCGGGACCTGGGACGGGCCCTGAGCCGGAGAGCCATGCCTGTCTGCCCCTTGTGTGACAGGGAGGCAACAACAAGGTGATAGGGCCGTAGGAAAATAGCATCGTCTTTGCAGTCTGGCAGACCGAGTTTGGGTCCCCTTGTGAAGTAGTAGATGGCTCCTGAAGATCACAATGCTAACTTGTCATCAATTGTGACATAGACCATTGATTGAATAACACGTGGTCTCTTCACTAGATGGTAGGGTGGGAAGGAAAAATATTAAAAGGAGAAAAAAGTGTGCCTTTGAAATGATATGTATTCCACTTGAACTAAACACATCTCAGTTTGATTGCCTGTGAAATGGGGCCATGACATCTCAAAGCGCTGTGGTGAGAATTAACTGACAGGCGGTGAACAGTTCGCTGCACGTCGAGTGATCACGGAGCCTGCCGCAGAGTGGGCGCTCAGTTCTTCTGAGGTGCGGCGGGGTCTGTAGCCCTCTCACCACTCCAGGAGCGCTGTCTCCCCTGCCTGGAGGCAGCCCTCTGCTCTCTAAGCAGCTAATGCCCCCTTCCCTGCTTTCCTAGCTGCACAAGAGTTAAGAGAACAATTTGAGGGAAGAGCGACAGCGGCCTCTTAGCAGAGAAGGGTGGTTGCTGGCAAGTGAAGACACCACTTCCAGCTCTTAAAACTCATGTCCTGACTGGGAAGGATCCCCTTGGCCTCTTCTGTCTCCCTCCAGAGGGCGTCTGCGATGACAGTGACACACCAAGAGTTCCAAAAGAGACTACCAGAGCCAGTCCTCATCTGACAGAGTGACACTGAGGACCAGGAGGGGAGAGCGCCCAGCTCACGGTTGGACCGTGATGACCAGAGCACAGGCCCTCTGACTTCCCAAGGCCTCTGCCTTTCTCTGCTGGCTGGACCGCTCTCCTCTTCCAGCATTAGACTGGGGTTAAATCAACTGCAACAAGATGTCACGTGGGCTCTCCCGTTGTCTGGGAATTGTGGCTAAGGCCGGAGGTGAGCACACCACCACCAAGTCCAGCCTTCCTAGTACAGGGAATCCCTCAGTTGGGCCACGGAATCCCCGCAGTGCTGGGACCACTGCCACTGCCCTGCCTCCCCATGAGCATCAGGGAGGACCAGGAAGGGGAGGAGAACGCTTTCTCTCCTCAGAGCCAAGGGAGGGATGCTGGCTCCCACAGAATGGATCGTAGAGACCGGGGTCTCTGCGAGAAGGGGAGCTGAGAGTTTTGTTTCCAGGTGGCGCTCTGCCCATCCTGCAGGCTGGCTGATCTGTCCCTGTGTGGTCCGAGAGGCAGAAATAGATGAGAGGGAGGTGGTGAAGAGCCCGTACTCCCCCATTTGACAAGGATGAGGGATTCTCTGTAATTCCCACCCAGAAAAGTGTGGTCGGGGCTGAAACCCCTGTGGGAGGAGCCAAGAGGGTGTGGAAGAGGTTGGGCCAGAGCTGGATCTCCCACTGAGGGGAACTGCGAGGTGGGACAGGTCCCACAGCACCCCCACGTGCACTCCCTGAGAGCCAGCACCACGAGGCCACCACCCAGAGGGTAGCAAAGCCCTTGGTGGTAACCAGAGAAGCAGTGGCATCTGCCCCCAGGCTGGTCGCTGGGTAAGGATGTGTCTCTACTGCAGCTGCCCTTTCCCCCTGGCCTAACCTGGAGCAGCGGCAGAGGAGAGGAGGGGTGCCCGCGAGCAGAACTACGTATTCCACGGTGGCTAGATAGTGTACAGGACTCCCAGTTCAGTTTGAATTTCAGATAAACAACAAATATTTTTCAGGATAAGCATGTCCCAAATATTGCACGGGACATGTTGTCGTTATCATTAGTGCTGTCCAGTCGATTCTGACTGCTAGTGACCCAGTGTACAGCATGCCCAGTCTTTTTATGCCGTCCTCCCTTCTTCCGGTACCGTATCAGACAATGCTACGCTGCTGTTTCACAGGGTCTTCATGGCCAACGTTTTCAGAAGTGGGTGGCCTGGTCCTTTTTCCTCGTCTGTCTAGTCTGTGAAGCTCCACTGAAACCTGTCCCCATGGGTGACCCTGCTGGTATTTGAAATACCCGTGGCATTGCTTTCAGCATCACAGCCACACGCAGCTGCCACAGTATGGCAACCGACAGATGGGTGGTCTGGTTCCCTGATTGGGAAACAAACCTGAGTGGGGTGGTGAGAGCACCAGATCTTAACCACTGGACCACCAGGGCAGCTCCATGGGACGTACTTATCCTAAAAAATTGCATTTGAATATTTTCATTCAATATTCAATATGAATATTCATCTGAAATTCAAATTGAACTGGGAGCCCTGCATTTTTATTTGTTGAATCTGTCAACACACCCCTTTCTATCCCCAAGACACACACACACACACACACACACACACCCCCAGGCTGTTAGAACTGCATGAGGGGAGCTTTGATCTGAGTTGGAGACTGAAGTTGTAAAATGAACAGGATTGAGTCTTAAGGAGCAGCATGAAACTGCTCTAATGCAGGGAAGCGGCTGACACTTTCTGGAGTTGGGCCAAGACGTCATTAAGGAAGCTGACGCCCAGTGAGGACGCTGGGGCTCTGAGAGGGCTCCGCTGAGGCGCCTGTATGAAAAATACAACTGCTTTCCTAGTGGCACCGCCTCCTGTGGCCTGGCTCCGCCCCTCAGCCAGGCGCTCTCTGCGGGGCGCTCGCACCCCTGGCTGCCCTCTGAGGTGCTGCCCCAGTTCCTGGGGCAGCGGGCCTGGGGCCGCGTCCGGCGGAGCAGGCAGGCCCGTCCTCGGGCCCACTAGGAAGGGAAGGCACAGGTGCTGCTGACAGAGCCCTGCTCCCTGGGAGCAGCCACAGCCCTGGGGCCTGAATGGGGACAGTGGCCGGAGAAGCAGCTGGCAGTGCCTGGGGGCTTCCGTCTGGTTTCTCTTCGGGAGAGCCGGTGGGATGCCCGCTGCTGTGAGTGTGTCTGGTGCCAGGACTGGATCCCTGCGTTCCCCAAGACCCCTCACACAGCTGAGGCGACCCACACTTATCTTAGGGTGCTGGCGGGAGCTGCAGAAGAGGGACAGGAGTGTGCTAAAGGCACCTGTGGCTGGCTTGATCGTCTGAGTCATGGTTAACCTTATTCAAGGCTCAAATGGTAAAAACATGAAACTCATAGGCGCAGTCTCCCGCCCCTGGATGCGGGAATTTGGCCCGGCCTCCTGCCTCTCCCCCATCCCTCTCTCATCTGCCTGTCAGTGTCAACCCCCATCCAACACCTGGGCACCTGGGCCAGCTCTCCATTGGCCCTGCACTCTCCCCGCCCCTTCACTGCTGGGGTCTTGTCCTCTGTTCACAGGCACCTGAGGAGCTGCCCTGCCTTCTGGAGCTCCTGTCTGGGCCTCCGGGTGCCCCCACCCCATTCCTCCTGGCCATCTTCCCCCAACACGCCGGTGCATACTCGTGTCTCTGCTTGGCCCTGCTGATGTCTTGCCCAAGGAGGCCTCTGGACTTGGAGCTGAGGCTCGCTGACCTCGCCTCCCTGCATAGCACCCACCTGTCACTCACTCCTTTCACTGTGCACTGGGTCACAACCCATGGGATACCGGCCGCTGGTGGAATTGATGTCTAGAGGCAGGTCCCTGGTGAGTATGGGTGAGCAGCAGGCCAGAGCTGGACAGAGAGCTGAAGGGGGAGCGAGGGCTGGCTCCTCCTGGGCTGAGCTGGGCTGGAGCTAGAGCTAGTGTGAGCCCAGGGACCAGGTCAGGCGGGGATCTGACTAGGGAAAGGAGAGAAGAAAAAGTGTCGGGGGTGTTGGGTGGCAGTGCTGAGTGGAGGGAAGAGCCGGGGATGGAGAGAACGTGCAGAAGGAAGAAGGGAGCCTGAGGGAGACAGGAGGAGGGAACATGTGGAGGCAACAGAGGCAAAGAGAGTCCAGAGAAGAGAGGCTGGAGAGGTGCGGAGGGAGGGAGAGGGAGACAGGAAAACCCAGCTGGAAGAGCCTGCATTTAGTCAGGCAGGGTATTCTAAAACGAGGACAGTCCGGAAACGGCCCCAGAGTGTGTGGTGCATCACGTGGCTCATCTTATCTGATCTGCACACGTGGCTGACGTCCACATCCAGAACCATCACAGGGGGCAGAGCGCTGTCCTCCCAGCTCTCCCGCCCCCAGACCCACCCAGAAGGCAGCATCTGGGCCACGTGAGGAGGCCCAGAGAATCAGTGCTCACCCTCTCCTCCTCTCTGCAGTCTGCCCAGGGGCTGGTCCTGGAGCCTGGGCAGATCTCTTGGACGTGCCTTCCTCCCCTGTGCTGTTTCGGGCAGGGCAGACGACCCCGCCACCGGCAGCCTGGGCCTCAAACTCAGCCTGGGTGGGCAGAGCAATGGAGCAGTGCAAAAGGCAGATCGGAACGTTTGGGGGACCACAAGGGACTGATGTGTGTGCGTGTGTGTGTATGTGTGTGTGTGTGTGAGGGGGCGGTTGTGGATGCTGGGGTGGGTTAGCACGACTGATGTTATGATGCTGATTATTCACCTGCTTACTTCTCCCTTTCCCACGGCTGCTGCTGAGGCCACAGAGTGCAGGGCTCCAAGGCCCCTTCCTGTTTCTCAGGCTCCGGGGGTATTTCTTCTCCCTCCATCGGAGCTTCTGGAGAAAGGGAGTGGATCCCCTCCATTCCCAGAGTTCAGTCTCTGAGTGCTGGGGCTGAAACCTGTGGGGAGCCCATTCCTTGTCTGGATGTCTGTTTTGGCATCAGGAGGCTGTGTTAATTATGTTATATACAATTACGATGATGATTGATGAAGAACTCCCATTTCTTGAGAATTTACCAGGTGCTACCTGCTTTATGTGTCAGAACCTGGATAATTCTCATATACGCCTACGAGGTTAGTACTATTACATACATTGCTGTCTATATTATAGATTAAATACACACACACCTCCATGGCATACATATAAGGAAATTGAGGCCCTGAGAGGTTGAGTAACTCGCCCAAGGCCACACAGCTAGAGAGGGGGAAGGCCGTGATAAAGCGGGTGTCATGTCCGCACATGGGAAGCTCCAATCACTAGGGTCCCCTTCAGCTTGTGCCGTCACGCACACCCTCCAGCCTGGCTGTTCTCATGAGGACACGAAGGTATAGGAACCCTGGTGCCATCCTGCTGGTCCTGGCTAGCAGCGTGTCCTCTCATTCCGGCTGGAGTTCAGGCTCACAATCTCACCACCTGGGAGAAAAAGGACTTCAACCTAAATTAGGATTTGAATTCAAGGCTGGCTGGGGGAGGTCCCAGGCAGACAAACACCCATCAGTAGCAGAACCTGGTGACCCGGATCCACCATCCCAGGGATGAGGGAGGCTCTTTGCTCTTTAGGTCTCCTTGCATGGATGCTATGGCCCCGTCCCCTGTCATAATAGAATCTGGATTGTGTTCAGGTCTCCATCCTTCTCCAATCAGTTGTAGAACTCAAGGGACAACAGCCTCACCCTATCCCAGTGTGGACAGTGGGTTTTGAAGAGTTCCAGCAAGGGTGTGTGAAGCATCCCCAGCTGATGAGATGTGGGAGGGTTGGAGCACCCAAGGGGAAGATTCTCTAATTTTTAAAAAGATAGCTAGAATGAATGGCTCCATTTCCGCCAGTATAAGTGATATCTGGAGACATGGCAGCCCTCTTGTGACTGTGAGGGAAGGCAACCTAAAGAAAATGTCCACGTCTGGAACATCCTAGATGTGGCAGAGCATCAAAGACAAACACAAAGACACCCTCGTCCTTATGAGGTTGTGGCGCCAATGGAATTGTCTACCTTTGGATTTCTTGTTAGGTAAGATTGTGACATTTCTGCTGGTTTAAATGAGTTGAGGTGTGTGACTGTGTTTTGCTTTTTTGTTTGCAGTAAGCTGATCTATCACTTTCAAACAGTCCCCGTCCAACCCTGGAGAATCCTCAGCGCTCGCTCAGGGCCCAGGTTGGGAGGGAATGGGTGTAGGGTAGGGAGGACAGAGCCACCCGCCTGGGACCCTGCTCCACAGTGTTCACACATGGCTGTCCCCTCCCACACATCAGAGTCCAGAAGGTCCCACTGCTCAGACAATACAACAGCTTGAAAACCATTGCAGTGGATCATCCTGCCTCCTCTTGTGAGGCTGAAAAAAACAACAAAATCTATGGTTTTCTGAATGCAGATGCTTATGCTTTCTTCAAAGAGGAATGGCAAACATGTTTTCTCGTGGGAAGATGCACGGAAGAGCTGCCTGCACTCCCAGACCACAGAGAACTAGCCCCAGAAGAAATGTTCTCCATTTTTCTCTGTGATTTGACTCATCGTTCTCCCAAGTCCACTCTCAGTTTCGCCTTCTCCCCCGTCTCCTCCCCCAAAGACTTGAGCAGGCAGCCCAAGCGAGTGTCCTGGGGTGCATACAGGCCATATCTCTCATCTGGTACTCAATAACAATGTCACCAGTTCTCTCGGACCCTCCCCTAAAATCCCAGTGCATTCTAGCACATTGTGGATGAGAAGACTAGACAGCCATGGAGAGTAGAGCCAGGCTGCCTTCCCTTGAGGAGAACTGTGGTGCAAGAGGAACGTGTTGGGCATCCTCCTCCAGCTGAGGTTGGCTTTCCAAAGTCTCATGCATTATGCTGAGAGGGAGAGAAGGAGCTGGCGTGTTTGCACGGTCATTTAGTCCAACTCCCGGACACACAAATGAGAAAACTGAGGACAAAAGGGGGAAGCATTTTGCCAACCTCCGGAGTAGCCACCCAATGCCCTCGCTGAACTGAACTCACGCTTCCACACCCAAAGCCCTGTCGCCTGCCTCCTTGTCTCCTCTCAGCTCTTTTCTCGTCTGTGAAATGGATGTTTTGTCGCTTCCTTTGTAGATTTGTCCCGAAGATGAAATGAGACACACTCCTGGTTCAAGATCCTGTGCAGGGCCTGGTACTCACAGGAAGAACTTGATTCATGGTTGTTTCGCGTTCCTTCCCTTGAGAGGCCCTTCAGGGAGGTGGTTGAAAGCACGGACTTGAGAGCAAGCCCTGGCTCTCCTCTGACTGCCCAGGAGACCTTGAGCCCCTTGGCTCTAAGAATAGACTCGACAGAGAAAGGGAGAGAAGATAATCGTATTTTTGCTGTTTTAAGAGGTTGGAAAGAGGGAGGAAATCAAGGAGGAAAGAAACTTGGGGCAGGGAAGGCAAATTTCACAGACCTGTCCCATACTGAGCCTGCCCTTCAGCAAGATCACTGAGCACCCACCATGTCCATTGCCGCATCAAAGAGCCTTATTAAGTGGCTGTTGTGTCTCGAGGCAGTGCCATGGGACCTGTCCAGCAGTAGACAGAGAGAAGCAAAGACACAAAGGCATGAGAGAGACATGGATGGATACTATCATATCCAGGTTATGGGTCCTGTGGCAGAGGAGACACAGGTCAGTTACAACAGGGGCAGACAAAAGAGGCTTGACAGCTGGCCCCTAGATTCTCTCTGAGGAGGAATGGAGTTTCAACCTCATTGGCAAGCCTAGGATTTATTGACGAGATTGCCATTTCATCATTGGCCAAGCAAGCAGACTTCACTGGGGCATCCTTGAGAAGGGAGGAATCTTAGGAAGACACTTCCAGGAGGCATGAGGCCCAGATAGTCAGTCTGCAGGCAGATAGCCTGGACACTCTCCTGAGTGGCTTATAGAATATGGGGCCCTAGTCATTGGATGGCTCAGACTAGGACCTCGGGGCCAAGATTAGATGGTGGACAAAGGTTAATTGGAATCCTAAGAACCAATGGAGACAAGCCAGTATATCAGAACAGGAACTTGGTACAGCGATTGATGAAGGAGCCTGCTGAAGAAACTGAGAGCAAATTTGGGTTGTAGGGGGCATCTATCAGGTATGAGGAAGGGCTCAGCTCTTAGCATGGAGACGCCGCCTCCTCCTAGCAGTGAGAGTGAGTGGATGCTCTGTCTAAGGTCGCCTCCATCATGGTTGGTCCTGGACTCTGGGGTAGCGCTGAGCTTGCAGCAGCTCTGCTGAGAGGAGGATGATGGCTGCAGAGTCTGGGGCCCTGGAAGGACCCACCTGATGAGCTTCTCCCTCCCTTAGAGCTTCCATGAGCAGGGGCAGGTAGCCAGCATAGAGACATCCCCAGAAACTATGAGTGAGCTTCCCTCTTTGAGTCCAGGGATGCTTACATCTCCTGTGTGGGACTCCTTTCCAATTCATTGTTGGCACCTCCTGGAGTTCAATGCTGGCCTGCTTCTCTTTCCATTCTAGGAAAATTCTGATGGAAATTGCATCCACTCCCATGGCCTTGGGTGACCTCTGTGGCTGACCACTGCTTTGTCAGTCTGTCCCAAGCCCAGGCCTCTCTCCTGTGAGCCTTGTCACTGCTTTCGCAGCTGCTCCTCTTGTGGCTCAGCACCTCAGACTCAACTGCTCTGAAAGTGAGCTTGTCATCTTCCCTTGCAAACCTGCTCCTTGTGCTGGATATTTTTATTCAGCAAATGTCACTATCATCCACCCAATCACCAAAAGGAGAAATCTAGAATTTCCCCCCTCCCTTTCTTTTTCCTTCTGTTCCCTCCTTCCTCTCACTCCTATCACTGAATCAGCTTCCCAGACCTGTCAATTCCACCCTAAACGTGGCTGCCGTCTCTGTTCCTGACTCACCGCCTACCTCAGCTTCTGGTCATTTCTCCCTGATGATTACTAGAATGCCCTCCTCACAGACTATCCTCTGGTCTTCAGTCTTGCGCAACTTCCAACCACAATCCCATCTTTCCTCCCCATTTCAACAGGACTCATCTTTTAAAAACACACATCTGATCATGTCAGGCCCTTGCATAATATCCTTCAGTGGCTTCCCGGTTGTTCTGAGAGAACATCTAAACTCCTTAGCATGATGTAAAAGGTTCTTTTTTCTCTTTAATCACCTCTTGCTTCTTCCCCATATGTACCGTTCTTTTCAGCCATATGGAAGTCCATATGATCGGAGAAATTTTCCTTGTGTTTTCAAGTCTCCTAACCCATGTATATACTGTTCCTTCTGCTCTCCCCTACTTCCCACAGTTCCTACTTAACTTTTAAAAGTCCACTCAGGCATCACTTCTGGTGGTGAGCCTTCCTCAACTTTGCAGCAGAGTCCACTCTCAGAGCACTTACCCTGCAGATTTCACTATCCTTTGCCCACTTGTCTGCGTCCCCACCAGGCTGTGTCATTTGTCCCTGCACCCTGGCCTCACACAGGGCCTGGAACTGGGAGGCACTTAGCTAAAAGCAGATGTGTGGATACACAAGTTCACTGGACACAGTTTTTTTTTTTGAGGAAGATTGGCCCTGAGCTAATATCTGTTGCCAATTTTCCTCCTTTTTTCTCCCCAAAGCCCCAGTAGATAGTTGTATGTCATAGTTGTACATCCTCCTAGTTGTTGTATGTGGGATGCGGCCTCAGAATGGCTTGATGTGCGGTGCATATGTCCACACCCAGGATCCGAACCGGAACCCCAGACCAGCGAAGCTGAGCACGTGAACTTAACCACTACGCCACTGGGCTGGCCCCAGGACATAGTTTTATTTTGATTGCTTTGCTTGTCCTTGGGGAGCAGACCATGGAGGAAGATTTCCAGGAGTGACCCCTAAGTACCTGAGTCCCAGGCACACACGCCTTCCTCTCTCCACGTAGTCCTGCCTTGAGTTATACAGCTGGCTTCTTGGCCAGTTAAATGGGCATGGAGGCCTTTGTCCAGGCTCTGCTTGGGTGAAAGGAGTGGCCTCTAGTCCCCTCCACTGCAGCAGAGTAGAGAGAGCAGATTACAAAACTCTGCAAAGAAAAAAGGTTGATTTGTTGCTTCAGACCAGAATTAACAGGTGTAGCCTGTAATCCTGTCTTGAGGGAGATGAAGGGAAAAGGAGAGAGAGAATATAACGGCTGAATCCCCCTGTCTTGCTGCCTCTCCGGGTTTGAAGTTCAATGCATAGAAAATGAGCAGGAGAGGCTCTTGGGAACCAGCACTTTGGGGCCGTCCAGGTCTACACTGGCCTGCATGGAGGCGGCCCCTGGGGAAGCAGTAGCTCCCCACTGCCTGCCAGTGGAGGCCCAGCAGGACACAGAGGCAGTCTCCAGCCTCTCTCTGATCCCACCCACTGGGCAAGCTACCGCTTGGGGTATTTTGCATGTTCTGGTACATCTGACCAGGGGAAGCGGAAAGACAGCCTTTCAGAGCTGAAGGAAAATGTTGGAATGCTGTAGTGCAATCCCCTTTTCCACAGATTTTACAGATGAGAAAGCAAAGGCCAAGAGAAGGGAAGTGCTTGTCCTTTGGGGTCACACAAGGAGGGACAGTGGGAGTGGTGGGAGTGGGATGGGCTGGGCGCACAGCTGAAACACAATTCTCCTGCTCTGTTTCCACAGTGTCAACATGACCTTCTCCCCACCCGGCATGCCCGGGCCAGTGGGCGTGCCCCTCACCCTGGGCGTTTAGCCCAAACCCCCACCCAGCCCACACAGCGTAACCGCCTGGAGCACCCGAGGCCCGTGGGCTGTGCTTTTCACCTAGTCAGAGGCCGATGCTGTGCCCTGCTCAGCCAGGGCCTTCCTTCCCTCCATCCAGCCCCAGCTGTCAGCCCTTTCATGCCCAGCATAGGGCTGGCCACGGGGAATGTGCTCAGTAAGTGGGCGTAGATTACTTGGTTGCTGTTGATAATAACAGCAATTGTCACCATTTATTGATTACATACCACGAGCCCTGTAATCTGCCTACATCATCTCACCTTGTCTTCCCAGATGGTCACAACAGGCTCCAGCTCTTACATCATGGGATTACAAAGTCCCTGCCTCGTAGAGTCAGGCGAAGACTGAGGAGCTGATTCATGTAAAGAGCTTCCACAGTGCCTGATACTTAGCAAGCTCTTAACAAATACCACCCACTTATTCACTCACTCAACAAAGGTTTATTGTGTACCAGACACTAGTCTAAGTTTTGAAGATGTATCAGCAAAGACCACAAACAAAATGATACCCTTGTGGAGATCAATTCAAGTAAGCGCAGACAGACGACGAATACCTAAGTTTTTAAAAAAAGATGATATTTTGGTGGCAATAGGGAGAACAATAAAGGAGGAAGGCAGAGAGGGCGTGCTGGGGGGGAGAGTTGTTCAGGAAAGTCGGGCTGAGAAGGCGACACCTGAACAGAGCCTTGAAGGAGAAGGGGGCTGTGTTTCTATCTGGGAAAAAGTCTTTCCAGGCAGAAGGTACAGCAATGCGAGGGCCTTGAGGCTGGAGAGTGCCTGGGAAGTTCAAGGAACAGCAAGAAAGCTGGTGTGACTGGAGTGGTGAGGACCAGAGAGCAAGTAGTAGGAGATCAGGTCTGAACGGCGGCCGGGGGTCGGTGGAGCCTGTGGGGCCTTGTAGGCCTTTGTGAAGGTTTTGGCTTTTACTCTGAGCAAGATGGAGACTCTTTGCAGGATTTGAGTGACGTAAACGACTTACATTTTCACAGGATGACTCTACTGTTTCCCTTGACCATACTGGGAGCCTTGGGATGCTTGGAAAGCAGCAGGGCACTAATGCAGGAGAAGTGATGGTGGTGGAGATTCAGGTAGGGAGACGTGTGGTTCCTGGATATTTTGTAGGTACACCTGGGAGATTGGATTATGGGGTGCGAAAGACAATTCTGAGAGTTCTGGCTAGAGTGAGTGGGAGGATGGAGTTGATACTCACTGAGATGAGGAGATGACAAGAGGAGCTGGTTTGCGGTGAAAGACCAGAAGTTTAGCTTTTGACATGCTAGGTTTGAGATCCTGTTAGACGTCCAAGTGAGATGTTCAGTAGTACTTGATATGCCAGTCTACCATCCAGGGGAGGTCTGTGCTGGAGTCACGCCATTGAGAGTCGCAAATTTCGCTTTCCAGGGAAGGAAACCAAGAGTCGGAACAGTTAAGTAACCTGCCACTGGCTAGTAAGTGGCGGGGCTGGATGAAGCTGTGTCCTTATCCACTCTGCTCCATTTCCCACCCTGGACACAGCCTGAGTCCTCTTCCTAAGTTTGAGGAGGAAAGAGTAACTGTGTCTTTTATAGGCTGAAGATGCAGGATGAGAGCAGGGAAGGGAGAGGGACCTGGAACTTGACAGGCCAAGGACAATGCACTGCCCTAAGAAAAATTCATCAATGGGAGCTGAGCCTGTTGATGTAAGTTTGGGATGGGCCAAAGGGTCCTGCCAGGGAGTGGATGGTATTTTTTAATATCACTCCAGGCCTATTTGCTGAGCACATATATCACCTATCCAGCATGGTCCTAGACCCACGGGGAGATCCAAATTAGTCTGCATGCCTGGCTTTGCTCTGACACACCATCATGTTAAGAAACACTTGTTCCACGAAGTGGCAGGGGTGGAGGGAAGGTCCTCCTGATGCCTGGAGTCTCTGAAGATAGGAGCCCTTCTGAGCACACCAGGGCCCTCCTCTGGTGGACCCAGCATGGACGGGTCCACCCTCCCAGGCCTGGTTCTTAGGATTCCCTCTTCCAGGAGTCTGGAACCTCTAAGGAGTATCTAGTGGAGTCGCCCCTCAAGGTCACGTTCTACGGGACACCTGATGTGACTTGAAAGGGAGAGACTTGCCCACATCCCCTTCCTGCAGCAGTCTCTGCACCAGCCTGCTGCTGAGGCCTGGAAGTCCACCAGCACAGCTGTCTCCTGGGCCGTAAGGCAGGTCTCACATTCAAGTTCGGATCTCATCGAGATCCACTGCATAATAAGCTGTTATTAGTCATCATTGTCTTGGTTTAAGGGGATTAATTTAGACAGCTGAGGGCAGGTGCTGTGAGGAGAGGAGTGGAGTGTTCCAGAGCAAGGGCACTGGGGAGAAACTGGACTAAATCAGAGGCTTAGGGCTTGCAGGAAACGGGGTGCTGGCCTGGTGCTGGGGCTCCTTGGAGGCTGGGAGAAAGGGTGTGCCATAGGCTCCAGGAAGGAGAATCACAGAAGCTGCTATTGATCATGTTTGCACAAACCATCTCGTCAAGACTGACCCATGTGTGAGGGTGTGTGTTTGTGTGTGGATGTGGATGTGGAGACTGTGCAAACATGCGTGATATAGTGCCAGCAAGCATGTGCCTGAGTGTGAATGTGTGCATGTGTGCGTGGGTGTGAATGTGTGAGTGAGAGAGTGTATGACTGTGTAAGAGTGTGTGAGTGAATGAGTATGCATGTGAATGTGTGTATATGAACGTGAATGAGGTAGTGTGAGTGCGTGGGTGTGAATGTGTGAGTGTGAGTGAGTGTATGACTGCGTGCATAAGTGTGGATGTGAATGTGTGAGTGTATGGGTGAGTGTGGGTGTGAATGTGTGAGTGTATGGGTGAGTGTGGGTGTGTTGGGGAGGGTAGATGGGAAGAGGCCCCTCTTCCCACCAACCCCTTACCAGCAGGCTCTGGAAGACACCCTCTGGGGTGGGTGGGAAATATCGCTGGTGTCTGATTCCATCGTTTGAGAGAGGGCAGCCGCACCTCCCTTCCTCAGCCACTTTGCTCCCTGTCCTTGCAGAAGACTCCCCTCAGCCCCACAATGACATAAAGGAGCTAAAGAGCCAGAAGCCTGTGCAGAGAGATCAAAGCCTGCTCTCCCAGTCCAGACACCCCCTTCCTCGCTCCCCTCCCGCTGACCCCTCCCTCCTCGCTCCCTCTCTTTATTCTGATCACTCGCTTTTTCTTCAAAGGCCTCCTTTCTGGAAGAGGAATTGTACACGCTTTGTCTCAAACACGCAGTATTTTTTTGTTAACTGGCACTGCACCAAAAGAGATCAAAAGAGGGGCAGGAAGAAGAGGAAAAAGAATCCACCCCCCAAATGAATAAGTGACCCTCCCAACCTGGGAAAGGGGGTCTCATGAAGGGGAGAGGCTGTGGGGCTCCTCCTCAGACCGCGGTCTCCCCGTGCGCTGGTCTGGGTGAACCAGGGAGGCTCTCCCTCGCCCCGAAGCCCAGCGTTGTCCCTTTCTTATTACTTTACTGACGCTCTTCTCGGTCTTCATCCAGTTCTCTCCTGGGCTTTTTGGAGGCCTCTTTGGTTTGGGGGGTAGTGATTAAGGAAGGAAAAGGCATCCCGCCCGCGGGACTGCCAGGCCTGGGTCCTCAGCTCCAAACCCTGCATCTGCAGGCTCTGATCCAGCCAGAAGTGCATTCTTGTTCTAAAGAACCTGTCAGATCTGGTTACCTTGCTGGACGCGTGCTTCCCTCTGTCTCCCCGCTGAGTCCCCGGACGTCCTGAAGGCTGAAAGTGGTGCATCTGGGATACGTAGGAAATTCAGCAGAAAGAGTGATTTCCAGCTCTTACCAGGTGTAGAGCCTGGGGTCCCAGGGCTCCGGGGCTCCTGGCTGAGGGAGCATGGGTGAGACGGGCTCTGGGAACGGGTCTCTGGTGTCAGAGCAGGGGGTGCTTGAAGGCACTTGAGCCCTACCACCAGCCTTCTGGTCAGGTAGAGAGAGCGGGTCTTTTCCTTCCCTGCAGGGTCTGGATTCACAGCAGATCCCGGAAGCTGCTGGATGAGTGAGATGAGCAATGAGGGCAGCAGGAGCAAATTGGCAGTCTCTCTTGGGTTGAGCGTCTTCTGCCTTCAAGGCTGCAGAGCTACAGACGCGGGTACGGCAGGTCTGTGCTCTCAGGGCATGCATGTTCTAGCCGCACACGTGTGACCAACACAGGAAACAAGCCCGGAAGGGCCATGGATCCAGAGCAGGGAGGGTCCTGCGGGTGTGGGCGGTGAGCCTGCAGTGGGTGGTGAAGGTGTGTGGAGGAGGGAGATGCTGGCTGGCAGTTGGTAGGAAACATCAGGAAGGGCACAGGAAGCGGAGACGGATGGCCGAGGTGTGGAAGGAAGCAGTGAATAGTGAGCTCTGACTGGGGCGGAGTCCGTGCAGAGGCTGAATCTGGCACAGATGACACAGAACACCATGCAAATGAGTGTCCCTTGGGCATGGGGAGTCCATGGGCTTTTAGTATTGAATGCAGGACACATGTTCATAGTATGACATGAAAAAGTAGAAAATGGTAGGAGGGAAGGGGGAGTGTCATGTGTACCTGGTCTCCCAGCTGCCCCCTCCTCTCTCTGATGAAATCTCTTTTGCATTTCTTGTATGTCTTAGAACAACTCTGTGCACACACAAGAACTCATGAACATTTATTCTTTTTTCATTTTTTGTAAATAAATGGGTAGCACATTGAACATCTTGCTCTGCCTCTTGCTTTTTAAAGCTAAAACTGTATCTTGAGTTTTTTTTCATGTAAGTACATGTAAAGCTGCTTTATTCTTTCTAATGGCTGCATAATATTCCGTGGTAAATATATATCATAATCTGTTTAACAAGTGCCTTTCTGATGGACATTTAGATTTTTCCAGTATTTTCCTATTGCAAAAGCTGCTGTGATAAATAATCCTACATAGCCATTGATTTTACACAAGCAAGTTAATCCACAGAAAGCTCTTAGTAATGGAATCATGGATCAAAGGTATACATTTTAACTTTGATAGATGCTATAAAATTGCCCTTCAAAATGTTGAACTAAGTTAAACAATGACTTACAATGAGTGAATATAGCTGGTTTCTTATAATCTTGGCATACAGTGTTGTTGAATGTTTTGTTTGTTGGCAATATGATACATAAAATAGGTTATATTATTGAGATTCCATTGTGCTGCCCTCTTAGGAGTGAGACTGAGCATCTTTTTAAATGTTTAGAAATCCTTTGCAATTTTTTCCTGTGAATCAATTCTTCATGACCTTTGCCCATTTTTAAATTGAGTTTTTGGTCTTTTTCTTACTGATTTATAAGTGTTCTTTAAATATTTGTTTGGATAAATATTGAAAATGTTTGTATTTGTTATTTTTCTTTGGGTTTTTTAACGATACTTTTGTCATTGAGAAAAAATGGAAATTTATGGAGCAAAATTTATCATGATAAATTAAAATTGTAGTCAAATCTTTTTAAGATGGATTCTCAAAATTGAGATTATTAAAAAAAAATCTCATGTTTTCTTCCAGTGCATTGGTGCTTCCATGTTTTATATTTAAAGAGTTGATACATCTGTAAAATGTAAGATAGCCATTCTAACTTTAATTTTTTTCTCAAATGGCTACTCTATCAATATAATTTGACTAGTTCATCTTTTTCTTACTAATATGCAAAACTACATTCATCACATGCTACAGTTTTACATAGTAAATTTCTATGTACTTCATTTTTATGTGGTATGTGGTTATATTTCTGGATTTTCACTCTGTGTCATTGGTATACTTATTCTTGACTCAGTATCATACTGAGTTAATTACTGTAGCTTTGTAATATGTTTAGTAAAATGTGTCTGACAGGACTAGTCCCCTCATATTCCTTTGTGGTTTTTTTTAAAAGAGTTTTTCTACTTTTTCTTGCTAATTTATTAACTTTATCTTCTTTGTAAACTTTGTTATTGTTAGAGCCATGGAGTGGATTCCGACTCTAGTGCCCTGTGGATAGTAGAGCGGAACCCTGCCTGGTCTTTTTGCACCATCCTCCCATCTTCTGTGCTGTATCAGACAACGCCCCACTGCTATTCACAGGGTTTTCATGGTCAATTTTTTTGAAAGTGGGTGGTCAGGTCCTTCTTCCTAGTCTGTCTTAGTCTGAAAGCTCTGCTGAAACCTGTCCATCATGGTGATCCTGCTGGTGTTTGAAATACTGGTGGCATAGCTTTCAGCATCACAGCCACAGGCAGCCGCCACAGTATGACAACCCACAGACAGGTGGTGTGGATCCCTTGCCAGGAAACGAACCTGGGCCAGGCAGTGGGAGAAAAGACTCTTAACCACTAGACCACTAGGGCTGGCTAGGTGCAAACTTTAGCTCCTCTAAAATGTGGTGTACCGGCATTCCTCAGAGATATTGCAGGTTTGGTTCCAGACCACTGCAATCAAGCGAATGTGGCAAAAGAGATCGTCACATGAATTTTGTGGTTTCCCAGTGTGTATAAAAGTTATGTTTGCACTATACGGTAGTCTATTAAGTGTGCTATAGCATTATGTCTAAAATTACACCGTAATTAAAAAATATTTTATTGCTAAAAAATGCTATATCATCTGAGTCTTCAGTAAGTCATAATCTTTTTGCTGGTGGAGAGTCTTGTAAAAAATGTGCTGTTTGTGAAGTGCAATAAAGTGAAGAGCAATAAAACAAAGTATGCCTGCATTTGGTGGGGAACCTTTAAGGTTACAGGTAATTTGAAGAGAATTCATGTCTTCATCAGACGGAGGCTTCCTAAGAGAGAACAGGTATATTTTTCCATTTGTTCTTGTCTCCTTCTGGTTTATACCTAGTGTTTAAAGTTTTTTTTTTTTTTCTTCTTCATGGAGATCTTATACATTTGTTAAATTTGTTACTAGCTATATTATCTTTTGGGGGGCTATTGTAAATAAGATCTACTCATCCACTATAACTTGCAATTGTATAAGAAGACTGTAGATTCTTGTTTTTTTCCCACCAGGTATCTCATTGAATTCTTTTATAATAGATTTTACGGAACTTTCAGTTATTCAACCATATAATCTATGAATTATGAAGAATTTTCTCTTCCTTTTCTATTTATACTCTTATTTTTATGTTGCATTGAATAATACCTTAAAACAATATTACGTGATGGTAGTAATAATAAACATCATTCTTTAGTTCCTGACATTAACAGGAATGCCTCTAATATGGCTTTTCATTAAGCATAAAGCTTTTGGTTTGAAATATATGAAGTTTTCTCGTAATGAGGATGTGAGTCTGCATAAAACTCTTTTTTTAAGTCAAGAAAGGATGTTGAATTTTATCTGCAAAATTTTCAACATTTATGGAGATTATCTTTTGATCTCATAATATGGCCAACTATATTAACAGGGTCAAACTATCCTTGCATTCTTGGACTAAACATCACTTAGTTGTGGTTAATTATTCTTTTCATCTTTTGCCTGGTTCTTTATGCTAATATTTTATTCAGGATGTATGTATTGGTATTCATTGAGTGAACTGGTCTGCAGGTTTAGTTTGTTTTATTTGTCAAGTTTTATTATCAATGCTATTCTAACTTTATAAAAATAATTTGAAAGTGATCTTTTGTTTCTGTGCTCTGAAGCAGTTCATAATGGCACTGGAGACATATGTTACTTCCATGTTAGACAGAATTATTCTGTGAAGCTCTTTGGCTTAATTTTTTCCTTTCAGAAGCTTCTTGATATATATATATGTGTATTTTTTTTTACAATCAAATTTCTCCTTTGCTAATTGATCTGTTCAAGTTGCCTATCTCCTCTGTGGTCAATTTTGGTAATTTACATTTTCCTAGAAAATTAACCATTTTCCCCATTTTTCAAATACATATAATTGAGCAAAATTATATGATTCTTTTCATTTCCTCTGTACCAGTTTTTCATAAAAGTAACCTCATGAAATATTTTTAATATGATTATTAAAGATATGTTTTGTGCAAAAGGAAGGTAAGTTAGAATGTGGGGTATCTGGGAGTGGCAAACTCTATGATGATAAGATGAAGGGCAGAGGGTGCACAGTAATAATACTTTGGGCAGGTTTTTCAGGATCCCATCAAGTGGAGAATGAAGGGTCAGCGATGGGCAGTGGCTTGTTTCGCTGTTTCAGAAAAACATTAGCTGACTTGTAGGTGCCCTTGTTCCCACTCTGCAGATCGTCAGGGAACAGGCTAAGGGAGTCTCACCTAACTTATCCCACTCACACTCTTTCCCTGAGAGCCGCTCACCCCCATGCCCAGTCTAGGGTCTCACTTATTTTAGTGCTCTTCACAGATACTGCATTTTGTACAAGACCCTCCACCAGACTGCTCAGTCCTCTATGGTCTCGAGCTGGTCTTGTCCGGCCCCACAAGCCAACCCCTAGGTATGAGTATACGGCAGGTCCTCCTCATATGGCTCTTTTCCTCTCCCTGTTGTTGCCCAGTGGATCTGAGATGACTAAATACATCTGTATCTGAACTTCCATTCTGCCTCCTCTCAGGGAATAGAAATGTGAACTGTCAGGGAAGTCTCTTGTTCTTAGAATATGCTGGGACCTTCTGGAAAACACAGCGGGATCTCGCTCTTGATTTGTTGAGTGGTGAGGCATTTCCTTCCCTGGTAGATTCATCTTCTCACTCCATCAGGAAAAATGCATAGAATGCTGTCCTGAATTCAAGTAGCATTTTGTCTGTGAGCTCCCAGAGAGGGATAGGGCCAGGCTTTTTATCTCTCTGGCTTGGCATAGAGAATTGAATGTAATTGTATATATTCTAATGTCTGGACAGTCTTATATGTAAATATTATAATTTGTGTGTGTGTGCAGAGTACTTGCTGAAGATAGAAGGTGACAGTTTTCAGGGAAATATGCCCTTCTCTTACCTATAGGTTGTGAGTACCTGATTATAATAAATAATTTTAACAAATAGCAATTGAGCCCTATTACATGCCAGACATTATACTAGGTATTAGGTGTCTCTGACCTAAAAAGGTATGAAGAGTGATAAGAGACCATTCATTTAGGGAGAAATGACAATTAGAAATCAGAAGATTTTTGGGAACCTGGGGGTGGTTCCCTGACTGTGGCCCTCTGGAGAAGGGTATGGGATGCTGAAGACATCGTCCCCAAGGCTAGGCTCTGCATCATTCAGGCTCCTCAGGCTGCCCCATCCTCATTGACTAAAGCAAAATAGTGTTTCCAAAGCACTCAGGGGGCCTGGAGTAGAGTCTGAGCAGCTGGAAAATGACACTATGAGGTCAGGGGTGAGACTGCTCCAGCCTCAGTTGGTGGCTGGGAAGAATAACAGTGAGAGGCCATCCCACTCAGCATATAACTATGCACTGAAAATATGTAGGGCGAGGTGTAATATGTTGATCTATCTCAAGCCAGGTTTTCCTCTCAGATTTCATAATGGCTTTCCAAATTCTATCCTTCCAGACTGTTCCACTCTGGAGCCTTCTTTGACTCCTTATCCTTTCTCTCCTTCTTAGATTAAAATGGTCAGGCCCTCCCTATATTCCTACAGCAACTGGCCCATCACCTCTATTATAGTCCCTACCACAGTGCATGGTAACGACCACTCTACGTGACCTTCTCTTGCCCCACTAGATGTGACAGCCTCAGTGACCAACTCAATGCTTGGCACAGAGTAGACACTCAGTAAACGTTTGCTCAAGAAATGAATTAAACAATTTCGTAATTAATTCTACATCTGAACCCAGCTGTACCTTCAGTACCGTCTGAGTGTTTGGAGCTGAGTCTTAAACACTGAGCCCCTTTGCAGAAATACGATAAGTACCTTTGGACCAGCCTTGCCTCTGCCTCTCCTACTTTCCTAGGACACGCAGGAGATCTGTGATAAAACAGATGTACCGGGCAGCTTTACCTCACGCTTTATTAGGGAAGTTGCTATGTGAATTGGCTTGCAGATCAGGGAGTTTACTTCATGCGTGTCTGGGAGCAGTAGTCATTTACCTGGAATCCTTAATCAGGCTGTTGGGGGGAGGGATGGAGTGAGCCAGTCACACCTGAGCAGGTGATTCCAATTTATAAATTAGACAAGCAACAATGGACTTAACAGTTACAACATTCCCTGTCAGACTTTTCTCTTTTCTCCAAACTCTAGACACACATACTTGGCTTGTTTTACAGGTCATTAAAGCTGTTCTTTTAAATGAAGATAAGTCACACCAAAAAGATAAGAGCTGAGATGCCAAAGGCATCAGAATTTATGATCTCCCTACCAGCCACTGGACTCATGGAGATCACCAACTAGATTTTTAAACATTCTGTTGGATTATTAAGATAAGTCTGTGTATGTGTGTGGTGGTGTGTGGGGGGATCTCTGTGGCTTCCTGACATGGATCCTCACACGGGTCATGGAGAGCTCTGGCCTTCTGCATTCACTGGCCCAGCTCTCCCCCTCACTTGGAGGAGTGGAGGAATACATCTCAATCATGGCTTTCTCCAATACGCCACCGGCCAGTGACAAACCACCATTGGGAAGATGGATAGAGCCGAAGTAAGCAGGCTCTGGCACATACTGATCATGAGAGCTGTTCAGACAGAGACTTTGGGGGGCAGGGTGCCTGTCCACACCAGTGCAGAGAGCCAGAATTATGGGACATTTAAAGAGCAGCAAGTGCGTCAGGGTGCTCATGAAAACAATGTGCTGAGCTGCAGTGCTCATGCATATGTTTTGGGGCATAAATAATTTCTAATTAGTAACTTAATTTTGGAAGGAAGCTCTTAAGATGGGAATATAAGAATAGGCGTTACTTATTATGTATGGAGGCTGGGAGGAGACAGGAAGCTTGAAAAACAAAGATCCATCTCTGCCTAAATGAATAGGTGATCCCCAGAAAAGGATCCCCAGAATCATAGGAATCTGAAAAGGAATGTTAATAGGTCTCTGTGTCCAGCCTTCTGTCTCAAGCTGTGATTGGAAAAGGGGCTGAAGCCCAATAGAAATCAATAAAGGAAAGCTTCAGAAGTGCGTACTCATGACCCAGCTGCCAAGGACATCACTCATGCTGGTAAAAGGAGTGAGTAACCCATTCCGGGACACTCCGCCCTCTTGGTAGCTGGCCCTACCTCTGGTTTTACTTCCTTTCCATGTGTACCTGCCTCTCAAGGTCAGAACGCCTCCATGAAACCACCTGGGTAAGTCCTCACACTGTCAGGCCTCAAACCACAGGTCCAGCCACGGGGAGCACAGGCATCAGCCCCTCCAGCTGGAACTCCCCGCAGTGAAACTCCATCACCCCCTGCCCGGTAAATGACTACGTGTTCTCAGGGGGATTTCCCTTGATTATTTTGCAATAAATTCATATTCAGTAAGTTCATCTCTCCATCTAAACATCCATTCTTTCCTTCATTTATATATCATCATACATACATAAATGTATATATATGTACACATACATGTTTATATGTCTATATGTTTCACAGAATATATATAAATTTAGTGGAATATATAATACAAAATATATTTTTTTACAAATATATATTATATAATACATATATTTTGTATACATATTACAAAAATGTAATTATAAGATTGTTCTGTCCTCCTAGTGTGCTGAAGGCATACTCGAGGATGAATGACTAGATGCCTGGACAAGGCATGTCACCAGGGAGACCCTAAGGCCCTCCGGTCTCACGAGTGAGAAGTACAAAGATCCGAGGCAGATGGGTGCCTGCTCCCTGGGTGGGTTGGGTGGGCATCACAGAGGAGGAGGAATGTGAATCGGGCTTTGAAGGATGGGCAGAATCTGTCCATTTGGAGGGCAGGGCAGGGGCATTCATTGGAGTGTTTCGTCTTCTGGGCACGCTTACTCTGTTCAGAAGTATCGTTCTTCTCTCCTTTCCCCTCTGGCACCAACTCTGCAATGGGTGTCCTTGGCTCTTCCCTTCCTGGGAGAGGACATGTGTGCAGACCGGGCGCTGCCTCCCTTGACAGCCTGCCCTTCCCATTGCGCTCACATGGAAGCAGCTCTTCCGTGGTTGCATGGAGGGCCTTCTGCATCATGACGGGGTCTCAGCCGGAGGGTCAGGAAGAGACAGAATTAAAGATGAGGGGTGCTTAGTTGGGGGACCGATATGTCCAGCTTGCCTGGGTGGTGCCCCCCAATTTTGTGCCTGTTGGCCTGGCATCCTGTCCAGGGTAGCATCTCCTTTCACTCTTAAAAGTATCCTCATTTAGATGATAAACTATATGGTCCTCTCTGCTGCCGCAGAGAGGAGGAGAAAAAGGAGGGGCAGTGATATAGGTCTTCGTCAGAGATCCTTCTGGAAAAGGATTCAGCCTTGGGGTCTAGCAGTGATGGTCAATATCACCTTGAACTAAAGATGTAGCAACAACTTCCTCATAAAGGCAAGGATGATTCAATCAGAACCCAGTTGACTGCCAGAGGCCCTCAAACCCATCCTTCTGGCCCTGGGACAACTGTACTGGCCCCAGAGGTGGCTGACTTGGGTCTGAAGAGCCCCAGTGCGCTCTAACTGGGGACACACTGGGTGTGCGATGTTCCAATAGCGTTCACCAGTGGGCTCTGACCAGGCCAGTGCAGACCTTGCCAGGTATCCCCACCTAGCTACAAACAGCAGCAAAGGCGCAAGCTAACCACATGCCTGTGCTCTCCTCCGTCTCCCACTAGGACACTTCAGGAATCAGATGGAAGGCATAGCGAGACTAGACCAACAGTTAGATGGTCTGGCTTCCCATCCCTCCCCGGCCCCTTGTTACTGGGGACAATCATGTGCTTCCCATGAACCTCGTTTCCGCATTGTGAATAACATGGGCTAACGCTACTGGCCAGGGCTACTCGTGACACTTGTTTGTAATGTTGTGAATTTTTTTAGGAGTCAAACACCTTACCTGGGGAAGGGCTTCTTGTTGCTGGATTTCTACGAGGCAGTTTGGCAAATCCTGCCCCGGCCTCTAGCAGGTTCCTGGTCATCTCCCTCCCTGCTTCAGGTCTGCCTGGGGAAAGCCTCTTTTATCAGCAGCCCTCACTGAGCAGAAAGAGAAAGGTCCCAACGGGTGGAGCAGCCCTCTCCTTAGAAGTCAGGCTGACACCAGGCAGATCAGGAAAAGCCTGAGGCCCCAGCTTCTAGTACCAATTTCAAAGCAGAGCTGAGCACATCAACATTTTAAGTAGCTTTACTTGCTTTTATTTTTGTTTTGTTTTAGGCTAATATTTATTGTACGTGTCTACACACCAGATTCTGTGCTAAGAACTTGGCTTGCATTATCTCATTTCATCCTCCTGGTATCCCATCAGGCGAGGGGCTAAGTTATTATCCCGCGCCTACAGATGAAAGGCCACACCCCAATGGGTGGGGAAGTCAGGGTTCCAATCCAACTCCGTCTGCTCAGCAACCTGGCCTGCCATTAAGGCCAGATAGCATCCTTAGGGGCATTCCGGGAGCATGAGACTTCCCTCCTGGTTCTCCCGGGAGCTGGCTGTCCTCTCAAGCCCTGTGTCTCATCATCGTGGACAATTTTTCCCTGAGTACCTCATGTGCAGGGCACATGCGAAGGGTCACCAGGGACACAAAGAAATGGAAGATTCAGTTGCTGGTGCCAGGGCCTACATTCAGCTTGGAAGACACAGGAATGTAAGTACCTAAGGCCGTGCACGCTGCCGTGTGTGGGTCATTATTGTTGTGGGAGCCCCTTCCTCCGGCACCTACCTGTCAAAGCTTTCTTATCCTTCAGAAGTGAGTGAGCCGGGCCGGCCCCATGGCTTAGCAGTTAAGTGCGCGCGCTCCGCTACTGGTGGCCCGGGTTTGGATCCCGGGCCCGCAGTGACGCACCTCTTCTCCAGCCATGCTGAGGCCGTGTCCCACATACAGCAACCAGAAGGATGGGCAACTATGACATACAACTTTCTACTGAGGCTTTAGGGAAAAAAAAGAAAAAAGGAGGAGGATTGGCAATAGGTGTTAGCTCAGAGCTGGTCTTCTTCAGCAAAAAAAAAAAAAAAAAGAAGTGAGTGAGCCAACGGCCACCTCTCTGTGAGGCCAGCCCAAAATGTGTTCCCATCTCTATCATTATGGTGAATTTTCTTTTGTGTTATAGTGACTTGTCTCATTTTTTAGATTGAAAGCCCTTATTAGGACAGTTCTGTATCTCATTTGTCTTTATAGAAGGTCTTCTCATTTTCTCTATTTGAGTGTTTACTCTGTGCTAGGCAGTGGGCTGAATGCTTTACGTGCATTATCTCATTTTATCCTCACAACGACACTCAAATCCAGGCTGTTACAATCTCCTTTCCACAGAGAGGGAAATTGAGGCACAGAGGGTAGGGTAAGCGGCTGGAGGTGGCAGAGCTGGGGCGTTCTGTGTGACTTCACGGTTCACTGCAGTATGTGGTGAGGCTTGTTTTTCTGCTGCGACGGCCTTCAGCGTTCCAGGCAAGAGAGTGAGGGCCCATCGCCATTGCGCTCCCTCCAGCATCTTCCTTGCCACAGGCCCTCAACTATCTGGCAAGGCGCCAGCCACCTTCAGGTGGACTGCCTAGTGGTGATCCCCTCGATTATCACGACCCTGGGAGGAAGACACCCTCGAGAGAGAGCCAGGCTCTGAGCAGTTAAGTGACCTAAGACTAAAAAGTGGGGCCAGTTTTGAGATTCTAAGGAATCCTAGGAAAAAAGGAAACCTGGAAACTATCCTAGAGTAGGGAAGACCTCTTCCCTCACCCCACAAATTCAGTCATCAAGTCAAGGTGAGTCCTGATCTGTCTCACCCTCTTCCCCTCAATTCTTGCTCCTTCTCTGGATGCCAAGTTCTGTTCCAGCCACTCCAAGCGCCTGGCATGGCTTCCACCACCTGTGTTTCGTGGCCTCCTTACCCGTGCAGATACTCGTCCCCTCCCTTCACTTCACTAGGTCTTACTTTTCCTTCAAGACTCGGCTTGGAGCTCCTCCTCCTCTGCGTAGTGGACCTGGCTCTGCTCCCCACCATGGCCCTCTCCTCGGGCGCGCCTCCCTCAGTGTGTGGCACCTGGGACTGTCGGCCTCTCCCCGTTAGACTGGGGGATCTGCGGGATGCATGTGCCAGCCCCTCGCTCAGTGTCTGGCACTTGCTGGGTGCTGAGTCCTAGCTGAAGATGCAGGTTTTCCTCCAATGCCTCCACTTGCCCTCTCCCTTGTACCTGCACTCCTAGAATATTGGGAGTTACTCCTCTTGGGAACATTTGCTCTTTAGAGAAGACAACAGAAGGAGGGAGCCCGGTGTGACCCAAGAGTTGTACTGGAAAGATTAACATAGCAGCAGCATTTTGGAAAGTGATAAGCAGGGCAGGGAAACGTGTTGGGGTTTGAAGGGCTCTGGAGTGGCTGAGACAGCCCCACTGGATGGAGGATCCCTGTGCTGAACCCCAACTCCTTCAGAGACCAACCCCATGGCTGACACCCCTCCCAGCCCTCTGAGCCTGTCTGCTGTCCTGCAAATGAGGACATCGGGCAGGTTCTGACCTCCCAGGGTTAGCTGTGAAGATAGTCAAGGTCAGTCCTGTAGACAGGACTCTGATCTCAATCCAGCTTATCTCCAGCCACACTCCCTCCCTTAGAATGCATCCACCCCGGCCAGAACTCCTGCTTGCACTCTGCCTGTAGCCCTCCAGCCCCCTTTTGATTTACGCTCTCTCTCTTGGTCTCTCCCTGTCCTCAAGCTTTAATTCCCATTTTTCTTGGAGGTGGGAAAGAGGTTGGAGAAGGAAGGGGGCCTGTACAAGGAGTGTCCCCTCCCTTGTGATCCCAGCTTCTGCCCTTGCGCCTCCAGACTGGCTCTGCACCTCCTGGGCCTCCCGTGCTGCCTGCTCACACTTCCTGCTGCAGCCTGATTAGATGGTGTGGTGCAGCCCTGCACTGCCGAGTCACTTCTGACGTCAGACGTTCATTTGGCACAATCAGCTCATTGTGGGGAATTTAGCGCTATTGTAGTCTTACATACACGTTTACAATTGATTTTGGGCACGGAAGGATTCAATTGTTGTGGGTTCTATATGTTGAGTTTACGTGCGTATTACATGTTGAGAAAATCAATTGCTGGCCATGGAGGCATTTATTAGGCTGGAACTCTAACAAGAAACCCACAGCTGGTTCAGCAAGGTGGGAGGGTATCCAGGAGGAAGCAGAAGAGGGAGCAGGGTGGAGAGAGCAGAAGGGGATTCCCCTCCGTTTCTATCCCCGGGCCTAATGCAGGGTCCCTATGTTTGGGAGAAGACTTAGAGTTCTTCACATGTCCCCATTTTACAGATGAGACCAAGGAGGCTTAAGCTAGGGGAGCTCGACCCACCCAGTGCTATCTCTTCAACACGAGCTAATGTTGACTCTTCCTGAATGGGTCTCTTGGTTAGTGTTACTGGGATTTCCCTGGCAGGGGTCCACCCGGTTACAGGGCCATTTTGACATGATACAATAAAAATTTTAGAACTGAGAACTAAGCTATGCTAATCATGGTTTTTCCTCTCAGCATTCAGCCAGGTTGATGTGAGCAAAGTTGTGTTGTAGCCAGCTGGGCCCCAGAGGCACAAGCCGGGAATTTCTCTCCCCCTTTCCTCATGGGTATCACCGCTGGGCCAGCCCATGCCCTACTGAAGGCAGCTATCATTGACTCTCCCTTGTCCCATTTTCTCAGTATCAGCCCTTGAGAAGTGTCTCCCACTGATTTTACCTAGGGTTGCTATTTTTTTCTTTGGATGGTTCATCCTTCCCTGCCCGAACCTGCCTTCCTGGGACCTCCTCCCCCCCTTCCCCCCTCTTTCCTCACCGTTTGTTTACCTATTGCCCACTTCAGGGCAGTTAGAAATTTTATATACTGTCCTAACATTTACACGTGTGGTAACTGGGGCGACCTTCTAATTTAAGTGGGCATGAGGTTCCTGGAAGGCCAAGGACATGGTAAAACAGCACATTGTGGAGCCAGAACAAAGGCTGCATTTCTTGTAGGATCTTGTGATCCAGCCTAGGAAAACCTCCTTGTGGCCTCGGATGGAACCAACCTCTCTGGTCATCATCCTAGAAATGCAGATCAAGGGGGCTTAAGAGCGGGTCTAGGGAGGGTGGATGGAGAGAGCAGTGGACAACACCCCTGCTGCTGGTAGAAAAAGAACTCCCACGCATATGGCAAGGGAGCAGCCCAACCCCGTGGGCACGACTTGATGGAAGGGATGGTAGATATATGGGGTTCTGGGGGTACATAAGAGTGATCTTTGTTGGCCCCATTCCTCAGGGATTAGAAGGGGTGATGCTCCTGAAGAGGGTGGGTTGGGCAGAGGGGAGATCACCCAAAAGTGGATCTCACTGGACAGCTTATTGTTACGGGATGAACTGTGCTCCCCAAAAGATATACTGAAACCCTAACTCCTAGTACCTCAGAAAGTGCCCTTATTTGGAAATAAGATTGTTGTGGCTGTAATTAGTTAAGATGAGGTCATAATGGAGTAGGATGCACCTTTAATTCAATATAATTGATGTCCTTATAAGAAGAGGAGAGAGACACATTGAAAACGCCACGTGAAGACAAGACTGAGATTGGAGTGATGCATCTCCAACCCAAGGAACGCCAAGGATTGCCAGCAAACCACCAGAAGCCTGGAGAGGGGCACGGGACAGAGTGTCCCTCAGATCCCTCAGGAAGAACCAACCCTGCTGACCTGTGATATAGAGCTTTTGGCCTCCAGAACTGTGAGAGAATAAATTCCTGTTGTTTTAAGACATCGAGTTTGTGGTACTTTGTTATGACAGCCCTAGGAGACTAATACTGTTATCAAACGGAAATGAGACCTTGTAAGCCAGCATATGTCTTTTTTCCACATTAAGGGAAGCTGGAAACATGAGGTGATGGATGAGACACTGGATGGTAGTCACACGGCGATGGTTAACCAAGGCTGCCGCGGTGCTGTCTCTGGGGAAACGGAAATAATAATAATGACAATAACAACCGTGTGGGTTGCTTTTTGTAAAGCTAAAGGAAAGTACCAGAATAAGTTGGACTTTTGGACATTTCCTCTTGCATTGATAAACGTTGATATACGATCGATAAACTTTGTCAAGAAAGTAAACACATACAATATAATTTACAACCAAATTGTATTCTATAAATTTCCTGTTTTAAACTGTTAAAAATATGATATTTTCTTTTTTAGAATATTAGTTTAAGATTGCCAGTAAAGCTTTCCTAGAAAGGACTACCTTTCACTCTGAAACAATCTCTCCTAATTTATTTTTCATTTTTCTTGGTCCTTGAAATTTGCAGCCTGGGAACTGCTATGGAAGCTCTTAGCTGGGCGTCTTTAAGTCTACCCTCTACTTGAAACATTCCCTGAGACCCCCAGACCAGTGGTTCTCAACCTGGGGTGACTGTGCCCTCAGGGACGTTCGGCTGTGCTGTGACCGCTTGGAGAGGAGGGTGTTGGCATCAGTGGGTGGAGGTCAGGGATGCTGCTGAACATCCCACAATACACAGGACGGCCCCCGAACAAAGGATTAGCCAGCCCCACTGTCAGCAGTGCTAGTTTGAGAACCCCTGCTCTTCTCCCTGGTGGTTTTTTCACCGTTTTCAGGACATGCACTTACCCTGCCCTTTTTGTATTGTTGTCTAATCATTTCCAGGTTTGAACGGAAGTGAGTTTTGATCCCAGTTCTTCCACTTATCCAGCTGTGTAATTTTGACCAAGTCACTCAACTATTCTATGATTCAACATTCTTATCTGTAAAATGAGATAACAACATTTAATTTGAGGGTCATTTTAATGATTAAAGTCATTGCACATAAATAATGCACTGACATTTATTTAGTGCTCGCCACGGCCAAGGACTGTGCCAAATGCTTTACGTACAGGGTTATCTCTCACTTACTCTTCAGAGCAACTCTGTGAGGCTAGTATAGTGACTACCCGTTTGTTTAATATACGTTTGGTAAACTGTAGTCATTTCCACAATTCTGTGTCTTCCAAGTGGGGAGCTCTGTGCTGGAGGCCCGGAGGCGGGGGGACGGCTGTCCTCTAGACTCCGGCCATGGGCACCTGATTTGCATGTCTTAGCCCCATCCCCGTGTAGTGGGTTGGCTCAGCTCCGTATGTCTCCTCCGCCTCTGGAAGCAGCAAGCTTGCCCAGCGTGTCCTCCTCACAGAGCAAGAGAACAAGCTGCGGTGGGCAAGTCTGTTGAAAGCCTGTGCTTGCCTCAGGTCTGCTAACATCCCATTGGCCGAAGCAAGTCACATGGCCAAGTCCGCAGTCAGTGGGCAGGTGTGTGACCCCGTCTGAGGCGGAAGCCTACTGCAGAGTGGTACGTCAAAGGGGACAACCAGGGAGGGGTAACACTGGGCCTATTAATGCAATCAACCACACCCATTCAATGGATCCCACTCTTGCTGTGCAGAAGGAGCTGAGGGCTCTTGCCCTGCCAGAGAAATCAGTGTCAGCTTTGCAAGAAGTTCCCCTTCCCTTCTTGCTTCCGTGGACTGTGTTGTACACACCCCTTGAGGGGGGATGTCGAAGGTTCCCGGCCAGGACACAATGCTGGCTTACTCATGGGTTCCTGGCTGGAGCAGCCCCGCCCAATATTTTCCGGGGATCCAGAGAAAGGAAGACAAGGCAGATTCTCCCTCACCCCCAGCTAATAAAGCCTTTGTAGATTTAGAGAGATATTAAGCCAGGAGGCGGAAAAAAGGCCACTTTGAAAAGCCTTTAGAAAGCCTTCTTTCCCATCTGTTCAGCTCGTGGAAAGGCTCTGTTTTCTGTACTTAAAGGATTTGTAAATTCATTACCAACAAGTAAAATGTACAAAGCACACGCAGAGACGTCGAGGTCTGAGTCACCATCTGCTGGGGAGTTGCATCCACGAAAACAGCGGTGCTGCTCCTTGTCAGTGAGCGGGGGGCACGCTGGCCCACCCAACCCCAGACCTGCGGACAGGCAAGGCTCTGCCACCATACTTTACTGCACTTGAGGAAGGGGCTGCGCCTGTGGGCCCTGGAACCCATCCCCCAACTCCTCCTTCCCCCATTTAACCCCCTGGAGCTGGAGAAAGCCTGTGGTTTTCCATATCATGTGGAAGAACATGGTCTTAGCTGCCGCAGCTGCTCACACGGAAGCCGCCACAGTTCCCAAGCGTCCAGCCTCAGGGGCCAGGTTGGCTGGACGTCAGTGCAGAGGGCTGTGGGCATGGCTGTCTCTCCTGCTAAAGAGATCTGCTTCCAAAGCCCTACTCTACCTCTGTTCTTGCTGGTTCCAGAGAAGTCTGTCCCGGGCTGGCCCCGGGCAGAAGCGTGAACCAGCCAAGTTTGTGCCTGGCTCCCTGGTATAGTGGCTCCTGGCTCCCTGCGGCCCCTACGCTGCCTCCTAGCAGCCATCACCACCATGTGCAGGCTCCTGCCACCCTGGCCTCTGAGGCCAAAGCAGCTTCAACCTCGGGAAGAAAGGAGCTGCTCCAGGCCAAGTGCGCCTTTGCTCCTCACCCTGCCTTCACGCCCAGCTCAAGCACCCCAACTGCGGCCATACCCATAATGCAACCAACTGCACCCCAGGCGGTCAGGTGTCTGAATTGCTGCTCTGCTGGGTGCCACAGTTCCTCAAGATTAGGCATGGCTGGCTCTTGCCAGTCCTCCCAAGAAAGAGAATTCTGACCCCAAAGTCCAGACTAGCAGCTAGTGCCTGGCTACCACACCTGACAGTGCCTGTCTGCCTCAGTCTCCCCCATTGCGGCACTCCTCCCCATCAATAAGAAGGCCCTGTTAGCCTGAATGACCTTTCTGACCCACCCGTCTGGACTCCACCTGACTCTTGTCTGCTTCGTCTTGAGGCTCTTTGCTCAGCTTGACTATTTGGGCTCCTCTGCACTGCCTAATCGAGGCCCTGGCCGCAGATGCCCCTTCTGCCTGGTGAGAGGCTGTGGGCCTCCTCAGGGCCAACTGTCCTGCTGTCCGCTGGCTGCCCAGCTGTCCTCTCTGTGACGTGTTCCCCAGGTATTTCCCCCTCATCCCCCTGCTGGAGTGATGGAATGTTCTGTGTCCCCAACACAGACAGAAGATAGAGTCCAGGACTCTATAAATTCTCCAGTCCAGCTATTTACTAGCCGAATGACAATTTATTCACCCCACAAATATTTGTTGAGCGTGATGCCAGGCATATTTTTAAGTGTTAGATAAGCAAGCTAGGCAGGGTCTTTGCCATCAGGGAATTTACACTGAAAATGAGGGGAGACAGACAACAAAACCCGAATAAGAAAAAAAAAATCCAAATTGTGATAGTTACATGAAGAAAATAACACTGGATAACCAAACAGTAAGTCGTTGAGGTGGGGTGGTGATGAGGGGAACTTGAGATAGAGCAGCTGGGTGAGTTCTCTCCCAGCAGAGACCTGTATCATGAGAAGGACCCAGAAACCTAGTGATCCGGGAAAAGAGTTCCAGGTAGAGGGAACAGCAAATGCAAATGTCCTGGGACAAGAATGAGCTTGATGTGTTTCAGGGGCAGAAAGAAGGCCAGGGTGAGCGTCGTCCAGTGAATAGCATGAAGAGTGGTCCCCGAGGGTGGAGAGGTGGGCAACAGCCATTCCACAGCACGTTAGGCCCTGGTAAACACTGGACTTGACACCAAATGCCACGGTAAGCATGTGTAAGGTTTTAGGCAGGAGAGAAACATAATATGATTTACATTTTAAAGGAACATTCTGGCTGCCTAGCTGCTGCAGTGAGATCAGGGGAGGGATGCTTGTGACTTGGACTCCAGTGATAGTGGTACAGATGGCGAGAGATGGTCTGCTTGGAGATGTGTTTGGAAGTAGAGACAACAGAACTCACTGAGAGATTCGATGTGAGTCAGAGAAAGGAAGCATCAAGGGCAACCACGAGAAAGTCCCCTAACTGCTGTGAACTCTGGTGTCCTCCCTATACAGTGGTCACAGAGTTGATGGGCATTGAACAGCATAAGAGCTGTATAACTGAATGTGAACCTGGCCCTGGTGATTGGGATCTTATTTTGGCAACAAAACAAACTAGCAAAAAATGCACCCATAGTGCCCTGGCCTGCCAAGGGACAGTAATTTGGGGTAGATTGTTGGACTGTGTTCTCTTCCCACTCCGGGCCCCTGCACGGGCAATCTTGGAACACTGTTCTCCCTCTCATCCACCTGCACACTCTTTACTTGTCCTTCAGGCCCCAGCTTTGATTTGAGCGTTCCCGGACTTCCAAAGGCATGACTGGGCTCGTCTCCTCCGATTCCACTCCTGAAAGTGCTGGGCTGCTTGTCTATCTCCCTTCTTAGCTTATAGCTCTTTAAGGACCAGATCTAAAGCCCCACTGCCGAGTAGGGTTTCCAGGAGATATCCCAGTTTGTTGACTAGGTCGAGAAGCGTATCTCCCATTCCCCACCCTCCTAGCTACCTTGCTGCTCTCTTTTGGGACTTAGTGTTATAGTCTTCTCCGCCTCAGTCCTCTCTGGCCACTCAAATCCCGATCAGCCTTAAAGACCCAGGTCAAGATCCCTCTGCTCCATGAAGCTTCCCAGCTCACACTCCAATTTCTCTCCTTAGAACTGCTCATGTTTCCTTACGGCTCTGTGCAGAAATCTCTGTGCTGCTATCCTTAGAAAAGCCTGTTTGCAAGGTGGGCCCTTGGCTGGTGTCTGGGAACATGGCTGGTATGTAGGTCCCCACAGTCACACAATACTTTCCCTAAATGATAAGAGTGGCGCACTGTGCCTAGACTGTTTATGTTGAACACGTGCTTTCCTTCTGGGAGGCTGGAGTTGTGTGTGTTAGGCACATGCATGGGTATGTGCCTACATGACCAGCCCCAGTAACAACCCTGGGCACTGAGCTTCTGACGGGCTTCCCTGGGCAGAAACATCACACACGTGTTGCTGCATCTTTATTGCCAGGGGAAGAGTGTGCTCTGTGTGCTCAATCTTGGAAAGGAGAGAGCATCAGGAAGCCTACACGTGGATTCCTTCCGACTTCACCTGTGCCTTTGTCTCTAACGATCCAGCTGTGTGTCTTTACTATATCACTGTAATAAGTCTGAGCCCTGACTACAGTTATATGCTGAGTCCTGTGAGTGCTTCTGGTGAGTATCCAAATGCGGTCTTGGGGACCCCTGCACATGCTCACTAGGAACTTTAACATTATTGCACCATTATGTAACTGTATTTTACTGTTATAGAGACAACTTTTGTATGTAGGCCTTGTATCCCCTCCCACAAGATCCTAAAAGACAGATATATATCTTATATGTACTTCTACCCCATGCAACTCATTGAACAGGACACCCAGCAGAAGCCTAAGAAATGCCTGTTGAGAGAAGGCATGAATGAATGAAAGCAATATCAAGGCTACCAATGGTTGGGGCTGTGGGCAGGTAGCTGACATGATTTAATGCACCTAGCTCCTGGTGTCCTCACTCCTGGGGCAAAGGGAAACTGAACTGATCTGGCTCTAGTAGGGTTCCCAAGTAATTCCCGGCACCCTAAGGCAGTCAAGAAAGGCTCTGCCAAAACACCCAGGAGATAGAGACCGCTGTGCACAAATGCAGGGAGAAACGGCTATGACAAACCCAGAGCTGTTTGCAAACTGTGTATCTGGAGCTCAGGGACTCACATCCTCAGCACTATACCTTGTAACAGAGGGCTACAGAGCAGCAGTCTGTTTGCATATTTGTATCAGCAGAAGTGTAGGGAGGTGGTCGTGTGTGCATGTGCACATAGACATTTCCTTACATTTACTTGCAAAATTGCATGAGTGGGCATATATGCCTACATATACATGAACAGACATGTTTCACACATGCCTGTGTGTATGCGAGCTCATATGAGCTTGCATAAGCTTATAAGCGTAATTACATGAGTTCATGCATTTGGAGTGTGCAGGCATGTGTATTTGCATGAGCCCATGCACACCACAGTGAGCCCATGTACATATGTGCACCTAGATACTAATCTTCCCTTATCTGCTCTGTGCTGAGCACAGACAGCCGCTTTAATAACATCTGCAGCTGAGCCACTGCACTAACTGCTGTGGCACCGTCGTGCTATCAGGATTGCTTCAGCCCTTTCAGGACTACCAGTGCTCAGTGCAGTTTAAATATCTCCAGTCCTAATCCCTAAACAAAGATGCAATGAATTCTGCTAAATATGTTGGATTATTTATTAAGATAAAGTTAAGGATACGACAAGCCACGTCGGTGGAACACTGATTGCCATTCAAGATGGGACATCATGAAACCAGATGCACCCCCACCCCTGGGGGGAGGGAGGAGGTCAAAGGAAAGGGAATGTTGGTGAATGATTAAAACAGCCTGAATCCTAGAGGCAGAGCAGCCATGTCGTAGGCGACCGCAGCTCATGCACGTACACCAAGGCAGGTAAGAGGAGAGCCACCAGACACTCACCAGCACTGAGATGAGGCTTGGACTACTCGGCAGGGATCACGGACATGAGCAGGGTCTTGAGTGAGAGCCCTCTGTAAGAGTGTACAAGAGAGTTAAGCAGCTCCTACTTTCAAGGAATTCCCAATTGAGGGGTGGGCTAGGGGAATAGGGAGAGAGAGAGACTGCTAGCCCAGAGGAACCCTCTGGGCAAATTAGGAGGATGCTCTCTGTTCTCCAGGTGCACACAGCCCTGTGCCAGGAAGCATAGCTTGGTGAGGGGACCCGTGAGGATTTCAGCTCCCTGGGTACCCCGTATAGCAAGCATGCAGGAGCAGACGCAGCGCCCTGAGCAGAGAGAGAGAAGCTGGAGGGGTGAATGTGGTGAAGCACCCCTGCTCCAGGGAGCAGGTGGGCCAAATGAAGGAAGCTCAGGGAGACTGCTTCTCCCCTTGGGCCTGCCATCTTGGGAGCCACATACTTCTTTCTCCTCTATCGCATTTCTCCAGCCTTCCTGCTGCACCCAACAGGGAGTTTTTGGAACACAGAGAAAGCTCAGTCTTGGAATGTGGAGAGGAGGTTATAGTCATAAACAGCTACAGCTTTCTGTGTGACCTTGGGTGAGTAACATCACTTCACGCTTTAGTCTCTTTAGTAAAATGGCTTGATGACTTTTTATCGTAAAGTCCAAATGAGATAGTGATTATTCAGCAACCCCTAATGTAATTGGTGCTAGATGTCCTCGAAGATAATGAGAAGTCACATTCCTGACCTGAATGAACGTACAATCCATGTGCTTATTGATATGATTGGATTTAAATCTGTCATCATTCTATTTTTTTTCTATTTGAGCCACCTGTTCTTTTTATATCTTCTTTTGTATTAACTAATTTTTAATATTCCATTTTATCTCGTTTGTTGACTTATTAGCTATAACTCTTTGTTGCATTATTTTAATGGTTGCTTTAGGGTTTATAGGATACATATTTAACTTATCACGGTCTCCCTTCAAGTGATATTTTACTACTTCATGGGTAGTATAAGAACCTTGCAAGAGTGTATGCCCGTTTCTCCTTTGTTCCATTGCTGTCAGATGTTCTCCTTCTACATATTGTATGTACCACTTTATGTTATTAAATTTTTGCTTTAAACAATCAACTATCTTTTAAGGTGATTTAAATAAAAATAAAAAAATTACATACACATATACTACTCATATGGTTACCATTTTCTATACTCTTCATTCCTTGGTGTTGATACGTATTTCTACCTAGTATTGTTTTCTTTTTACATTTCTTGTAGTTCCAGTCTGCTGGTGCTGAATTCTTTCAGATTTTGCCTGTCTGAACATCATTATTTTGCCTTCATTTTTGAAAGATACTTTTACTTGGTATAGAATGCTAGGTTTGCAGTTTTATTCTTTCAGTACTTAAAAGATGTTGCTCCCTTATCTTCTTGCTTACATTGTTTCTGATGGGAAATCTGCTTTTATCCTTATCTTTGTTTCTCTATACAAAATGTGTCTTTTTCTCTGGCTATTTTTAAGATACTAATCTTTATCACTCATTTTGAGCAATTACGACAGTGCTTTATTTGACAAAATCTAACATACATTCCAGATAAAAATCTTTCAGCAAGCTAGGAATAAAAGAGAATTTCTTCAACCTGATAATGGGAATTTACAAAATCCGACAGCTAACATCGTATTTAATGCTTTTCCCCTAAGATCAGGAATGTCCACTCTCACCACTGCTATTCAACATTGTTCTGGAGGTTCTAGCCAGTGCAATAAAGCAAGAAAAAGAATTGGAAAAGAAGAAAGGAAGGGGTAAAACTATCTTTATATGCAGACAATGTGAGTGTCTATGTCCACGTGAATGTTTATATAGAAAATCCTATGGAAAATAAAAAATATATATAAAATACTACTAGAAACAGAGACTTGAGCAAGTTGCAGGATATACAATCTATGTACAAAAGTCAATTGTATTTCTATATTAGAAAGTAAAAATCAGAAATTGAAATTTAAAAAGTAGCACTTATAATACCATCAAAGATATAAAATACTTGACAAAAGATTTCCCATACACCGAAAACTGAAAAATATTGCTGAGAAAAATTAAATGAGTCCTAAATAAATGAGAGAAATACCGTATTTGTAAATCGGCATATCAATATCATTAAGATATCAGTTCTCCCCAAATTGATCTATAGATACAATGCAATCCAAATAAAAATACTAACAAGTTTTTAGGCAGAAATTGAAAAGCCAATTCAAAAATTCACATGGAAATGCAGAGTATCTAGAAGGGCCAAAACAACATCGGAAAAGTTGAAGAACTAGCACTACCTAACTTCAAGATTTACTATAAAGCTGCAGTAATCAACACAGCATGATTTTGATGTAAAGACAGACAAACAGTTCAATTGGATAGAATAGAGAGCCCAGAAATAGACCCACACAAATGTGGACTATTGATTTTTTACAGAGGTGCCAAGGAAATTCTGTGTGAAAAAGATAGTCTGATCGTCTTTTCAACTATAGTGCTGGAGCAGTTGAACATATACAAGAAAATAAACTTTGATCCACACATAACTCAAAATGGATCATAGCCTAAATGTAAAACTTAAAACTTAAAATTCAAGTTTTAATTGTGACATACAGTTAAGCAAAGATTTCTTAGGTATGACACCAAAAGCTTGTTCCAAAAGAATAAATTGATAAATTGGACTTCATCAAAATAAAAAACTTCTGTTCTTTGCAAGACTCTGTTAAAATAATGAAAAGACAAGCCACACACTGGGAGAAAATATTTGCCAAGTATACATCTGTTAAAGAATTTGTGTTCAGAATATATGAAGTACTCTCCAAATTCAATAGTAAGAAAACAAATAGCCAAATTAAAAAAAAAAATGAGCAAGAGATTTGAATAGATACCTTACCAAAGAGATATAGAGATGGCAAAAAAAGCAACTGAAAAGTTACTGAGCAATATTAATCATTAGGGAAATGCAAATTAAAAGCAAAATGAGAAGCCACTGCATATCTGTTAAAATGGCTAAAATTAAAAAGATTGATCTTACCAAGCATTGGCGAGGATATGGAGAAACTGGACTTTCATCAATTGTTGTTGGGGATATAAAATGGGACAATCACTTTGGAAAATAATTGAGCAGCTTTTAAAAAAAATTAAACATACACATATCATATGATCTAGCCATTATATTCCTAGGTATTTACCCATGAGAAAAGAAAGCATACAAAAACTTATTTGTAAGTGTTGATAGCAGTTCTATTTGTAATAGCCCCAAACTAGCAACTATCTAAATGTCAATCAAAAGGAGAAAGGATAATTCAACTGTGGTATATCCATACAGTGGAATACTACTGGGCTATAAAAAGAAATAAATTATTGATACAAATATCAACATGGATGAATCTGAAAATAATTATGCTGTGTAAAAAAATAAACAGACCAAAAGACAGTACATACTCTATAATCTGATCTAAATAAAATCGTAGAATACACAACCTAATCTATAATGACAGATGATAGGTTCCTTGGGAGTAGCGGTGGTGGAATGAGGAGAACAGGAAAGTGGAAAAGTGGCATGAGGAAAATTTGGAGGGAGTGGTATCTGTGTTCATTATCTTGATTACAGTGATAGTTTCATGGGTGTACCATATGTCAAAACTTATCAGATGGTTCAGTTAAATATGTACAGTTATTCATGTCAATTACACCTCAATAAAGCTGTTGAAGAAACTAAAAATAAAATAATAGATAGGTTTTAATTAATTGATAGCAAACGCAGGAGGCTAATTATACCGGACATCTAGAGAGATACGCTATTTAGGGAAATCCATACTTGTTGATTCACTCCACGTGCTATTTATATAATTCTTATTAATTAAGTAACAATAACCTGATGCTAAAAAAATTAAATGATCTGTACCCATAGAGTGGATGCATTTATTGTCCCTAAGTTAAACTTCTTGTAGGGGAAAGAACTCCAGCCAGGTAGCCTTAAATGTGAGATATTAGGATAACAAGAGTCACATGCGATTATCATCAAGTCTAGGGTAGATTTGGCAAGTTGGGGAGACTTGAAAAGAGTGATGACTAAGAAACTTTGAAAAGATGCCAAATACCTGTTCCAAATACTCCCCTGCATTGAGCATGGGCTGAACCGTGCCTTGCTCTCTCTCGCACTGGTTGTCCATAGAATACACTCAGGAAAGCGTGTGTAACAAAAGGCTGTTCAGCTCCACTGGGAGAGCATTGTCACACCAGACGGGAAGTCAGGCTCTTTCTGCTCTCTGGGGAAACCACACACCTCTAGAAAACATGGCTGAGGGGTGAGGCTCCACCAGGAGAGAGCAGCACCGTAAATGGCACGAGGTGATGAATGCTGGCAAAACCCACTCTGTAGTCCTGCATTCCTGGACAGCAGAATGTAATTTCCAGCCATTGGTCGCTGTTTTCTTTTTGGCAAAACCTGAAAATGGGAAGACCTGGACTGCCCAGTGAAGAAGAGCCTGTGTTCCAGTGCTCTGGGTTAGATGGGTCTTCAAACCAAGCAGGGGGAATTCAAACCGTTGGAGCTGTCCTGGATCCCCCTCTTTGCGGGTTTTTATCACACCATTTGCCCACTTCACTGGTCCCTCCAGAGTCTCCAAGGTTTGGCTTTGGTCACCACCATGTCTCACTTCTCAGTCCCTCTCTAGCAGTCCTACCTGAGCATCAGTAATTCCCCTTCGTTTTGGTCCATGCTATAAAATTTGGAGATTTTTGAGAAGAAACTTCATTAAGGGGTGCAGAAAAAAATAAAATAAGCCAGAGAGGAAAAAATGTGAACACTAGGAAATGAAGAAATGACAGAGCAGGAAGCTTCATCTCATTATAGTCAGGCCATACTGGCTACCATAGTTTACGGGCACTCAGGGTCCAACTCCTTCATTCAACTGCACTGGACCCCAAGGCCAGACCCACCTTCTCAAACCCCACACTCAAGGCCAATTTCATTCGGTGCTGGTCCTGAGTCTGGAGTGACCTCTTAGCATGTGAGCCCAGGGGCATCCTCGTGAGCCCCAGACTGCAGATGCTTCCCACCTTGCAGAGTCTTCTTGAGTCCCAGACACTTCCCTATGCCAGCCTAGCTCTGCAAGGCAGGGATTGTGTCTGTCTCTTTGCAGCTGCATCCCCAGTGCACAGTACAGCATTCAGCAGGCAGAAGGTAAGTATTTGTTAAATGAAATAGTGCTCCCTGGGCTTCAGCTCCCTGCGCTAACTCCATCCATCTGCTTGTTCGCTTCCCCTGTAGTTATTAACAACTCTGGCTGCAAGAATGTCTTGCCTGACCAGTTTGTTATATTTTTTGTAACCTCGTTTCAAAAATTTGTGAGAAATCTGATTTGGATTCCAGCTGTACCACATACTGTCTAGATGACAGGGTCAATTCACTCACCATTTGGAACCTCATTTTTCTCATTGATGAAGCGGGTATGAAAATCATAATCTGGATCACATGGAGTGTTGTCATAAAGAACTTTCTTCTGTATGGACTGCAGTGCTTTATAATCCGTAAAGGACACACAAATGTCAGGTGTTGGGGGACAGGATGCTTCTTCCCCACTTGTCCTGTTCCAGGAGGAGGTCTTGCATTAGAGGAGCTCTTTGGGCCTCTGTCTCACACTTTGATGGCTGGGAGTGGGCGTTTTGGAGAAAGAGTGGAGCACGTGTGGATCCTTACCTTCTTCTGGCCTCCTCTGTCTCCGGTCAGCCTGCCCTTAGGAAGCATCTATTTTCGGCTCCTCCTCTTGATGAGTCTTACAGGGCATGCCTAATTTCCAGAGCTATCTGAGGCTGGGTGGATAATCAACATCAAGGGTAGAGTGATATCAAGCCAACTGGTCTAACCTGATTAACATACAGTCTCCAGCCTGGCTTTTATCGGTTATAACGTCTCATTTGATATATCTTCATCTGTCCGATTCCAGACCCTCTCTCTCATCTGGTGCTGAATTCAGGTGGAAGAAAGGGATATTATTAGCTGATTTCCTCAAACTCAACATTTGATTGTTATTATTAAGAGCCATCCCAGAATTCTTTGATTTTTGAATCCCTGGGAGTGACATCCAGTAGTTCCCATTCCCGAGCAACAGGACTTGAGTTAAGGCCTCTGGAAACTGAAAACTGAGTGCAGACGGCTTCTTAGTGCAGGGGGAAGGGGGCTGGATCGGCCCAGCTCTCTGTTCTCTCTTCCCCCTTGTCCATCTTCATCCCCCTTCCCTCACCTGTGTCTACCTGTGTCCCATCTCAGAGTCCAGCCACTGTCTTCTCTCTCATTCTAATGTTACCCGTCCTTTCTCCTGCTCTAACCCCCCACCCCAGACCTTCAGCACTCTAAGCCTGCCTTTAAATCTCTCCCAAGGAACTTTCCCTTTCTCTTGGCAACTGGTGATTGACTCTCTTGGTAAAGTGAGCAGTGCTGATATGTATGAAGGGCACGCTGTAGAAATAAATTGCACAGAGTATGAGTGAAGGCTTGGAGAAGAAGTGCTGGCTCTGGCAAAAGACAAAGGAACCCTGGGGGCTGCGCCTCCCTCCATGAGTGATGGACCTGTTCAGTCTGAGTTACTGCCACATGCCAGATTATCATTTTGAATAGTTCAGTATGGCTGCAGTAGGAGCAGGCAGAGCTCATGGCAGCCATTTTAATAATCACTGGGGTTCAATTTGACATGGAGTGCTTGCTGCCATATAGACACCAGGAGATAATTTTTTTGACCTGGGTGCAGAAGTCCACAAAGATTAGTGAAATTAATCACGTCTTGAGCATGTTTGAGATCTTGTCAATTGAGAGGCCAGGGAGTGGACCAGGAGGTTGGTCCCCAGGTGCCCATGTCCCCAAGAGTCCCTTTTAGGTCCCCAGACTTGGTAACCATTGTTTGTAGAAAGCTAGTTGGATGCTAGATTTACAGGGTGTATGCTAGATTTACTTTGCTACTGAAAAGACACATTCAGAGGCAGGGTGGTGTGGTAGTTAGATCACTCAACCAGGGGTCAGAAGACTGGTTTGAAATCCTGAATTAGCCCCTGACTAACTGGTTGACCCAAAGTAAGTTACCAGACCTCACTGAGCCTAAGTCTCCCCATCTATGAAACGAAGAAAACTTATACCTACTCTCTCTCTCTAACCCATAGTGGGGGTGTGAGGATCAAAAGAGAGAACACATTTCAAATGATTTTATACACTATAAAACCGTTTTACAAACAGGAGGCACCATCAGCCTCTGTGGCAATTTCTTACCTTTCTTTCCTTATCCCCCTCTGTCCTTGCAGCCTTTGCTTCCTAGAGCCTTCCTGCTACCTGCCTAAGTTGCTCCCAGGGTGCCTTATGGAAGAGTTCTCTTATTTCATTCACATCCTCTGTGCCCAAATTCAAATATTTTTATCCTGTTTATTTCCCTAGGGGCTGTGAGGTCCTCAGCCATCTTAGGTAAAGATTGTTTCAGGGTTTGGCGGTAATGACAAAATCATCATCCTCAGGGTATATGCTACTTCATGGTATGTAATACTATAAAGGAATGGATCTTTAGTGTGGGAATTTCAGGCAAGAGGCCTAAGGTCAGTGTTCCCCAAGCCCTCCAAGCCTGCAGGTCAGGTGAGATGGGAAGGAGAAGAAAGGTGAAGAATCCATCAAGCTCCTCCGTGCTGGAGTCTGTCTCCCAGCACTGCCCACTATGGAGAGCCAAGGGAGCTGCCATGTGCGTTAAGCATCTTGATCCAGGAGCATAGTCTCAGAGCAGCCCTCTAAATATGGCATTCAAGTTTGGTCTGCCTTTGAACTTGCTAGTATTTCCTCGTACCTGGAGTGTCAAACCAAGGCTCAGAGCACAGTGCTGAAGCCCACCCTGCGGCTGCTCTTACATGCCCTGAGCGGAAATGCCTGCAACAACAACTAGTCAGATCCTAGACTTCACTGGTGTGTCATTCATACTTTAATAGGTGTTGTGGATCGATCAGAACAGAGGCTCTGGGGAGGCTCGGCCTGGACAAGAAGAAAGGGCTCAGAATGCAAGAGAATACCTCAAAGACAGGCAAGAATTCCATCTTTTATTAATCTCTTTCACTGATTGACTGAATCATTCATTCCCTCACCAAAATGTGTTTGTTTTTTTTGTGTTCTAGGCATATTCTAGCTGGGGGGATCCAGCATTGTTTCAAGGAGGAGGATGAGATGTTTGAACTGAGCCTGAAAGCAAAAGAAATATCTTGACAGGGAGAGATATGGAAGAGGGATAGCACACACACACTGTAGCTACAGGAACACCACGAGTAAAAGCTAAAGAAATAGATGAAGTGCTAAGTTAGTTTTTAAATAGGACAAATGTAGGGAAGGAGTGAGAGATGAGGCCAAAACTGTGGATAGAGTCAGAATCAGAGGACCTGATTCTCGCACCAAGGAAGTGAGACATTTTGCTGTAGGCAATGGGGATCCCTGTGGGTTTTTTAAGCAAACACATGACACGATAATACTTGCAGCTTTAGAAAGCCAACTCTTGCCACGGCGTCAAGGAAGTGGTAAAGGCGGTAAGGATGAGGGTGAATACAGGGAAACCAGTTAAAAGACAGCTGTCATAGAGATCACAAGGGACCGAAATGGGCAATGACAGTGGGAGTAAAAAAGATGGAATGGAATCAAGAGACGCTCTGGAGGTGGAATTACCATAATGAAGCTGGCAGCCACTTGGACTTGGGTCTTTAAGGAACCAACTTGGATAACCAGAAGGATGGTGGTGAGAAAGTGTACATAAGAGTAGGAGCAGGTGATGAGGCAGAAGATGGGTCCTTTCTGGCCATGTCGAACTTGATGTTTAATCCTATAAGACTTTCAAGGGAAGCTACTAAAGTCGGCAGTTGGGTAGACAAGCCTGGAGCCCAGGAGAGCAGCCAGGCTTCAGCAGGGATAGCTGCATCTCCACATGCTCTGTTTGATGATGCTGGAGGCTCCTGTCGACAGCTGAAAGCTCTGAGGTGTGGGGTGAAGGTTGAGGAAAAGAGAAGGGCTGATTTCTTCCCTCTTCTGTCTTCTCTTTTTTCTATTTGGCTTTTTTCTTCTGCTCTTCAGGGTCTCTTTCCTCTGATCAGCCATGCCCATGCTGCCCACCTCACTCTGTCTGTCTCCCTATCTTAATGGAGTAAAAGAGGGGGGGGAAGGCTGACACAGCAACCGTGAGATGGGTAGAGGCCCTAAGGCAGGGGGAGGAGAAAAGATGATCCCCTACAGAAAACTGCCTGGGGCTGAATGTGGAGGGACCTCCTCAATTAGTACCTATTTCTGAATACTTATATCCTGATACTACCTAGGATTATGTGCACTAGATCTCGAATTTTTCTTGCTCTCCCCAGTTCAACACGTTTTCTGTTCCACCTGCCAACATGTGGTCCCATCCCTGGGTCTAGAGCCTGCCGTGTCACTGTGCACCTCTGACTTTGCTAATGGCATTTCTCTTATGGAAATGCCCTTTCTCCTTTTCCCTCTCATTTAAATAAAGCTTACCTTCTTTTGGGGTCCAGTGCAAGCCCCAACTTCTCTAGGCCACCTTACCAAATTATTCCAGACCATTCAATCTATCACCCTTTTCACTGAGTGACTAGCATACACATTTGAGGTCTTAATTATATATCTCCCGTATTGTTGATTAACGATTTCAACAAATTGCAACCTCCTTGGGGAGAGCACGGTCCTGACTAAATTTACAGCTAGATGAGCTCTTGGAGACCGTGGGCCCTTGTTTCTGAGTGTTGGCAGCTCTCTCCTTTCCTCTGCACCACCAGGCCTGCCCTTCCGTGGTGTTGATCTAGGGAACTAGTAGAAAGAAGAATGACAAATCCTAGGAAGTTCAAGACGCTTTCCTCAGAAAAGGCGAAGTGCTACTCAAGAGAGAGAGGAAATAAATAGCTCCAGAAAGTTGGAGAGACCAGAGCAGCCTGGGTTCACCTTGCTCAGAGGTGCTGAGAATTTGGGGAGCACATTTGCAGGGGCAGCTGCTATCCTGTGGTGAGAAGGACTGGGGTGAAAAATGGGTGGAGACTACTTAAATATTTTACTTTGTCATAAAATGCAAAGCTTTGGGGACATCTTAAACTATTTAAACTGTTTTTTGTTGTTGTTGTTATCACGAAGGGATTCAGTTGCATTTCTATTTCAATTAATAAAATATAAAATAAATTACAAATAACTTTGTGTCGGGAATATTTTATAGTCTTATTGTCATTGAGAACAGTGAATATTCTCTAGGAAATTTTAGAAAAGATATATTGATAAAATTTTTAATGAAAGTAGATTATGTGTCTTGCTTATGCTAGGGTGATATGGGCAATTTCAAATAACAAATCAATAAAAATATTATTTAAAGTATTGGTTACAAATGAGGGACATTTAAAAACATAGAAAGTTACAAGGAAGATGTGACAATCATCCATAAGTCACCACTTAAAAGAGAATGCTTTACCTGTTTTCCTTGAGTCTTCTTTTTTTAAGAAAAATTACTCTTTTATACAAAAAAATAAATGAATGATTTAAGTTTTTAAGAAAATATAGGAAAGTACAAAGAGGACAGTAAAAGCCACTCCCAGATCATACCACCCAGGAATAATCATCGTTATATCTGGGTGAACGTGGTTCTGGGCATCTTTCTCTGCAAATATGGAGATAGAAGGGCGGTGGTGGTGGGGGGACTTTTAGAGAAATGGAATTACATGAAAGATCCTATTTTAAAATAAATTTAATTAGTATAGTTTTACAAACTTAGCAGAGGAAAAAACACCTGATGTTAAACTGTAAGAATCTCTTAACTTCAAATGACTGTGTTGTCCCACAGGCAAGAGCTTTCTGTGAAAGACTCCTCTAAGTTTAAAAAGGGAGATTTAGAAACACTAGGAAGTGAGAGCTATGATTTTTAGGTGACGTTTGCCCACTTAATCTCTGTCTTTCTTTTTTTTTTTTTTTTTAAGATTTTATTTATTTATTTTTCCCCAAAGCCCCAGTACATAGTTGTCTGTCATAGCTGCACATCCTTCTAGTTGCTGTATGTGGGACGCGGCCTCAGCATGGCTGGAGGAGTGGTGCCTCGGTGCGCACCCGGGATCCGAACCCGGGCCGCCGGCAGCGGAGCGCACGCACTTAACCACCAAGCCACGGGGCCGGCCCTCTGTCTTTCTTTTTAAAATTTAGTTTAAATTTTTGGTCCTTTGTATTCACAATGATTACTTAGGCTACTTTTCTTTGGCAATAATTTGGTTTCCAGAGGTGTCTGCTGTGATTCTTACTTTTAAATGTGTTTATTGGTTACAAATGACGTTGTGGCCCCCAGTCTGTTTCTTTTCCTTAGGGCTTCAATCTCACCATCTGTGTCATTTTGTTATTATCTTATCCATGAGGTCTAGTTTTGCTGACAATTTCCTACTAGTTTATTCTATAACAGAGGTTGGTAAAGTTTTTATGTAAATGGCCAGATAGTAAATATTTTAGGCTTTGTGGGCTGTAGTTGTAAGTCCTCAACTCTGCCATCAGTAGCAGGAAAGCAGCCACAGAGATTACGTCAACAAATGGGTGTGGCTGTGTCCCAATAAAACTTTATTTACAAAAAAGGGTGGTAGGCCAGTTATGCGTCTTTCCTTTGTTTGGTATCTGCTAGTGATTTTGTGTACAGAGGGAGGGAGGATATTCTTCTTTTAAAAAATCATTTTGTTGGATAGTAGGAGAGAGAAATTCTTAGATGCATTTTGTAGTCATCATTTTAACTCAGAAATACTTAAGTATTTTTCAGTTCTTTTGGAATATCGGCCTTGTGGTTGTTGTAGGTATGACACCACGCTGAAACTGGCTACAAGGTGGATCAGCCTTACCTGGGTTTCATGTAGATGGAAAGACTTAGGCCCGGAGAAGTGAAGCAACTTGCTCAAAGACACATGGAAGACTAGCCTTAGAGAGCTGGTGTCCAAAAGCACAACCAGGATGAGATGTTACAAGCCAAAATGCCAAGGCTCCCTTGCTCACTGCTCTGTGGAGAGCTAGAGGAATGGAGAGCGTACATGACTCTGCCAGATGACCCCCTAGATCTGTAGCATTCTTCCAGGGCATCCCTGGGCTCTGGCTGTGGTTAGCTGGCCCATATCCTTGCAATCTGCAATCTCATAAATCTGCCGGCAAAACTGGCAGGAGCATGTTGCCTAAGAGAAACATTCCCTCCAGCAAGGAGAGGCATAAATCCCTTTGCATCTGGCCATCCAGCTCTGCCGCACTTGGACCGATCCTGAAAGTCACCCTTGACTCTGAGAGGAAATATCCTTTGTCCACGCTCTTCTCCATCACTGACAGAGAGACTCACCCCATGCACCCGTGAGGACATTTTAGAACAGAATCTTCTTTGAGGTTGACATTTCCCCAGGGAAAGGAGGGCTCTCCTTTGAGGGGGTGAAAAGCCCCCATGTACAATGGGGCTGGCATCTACCTCTCCCGATGAACAGTGCTGCAAATCAAGTAGGCCTTTGCAGTATATACATATGGAATGAGGTTTATTTACAAGTGGGAAGAAACCTATAAAGAAGAGTTATTAAGTCTAGGAGGGACTGATTTATATTATAGTAAATTCAGACTATAGTTCAGCCAGAGGAATGACAGTCTCTGACAGGTGTCCGTGAATAAATTCCCATTCTTCTAAAGCATTCTCTTCTCTTCGCTAACCACTGGCCAAATTCTTCAGCTGGCTTGAGGAATTTTCCCTTCCTGCTCTTCTCCTCATTTCCCTCTCCTTCGTGATCTTTACAGCTCCAGGAGTTGAGAGGGAGAAGGGCCACACCACCAGCCAGCTCTGAGAAAGCCTTGGGTTTTCATTACCTCATGCAGATTTTCAGAGCCTAGAAACTGAGCTGTTTCCCTTCAGGCTGGTGGAGACTGGCTAGGAAATCTGAGGAAGCCAGGGTGGGTGTCAGCACAGATATCTGGCTTCTGTCAATAAACGCGTGAGATCACAGCATCCCCCGGGGCTGGAGGCCATGGAGTCCTGTCTTTTAAGACTCTGTGGGTAGGAACTGTTTAATGAGATCCTGGCCTCCAGCAGCCATTGCCTCTAAGAAGCTCAGCATACTCAGATCTTTGGCCAAGAGCTCTGCACCGAGGGTGCCACAGTGTCTGGCTGTCCTCTCTGGACTCAGACATCTGGGGCTTCTTTGGACTCCAACCTCATCTGCATTTAGGTGGGACACTGTCCTTCTAGCATCCACTGTAGCAGTTTGTGTCTGCATGTATAATTGCTCAGAAAGCACAGGCTGGGTTCTATTCAATGGAATTGGGATGCTGAATTCATAAATATGGCTACCAGTCATCTATATTCCATTTATCTATCATCCTTCTATCTATCTATCTAATCTATCTATCATCTATCTATAGATCTATCTATCATCTATCAATCTATCATCTATCATCTATCTATCTATCATCTTTATACCCATATCTATTTGTCTAACTCTGTATTTGTCTATTAACTTACATAGAAACCCACAGAGTTCATGACCAAAATCTTGTTACAAAACCTGATCAAATGGAGACTTAATGATGATACATTCTTTCCTTTGTTAAAGCAACATGATATAGAAGTGTTCATGGATAAAAGCAGGGATGAATGTCGTACATACAGGCACTCCTTGAGGGGTTTCAGCTTAATGTGATATCAGCCATTTAAAGCCTTTTGTCAGCATCCCCCATCATCCAATTGTGCCTCCAAGGCTTTTGTGGGCAAAGATGAGAGGTGGCCTCCATGCATCAAGTTTCTGATCTCAGTGCTTTGATCATCAAACAATCAAGGCCCACCCTTTCCCACTTGCTTTCTGATATGTGAGGAGAGGAGAGCTGACCCCAGGACTTGTCCTGGCCACAGTATGTCATCTTTAAGATTCAGCCACTCTGCACTCTCTTCTTCTCAATTCCAGAAAGCTGGCAAATCACTGCAAATTCTGTTACTGGTATCGTCCAGAACTGGAGAAAGAGGAGTCTTATTCTGTTCTTGGCTATAAGCTTAGCACTGGAGCGGAAAATGTCTGTGGCTTAAGGGTGAGAGGCTCTTCCCTCGCAAGCAAGAGAAGACCAGATCCCCTGCAGAAAACACAATGGACAAAACCTCAGAATTCCGGGTGATAGACACAATTTCAAAAGTAGCCACTTGGTTACCTCTTTCCCGTATATGAAGTGGAATAATATCAAGCAAAATATATCTAATCTTGTAAGAAGATCCTAGATATCTCTTTGTCTCTCTAAATTCCACCCATATTTAATGGATCAACTTTAGTCATCAATCTCCCATAAATCCTTTGCTAATTCCCCCAGGCACAACTAGACTCTTCTTAAGCATCTGTGTCACTCATCATCTGTTTTAGAAGGTATCACAAATATTTTGTGTTTTTCTCTTAAAGTTTCATATGTTTAAGTCTTAATACCCCAGCAAAGTTGAGAGCAAACCCCTAGTCATATATGTGTGTCTCAGAGTCCCCCAGGGATCCTGAATCAGCTCTGGGTGTGAAATGAATGAGAGCTCTAGAAACACATGGTGGCAGGCGTTGATCCTGTTACTATTCCCAGATTGTTAGATGTCTGAAATTTATCAACCAGGACTTGTCATTCTCATGAAGGCCCTAGTGCTTTGTGGTGTGAATTCTTCTTGCCCAGAAGCCATCTTGGAAGATGGAATTAACATTGATGTGTTTGCCCTGAGACAGGCTCAGCCCAGCAAAGGTCTATTTCTTGCTCATGTCAGAGTCCTATGCAGACGGAATGCCTCTCCTTGGCAGATCTCTTGCAAACAGTGACTCAAGGATCTACTCCTTCATTTGTGACCTGTTGCCTCTGAGCATGCTATGGAATGGAGAAAGCGAGCAGGAGGATCATATGGGGTTTTTTAAAGATCAGGACTACCACAGGCTTATAAATTCTGCAGAATGCAGTTCACAGCCCCCCATCTAATGCACACAAGGTTGGGAAAGGTCATCTTCCTGTGTACCCAAGAAAAGGAAGCCATGTGGAAAGCCTGTGGCATTGTCTCTGCCCTGGTCCCTGAGACAGGCTCTTTTTCTAATAATATCAAAGAGGCCAGTGAGGCTGGAGTGCAGCGAGCGAGGGAGGTCTCAGGAACCAGGCCATGGAAGGCAAGGGATTGGATTCTAGGTGGTTGAAAGCCATTGGAAGATTGTGAGCAGAGGAGTGGCATGATCAGACTTAGATTTTGAAGAGGACTCAGGTCCCTTTCCTTTTGTCCCCTTCCCAGCCCTCTCTGGCTCTGGCTGGCTCATGGAGGGCAGCAGCCCCTTCGCCCCACAGCCTCTGCCCTCTCATTCTTCTGACACTGCCATGGTCCTCCAGGTACAAAAGTGATGCTCGGTGTCTTAGGTCAGTCCCAGCAAAACTGTGATGCGAATGTGGTGTGTTCTCTATCTCATTTTTTATGTTTGTTTGCATTTTTTTGGTCAGCATTTACCCATACCCTTCAAATATACAGTGCCCTTGAACGGTTTTGGATGGCTTCCTTTAGAGAGAGAAGCTTTTGATAAATCCGTTTGCCCTACATTACCAGAGACAACACATATAACCTATTAGGTAGGTGGCGAGTAGGCTGGGGTGTTTAGATTTTAACAGAGGATGCCTGGGGAGGGTAGAGACGAGGACAAAGAAATTTATCATATAAGAAGAAACTCCAAGCACCAGCAATGGTTCCGCAGCTTCACCTTCTGCTCCAGTCCCCCCATGAGGGCGCCTGAGAACTCTGCACACGAGCTCGTCCAGCTCCAGGAAGGTGGACTATGAGCAGACCTCCCCATCAGCCCCAACAGAACTGCTTCTGCACCCTGCGCTGCTGCTCTCCCCTCACATCACTCCACAACCCACTGGCCTGGCACTCTCCCTTCAGCACCGGCAGGAACAGCATTCTTGAGAGGTAAAGTACAGTTTAGTTTCTAGGCTCACCCAGGCATGGCTGAGGCTGCACAGCAGGCCGATAATGAAATATTGGGGGTACATATTTGGTAATGTGCCGAGCATGCCTGGCACACAGCTCAGGCCAAATGAATGCATTCTTGTGGATGCTGCACCCTTGTCTGCCCAGAGTTAGGGGGTGGAGCCACAGAAAAGCCACGATATTTCTTCCTTATCTTCTTCAGATCCACTTGACAGCCCCTTCTCCAAGCGATAGACCTGTGCTCCGTCCCCTGCCCCCTCCCCAGACAGATGCTGAGGGAGGAGAAAGAGAGAACAGAAGAGAAAAAAAGCACTGCTTCTCTCTCAACTTGCTCTGCTCTAAACTGAGATCCTACAGAGAATGGTATTTCTCTCACTGCGGTTTCCCAGTGACAATGAGGTCAAAGAAAGCATTTTTCAAAAAGAGCTTCTTTTCTCAATTTATGGCAGAGCATCCAGTAGCAAGCAGCAAAATGAAATAGGTCTCTGTTATCTCTCCCCCAAAAAGAGACAGCCTGTACAAGGGAAGGAGATAATTCCCGTCTGGCTTTTATATGCCTCATAAAACGCACTGTGCAGGCATGTAAAATATATGGGACTGGGCAGACATACGAGGTAGAGAAAGGTGCAGCCCCTGGCTCCTCACACTTTTCGGGCTGGAGGACAGCAAAGCAAAGAGCTTTCTTTTTCCTCTTATTTTTTCTCTCTGAGAATAAGAAGAGAAGCCCCCCAAATGTAGCCTCTGTATTGACCTTCCACAGTAGATGATAGCACAGAGGCGAAGAGTAATAATAATGGTAATATAATAATAATGATTACTAGATATAACGATATTATAAAGCCTGCTTTTTTCACTTTGCCCATCTGTGACTCAACTTTTGACTTGCCAGGATACAGGTTACAACCTGTTGAGTTCTTGGGAGATGGGGTAATCTCTCCCTTAGAGTCTTATAGTGCTGGGTCAGTCCAGCCATATACCTGCTCACAATATTTAGCCCAGGTTGCATATGCCAATATGTACACACACAGGCACGTAGATAATGTCATTCCAGTCCTAGCCCTCCAGGAACTTACAGGGGTGCTCTTGCTGGAAGGTGACCTCATGAGCATGGAGGCCAGGCTTGCAGCCATGTTCCAGGAGAGAGAAGTTGGTGGTGTTCTGCAGATGCCTGGACCCCATGTTAGATGCCCTTTCTTTAGAATGTCTCCCACCATGTCTGACTTCAACTGTTTGGTCAAAGGACGTTAAAGAAACTTAAACAGTGACACATACCAAATTGTTCCTGAGAATTAGCTGAGAAACAGCTAATGGAATGAGGGTTGGAGAAGGGAGAGCATCTGTTCTCAGAGACAGAAAAAATTGGCTCTGAGACTGGAATAGAGTCTGTTTCTAAAGTTAAAGCCCAGGGATGAGGACATAAGGGTTCCTGGGTCGATGGAATAGTGGAGATAGGACGATATTCCTGTCTCCTCCCCTCTCTCCTCCTTTCTTTCCTTTCTGCTTCCTTCTATCCCTTCCGCAAATACCTAAGAAGTTTATATGCACAGAACACTCTGCTATGGTTTCAAGGCAGCATAGTCAGAGCCTCCTAGAAACCAGTGTTCATTAATTCTCCAGACCAGTGGCTCCCAAAAGACTTTTAACTATACAGATTTATATTCCCTATGCCCGGCCAACAGAACCAGCATGTCAAAGGGGCAGAGTGGAGCACTCTGTGTTATTTAAAGTTGAACAGGGACTCTCAGGGCAGCCAGATAAGAACCATGCTCTACTCCTCTCTGTCCCCAAGAAGGAATCAGCTGGTCCAATCCAGTATAATGAAAGGGCACAGGATTTGGGGTCAGGCGGAGCTTGCTTCCACTCCAACACCATAATTTTCTGGTTGAGGACCTTCCCAAACCTCAAGTTGTTTACCTCTAAAACGGAAATTATGATAGCACCCACTTTACAGGGTTTTGGTGGGACCTCGTGTGGTGATATATGCGAACGTGCTTTCTAAAGTACAAAGGGCTGTGCCCGTGAGCCCTCTCCTCACTGTCTCAGAGTCTCTCTTCATCTTCTGTCCCTCAAGCTCTGGGGAGGAGCTGTCCCTCCTCTTCTGCTCCCTCTGTTATACTCCACCACTGTGCAGCAGCTCCCATCCTCTTTCCTCAGTGTCTCCACCAGCCCCTTTCCTAGCTACACACAGGCTTAGATCACTTCAGACTTCAAATCTCTGTCCTCAGAACTGCTTTTCTCTTAAACTACCATTTTACCTCCCTCCTTTCATTCTCCAACAGACTTTTGAAAGTATAGGATATCCTCTCTGCTACCATTTTCTCTCTATTCTCCCACCCTACTCCTTAATGATTACAGCATGATGTCTATACCATGCACTACTCCATGAAAGCTGTTCCCCAAAATGTAGCCAATGGCTACCAACCGTTGGCCAACCAACAGTTACTTTGCAACATCTCTGTAGCATTAAGCAGCATTATTCTGTCCTCTTGTGGCAGTCAATGCAACATGTTGGCTGCATCACCTTTTTCACCACCTATGGTTTCAAATATCTCTAAACAGATGTTCTCGTATCTGTTCTATCTTGAGCATCAGCTCTTCATTAATAACTGCTCACTGTGTATATCTATCCATCAACCATGAAGAACCTCAAACTCAATACGCCTAGCTGAACGTATCATGCCCTTTTCCTCCTTTTCTATATCAGTTAGGATGGTCTTACTTGCACATAATGGAAGACTAATCTAAAAATAGTTTAAACAACAATGAAATTATATTATCTTACATACCAGTAAGTGTAGGGGCAAGGATGTTCTAGGTTTAGTTGATTCAGTGGCTTCAAGGGACCATTGGTTCATTTTTCTTCATTTTCCAATCTCAAGGTATTGACTTGGTCTTTTGGACTGGTTTCCCTTTGGCTCTCAAGATAACCACAGTAGTTCTGGATAATGTGTGAATGCGCAATATCAAAAGGCAGAAAAAAGGACTGTTCCTCATAGAACATCTCCTTTAAAGAGCCATAAAAAATCCATTCCAGTAGGCCTCCAGGATAACTCATGTCTCACTGGATAGCATCACATTATATGCCCTGTCTAAACCACTCACTGGCAAGGGGAATGGGAAGACCAGGACTACCTCAGCCTTGCCTGAAATGGCAGCTCTATAAGGTTAGCAAAAAGGAAGTGGAGGAGTGAGATGACTGTTGGATAATCAACCAAGAGGGCTGCCCATTACTATCATACCCTGAAACAACAATGCCCAGCTTTCCCATTCCTACTATTGGTACTCCATCCAGCCCCACTCCAACCCATGCCTGCCTGCCATCTTTCTCCCTCTCTGTTCTAACCAAACCAAGCTACTTCCATTCCTTAATCTCAGCACACAGTATTATGCCTCTGTGCCTCTTATGCTGTTCTCTAAACCTACTTCCTTTTGTTATCTGCTGTCATTTTATCAGAGACCTAACGTGGCAAGCATGCTGGGTTGTTAAACCTACGTATCTCCACTCTGGACATCCTTCTAGTATAGCTCCATTGCATTCTTTACAGTTCCTACTGTGCACTGTGCTTTCTTTGAGGGCAGGGAACCTCTAACTAACTTCTATATGACCAGCACTTAGCACAGTGTCAGCACATAATAGGTTTCAATAAGAGTATGTTGGATCAAAGAACGAGTAACCGGGTTTAATATAGATAGCTATGCCCGATTGGTAATGCTTCTGCTGATGCAGAGTCAGTCTTCTCCTCCTTCCCAACACATTTGCACAAATTCTTCACTGGTGCTTCATGTGTCACTCAGATGACTGGGCCCAGGGAAGACGCCCAGCTTTTCTAAAGCCTGTTTCAGACACAAGACAGTATTTGGACAAGGTAGTATTTGGAAGGAAGCTTATAAACGAAAGATAGGCCAGAAGATAGCCTAGCAAGGCATTTTTCCCCCACACAGGTCACACTCACCAATATTCTCTGAGGTCAGAATCCTTGGGAAAACCCTACCAACTGCTGTAGTCAATTGATGTAAGCCACAGAATATTCTAGCAGTAAGGGAACCTATGAGAATAAATGAGTTTATTCCTAACCAACATTAATGACACAATTTTGGTACTTAACGCGAGATGCTGCCTTGATGTGTGGCTAGATCCTTCCTGAATTTCTGGGAAAGGTGCCCTGCTGTGTGCACATGTCTGTGAGGCTCGTGACTGCTGAAAGGCTGGGCCGCTAACTGGAGTGAGTCCTTGTGCTCCTGGCAGGGAGACACTGGAATGTGAGGGGCCATGGAAGTCACTAAGTAGCCCAGCAGGCACCTTGGGGAGTGGACCACCTTTATTCACCCAGGTTGGTCAGAGTCCCTGCAGGTCAGGCTCAAGGATCCCTGGAGGCCCCTGTCTGCCCTTGTGTGGCTATCTTCAGTTTTCACACTGTCCCCAGGCCAGCCAGCCATGGCTACTGTGACAGGACTGTTTGTACTAATAAAGCACACTGCAAAAGCCATCACAGCTCGTGTAGAAAGGAGCTGCTGGGACTTTTCCTTTAAAGTCAGTTGTGCCTGTGGTGGGCTCTTGTGGTGCACACACACTCCTCCGCCAGCTTCTCCAGTTCCCGGTGCTTGGCTAACGTGGTGTGGACAATCTGAGAACAGTCAGGCGGGAACAGAACAGGTCTACAGGCAGGGAAGTTCCTCTTCAGATGCCCTTCCCACTCCTGCCGCTCCCTACTCCACCTCTCCTGCCCTCCTACAGGCACTCGCCATCCACCCACCCCCCCGCCCCCCCGCACGGCACTTTCAGAAGAGGATCTGATCTTCATCATTTACACCTGAGTGTGAATTTAAGCCCTTTATTACATCTCCTAGGAATACTTGCCAGTTAACTCTGCCACTACTCAGTGGAAAGAAAGTCGCTGTTCCCTGTTAAAGTGTCAAGCATCAGCCAGTAGACATGCTGTACAAGCTAACACGTACGCACATGTCTGCGACATTCAAACTCTGATGTCTCACAGCCTTTGATCTTCACATGAGATAGAAAAGATATTCTTAGCATCTTCATTTTGCAGAAAAAGAAACTGCAGTTTTGTGACTTGAGCGGGAATGATCCCATTGGGAAGAGAGTCCCACGGCCATTGGATGGCAAATGTCCCCAGAGTTCTATCCTGAGGCCAGGATCCTCTAAGTGACAAAGTCGCCTGTGAACTTACCCTCCTCTGTGCCAGGCCCTGCTATCTAGGATACCAGGCTCTCATACCCGGTGAACCAGGATACCCAGATATCTAGGCTACCAGGAAGGATACTAGGAATACTGCTAGTGGCAGTTGTCAACCAATTTGAAAGGATTTTTCCCCCCTAAGTCAGCCAATCTGTTACCAACTTTTTAGGGCACAGGGATTTTTCTCGCCCCTCTACTTCTTTTAGTTTCTCAACATCAGAACTTGATATTCCCACTTGCTCCCAGTTTAAAAAAACCTCTTCCTATCTTTCCTCTCTTTGTGCGGCCTCCCCAGAGACCAGGTGAGAGGGCTGTGAACCGGGCATCTCCCGTCATCACTAGGCAGGAGGAATTTGTGTTTGCAAATTGCTGGAGACCAACTCGGGAAGGCAAAGAAGAAGTCCTTTTGGAGACAGAGAAGACCAGAGAAATATTGTGCTCTGTGAAATAGATAAGCAGAAGAGCTGTTTATTCCCTTGGTGGTGTGAGGCCTGGCTTTGAGGCAGATAAATCTTTGTTGGTAATACAGCACTTAAACCAGAACTGACACCTTTTTATATCAACTGCAGAGAATTGCTTTTGTGAGGCTCTGATACAAAGGCTGCCGCGGCTCTTTCTTGCATGTCAATTCCTCAGCAGCCTGTTGCTTATCTCAGGCCTGCCCTTCAGGCAGCTGTGGCTGGTCTCAATGTGGCATCAGGGTCTGAGAAGGGCAGGGAAGGAGGGATGGCCCAAAAATGAAAGGGACATCTAGTGGAAGCAGGCAGGCACTGGATGGAGCTGGGGTGTTTGCTTGTTCCGGGGACCCTCCTCCCTGTCCCTTCCCAACCCTGCTTCCGACACAGGAGCGCTGGAACCAGCTGGCAGGCAGAGCAGACGGGCCCAAGCGCAGCCACGGTGCACACAGCCTTCGCCAGGCACTGGGGCCCTGAGGCCAATGGGCTCACATTATTTTTAACCTTGTTCTTTAATAGACAACTAAAATAGACTGGCTGCAGATAAATTGGATAATATTGATAAGCAAAGAGAAGAGATATTTATAATATTTATATGTACTTTATTGTCTACCCTTCCCTGAGTAAATATATATAATGTATATATACATATGCATTTTTTAATAAAAGTAAAACCATGCTGTTATGGACTGAATGATCCCCCCTTAAATCTTATGTGATTTGCAGATGGGCCTTTATGGAGGTAATTAAGGTTAAGTGAGGTCATAAGAGTGGGGCTCTAATCTGATAGGAGTAACGTCCTTATAAGAAAGGACATGAGGGAGCTCCCTCTTTCACTCTCTGCCAAATGAGGACACAGGAGGTGGCCGACTATCTGCCAGCCAGGAAGAGAGGTCACACCAGGGCCTGAAAAGGCGACACCAGGATCCGGCACCTCCAGCCTCCAGCACTGTGAGAAACTACACTTCTGTTGTTGCAGCCCCCCTAGTGTGTGGTGTTCTGTCATGGCAGCCAGAGCTGACTCACACGCACTCTACACAGAATGTCGCTCCTTTGCCCCCACTTTCGGCTCTAACGAGTCATGCGTGCCTCTCCAGCACACATTCTCACAGCATCACTGGAGGGGCTATTTCCACACTCCGGAATCTCTGCGGCTCTTGCTTACCTTTTTATTTCTCTGCTTGGCTAATTGCCTTCCTTAATCTCACCCTCTCTACCTAACCCTTCCCACTGGAGGGAATGTGGACTCTGCAGACATGATTTTGGCATGGCCGATTATTAATGTGACTTTGTCAAGTTAATCTCCCTAAGACACAGTTTCTCTGTCTATAAAACAGGCTAATAATTTTGGCATCATATGAATAATATGGGAAATATTTATCAGCACAGTGGCTTGTAAATAGTTGATGTTCATTTCAAACGGAAGTATACGTTTCTGTCCTCCAGAATATCCTCTCCACATTAGTGTCTTCAGTCTCCTGTGGCTGCCACTCTAAGCATCCCTGGGGTCCCTGCCTGGCTGAGCCTCTAGTCTGGCCTGTTTCTCCTTCCTGGCTGGGAGCTAGGTTTGCAAGCACTTTTCTTTGTCCTCCCAACCTTGGTTCCCCAGAGCTGCCACTGCCCTAGCTACCCTCAGGGGTTCCTCCACTCCAAGGCTGTCTTACAGAGATGGGCTGTATCCCTTTGGATTTTTCACAGTTCCCTAAACAAACTCACAGTCCTCTTGATTTTGAGGGTTGCACTCTAATTGCTTTAGAGTAGCTGAAAGTGGGTGGCAGGAGCGTCACGTGGTCAGGAAGTCTCTTTGCTCAGAGTCACGGGTCTGACCTCAACTAGACAAATACGCTTCCCGACCCTATTTTCCAACAGTCCTTAGGAAAGATCTCTTTGGCTCTTGTCCTGGGAATTGAAGTTACTCTTCCCCAGCCCAGCTCATGGAGCCCCGTCGCACCCCTTCCAAAGCACTAGCTCCCTCCTGGGCCAACGCATCGCTTGTATCACAGAACCTGTAGCTGTCGGTGCTTGGCTGAGCTGGAAACCCACGTCCGCTGCCAATCTCTAGCTTCCTTCCCAAGCAGCTGCCACCAAACAATGGAATTAACATGAAACACAACTCGGCAGAGGCATATTTCATGTACAGTGATTATACTAGCTATTATATAACTCAGTTTTAAGCATTACAAGCTCCCTGGAGAACAGGGGGAAAAAGACATGTAAAAAGGACCCAACTCTCTCCAAAATCACATAATGACGGAAGAATCTCAGTAACAAAATACAATTCATGGCATAATAAATAGTGTATTTTAAAGTACTTAACATTTTTCAATTCTTTATTTCATTCCCATCAGGAACTCAGTTTATTTCAAGTGGAGGAAAAAGAGTATATCAACAATTTAAAATTCTGAGAGACAATTAGAACTGAATGTGGGTTCTTACAGGAGAATGTTCCAGGGTGAATGATGGGTGGGTTTCCAACTGCATAGAACAACAGTGCTTTGCTGGTGCGCTCTGGCCAGCTCTGGGCTCTGACATCACACCCTGCCCTGGGAGAGCTCTGCGCCTTCCATGAGCAGGGTCCACAGGGATGGCACAAAGAATAGGAACTCTGATGTTCTCCAGTCCTGATTTCACTGCTCTCTAGCCAAGTGGCCACTCTGATCCTCAGTTACCTCATCTGTAGAATGGGGATAGGACCAGTCCCCTCCGATTTGTTATGAGAATTTGATGAGATTTCATAATTAGCCGAGTGCCCAGCATCTAACAGGAGCTCCATAGTGCTTTATTTCCTTCTTGCTACCTTTCTGCCTCCCACTCCCTTCCCTTCTGTAGTAAATGGAGAAGCAATAGTGCTTTTCCTAAAGGAATGGGTCACGAAGAGTGGACTGTCAGGGAGCTCTGGTTGGAGACAAGAGGATCTCTTAAGGAAATTTGAAATAGCCTCTGAACCTTGCAGGGGTACATCAGCCTGGAGGTGTGTGCAGATATGAACCCCGTCTACAAGCAGCGGACTGGACTGGTGGCCTCTGGGATGAAACAGTCCCTCCCCACCCCTCGAGCCACCTCAGTCTAAGGAGTGTTACGTGTGTAAGCAGTGCAGTGTGATGGCCCTAATTGGAAGGGAGAACAGAATGCGGTGAGGGCATTGAAGAAGGGGTCCCAGAGCTGGCAACACATGGGCGGTGGAAAGGAGTTACAGACAGTCACAGCTGAACTCCAGGGCCTGGCCCACTTCTGCTCCGAACGACAACCACTCCAGCTCTCGGAGAATGGAGGGAGTCTCGACCTCTCTGCAGAGCTGGCTTAGCGAACTTTACTGCCAAGGTGACTTCTATGTAACTCACTGTGACACTTACGAACTGGGTCCCTGAGCTGTGCCAGACGCCAGGCCAGACCTGGAGTCAATCCAAAGACGAACAAGACTTGGTCTTCCTGCCTTGTAGAGTGCAGGTTTCAGACAGTCCGCGAGAGGCTCACCCTGTGGGGTCAGAGGTGTGCCTTCAGAGAGCTCAAGCACACTGAGACACGGGCGCTCAGGAGGGCCAGGCACGTGCTCTCGCAGTGTGGAGGAGGACGTTTCAGCCGCATGAGACCAGTCACACCGGGGCTGCCACAGGCAGCGGTGCCTGCCACAGTACCCACCATACTTGATACTGGTTTCCTTAGGGCCACGCTTCTGGGGAGATGTGATATGACCTTCAGGTGACTAGAAACAGTTACTTAATCCATGATTGTTCTTTTCCATGTGAGGTGAGAGAAGCAGATGTCCGTCAGTCCACACGTGTGTACTCTGCACATACGTGCCCAGCACCTGTAGAGCTGAGCTCTGGGGGGATTTCAAATAATAACCGAGATGAATAATGTTTAACAGTTTACCAAACACTTTATCATATATTTTGTGATCCTCACAACAAACCTGTACCACTAGGCAGTATATAGCTATAAATGTGAATGTAATTTTATATATTATTTTACTTCGTTATTATAATCTGCATCTTACAGAGAGAATCCCGAGGGACAGAAAGGTTAAGCGTCTTGCACGAGGCCACACAGCCAATATGTGGTGATGTCATGAAGCCAGGTCTTCAGATTCTAAATCATGCGATCTTTTCACAGTTCCATTCTGCCTCTTACAAATATATGCTAGCAGAAGTGTGGTGTTTGAAGATTATTGCTGAAATACCTAGGGCTGTATGTAATATGAATTCCAAAATTCTTACTGACCCTTGGGTGGCATATATAAATGAAAGGGGAAATAAATCATCCTTTCTGCTAGGAAAGCTCTAACTCCAAATGTTTACTCATCTTAATGAAGTGCCCACGTGGTCTTGCAGATTACTTCACCCCTTTTCTCTCTTTTCCTTCTGTTTCTCTGTTGCTTTCCAGACTTAATACCCTTTACATAAAAGTGAAAACTGGCCCCTTCTCTCTGACTTTTTCTATTTCTATTTGACTCGTTTCTGCACCACCAATTGCTGCCCTCAGGTCCTCAGGACATGTGTGGGTACAGGTCCAAAGATGGGGCCAGATTGTAATCCACATTTTCTCTGTTGTTGCTGTAGACTGGAATCGATTGCATTTAAGGTTATACTATTTGGCTGCATAATTACAACTACACTTTTCTGGATTTTTCTTCAAAGTAAGGGAAAAACAAACCTCTATCATTTAGCTCACTTGCATTGGGCACAAGGAAATCTCACCCTATTAGAGTCTAGAACTCAGCCCTTGACTTTGGCCATCAAGGCAATGCTAGGATCTGGGCCCTTGGTCTCCAGGAAACTGTTGGTAGAATAGAGACAGGCTTGGTTGGTAGAAGTGAGGCTGGAGAGGGTGTGAATACTAGGAGGATTTCAAATGGGAATAAATATTGTAGCCTAGCTTGTTGACAATTTCCATTTAGGAAATAAGGAAGAGGAAAAAAAGACCTCAACCTGCAAAGCCCACCTAGGATGTCAGAACCACTTGCTGAATGATCTAATTGGAAAAGAAGCCAATTTCGCAGAGATGGTAAGTTCAGAGGTGAAGTAGACCTGCTTTAGCTTCATGGTTTTCTATTTTCATACTTATATGTGCCTAGTATATTTTAGGGATTTAGTTGAAAGGAAAAAAGAGGGAAGGAAGGAGGGCGGGAAGGAAGGCAGGAAGGCAGGAAAGAAGGAAGGATCATCTCATGAAGACTTGGAGATGTCATAGAGTAAAACCAGTAAGGCGTCTGCTAAAATAATGCCAAGAAGAAAGTAAGCCCCACAGACAGGCCATCTTCACCACATTTCCTTCTGCATAAGCGCATAAAGGGAGGCAGGAGTAAAGGACCAGGTGTCTGTGGCTTCCCTGAAGCCTGGTCTTTACATAAGAATTCCAAAAGAGAGAGGAGAAAGAAAGTAAAAGAAGGGGAGAGAGAGAGCGAAAAGAAAGAGAAGAGGAGCGAGGGAAGGAGAAGAGAGAAAAACAGAGAAATCAAGAACAATAAAGAGAGGAATTTAAAAAGGAATGTGATTTGGGGAAGAAGGAAAAAAAGGACAGAGACAAAATGTGGGAGAAAACCTCCTTCCATTCCAAGAATGTTGTCGCCTTGGGTGTGGGGGCATTGTTGGAGAAGAGGGCGGGGTCCAGGCCATTGTGCACCTTTTATTGTATAATTAACTCTAGTAAGAGTTACTGACTGCTTGGGGCCACTGCCTGCCTTGTAGATGCAATCTGATTTGATGAGACTGATGCTCCTTGTATTCATGCTGCCTGATGGGGGGCCAGGGTGGTGGGGAAGCCCAACTAGTAGAAATGAAAGGAATAGAGGATGAGTTGATTTTTTTACCCCTCCAGCTTCCCTGAATAGAGGCTGCTCCAGACTCAATCACACTCGATTATCCCCATTTATAATTCTCCCAGTCATAGCCTTGTCTCTCCATTAATTATGGTGATTAGCTTGAACTATAGTTGATGCTAATTAATCTTTGAGAACCATGTTTGGGCTGTCCATTGGTTGTCATTCAGAAGGGGGAGAGAGGGTGGAGAAGAAGTGGGGAAAGGGCCAGGGCTTAATCTATTCAGACCAGGGCAGGCACAGCCTCGAGTGGGGCAGGAGCTCAACCACAGAAGGAAGAAAGTTCATGGGCATGACGCACCTTCAGCAGGCTACGCTTTTGCATCTGTCCGAACTTTGCTTACTGTTTACTCTCATTCCTTCATTTGCCCCTATAGACATTGTGCACATTCCTGTCTCTGTCCCATGCCGTCCTCTCCCCCTGAAATGCTCTCCTATCTTTCTACCAAGTCAAAATCCAAAGATCTTTGATTCAGCTGATGACCTCACCTTCTCCGCAATGCCTTCCCTGACTATTCTAATTCCAACTACTATCTCTCTGCTTTGAATTCCGTTGTTATTAAGGTAGAGTAGCTTCATTAAGAACACGGGATTTAGAGTTAGCAAAGCCTGCCTTGAGTCCCAATTCTACTGTTGTTAGCCATGTGACATTAGACAAGTTATGTAACTTTACAAGCCTGTTTTCTCATCTTTACGACACTGAGATAAAAATAATACTTCCAAGTGAAGTTGTGAGCAGGATTTATGTTCAAGGACTTTTCTATTCAATGTAGCTCAGTGCTAAGGACATAGATTATGTTTAATAAATCCTCAGAGATTGATGGAAGAACAGAGATTTTTCAGTATCTAAATGAGGAACTTTTGGAGAAAATAACTTTGGAGGTGGGAGGAGTTGGAAACAGAAAAAAATGTAGGCAATGAAAGATGAGAATTGTTATTTAGAAATCCTGGAATTGTGTTTCCTCCACTAAGGTTATGTCAATATCCACCCAAGAGAAAATTGTCCAGCAGTTAGAATAAGTTGTGTCGGAACCAGAAAGTGTTACTCAGGGTTGGCTTCTGGCAGCCACAATGCTGCTGGATTCTTGCTGCTTTTTGGACTCTGAGTTCATTGTTGGGAAGAGAGAAAGGGATTATAAAAGAAAGAGAAGCTTCCCTACAGGTGTGGTGGGGAGGAAGATAACCACTAAAAGGATGATATTTAGGAACTATAATTTGTGGTACGTCTATGTGTCTAGCACTGTGATGGGCTTTGTGCAGGAAGACAGAGGAGAGGGTGGCTTGACCTCTGCCTTGCATTTGTTTTTGTTGTTTTCATTGAACTTGTTTGACAAACAGTGGGTGTTGATTATGTGTCCTTTGCTGGGCTTGAAAGGTTCAAAGTCACATAAGAACTCCTCCCTGCCCTCATGGGTTCACAGTCTAGTGAGCTTGGGCTCCGCTCACTGGGGTCAGCACAGGCAGGGAGCAGGCTCTCTAGCTGCTTGCTGTGCTGCTCAGGCCCATGGTGAGGTGACTGCCCCAGAGGCATCAGAGGCTGACCTCAGTTCTTCAAAGGAGCTGCTGTGGTACTAGCTGTGGACCCCAGGAGACCATCTGGTCTGCTGTGAGCTTGCCCAGAACTTGAGCTTTACCTTCCTGCCAAATTCCTGGTTTGGGTGTCAGGATATGCCTGCAGGATTTGATTCTTGTAATTGTCCAGCTCATATTAACGCTCCTGGTGGATTATATAACCCTGGCTAGCCCATAGTTTTGCTTCCCATCCATAGGTTTTGGCATCCATCTCACTCTTTCCCAAGCTTCTAATCTCATTAATTCATCGAGTAGGCACTCATTAAGTGCCTATTATACAATAGTCATTAGCAGTGAAATGTAGTGGTAAAACTCACAGGCTTTGGAGTCAGACTAAATAGGTTTAAAGCTTGTGTCTGCCATTTACTGTTTGTGTGACTTTGAGCCAAGTTATGTCGACACTCTGTACCTTGGTTTCCTCATCTTTAAAATCAGGCTAATATAGTACCTACCTCATAGGATTGTTGGGAGGATTAATTGAGTTAATGGACATAACGATTAATGTAATGTAAAAAACAGTACCTGGGACATGGTTTTTGATAAATATTTACTATTATTATCACTATTTCTAGGGATACAAAGAAAATTAAGATGAGATTCTATAAATAAAAATACGTCATACAATGTTTCAAGCACTATAATAGAAGTCCGCATATCTGGGCTTTCGGAGGTGAAATGCATTCTTCCACCTAGGGGACAGGAGAAAGTGTTATAGTTAGGAAAGGATTCAAGGGAGAGGTAACCATCAGCTGACTCTTACAGGTAAGGAGGTGTTCTCTGGGTGGACCAGGAGGCAGTGATGGCTGGTAGAAGGATATGCTCAGCAGACGAAGAAGCAAAATAAAGGCTCAAGAGTACAAAACAGCAAGGCCTAGCTGGGGAATTGCAAACTGTTTGGCATGACTGCAGTTTAAGATATAATATTGAGAGAGAAGGAGGAGGCATCTATGGAATCTGCGGAGAGGCTTGGAACCATAGTGGGGGGATTGAGTCTCTCTTAAAAGTATCGGGAAACCACTAAAGGATTCTAATTATAGCCACACCAGGATGATATCTGTGTTCTGTCCAATCAGTCCGGGAGGCCAGTTAAGAAGTAGGAACACAAGGCAGAAACGTCTTAACAACAGTGAAGGCAAGAGAAAGCTGAGGCCTGACGTGGGGCAAGGGTGGTGGAAATAGGACAGATGGAAGGGAGGCGAAGGCTGAAAATGAGGACGAGGGGAAAGAATGTACACTGGTTGCACCGACTTGGTTGCCTGGGTGCTGCCAATCACTTAGAACAAGGGGAGGAGTAGAGTTTTGGGAAGAAAATTGTGATATACTAGACATGTTGGATTTAAAATACTTCTGGGATCTCAAGATGGTAATGTCAAGCAGAGAGTGACATACTGAGTCTGGACACCCAAGAGGTTGGTCAGAGTTAGAGACGATGATTTGGGAGTCAGTGGCCTGTAGCGGTAGTTGAGACAACAGCAAGGACGAAATTCCTAGGAAGAGCATGTGCATTGATGAAAAGTATAAGAACGAAACCTTGGAGAGCCCAGTCGTTATGGGATGGGGACAGAGGAGAAGGTATCAGAAAACGGGACTAAGAAAAATGGTCAGAGAAGTGAAAGAACGTCCAACAGAAAGTGGATTTCAGAAGCCACTGGGAAGACTGAGAAAGTTGTGCACTGGCCTGGTCTGGTCCCAGACCAATGAGAGATTTGCAGACAACTCTGAAGGATTTCACTCAGCTATAGAGTCAGGTCATTATGGGACAACAGCAGAGTCAGCCCTGCTGTGTGACAACAAATTTGGGAGCACAGAAGTCATAATGCTCCTTGGTCCTTGTCCTTCTAACTCAAGGAGAACTGACTGCTCTCGGTCTCTGAGATTTTCCTCTACTTCCTCTGGAAAGTGCTAGAGGAAAAGAAATAACAAAATCTTGCCTTGGGTTGGGCAGAACACTAGAGTAATTAGTGCAGTAAGACGACTTAGAGTATGAGAGAAGCATGAATATCAATCTCTAGCTGTTGGTGCTAGACAATAACTGGGTTTTGGGGGAGGAAATCCTGACCTTCAGTGTATGGGAAAAAGGGATTTGTAAATGGAAAAGCATTCAAATAGTGTTATTGCTCTTGTTGATGCTGACTGAGCCAAGACAGTCTGTGCTACAGCAGAATCCAGGGCACCAAAGAAAGCCTAGACCTCTTTGTTTCTCAAGACCTCTTCCAATAATTAGACTTCCTCCCCTCTTTAAAGTCCTCCTGGACCAAAACAAGGTATGAAATGATACACCAGTGCTAGAGACCGTAGTCCCAGAAGGGGTGAATAGTGCACAGGGACTGAGGAGAGAGCAGACAGAGTGAAATGCAAGCAAAGTGTCTTACCTGTCTGAAATGAGCCTAACTGCTGAGCAAATCCAATACACCAGTCTGTCTTCATACAACATCTTTCTTATTAATAATGTAAGCACGATGGTGGCTGCTATTGATCTTCGATACCTAAATCTTCCTTCTCTATGAATAAAGAATGTAATAAGATCTCAGAAATAAGCTAAAGACCACTGCCTGGGTCTAAATGACAGGGATAAATTACAGTACCCTGCATAAGACTGAAAAATATTAATGGATGGCAGTCCCAGTTTGCTCAAGAGCTGGCTTAGAGCAGCTCAGAATGGGAGCTGCTGGTGATCCAGCAGAGGAGATCACAACCCCAGCCCCTCCTGGCCTGCAAGACGGCACCAGAGCCACCACTGTCAAAGGCCTTGCAATGATAAGTCACACTCCTTCGGTTTGATAGACTTTCATGCTTCCACTTTTACTGATGTGAGTGTGTGTGTGTTGGGGGGATATAGCTTTTCTACTTTCAGTGGGATTTAAGATGTTATATAAAATTAAGTATGATATAAAATGGGTAAATTAAATAGTAAAATATCAAAGGACTGGTGAAATAGACGTTGCCAAGAACTTATGATTACTTATCCACTGTAGCTGGTAATAAATTTAGCTGTGTTTCATTGCATCTAAAAAAACAAAAAACAAAAACATATATATGTTCTACTGAAGGCTATTTCTCTATATTTTGGTCCAGGCCACAGAGTTGAGGTGCATTTCTTGGCTTTGCTGCTGGGAGAGGGGTGTTCAGGATATACACCACACGCAGTGGAGGGATGCGATGAATACAGTGAAGACACTGTCAGTGCAGCTCTGACTGAAACCTTTCAGTGGCTGCTCTGCTTCCACGGGTGAGGGCGCAAATTTAAAATGTTAAGTGGCCTTTTCCAATACAGCCTGTTTCCACGTTCCTTTCCTGCCCTCTAGTCCTCGCAAAGCAAAGCAGTTGTGTTAGCCTCCACTTGACCCGGGACCAGTGAGGTCCCTTGGAGTCGTCTTTTTTTTTTTTTCCGTCTCTGATCTAAAGTCTACAAGACATTCAGATTCCCAGATATTCTCTCTCTCTCTCGTTGCCTCACCCTCCCCTTTCAGAGAGTCACATCTGTTGGAGTCACACCTTTCCACTGCTCCTCCACTGGATCCTTCTCTGCCTCTCCTCAATAGGCTTCATGCCTTCACTCCAGGTCCTGTCGTAGACAAAAGAAGCACTGACGCAGGAGTCAGGACCCTGTGTCTGTTAACGACCTTGGATAAGTCACTTCCCTGACCTCCTGGACATTAACATGAAGACTTTAGACTAGATGATCTCTAAGGCTCTTCCCAGGGCTCAGGAAAAAGCTCCCCACTTCATCATTTCCCTGAAATTACTCTTTCAAAGGTTGCAATTGTTTCCTCATTGCAAATCCAGTAACTCTGCTCAGTGACCAGCTTACAGCACCTTTGGGGCAACATTAATTATTGGGTTAGTTTTCCTTCTTGAAATGCACTGCTTCCTTTCCTTTCAGGGCACTCAGTTCTCTTGTTTACTTAAGAATGCTCATCTGACACTCTTCCCATATCCTTAGTTTTTTCTTCCACATCACCAAATATGAAAAAACTCATAGAATGTCTACAGAATATTAAAACTAAGAACAAAATGAAAGAAAAAATAGCGACCTAAGAATTCCATATCCCCAAGAGTTAGCGTTCATATGTGAGAGTCAGAATAAGCTATTGTTAGACACAATTGAGAAACTTAGCCAGTTTATCTCTTACGAATTAAAATTACTCAGAAAATTGAGAAAATAATGAATAACAATGATGAAAATGAATGAAATGATTAAAAACAATGATAGCTGTTTAAAATAGAATTATCAATGATCAATAAAACTAAGCAAATATAGAATTATCTAATTAATTATAGTTGTAAAATGTAATACAATTGTCAAAAAGTATATTCTTATAAGAGACGATACATAACATGAATAATAATTTTGTAAGGAAAAACATTAAGAGCAGTCAATTTCATCTAGAACAAAGTTATTGGATTTAGTTTCATTATTGATAATTAGAAAAATTCAGTCAATTATTTTAAACATTGAAATTATATAGCCTAAATGTAATATGTATATCAACCAAATGATAGGAGGAAAAAAGAAAAGAAAAAAATCAAAAGAAACTTTAATGAAGTAAACACAATAAAGCATAAAGCAAGACGACAGAAGATAGGTAAAATATATCGGTCTTCAAAATAAATATCAGCGATCACAAATTCACATGTAAGGCATAAAACCATAAAACTATTAGAATAAAACATAGAAGACAATCTTCAAGACCCAGGACCAGGTGAAGAATTCTTAAATATTACACCAAAAAAATGATCCATAAAAACATTGACAAATTAGACTTCTTCAAATTAAAAACTTTTGTTGCATCAAATGCCCTGTTAAGAGGATAAAAATACAAGCTATAGACTGGGAGAAAATATTACCAAACCATTCATCTGAAAATGGACTTATATCTAGAATGTGTAAAGAACTCTCAAAACTCAACAGTGAAAAAACAACGGTTAAAAAAAAAACACTAAAGAAGAGATATGGATGGCAAATAAGCACATGAAAAGATGTTCAACATCATTAGCCACTAAAGAAATACAAATGAAAACTGCAATAATATTATCACTATACACCCATTAGAATGGCTAATATTTTTTTTTCAAAGATAAGACCAAACGTTGAAAAGGGTATGGAAAAGGTAGATCTGCTGGGAATTGCTGAAGGAAATGTAAAATGATGCAACCGCTCTGGAATATGGTTTGGTAGTTGTTTGTAAAGCCAAAACATGTGCTTACAATATGACCCAGCAACTGCTCCCTTGGGCATTTATCCCAGAGAAATGAAAACGCATACTCACAAAAACCTGCACATGAATGTGCACAGCAGATTTATTTGTAATAGCCCCAAACTGGAAACAACCCAATGTCCTTTGTGGGTGAATGGTTAGACAAACTCTGGTATGTCTATGCTATGGAATACTACTCAGCAATAAACAGAAACAAACGAATGATACACACAACTTGCATAGATTTTCAAAGTATTATGCTTAGTGAAAAAAGCCAACCTCAAAAGGTTACATAGTGTGATTCTAAATATAACATCCCCAAATGACAAAACTATAGAAATGGAGAACAGATCCATGGTTGCCAGGGGACCAGGACAGGGTTAGGAGTGTGGGTGTGACTATAATGGGGCTATATATGGGAGTTTCTTTGGGTAATGGAGCAGTTCTATATCCTGATTATGGTGGTGGTTCCACAAATCTACATATGGGATCAAATTGCATAGAAGTGTATACAAGCACACACATGCAAATAAGCACATGTAAAACACTGGGAAAATCTGTATGTGGTTTGTAGTCTAGTTAATAGTATTGTTAATAGTAATGCCAATTTCCCAGGTTTGTTTGCACCACAGTTATAGAAGTTGACAATTATAGGAGTTGAAGCAAGCTGGGCGAAGAATTAAAGGGACTCTATCTACTACTTTTGCAACCTCCTATGAATCTATAATCATTTCAGAATTTTAAAAAAGTTAAAAATAAATAAATGATATACATTTCCTTGCTTGTCAGCTCAGAGGGTCCAGAAGCAATGACATGCCAGCATCAATAGCACACCCAGTGCCCAGATCTTGGATTCCAATACCATTCTCTAGTAAAAGGAGCTGAGTTCCTTGAGAAATGGTTGATTTTAGGACTGGGGCAGGAAATATACAAGATGAGGCTGGAGCATCTTTTTTTAAAGTAAGACTTAGAAATTTAATTATTCTTATAAGATTAAACATTGACTACAAAACTAATTAAATCCTTTTTAATAATTTAAATGATAATTGTATACTTATATGACTGACTCATGTAAACACTGCAACATATAAAATAATAAAACATAGACAAATGAGTAAATATATATTAAGATGCTTATACTACAGTTTTAAATAGTATCAGTACAATTGGTTTATTTTATTTCTTTTTGCTCTAAACTTGTTTTATGCTTTCTTAGAGCCATAGTCATTCTTATTTTGACAAGCCAGTACTCTTATCAGACTGGAAATGAAATAGAATATTGTCACGATAAAATGGATGAACAGCTTTGGATTCCGGCCTCTTGGTCAGGGCATTTCAAGGAGCTGCATCTTGTGAAATGATCCAACTGGAGCTGTTGCTCACCAGGCTAATTCCATTTTCGTTGACACAGAATTTTTAAGTCCACACTTTTTATATAGGCGCCAAGTGAGTGAGGGGAAGAATTTCAGGAAAAGTCAGGGAGGCAAAACAATATGAAGGATTTCTAGAAAGTAAATGATGGGATCTGACTTCTGTTTTAAGAGCATCTCATAGTGCCAGAAAGTAAGGAAATGCTAAACCACACACAAAGGAGACAACGATAGAAGTGCATCAAAGGGACACCTGAGCCAGCTGGAAGAGCTCCAACAGACAAAGCTGCAGAAATTACAGCAACGAAATAGATATAATGACACTGGATTTAACCCAGATTATAAAACAAACAACCACGAGTCTGTGCTGATACAAAGAAGTGATAGAAGAAATAAATAAATGAGGGGGAATAGACAAATCACCTGTGCAGAGGAATTCCAAATAAGTTATGCAGATAGTTACCCTCAAGGAGGTGAAGCATACCTCCTCAGTCCTCAAGTGTGGGCTGCACATAGTGACTCCTTCCCAAGAGCACAGCCTGGAAAGGAGGTAAAAGAGTAGCTTTCCAGTGCAGAAACTGACAGACACGACCCCAGCCAGGTGATCAGGGTCTACATCAACGCCGATGAGCCATGTGGATGGTATGAACCCTTGACACAATGTGATGAGAATGGCGTTTTACTTCTGTGGTCTTCCTCCCCAAAACCCTTAATCTAAGCTTAAGAAAAACATCAAAAAAATCCCAATTGAGGGACACTCTACAGTATACCAGACCAGTACTGCTCAAAACCACCAATGCCACCAAAAACAAGAAAATTCTGAAAGCCGAGAAGAGACTATGGAGACGTGACAGGTGCATGTAATGTGGTGTCCTGGATGAGACCTGGAACAGAAAAAGAGTCATTAGGTAAAACTAAGGAAATCTAAGAAAAATATGGACTTTAGTTAACAATCCTATACCAATATTGGTTAATCAGTTGAGAAGATGTTAATACTAGGGTAACTGAATGCAGGGGACAAGAGTATCTGTTCTATCATCACAACGTTTTTGTAAGTCTAAAACTATTTTAAAATAAAAAAGATTATTTCTAAAGAAATGTGACAAGGTTAAATGTCCACAGTAAAATACAAGGATTCTTAGATTATGTTAAAACACCACAAAGTACAAAACCACAGAGTCCAACTATATACAATTAATTAGATATAACTACAATGAAATTAAACATAAAATTTAAAAATAAAAGTATGTGTAATGATACATCAAGTAAATACAAGTGAGGGGAAATGACGTTATTAATAATAGACAAAGGAGAATTCAAGACAAAAAGCAGCTAAGAGGTTAATGAGGTCATTCTTCATAATAAAGATATAAGGGTCATTAACATTTATGTTGTAAATATCATAGTACTGAAAATTTTAAAAACGACTTTGGAGTACAAGAATATTTACCTTACAAAAAAGGGAGAATTTAACTGAGCACTCTCAGTCCTTGAGAGATCCAACTGACTAGAATAAATGGGGGTGGAGATGATTGAACAATATAACAAGTAAGGTTAATTTTATAAATGTGTATCAAAATGTGTAACTTAAGAGGATATGTTTTTCTTCAAGTAACCATGACACGTTTATAAAAAAAATGATCGTACCATAGGGTCACAAAGAAAACTATGAGTTCCTAAAAGTAGACATTTTATAAGCATATTTTCCAATTGCCAAGTAAAAAAGATAAGCTTAAATCTCATTGCTTTTATTAAATAAGGAAGAATAAAAATAAAAAATTAAGAATATGAGAATTAAGAAATTAGAAAAAATAACAAAAATGAAAAACAACAAGAAATTGGAAACAATAATGATAGAATAGGAATTAATGAATTAGAAAATGAAAAAGCAGTAGTAATTGGAAATAAAAATGCAAGAGCCATTTAAAACTATCTGATAAATACCTGGCAAGTATAACAAGCAACAAGAAAAAGTGAGACTAAACACAAACACACTCAAGATAGAGCATGAAACCCTAAGAATATTTCTTGAAACTCAAAAAGATATAGTTTTCAAATCTGTGTTATTTAGTTAGAAAATCTTATGGAAATGGATGACTTTCTAGTAAAATGCGCTGACCAAAATGAACTCAGAAAGAAAAGTCAACTTCATAGTCCAATTACAACAAATGAATAAAATTTAAATCACTTTCAGAAATTATCTTACACTCTCATTATATATGGACCAAATTCTCTTTGGTTCTATTTCTTCTTATTTGTCTCATTCTCGGTCATCAGGGATGCAGTCAGGAGGGTCCCATTCTCCAGCAGCTGAAGCCCAGGCAATCTTCTGGAACTAACAGCTTTTTCAGCATTTCCAAAGCTGTATTATTCCACAAGAGAGTCTTGAATGTGCCCCATCTGCCCAAAGGTTTAGAGTCATTGTAACATAAAATTACAACTCCAGAGCATTTAAATACACAAGTGGAGAGAGATCTTGAACTCTACCAGAGGCCAAAACCATGTTTTTATTCAATGGGTAAGTCTGATCCCCAATCTGGAATTTAGTATTCCTACGCTTCTAAGACTCTATCCTTGAGGCATGGAGTTGGGTGCATTATGCCAGAGTGGAGCCCAGAAGATACAGGCAGAGGGTACACAAATATGGAAAGCTAGAAAACCGTTATGAGCAGAATATGAAGTCAATATTGGGTAAGAAGCAAAGCAAAACGAAAAGAAATAGTCCACAGCATCTTCATATAACTTTTTCCAAACACATAATTGCACTCTATAATTTAATATCCAACTCTTGAGCAATTTAGGACAGAGGCTAAAAGATATCTGAATTTAGCAAAAACGAATCTGATAAAAATAATTGAACATAGAGGCTCAGACCAATGTAGCCAACAACAGGTAGATCCTAGAAATACTAGAAGGAATGGCAAGGAGAAAATGTTTTAGAGGGTAGAAGTTGCCTCTCAGGTACATACTGATAAAAATTTCCTATGATTCCATGGGGATAAAAAATTAAAAGTCTGTATCAGAACATCTCCAACATCAGAACACACAGAAATCTCCTGTGGAATATACGTATTTTGTTTATGTAATTCTATTAAATAAATAGGGGTAATGTAGACATAGTTCTTATTGCAGAGTATGGGTTTAATCATTTTCTAATCATCTCTGTATTAACTTTTTAAGATCCAGGGCACAAAACAAAGCCCTACAGATACTGTTATTGATTATGATCTCGACCAGGTTTGTCCCCTCTGAGAATTGCAGTTGTAATGTAGACTCATTTCAGAACGGGACCTACATCAAGGTTAACCTGTCTGTCAAGGTTAACCACAAACTCAAATACAGTCTGACTTACTCTCCTCTGTATCAGAGACAATGCTATGTCCCTTTTATTTTCCTTTTCCTGAGCACACAGAAAGATTGCGTCTCTCAGCATCCCTTGTAGTTAGGTCAGGGCGCATGACTAGTTCTCGCCAAGAGCTTCAGCATAAGTGACATGAGTCACTTCAGGGCCAAAGAATAAAAGAACAGTGTGAGTTTTCCATGTGCTCTCTTCACCACTCTGTTCATCATGGAAGCTCCATATCAAGATGGCAGAGCCATAGAACAGAAATGGCCTGGACCCCTGAGCCTTTGTTTGAAGAGGAGCATCCTGGAGAGATGAAAGCATCTCCTTTGCATGAAGAAGAAATATTGTTTTTGCATTAAGCCAACAAGATGTCAGGGTTTGTTTGTTACTGCATCCTTACTCAGCCTATTTTGACTAAGACATTTTCCTTCCAAGCTGGGCATCGTAACAATATTATTCTTCATTAAAAATATACAGTTCTACATTTTAAAAAACTCATTGTTATTACTGAGAATGTAGGAATTTTTATTACTGCACATTTATCTTTCTGTATGCCTTATACCACTGTCTAAACTGTTATCCTTAACACTAATTCCAATAAATTACAATTATTTGGGGGTCAGGTCCTTTTCAATGAATATATATCCTGTCAGAGCCTTAGTTGTTTTCTCTGCCTAAAATGTTCTTTCCTTGGATATATGCTTGGCTAACTTCCTTATCTTCTTTAACTCTTTGTTTAAATCTAATCTTCTCAATGAAGTCCACCCTGACAATGCTGGTTGATACTGCCAACTGCACCTCCACACACACACACATACACACACACACACACACACTCCAAATTCCTCTTGTCCTACTCTATTATTTATTTTATTATATGGCAAATTTTACCATATTATATACCGTACAATTTACTTATTTCTTGCAGTTATTGTCTGCATCGTATCAATCTCTGCACTCATTGTAAATTCCACGGAGAGTAAGGAATTTTGCCTGTTTTGTTCATTGCTAAAAAAGTGCCTTGCACTTAGTAGGAAAGCAATAAACATCTGTTGAATGAAAAAATATTTATTTGGAGCAAGACATGGTGCCAGATGCTGTGAAGGGTACAAAGATACACAAGATGACACTTTGTACTTGGCCTTGATAAACTTAATATCTGGGAAGAGAAATCAATGAAGTATGGACATCACTACAACGTTAAGTGTGAAGTGTAGTGTTTGCAGGAGATAGGATTATTTCGAGCTTGGTCAAAGACTCTCTGTGTGTGTATGTGTGTGGTGAGTGTTTATACCCTATAAAGTTCTAAGAGTAGTTCCCTTCTAGATGCGTCCTACTCCCTTTCACCTTGTTAGATTTATAGATCCAGGCCGCAGTTTAATGTACGGGTTGTCCCATGACCCTCAAGTTTAACAAAATAGGAATACTCAGAGTCAGTTAAAAATACATGTGGAATTAGCAGCTTTGTAAAACTCATGGTTGAGCCTACACTAAGGAGCTCCTTGGGGACACTGTTCATTACACTAAAACATGTCTGCTCCATGAAAATCTAGGGAGAAATGCACGGAAGGCTTAAGTATCTGGAATAGTTTAGAATCTGCTGAAAAATTGGTCTGTTTTTGTCATAAGGACAGTGTGAATTGCATAATCAATCAGGTTTTCCTTTTTATTTATTTTTTTGTGTGAGGAAGATCAGCCCTGAGCTAACACCTGCCAATCCTCCCCTTTTTGCTGAGGAAGACTGGCCCTGGGCTAACATCCGTGCCCATCTTCTTCCACTTTATATGGGACGCCGCCACAGCATGGCTTGACAAGCGGTGGGTCGTGCGTGCCGGGGATCCGAACGGGCGAACCCCGGGCCGCCACAGCGGAGGGCGCGCACTTAACCGCTTGCGCCACTGGGCCAGCCCCCAGGTTTTCCTTTTTAAATAGTCGGAAAGCTTGGAGCCAAGTCGGTGGTTCATCTGCTGCAAAGGCACCGTCCTGTATGGCTAGTATTTGAACAGTATTTTCCTCATTCCTCAGTCCACGGTACGTCTCTCCCCTTGTTTTGCTTTGTCTTTGTTGCCTTCTTTTTATGCTTGTTTATTTATTTATTTTATATCCCTATAAGCCACTTTAAATCCCTTTTGAAAGAAGTGAGGGAAAATACAAAGAAAGCAGTTGTTACATAGCTATTACGGCACATCCCTGTGCTGGCTCTATAGAAGGGAAGATAAAGAAAGAGAGGAGGCAGGTGAGCAGACAAACAAGGAAGAAAGAAAAAGAAATGGAAAGAAAATGAAAAGATGCTATAGCCCCTGCCCTCAAGGAACTTGAGGAGCGATGGCCCTAGCTCCATGAGCAGCTTCTTGCACGTTGATGGCTCTCCTCAGACTCTGTCAGCACTTCGACTCAATAACACCCAGTTTAGCACTTGATGAGACACTTCCTGGTGTAGTCTGCTTATTGTTTTATGTGGATAAGTGTTGCCTTTTGGGCAGGGACCTCGTGTTAACTTCTCCTGTCTTCCCATAGTGAGAGTGCAGTTGCTACATAGAATGAATGATTGAGAAGCCATCATTACCAGGACGATGGCTGGTGCAGCTGACCCCCTTAGACCTGGCAGTCACAGAGCAGCATTGACTACCTGATTTAGCCTTGCTGCCTGCCAGGGTCTTTGAGGAGATGGACTCTTGTACAGAGTTCTATGTGCCAGCTTTGTGTCTAAACGTGTTACTGTGAGGGGAATTGAGATTGCTTAATAGTAGTTAATTCTTGCATTCAACAGAGATTTGTTGAGTGCTTCCTCTGTGCCAGGCACTGCTCTACATTTTTGTAATATATCAGTAAACAAAACAAAGACTCCTGGCCTGATGATGTTTGGATGTAAACGGCGTGGTGAGAGAGGGGAGGAAGGCACACATTAAATGCTAGATATAAAATTAGGTAAATTATATAGTGTGTTAGAAAGAGGTAAGCGCTGTAGGAAAATAAGAAGGTAGAGATGAGTCAGGGGGATTGAAGTGCTGCATGAGGGTAGGGTGTTGCAATTGTACATAAGGTGCTGGGGAGGGTCTCATTGAGAATGAGCAAAGACTGAAAGGAACTGAGGGAGTTAGATATGCCCACATCTGTTCTCAGCAGAGTCAGTGCCAAGGTCCTGAAGCAGAAATGTACTGGGAGGACTCGAGGGGTAGCAAGAAGGTGATGTGAGGGCATAGAGAGAGGAGGGGGAGAACGGTAAGAAATGAGAGAAGAGTGCTACCAGGGAGCCAGGTCACCTATGACTCTGTGTAATACTGTGGGACTTTAGGTTTACTCCCAGCAGGATGGGAAGCCACTGGAGGAAATTAAGCAGAAGAGTGACATGGCCTAATTTGCTTTTGAGAGATTTATTCTTTTGCTTTGTTGGGATTAGACAGAAGAGGGCTATGGTGGAAGCTAGGAGACCAGCCAGGAGCCTATGGCAGTCATCTCAGTGAAGAGGGGTTGGTGCCTCAGACCAGGGGCAATAGCTATAAAAATGGTGACAAGTGGTCAGATACTAGAAATGTTTTCAAAGGTAGACCATACAGTATTTTCTGATGGTTTGGATATAGGATGTGAGAGAGTGAAGTCAAGGATGACCCCAGGGTTTTTGGCCTGAGTGAGTAAAGGATGGAGTTGCCATTTATTGAGCTGAAGAAGACTTTGGGAGGTACAGATTGCGGAGGGAAGATAAGGGGTTTAGTTTTGTATGTGATACTTATTACATTTCTATTAGATATCCAGTGGAGCTTGGCTATGCTTGTCTGTGAATGGAATGCTAGTTTACAAGAGAGATCTGGAGTGGAAATGTGTACCTGAGCCCCACTGGGGTATAGATGCTGTGGAAGTCAGGCTCTGAGCATGCTCTCGCAGTTAGACCATTCAGCCTGAGTAGCTTCTGCAGGGGCAGAGAAGAGAGCGTTTCTTTCTATAAACTTATAACCTCATGTGGTGGCTGCGAGAGCAGAAGCAGGCAACAGCTAAAGGGCCCTGCTTTACAGAGCTCTGGGCAGTGATGCTTCTGTCCTGGTGAGGCAGAGACAGACTGGACTTGGTGCAAGCTCTGACACTTCTGCCACGCTCTGTAACTTGGACCCCTTGGCTTCCTTCCTCCACAGGGGTCTGGTCTGCCATGATTCTCCTAGCAATGCTTGTCCGGTAGAGTGGGCCAAACAGTCCCCCCAACCCCACTTCTCTCCCCAGATCACTTTGTTTTATCTTGAACATTTCTTGCTTACAATGACCTATCCTGAAGGGAGCCCTGAGTTTATCACCTGTCAAAGCAAGCACATAGCTTGACAGAGAAGCTGTCAAGTCTGAAATGCCATCTTTCTCACAGAAAGAAGGAAATTTGTGAGACGCCACGGGCAATGGCAGTGAATGGTGCAGATGTGCTATTCCTGCCTTGTTGCAGAGTGGAGATGGGAAAGCCGTGTTACATAGCTCCCCAGAAGTGGACCACCGCCCGGAGCCCAGGTGTCCCTGAGAGAAAAGTGTGCTGCACTGAGCTGAAAAAGGACCACATTTTCTCTCCCTTTTCTTCTGTAATCTCTAAACTGCCTCAATCTACTATGTTTTTTTTTCTTTCTAGGGACAGCTCTATGAATAAGCCATGAATTAACAGGACATTCTGTTCAAGGCCTGTTCAGTGTGGGCATGGAGTCCTGCCTTCAAAGGGACACAGGGTAGGGAATGAAATTCAAGTGTTCTGTCCAGCTGCCTGCTCTCGTGCCTGCTCCCTCAGCCCTACACCAGACTCTGCAGCACAGAAGCAAGCATGACAGGGAGAGGACCTGGGAAGCTAGAGGTAGCTTGGCTGCCAGTGGCTGAAGGATGGTCAACTTGATTCTAGAAAGTAGAGGAACAGATCAGATGGGTGGACATGGGGATGGGGCAAGAGCATTTTCTTTAAGGCCCACTTTGTGCTATAATCAATTAAAACATTTCCAGGCTGGTGAACCCTTCTGAAAAGACTTAGGTACTTATTCATCACCCTTGACTCTCCCACAGGTCATGGGACAGCCACTTATGGTGCATGGTACATATTTCCTTGGTGCTCCCTGCTGAGCAACCAGTCACAAGGAAGAAAACAAAGATGTAATAAACACCTACATAGCCCAGATATCATGCTAAGCATTTTAACTTGTGCTAACATACACATTTAACCCCCCACTCTGTTAGAAGCAAGATGCCATCAAATCTTTCAGATAAGGAAACTGAGGCTCAGAGGGTTGTATAACGTAGTACAGGGCTGAGCTCTGGTTGATATGAGGTTTATTACACAATATCCTAGATTAAACCATAAAGTGTTTTCCCCATGTACATCAATCCCATTATGATAATTCTAGAGAACTATCTTGATTCTCCTTTGGATTTAGATTGAACCTTATTGTTTGAAATAAGAGGGGCTTGATTGTGTTATGGTTAATAGGGACCTGTCGTTGGTTTTAGGAGGTACAGAATGTTTTCCTGTGGAATCAGTGCCAACTTCTGGAGGGTGTGTGGAGAAGGTGCCAATAAATGCTGGCCTGAGAGAAAAAGTGGACCCAAACTTTGCTTACAATTCAGCGGAATGGGGATGTGTTAGGCACATGTTGTGGTTAGTCCTCCACTAGGTTTTATGGGAGACCAAAGTGAAGATATGCTTTCTTCCCTTAAGTAATTTACAAATTGCTTGAAAAGACACAGGATAGGATTGCACAACTACACATAGTAAGTGAGCAGCTGAGTTGTAACAAAGGATCAAAAGAACAGTGAGGACAAGAAGAGCTCCAGGAGGTCAGAGGCCAGAAGAGGGAGAGATGAAGCAGCTGCAGCGGCAGGTGACATTCAGGGCAGGAGGGAAACTCGTTCTGGGCTTAAAAGAGCATAGCGTTCCCCTGGGAAGACAGAGATGGAGAAGAACTTCTAAATGGGAGGAGGAGGAAATACTTCGGTGTGGAGGTGAAAATGTGAACAGTGTTGGGGTATGATGAGGTGTCGTGTTGATTGGAAGCATACAGGAAACAGCTGAAGATTTGATAAGAAGGGTAATTGGGCCTCGAAAGCCAACCTAGATCCTGGAGAGCCAGGTTCTTGAGCAAAGAAAGGCGACAAGAAAGGCTACAGTTTTCAGAAACTGAATCTAGGAGTGGCATGCAGGGAAAGTGGTGGGGCAGATCCTGGAGGAAGGGAGATCATCTGGGAAGCTACTGGCATGGTCAAGGAATGAGCTCATGGGCACTCAGCCAAGGCAAAGGTGGGACAGCAGAGGAAGGGCTGAGTGGGGCCCAACACAGGAGACGGTTTTGAGTGTGCACGGAGGGCGGGGTTGGGGGAAGAATCAAGGATGACTCCATGGTTTACACCTGGGTAGAATCAAGGTATCATCCTCATTGTGGAACAGGCTCTAGGTGAAGGACTTTCCTGTTTGGGCAGAGGCAGTAATCCAGGGATCCAGAAGCCTTGGGCTGAAGTTTTATCTCTATATTAGTTTTAGCCAAATCACCTCTGCCCTACTCCCAGGCTTGAGGGCTGATAAAATGTGTGTTGAGGTCCCTTCTAGGACCTTCATGCAGAACTCCATATAAAGAAGGGCTGGGAAATGTCCATCTCTCTGCTACTCTCCTTGCCCTGACGCCTGGTATGGATTTCTCTCCAAAAGGTCAGAGGCTCCAGTGGCCCCACTTTGATATGCAAGAGCCACTGTACATCATTCCACACCCTCATGGGCCTGCTGAGCATTTGTGCTTGCAGATGTTGGAGTTAACTAATATTCAGAGGGTAGATTGAGCTGGGCGTGCCAAGCCTCATTAGCTGTGTGGTTGGGTTACGGTGCCCGCCCATGAAGATGTTAAATGGCAGCATTTTCAGGATGAGACAAGGCAGCTGTCCCACTGCATTAACAGCCCATCAATCCTTGCAGCCACACCACAGGCCCCTCTCTCAGCCACAGGATCTTCAGCGAGACGGTGTGTGGAGGCTGCAGCTGGCTGTGCAGGAGGGATTGTAGCATGTACTGTTCGATCAAAGGAATGGTGCAGACTGAAGAATGCTGAGACCTTGGGCTTCACCCCATGACGGGATCTGGCACTGTCCATGTCATGAGCATAAATAAACAAATAACAAAAGTGACTCCAGGTGGAACCTCATTTCCGCAGCCCTAAACAGCCTCTTTTGTCATCCTGAGAGATAGAATGACTACAGGGAAGCAACAGGCAGGGCAGATGGAGATGATTGGCTAAAATCTCCTTGGTAGGATTTCAAGGCAACAATAAATGTCTGACCTGCTAAAACAGAAATCCTCGATGTTTTGAAGTGGAGCCTAAAATTCCCACTGTCACACATCGATTGTATTTTTGGTCACTAGGTGACAGGTGACCTCTTTTCCAGTTCCTCCAGGTGGGATAACACATTATTTAAAGTATCTCTCTCTATTTTTTTCTTGTCTGTTATTAGTTAACAATGTTATTTAATACACTATCCTTTGTGTATATATATAGCCAGAGATATGATAATTTTTAATATTAAAACATTCTAAGAGATATCAATGTCTCAATTTATAAAAAAGAAAAGATCAAACTTGTTAAATACCATATTTTACTCCCTCAAATCAAAAACTACTCTGTGTGCACATGTTAAAGATTCATAAGTCAAATGTGTCTTATAATTGTTGTGTATGTTACATGTAGTATAGTTTCTCTCCTGTCTTAAAGGAAAATGGTTATTAAACAGATAACCACATAATACCATATTAGTGGGTTAGTCCACTGGCAACGCCTTTAGAGTGTGCACTTTGACTAGGTAAGCATTGATGGAATGGAAAAAAAGAAAGGTTCAGAGTGGGGAGTGCTATGGAAAGGAGGTATCATCAGACCAGGGACCAGAGGGGGTGACCCAGGCTAACAGTCTGAGGGCTTTCAGCCTCTTGAGAGTGGGGATAGAGAATGCAAAAGGAGTCTGAGTTTGCCAACAGTAAACTCATACGTGTTTTTGAGGTTTGAGCCTTTATGTATATTACATAAATATTTTGTGAAGCATTTTATCCATCCGCTCTATGATGCCACGCCCTCCGTCATCTACGTAGTCATATCTTTTACTAATTCCATGACACAATAGCTTATATCAACATTTCTCAAATATATTTGACCACTATGCACTTATAAAAGTGTACTTAATTGATGCAACATCAACAGGAGTTCAAGATATAATTTGTACATTTTCTTTAAATTTTCCTTCTGTGACAAACCTCTCGTGAGGTCCTCTGGCGCGGAGTGTGAGCTAGCGGGTAGGACTGCCCTGGATTGGCCGGTCCGGATTCTATCGCTCATGGTCCGTTTGATTCTGGATAAGTCATGTTAACTCATGTTTAATAAGTTAATAAGTTAATAAGTTAATAAGTTAATAAGTCATGTTTCAGTTCTCTTGCCCTAACCAAAATTTGGCTGACTTTTTTCAAATCGAGTTCTTTTTTCTCATACCCCTTGTTCTTCGAGTTGGGAGGTTTGGTAACTGTTCCCTTTGCCTCCCATTGCCACTTCCAGAACATTTCTCCCTCCCTTTTGTGAAAGCCCTTAGCCTTTAAGTCTCAAACCAAATGACCATATCACTTTCTCCCCCTTCCCTAATAATCATTTGAGGAGCTCCTTGTCATGCATCTTTATTCATTAAAATTTAACACTTGATTCACCATCTTCCACTTTTCAACTTCTGTCCTTGTCCTAGGCAAAGTCAACATCCATATGGACCATACACGAGACACCTGGGCTCTTGATTCCTTGAATTTCTCATGTCCAGTCACCTCCACTTCAGCTGAGCCAGTTGCTCCATGACCAGATGTTGGACCGCATCATCACCAGAAACATCACCTCCAAACTCATGACCTTTCACTTTTGTACTAAAACTTGCTACCCTTCTACCTCAGTTCCCAAATACTTCCACTACCCGGGTATTCTGACCTCAAAACTTTCACGCTGTTGAACACTATTTCTATTCCTCAGTCCTCTCCTGTCCTTACTTCCCAAGGTATCCAGCTTAGTTTTGTTATTACATCAATTTAATCAGTTTTCAAATAACTTCAAATCAATTGTTCCTTACTTTTTCACTTACCTTGAAAAACCTTCATCTAGAAAGAAACAACCTAGCTTGTCTGTGCCCACCCTTGAGGAACTGAGCATAGTAGGAGAAAATCATAGAAGTGGGTAGGTTGATCTCACCATGACATAATGAAGACTCTCCTAGGTCAAGTTCCCCGGAAACCAATTCTGAGATGGAGATTTGTGTTCTCTGAGGCTCTGGAAGCTCTCATTTCCTCGGGAAACTTATTGTCTCCCTACTTTATATCTATTTTAGATTTCCCTTACCTTGAGCTAGCGCCTCTGCTGATCTATGTGACTTACTGAGTGGAGTGATACATGCACTTGTCTTTGAGAGATCTAAACTTCTGGTCACCAAACTCTTCTTGGGCTGTAGCTGGTGCAATCTCCATTTACAGTCAAATGGGTAGGAAAGTGCCAAGAAAAACTCCTGTGGATCATTGGAGTGACAAATGTACTCCCTCCCCACATTGTGTAGAGTAGCCCCATGTCCTCTTGATCAGTAGGGTTAATTAATCTGCTGAGATGGCGATCACTTTCTTTGCCTGCTGCTCTCATGGTACAATGAGACGAAAGTGGTCACAAGGCAGCAATAGAATAAGTTTTAATGAAATCTTGCTCTGTCCCTAGTGGAAACTTTCAAACTTGGAAGCACAAAGGTTCGCTGGGAGTCATGGTAAGCAGGGGCCCTCCAACTACCATTCTTCAATTTCTGGGCCGATTTCTATATGAATATTTAAAAATTATATTATATATATATATACACATATATATATGTATATATATAACAGTCTTTGATTTAGGCAGTATAGAAGTATATTGTTCCCTGGAACATGGCCCCCTATTCTTTCAGAGTGTCATATCAAAGCTGGCACCTCACCCGTGTCTTCAAAAGGCCATACTGTTGCTCTGTCAGGTTGGCAATTTCTGAAATATAATAAGTAATAGGATGAGTAAATCTCACGCTCATGTGTCCCTGCATCCCCTCCTTTTCTGTAAAGTGAATCTCTTGGTCTGATGAGATATTGTACAGGGTGCCATGTCAGTGGATTAAACACTCAGTAAGACTTTAGATAGTGTGCTAGCTGAGGTCAGGAAAGGCAAGCCATACCTGGAATATATGTTAACACCATGAAGATAAATCTCTGCTCCTTCCAGGGTGGAAGGAGATCAGTGTAACCTATTTGCCCTCCACGTCAGGTTAGTCTCCTCTAGGGATGATGCCATATTGCAGACTCAGTGTTTGTCTCTGTTGTGAGCAGGTTGGACATTTGGCATCTTCAAGAATTTAATCAGCCTTGGTAAGTGGGAACCCATGCTGTTGAGCCCATGTGTAGCATCCATTCCTCCCACCATGATTATTCCATTTATGAACCTATTGTGCAAGTTGGGGTGCTGTTAAGAGAGTCTGGCTGACATCAGCTGGCTTAGTTTTCTGCTGCTCTCTGGAGGACATTAAAATACGATTTGGAGAGAAGTCAAGATGGCAGCTTAAGCAGACTGAACTCACCTTCTCCCGTGGACACAGCCAATTTACAACTACTCGTGGAAAAATTACCCCTGAGAGAGAACTGAAAACTGGATAAGAGGAACTCCTGCAGCAAAAGACAATCCTAATTGAGGTGGAAGAGGCAGAAACTCCCTTCTGGAGAGTAAAAACGCCACCTTCACAAGCCGCCAGCTTCACGGCCACCAGGGAGCAGCCCACAGGTCTGCAGCCCTCCCTGGAGAAGCGGGGCCCTGAGCCGGGAGCACCACCACTGTGGGCATTTTGTGGACCCAGCACAATCGAGATGAGCGGCATAATATCTGACTCTGCCTGCTACTAAAACATTGGGGAATACCCCTAGAAAAGCTGGTTCACAAAGAAATTAAAACTGGCTCTTAAAGGGCCCACACACAAACTCACCCATTTCAGAAAGCAACATAAAATCACCAGAAAGAAAGGTGCACAGTGCTTTGGTGAAAAGAGACTCACCTGATAGGCTCTGAGTGCATTGCAGTGAGAGGTGAGACCTCTCCAGGGGCTGGGACGTTGGTGGCAGCCATTGTTGTGGCCTGGTGTGGACATGCTGACACAGACGCCATTGGAGTTCTTCCTGGGGCCTGCTAGCCCAGGGTCTGCCCCACCCACTAGGGCACCAATTTAATCCAGCTCAGCCAGGGCAGGCAGCCCACCCTAGGGACTGGCCCCACCCAACAACAAGCCCTCAGGCAACTTGTAGGCCTTCGTAGATTGGTGACTGGATTCTCTGCAGCCTGGCAACTGAGCCCACTTCAGTGGGGGAGGGTGTGCACAAGGAGTAGGTGGAGAGTGTGTGGTGGTGGTGGAGTGTGTGGGGCTCCCACCGTGGAGAGACTGGCTCCACTTCAGGAGATCGGGGTGCACACACGGGGCAGGACTGTGTTGACTGTGTGTGTGGATCTGTGGGAGGCAGGGCTTCTCAGCTGCAGAAGACTTGTGCTTCTCAAAGACCCACATAGGGGGTTTGCCCCACCTTCCAGAGCCTGAAACAATTGGGTGCTCCTGTGCCTGAGGCCAGCCCCACCCAGCTGCAGTCCTCAGAGAGCAGACAAGAGACCTAAAGGCTGGAGGCTTATAGCATTTGTAAGCCCCTCAGCCTAATAACCTGCCACCCTGGAGGCCTACTCACTTAAAAGAAATACGGAAACACAAATGTGCTATTAGAACTTGCAGCCAACTGTGCTGGGGCTCCCCACACCCGATAAAGAGACTGAAGGGCCCACAACAACTACAAGCAGCTGAGCATTACAACAGCTGGCCAGGAGCATAACTCGGCCTTCCTGGGCGCCTACAGGGAGAGCAAACAGGCCATACAGAAGGACACACGTAGCCCACATAGGGGTCACCCCTGGAACATTGAGAACTGAGGGAAGCACACTGGAAGCCTCCTAAGGAATCACTTACATAAGGTCACCTATCCAAGAGCAGGAGACGTAGCTGATCTACCTAATACGTAGACACAAGCACAGGGAAAGAGGCAAAATTAGGAGGCAAAGGAATACATTCCAAGTAAGGGAACAGGACAAAACCCCAGAAAAGGAACTAAGTGAAACAGAAATGAGCAACCTACCCGACAGAGAGTTCAAACAAAGAGTTTGAAGGAGGCACACTGATCTGGGGAGAAGAATAGATTAACTCAGTGAGAATGTCAACAAAGAAGTGGAAGATATAAAAAATAACCAATCAGAAATGAAAAATACAATACTGGAAATGAAAAATTCATTAGAGGGACTCAAAAGCAGAGTAAAGGGTACAGAAGAATGGATCTGCGAGCTGGACGAAAGACTAGAAGAAATTACCCAAGCTGAACAGGGTAAAAGAGAAAAGAATTAAAAAGAGTGAGGACAGTCTAAGGAACCTCTGGGACAACATCAAGTGCACTGACATCCGTGTTATAGGTGTCCTGGAAAGACAAGAGCGAGACAAAGGGGCAGAGAATCTATTTCAAGAAATAACAGATGAAAACTTCCCTAACCTAAGGAAGGAAACAGACATCTAGGTACAGGAAGCACAGAGAGCACCAAACAAGATAAACCCAAGGAGGCCCACACCAAGACACATCATAATCAAAAAGTCCAGAATTAAAGATAAAGAGAGAATCCTAAAAGCCTCAAGAGAAAGATAAGTTACATACAAAGGAAACTCCATAAGGCTATCAGCTGACTTCTCAGCAGAAACCTTACAGGCTAGAAGAGAGTGGCACGATATATTTAAAGTGCTAAAAGGAAAAAACTTACAGCCAAGAATACTCTACTCGGCAAGCTTATCATTCAAAATGGAAGGAGAGATCAAAAGTTTCCCAGACAAGCAAAAATTAAAGGAGTTTGTCACCAAGAAACCAGTGCTACAAGAAATGTTAAAAGGACTGATTTAAGGGGAAAAAAGATGACCACAAATAGGAAAAATTATCTATTTCCATGATAAGAGGGTAATGGATACAAATGCACAAAAGAGGTTAGATATGATATTAAAAACATAAAATGAGGGAGGAGAGGAGTTAAAGAGTAGAGCTTTCAGACAGAAGTCAAACTAAAGAGACCATCAATTCTGTATAGAAGGAGAAAGGAACAGAGAAGGACTACTAAAACACTGAGAAAGTTAAAAAAATGGCAGTAAGTACATACTTATCAATAGCTACTTTAAACGTCAATGGACTAAATGCTCCAATTAAAAGGCATAGGGTGGCTGATTGGATAAAACAACAAGACCCATATATATGCTGCATACAAGAGACACACTTGAGACCTAAAGACACTCACAAACTGAAAGTGAAGGGATGGAAAAAGATACTCCACACAAATGGCAATGAAAAGAAAGCAATACTCATATCAGACAAAATAGACTTTAAAACAAAAACCGTAAAAAGAGACAAAGAAGGGCATTACATAATGATCAAGGGAACAATCCAACAAGAGGATATAAGCCTTGTAAATATCTATGCACCCAATATAGGAGCACCTAAATATATAAAGCAATTATTAACAGACATAAAAAGAGAAATAGACAGTAACACAATAATAGTAGGGGACTTTAACACTCCACTTACACCAACGGATAGATCATCCAAACAGAAGATCAATAAGGAAAGATTGGCCTTAAATGACACACTAGAACAGATGGACCTAGTAGATATATACAGAGCATTCCATCCAAAAACTGAAGAATACACGTTCTTTTCAAATGCACATGGAACATTCTCCAGGATTGATCACATATTAGGCCACAAAAAAAGTCTCCATAAATTTAAGAAGACTGAAATAATACCAAGCATCTTTTCTGACCACAATGGTATGAAACTAGATTTCAACTATAGGAAGAAAATCAGAAAAGCCACAAATACGTGGAGATTAAACAAAATGCTACTGAACAACAATTGGGTCAACGAAGAAATCAAAGGAGAAATCAAAAAATACCTGGAGACAAATGAAAATGAAAATATGACATGCTAGAATTTATGGGATACTGCAAAAGCGGTTCTAAGAGGGAAGTTTATAGCAATACAGGCCTATCCCAACAAACAAGAAAAGTCTAAAATAAAAAATCTAACAATGAACATAAAGGAACTGGAAAAAGAAGAAAAAACAAAGCCCAATATCAGTAGAAGAAAATAAATAATAAAAATCAGAGCAGAAATAAATGAAATAGAGACTAAAAAAATATAAAAATTAATAAAACCAAGAGCTGGTTCTTTGAAAAGATAAACAAAATTGACAAACCTTTAGCTAGACTCACCAAGAAAAAAAGATAGAAGGCTCAAATAAGTAAAATCAGAAATGAAAGAGGAGAAATTACAACAGACACCTCAGAAATACAAAAGATTATAAGAGAATACTATGAAAAGCTATATGCCAACAAATTCAACAATCTGGAAGAAATGGATAAATTCTTACAATCATACAACCTTCCAAAACTGGCTCAAGAGGAAATAGAGAATTTGAATAGACCAATCAACAGTAAGTAGATTGAAACAGTAATCAAAAATCTCCCCAAAAATAAAAGTCCAAGACCAGATGGCTTCCCAGGTGAATTCTACCAAACATTCAAACAACACTTAATCCCTATCCTTCTCAAACTCTTCCAAAGAATTGAGGAGGGGGGGAAGCTCCCTAACTCATTCTACAAAGCGGACATTACCCTGATACCAAAACCAGACAAAGACAATACAAAACAAGAAAATTACAGGCCAATATCACTGATGAACATCGATGCAAAAATCCTCGACAAAATACTAGCAAATCACATACAACAACACATTAAAAAAATTATACACCATGATCAAGTGGGATTTATTACAGGTATGCAGGGATGGTTCCACATTTGCAAATCAATCAACGTAATACACCACATTAATAAAATGAAGAATAAAAATCACACGATCATCTCAATAGATGCAGAGAAAGCATTTGACAAGATACAGCATCCATTTATGAGAAAAACTCTGAATAAAATGGGTATAGAAGGAAAGTACCTCAATAATAAAGGCCATATATGACAAACCCACAGCTAATATCATCCTCAATGGTGAAAAACTGAAAGCTATCCCTCTAAGAACGGGAACCAGACAAGGATGTCCACTCTCACCACTCTTATTTAATATAGTACTGGAAGTCCTAGCCAGAGCAATCAGGCAAGTAAAAGAAATAAAAGGGATCCAAATTGGAAAAGAAGAAGTGAAACAATCACTATTTGCAGATGACATGATTTTATATATAGAAAACCCTAAAGAATCCACCAAAAAACTTATAGAAGTAATAAATGAATACGGGAAAGTTGCAGGATACAAAATCAACATACAAAAATCAGTTGCATTTCTATACACTAACAACGAAGTAGCAGAAAGAGAAATTAAGAATACAATCCCATTTACATTGCAACAAAAAGAATAAAATACCTAGGAATAAACTTAACCAAAGAGGTGAAAGATCTGTACACCGAAAACTATAAAACATTGCTGAAAGAAATTGAAGAAGACACAAAGAAATGGAAAGATATTCCATGCTCTTGGATTCGAAGAATTAACGTAGTTAAGATGTGCATACTTCCTAAAGCAATCTATAGATTCAATGCAATCCCTATCAAAGTTCCAACAACATTTTTCACAAAAATAGAACAAAGAATCCTAAAATTTATATGGAACAACAAAAGACTCCGAATAGCTAAAGGAATCCTGAGAAAAAAGAACAAAGCTGGAGGTATCATGCTCCCTGATTTCAAAATATACTACAAAGCTATAGTAACCAAAACAGCATGGTACTGGCACAAAAACAGACACATAGATCAATGGAATAGAATTGAAAGCCCAGAAATAAACCCACACATCTATGGACAGCTAATCTTCGACAAAGGAGCCAAGAATATACAATGGAGAAAATAAAGTCTCTTCAACAAATGGTGTTGGCAAAACTGGATAGCCACATGCAAAAAATGAAAATAGACCCTTACCTTACACCATACACATAAATTAACTCAAAATGGATTAAAGACTTGAATGTAAGACCTGAAGCTATGACACTTCTAGAAGAAAACATAGGCAGCACACTCTTCGACATCGGTCTTAGCAACATATTTTCAAGCACCATGTCTGACCGGGCAAGAGAAACAATAGAAAAAATAAACAAATGGGACTACATCAAACTAAAAAGCTTCTGCACAGCAAAGGAAACCATCAACAAGACGAAAAGACAACCTAACAATTGGGAGAAGATATTTGCAAACCATACATCTGATAAGGGCTTAATCTCCAAAATATATAAAGAACTCATGCATCTCAACAACAAAAGAACTAACAACCCAATTAAAAAATGGGCAAAAGACCTGAACAGACATTTCTCCAAAGATATACAGATGGCCAACAGACACATGAAAAGATGTTCAACATCATTAACTATCAGGGAAATGCAAATCAAAACTACAATGAGATATCACCTCACACCTGTCAGAGTGGCTATAATTAACAAGACAGGAAACAACATGTGTTGGAGAGGACGTGGAGAGATGGGAACTCTCACACACTGCTGGTGGAGTGCAAACTTGTTCAGCCACTATGGAAAACAGTATGGAGATTCCTCAAAAAATTAAGGATAGAACTACCATATGATCCAGCTATTCCACTGCTGGGTATTTATCTGAAGAACTTGAAAACACCAATGTGTAAAGATACATGCACCCCTGTGTTCACTGCAGCGTTATTCACAATAGCCAAGACTTGGAAGCAACCTAAGTGCCCATCAAGGGATGAATGGATAAAGATGTGGTATATATACACAGTGGCATACTACTCAGCCATAAGAAACGATGAAATCCAGCCATTTGTGACAACATGGATGGACATTGAGGGTATTATGCAAAGTGAAATAAGTCAGAGGGAGAAGGTCAAATACCGTGTGATCTCACTCATTAAGTAGTAGATAATAACAACAACAAACAAACACATAGAGACAGAGATTGGATTGGTGTTTACCAGAGGGGAAGGGGGGAGGGAGGAGGGCGAAAGGGATAATTTGGCACATGTGTGTGGTGATGGGTTGTAATTAGTATTTGGGTGGTGAACATGATGTAATCTATGCAGAAATAGAAGTATAATGATGTACACCTGAAATTTATACAATGTTATAAACCAATGTTACTGCAATAAACAAAAAATTTAAAAATAATAATAATAAAAATAAATAAAAATATTACAATTAACCATTATTCTAATTTAATTGAGTTAAATCAAATAAAGCATAATAAAGTCAAAATTAAAACAAAAAATAAATAAATAAATAAAATATGATTTAACGGTCTTCACACTTTGAGCCAATCCCATAGGTCAGGTCACAAACCCCTTCTCCATTCTTTTTTGTCCCAGTCTTCCAATCTATATATTTTTTTACAAGCCCTTGACCAATTGGCCAAGCCATTCATCACTGCACCTGAGGCCATATATAGTCTTACTTCAGACCACTTCTATTTCCACTCAGAGTAGATAACAAGTTGTATCACTTGAAACTCTTCCCTACTGGTAGGATTTCTCCTCATTGCTATCTTTCAGGACAACACTTGAGTGGGACCATAGTGCAGCAAAATTTCATTTTCAGTTTCTAGCCACTCACCAAACTCACCTATCCATGACCAAGCTCAGTCTTTCTTCTCCACATCATTGTGGAAGTGTGAGTTGAAAGAGAGTTACCATAAATATGAGCTGAAAGAGAGGTGCTAGTGAAGCTAGCTCCCACCTGCTCCTGAAGCTTAATTGTACCCTCTGGGCCTGGTTGTGTCTGATCCTGGAGTTACCGCAACCTCCCAGAGGGTTGTTGCTGAGGCTGCCTGAACGTATTGCTTGGTGGATCTGATAGAACTCAGCTCATGGAGGGCAGCTCTAGCCGTATGGCACTTGATGTCCCCGGGTCAGATGTTCAGTTTCGCTCAGTGCCTTTTAACATGCTAGTAGCTGTTTTTGAATGGTGTCTTTGTCTCTGCCATAGATGGCTTGGCCTCGCTGCAGAATCCTAGAGGTCTACATTTGGATTTTCCTGTGAGGGCTTGCTATGAACTCCATATGGTGTCTTTTCTCTCCACAGACACCTCTAGTACCATAGGGTCTGCCAGGTCTACGTCACAATCCTTAAGGCTGCTCGCACACCAGCCTGACCTGCTGCAGAGCCCTTTCCTGCTCTGCTCTGAGCCCCAATAAAAGCTGGAAGCCTTTCATTTCAGCCATGAAATGGGCTGGCACAGTATTTTCAATGTGGCATATGCTCCCTTCAGCACCAGAAGAGGCCTATTAAACATTGTGCTTCCTTCTTATCATTGGAATATGGACAAAACAATAATTTGGTCTTTACTTTGGAGGGAATGTCCTGGTATGCCCCAGACACTGGACTCCTAAAATTTTCACTGATGTGGCAAGTCCCTTAATCTTCATAGCTCTCTGAGGTCAGACCTCCACCTAGCTGCCACGCTGACTTTGTCAATCATTACAACATTGCATCCGCCTTGCTTTGGAATGTTACATGCCACCCCCTGGCCTCTATTATTTCATGACTCTGTCATTCCTGTTTCTACTAGGGAATTCAATTCCATAATAGCCTCTCCTCTTATAAGCTCTAGCCTGCAGAGTACAGCCAGGCTTAAATTTTTCAAAGATTTTGTATTAGTCAACTCTGGGCTGCTATAACAGAATACCATTGAGGATGGCTTCAACAGAAATTTATTTTTTCACAGTTCTGGAGGCCAGAAGATCAAGATGAAAGTTCTGGCCAATTTGATTTCCGGTGAGAGCTCTCTTCCTGGCTTGCAGATGGCCATTTTCTTGCTGTGTCCTCACATGGCCTTTTCCCAGTGCATCCCTGTGGAGACAGAGAGAAAGAGAATACTCTGATGTCTCTTTTTATAAGGATGTTACTCCCATCAGATTAGAGTGCCACCCTTATGACCTCATTTAACTTTAATTATCTCCATAAGGACCCTATCTCTAAGTAGGGGTTAGGGCTCAACATATGAATTTTGGAGGAACACAATTCAGTCCATAGCCCACTCTCACCTGTGCAATCCTTACTACTTTGATAACTGGAGTATCCTCCAGGCCTTTCCATAGAACACAGTCAGCTGATGAGTTTTTCTGGCTTCACAAAGTCCATCTGTTCTAGCATGGCCACTTCTCTGAGCTGCTTCTATCATCTGCTTCTACAGCTTTGGCATTTCTACTTCATTTAGTGTGGGCTGTCCCTTTTCCTAAGCTCCCAAGAGATATCCTTTCAACATATTAGCACTGTTTCCCTTGAAACTTGCCAGGGTGTTAAATCCTGTGTCCTGGAAGGGAGCTGCCACATCAGTAAACTCTCTCTTATCCAACTTTATGTTCTGCCACCCCTGACCTAACGCTCTCAAGAGATGGTGCTGTCCGTACGCTCCCAGCTCCTGCTGCTACACGTAGACTAGATCACACAGCCCCTTTGAAGCATAGTCCCTTTGTCCCTTAGTAGCCCAGCACTTCCCCAAGTGGCTTTGCTGAGACGTGATCCTAACTATGGGTCTTGTATTGAACAGGCTAGGTGGAGTTATGTCCTGAGGGTAGCATGTGTTTGGCAAATAAGAGGCTTCTGCAACACTTTTAAGCAAGAAGAAGAGGAGCGTCAGCTTCTAAGGGGGAGGAGTGGGCCACTTCTGTAGAGTTCAGGGGAATTTGGGGTTTCAAGACTCTTGAGTTTTTCCATACGGATGTCTGCATCCCGATACTCAGTTCCCACTGTTTCGCAATCAGCCCCCTCACCTTGTTGTGACAGGCTCGCTGAGCTTGAGAATTCGAACTTCTAATGCTATCCTTACAATTATCCTTTGCTATCCTTATAATTAAGCTTTTGGCCTGATCCTCAGCCTTTTCTGCCTGCTGCTGCAGGAGGGGGAGTCTTTTTATATACAGCTAAAGAGGGCCTCTGACTTTCACTCTTTGCCTTAAATTGGTGATTAATCACCCTCAGCCTTCGTTGTCTTTCTCCAATGCATCAATAACACTCAGCAACAGCCATTCAATTCCATGTGCTCGATACCTACTGTTTCCCTGAAACTTACCGTTTCCTGATGCTTCTCAAATGCCTGAGCTTTTTCACCCTTGGTGCTTCCCCTTGCACTGGTATCGTATCTGAGTTCACCACCAGTAGAAATTTAAGTAACTCTCCCACTACTGCTTTCCAGGGGCTATCAGGACTCCAGCGATGCCAGCCCTCACCTACAGCCAACTCTATACAGTGATACAGCTCCAAAATCCCATTTTAAAGTTCGCTTCTTGATGCCAACTGTCCCGGTCAGGTCTCCTGAAAGTAGCCGTGGAGATGGAGGTTTGCGTGCAGGAGGTTTGTTGGGAGACGCTCAGGAGCCACACCTGTAAGGGAGCGAGGGACGCAGGGCTGGGCAGCAGTGGAAGTTGAACTGTGAGACAGCTCCAGCAGAAGCTCAGCCAGCCCCACGGAAACCTGGCTGGTGTGGCCCTTGAGAGCTGCCCTGTGTCTACATCATTTTGACGTAGTAATATCATCAGTTTTCACCTTCTGGTTTTAGTGCCTTTGGGATTACAGTAAGAAGTTATTTCAAACCCAAGGTAACATTTATTTTCCAATATTTTCTTCTATTTGTTTATATATTTACTTTTCTTATCCCTTGATGGGTAAACTCATTATAAATAAATAAATTATGACAAAACCCTGATGATCTAAACACATTTAATCCTCCTGGAGTCAGCACTGTACACTTCACAATTGTTCACCTTGCATTTCCTCACGTTGCTGTGATCTTTGAGGAATCTCAGAGAACAGAAAATTGTCAAGACACTGGAGGACCACTGTCAGGCCAATTTCCAAAAAGAGAATAAGAAATAAAATAAAATTCTAAAATAGATTACAGAAAAAGATAGTTTGAGAATATCCAGAAAAGGAAGCAGAGAATCCTAAGACCCGGAGTGAGTTCTCCAAGAGCATGTCATATCAGATTTGTCTATTTTTTTTTTCTTTTTTAAGTAAGGATTTTAGATGAATAGATCAGGAAAATGTGTATCTGGATTTCATTAAGACATTCTCAGAAAATTGTCAAATCATCTCAATCCTGTCCTATCCTAAGATGTCCTAAGAAAGGATGAAAGGATCTTAGGCAGATAGTAACTTAGTGAGGGGTCTGAAGATCTGTATCAGCGAGGACCTGAAGAGAGGTCTCTATTGACCTTCCCTCAGCTCCAACTTCAGCTCAGTGCTAGTCAAAATGCTAATCAATGACTTCTATGAAGACAGAAGCCATAGTCATCAATCTGGGGATGACATAAATTTGGGATGGTTAGCAAACATGCTGGATGACAGAATCAGGTCCCCAAAGTTCTTGGGAAGCTGAAAAAATGGGATCAATCCAAAATTATGAAGTTTAACCAAGGAGAATGTAACATCCTATATTGGGTTTAGAAAAACAACTCCACAATCATAGGATGGGATAATTGTAGTGTAGTAGTTGTAAAGAAAAAAAACCAAACAATACTAGGATTTAGTTGAGAGTAAATTCATTGTGGTCGCCTAGAAGCAAAGGTACTCTTGGCTACGTGAACAAGACTGCAGGGTCTAAGAGACAGAGGTGACTCTAACAGTGAAATCACGTGTGGGGCAATGTGTTCTACCACACTTCACTAGACCAAGTTCAGAGGAGGGGACCCAGAAAGGGCAAGATCCACAAAGCATTACAGATAGGTCATTATCTTGAAAATTGGTCATATTGCACCTGGAGAAGATAAAGCTGAGAAAAATACATAGTCCCTCGCTGCAAATATTTGAAAGAGTGCCATGAAGGAAAAGGATTAGCATTTTCTTTTCCCTCCAAGTGCTAGAAATAGACTTAGGTTTCCTATAAGGAAGAACTTCTATTCAGAGTTACTATCTGAGGGTCCTGCCACGGCAAATTGTCCTAGGAGGTAACAGTTCCTGGTCATTTGAGATAATCAAGCATAGACTAGAGGGTAACATAGTGTGACTGTTTTGGGAAAGATTCAAACATCTGTCATGTTCGAGGCAAGACTGGATGAGGATTAGGGCTCCTTTCAACTCTTGGATTCTGATCCCCTGAACTGAAGGCCAGAATTTCTGTTAATTTTAAGCAGGTCATTACTGGAATGTGGTCTCCTGCTCAGGGCACAGCAAAGTTAGACTGGTCAAGGGTGATCGTTTAAAGAAGGCCTCTTTTGAAGGAACTTAAACTGTACATGTGCTGTGCCTTTGTGTCTGTAAATATTTATGAAATGGAAGCAAGAGAGCAGAACCCTCCACTTCAACCCATACTCTCTTTGCCCCCTCTAAGTTATCAAAATCTGCTCTCCTGTCTTTCCCTCAAACTCACACATACAAGACTAAAAACAATTCAAGGTGTTGCCCCTCCAAGGAATAAGGTTGTGTAGGGGTTGTAATGACTCTATTTGTTAAATATATGCCAAGCACTATGCTAAGTACTTGATTATGTTTATTCATTTAGTCTTCAAAACAATCCTATAAGTTGGTGTTGTCATTATTATCAACTTTCAGATGGAAACCACCACTCAGAAAGTCAGTAGTCATAGTTAGTAAGTGGCAGAGCTGAAACTCAAGCCCAGGTTGTCAGTCCAGGAATAAAAAATCAACACTGGGACCCCCACACACTGCTGCCTGTCCGAGGCAAAGAGGGGATTCTAGTGACATGTAAGAATTTTGACGGCAATGCTGTCCGTCATGTCTTCAGGAACAGCTGAGCAGACCCAAGTGTAGAGCAAGTCAGACTGGAGAAGACAGTGCCTTTCAGACCACTGAGGAACGTGACTTGGTGTCGACACCATTTTCTGGACTGCCAACAGCCGCAGTCTGCTCACACAAATCAAGTATTATTTCAGTTGGCTCGTTTGCTGAGAATAACAAGTACACATGCCAATGTAGATAAACACAGAAAGGCCACGGAAGAGAAAAGGGCTGGAAGGCATTTTACTAGTATCTCAAGGAACTCCCCCCACACACATTTATTATATTTTTTCTTGTTACAGAAGTAACATTTCCTTGTTGTAAAACCAATTAGACAACCCAGAAAAGTACAAAGAAGATATCATTTGCAACCATCGCGATGCCCAGATGACCACTTTGAACACTCAGGTGCACATGCTTTAGTCACATATGTATAGATTCACACAGGTTTTTTACAAAAATGGGAGCACTCTGTACACACTGCTTTTGCAGCCTCTTTTTTTCACTGAATATACGTTGTGAACATTTTTCCACCTCATTAAATTTTCTTCTACCTCATCATTTGAAATGGCTACATAGCATTCTGCTGTCTGGATGTGCCATAATTGGCAGCTCGTTTCTCATAAATAAACAAGTAAAGCCTGGGAAGCTCGCCTGCAGGTCGAGCACAGATGCTGTAAGAGGTGGTGGAGCGAAGGCTAAGACCAAGAGGGAGGAAGGAAGGAGCACAGGGAGCAGGGACTTTGCTGGTTGGGTTTTGAACTGGGGATTTGCCTGGGGCTTTAGGAGATGGGAGTAGTAACAGATATTGAATGCTGGGGATAAACATTTAATAGGAAAACATCACCCTAGAGGGAGTGAGAGGAAGAGAGGTGATAGACTGGAAAAGGTTGCTGAGATGGAAGAAGAGAAGAACTTTTGAGACTCTTCTGGAGAGAGAAAAGCTTTGTGGGGAGGTGAGCAAGAGCCCTGATCTGAATGAAGAGCAGGTATAGGGTCTGGTGGGGATCCTGACCAAGAAGGAGAGGGTTAGGGTACAATTCTGGATTGAATCTGCCATGTACAACCAAAAGCCTGTGCTGTGCCCGGGGCGCCATAGGACGTCCCTTGGCCCTCAGGAAGCCTGGACTTTGGGTGTGATCCCGATGCACTAACCATCCCAGAGAACAACTACAGAGACTATGGAAAGATGCGACCCTAAGGCGACATCTTTCTGGTGAATTTGCAAGCGGGTATCCGTCAGTCATGACTGGGGACGGCCAACAGAAGAAAGAAGAAGGAGAGCAGACCAGCTCCTCTGACCACCTCAAGGCCTGGAAGCCACTAGCTGTCCTTTCCCTTTCCTGATGGCCCTCTGCCACGGTTCAGGACCAGTCCGTATACTGTTCTACGCACTGGGATCCAGGTCTATAGGTGACAACGAGTGCTGAGGGGGGCCACCTCAGAGGGAGCTGACCACTCCTGGCCATGCCTCCTGGCCCTCAGCAAGAGAAACCCAACTGCCAAGGGTCTTAGGAGTGAACCTGAGGGCCCAGAAAGGAGGCCAGAGGCCATAGCAGCCAGGATGTGGAATGGCAGGCAGCAGGGTACCTCCTCTTGACCTCCGTCTTTACAAAGAAAATCTGACTGAGGAGCTTCCCCCATTCTGGTCAGCCCTTTTGAATAGGATTGTGGGGAATGTTTCCCTGGGCTTTTTAAAAAGACTGGTAGGGATCTTTGGAAATCATTTGTGGCTCTTTTTATGATGTGAAGACCTGTCCAAGGGATCTTCAGTGTTGTGTAAAGTCAAAACACCACGTGCTCTGCAACCTCAAGCCGTTCAGAGTTTAGTTCCTCTTTGATCAACAGGACAGGTAATAACACAGCCTCTGTCATACATGTGGGACTAAAGGGCTGACTGCTGCCTCTGAAAGAAGAGGTTGATGCAACACCTCTCTTTCCCTGAGAGTGTGTCTGTGAAAGCTGCCATTTCCCTTGGCAGATTTCCCCCTTTCTGGGTCCTGGACCTCATTTGCCCTATTCTGTTGACTGAACTCGGGGCAGCTGATTCACACGAACAGAGGCCTCAAGAGGCACTTACAGAAACAGTTCTAAGAGAGGGACAGGTTAATGTTCTCCGGCCTCTCCAGCCCATTCTCTCTCTGTGACCAAGGTCTCTGGGCAAAAGAAAATGATCAGAAGGATGTTTGATGCTCATGGAGTCAGAAGCAGAGAAAACAATTCTAGGACTCATGTGTTTGCTGACTTGCACGCCCGCCACGTCTAGCTCCACAGCAGGTATTGGCCTGTCAGATGGACAGACACTCATCCCCGCCTGACAGGGCAGCCTTTGAAGAGGTCCTTCTGCTAGAAAGGCACAATACAATTGATTAGGTTTCCTCTTACCAAATGACAATCTCACTCCAATCTGGTCTCCCTGAGATGGCACCCAGATCACTGTGACTGGAGTTGGGTGTTCCCAAACACTGCAGTCACGCAATTACAGGCTGTCTCTGAGTTTACTCTCACACTTCCCTAATCACTTCCATTGTGTGTGGACTTGACTAGGTTAACTCTCAGAGGACAGCTATATTCCCTCATCATCAAGTTCCTGGGGCTCTCAGCTTCTCACTGTCACCCCAGGTAGACTGCAAATGTGAGTGGAAAGGCTGTCAGAACCATCAAGGGTTATTCAAACATTGGGGTATGTCATAATTATGTGCTATTGATGACAAAGCCAGACCTCAGCTCTCAGCCTCTGGACTGGAGCCTTGCTTGCTATGAAGACAACTCTTCCCTTCCCGGAGCGCAATGACAGCAACTATTTAGGGAAGCACAGGGAACACTAACTGGATCATCAGTGTCCAGGATTCTCTGTCCAGATTTTGTTTGGGCTCATGCAGGCCCCTTATCTGTAACTGATCTCTCACCATCTGTTAACTGATAGTTGCTTCCAGTTATTACGGCAGTGGGTTTGCTTCGCTGTCTTCTCCTCATTTGGTTCAGAACATCAGGCAGTGAGTTGTATAAATATTTATTTGATGCCTGCTAATCAACCAGGTAAACAGAGAAGGCCACAGACCTGAGGTCATGGTCTTTGAAGAGAAAACCCCTGAGCATTTAGTCAGCAGAAATTACTAGTGACGGTAGGCCATAGAATCTTTTTGGGGGGCTGTGGGGGGGGGGGGCTCTTTGGTTGTTAGGGAACTGCCTTTATCTCTGCTGGCAGGCCTCTTTTTTCCAATAGCAGATTATCACTGGCAAAACGCCCCAAAGCAAACTCTTCTAGGTGATTCCCATGGATGGAGGCAGTTGAGGCTGCGCATTGATTACAAGGCCCGGAAGCAGGTCTTACCCATGCTGCTGGACCTGTTTATGGTCCTCTGAACTGCCCTGGCCATTGCAGATCTCCCAGCTGGTGGCTGTCTGCGTGCTTCTGGGAGATGGTGCATGAGCTCTTCCCTTCCAAATCCCCGCAGAGGACTGGGGCCCCTTCCCTTGCTCTTCCCACCCTTGGATCTCCACTCTGTGACTCAGCATTTGCCTTGTACCCGAAGGCTCCCAGGCCACGATCTGTCTGGAGGAGTACCCCTCCATCCAGTGCCAGACCCTCCCCTGCCACCCCCTGCTGAAGTCTTTTGCCTGGAGACTTAACACAACGGGCTTCATTTTCCGCTGAGTAGTGTCGGAGTGCAGGGCGTGTGGAGGGAGAGCTTGGTGTTGTTTCCCTCACACACATTAAAATTAATGGTATTTGCTCATCTGGTGGAATGACAACTCATTCCTCTGGACAGGCTGGCTTCACAATTGTTCATTCAAGAGGAAATCTGATGGGAAACAATGGTCTGGTCTTTGGGAACATTAAACGGTTGTATTCTAACTTAAATTTCAGGCCCACTGACTGTCTCGTTTGTCTTCTTGTTTGGTAATTTTTTGTCTTTTTACTTTTGCATTATTGATTTTTGATTCTTTCTTTTTATATGGCTGTTGCAAAAAGAAAGAGATTCTCAAAACCAACAGGCCAGATTAGAAAATGCAGTGAGGTCTCCACAGACCGTCTGAAAGGGCAAGGTCTGACCACTCAGTGTAGGCACTATTCAGATATCAGGAAAAGAAAGTATTGTCACAAATTTCCCAAGGCCCTTCTGAGAAAGGCACAAAGGAGGGGATGGACTCATAGGTGTGAAACCGGCAAACAGTGGCCATTGATGATTGAGTAGCTAGTAACTGAAGTGTTTTTCCTTTTTGCAATTACTGATTGTAGATTTTAGTTGTTCCCCTGCCCAGTGTTAACTGTGCTGTTTAGGCAATATGCTATCTGACTCCCACTAGGTTCCTACAGATAACATCTCCCTGGAGCCTGGGTCACCATGCTAATGTGTGTTTGAGCTGTTTTTCAGGAATTAGAGCCCCTTGTCCACTTCAAGCCAGTTGAGACCACCAACCCATCAAGTGGGCCTGTGCAGATGTCTGACCTTTTGACATCAAGAGGCTAAAAACTCCACCCTTGGGTCATGCCAACACTGCAATTTTGTGAACATGTGTCCTATGAAGAGGCATGAAGTCTGACTACGCTTGCGCAGATCATCAATTACCTCACCTCTCCTCACCTCCAATCATCTATCTCCACATTTCAGACCACCTTGTCCCCTACCCCATAAATATCCCTGAGTCCCTATCTCTGGGGAGGTGGATTTGAGACTTGTTGTCCCATTTTCCTCACTTGGCTGCCTTGTGATTAAACCCTCTCTCTCTCTGCAATCTCATCGTTTCAGTGATTGACTTTCTGGGAAGCGGGCAAAAACGGACCTGGTTCCATAACAGGTGCCCCATTGCAGAGCTGCTGTTGAGTTGCGGGCAGCTGTGGGAAAGGCCAGTCTTTTGGCTGTAAAAGGAAGACTGCCTCTCTTCTGAGGGTGAGCTGGCAGCACGCATAGCTCAGAAAGACCATACCGAATAATCACAGTGGCATTAAATATAATCCTTATGTAGGCTGAAGTGCAACTGTTTTCCATGTTCTTTCGGTGCATTACCTTACTTAGAATCACAGAATTATAGGTTATTGTGCAAAAAAGAATGGTAGAGAACATCTAGAGCAAACTCTGCTCTTTACAGATGAGGACATTGAAGCCAAGAGACATGAGGTGGCTTGCTGAAAGACTCTCACTCCCCAACAGAGCCCGGTGAAGGTGGCAGTACAAGCAGGTTTATTTGTGTATTTTCTGCACCTACTATGTGTCAGCCCCTTGGTTAGGCTCTGGGCACACAATGTTGAACAAGGCACACATGTTCTCGGCCTCACAGAGCTTAGAGTTTGGTGGATGAGATGGATAGACAGTTACATCCCAGCCTGAGGGCGGGCTAGGATAGAATGCTGTGTGACCTCTTCAGGAGGTCAGGCTGGGTGTGACCAGGGAAGTTTCCTAGAGGAAGTGATGTGTCTATTAGGACCAGGATATGAGGAGTACGAGTTAGCAAGGGGAAGCATGGGGCTAGGACTGGCGGTGAGGGCATGGTAAACCAGGCAGGGAAGTTTAAGGGGTCAACTGAGATTCTCCTCAGAACCTAGCTTTTGAGGGACAGAGAATAGTCTAGTCTGAGTGCTTCTCTCAGCACAGTGACCTCAGAGGCATGGATGGTGTGGCTCACTATGAGGCATTTTTAATATCATTGTCACAACAGCTGTGGGAAGGACATACGGCAATTATCATCGAGTGAACTGAGGCTTGGAGAGAGCTCTGCGACATGCTCAGAGTCAGAGAGTTGAATGGCGGCAGGTTGAGAAGAGAGCTTGTTTGGGGAGCCCTGGACAAACAGAGGAACAGAGAGCTCTGAAATCTGGGTTGGGAGAAAAATGTGGACAGGCGAAAGGTTGAATTCTGGGTTTTGTCCTGAGCATTAAGTGGGGGTGGTCTGGGCCCCTGTGCCACTCACACAGTTCATACGAGGAGAGTGGGAATGAACAGGACATAGAATTTCAGGGTGGGAAAGGATAACATTCATGACGACCTACCAGGAATTTCATGTGTGTTCAATACAGGATTCCAAGTCCATTGTAAACATATATAGAGGTTGCAGTTATCCTAAGAGGTATTTTAAAACGTTTAAAATAAAAGAAAATTTAAATAGAATCAATTTAAATCAATTTTAAATTGAATTTTAAAATGAATTTTAAAAGATTCATGTGCCCTACTTCTAAGAAATGGGAAGAATGCGGAAATGAGCCATCTGTAGCTTACCAGAGAGGCCACGAATCTCGGTGGCTCCCCGCATGGTTGGTGTAGGGTCCAGGTCGAGTTGCAGACTGGCAGGTAAGAGTGGGCTTCAGCTGGTCTATGGAGGGGTGAGGGGTCATCTGCCTCTCACCTTCATCTGCAGAAGTGCAGGACGAGAGGAGGCCTTCCTCCCTCTGTGCCTTCAGAGTGCAGTCTGTGCCTTGGGATGTGGCAAGAGGAGACCTGAGAAGAAGGGCACCTCACTGGGCCTCATTCCAAATGCTGGGCTCCTTCCAATGATGAGATTCTTTGTTTTTATAGCAAATGAATGAATGTTTAAAGCACGTTAGGATGTATTCTCTTGTCCGACTTCATGGCAGTGGAAGAGCTGAGGTTTGCGTCCTGGCTCTGCACTGCCTTACTGTGTGGTGAGCTCTTCCTTGAGCACTCCAGGTTCAGCGGTTATGCAGGGAAGATGCCTACTTCACAGCAGTGCTGCAAAATCTGGATGAGTTAAGGGATGCAAAACACCTACTATAGTGTGTGGTGCGTATTAGATGCGTGGTGCACAACAAGTACTATTTTTACTTATCCTCTCACTAATCTTGTGATTTAACATGGAAAGTAGGATATGATTACCAGTCCATAGATGGAAAAACCAAGATTCCAAGAGGTGGAGTGCCTCACGTGTTGTCATACTGCTACTAGTGACCACAGCTGGGATTCGAAAACAACGTCTTCTGACGCTCAGGCCGGTGGCCTTCAACTCCACCTGCTAACAATCACACACGACATTTGCTTCTCTAGAAATCCTTCCCGGTTTCCCCGGGAAGCAGTTGTGCAGGCATTTACTGACACTCAGCTTTATTCTAAATTTTAGTTACAAAATTGTTTTTTCAGATAACATCAAGAACTATTTCTGGACACCTGGGAGAGAGGTCATTTTCCAGATAATCTCTTCAAGCAAACACAACTGCACCCCTTGCAGGAGGCCTGCAGTGTGTATGCAGGCTATCGGGCTCTGGCGGCACTAGCTGGTGATAATGAGGAGCCAAGTCACAGCCCAGCCCCAGACTCTGTCTCGCCATACCCAGGGTGGCTGTGCTTCCAGGCCTGGGAAGGAGAGGACAGCCAGGCAGGAGACCCTTCTGAGCATGAAGGAGCGCCTTCCCCCTTATCTGGGGGTAGGACGTTGGGCTCCCTCAGAGGCTGCCTGATGGGCCAGGAGAGGGAAACAGCAGAGGCAGCTGCAGGTTCCAGCTCACCTTTTGCAGACAGGATAGTGTAATGGACATTGAACTGGGCTCCCTGTCAGGAAAACTGGGATTCTACCATTTACAAACTGCGGCAAGCAACTTAACCTGTTTATGCTTCCGTTTAGTTACATGTAAAACGTGCCTAATAATAATACCTTCTCAGCCAACCTCATTGTAGGAATGAACCAGCAGGTAAAATGTCTTTTACAAACTGAAAATATGATGTAAAGCCCTATAGGGTATGGAGGTGGGGATAGGGGACAGATTGCCCCTGAAAGAGAAACAGTTGGAAGTATCAAGAAGTTGAAGAAAGAGAAACCTTGACTAGATATTTAGGGTTTTAAAAAATTAATTAGTAATTAATTAACAAATTAGACAAAGATTGATTTATCGCCTACTTCTTGCATCACTCAGTTCGCTAGGCACTATAGATCTAGAAATGACAGACATATAGCCCTGTTTGCAAAGATGCTGACAGACTGGACAGAGATGCCTGTAAAAGGATCCATTTCAGTGCAATAGGGTGAAAGCTGTTGTATTTGTTGTCTAATACTGAGTAATAAAGTGCCCCAAACCTAGTGGCTTAAAATACCAATCAACATTTATCACCTCAGTTTCTGTGGTCAGGATTGGGAGTGGCGAAGCTGGGTGATTCTGGCTCAGGGCCTCTCATGAGCCTACAGTCCAGATGTCAGCCAGGGTCGGGTCATCCGAAGGTTTGACTGGGGCTGAAAGTGTCACTTGAGAGAATGGCTCACTCGCACAGCTGGCAAGTTGATGAGCTTGTTGGCAGGAGGCCTCTGTTCTTGCCCTCTGAGGCCTCTCCACAGGCTGCTTACAGGTTTCCTGACATGACTGCTGGCTTCCCCCGGGTGAGCACTCAAAGGGAGGGCAAGCAAAGTTGTTATGTCTTTTATAATCTAGCTTGGGAAGTCATACTGTCACATCACATCCTGTGGGCTACACTGGTCCGCCTATTCAGTGCGGATGGGATCCTACAAGAGCATGAACCCCAGGATGTGAGGACGACTGTGGAACAACTTGGAGGGTGGCTACCACAGCCATTATGGAAGCATGAACAATAAGCTTCAGGAGAGCAGGCTTTGAACTTATTACACATAGGCTTTGAACTAGGCTTTGAGGATCAATAGGAGTTTGTTGGTTGATAAAGATGGGTAGCAGCACTTCAAGTGGAGGGGAAAGTACACTCACAGGCATGGAGTTGTGAAATGGACTCGCGTGTCTGTGGAATCGTCAGAAGTTCATCATGGTGGCAGAGGTCAGGAAGAAGGTGAGTCAGGGCCAGATTACAAATGCCCTGACTGTATTGAAGCTAGATACTGTAGATTTTATCCTTGAGGCAAGGGGAGCCAGGATGACATGATTAGCAGGATTTTGAGGAAGATAACACAGAGGCATGGAGGTGGGATCAATGGAAAAGAGACCAGAGGGTATTGAAGAGCAGAGGAAAGGTGACAAGAGTCATCTTTACAAAATGGCAATGAGGATGGAGAGGAGAGGCCTGTTTGAGAACAACCTGCTATGGATTGCATTTGATTCTCTTCTTTCTACAGATGGGGACATTGAGGCAGAGGAACATGGTTCATTCAAAGCTAATACAGCTTTTTGCTAAATGTTTAGATTGCTAGTTGCAGGCAATAGAGACATACTCACAGAAAGAAGTACGTGTGTCAAGACTCAGAGAGAGAAAGAATGAGACTTTGGGAGGTAGTGAGTTCCCTTAGCTTGAGATAATCAATGACCAGACTTGATCTTAGCCAAAAGGCCGAGACAATGAGATAATCAATTACTAAGGGATTGCAGGAACTCTTTACTGATGCCTTGGTTGAGTTAGGGTCCTTGTCTGGTAGCCCCTTCATACCTGTTTTAAACTTGTTACATTGCACTATAGTGAGTGTGTCTGCCTCCTACATTAGATGTGAGCTCCTTCCAGGCAAGGCATATTCCTCTGTCATTCTGTGTCCCCAGCACCTGGCCCAGGGCCTGGGCACAGGAGGGGCTTGGGGAACCCTGCACAGAGAGTTGAAGGAGCATTCAAGCCATAGCTCAGGGGTTGGGCAAGGTGACCTCTAAGGTTCCTTTAAAAGGGTTGATGATTCTGAACTCCTATAAGGAAGGCAGCTTGGCTGGGATGGTGTGGGGAGTATAAAATGAGTCTAGCAGATGATGGCTGTGGTAAGGGAAGGGATACTCAGAATAGGGCCTCAGAGTCCATTTTTAGAACTTTTCATTGTATTCTTGCCCTGACTTCTCATTAAGGGAGAAATTATAGTTCCAGAATATCAATCAATATTACATTGCCAGAAGGAACAAAGGGCAACTTGAGGAGAGGTGGAGAAGCCCAGGGGAGAGCTCTGACCAGCTGACCAGACTTGAGTCTCCTGTGTGTGTTTGGGGTGGGGGCAGAGGTGAGGGGTGGGCAGAAGCCACTCAGCTCTAGACTGCAGCCCCCTGTACTCTCCTAGTGGGGTGAGAGTGAAGAAGCAGAAACCAGTGCCCAGTGGCCCTGGGACCCAGACTGAGGATGAAAGAGCCAGTGACAGCTATGGGACAAGGCAGGAGGCAGCTAATATGTATGTTAAACATATGGAAATGAGAGCAAATAGCGGAGCCAGGGAGACAAATATTGAACAGGGTCTGGGCCTGAGACTAAACCAACACTGGGAAATGAGAGGCTGCTGAAAGCAAATGAGCTGCCAGGGGAAGAAGGAGAGGGAAGGACGGGAGAGAGGCTGAGGGTGGAGCCTCTAGGAGCAACCTACTGGCTCTGGCTGCAAGCTGGCCAATCTTGAGGGGTGGTGCCACAGAGAGGGACATGTACCAAGGCAGGGTCCAGGCGAGATTTGAGGGCTGAGTTTGTCATCTCTGTTGAAGGTTCTATTTCTTTGTACATTTCACTCCTCCTTAGCACCTTCTCCCCAGTTTCTGGCAGCCCTCTCTGTCCTCCATTCCAGTCTCCACTCCCATGCATGAGCCTGTCTGAGATTGGAAATCTCCACCTCACTCACTCTCTTGGGTCAGAGCCCTGGAGATGGCCAGCTCCTGAGTGTTGGGTACACAGATGACAGAGGCTTGGGGAAACAGTCTGCTTGGAAGGATGGGGAGGAAGTGAATAGGGGACTCGTCTTGAAGCTCAGTTTACATAGCAAACACACCCTTTTTACTTGGAGGGTATTGTTCAGGTTGTTATTTTCAGAGGAAACCTGGATGCGATACATAACCAAATTTATTCTTTTCTAGAAGAGACATAAGATAGGTAGTAGCTGAAATGGCAGATCTGTCAAAACCATGAGAGATGAGTCAGGGAAGGAAATCCACATTCTGTCTGAGAGTACCAGGCTCTGTCCCAGCTCCTTGCTGGGACACTGGGGGCAGAGCAGTCTGTGTCCCAGTCAGGAAGGGCAAAGCCCTGAAAGGGACAAGTGAGGGTAGTGTGCAGTGGGGGAGCTCAGCCCTTCAGATGCAGGGGTTGTCCCCTCTTATTCTTCCAATCCAGCAGTTACCATGACCCCTTGGGGGGATCTTGGAGGTGAGGGGAAATCGTAGGCGGGGGCTAAGTTCCCTCCAAGACTTTCCTTGCATACCCCCATGAGGAGGAGTGTTACGTAAAGACAGCAGATGCCACCTGACTGGCCTCATTTGTCAGATCCAGTTCCATATAAAATAAAGCTCTCAGGAGATGCAACACAGAGGAAGTGAGTTTTTAGAAGGTTTTAGTATGGGAGCAGACGGCAAGTTTCAGAGCTTGGGGCACTGCTCAGGAAGCCTTTTGAGAAGGGGCGTTTGGAGAGCAGGAGGTGGTATGAGGGCCCTGGAGTAAGGAAAATGGGCCTAGAGAGGAAGGTAGAGTCTCCTGATGATAATTCCACTTCATTACCCAAAGCCAACCCGAGATGGAGTGCCCTTGGTCCTTGCCCCAAGAAGAGACAGTGGACTTGCCAAGGCTCTGGTCTCATTTAGGAAGCTGAGGCCATCCCAGGCCCTGCCCCTGCAGCCCCATAACCTTCCAAAATGTTGTCTTCCTCCACCTCCAAGGCTGTGTTACATGTCAGGAGACATGGAGACCGATCTCAATTCAATTAACTGCAGTTTCACAAACATTTATTGTATCTTTTTCTAGCTTCCATTCTTAGAGGCAAGGGCAGGATGAAATGATAAATAGGGCACTATTTGCTCTGTCCATAGGATGAGGGTCACTGGGTTGGGGAGGGAGCAGATTCACCCACAAACAGCTGAGATAAGACAAAATTTGATAAGGACTAAAACAGAAGCTTAAAATAGGTGAATAGAGCAGAAGAGGAAGGGGTGACTGCGTTCTGGCCAAGGATATGTGGCACTACCCCATTAAAACATGATTTAAACAAGGCCTTGACTATTGAGGGGGATTTCCAGATGGAGAAAGGGAAGGGTCGACATGAACAGAGTGGTGCAGAGGGGGCAAGGCAGTGTGTACTCCTTCCTGGAGATGGGTGGGAGCTAGGAATGAAAAGTCAAGCCAAACCAGTTCACAGAGGTCTTTGTGTGGCAGGGGGAGGGATGTGGGTATGTGTTGAAGGCCCGGCACAGTTGCTGGTGATTTCAGAAACTCAGAATGTGAAACTACCCCTGCTGGACCATCACGTGCGGCCTCATGGAATAGAATCAGATTTGCCAGGCTAGCACCTTAGGGACCATTCATTGCCTCGAGGACATGAGGCCTGCAATTGTGCAGCTATTACCTGGTGGGCCCAGGTGCAATTTCTGGCTCTTCCCAGGCAAAAAAAAAAAAAAACCAAGGGGACTGAAATAAAGCCCACAGTCCATTTAGACAGGATAATTTACACAAGTCACTTGTGCATGCAACATAGTAAGAGCCCAATAAGTGTTGTTGTTATTACTTTTAGTGAATCTTTACTAAAACTCCATGGAACCTGTTTTGTTATCCCCATTACACAAATTAATATACTGAAGCTCAGAGAGATTCTATAATCATTCCAAGGTTTTAAGGCTAGTTGATGGAGAGCCAGATTTGGAACCCCAGTCCGATTCTAAAGTCTGTGTTCTTCCCGCCATATCTGTTACCAGAACAGCTTAGCTGCCAGGTGAGGACAAGGGTCCTTGGATCTTCACCAAGGGCCAATGGAACAGTCAAGATGCCAGGGCTAGAGAGGGTAGCAAGGAGCTGCTTATCCCCTCATCACCCACTCCTGTAATTGGAACCTGATTGTCTTTGTAACACCTTCATTGGAAAGTCACCACTGTGTTGACTGGGCAGCCCACTACGAATTGGGAAGCTTCCTGAGAAGCCTGAGTGAAATCATGCCTATGGGCACCACCCTGCCACAGCCCACAATTCTCTGCCCCTCTGCAGCAGGTGCCTCCTGGCCAGCCTGGCCTGGGCTCCCCAGTCTTACCTGGGGAATTGGTATCTGCAGCCTCTGGGGCTTTTATACTTGTTGTATGTCTCTTTGGGGAGAGAAAGCCTGTGTCTTCCAGAAATATTTCACCGTGGAGCATCACGGGGATTGGCCGCCTTGTCAGGTTTTCTTGACAGTCCAGCTCCAGCCATGGGGGAGGCAGAATGGCCCACAAAAGGCCTGGACTGGATTCCACCTCCATGAGGAAAGACAATGGTTTCCTTTTATTTTACTTTCTTCCTGAGATAATGTTCTTGTTTCTACTTCTCTCCTCTCCCTGGAGCTGAGGCCACAGGACCACCACCACTGGGAGCCATTTGAGCACAACCTATAGTTTAACCTCTGCTGTAGAGTAAATCGTGTTCCCCACAAATTCATCTGTTGAAGTCCTAACCCCCAAGGTCATGGTATTTGGAAATGGGGCCTCTAAGAGGTAATTAGGTTAGATGACATAATGAGGGTGGGGTCCCATGGTGGGATTAGTGGCTTTATAAGAAGAGGAAGTCACTATCCACCTTGTGAGGACACAGCAAGAAAGAGGCTGCCTGCAAACCAGAGAGTTCTTACCAGGAACCAAATCTGCCAGCACCTTGATCTTGGACTTCCCAGCCTCCAGAACTGTGAGAAATAAGTGTCTGTTGTTTAAGCCACCCTGTCTGTGATATTTTTTATAGCAGCCCAAGCAGACTAAGAAATTGCCCAGCCTAGGTTCAGGACAAGCCTGTCCTTAGAGTCAACTAAGAGAATTCAGCATCAAGGTAACCTTGACCCTCTGCCCTGGTTTAGAAGCATTTTTTTTTCTGGTTTCCAAGGTGAAGGCTTCCCTGGTACACATGAGCTCCAATGTCTGGGCTGGAGCCTTCACCTAGATTGCTCGTCCCATACTCCATTGCCTCGAGGCTGGGTCCCCACCTTGCTTTCTTCATCCATCTCTGGAATTTCTAAATCTAAACACCAGGGACTCGGCTGTCTCCAGCCAGGCCTCTCTGATGGGGGTCGCCTATTTGCATCCTCCCCTTCACATATCCCAGCCTCGGAATCCCCATCACAGGCTCCCCCACCTTCCCTCGGGTCACTGCCCATTGACTCTGGCAGCTCCTTCCTGATACTGAATAGTGTCCACCTCCTTTTACCATATCCTTCATAATCAACCCCTTCCCTCCTGCCTGCTTAACACTGGAGCCTCACAGTGTATCTACAGATCTCTGATTCTCCTGTTCTCAACTTCAGCTGATGGTGGAGGCCTTTATATCAATGCCAGAGGGGGCTCCCTGGACTGGTGGGCATTGGCTGATTTGGAGCCATATTAAGAATTTCAACTTCAAATCCCAGGTGATCCAAACACACACTTTAGAGAAACTTGAGCAAACTTCATATTCCACCACTATTTGCAAAGTAAGAGAGAAAAAGCCAAGTCATTATGAAATGATATCCTATTAGCTTACTTTAATGAAAGCAGCACAGCACAGAGCCGTTGCTCTTGGTCCAGACGTTGCCCCTGCCCGCCCAGCAGAGCTGTGTGGTGTTCGAGGACATCTCCAGCTCCTAACCTGTGGTCAGGCCCTGCGGAGACACAGAAGGAATGTCTTCTGAGGGGTGCGAGGAGACCTCACGCAGCTTATATGCGGAACCAGTCGAAGAGCCCTTGCAGGCTGAAGGCTGGAGGAGGTGGGATGGCAGAAGGTGAGTTTTCTCGCTCTGGCTCACAGCTGCTGAGCTCCTAACAGTGACTTGGAATGCAGCCTGAGGGGTGAAGGATGTGGGGCCAAATACGTCCAAGACTCAGATTCATAACCAACCCCTAACATCCCAGTCGTCACAAGGCAAAGCAGACAGAACCATCCTCTCCTTCCATGCCTACTTCCTATACCCTTAAACTGCCTTTCGTGTTAATTGATGACAACTTCTCTTCTTTGTCATCAGGGATAATCATGGTCATTATTTTAACCTGATCTGATCTGAGAACAGATCTGTTGGCAATAAGAGCCAACTGGGATAAGGAAGAGTAGGATTTACCTCCCTCTTACCCAACATGGTATGGGACTTGGGTTCCCTGAGAAGGCATGGGCCAGTTTTCCAACACTCTACAACTTCTGCAGAGGACCCTGCAAATATCTTTGGCAATCTAGCTAGAGAAAACCTTGGCTCAGTCCAGGTGAGACTGACAGGCCGTTGAAATGGTATTCTGCTGACATGACCAGTGGGATGCTGCTCCAGGGGGCTGAGTTGGGGGTGCCTCCATTCACCAGAATCTCCTGTAAGCAATTTTTTCCCTGTTATTTTAGCCAACACAAACCTGTGTAAGGATACCTGTCATCAGGCAAGAAGCAAGGAGGCTCCTGGATGCGGGTGATTACCTGAGGCCATGGCTCTGTTCACAGCTGGACTGCCACCCACCTAAATGTCATGGTTTGGGGCTCCCGGAAAGCCTTTCCCTGGTCCTCAGGTATCTCTTCTGTCATAGCCCTGAAATTCCTTCATTAGACAGTCACTCATCTGTCTCAGAATGCCAGAGGTGGAAGAGACCTGAGGTCATGTAGTACAGTCGTTCTCAAACCTTCTCCGCTCACAGACCCCTTAGAGAACCTGATGGAAATTACCAACTATTTTCCTGGGCACATCGTACCCATACACACGAATCCTCTTGTACAATTTGTAGGGAATTTGTGCATGCCCCCAAACCCATTCATGGACCCCAGGTTAAGGCTCCTTGGTCTAGTCCTAGCTCTACACTTTGTAGATAAGCAGCAGAGGTAGAGATGATAAGCAGGCTGCCCAGGGTCACTTCTTTGCTTTCATTGCAATGTTCTTCCAGTGCTTCATTATGTCTTTGGGTCTTGAACGTTTTATAGGCCTCCTGAGTTCCCTTTGAAAGTGAGAATACACTTGCAGCATAACATGTTTGACTGTAGGCTCTAAACTAGTGGGGGTGCGCAGACAGCCGGCCGAGGGCAACATGGCCCTGGGTCAGGGAGGAGCCTCACCCAGGAGGAGGCAGCACAGGTCAGCCAGTTCTAGATCAAAGCCTTTCTCAGCTGTGTGACTTTTGGCTGGTTAGTTAGCTTCTTTGAGACTCAATTTTCTCATCTTCAAATGGATATAATAGCAATGCCTATGTTTGTGGTGGAAGAAAGGAGATAATGCACATGGCAAGTGTTACATACTGGTAGCTGTTCTTTTGATTTCTCCATTTTTCTGGGGGAGGCCAGTAGCCCAGGGCCACACCTGTAACCTGACACTGTGTCCCAGAGACTGTGCTAAATTTGTGCTTCCCTTTCAATGGTTCTCAACCAGCTCTGCTGCTTCCTGGCTGGCCCTGAGTCTCAAGGCTCCTTCTCAAGAAACACCATGTCAGCAGCAGAGAAGCCTGGGCTTGAAATAACTGCCTCGCCACAAGAGGTTAGGGGCTGCCACTGCCCTGCCCCTCCTTGCTGTCTGTCACTGGCTCCGGGCTGCCAGCTGCGAGGCCAGCTTGCCCCCTGCTGGCAGCCCAGCCCTGGAAAGCGGGCAGCCTCCAGGCTGTGGGGCTGCAGAGTCAGAGGTCAGCCTTCAGCCAGGGCTGAAATGGGGCAAATCTAGGACGCAGTGGCCGGGCAGAGCAGCAGCCACTTTCCCAAGGCAAGAGGCAATACTTTAGGGGTAAAGCAGAGTTTGGTGGCCAAGCTGCAAATCCCCCTAACACACACACTCTCCAGCTGAAAATGAAGCCCAAAGGCAGCTTGATGCACTACGAAATGAAAAAGGGCAGACGCAGATGAAAGGAATGAAGGAGGAGGGGCTGGTGAAGGCAAAATATGCATCAGGGCCCAGGCTCACAGACTTGTGTGTGTGTGTGCACACGCACATGTTTGAGAGGGAGAGAGACAGAGACAGAGATGGAGACAGAGAGATAGAGAGAGACAGAGACAGAGGAAGAAGCAGAGAGACACAGAGAGAGAGACAGAGAGAGGGGGCAGAGAGTGAGAGAGGGAGGGAAATAGAGAGAGACGGGGGAATGTATGCGCATTTGTTTAGCACAGCTCAGCCTTCTGCCTTTTGGCCCTGGAGGTCCACATGTGGGGCACCGGCTGGCGGCCTTGGAAATCCCTCTCCGCTGCCCACCGCAGGACGCGAAGGCAAGCCTAGCGCAGGCAGGAGGCTGATGCATGGAGACTGTGGAGACCACGCAGACCGGGGGGGCCGGTGGCAGCCCCTCCGGGTGCGCGCTCTGATGAAGGGAGTGGAGCAGGCGCATCGCCTGTCTTCCCGGAACAGTTCCGTTCCCCACCTCAAGCACAAACAGAAAGCCTGCCCCTTCCCATTAGAGCTGCTGCTCTCCTTTCAATTTGGTCTTAAGACGCGATGGATGCAAACTGCAAAGCTTTGGTCAGCTTTTGAGTCGAAAGCAAATTTTACAGCAGGGGAAGGGAGCCAGGGAGAAGGGGGAGGTGGGGAAGCGGCAGGAGCAGAGCAAAAAAGCTGAAATAGAGAAACTGCTGAAAAGCCTCCTGTCGCCTGTCAGGAGTATTAACTGAGGATGATGTAGGAGAAACGACTAAGCGGTTTTTGTGTCAGCTATACTGAATCAAACTTGTTCAAATATATGCGCGTGAGTGCACGTGGCAGCAAGCAGAGCCCACCTCAGGAATGGAAAACAGCCTCTTAGTTTTAAGGATTTTTTATGTTTTGCAAATATGAGTAATGCTATGCATAAATTAGATCAGAAAGGGAGAGAGCCAGGGGATGGGGCTGTCTGGGCGGGCTGCTGGGGTTGGCGAGAGCCAAGGCCAGGCCCTGGCTTCCTCAGAGAGAAAAGGGGCCTGGGGCCGCGTGGGTCACAGAGGCTGCTGCCGGTCTGTGAGGCTGGGAGGGGGGTGCCCCGGCTGTGAGTGTCGGGAAAAGCTCTAGGGCCCCAGAAAGAAGCAGGAACGCACTCCGACAGCTGACCAAAAGGAGAAAAACTCTGCACCTGCCTCACCCCAGAATCCCAGATTCCCGCCCCTCTGCTCCCCAGGAGAGCGCTGCTGCCCAAGGGCGCCGGTTCTGGGCGCCTTTAGCCTGACCTGCTGCCCTCAGGCATTGTTCCTTTACTGAGTGCTGCTGCATGACAGGTATTTTAAAAATTAATTTATTTTTCAAACATTTAATAAACACATATGATATGTACTATGGACCAGGCAAGTCTTAGTGCTTTACAGGTATTAATTCGTTTAGCTCTGGTCACTGCCTGATGGGTGTCATTTTACAAAGAGGGAAAATGAGGTTCAGGAAGGTTGCCTTGCCCACAGACACACCCCAGGGTGACAGCTAAGAGTCCTGTCCTTGTACAGTTCCCCCTCCCCAAATGCAGGGGTGCTTGTGAGTTGCGTCTAACCAGTAAGATATGGCAAAAGTGGCAGGAGGTCACTCCACGATCATGTAGTGTTACATAGACTCTGACTTAGGAGTCTGGAGAGAGAGATGGTTTCCTGCATGGCCCTGCCATATGTGCGGAGGGCCACAGGGCAGGGAACTGTGGGTGGCCTCTAGGAGCTGAGGCCCTCGGTCCTACAGCCACAAGGAACTGAATTCTGCCAACACAGGGTGAGCCTGGAAGAGGACCCCCACCTCCGATGAGATCATAGCCCCAGCGACATCGTGGTTGCAGCCTGGGGAGACCCTGAGCCGAGGACCCAGCTAAGTAGTGCCAGGAGTTCTGACCCACGAAAACCGTGAGCTAATAAATGTGTGTTGTTTTAACCCACTAAGCATGCGGTGATTTGTTCTGTGGCATTAGAAACCTAATGCAGTAACCTGACTGACTTTGAACTCACGCTCTGGGGTTGTTCCGTGCTAGGGCTTACAGAGCCATGATTTCTCACAACCCTCACACAACTCTGTGAGCCCAATTCTTCTCTTTCCATCTTCTGGCCGAGGACACGGGTTCAGCGAGGTTAGTGGACAAGGTCCCATAGCTGTTCAGGGACTCCGTGGGAATTCCAGCCCCCGGGGTCTCCACCTCTTCAGGCTGTGGCACCTCCTCCATCAGATTAAATGTTAGGGCAGCTCATCTCCGCAGTCCTGCACAGCTCACTGACTCTGATCCTTCACCCATCCCCAGCTCCTCCCCTGCTCTTCTTTCAACGCTTCCTTCCTTCTCTCCTGTCTCTGCCTTCTGCTCTCTCTCTGCTTGGTATCCTGCATTCCACCTCCTCTAGTTTCCCTGATGTCCCAACTCACTGCTTTCCTTTTGGCCCTCCCTCGGTGCCTAGGACCTGCCAGCTGAGCTGACGGTGTGGGAGTCCAAGGCGCCTCCTCATATCCCACATTTGTTTCCTCGTTTCTCTCCTCAACCTGGAACTCTAGTCCTCTTCAAGGATTTTCTTTTTGTGTCCTCACTGCTGGTCCTCATGGTCAGCAGTCTGGCATCAGAAGGCCCCGTTCCCTCCTGGGAATGATGTGGGAGAAGACACCTGATTGCAGTGTGCCCCAGGAGCAGGTGAGACACTTGGCTGAGGAGCAAGTGTCATTCTCTCTGCTGGCTTGCCTCCCAATGGCGCTCACTCCAGCCTTCCTCCCCGCCCCTCCTCCCACCTTCACATGACAGCCAGCACTGCTCCCACAGGAGGGGACAGGCCCCCCCGCCCCTTCTCCACAGTTCCTTTCCTTGTCCACTGTCTTGCTCCAGCATGTGACATCACCTTAGCTAACCTGCTTCCTATGTGCTGGTCGTTTAGGGCTGACAGCCTGGAGGAGAGCCGAGGGAATGGCTGACCCCCCGTTGACCTCCTCCGTCTGGCCTCTCTCAGACAGAAACTGGGAAGACCGTCAGTGAAGAAACAGTTCCTGGCACCTTCGCCAGAAGGTGGGTAAACCATGCCAGGATTGCTTGTCCTCTGGCCAGAGGATGGGTGGCTCAGCGCCCAGGAGCTTTCTAGGGCCCTTGTTACGATAGGAAACATGAAACCACTCTCAGCCCTGGATCCTTCACAATTTACCTTCTCTGTCCCCAGCCTGGACCTCCAAGAGAGCATTTCAGCCAGTCCTGAGTGCCTCTACTTGTACACACACAAACATGCATACACGCACACACATACACATGCACACACACGTCCAAACACTCACACACATGCACACACACAATCGCATGCACATTTGGCCATTCCAGCTCCCAACACATTCCAGCTCCCATCTGGGAACTGTCTTCGCACCTGAAGCTTAAGCCACCTTAATTTGATACTCTTTTCAGTGCTCTGAGCCATATATGTGGGATAAAAACACCAACCTCAACCCAAATTTCTTAGGAGGATCAACTGAGATAATATACGTGAACGTGTTTCCTGGGGTGTAAAGGGCTAAACAAATTATCTGCAACCCAGCGTCCTGGTGGAGCCCCAGCTCATTTGCTCTTTAGACAAGTAATGAGACGAGGGTCCGGGGATCCTGCCATTTGCATACTTGGTCTACATCAGGGCTTTTTATAAAATATTGAAAAAAAAAATTTTTTATTTTGATGCCAAAAGGTTTGTTTGTTTACATACCTTATTTATTGTTATTATGGTGGGTTGGGGCACCAGAGGAGCCAGGGGCAGCCACGGTGAAGAGAACGGTGGGGATGGGTGGTGTTTTCCTCCTGCCCATGCTGAGTGACTGATTTCCAGTAAGGGAGGAGGGAGCAGTTAGACTGGACAGCATCCATCTGGATCCAGAGAGTTCTGCGAAGGAGCCTGGGGTTCAGGTGTGGGGCATCTCTCCCCCTCCCCACACATCTGGTCCCCTCAGACTGAGTGCAGTTTCAGCACCCTGCAGCCTCAGGCAGAGCAGGTGTCTCCCACCAGCTGCACAGGGACATTTCCTCCTGAAAGGAGCTCCTGTGCACAGTGTGTGTGTGTGTGGGGGGAAGTGCCCTAGGGGTTCTCAGGTGCCATAGAGAAGAGTTTCAGGGGCCACTAAGGTGGGTTGGTGCCCTGCATTCAGTGTCGAATCACCATGGCCATTTGGGGACAGACCCACCCACTTATACGCATAGGTGGTGAAGCCCAGACATTCAGTTATAAACTATCATTTCATTCATAGTGATCATCACCAAAGGAAGATGTACTGGTTTCCCAGTACGTCTGAAGATTCCAATTCTGCTCCCTCCCTGATGTCCCATGAGGTTCTGGCCTGTTAAAGCCTTGGTTTCTCATGATGCCAAAGGAACCCAAAACCCAGACTCAGAACCTATGGAATTCATTTTCAAATGCTTATGAAGCACCATTAGTGTTCCCAACTCTGTCCACACTGTGGAGGAAGCACAGGAGGTTGTTACTGTGGACATGTAGGATATTTGGTGCAAATTAGAAGAAGGTACCCCCTTGGGTCAGAAAAATGGCTTCCAATTACAAAAAATGACCCTTCTTTGGACTGACCAATTAGAAAAAGAGCTCATGGTTTGGAGATGTCAGTCCCCACCATGCGCAGCATAGGTAAAAATTCTATTCCTTCCATAATCAAATTGTAGGGACAAGATAGACATGAAGGAAAATGCAGCTCATTACATAGGGTTTCAAAAGGCTTTGTATGTGATGAGGGGTGGGGGTCATCCTGTAAATCTTCCTGGAGGAGGCCCTGGAAGATTGGGAAAGAAAGGACTAAGGGTATGTCTTGCCCGATATTTCTCCTTTGCATCAGAGGGAAAGCACCACCACTCATAATTTCAGAAATGCCAAAATGATTCAAATCTATGGCTCAAAGAGCCCAGGATTCTATCTTCTATAGATAACTGTTTAGAAAGTGTGTGAAATATCAAGGAAGTTGAAATCCAAGAAACTGACATCAACAGATTAGGGTAGTATCTTGAACTCCCCCTAGTAGTGGTGGAACGATGCCATCACAGCAATACTGATGAGATAATAATGGGAATAACCACCGTTTGTGGGGTACTTGCTATCTGCTAGGCACTGTGCTGTGTGCTTTGTAGGTAATGTCTCATTTAATGCTCATGACACTCTTTTAAGACACGTACTAGTTTTCCAATTTGTAAATAAATGAACAGGCTCGGAGTAAATAATGATAGGAAGAAGACCTCATGAAGTGCTTACTATGTTCCAGGCACCTTTGTAAACACTTTATACATATTAGTTACTTAATCCTCATAGTAACCATATGAAGTAGTTGTACTATTTTTCCCCCTATTTTATTGATGAGGAAAATGAAGCCCAGAGAGGTTAAATCACTTGCCTAAGATTTAAAAAATATGCTCATGTTCCCATGGCTGGCAAATGAGACGCAGAATTCAAACCCAGGCTGGTGGGTCTCTGTAGCCCAATTCCTTGTACCCTCATGCCAGGCGGCAGAGCTCCAGGGTTTCCATGGAAGAAGCCCTAACAGCAGAGGCAAGAACACACACTCCCAGGGGTCTGGGCATATTGCCTAAGGCAGCTAGCTGTCAGGATGAAATTTCTTTGAAGCCATGTGTTTTATCTCAGAAAAATTTTTGTGAATTTTGCATTCTACTCCATAATGTATATTTTTAGCATAAAAAATAATGTTTTGATTTTTGCTGTTATTCTCAAAACTTTGAGGAAAAGAAGATGCTCCAGAAAGCCATACTATGCTTACCCCTTGGTTGTGCTTACCTCATGGCCCACAGCTTGGTGCTCCTGGGTTTACATGTACGCCACTGCAAGAAGCATGGCTGAGGTGGGAAGAACATAGGTTTTGGAACCAGCCAGATCAGGGCTCAGATCCCGGCTCCATTTTGCCACCAAGGGTGTGACATTGGGCAAGTCACCTCATTGCCCTGAGTGAAGGTTCTCTTCATCTGTAAATCAGAGATAATAGTATATGCCTGTCAGGGTGGCATTACAAGGAATGAGATGAGGCATCCAACACTGGGGAGGGACTCCATAAGTGGTGACATTTTAACTGGCTACTTATGACTTGTCCTGCCTTTGTCACCCAGAGACCACGAGGAGTACCACTGTGCTGAGCAGGTCATCTCTGCGCCTCTCCACAGCCGGTTTTTGTTTTTGGTGGTGGTAGGCGTGTTGCTCATTCTCCTGGGGGAGGAGCTCTGTATGTATTTTACATTCCCCTTAAGCCCACTGCATCCATCGGGCTTGGGTGGGAATTGGGGGCTTTCTGTCTCTCTTTCATCCACATTTTAATCATCTGTTGGCTGAGAAAAGGAGTTTTTTTTGTTGATTGACAGCTCTGCTCAGAAGAAAGGCCAACTTGAAATGTATGGGCAATATACATATTATGTTGATATTTTATTCAAACCTCTCCTTTAAACACTTTCTGAGACCCTCAAAAGCTCTAACCCAGGCTTAAGCAGAGAGGAGGATCAACAGGTCGGGTAGGGTCCTGTAGGGTCAAAAAGAGGTCCTGTTATCCCTTTGGCAGCTTCATGTTTTCAGGAAAATCAGTTAACCTTGCTGAGCCTTAGTCTTCTCATTTGTAAAATAAAGCCAACATGGTAAAGTATGACCATTAAGAATGCTTTATCACATGATTACGATGGCTTTTACAAAAAAACAAACAGAAAATAGCATGTTGGCCAGGATGTGGAGAAACTGGAACCCTTGAGCACTGTTGGTGGGATTGTAAAAGGGTAAAATGGTGCAGCTGCTGTGAAAAACAGTACGGCACCTCCTTGAAAAGTTAAATGTCGACTTACCATATGATCCCACAATTCCACATCTAGGTATATACCCCAAAGAATTGAAGCAGGGACTTGAACAGATGTTTATACACCAGGGTTTACAGCAGCATTATTCAAATAGTGAAAAGGTGGAAACAACCCACACTAACAGATGAATGGATAGACAAAATGTGAGATGTGCATACAATGGAATATTATTCAGTCTTAAAAAGAAATGGAATTCTGATAATGCTACAACATGGATGAACCTTGAAGACATTGTGCTAAGTGAAACAAGCCAGACACAAAAGGACAAATACTGTATGATCCCACTTACGTGAGGTACCCAGAGTAGCCAAATGCATAGAGACAGAAAGTAGAATAGTAGTTACCAAGAGCTGGGGGTGTGGTGGGGAGGAGAATGGGGCAATTATTGTTTAAAATAAATATAGAGTTTCAGTTTGGATTGATGAAAAAGTTCTGGAGATGGGTAGTGAGGATGGCTACAGAACAATGTGAATGTGCTTAATGTCACTGAACTGTATGTTTAAAATATTAAATTTTATGTTATGTATATTTTACCACAACAAAAAAAATTTAAAAAGGATACTTTAAAGTTAAAACAAATGTTTTATATTTTTTTCCCTTTCTGTTCTTCACCAGAAGATTGGAAATTAAATCTCCCCTTGCTTTTGAAGAAACAGGGAAAGCAGCCACGGGCTTAGTAGGGCCTTGGGCTTCATCAGCCATTGGGAGTGTGGGATTAGGGCTCCTGAGAGCTCAAGCTGGGGCCTGCTGGGCAGTGATGGCACCTGGAAGCTGACCTCAGAAAACTAGCCTTTGACCTGCCCGCATGCTGGGGTTGTGTCTAGTTACTTGCCTGGTGAGCAGTCAGGTGAGAAGCACAGCGTCCAGAAGCATCAGGGAGGTGAGGAGGGGATACACAGCTCTGATGAGAGGGCAAACGAAGCTTCTTCCAGGCGCTGCTGGGATCTTCACCTGTAGGTGATATCAGCAGCACCAGGGTGACTGTGGGAATCTGAAGGCTGGGCATGTGTGCCTCTCCACCAGTGAATGTCACTGCCAAGCCCGCCCCTGAGAAGCCCTCTCATTTGTCATGTGGAGACTTTTAAGTCCTCTTGCCTCCATTTTTTAATGCCTTTGCTCAATCACCATCACCACTGAGACAATCCAGCAAAGGTCTATGGAGGACGAATGAAAAGGGAAAAGGAGGGTTTTATAGAGGAGGCGAGCTGGATGGGATTGGTGGGTTCAGACCAATGTCCTGGAGAAATGGCGGGGAGAGTAGACCTTCCTTCTGGACTTTCCCAGGCTTCAAGGAGGAAGCAAGATGAGGAAGAGGGATGTGGTAAGACTCTGGAATCTAAGGGCTGTGTGGTCATCACTAGGCAGTGGAGGGAGCCTGGAGGATTGCCCTGGTCCAAATCCCCAGCAAAACCCAGAGGCAGCAGGGTCCCCTGAGGGTCCCATCCGCTATGCAGAGACTGTAAGCCAGATTGCCCGCAGAGACTGGCTGTCCTTTTCCTTGAGGTCCTGAGTGGACAGCCATCCTTGGTCACCAGAGCCTCCTCTGATGGCCACTCAAGGGAGTGACTGTGGTCTGAGCTTGGCTCAAGACATTGCTCATTCCCGAATGAATGACCCCTGTGGACATCTTCCCCCGACTCCGTAGGCTGCAGGACACACGACACCCCAAGCCCATGGTCAGCGGGGCCGTGGACTTCAAACTGAGTGAGGTGGTGCCTGAAGCAAACCTGCTGGAGACCCTCTGAGGGAGAAACAGTTCAGGATGTCCGTGGATAATCACGAGGATAATGGCGACAACAATAATAATAACAGCTAGCTTCGAGTTGTTGAGAGGGTTAAATAGTTATTCAGTCCCTGTTAATTCATTCTCCTTTTTCCCTCTGGGCGGGGGACACACTAACCACCGCATGGTGACTTCCTTGGTCTCCTCCCTTTCCCTTATGTCTATTACCCTTCTCTCCCTTCCCCCCCCCCACCACATGCAAAGTCTGCAGAGGTAAACTGTACCTGTTTGTCATTTCCCCATCGAACCCCACGCACTGCCCAGGCTCTCACATTGAAGCAGCTCACGCCCGTTTGCAAAGGCGAGAGAGTGGAGTTCATTATCCCATTCATCTTTGCACATTTTCTCTTTGTTATTAGAAAGATGTTTCTGTGTGGCACAAGAAAAACCATAAGGAAAAAAATCCTGACCCTAGAAACACACTCTCTTTGCAGCCTCCACCCTCGCACTTTCCATCTGGATTGATTGCTTGCTACAGCCAGTGAGCTTTTGAACATGAGATTTCAAAATGGCCCCATGAAAGAGCGAACGTGAAGTGAGCGGCTCGATTCTGCCCTCCTTGCTGGGGGACACGTGTTCTTGAAGTGCAATAGAGAGAGGGGAGTCTTGTCTCTCCCACCCACATCATCTCCTGAGGCTTCCGATGCCAGCCTTTCCTGGGGCCCTGACAAGAAGGTGGGCACTTGGAAAACATTTGCTAAGAGCCGGGCACTGTGCTAGGCATGTGGAAGTACTCGGAAGGAAAGGACTTGGCTCTTAAACAGACGGTGAGCTCGCCAAGATTCAAGAAGGATATACATATGGGACCAAAACCAAGTGAAACGGAAAGATATATATATATGTATATATCAATCATATCTAAATGCTATGGAATAGAGATAATGATGGTCACCAGAGTGTGGCCTTCAGGTGACAGTTAGGGACTATGCAATAAGATGTAGGAAGGCTTACAGGCAGGGAAACGTATCTGAAATTTAACATGGACAAATCTGAACTCAATCTCTTCCACTGAAACTTTCTACTTCTTCTGTGACAATCCCTGTCTCTTAAAGGTAGTTACTATTTATGTAGTCACTTAGCCGAAAACCTGATTTCTCCTTCTACCTCTCCCCCAAGGCTATGGTCATCGTGTCCTATTGATTCTCTCTCTTTAATATCTCAAACAGTGGATCCTTCTGTCTAATTCCCTGACCCCGTCACTGTCCAGGCTTTTATCACTTTTGCCTGGATAACTGAAAAAATCTCCTGGTTGTTCTCTTCGCCTCCACCTCACCCCTCTCAGATTCCTTCTTAAAGACTACCATTCCATTTAAATTAAAACCAAAGTCTTTAAAATGCCGTTCAGAGGCCTTCATGACTGGACCCTGCCTACCTCTTGAAAGTTGTCTCTTGCCATATGCCTTATGCCTCAACCTTTCTATTTGACTGGAGTTTCCATAAGCAGTCCATGTTCTTTTGTGCCTGTTTGCAGGCTCGCCTGCCTGGAATGACTTCTCCTCTATGCCCCCTTACTTAGTGATCTCCTGCATAGTCTCCAAGGTGCAGCTCATGCATCATTGCAGAAGTCGGCCCAGACACCTTCTGCTCCTTCCTCCCCCTGACAGGCGTGCCCACCCATTCCTGGCTCTCATGCACCATGCCGTGTCAGGGGCTGATTGGTGTGATGAGCTCTCTTAGAGCAAGAATTGTGTCCCGTTCGCCTTTATCCCTCCAGGCTCTGACACAGTGCCTCATGCTGAGAGAAGTCCTCATAAAGATCAGCTGAGGAGTGAATGAACGAAAGCAATGTGAGTACAGCCGTGAAAGTGCAAATTAGACATGAAATCTAAGAATGCCAGGACCAGAAGAGATCTTGAACATTTTCAAGTCCAACACTCTCATTCTAACTGATGAAGAATGTGGAGCCCAGAGAGAGGAAATGGCCTGCCCAAGTTTACACAGGTAGAATTAATTTTAACAAGTGGCTTCCAAAAGTATGAATTTGAAAGCAAGAAGGATAAAAATGGGTCACAGAAATGAAAATAAAGACCAAAATATTGAATTGGTTAAGTGAGTCAGGATTAGAAAGGGTCACAGGAGATAAGATGCTCTCGCCGAGGGCCGGCCCCGTGGCTTAGCGGTTAAGTGCGCGCCATCTGCTACTGGCAGCCCGGGTTTGGATCCCGGGCGCGCACTGTCACACCGCTTCTCCAGCCATGCTGAGGCCGTGTCCCACATACAGCAACTAGAAGGATGTGCATCTATGACATACAACTATCTAGTAGGGCTTTGGGGAAAAAAAAGGAGGAGGATTGGCAATAGATGTTAGCTCAGAGCCGGTCTTCCTCAGCAAAAAGAGGAGGATTAGCACGGATGTTAGCTCAGGGCTGACCTTCCTCTCAAAAAAAAAAAAAAAAAAAAAAAAATGAAAGAAAAAGACGCTCTCACTGAGAATGGGAAGAAAATGGATCTTATTGTAGATCCAGTCCCAGCTGAGGAGCCAAGAGTGCTAAAGCTGGATGACTCTAGAACCAGCTAGTCCTACCTGGACCCGGGAAGCAAGAGGCAATGGGGCATACGGTGGATAGGGTTGGGGAGTAGATAGACTCAGTGAGAGAAAAACTGGATCCCATGTCCATTTTCGAGATAAGATTCCTCCTATAGGAGTCTTTCTTGATGGCCCAGTCTTTGCCCCTTATGTCTAAGCCCAATTCTATCTTTAAATGATCATGCTTCATGACTGGCATTGGGTTGGCCCTGAGGGTGACCTAGAGATAGAATGGGCTTAATATAGGAGAAAGGGAGCCTGGTCTAGTTGGTCTGAGGAGCTGTCATGGGGAGTCAGGAAAGTGAGGCTGCATAGTTCTGGAAGACATGAGATGCTGGGTTGAATAATCTGGATTTGTTGCTAGAGAGAATAGGGTGTCACTATAGGCTCTCGACCTGGAGAACAGTTGGTTTCAGCTCCGAGTCTCGTCCTGTAGGATCGTGCCTCAGGACTGTACTTACACTTGCTCTTCTCTCTGTTCTCGTGCTCTCTCCCCTCCATGTCCTATGACTTGCTCCCTTACATCCTCGCATCCCTGCTCCAAAGTCACGTTATGAGGAAAGCCTGCCTCACTGGTCTGTTTATATTTGACACTCTCTCCACCCCCCATCTACTGGCTCCATGATGTGCTTCTCTCTCGCACTTATCCCCCACTGATCTGCTGTACGCCTTCTCCTCATTCATTTGTTCCTTGTCTATCACCACGCACCCTAGTGCAAGCCCCACGAGGGCAGGTGTTTCTGTCTGTTTTGCTGACTCCTGTATTTCCAGCACCTAGAATATTACTTGGCACAGTGTAGGTGTTCAAGAAACATGTGCTGAATAAACACACGACCATACGCTTGGGAACTATTGGAACCCAGACACAGTTTGCAGCATTCTCCTGACCTGCTCTGTGATGGGATTGTAGGACTTAGGGTACAATGGTGAGACTGCCCCACTGCACAAGCAGACAACACCCACTTCATCTTGACTTCACCATCCTGGGGCCACCCCAACATTTAGGGCCTGCCCCGTCCTGGGCTAATGTCCCCTATTGGTCCTGTCCAAGCAGAAACTTTCACTAGAGTGTTCTTCATCACGAATCGTACTTCCTCAGACCCTCATACTCTGTTCAACTAATGGGTAGGGCGCCAGAAAGAGGAGAGAGGAGACTCTCCTCCTTGCTTGCTTTTTCTGTAAATGGTCTTCTGATGGTAAGGTATCCTCCTTTTTTTCCCTAATGTAGAGGGATTCTGGCCAAGTAAGGGGGTTTGTAAGCATTGAAAAGCAGGGCCCACCCCTTCCTCTCTGTGTCCAGGCTGTGTCTCACAGGACTGGTACCCACGTGGGCACTTAATAAATGCATTAAAGCAGAGAGCAGTGGACATGACCTGGGAGGAAGGGGTGTGTGAAACAGGCAGGTTCTCTCAAATAACACTGTCGGCCTGGCACTTGTTCTCTCACCTGAGCACTGGAAAAATGATCAGACCCTCTCCCTTTCTAGAACATCTCTGTCAAGCTTTGGGTGATGTGTACGTGCATGCCAAGAAATTTGGATAGAGATTCCCTGGTTCTGGTCCTTTCTTTCTTTTTTTCAGACCATCCTGTCTTCTTTCCCTTTTAGTCACTATTACCCTCTTTGAATGTTTTGATGATGCCCAAGCAGGCCAGATGTGAAACACAGCCCACAGAGGTTTCCTGCACCCACAGCCACTTTCCAAACATACCTGTCAGTTCTGAAGCTCCCTTTCCTCTCTCTGCCTCACCTGTTTGTGAGGCCGTCTGCTATTTTCTTGGCTATATTAGCCTTAGTTGTTCACTGAGGTCACTGCCTGAATTCCTCTCATCAATTTAACGGTGGTGTATTGAATAACTCCAATGTGCCGAGCACCGAGGGTGTAAAGATAAATTCACCTTTCTCTTATGATCTGGTGCACAGGTAGACCTGGGGTCAGATATTCATAAATGGGGGTGCTGAGTGCTCTAGTACTGGCAGGGGGAAGCACCCTGGGAACGTGTGAGTACTGGGGTGACAGCAGCACACTCTGCCTGGCCACTTAGAAGGTATCACAAAGGAGGCAACTTTTGAGCAGGGCTCCAATAATCTGTTTCCCTTAAGTATCTGAGTCCTGAACATGCTTTGGCCTTGAGAATCCCTCAACATATTTCACAACCCCTAGGTTTTCAACAGGCTCCCCCCGACAAGACAATTCTGTCTTTTCTGTCAATTACAGAGACTTAACACATCCCAATCCCTCTTTCTCCATTTCTCTCTGTGACACTTCACTCCTCTCTGGACACACTCAGCCTGGCATTCAGGATCCTATTGATTTTCTCCTGGGCATTCACTCACCAGCTGGGTACATGGCTATCTCCTCCACACTTCATTGTCCTGGAGTACCCTCTCTCTGAGGAGGTGAGCTACAAAGTAGACATGGAGTGTGTTTCACCATCTACAGATGGACCAAATACAGGTCCAAGAGGTTCAATCACTCTCCCAGTCTTCTGGTTCATCAAGGCATTTGGGACTCTGGCCGAAGTTCCTCCTGGGGGACGTCCTGCTCTCTGATGGACTTATAAGTTCTCCCTCCTCTTACTTATCCCCACAAAGCACTCTCTGGTAGTTAGGGAGGAATGGGATAACTTCAGTCTGGTCCTGAATGATCGTTTTTAACAGTGGAAGAGGTAATGACCGGTATGAGAAGCAGCTAGGTTAGGTTTCTGCTTTTGCAAGCCTTCTGTGGGAGGAATTCTTGGAGAACAGACTTTCAAGGGTGCTCACCTGTGTCTTGGAGAACTTTACCGGAAAAGATAGGAGTCAACATGCCATAGCCTCCAGTCCCAGCCAGGGGGGAGGAGTAGCCCTGGAAGGCGAGGCCGGGTACAGTGAGTCCTGGCAGCATAAAATCAAGGTCACCTTGGGAAATGAAATAGGACCTATCAGAATGGAGCCAATTAGAATTTAAACAATTCTAACTAGAGGTTCTAGCTCATGGGGCGCTCCTTGGAGCATGCTGAGAAGTGGGCATGTCCCAGCTGCACCTTGCCTTGGGCAGGTAGAGTGACCAAGGGCATTGCCTGTACTCTTTTCAGAGTATCCAGATGTCCAAGGAGCCAGGCCAAGGTTTAGGTCCTTGATAGAAAGAGTGCTGAATGCTGGCTCCCTCATCCGCTATGGCACTCTGGTGACCTGTAGACTGCAGCTACACATAGATCTAAATCTCAGTATATGCCTGAAGGTGATCTAGTTCATCCCTCCACTTGATGCTAGGTCAGGGAGCTTGGGAGTAAGAGAGGGGTATGTTGGTGGAATAAGAATGAAAGCACTCTAATTCTGAGAGGATTCGTGGGCCCTGAGGCCTGAGGCTGGGCTGCCCTGGAGTGCCAGGGCAACTTGGGATGCGCAATCCTTGCAGAGAACAGCTCAGAGCTGCGCCCTGCTGTGCAATGACTATAGAAAGGAAGTTAAGAGCAGAACATTTAACAGCAAAGGAAATTCTATGTCTGGTGGAAAAACACAGATCTGGGAGTCAGGAGATGTGAAACCCAGCACCGGTCTGACCTCCAGGGGTTCTGTGGCCTTGAACATGCTCCTCAGTGCCACTGAGTCCCGGTTTTCTCATCATTCGGGACAGAGAGTACCATTCCATCCACATCACAGGTAGTCACATAGAGGAAAGGGGCTGGCCCAGGTACAGCAGCTCCCCCTAGGGAGATCTGATGCCTGATTTCTCAGCAATTGGGCAGAAGGACCTAGTGCAGTGCTGTTCATAGAAATATACTGTCAGCTACAAATGCAAGCCACATATGTACTTTCAAATTTTTGAATAGCTACATTTTGAAAAGTAAAAAGAAACTGGTGAAATTAACTTTAATAATAAATTCAATTCAATACAATATATCCAGCATATCAGAGCAATATGTAATCAATATAAAAATTATTGATGAGCTATTTCACATTTTCTGTTTTCATACTCTGTCTTTGAAATCCGGCGTGTCTTGCACACTTGCACATCTCAGTTCAGACATTTCCGAGCCCCACGTGGCTACTGTGTTGGCTGGCACAGGCCTGGAGGACTGGTTAGAGGCTGTTGAGGTACCTACCCAGCTGGCCAAACCTTATAACTCCTCTCCCACTTCCGCTGAAGCAGACTTCTTGGGAAGGTGAAGCTTGGAATGAACTTTGAGGTCAAAAGGCAAAGGTCAGGGGGCCGGCCCGGTGGCGCAGGCGGTTAAGTGCGCACGTTCCGCTGCGGCGGCCTGGGGTTCGCCGGTTCGGATCCCGGGTGCGCACCGACGCACCGCTTGTTAGGCCATGCTGTGGCGGCGTGCCATATAAAGTAGAGGAAGATGAGCATGGATGTTAGCCCAGAGCCAGTCTTCCTCAGCAAAAAAGAGGAGGATTGACATTGGATGTTAGCTCAGGGCTGGTCCTCCTCACAAAAACAAAAAAGGCAAAGGTCAGTGGAAAGAGCCTGGGAGGACAACTCCAGAAGGAAGAATGGCCTGGACGAGGGTGGAGAGGCGGTGGAGAGTGTGGCCACGCCCCCAGGGCCCTTCCTCCTCACAGGGGCCTCCCTGCTCCTACAGTCTCCCGCTGCATTTGTGCTCCCGCTCAGAACCCACAGGACATTGCCCTTGTGTGCATTCTGTCTTCGTTTTCCTTTTCTCTCTCTGGCCAAATGCACACAGACCTGCTGCACCGGCCCCCTGAGGCCCTGCTTTCTGATAACACAGTCGGTTCACTGGGAGCCCTCTGCTTCCCCAGTCTCTGCCTCATTCTCTCCCTCTGTAAAGTGGAGTTAATGTGTTCCTTCTTGACCTACTCCGGCTCCAAGGAAGAGTGCAGAAATGAATGGGAATTATCCTGTGTGAAAAGTGCCTGGAGCATCGAGGAACGAGGAGCTTCAATACATAGTGTTTAATTATTCATTTGGTTTTTCAGATCTACACACTACCTTAACAAGGTCTCTGACACGAGGACTTCTGCAGGCCCTACTGAACTGACCTGACGAATAATTTGCCACGCTCTCATTCCATGCGCATCTGTTCTGTCGAGGGACGCGTCCGAGGTGTAAACAGCGCAGCACTGGGTCTGAATGAGGAGCTGTGCTGATTCTACTTCCAGCATCGCAGGGCCCTGTCGGGCGTGCATTTTGCTGTAATATCCAAGTGCTTTCCTCCCCCATAACAGAAACAACCTTGTGACCTTTAAGATTTCAGCCTCCTGGAAGAACAGAGCCTGTTACCCTTAAAAGCCTTGGCATGCCAAGCCTCCGCACGGAATCCTAGAGCCATTGCCTTTTTTAAAAATAGCATTTTTTAGAGTTGACATGGTTTGATCGTTAACAACTACATTTCTCACCCAGCAGCTTAATTGGATTTCTGTGTAGTAACTTGTACAGGTCTTTCCACTTGAGGATACCACTAGCTCTGGGAAAGAGCCAACAAGACCTCAGATGATGCAAACAGAGATACACAAGGGGTAGAAATCCTGTTGTGGAAAAAAGGAATGGTCTGGGTCCTTGGGAATAGGAAAAGGTACCCCATCTTTTGGATTTCCAGAACACTGGTGCACACTTCCCTTTCACATGCCCTCCTTTCCCCACACAAATACTTTATTCTCTTCCATTTGTTTCTTTACTGGGAGAAATGGTCTTTTTAGGTACAGCTGAGGGAGAAGGGCCTTCTTGGCCCAGTATTAGGAAGCAGGATTCCTGGCTCCTGACAGGAGGTCACCAGCTTCAGGGGATGTCAACTCTCTGATCTAGAAGGCTCACAGAGACTAGGATCCCTGCAGATGAGTGCTCTCTCTTGAGTACCTGACATTGCAGTTGCTACCTATAGACATTATGGAGAAATTGTTGGTCTCTTTGGAAGATCTGTGTGCACAGGTGCACCAGGCTGCACTGTCTCATCTGTGTCCACTTATTCATCACCACAGCACTCGTCACCACGTGATAAATACACTCAGCCCCATTTTACAGAGAAGGACACAGAAGTTACAAAAATTTGGCGAAATGGCCCAAGCCCCATGGTTACCTGGTATTTCCACTAGAATGAAAGGCACGTTCTGAAAACCTCAAGGAGTTACCTGAGGGATTAATAAAAAGGAAGCTAACTTGGCGATGTGGAAAGTGAAAACAGGGAGTCATTTGAACAGCACACAGATCTGGAATCCCGCTCTTCTCACTCAGAACCCAGTGTGTTATACATTCTTACCCACACTGTGTGTTCTCACACACGCTCGTGCCTACACACACGGTTTACCCTGAATGTAAATGTACTGTGATGTCTTGGTGCTATTGTCATTCAGGATGTCCGTACGCAAAGCTGCGAGTAGAAGGACCTAGTTCTATGAAACAGATCCAGGTGGTTCTTAAGCATCTTAGGCTGTGCTTTGGGTGTCTTCCCTCAGGTGTGTCCGGGAGCTGTCCCAAGACCACTTAGGGAAGCCTCTTTCAGTATACAGAGAGGCAGGCTGAAAGCAGGTATGGTCTGAGCTGGCCAAATTGTAAGACATGGACTGTGTCAACTTGGTTTCTGCCTGGGACTCCCCACTAGAATGAAGGACACCTCCTGGACACCTGAAGGAGGGACCTTCAGGGTTACTGGAAGAAGCAGTAACCTTACAAGTTCAGAAGTAGGCCTAAGGGGTAGTCACCCTAAGGAGGACCATATGTAGAGGTATGTGAGGGGTTTAAGCAGAGACCGGATGAATGACCGGAAGGCAGATTTTGGAAGGGCTCTGAGGGCGCATCCCCAGCCCTCTGACCGTGGTACCAAAGCTAGAGCCATCCCAGTCCCTGAGTGTCTGGGGTAGATGCTGTGGCTGGGGGTCTGGGGACCTTGGGATTCTCATGCCTCTGAGGTCTTGCTTTGAGGTTGTGGTATTAAAAATTGCTTCCAGTTATTCTTCTGCTTATTTCTTATACCTGAAGGTGAGTTTGGGGATCTCAGGGAGCCCATTTGCTGGACTTATGCTAAAGAGCTGAAAAATGACCTCAGCACCCCAATCTTCCAAGAGCAAACCGGTTGGTGGAGTGGGGCACCTGGGAGCAGGAGTTAGCCCATGACAAGCAGTTACATCATTCATCCTTACAAGATCCTGGAAGGCATCCCCAAAGCGGACAACAAACATCCTTACTTTTTTTTTTTTAATTGATGTTTTAATAGTTTTTAACATTGTGAAATTTTGGGTTGTACATTTTTGTTTGTCCATCACCATATATATGTCTCCCTTCACCCCTTGTGCCCAGCCCCCACCCCCATTGCCCCTGGTAACCACAATACAGTTTTCTCTGTCCATGTGTTTGTTTATATTCCACATATGAGTGAGATCATACGGTGTTTGTCTTTCTCCTTCTGGCTTACTTCACTTAACATAATACCCTCCAGGCCCATCCATGTTGTTGCAAATGGGACGATTTTGTCTTTTTTATGGCTGAGTAGTATTCCATTGTATCTATATACCACATTTTCTTGATCCAGTCGTCAGTCGAGGGACACTTAGGTTGCTTCCACTTCTTGGCTATGGTGAATAATGCTGCAATGAACATAGGGGTGCATAAGCCTCTTTGGATTGTTGATTTCAGGTTCATTGGATAGATTCCCAGTAGTGGGATGGCTGGATCATAGGGCATCTCTATTTTTAACTCTTTGAGGAATCTCCATACCGTTTTCCATAGAGGCTGCACCAGTTTGCATTCCCACCAGCTGTGTATGAGGGTTCCTGTTTCTCCACATCCTCTCCAACATTTGTTGTTTTTTTGTCTTGGTGATTATAGCCATTCTAATGGGCGTGAGGTGATATCTTAGTGTTCTTTTGATTTGCATTTCCCTGATGATTAATGATGTTGAACATCTTTTCATGTGCCTATTGACCATCTGTATATCTTCTCTGGAGAAGTGTCTGTTCATTTCCTCTGCCCATTTTTTGATCGGGTTGTTTGTTTTTTTGTTGTTCAGTTATGTGAGTTCTTTATATATTATGGAGATCAACCCCTTGTCAGATGTATGTTTTGCAAATATTCTCTCCCAGCTGGTGGGTTGTCTGTTCATCTTGATTCTGGTTTCGTTTGTCTTATAGAAGTTCTTTAATCTGACGAAGTCCCACTTGTTCATTTTTTCTTTAGTTTCCCTAGTCTGGGTAGGCATGTCATCCAAAAAGATTCCTTTATGACCAATGTCAAATAGTGTGTTGCCTATGTTTTCTTCTATGAGTTTTGTAGTTTCAAATCTCACCTTCAAGTCTTTGATCCATTTTGAGTTCATTTTTGTGAATGGCGATAGCAGATGGTCCACTTTCATTCTTTTGCATGTGACTGTCCAGTTTTCCCAACACCATTTATTGAAGAGACTTTCCTTTCTCCATTGTATGTTCTTAGCTCCTTTGTTGAAAATTAGATGTCCGTATATGTGTGGTTCAAACATCCTTACTTTTTAACACTACTGATAAAGAAAGACTGCGAGGCCAGGGAATTTTCTCTCGACATGTAAGTCAGTAAATGGGAAGGTAGCCTTGGACCTTCTACGCACCCACCAAGGAAGGAGGAGAAACTTCAAATGCCGTGGGCCGAGGATTCCCAGCCCTGGAAACTTAATCTTACTGCGCAGCTGTGACCCCGGGATCCTCTGCCCTGGGACACAGTGCCTCCACTGCCAGCAGGGCCCGAACTGGGCGTCAGACCTGAGGGGAAAGCTTGGGCAAATGAGATTCTTCTGGGAGACCCAGAGGACGTGGACCATCACACCACACACTCCACTCCCTCCCGATCCTGATTTTTCCAGCACTCAATTCACTGTCTTCAGAACAAAATTGTCTGATCTTTTCAACCACAGCAGAATGGCAGCAAGACTTAAACTCGAGCCCCGAATCCATTTTCCCACAGGTGTTCTTAAGTGAGGAGAGGTGTATATGAGGACTTGTTTAACAGATAACCATTGCATGTGCCACATGAATATAAATTGTGGAAAGAGCTGTTGACAGGTCTAGACACGTTTGAGAAACATCCTAGTTACACAGGATTTTGCCCATCAGTCATATATTTCCTCCACTCCTTCCTCCCTCATTCCTGTTACTAGCGTGGGGAAGGAGGGAGGGGGAGAGAGAGAGAGAGAGAGAGGAGATTTTGTTACTTCCCCCTGTCACTGAGAATGGCTGTCCCCATGTGTCCAGGCTGTTGTCAACAGGAGGGACCAGATTTCAATCTCCCCTCTGCCCCTTTGGAGCATCACAACTGGTCCTCTCTTTACTAAACTCCAGACCTTGGAGCCAGACTGCTGGGTTTTGCTTCCAGACAGTACCACTTACTACCTATGCGACCTTGGGCAAGCTACTTAACCTCTCTGTGCTTTAGCTCCCTCCTCGGTACCTAGAGACAGAAATGGAACACAGGCGGCAGGACTGCTGTGCTGACTAATTTGATATCATGGAGACCTCAGAGCCGTGCCTGGTGCGTAGCACAGGCTATGGAAGTGACAAGTCAATCAGCAATGCTCTGACTCGCACGTCTCACCCCCCAGGACCCACACTCCCACACTGGCCTCGCTTCCTTCTCTGGACTCTTGCTCTCATTTCCCAGGTGGACATTCCTTCTGGTCTTCCCTCTTTGAAAAGCCGGATTCTCTGGGCTCCGGTAATGAACTCCCCGGCGGGCACAATGTTTGCTCAGCCTCTGATCCCCTGGACTCACCTTGTCTCCCGCCCGCCTTGCCTTCCCCTGCTGATTGGAGCTCTCCTCTTTGCCTTCTCTGTGCTCAGACTCTAGGGCTCTCTTCTTTGCCCTTGCACCTATGCGATTCTTGGTAGACTGCTTCTCTGGGCCTCATATCCTCGCATGCACAATGATTCCTCTCCGTTTCCCTGGATTCTGATCTCTTTGTCCTGACCTGGATGTGTTTTCTGCCTGGAGGTGAAGTTCCCCAGCACCTGAAGACCCACCAGGTTGCTGGTCCAGCGTCTTCCTGATCACCTGGTGTTGACCTTTGCCTGCTGGTGTGGCCCCACCGCGCCCCACTGCACACAGATGAGGTATGGCAGAAGATACTTAAGAGACCTGAGACAGGATTTATTCAGGAGCCATCACCATCCCTTTAAGGATCCTCTGAGAAGGCTGGGCAGAGGTTCAGCTGTTTTCTGTCCGCTCTTGATAAAATTTCCATTAATTAAGCAGAGTGACATGAGCTGCAGCTCTGGCCACACTATCTGTGCTTTCATTTTGTAGTTACATGCAGTCTCTTCAGTGCGGGAGCCCAGGAATTATACACCGGGCCCTAACATTTCAAGACCCAACAGGAACAAACACACAATCGTCGAGTTCGGTGGTGCAGTGCCCCAGCCACGTGCAGAGGGGGGCATCGCTCCAGCCCTGGAAAGTTTCTTGGGAAGAAAACTTTAGGCCCTGGACTAGAGTGCCTTCCAGGCCAAGTGCCTTCCCCTGTAACCAGCATGAGCCTCTACCCGCCTCTGGCCTGAGGCTAGGGTGTCCTTCCTGACCCTTCAGGAAAAAGGGGTGCAGGGAGGTGAGGGGGGACCCACCCCCATGTGCCAGGATGTCTCCTCGAGTCTTCCCAGAAATCCATAGCTAGCGGGCAGGTGGCGAGCGACGTGGTTCGTGTGTGAACTTTGGGGAAGTGTCTCATCCCTTCACAACCAGGCCTTCCTCATCACCCAGCAAATGAGGACAGAAACAACACCTGCCTCAAGGCTTGCTAAGAGGGCCAAGTGAGATGACCCAAATACAAAGGTGTTTGTCTGTTACGATCCCCATTTGACAGACGTGGAAATTATGTCTCAGAGAGGTTAAGGCACTTGTTCAAGGTTACACAGCTAGTAAGTGATGTTAGTCAGTACTCTAGTCCCTAGTGTGCCTGGTCTGTTGTTTCCTTACCCCGAAATTTTGTGGCAGGAAGGTGGCAATGTTAGCAGCACAACCTGTCAGTAATGGTGTCTGACGATGTTTTAGAAAAAGAGACCTGCCGTGCCCTGCTCTATCTGCAAAGGACAGCCTGCTTAGAATCAAAGGGACTGGAAGGGGTGTCCCCAGGACACCCTGCAGAAGTCATGGGATTCCTCCTCTCCTCGTGGGTGCCTCTGAGCACCTCGTGCGCAGGGAGAGCAGGAGAACGCAGCAATTCAGACAGCTTTTCCTGAGGGGTCTGACAGAGCCCTGTGTGTGTGTGTGTGTGTGTGTGTGAGCGTGCGAGTGTTTCTGTGTGAGCGACTGCGTGTGAGTGTGCATATGTGTGAGTGTATGTGAATGTGTGTGCATGTTTGTTTGTGTGTGTGTGTTGTTGAAGGGGGAGTCTGATGGGTCCAGGAAGGAATCACAGAGCTAGAGGTTTCCATGGTAGCTGAGATATCAGCTGGTCCTTAAATGATTAACCAGCCAGAGCTTTTAAATACATTTCAAAACAAATATTCGTTTCCCTTTACCGTGGTGCTGATTTCTCCTTTTACGCACTGCCCGAGGCTATGCGGGCGACTGTGACTGTGGCTTTGATGCGAGGCAGCATCTTGGGTTGTCATGGAAAGCAGCTCCTGTTGTCAGGGGCCAGCCCAGGACGTCACCTTGTCCAGACGAGTGAACACAGTCAGCGGGAGGGAGCTCTGCTTGCTCCCCTTCTGAAGGGGGCATCGGGGCGTCTGAGGGTCAGCTGCAGCCTCGCCCCTGCACTCGTGCTCATTTGCTGGCTGTCCAACAGGCAGTTTCCTCCGGGTGATGCTCTCCTGCTGACACCCCCAGAAGACAAGTCTCTCCTGGCACACAGTCTTTTGGATTATTGTGTTTTCTGACGATAGCTTACCCTGACCAGGGCAGGCGAACGCGGCCTTCCCCTCTCTCTCCAGCCTCATCTATGCACACACTCACATTGGGGTATGTGCACTGCCTTGGTGCAGCCTCCACCTGAAACTTGTGCTCCCTATTTGCCTCCTCACGAGGCCTAGAGCCCCACGCCGGGTGCACATGCGTGTGTGGCGGTCAAGTGAAGAGCGGGATGCTAAACATTTTGAGTCTTGCTTGGTCTGGGCCCGATGTCTGACCTTTCTGACCTCATTGTAAGTAGGGTCAGTGAGCAACATTTGGGGACTCTCCAAACTACAGCATCAGTGGTGAGGCCATGAGCCAGAGCTCTCACCACTGGGGAGGTTGACCTGGCTGTCACGCCTCCTCCGAGGAGAAAGTTGGGTCATCAACTACCATCCCATCAGGATGTCCAATCAAAGGAGGTGGTAATGATGGTTCTGGGCTACATGTCAATGACAACAAGGAAAATAATGCCATCAGGATTTGTTGCACACTCACTGAGTCAGAAGCTCAGTGGGGGCCGGCCCCGTGGCTTAGCGGTTAGATGCGTGTGCTCCGCTACTGGCAGCCCTGGTTCGGATCCCGGGCACTCACTGATGCACCGCTTCTCCGGCCATGCTGAGGCCGCGTCCCACATACAGCAACTAGAAGGATGTGCAACTATGACATACAACTACCTACTGGGGCTTTGGGGAAATAAAGGAGGAGGATTGGCAATAGATGTTAGCCCAGGGCCAGTCTTCCTCAGCAAAAAGAGGAGGATTGGCATGGATGTTAGCTCAGGGCTGATCTTCCTCACAAAAAAGAAAAAAAAGCAGCAGCTCAGTGGGCGCCTCACCTGCACTAGCTCAGGCAATATTCCCATCGCCCTCGCGAGCAGGCACTGTGATCAGCCCTGTGTAACAGGAGGAAGAGGCCCAGAGAAGTGACTGAATTTGCCTGTGGTCACAAGGATGGCCAGTGGTGGAGTCAGGATTTGACCCCAGGACTGTGTAGCCAGTGCTTTTAGCCACTGTGCTCTCCTGTGTGAGCAGACCCCCAGCTCCGGGAAAAGGGCCCCTTCCAGTCTCAGAAGAAGAAGCTGAGAGGAGGTGGGTGAGGCCCCAAAGTCCCGGGGGGGAACCGTGAACCTCAGGCTTGGAGAGACCAGAGCTGACAGTCACAGGGCACAGCAGGAGGAGACCCTAGACGGCCAGGCTGGAGGGTGACCCCACATGGGCAGGGAGGGCACAGGTCTCAGGTGGCTCACAGCAAAGGCTGCCGGGGAGGAGGGGGTGGGCACGCAGGCCCGAGAGGGGCTGCTCTTTCAGGTCGCAGGTGTGAGGGGTCGAGAGTTGCCACTGCTAACTACACTCTTAGCCTGTCCAGTTGCTGGCCATCCGTTCCACCCATTCGCTCTGGGTCTGCAGGTGAGGAATACCACTGACCTAGTTGGAGAGGGAGCGACAGAGGAGAGACGAGGAGCTGACAGAACCCACTGCTTGTCCACTCTCCAGTCAGCAGAGCTCTCTCTGCCCGCCTTCACTCTCCTTGTTTCTCTTTTCTCCCTGCCTTTTCCGTTGTTTATTCATTCACACGCTCATCCACAGACATTCACTGAGTACCAACTATGTCCCAGGTGAGAGGAATGCAGATATGGAAGCTATTGCCTCCGCCCTCAAGCACCTTGCAGAGTAACAGCCACACCGTGTGGTCAGTCCTGTGACCTGGGAGAGCAGAAAGGAGGGAGTGGGGAGGGGACAGCAGGCGGGGCCTTGGAGGAAGCACAGGAGTTGACTTCCCCTCCATGGAGGGAGGTTACAGGGATGAGGTACCTGAGACATGTCTCCTGAGCCTTCCTCATCCTCTCTGCTTCTGTCCAGGGGCATAGCCAGTCCTTCCACGAAGAACCAGTTGCCCTAAGCATCTCTCCAAACTCCCCGTTTCCCCCCGGAGAGCGTCTCTTTCCTCCTAGCTTGCCCACTGGTCCTGCACCTCACACACAGCTTTCTTGGTTCACTTGGGGAAGTCTCGAGGTCACCCAGAGCAGTGCCCACTTCTCACAAGCTGGCCCGGTCTGGGAGCCTTTTTAACCTCTAATCATGGCTTTGAGGGGATGTGCTTTGCCATAATTGATCCACAGCAGAAGCCTTGGCTTTATCCCTCTGGAGCACACACTGTAGCTGGGGAAACAGCATGTAGGGACCGACAAATAGTACAAGTTGATAAGTACAGTCCAGGCTGGCTGTGCATTCTGAGGGAATCGGAGCTAAAGAGCTTTTGTGAAGAGTCAAGAGTCATAAGAAGGATCTCAAAACAAATAACGAACACGTCTGCATTTCACAGCACACTGCCGTTTACGAAGTCCTTTCCCACGCCTTCTCATTAGTTTCTCAAGGCAGCCCTGTATGACAGTTGTACAATGACCCTCACTTGATGGACAAGGAAAAGGGGCTCTCAGAGAGCCAATGACTTTCCCCAATCTGGACTCAGCAGTGAGGTGTGGTCTGGGTCCACGCCTTGGGGTGTAAATCCTGAGGTCAATCCCCTGACTCATGTGGATTGGTGAAAAGAGAAGGAAAGCCAAGAAGGAAGCAGTTATGCGGACAGCACCAGATGGGAGTGATCACAGCCATGTGAGGGCCCCAGGCAAATCTCCTTCCAACCCAAGCCTACTCAGGTACTAGGGTCCCTGCCCAGGCTGGGGGCACCTTGAGGTTTAGAGTATGGTCAAGTAGAATTTTAGAATGGAAGGTTAAAATGACTGAGGAACTGGGGTAAGCGCACAAAGTCCAGGCTAAATGTCTCCATGTAGTGTCTACAGAACATAACAAAAGGAGAAAACAGGAACAGGAACACACAGAGGAGCAGAATTTATGCTAACTTTCCATCAATTTCTCAAAATGTTTTACTAAGGAAAATTTCAAAGATATCCAAAAGCAGGAAGGATCTCATTCATTTTCTTAACTTTTTATTTTGAGACACACATGTGGCTATAAGAAATAATATAGAGAGATCCTGTTTATCCTTCATCCAGTTTCTCCCAATGGTACCAGCTTGCAAAGTTATAAAATGATATCATGACTAAGAAATTAACATTGATACAACCCATCAAACTTACTCAGATTTCACCAGTTTCATGTACACTGGTTTGTGTGTAGGTGTGTATATTTAGGTCAATGCCATTTATCATGTGTATAAATCCTACCTGCACAGATTTATGGGACCACCAGAGTCAGGATACAGATCAGTTCCATCACAAGGATCCCTCTTCCTTTTATAGCCACAGCCACCTACCATCTTCCTCCTTCTCCCTAAACTCTGGCAAACATAGTCTATTATCCATCTCTATAATTATATCACTGTCATTTCAAAAAATTTATGTAAGTTGATATGTTAATATGCTATGTAAATATATGTTATGTAAATATATTGGTATGTTATATAAATTCATATATTATTATCAGATAAAGTAGACTTCAAAGCAAAGAAAATTACTGGACAAAGAGGTACATTATACAAGGATAAAAGGATCTATCCACCAGGAAGACATAAAAATTCTAAATATGTATGGACCAAACAACAGCGCCTCGTGATATATGAAACAAAAACTTGATAGCGAAGAAAGGAGAAATAGACAATCTTCAATTATAGTTGGAGACTTTACCACCCCACTCTCAGCGATGGTGAGAACTCCTCAACAGCACATCAGCAGAGATGTAGAAGAAATCAACAACACAACCAGCACACAAGGTCTAATCGGCATACACAGAACACCATCTGACAGTAGCAGAATACAATTTTTTTCAAGCACCAATGGAACATTCAACATGATACATTATATCCTAGGCCACTAAAAAGCAAAGCAAAACAAAACATAACAATTCAACAAATTTTAAAGAATTAAAATCAAAAGATGATTAACATCATTAGCCATTAAGAAAATGAAAATTAAAACCACATGAGATATCACTACATACCTATCAGAATGACTAAAATGAAAAACAGTGACAACACCAAATGCTGGTGATGATGCAGAGAAACTGAATGACTCACACATTCATGGTGAGAATACAAAATTGTACAGCCACTCTGGAAAAAAGTTTAGTAGTTTCTTACAAGGCTAAACATGCACTTACCATATGACCCAGAAATTGCATTCCTGGGTATTTATGCCCCAAAATGAAAAACTTATGTTTATACAAAAACCTATATACAAATGTTCATAGGAGTTTTAGTCATAATAGCCAAAAACTGGAACCTGTCCACATATATTCTGATGGGTGAATGGTTAAACAAATTGTGTATGTCTCTCCCATGGAATATTATTCAGCAATAGGAAGGAACTGACTACTGATACAGGCAACACTTAGATGGGTCTCAAGGAAATTATGCTGAGTGAATAAAACCAACCTCAAAAGTTTACAGACTGTGTGATTCTGTTTATATAAAATCCCAACCACTGTTAAGAGAAAATACTGAAAAATATTGCTCTAAGTGTGCCAAGGATCACGTGAAGCTTCTTATATGGACCTGAAACAGATAGCATCCTCCATTTCAGCATGTAGCTTCATGGCTCACTCTTTTGCTTCTATTGTTGTTTGGGGGACACTTCCCCTTAAGGTAGCAATGGCTCTGGATCAAGGCTGATATATTTCAAGCAATTATAAAACAAATTATAGAGTCACAGAATGCTAGAAAGAAAGCTTAGAGACCATCATGTTCAGCGGTTCACAGCCCTGGTTGAACAGCGGAATTACCTGGGGAGCTCTAACGGAGACTGATGGCCGGGGCCCCCCTGGGGTTCTACTTTACTTGACCTGAGGAGGAACCGAGGCGTCTTCACTTCTTAAAAGCTCCCCATGTGATTCTAAAGTGCAGCCAGGTTCAAGAACCGCTTATGAACCCAAGCTCCTCATTTTACGGGTGAGGAACCTTCAAGTCCCTAGAGGTGAAATAAATGGCCCAAGATGGGTCACATGGCCGGATTTTGTTAGAGCTGTCTCCTGAATCCCAGGGCCTTTCCCCTGTTTATATGGTTCCTTCACAGTCATTATCACATTCATCCTTCTTACAAACCTTTAAGGTAAGAAATGTGATTTCATCACTCCCACTGTAGAGATAATAAAACTGAGGCACATGGAGAAGAAATGATGTTCTTAACTAAGACCTTGCAGATTGCAGCAAATGCAAACCACAAATGTGGCCTCTGAACTTCTAGCCCCATAAAGAGCTCCTAAAAGGAAGGTTGAGCATTCATTTACCAAGCCCACGTTATTGAGAGATGCACTACATACCCAAGCGCAGGAGGGCTGTCCGAGGTCTCCCTCCCAGGCCAATTTCTCTTACATCTGCTCAACACAACTCTCTAAAGTATCCCCAGTTCTCACAGATCTTCATCTGTTACTGCCAGCACCTACTGGATCTCGATTTACACCCAATTTATCTCTGCCTCTGACCAGGAATGAGAAGAAACAGCCCCTGCCCTTCTCGCTTCTGAAGTTGTTTATTTACAATTGTGTTTTAGTGCAAATTGGCCCATTTATTCATTAGTTTTAATGTGTCCCTTTCAATGTCTAGTTACCATCAGAGATGTTATCATCACTCACTACAGCATTCTGGGGTGTCCACATTTTATTAAATATAGTTTGTAACAGAGTGGGAGTGGGAGTATGGATGTGGAGGGAAGCCATGGACAGGAGGAATGCAGGAAAGAGAAGCTACACCAGCAGCGGAGACCTCGGGCCCTTGGCATTCAGGAGGTTCCCAGGGAGAGACTGGTAGAGGGCAGAGAGTAAGAAGGCTGTCTCCCAGCGACACTTTCAGGGGCAGTGGGAGAAGCCCCGAATGTCCAGACAGGAACAAAACACAATTCTTCTTCATGCTGAGAGACTTTGCCATCTGCCTCGGTGTCATCACTGCTTGGAAAACAGACGCCTTCATTTTTGTTTCTCGGCTACATCATTTTAAAACAAGGCTCTGTGAATTTTAACGGATACGTTTCAGAAAATATTAGTGGTGTAATTTTTGGTTTATGTATTGCCATTGTTTTCCTTTTGGTTTTCTTTTTCAGTTGAAACTGGTTCTGGTCTGTAAGCCAAGTGAAATGGTGTGTAATATTAAAAAAAGAAAACTTTTGGGCAGGCCCGTGGCTTAGCGATTAAGTGCGCGCGCTCCACTACTGGACGCCCTGGTTCAGATCCCGGGCGCGCACAGACGCACCACTTGTCCGGCCATGCTGAGGCCGCGTCCCACATACAGCAACTAGCAGGATGTGCAACTATGACACACAACTATCTACTGGGGCTTTGGGGGATAAAAAAGGAGGAGGATTGGCAATAGATGTTAGCTCAGAGCCAGTCTTCCTCAGCAAAAAGAGGAGGATTAGCATGGATGTTAGCTCAGGGCTGATCTTCCTCACAAAAAAAAAAAAAAGAAGAGAAAGAAAACTTTAGGAGGCAATATCTCCCCAAAGGCAGCCTATAGTTATGGAAAGACATGAGTTTGAGCCAGAAGTCCTGCCAGAATCACTTACTAGCCTTAGGGTGAATTCTCTCTGTTTGAGTTACCATTATACACACAACTCGGTTAAATGGCTGAATGCGACTTGTAGAGATGCTCACTTTAAATATCAAACTCAAAGTAAGATTTTTAGAAAACAACTCCATCTTGGTTAAGAGGATGGAGTGAGATACCTGGGAACAATTCTAGCTGAGCCTTGGCACACGAGGTCACCTCTCCCTCTGAATTTGTAGGGCACTAAATCCCCTCGACTTCCAGTCCTGACAACTGCTTCACCTGTGCACCTTCATAAAAGTTTCCTTGCTCCTTCATCAGTCCGTTCTTTCGTCCATTCACTCATTCGTTTGCTCGTTCTATAGCCTCCATGCCCCTTCCATTTTCAGGAAGCCAGATAGTAGCAGCTTTAATCACTCCTGCAGCTGGCACTCCGCTAACCACAACATAGCTCAGAGCTCCAGCTCTGAGATGACAGGAGCTCAGGGCGACATTGACTTTCACAGGCCCTGGGCATTGGGCCCTCACGGACTCCATCCTCCATTAACAATAATAATAATAATAATTAAAAATATAAATATATATAAATATAATTTATATATTATATTAAATATATATATCTAATTGTATTTTACAATTGTGCTGATATACAGACAAATATAATCCAGGCTGGATTGTATTCATTTTTTTCTTCTTATTTAAAAAAAATTAAAACATTTTTGTGGGCCCTTATAAGTACTGTGGACCCTGGGCACTGCACCTACAGCAATGGCCACTAAAAGGACAAACCCAAAGCTGGTCTCTGCAATGCTCCCACCAGGGCATCCTTCTAGAAGTGCTGCCTTCACCTGGCTAGGAGAACCTCTGACCTCAAAGGTGACTTCAGCTTGAAAAACAGAGACCAACATGTTCTGGGTGAGTGGAGGAGTGTCTAGCCTCGGAAAATCACAGTGGGAGCAAGAAGACCTAGAATATCCATAGAGTGAATGAATGAGTGAGTGAGTGACCGCTTTAGATAGGAGGGCACATCTCACCTGTGCTTCAAGGGGAGAATCCAGAGATGACAATCAGAGAGTGTCCTTGAAAAACGCCCACTGATACCGCCAAGTCAAACAATGCAGTGAACACCAGGACATTCGTGTCCAGAGAAGAAGTGGGTGAGCACCTAAGGCCGAATGTCAGATGTTTTTATAGATACATAGAGCAACTTTGTGAGGTTAAAAACAGTCATGAGCTAGTGCCACGATTCAACGGATCACCTACAAAATTTAAGGCTCTTGAAATGTATAGTCTCTCAGTCTCACCAAAGTTGGTATTTTAGCTCCATTTTAGAGTTGAGCAAACAGAGGGAGAGTGATTAGAGACCCACTGAAGACAGGGGCCCCTGTGATTTTGTTGCTATGTGGCCTTGCCTCACCTTGCAGGGGTCCAGTTTTCCAAATGTTAAGTGTAGCAGGTGCTATGTACAAGGCACAAGGCAAATGCGAAGGGTCTTTACATTATTTTAGTTTATATTTTAGGAAGAAAGTGGTAAGAGTAATTCTATTCTTGAAACTCTACTATTCAAAGCTTCATGAAATTCCAAACAAGTCGTGGCGAGTGAGAGGTGCAACTTCATGTGCTCGCCCGTGGAGAGCTTCGAGGAAACGCTCCTGGGCTGACCAACGCCTTCCGGTTTTCCAAGGACTTCCAAGGTTTAGCACTGCAAGTCCTGAGTCTCCAGAAACCCCTCAGTCCTGGGCAAACCGGGACAGATGCTCACCATAGACACACCTTCCTAACCAGCCCCTTCTCCCCACTGAAAGCAGAAGGGAATGTCTTAGGAGTCAGGTGCTTAATCCTCACAACATCCTGCAAGGGGTCTGTAACTGTCTTCTTATTACAGGTGAAGGAATTGAGACTGAGAGAGGCTCAGGCAGCTGCCCAAGGTGCCCCAGCTACGAAGTGAGGATCTGAAGCTGTGTCTCAGACTCAGGTGCATGCTCTTCCCTTTACATCACGCTTCTGGAAAAACCTCCTGAGTAACCTCTGTGCTAAAGTAGCGTCTGTCATGCTAGACCCTGGAGTGGGGCTTGGGCAGGGAAGTCCTCCTCTGAGAGGTCCCCAGCTGCAATTACGGTAGAGACAGGCTATGGTTACTTTGGTGCAGACAGGACATGGTTAACATGGTGAAGGGTTTCCAGCAGTAGGATGAGACCCTCATGGTATTTTATCTAGGGGGAGGAGGGTGGGAAGCTTGCTTGGAAGTGGGTGGGAGGAGAAGATTCTTCGCGAGCCTGCCTGCCCTCCTTTATTATTAGGTTAATTGAAACCATAGAAGCAAACTCAGACTTGCATTAAAGCCCCGCATAGCAGATGGCGACAAGTTCTGAGCATCATAAAAAGAGGATTCAAAGTTATAAAGCATCTTGGGCTCATCTGTGCCCAAGTGCTGAGAGAAAGGCATTGTGGGAGGCAGTGGCCTGCACCCTTCTCCCTTGAGAGTCGGCTTCTGGGACTATGTAAGTCCAGCCCTGCACCCCTACACCATGTAACTTCTCCAGCTGGGGTGGGTCGTTGTCACAAGGGGTCACACGCCCTAGAAATGGTCACAGCATCTTTCCATTGGCTCTCTTGTAAAGTACGTTTTCACATCAACTTTCTTTGGGGAGAAAGAGGTTTGCCTGTAGCCCTTCTCCATATTCATGCCACCTTTCTCCTTTCAACCTGGTACTATCCTTGACCCCCACCACAGTGCCCACGTTGTCACTCTCCCCAAGCTACCTTTCTGGGAGGTCCCAGGCTCCAAACATACCTCTTCCTTCTTCCCTGTCCACTGAAACTGCCACTCTCGGTGCCCTCCTCACCACTAGCTGACCCAGAGGAGTGGGGCCCGAGGAACTGACCCACCTTCGGCCCACGGTGAATACCTCTCCTGGATACCCCTGCTCATCTGCACGTCCAGTGGGTCACCTCGCCTCCCACATAACTGAGAAGATAGAATCCTTTAGACATGAAGATCTAAAGATGTTGATATCATCAGTGATCTTTTCACCAGTCTCAGAGAAAAGGACACCCTGTTGTGCTGCACCCTGTCCCTCGTCGCAATTTGTCAAACCCCCTTCTGAACTTTGCTCTACCAATTATCTCCTCTCTCCTGCGTCTTTGATTTTTCCCTCTCTCCTCTGGCTTTTTCTCTGTACGCACATGCCAAGGAGCCCCCATTCTCTGCTGCCTCCCCTCCTATCCTGTCCTTACCACAGCCTCAAGCCTCTCCAGGGAGGGTTGTTGCCTGCTGCCTCTGCCCTCTCATCTCCTCATCCCATTTCACTGACGCGCCATCCACTTCACCCTTCTCAGGCACTAAGGGGCTCTTTGGACATCTCCTCTCAGCTTGTTCCTGCAAAAACCTTCTCTGTAAGTCCGAACGTTCCCTCTCGCCTTATGCTTCCCAAGTGCACCAGTAAAGGGTATTTCTCCCCACGTGTATGATGGGCCATCTCCTAGGACTTTGCGTGTCCCTGTATAGCCCGGTGAGAAAAGTGCTGTAATGGTACTAAAGTGTGAGTCTACCCTCTAACACTGTGTGTTCTTAGAAGCCAAGGGACTCTATCTCGGTCATAGTGGTATTCAGTTCTGGTAGAAAATGTGTCGTTACTTAATGAATGGAAGAATAAGAGAATGACATTCCCATCATAATTTCCGTGCTGATGCATACATAAGGAGTCTGAACAAACCTTTGTGCCTGACCTCTGCCCTCATGTTATTGTAAGGTCACTCCACTAACCTGTCATCTGAAATGCCTGACATGGGTCACTCCTTTAGATGAAGTCACTGGAGGTCCTGTACAAGTTCAGTTATCTATGACGTGCAAGGAAGAAAGGGCAGGAGTAGACATGTGCTGTCTTTTACTCTGCAGAAGGCACCGCACTGGTCATTTGACATGCAGTTACTCGGGTAATGGCTGAGGGGTAAATGCTTTAAAACACATTACTTTACAGAAGAAGAAATCAAGGGCAAGAAAGGTTAAACAATTTGCCCACTGGGGATGGAGATAAAACAAGACTGGCTATGTGTGAATAATTGTTGAAACTGGGTGATGGGTGCATGCAGATTTAGTATACTATTCTCCTTTTTTAATATATTTGAAGTTTTTCTACAATAAAATGAGAAAACAAAAATGCTGTTCAGCTAGTATATTAGTTATCTATTGCTGCATAACAAATTACCCCACATCTCAGCAGCCTACAACAACACACGTTGACTATCTCAGTTTCTTGGGTCAGGATCTGGGCACAGCTAAGCTGAAAGTCCCTGGTTCAGGGTCTCCCACAGGCTGCACTATGTCCAAGGCTGCAGTCACTGAAGATGCAGCGGGAGTGGTGGGGATCCTCATGCACGTCAGGTCCCCTCTGACTGTCAGCGGAAATGTCAGTGCTCTGCCATGTGGGCCTCACTATAGTGCTACTCACAGCATAGCAGCTTGCTTCCTCCAAAGTGAGGCTCTGAGAGAGGAGAGAGAGTGCCCAAGATGAAAGTCACAACCTTTTTATCCCCTAATCTTGGAAGTGACCTCCATCACTTGTACTACATTCTATTCATTAAAGCGAGTCAGTAAGCCCAGCCCACATTCCAGGGGAGGAGAGAACACAAGGGCATGAATACCAGGAGGTGGGGATCAGTGGGGTCCCTCTGAGAGTCTGCCCACCACAGATAATAGGGAACCTTGCTAGACCTTAGACTAAACCTTTTTCTATTTGACACCAAATCCTGTGTTTTTCCACTGGTCCTAGCTTCCTCATGGGTTCACCATTGACAGATAACACTTGAGCTCCAATTAGCTTACTAGGTTGACTCACCAGAAGGCAGGTCTATAAGGTAAGCGTGACTCAGAATTATTAATATTTAGTGCTGGTTGGGAACAGGGCCCCAGAATTGCACGGCTCCAGAGGGACGCTGTTCCTGTTGGGGAACGGAAAGCACCAGCTGAGAAGCATGAGGGCCTCTGCTGAGAAGCAGTCCAGTGGGAGCCCTGAGAGCCACGCAGCTGGGAAGGGAAGCAGCCCCTGAGGGCAGAGAACTGAGTCACCTCTTCACGATCGGACCCTAGCAGAGCTCTTGTAGGTGGTAGATGGTCCCTAAGTGTTTGTGGAGGGAATGCATCAGATGAGAATGCAGAGGGGTGGTGGAGGAGGCCCAAGAAGCAGGTAGAGTCCAATAGGAGCAGACCAGAGTCAGATCAGTCCGAGCACGTGGCCTGTGAAGACCACAGACCAGGGGAGGAAGTGGGCGACGTGTCCTGGGAGGTCTCTGTGGGTGCCCGTGCAGGCCAAGCAAGCTTCCCAGGATCCCTGACCACCCACTCCTGGTTTCTGGGGGTGAGCAGACCTCCCCGTGACTTCCACCTCACTCTCAGCAGAACAGGGACTGACCCTGGGACTCAGGGGCTGCTGACACGACCAGCAGAGGGCTTTCTACAGAGGCGTGCAAAGTGTGTTTCTCAGAGGCCAGGGTGCGTAGAGGTGACTCAGGGGCTGTCGGAGAAGGTGAGAGGGAGGTGGAAGGACAGACCTCTGGGCCTCTATGTCTCCTTCCACAGGAGCCTAGTGCATTGGTTGGGAACATGGTGCCTGGGTTCAAATTTCAGCTCCATCACTAACCAGCTGTGTGACTTGGGTCAGGTGACTTAACCCTCATGCCTCAGTTCCTGGTCTACAAAAGAGGGGTGATAATGGTATATATGGCTTAGGCTTTTGTGTATGTGAAACAACTAACTTGTATAAGACACTTAGAATTATGCCTAACACATAGTAAGCACTCAACCAATGTTAGCCATAACAATAATGACATTGCTATTATTATCTAGGTGATCATTGTCTCAGGATGTGTCTCACCTGCCGGCTGGCATGACTGCATCCCCCCCTTCTCAGAGCAGCTTCACGACACCCTGCCCACTGAGAGCACGGGGAAGTGGGACCGACTGCTTTCGTCTCAGAGAGAAGAAAGGCCACACAACTCCAATCCCAGGAGGCCTTGGGAGGGGGAGGAGGGTGGATTTCGCCTTGTTTTTGTTGTTGTTTTAATTTCTGCGTGCATTTCTCCAAGGATTGGGGAGGCTGCGGCGCGGGGAATGATGAGCCCCCAGGAGCCTGTGTGGCTGTGATGAGATGGCGGAGGCCCAGCAGCGCAGCTGTTAATCCTGACTATTAATTAGAAGATGCGGGGAGAGGATACTAGCCTGCGAGCTCGGTTAAGCCTGAGCAGCCCCACTTCACGTTCCTCTGCAGCGTAATCCGCTTTGAGACTGGAGCAAGCTGGGCCTGGGAGAAGCGCCAGGAGGGCCGGCACCACAGACACCTGCCATCAAAGGCCTAGGTGTCTTTGCTCCCAGAAGCAGCCATCCCTTGCATTGGGACGGCACTTCACAGCTTCCCAAGTCCACGCCAGCCACTGCCCTGTGGAAGCCCATGTTTTTATACCTATTTGGAAGACCAGGAGGGGATTTGTGACATTGAATGTGGGGGCCAGGGCTCCTCCCAGGTGTTGGTCCAGTGCAGGACTCTGCCTTGTGTGTCATGATGATGGGGCAGAAGCACTGCTGGGGCTCAGCTTCCTGAGAGATCAAAGCCCGTAGGACCCACTGATGACGCCTGGTCATGGTATTTGACGGGCTACTGTGGTCTCTGCAGGGAGGGATTGAGCTGGCCATGCCTGGAGGGAGCCTTTTCCTCTCCCAGTGCCTAGAGGTTCCTGTCCAGACTCTGCAGCCTGGTTGTGAAGATTCCCCAACCTTATTTCCTGCAGCTTCCAACCAGACAGCACTCACTTACTTGGATCCATCCCTTCACAGTTTGTAAGGATAACCCCTGTTCTTATCTCACTCTCTCTTCACTACAGCCCAGAAAGCAAGGCAGGCTGGGAATGTTAGTCTTTTGTTCTGAAAATGGGAAAACTCACAGAGGTGAGACCTGTTCAGGTGAGAGAATCAGAGTGACAGGGAGGGAGCAGGCTCTAGGATCATGTCTGTTGATTTTTCATCTGAACATACTCATCTCGCTTCCATTCCTGTCTTCAAGTTGCTCTGTTGCCTGCACTCTCTTCCCCATTTGCTCCATCTGTAGAATTCCTCTGTTCATTCAGGACCCAACGCCAGTCTTCCTCGATTACAGTGGTGTCTGTTTGTCTCCCTCCTCCCTGAACTCCGTCGTACGTCACTGATACCAGAGGGCATGTCCTGCACCAGGAGAGGGTCACCAGCAGGCCAGCTCCTGGGAGAAGCAAGGGACGGAGAAGAGGAAGGAAGTCTGGGGCTGTAGCCCTGCATCTAGCTTCTAACCAGCTGCGTAACCTTGACCAGGCCCCTCTTCACTGGTCCTCTGCTTTTTCATGTATGAAATAAGGGTATGCATCTGTGGACGGGTGAGGGTCTGGGATATAGGGGAGGGAGATCTGGGAGAAGCTAGGCAGAACCGCATACCTCACCATTTGTGGGTGAGTTGGCACAGCTGATGAGAACTGAGACGCATGGAGCTGGGGCATTCTTTTCTTCCATCTCCCTTTTCCGCTTACCAGGAAGGGCTTCATGGGATTGCAGAGGGAGAATTCAGCTGTCAGGAATGAAGATCCAGAATGGGAACGTTGAGATCAGAACTTTCCAGGCTGCAACTCTGGCTTTGCCACTTGTTAGTTGAGATGATGATGATGATAATCTTGATAAATTTTGAATGCTCATCATATACCACATTTTATGTGAAGGCTTTACATACTTAATCTCAACTAAACTTCATAGGAAAATAGGAACTGTTTTTATCTCTGTTTTACAAATAAGAAAACAGAGGAGAATAGAAATCAGGTAACTTACTATTCAGCTGGCAAGAAGCACATTGGGTTTTTAATCCATACTTTGTAATTACCAACACATGCACTCACTGCAAAGTTATATAACCTCTTTAAGACTCAGTTTCCTCACTGAAAAATGGAAATAAGACAATTAGCATGTTTATTATTGCTACTTGACCTAAGTGATGGCACCCATGTGGCATGCCTGCCATAGTACCTGGTCCATCTCAGGGTTCAATCAACGAGACTTTCCTTCCCTGCTCTCTGAGGGGTTTGTGGCTTCACCAGGGGAGTGGTGTAGATGCCATAAGCCACTTTACACTTCCGGACACTTTGGATTCAATCTCTATCAGCCCTCCGCTATCCCATCTACATGGGTCTAATAAAATAGGAAAGCATTTAGAGATGCTCTAGCTCAAATAGCTCCTTTAACAGATAAGGAAACAGGTACAGAAAAGTCAGGGGTCTGCTTAAAGTGACATGAGCTCTTATAGGCAAAGTAGGAATTTATACCCATATCTCTTGCCCTCCAGCCAGGTTCTTTCAATGACATCACATTAGATATGTTAGATATCAGATTTTACATATCTCTTTTATTGTTTTAAATTAAACTTTTTATTTTGAAATAATTGAGTCACATGCAACTGCAAGAAATGAGACATTCCCGTGTACCTTTTACCCAGTTTCCTCGAATGGTAATATCATGCGTAACTCTAGTACAATATGGCAACCAGGGTATTGACACTGGTACGATCAAGATACAGAACACTTACAGCACCACGAGGAGCCTCACGTTGCCTTTGTATAGCCACACTCACTCCTTGTAGTGCTCCTCTCTTAACCTCTGGCAACCACTAATTTCTTCTCCATTTCTATGTATTTTTTCTCTTTTCAAGAATGTTCTATAAATGGAATAATTCAGTATGTAACCTGAGGTTGGTTTTCTTCACTAAACGTGATTCTTTGGAGATGTTTCCTGGTTGTGCGTGTTGATAGTTTGTTCCTTCTCATTACTGAGTAGCACTCCATGATATGGATATACAAAAGTTTGTTTAACTGTTCACTTGTTGAAAGAATCTGGGTTGTTTCCAGTCTTTGACTGTTAAGAATAAAGCTGCTATGAACATTCATGTACTGGTTTTCATGTCCACATGAGTTTTCGTTTCTCTGGGGTAGATGTCCAGGAGTGTGGAAGTTGCATGTATGGTTTTATTTTAAGAAACTGCCAAACTGTTTTCCAGAGTGAGTGTACCATTTATTTTACATTCTCATCCGCAGTGTATGAGTGATCCAGTTTCTCTGCATAATCGTCAACATTTGGTGTCACTATTTTTCATTTTATCTATTCTGATAGGTGTATAGTGCTATCTCATTGTAGTTTTAATTTACTTTTCCTAATGGCTAATGATGTTGAACATCTTTTCATGTACTTCTCTGCCAGCTAGCTGCCTCTTCAGTAAAATGTATTTTGTCCATTTTGTTAATTGGACTGTTTACTTTTTTTACTGTTGAATTTTGAGAGTTTTTTACATAATCTAGATACTAGTCCATTGTTGGATATGTAGTTTGAGAATATTTTTGCCTGCTCTGTTGCTTATCTTTTCATTCTCCTAACAGGATCTATTGCAGAGGAAACATTTTTCATTTTGATGAGGTCTAATTTATTAATTTTCCCTTTTATGCATTGTGCATTTTGTGTCACCTAAGAACTTTTTGCCTAGCCTTAGATGCCAAAGATTTTATATTTTTTTCCAAAAATTTTATTGTTTTGGTTTTACATTTAAGTCTGTGATCTATTTTGAGTTATTTTTTTTCCAATTTTTAACTGTGGTAAAACACACATAACATAAAATTTACTACTTTAATCACTTTTAAGTCGACAGTTTAGTAGTATTAAGTGCATTCACATTGTTGTGCAACCATCACCACCATTCATCTCCAGAATTCTTCATCTTTGCAAAACTGAAGCTCTGTCTCCATTAAATACTAACTTCCCATTCCCTTCCCCTCAGCCCCCAGCAGCCGCCATTCTACTTTCTGTCTCTATGGTTTGACTATCTAAACACCTCATATGTAAGTAGAATCATACAGTATTTGTCTTTTTGTCACTTGCCCATTTCACTCAGCATAACATCCTCAAGGTTTATCCATGTTGTAGCCTGTGTCAGAATTTCTTTCCTTTTTAAGGCTGAATAACATTCTATCTTATGTATGTACCATATTTTGCTTACTCATTCATCTGTGAATGGACACAATTTAGCTACTGTGAATAATGTTGCTATAAACATGGGGGTACAAAATATCTCTTCAAGACCCTGCTTTCAATTCTTTTGAGAATATACCCAGAAGTGGAATTGCTAGGTCATATAATAATTCTATTTTTAATTTTTTGAGGAACTGCTATACTGCTTTCCACAGCAGCTGCGCCATTTTATATTCCCCCTCACGGTGCCCTAACGGTGCTCCACATGCTCGCCAATAGTTGTTATATTGTTTTTTTTTTTTTAACAGTAGTCATCCTAATAGATGTGAGGTAGCATCTTATTATTGTTTTGATTTGCATTTCCCTAGTAATTAGTAATGTGCATCTTTTTATGTGCTTATGGCCATTTATATATCTTTTTTGGAGAAATGCCTATTCAAATCCTTGCCCATTTTTGAATTAGATTTTTTTGTTGTTGTTGTTGAATTTAAGAGTTCTCTGTATATTCTGGATATTAAATCCTTATCAGATATATGATTTGCAAATATATTCTCCCATCCCGTGGGTTGCTTTTTTACTCCATTGATAGTGTCTTTTGATGTACAAAATTTTAAAATTTTCATGAAGTCCAGTTTGTCTATTTTTTCTTTTGTTTTCTGTGCCTTTGGTGCCATATCCAAGAAATTGTTAGCAAGTGTAATGTGAAATTTTGCACTATGTTTTCTTCCACAAGTTTTATAGTTTTAAGTCCTATATTTAAGTCTGGATCCATTTTGAGTTAATTTTTGTGTATGATGTTAGGTAAGGGTTGAGCTTCCTTCTTTTGTGTGTGGAGATCTAGTTTGCCCAGCACCATTGGTTGAAGACTGTTTCCCCTGTTGCACGGCCTTGGCACCCTTTTTGAAAATCATTTGACCATGTATGCAACGGTTTATTTCTGGACTCTATTTTATTCCATTGGTCTACATGTCTGTCTTTATGCTAGTACCACACTGTTTTGATTACCTTAGCTTTGTAGTAAGTTTTGAAGTCAGAAAGTGTGAGTCCTCCAGCTTTGCTCTTCTTTTTCGGGATTGTTTTGATTATTCAAGGTCCCTTGAGAGTCCACATGAATTTTAAGATGGGTTTTTCCTATTTCTGCAAAAAAAAAAAAGGCATTGGGGTTTCAGTAGGGATTGCATTAAAACTGTAGATAACTTTGGATAGTATTGACATATTTGACATAACTTGTCTTTTCATTCTCTTAACAGGATCTATTGCAGAAAGTTGTTCATTTTGATGAGGTCCAATTTATTTATTTATTTATTTATTTATTTATTTATTTATTTATTTAGTGAGGAAGATCAACCCTGAGCTAACATCCATGCCAATCCTCCTGTTTTTGCTGAGGAAGACTGGCCCTGGGCTAACATTCGTGCCCATCTTCCTCCACTTTATATGGGACGCCGCCACAGCATGGCCTGACAAGCGGTGTGTCAGTGCGCGCCCGGGATCCAAACCCGGGCCACCAAGGGCAGATTGCACGCGCTTAACTGCTACCCCACAGAGCCGGCCCCGATGAGGTCCAATTTATTAATCTTTCCTTTTATGTATTGTGCATTTGGTGTCAAGCCTAAGAACTTTTGCCTAGCCTTAGATCTGAAAGATTTTTAAATTTTTGTTTCTCACAGTTTTATAGTTTTAGTTTTAACATTTTAGTCTATTATCCATTTTGAGTTAATTTTTGTATAAGATATGAAACTCTGGTCAAGGTTAATTTTTTGCCTGTAGAAGTCCAATTGCTCCAGCACCATTTGCTGAAAAGGTAATCATGCCTCCGTTGAATTGTTTGTGTACCCTTGTTAAAGATCAGTTGGCTAAATTTATCTAAGTCTATTTCTGCGTTCTCTATTCTGTTTCATTTATGTCTATTCCATCACTATCTTGATTACCATAGCTATATGATTAAGTCTTTAAATTGAGTAGACTGATTCCTCTCAATGTATTCTTCTTTTTCAAATTGTTTTAACTGTTGTAGTTATCTTGCCTTCCCATATAAATTTTAGAATAATTTTACATATAACTATAAAAAAACTTGATATAATTTTGATAGGAATTATGTTAAATCTATATGTCAAGTTGGGGAGAATTGACATCTTTTCTATGTGGAATCTTCCAATCATAAACACTGTATGTCACTCCATTTATTTAGGACTGTTTAATTTATTTTACTAGCATTTTGTAGTTTTTACCTATAAGTCCTATACATATTTTTCTAGATTTACACCTAAGTCTTTTGTGTTTTTTGAGTGTTTGTAAATGGTATTGTATTTTTAATTTTAGTGTCCATGTGTTTATTGCTGGTACATAGAAATACAATTAATTTTTATGTGTTTATCTTGCATCCTGAAACCTTCCTGAACTCTCTTAGTTCTATGAGGGTTTTTTGTGGTTTTTTTGTTTGTTTTTGTTTTTTTAGTTTTGGGATTTTCTGTGTAGACAATCATGTCATATGCAAATAGGGCAGGTTTTATTTCTTCCTTTCTGATCTGTGTATCTTTTATTTCCTTTTCTTCCCTCATTGCGTTGGCTAGAACACCCAGTGCTAAGTTGAATAAGAATAAGAGTAGACATCCTTGCCTTGTTCGCAATTTTAGGGAGAAAACATTCAGTCTTTCACCATTAAATATAATGTTACCGCTAGGTTTTTTTTTGTTTGTTTGTTTTTTTGTGAGGAAGATTAGCCCTGAGCTAACATTGATGCTAATCTTCCTCTTTTTGCTGAGGAAGACCGGCTCTGAGCTAACATCTATTGCCAATCCTCCTACTTTTTTTTTCCCCAAAGCCCCAGTAGATAGTTATATGTCATAGTTGCACATCCTTCTAACTGCTATATGTGGGGCACGGCCTCAGCATGTCCGGAGAAGTGGTGCATTGGTGCACGCCTGGAATCCGAACCGGGGCCGCCAGTAGCGGAGTGCACGCACTTAACCACTAAGCCACAAGGCCAGCCCGACCTCTAGGTTTCTATAGATACTTTTTATGAAAGTTGAGAAAGTTTCCTTCTATTCCTATTTTTTTGAGATGTTTTATCATAAATGGGCATTTAATTTTGTCAAGTGTTTTTTCTATATCAATTTATGTGATCATGTGATTTTTCTTCTTTAGCTGATTAATAAAGTTTGTTACATTAATTTTTTGTGTGTGTGTGAGGAAGATTGGCTCTGAGCTAACATCTGTTGCCAATCCTCCTCATTTTGCTGAGGAAGATTGGCTTTGAGCCAACATCTGTGCCCATCTTCCTCCAGTTTTTTGTATATGGGACGCCACCACACATGGCTTGGTGATCGGTGCATCGGTCTGCGCCCAGGATTTGAACCTGCGAATCCTGGGCTGCCAAAGCAGAGTGTACAAACCCAACTGCTACACTACCGGGCCAGGCCTACGTTAATTTTTTAGTATTGTACCAGTCATGCATTCCTGGAATAACCTCTACTTGGCCGTGATGTATAACTCATCTTTATATATTGCTGAATTCTATATGCTAATATTTTGTTAAGGATTTTTGCATCTGTGTTATTAAAGATATTGATCTGTAGTTTTCTTTCTTTCTTTCATACAATCTTTGTCTGGTTTTGATTTCAAGGTAATAGTAGCTTAATAAAATGAATTAAGAAGTCTTCGCTCCTCTGCTTTTTTCTGGGAGATATTGTGTAGAATTGATGTCAATTCTGCTTTAAATGTTTGGTAGAATTTTCTAGTAAAATCAACTGGGTCTGGAGATTTCTTATCAGGAGTTTTAAAATTGTGAATTCAATTTCCCTAAGATTTATAGGCTATTTGAATTTCATATATCATATTGGCTGTGTTTTGAAGAATCAGTCCATTTTACCTAAATTATCAAATGGATACGTGTGAAGTTGTTCATTGTATTCTTTTATTGTTATTATTATTGTGTGTGTCTACAGGGTCTGTATTGATACTCCCTATTTAATTCCTGATATTAGTATGTTGAGTCTTCTCTCTTTTTTCTTTGACAGTCCTGCTAGCAATTTGTCAATTTTACTCATTTCAAAGAATCAGCTCTCTATTTCATTGATCTTTTTAATTTTTTTCTGTTTTAAATTTCATTATGTAATTAATTTCATTAATGTAATTTCTACTCTTTGTTATTTTCTTCCTTTTGCTTGCTTTGGGTTTATTTTACTCTTCTTTGTCTAAGTTCTTAATATGTGAGCTTAGATTATTGATTTGAGACTTATCCTCTTTTCTAATGTATATAATTAGTGCTATAGATTTCCCTCTCAGAACTGCTTTAGCTGTGTCATACAAATTTTGATATGTTGTATTTTGATTTTTATTTAGTTCAATGTAGTTTCTTATTTCATTTGACAGCTCTTCTTTGACCCATGGGTTATTCAGAAGTGTATAGTTTAGTTTCCAAGTGTTTGGAGATTTTCTGGTTATCTTTTTGCTATTGATTTCTAGTTTGATTACATTGAGGTAGGAGAACATACTCTCTATGATCCCTATTCTGTTAAACTTGTCAAAGTTTGTTTTATGGCCCAGGATATGGTCTATATTGGTATATGTACCATGGGAACTTGAAAAGAATGAGTATTCTACTGTTGTTGGGTACATTGTTTTATATAAATATTGATTAGATCTTGTTGGTTGATGGTATTTTTGAGTTCTTCATCCTTGCTGATTTTCTATCTAGTTTTTCTATCGATTATTTAGAGAGGAGTATTGAAGTCTCAAACTATAATTGGGGATTTGCCTATTTCTCTTTTCAGTTTTATCAGTGTTTGCTTTACATATTTTGCAGCTCTGTTCTTGGTACATACATATGTAGAATTGGTATGTCTTTGCTATGTTCTGAATGTTTTTGTCCCTTAATATTTACATGTTAGAATCCTAATGCCCAACATGATGGTATTAGAAGGTAAAGCCTTTGGGAGGTGATTAGGTCATGAGGGTGGAGCCCTCATTAATGGTATTACTGCTTTTATAAAACAGATCCCACAGAGCTACCTAGCCCCTTTTGCCATGTGAGAATGCAGCGAGAAGTATACAATCCAGAAGAGAACTCTCACTCGACCTGCTGGCAGCCAGATCTCAGACTTCCAGCCTCCAGAATTATGAGAAATAAGTTCCCATTATTTATAAGACAGTCAGTCTGCAGTATTTTGTTATAACAGCCCAGATGAACTAAAACAGTCTTCTTGGAGGATTGATCCTTTTATCATTACATAATAACCCTCTCTGTCTCTGGTAATTTTCTTTGCTCTGAATTTACTTTATTGGATATTGGTGTAACCACCCCTGCCCTCTTTTGATTAATACTTGTATGATATATCTTTTCCCATTCTTTTATATTCTACCTACTTCTGTAGTCATATTTGAGGTGAGTTTTTATAGACAATATTGGTCTCTTTGGTCATATTTTTAATACACTTGCAAATCTCTGTCTTTTAATTGGTATATTTAGACCATTTACATTTAATGTAATTATTAATATGCTAGAGCTTAAGCCTGAAATTTCATTATTTTGTTTTGTTTTGTTTTCTCTGTTTCATTTCTCTTTGTTCTTCCCAACTTCTTGTGGGTTAATTGAACATTTTTTTAGAATTCCATTTTGATTTATCTATAGTGTTTTGAAAGTATCTCTTTTTATAACCTTTTTAGTGGTTGTCCCAGGTATTATGTTATGTAGACATAACATCACAACACAGTCTACTGGCATAGCCATTTTACCGGTTCAAATGGAGAAAACTTAACTCTCTTTACATCCCTAAACCTCCTTTGAAAATAATATTGTTGTTTTAGGTATTTTGTCTACATGCATTTAGAATTACATCAGATAGTGCTATAAATTTTCAAATATAATTTATAAAACTCAAGAGGAGAAAGAAAGTCTATTGAATTTACCCATATTTTTGATCACCATGTCATGTCTTCCTGGTGTTCCAAGTTTCCTTATTTTATTGTTTTCTTTCTGTTTAGAGAATTTTCTGTAGCCATTCTTTTAGGATAGGTCTGCTAGCATCAAATTTTCTTAGTTTTACTTCATCTGAGACTGTCTTGATTTCCCCTTCATTCTTTTTTTTTGTTTTTAATTATTTATTTATTTATTTATTTATTTTCCCCCCAAAGCCCCAGTAGATAGTTGTACATCATAGTTTCACATCCTTCTAGTTGCTGTACATGGGACATGGCCTCAGCATGGCCGGAGAAGCGGTGCGTCAGTGCACGCCCGGGATCAGAAACCGGGCCGCCAGCAGCGGAGAGCGTGCACCCAACCGCTAAGCCATGGGGCTGGCCCCTCCCCTTTATTCTTGAAGGATATTTTTGCTGAATATAGGATTTTAGGTTGACAGTTCTTTTTTTCCAGAACTTAAAAATGTGCCACTTCCTTTTGGCTACTTCTCCATGAGAAATCTGATGTCATTTACATAGTTTTTTCTCTCTTGGAAAGGTATGGTTCCTCTCTCACTACTTTCAAGTTTTGTCTCTAGTTTTCAGAAGTTTGACTATGATGTATTGCAGCATGGATTTTTAGAGGAGTTTATTTTCTTTGGGGTTCACTTGGTTTCTTGGATTTGTAGGTTTATGTCTAATGCTACATATGCGACATTTTTAGCCAGTATTATTGTGAGCACATTTTTAGCCCTGCCTTCTTTCTCCTCTCTTTCCAGTATTCCAATGACATAAATTGATGTAATTGACATAAATAACAAAACTGTTGCTACAGTCCCACAAGTCCCTTAGTGTCTGTTCTTTTCTCCCCCTAGTATATTTTTCTCTATGTTGTTTAGATTGGGTGATTTCTATTGTTCTATGTTCCAATTCATGGATTATTTCCTCTGCCCTTTCTATTCTTTTTTAGCCCATTCATTGAGTTTATTTCAGTTATTAAATTCTTTAGTTCTAAAAATTCAATTTTATTTTTCTTTATAGCTCTTTGATGAGACTTTCTATTATTCATTTGTTTCAAGTGTGCTCATAATTGCTTCAATTGCTCAAATTGAAGAATTTTTATGATGGCAAAAATTTTAACATTTTTGTCAGATAATTCTAACATCTCTGTCACATTTGGTGTTGGCATCTATTGATTGTCTTCTTTTATTCAGTTTGAGATCTTCCTAGTTCTTGATATGATGAGTGATTTCTTCTGAAACCTTGACATTTGGGTACAATGTTATGAGACACTGGATTTAATTTAAACCTTCTGCATTAGCTAATTTCCTCTAATACCACCCAGGCAGGGGAAGGGGAGTATGCTACCTTGTTACTGCCAGGTGGAAGTAGAAGTCCAGGTTCCCCACTTGGCCTCTGTTGACATGCAAGGAGGGTGCTCCTTGTTACAGTTGAGTGGGTGTGGGAGTTCCACTCCAGGCTAGGCCTCAGCTACCTGGTTGGGAGGGGTTGGAGTGCCTCATTACTGTTCCCTCCATGGTCTACACTGACAGTAAGTGTAGGAAGTGGAGTGGAGCTTATTACCTCTTGGCAGGTAATGCTGAGATGAACTTCCAGCTCCCTACTTGGACTTCTCTGACATTACCCCAGCAGAGGAGTTGGGGCACCTCAATATCACTATAGGAAGGTTAGACGTTGAGGATCCTTCCTCTGCTTTTGCTGGCATGGGTGGGGATGGGACCACACATTTTTCTGTAGTGTTCGGCTGGATTAGAGCCATATTGTCTAAAAGTTTTCTGTCTTTCTAGGTTATTCTTTTCCTGATTGTTTGGCTAAAGAGAACAGATTTTTGTTTGGGTTTTTTTGTTTGTTTGTTTTTCTTTTTGTACCCATTGGCATTTCCAGGTTTCTGGTTTCTTGAGCACCAAGTTGGGGATGTATGAGACAAAAAGAAAATCCAGAGAACCCGCTACCATACTGTTCCTCGGGTCCTGAGATCTCTAGCTGGTTTATCTTCTTCTTGCCATCTTTCACTCTATCTCCAAATATAGTCACATTCTCAGTTATTGGGGGCTAGGACGTCAACATATGAATTTTAGTGGAGCCACAATTCAGCCCATAGTAGTTAGACACCTGAGGCAATGTTTCTGACAGACTTGGAACAAATGGATAGTACTTCTGTATCTATTAGGATTAAGTTCAGCTGAAAGTAACAGAAAAACAACAGCAGTAGCTTAACAAAGTAGACACTCTTTTTCACCTGACAAGAAATCTAGGATGGCAGTCCAGGGCTGGTTCAGCAACTCTGCATGGCCGTGCAGGAGCCTAGCTCCTTCTGTCACTCTGCCCTGCCATCCTTTTCATGTGGCTTTCTTCAGATGCCACATGAATGCTGCATCCCTAGGCCTCTCTTGTCCATTCTGGTCAGGAAAAAAGGGTAAGAGTGACAACAAAGCTGTGTGTCAGCTGAGCCAGCTATTGTAATACATATGCTTGTACATATTTGTGTATATGCACATGTGTGATACAACAGCCTTCCTGCAAATGCAGCTAGGAGAAATTCATTTCCATCTTGTTGGCTAAAACTAGTTCACATGTCTGTGCCAGGTTGGTGAGAAGAAATATGTCAGGGGAATCAGTAAGGGAGGGAGATGCATGAGATAACATGGACAAGGTCAAATGTTAGAAATGAGGAAAAACAAACACAACAAAACTAGGAGATAGGAGGAAGAGGATGGGGCTCCAGACAAGAGGTGTAGGCAATCAGTGTTTTTCATAAAAGACCCAGCAGCAAGAGTGGAGCTTGGCATTGTGGGGCGGCCAACGCTGTAGAATCTAGCCCGGGACCAGGACTCTCCTTAGTATGGGGCTAGATTCGTGTTCACAGGTAGAAGCAATTAGCACCCTGGGCTAGGATGTAGTTGGCAATACCAACTCCACCTGCTTCATGAATTGTCCTATAGTTTACCCTCACCTGGGCCTCCAGGTGGATTCACTCCTGCTGGGTGGGAGACACACTCAGCAGTGCTGAGATGTTCCCCGGGGGTTAGTCTCTGGAATTGCCACTCCTGATGAGATGGTGCGAGACAGGAAGAGGCAGGGACACCCATTCAAAGCACAAATTCTTTCTCACAATGCTCCAGGCTGAGACAAGTGAGAAATTATGCCTTGACAGGTTTCTTTCTCAAAATATCCTGTGATGACTCTGTGTGGTGCACATGATTCTTCAGGAATGGCGACAGCCATGACATTTGGGTGGGAACAGAATGAGAGCACAGCAAGGAGGTGACTCAGTCCCCAGTCTCCTCTCTGAGGCAACACTGGGAGCTGAGACTACCTGTCCTTCCGGGACATCACTTCTCTTTAGGCTGCAGCCCCAGAATCTCAACCATCTAGAGGAAGGCTGTCGTCTTAGGTTTAAACGCCCACCCTTCAGTTCATCCACCAACTCTCTGAAAGAGGCAGAGAAAGGCGGGATGATGCGGGTCTGCATGCCAGTCCCTCACAAGGGCTCCAAGTCCAGTGAACCATGGACCTGCCCTGGCCTCCAGCGTTGCTGGCACAAGAGCCTTGTCTACCAGGTGGGCCCTGTGAAGTGAGGTTCAAGGGCAGCATATGGTCTTTTTGGAAATGCTTATGCACAAACCTTGTTTGTGAGAACAAAAAGGATACCAGGTAGCAGAGAAAGCCAGGAAGTCTGAAGTTTGCCCACCTGTGAGAGGCCCTACGCCAGTTACTTCTCCTTTCTGGGTTGATCTAGATGCTTCCGTCAAGTTCCAGGACACTGTCCTTTTTCTCACTGGATTTCAGCCCTACATCCTTTTCTCTTGGCAATGCCTGATAGCAGTGGGGCAGGGAGGGATGCAGAGTGGGCTAAGACAGGCTAAGAGTTTGGACATGCTATGTAAGCTCAGGAATGATCCAGGGGACAGGTACGCAGGAGTCTCCAATAGGAGGCGTAACCAAGGCACTCGGTGCTGAGGCTGACCAGTTCTCACCCTGTGGAGGGCCCCTCTACAGACAGTGGGGCTCCAGCTCTCAGGCTGACGTCCACTGGAGCTTCAGGACCTGGGGGGGGAAACGGGAAGTGTCAGAAAAGGCTGTGAGCCACCTGGGTCTGGAAGGGTGTCTGACATGGAGCACCACCAGAGGGGGAGCCAAGTCAGGCTGAGAAGGGCTGCTTCATGTCAGGGTTGTCCAAAAACCTCAAAGGCTGAGATGTGCGTCTGGGGTCTCAAATACAAATGTCTCCAGGGTCAGGGCAAGGAACGAAAATAAGTAAAGCAAGCCAGGTTTAAGAAAAATCTGTAAGAGCACTCTTTGGAAAACGCCGGAAACATAGCTTTACTTGCTTCAAGAAATATATTATCCCCCTTTACTGAAATATTAGGTCTCCAGGTCTATTTTGGTTTTCTCTCTTTGAATAGACTTTGTGGTATAGAGAAATATTTCTCTCCCATCAGAAAAACAAGAGCATACATGTGATTTTAAAAAATGGCAAATCATGTTGGGCCTCCATCCGGAAGTGGTGAGAATTGTGGAAAATTGCCAAGTGCATCCCCTGCCCTGTTCAGAGTGTGCTGATCGCCACTTCTCCACACCCCAAAATCGCTGTCGGGTTGCATGTCAGCTCAGAGCTGTCAGACCTTCAGATGTTTTCAAAGAAGTCGAAATCTGGCTTTTGTACTATGAAATCTCCAAAGAGTTAAATGTTGGCTTTAAAAAAAAAGTGAACCCCAGACAAAATGGATCAGGAGGCTGTCAGCGTGACTCCGGTCACTGGTGGGGGCAGTGGTGCCAGCTTTGAGGGACTGGGGAGCGGCCAGGGTGGGGATTGGTTACTGGTTTGCCCTAAAATAAGAGATTACATAAAGTATCTAGATCCTTCGGCATCCATCACTTAATGCATTCAGAAGGCGTAATTTCTGCTGGCAGCCCTCAAATACTCCACTCCACTAGGCAGTATGGATGGGTGCCGCCAGGTATCAGCCACCCGGAGTCCTTTAGCATTTCCCAAGTGTGTGTAAGGCGTGGGTGGGAGAAAGTAAAACATTCTGACATTAGGCTGAGCTTCTTTATTTCCCAATATACTATGCGTGCTGTTCCCCCTAGGAATCAGTGCTCAGGAATTCATTAAGTCCCGGAGACTGCGATATTTGCCAGAATACAAGAACAATCAACTCTAACCAGAACATAAATTGCAACGTAGAGAAACTTTTGTAATTTAATTTTCCAGTGAATATAAAGAGGATCTACGTGACTGTAGCTTCAATGCACTAATAACCGGGTGCAAATGAGATAGGAACATATTCATACTCAGGAGGTGGGTGGGTGGGAGAGAGCTTGCTGGCTGGAAGAAGGGACAGCCCTGTCCATTCTGTATCTATGGCAGAGCCAATGAAAATGAGGTGAACTAAGTGCCTTGGCTATTAATTACTGATTTAATATTAAAATGCAAATTTCCCCCAGCTGAGATCCAGCTTGGTTAACTTAGTAGTAAGAGACTCCGTGCACACGCTGTGAGTTGTGGAGGCATCCAGCCACCTTGCAGACAGCTGAGCAAACTATCCTCTGCCTGCTCAGCACGTGTCTACACAGGCAACTCAGTTTGTTCATTTATACTGAAGACTCATGTGGTCAATCAAACTACTCTGGATTTTTTTTTCCCTAAGCACTTGGACTGAGCAGATAAATTAAATCTTTATTTTGACTCAGGGTAAGATTAGCCATCCCTTCTCTTAAGGACTATCTTTGAATTTGCCCCCAGGAGGACATAATCCTGTGAGGTCCTTTGAGGAACCACTGGGTGCTGCACATGCCTGGCAGGTGGTGCTGAGAAGCCGCTTCCTGAGAGCGTCAGCATGAACAGGGTGCTGCCCGTCCTGCCCTGCCTTGGACAGCTCCACACCCCGGGCACCAGGCTTCTATGGGTGTGCGGGCCAAAAGATCCCAGTCACAGGAACACAAGCTTGCCAAAGGCCTTGAGGGCCATACTCTCATTTTATGATTAAAAAACAGGTCCAGAGAGAGAGCCTGCCCAACACCATCTCAACTCCAGGGCTTCTGATTTCAAGTCAATGCTGTTTTCCACGCTGTCTCCTCAAGACTCTGTCCCTGCCTTGCTCCATCTTGGCTCTCTGGGGCCAAGTCCTCTCTAGGTTGAAATGCATGGATTGTTGGCCCTTTTTGGTCTCCCCTAGTCTTTGGAGAACATAAGCTTATAAATTTTAGTACCACCAGTTGTTCCTGAGGCCTGCCTTCCCAACAGCTGGAGTCAGAATGCAGAACCATCTGGAACATGTGAGGGGTGGGCTCCACCCCACCATGGGACCCAGTGATGTGATAGGGGAGCACTCCTAGAGTCTTTTCGAGGAGAGGGGGTTGGCTGGCTCCTGCTAGAGAAAGGGATGGTTCTGCACCTCTGTCCAGCAACTCCTTCTGCACCCTCCCAGCTCCACTCACCCTCTCCCTGGCCACTGCAGCTCCCCTTCTTTCTGGAAGAGCCGAGTGCTTTCTTCTCTGTGGAGAAACCCACTCGATTATACATCAGGAACCTAGCAGGAAGATAGACAGATAGATAGATCCCCCCGCCTCGGAGGGACATTAATCTAACTGACCATATCAGAATCTTTAATTATATAGAGACAGTAAGAAGCAGGTACTAGCAGCAGACCTGGTTCAAGTCCTAGCTCCAGCACTCACTAGCTATGTGACTTCAGGCGAGTTACTTAGTATCTCTATGTCTCTGTTTTCTTATACACGAAATTAGAAGTAATAACATTCTTGGTTGCTGTGAGGATCAAATAAGATAATGCATGTAAAATACTTAGAATAGTACATGGCTTATCATAAGCACTCTGTAAACATTTATTACTAATACATTAGTGTATTGTCCCCTCCAGAGGCATCTGCATTTTAAAAGTGACGTTGCTGTGAGAGGGCGATGCTTAACCCAACAGAACGCTTACCATGACAATGAACGCTTGGATATAGGCACCTTCAAGAGGTATTTATTTTTTAGGACAGACCTATTGGAGCGCCTCCAATGTCCTCCCACACTGAACCCTGGCCACTTCACCCATGCATTAAGCCAAGCCAATGCCAAGGCAGCAGATGCCCAGAATGGGCCAGATTTGGCAATCCTCGTGAACCACAAACAAAGGGATCTGAGACCGAAGCCACGCAACAGAGAGCTTGGCTGGGATTTGGGGTGAAGCTGGAAGCAGCCAAGGTCTTCATGCTCCTTGAGCTTCCCCTCCTCCCAGGACTTTCTCCAGCCATAAGCAGTTCTATTTTTCAGCTTGGCTTTTGCCTGACATTTGAAGGATAAGCTATTAACGATACTAAATTAATAACGGTTATACAGTATATTTGAGAAGATCATAAAAAAACCAGTAATGTCATCATGTCAAGCAACATTTCTGATGGTTTTTTTAAATTATGCATGTCTTTTATTTTTTTCCCTTCCAATATTGATCCAGAGCTTTCAGAGGGACATTAATCTACCTGACCACATCAGAATCCTTAATTATTAACGTCCAGCAATACATCTAATTCTACAGAAATTCCTTGTGGATTTGCCATTGTTGAAGTGGAGTTTGGCAGCTCAGCTCTGCTCCCTCTGCTCAGCCCAGCCCAGCCCAGCCCCACACACTCCTCAATGTTGCACAGCTGTCTCCTCAACCTCTACTTTGCTTTTAGACACACAGACACCCAGGCTTGTAATTCAGGGAAGCATAATTTCTCCCAGTGTGACAAGTCAGTGAAAAGTCATAAGTGATGACCATAGAGAAGGTGCCTCCTTGGGAAGGACAAGAAGGGACTGAAAAAAGTGTGGTCACCTTCGTGGGTATGTGACCTCATCTGCAGGACCCTGAAGCTGGGTGACCCTGAGCATATCATTCAGATTTGGCTTCTGATTGTGCTTTGGTAAAATGAGCTCTGTGACGATGTCACTGAGCTAAGTACTGAGGATGACCAATTAAAGTCATGACAAAACCTGTTATAGACCAGCAGAATTGGGGACGTGCAAAGTGACAAAGAGAGTCCTTATGCTGGAATGTCAGTCATGGTGACACGAGCCTGCGAGGAGAAAGGAGGGTAAATCCTCCCAGGGGCTGAGAGGGCCTGGCAAGGTTGTTGCGTTTCACCACATAAGCGTGAGGATTTTTTTAGTGGAGAAAAAAGGCAAGATGTCGTTGCTTTGAATAAAGCCTTCGTGGAAGGCAACTTCTGAATGCTCTCAAATGGATAGGGAGGCTGGGCGAGAACAGTGCGAGTTAGCTCTGTCACCCTCCTCCCCTGTTGCCTCGTCTTGCAAGGGCTTAGTCTGTTCCACTGTGTCTCTTTGTCTGTCTCCTCCGTCCTGCTTCCTGCTCGTCTCTTCCCTCTCCCCATCTGTTCTCTTGTCCTCCTTTCACTCTTCCTCCAACCACACACAACCTGCTAGATTTCATTCTGCAGGCCCCTGGTAAAATTCCTCACCTGGGCTCTGGGGAGTGGAGTCCACTGCTGTTGGGGAGCTTCAGTCCAGTTGGGGTCGACAGGGCTCAGACAGGGACTGGGGATGAGGCTGAGCTGCATGCCCATTGTAGGCACCCTCACTCATTGAGGCACAGTCCTGAGATGATTTTTGCCTGAAAACCCAAAGAGTCTCCCATATAAAATGGTCAGGAAATTTTGGGAATTGATAGTTAACTCTACAATAGTTGGATTTGAACTCTCCAATAGGAGGAGAAGGCAAGTCATTCACTGGCCTCCCAGTGCCCTCTGGATAGTCAGGGAATTGACAATAAAAAAGGAAAGAGTAGGAGTCCCTGGGCTCTGCCTAGACATGAGTCAATTGACTAGAAAGAGGGAAGGAGGGTAGGAGGGATGCTCTTGGTGGGGGTGGTACCATGACAAATCGCTCAAATGCTCTCACTTTGCCCAGGGTCAACTCATTCCTAGTTCCTAAAATAGATACTCAACATATTTTTGTAAGTGAATGAATGAATGCATGCAAGTCTGCCTTGAATAAAAGGGTGAGAGCAGGAGGCACTATAAGCACTAAAAAGGCCAGACTATCCACAGGCCTGAAAGCCCTGCAGCCTGAGTAGGAGGGTAGCATAGGGAGGGAGAGACGACAAAGCTAGCCCCAAGGCCATGCCCACATCATTCCACCTGGGGAGCCTCAGAAAGTACGGATGTCTGAATCCCATCCTTGGAGACTGTGATTGAACTGATCTGGTTGTGGCCTGGACATTAGAAACTTTAAGAGGTCTCCAGATGATTCTAATGTGCAGACAAATTTGGGAACCATCCATTTAGGAGGCAATACAATAAGACTAATTGGAACCTGGGTTTGTATTGGAAAGTAATGGTAGGATGTTTTATCAAACTACCTGTAAAAAATATACTTCTTCAAGAAAATTAGAAGCCTGGGAATATAGGTTTTCAGAAAGGAAATGGAAGGCTTCAGCCAGCACACTGGTTCTGGATGTCCAGCTACAGCTCCCCAAGGGCTCCTCTGAGGTCAGCCATGACCTTACATAACCCTGGGTTCAAGTCTCAGCCCTGTAACTCATGAGCCATGAGGCCTTGAGCAAGCAAGTGGTAACTTCTCTGCACACCTACTCTCTCAGGCCCAGAGAGAGCCACATCACACAAACCATATCAGCTAAGGCTTGTGGTAATCCTGAGGTAGGAACTATTCATGTTCTTTGTCAGATAAGGAAATTGAGCCACGAAGGGCTTAACTGCTTTGCCCAAAACACTGCTATTGTGACACCTTCAGCAGGATTCAAATCCAGCTCTAGCGCCAGTGGCTGAGCGGCCTCCCCACACTGTGCTGCAGTCCCCGCCCTCATCTCCAGAATGAAGGAACTGAGCCCCAGGACCACCAAGCTTCCCTCACACCAGAAATGGAATTCTTGTATTTGCCCTCTCCACAGAGTGAGCTTTAGACTCGAATACGCTAAAGAAGTGTCCAGAGTCTCCAGCGTGGGGTGTGCAGCCTGGGCTCCCACCTACAAACCAAAGGCCCAGCCTGCTCCTGCCCAACTCGGCAGCAGCTGGCAGGCCTGGCAAATTGGACCCATCCAACCCAGGCCTGTCAGCAGCTTTGCAGGCCAGCAGGCTCCGTCTGCCTGTGGGACTGGTTGCTGGGACTGCCTGCTATCAGGGTGGACTCTCGGAGTGCGGAGAGCAAGCCCGCGTCTGTGAGCAGCCCTGCCCAGCCAGTTCACGAGCGCTCCTTCTCCCCAGAGAGTAATAATGGAAGAATTGACCCCCAGGGAGCAGGTCTGTGAGCCTTAGCGGGCACCTTCCAAAGCTGCAGAAATAGACCGGGCCTCCCAGCCATGAGAGAGCACTGGACTGGGGGTTCAGAGGCTGGTGCTCAAGCTTGTCTTTGCCATTAATTTGCAACGTGTCCTTGAGTAAAGACCTTGGCCTGTTACGTCATCAGTCAAAAAAGAAAAAACCAAGTTGGGCCAGAAATTCTAGATTATCTGTAGACACTTGTAAACCCATCATTCTAGAAGACTATGAGGCAATATTTCTGTACCACGTCAGAAATCGCCCATGAGAAGCAAGGTTTCTGAGAACGCCACTCCCAGACTTGAAGTGAGGAACTCAGGTGGCCCTGGAGGTCTGGCTTAGATACCTCTTCTTTGGGGGTACCTTCCTGACGCCGAGAGCAGGTGTGCACCCAATCCTCCCACCCTGTGCTTCTTTGTTGGGAGCAATCTTCTAATTACTTCTATTCAGGATGCTGTCATTTGCCTTTCTCATTGGAGCCAGGGAGGAGGAACCCCGTGTGCCTTCCTCCCCCGGGTGTCCCCACTGCCCGCCACGAGGTGTGGCTTACAGTCGTTGCCCACTAAGCCGATGTGGAGAGGAAGAATAAAAGTGAATGAATAAATGAATGAATAAATGAGCGATGATACAGTTCCAAGCACTGGGCAAGTAGGAAGAGGAGCCACGCGGCGGTACAGAAGGCTCTGCTGAGGTCACAAATGACATGATAGCAGTGGCCACAAAGGTAAAACTAATCTGAATTTGTATCATATGTTCAATTCTTGCCCCACCTCCCGCTGCTGACAGTGTCTCCCAGTCAAGACCATAGTGCCTTGTGGGTGGAGGAAGGCTCTCTCCCGTCTCCGGGGAGCCTGTCTGATGCCCCCGCAGGCAGCAGCTGGCTTCGAGGGCACAGTCAGGGCGAGGCCTCCCAGGCGCCGGGACACAGACGTGAAGGAGGCGCTGAGCCTCAGTGCTGACCCTGCCCTCGCCAGCCAGGGCGGGCCACGGGCCGAGAGCCTCTTGCAATCGTGCCCCAGCGCCTCTCTGGCTTCACCTAGGGCAGCCCTGCTGAGAGCTCGTGAAGAGCACACTGGCCTTGGAACCACAGGAACTTGGTGCAAGTAGAGGTTTTACCTGTTAGCAGCCAGGTGGCCTTGAGCTGGTCACTTCATCTCTCTGGGCCTCCTTTAATTCTTCTATAAAATGAGGACTCTATACTAAAGGATTATTAAGAAAAATAAGTGAGCAATGTTTTAAATGTGACAGCATAAATGAGTGAGCCTGGAGCAGCGCTTGGCACCCACTGTGCTGTCAATAAATGCAGGGACATCGTCTGCATGGTGTCCCTCTCCCCGCAGCTATACAGGAGGAGCAGCCGCTGATCCGGGGGCCAGGTGTCACTGTTCAAGTTGGCGGCTGGGCAGGTCACTTTAGCAGCTCTCTGTGCCCGGCCAGGGTCAGTGCTGGGAGCCAGCACTTCTTGCCGGAAAACCTGCACCTTTCTCTCTCCCTCGCCAATCTGTATTTCTGTCTGTCTGCTTGAAGGAACTCACCCACTCAGCCACGACTCTGGTTCCATAATGGCACAGGGCTCCATCCCTCCCCCATCAGCAGCGGAGGGAGCCACTGTGGGTGGCAGTTCCCGTTCCACCGTGAGCTGTGGACCTGAATCTCGAGATCTGCCAGAGAAGAACTCTGACCCTGGCCATTAGCCAGAGCTAACCATGAACATTTCCGACCCATAAATACGCACTGTTGTCAAACTGCATATCTTCATTCGGGGTTTCTAGACAGTGACCACAGCCCCTAAGACAGAGCTCACTCCTCTCCCTGCCTTTGTCTGTGCTATCCCTTCCTCCTGGAGTGCCCTGGCTCCTCTCTCCCAAACCCGGCAATTGCTGTTGGCACCCACCCACATCCCCACAGGTCCTCTCAGCTTGCTGTGTCTCTGCCTGAGAACTTTCTCTGCCAAGGGAACACGCTTGGCTCAGAAGGGGAAGTGATGGAGAGTTACCACCTTGAGCGGTGCCTTATCTGTGGGGACGTGAATTGCTGGGTACAGCCACAGCTTCCTGGGCCCTTGGTTTCCCAGGAAGGCCCCAGTAGGGTTGAGCCCCAGTTTTTCCTGATGGTGACCCGCACAGTAATTCACCCTTTATTGGCTTTGCTCCCGTCCTGTCTCCCATTCCCACTTTCTCCCTTGTGCTTCCTGGGAACATCTCCCAAACAAACTACTTTCTCTCAATCCTTGTCTGCTTTTGGAGGCATTCAGGCCAGGACACCCAGTCTGCCCATCACAGCCTCAGGTCCACCATGCAGCCCCCCGATTGGCCTCGTCCACGGTTCTTTTCCCATATCTCACACCTTCTCCTTACCCCAACCTGTCAGCGAGAGTGAGCATGTAGTCTAAAACTGCCCACACATCCTGTTACCATCACCTCGGGCTGTTCTCCAGTGGGGAGGGGCTCACAGTTTCCGCTCCTTTGTAACCTCCCAGCACGGGCACTGGCAGGACAGGCTGGAGCCAGGAGAACCTCGACTGCACGTATTCATCGATGCACACTGCCGCACCCAGGAGAGAGGCAGCCATGGGCCTTTCCATCTGAATAGGACTTTGTGGTTTAACAGTGCGGTTACTTTTACACGTTATCGCCTTTGACTCAAACGAGGCACCAGTTTGTTACTTTTCTCATCTGGAAAGTGAGGGTGATGAGGCTCTGCAGGAGTGGTAGATTTCTGGTGGTCACATAGCTAAGTGTTTAGAGGCTCGAGAGCAGGGGTTCCTCCATCCTAATCCTCCCTTACCCTGGGGTGCAGGTTGCCCCAGTCTCAACACGTGGTTGGTTTCTGTGGGTTCTCACAGTGACTCTGCAAGGCTGGTATTATTATACTCATTTTGCAGATGAGAAAATTGTGGCTCAGAGAATAATTTGCCCAAAAACACACAATCAGGAAGTGGCAGATTAAACTCTGGGACCATGCTGCTACGTGAGACAAAGTGTCAGAGAAGCCTTACCTCTGATTCCATTGTAGCTCTGCTTGCTGCTCTCCTAGTAATTTTCCTCATACGTGCACCTGCACGCACACACACACGCACAGAGGGATGGTGGAAAAGGAGAAAGGGAATGTTACAACATTGTCACCCTTGATCTCCAAAGTCAGTTTCTCTGGCTGGCTTTGTGACATCACTGTGTTCAAGATCTTTCACCTTCTCCTTCTTCCGACACACCAATGGCATATGAGTTATGCGTTACTCCCCTCCCTGCAAATTTCCACTGTGCCTAAGACTGAACAGGTGCTTCCCACTAGAGCTGACTTCACAAGGACAGAGCTCCCTGTGGGCCCAGCAGCAGGTGTGGTTTCAGCCCCACCCCTGCGGGGCCTGCTTACAATTCTCGTCTATGGATGGGGTAGCATTTTAAGCTGTTTTTTGGTCACTTGTACCTCTGTGTAAGTAAGCATTAGAGACTTTCTTGGACAGGGAGATAGGAGTAGGGGTTGAAGAAAAGACAAAAGACTTGACTTCACATTTTTGTTTTGTTTGGGTTTTGGTTTCTAACAGGCTGGATAGGAAAGCAATGACATTTGCCCATAGATTCTCTGATGTAATCACTTAGCCATTGTTTGCTTTGCATGCCTGGGACTTATTCTTTCCCTATATGTACTCCAAAGACTACTGAATTGCAGTAGAAGAAGTATTTGGTTTAAAGTCTGGTCAACTGGCTTAAGCCCTACCATTTACGCTACCATTTACTCAATACGTGACCCAAAGGTCACTTAACTTTTCTGAGCTCAATTTTGTCATTCATAAAACGAAACAGCATAATAAGGCTCATGCCTGTTAAATAGTTGGTTCTTGACACATATTTGTTGAATGAGTAAGTGAATGACTTCCAGGATTGCTGAGAGGATTAAATGAGACAAATGTAAATGAAATGCTGTAGACAGGTGACTTACCAATTTTTCTCTTTCAGTCTGGTTTAGAAATGGAAAGAAAAGTGGGTCCTACTGAGGGAGGGGTCTGTGTAGAGAGAGGATGGGTGTGGGTGGGGGGAGACTGCTGCAGGTGTTAGATTCTGGAGGAAGGACCTGGTGAGAAAGCACTTCTCATGCCTTTTCACAACCTCTCCAGCTGCTGTCCAGGCTCTGGCTGTCACTTCCTGCCAGCCTAAGCAAACCCAGGGGAAAAGGTGGTTTCCATAACAATGCTCCAGCTCAAGTAAGAGATTTAGGAAGTCACCTTCTCTCTTTCCCTCCCCACGAAACACAAAGTGGAGAGATAATGGCTTTTTGTGCTCTCTTTCCCAGGAGGCAGCTGGGTGGTGTGGGAAGGAGAGAGAAGGGACTCAGAGGCCCTGAGTGAAGATGCTGCTTTGTGCTGCTGACATCCTGATTCTGCCTCTCAGGAGGCACAGCCAGAATGTCCGTGCCCCCGCTCAGTCCCAGTGGGCCTGGGTCTGAATGCAGCCATGGAGACTCTGTCTTCCCCATCTTCCACTCAAATGCAAGCTGCTATGGGGGACAAAAATGTCACCTTCATCTCATCCATTTGGTCTCATCCCAAATGTCACATCCTCAGGGAAGCTTTTCCTGATGGCTCTTCTCCTGCAGACGGGGTGAAGGGCTCTGGCTGTGCGCTCCACAGCTCCTGGCAGCACCCCTTCAACGATGCATAAGGGCCCACCACACTCTTCAGTTGTGCCTTTAGACTTGAAGCAGAAACCTGTATGCCTAATTCACACCATGTCCAGCATGGTGCCTGGTACTCAATAGGTTCCTAATGTGTATTTGCAGAATGATGGGATGCATGAACCAATGCCCGCCATTTCTTGCCTGGGTCTTCCTACTGTACAGGCATGGGGGAGAAAGGGACCCCATCTTAGGAATTGACAAGAGTCTCCAAATGACCTTACCACTCACTCACTTGCACGAGTTGCTTCAGTTCTTGACTACCTCACAAGAACATTATTCTGAGATTAAAATGGCACAATGCTTGTAAAACACGAAAGTGGAATGTATTATCAGGACAGAATGCAAGTTTACTCATGTTATCTTTTTCAATCCACTCCTTAAGATCAATAGGTAGCTAAAATCAATGAACATTTATTGAGCATTTCTAATGGACTAGGCAGTGTACTAAGTGCTTCATGTGAACCATCCTCATTGCATCCTCACAGTGACCACGAGAGGCAGGTGCTGCAACGTGTTCCCACTTTACAGAGGAGGCAGCTGTGGCTTAGAGAGGTTGAGTAGCTTCCTGAGTTCAAATGTCTGGGAAGTAGTGAAACTGGGGTTGGAATCAGATGCCTGTGCTTTCAGTGGCTCTGAGACCTGCAGGGGTTGGGGTGAGACAACTCTCCAGCCCTCTCCCCGAAGCCCTGACTGCCACGGAGCTTCCCACTGTCCGGAGTCACAGTGACCTCGCCTGCCTCTTGAGGGTCTTCACTGGCTCTGCCTCTGTTCAAAGCAAGATTTATTGGTGGAGCTGATCAATTAAGCAATCGTTGTTTATTGAGTTCCTCTTCAATTATTCAATATTTATTGAGCACTTCCCATGTAGCCAATGCTTGTGCAATGAGCCATGGAGAATACAAGGAGGTATAAGATTCAGCCTTCATCTTCCAGAAGCTTGAAATCTAGCGGGGGGTTGGAGAGAGGGAGGTTGGCAATATTAAACCACATAAGGAAATAAGCACTCCAATCTTAAACTGATCAGCACAAACAGCATATTGAAAGGCAGAGAGGGGACAGAGCTTCTCTACTATTCAATATAGAGTAAGATTCATGAGAAGATGGGGCGTAATACCCTCAAAAGCAGGTAGCAATAGGCTAGGAAGAGGGTGGAGAAGGCATTGCCAGGGCGGGGTGGGGGTGGGGGTTGGGGGGGAAACAGCAAAGGCAAAACCACAGAATGAGCAGGGGATGTCTCAGCACCCAGGAGAGGCTGATCCAGCCAGAAAGGAGGGTGCTGGTTGGAGAGTCGTTCTTATCTGAACACCAAATACAAGAACTGCTCGCTGGCTCCCTAGCACCCAGCTCGGAGCCTAGAATGTAGCAAGCACTCATTACATGTTCCCTGATCTTAACTCCTGCAAAGATAAGTAATACAGTCCCTGACTGCAAGGAGCTTAGCATTCAATAGAATGGAAACACGGATATGTATGCTAAGTACTGTTGATACTATGACAAAGAATTTTATTTCCGTCAATATGGCAAACTAGATAACCTAACTCTCCTCTTATAAAATACCTAGAAGTGCTGATAAAATTGAGAAAATAAACCATATTTTTAAATGCATGCACTGAGTTGCCAGGAAAGCAAGCAAAGTCCTCAGAAGTGAAAATATGAAGTGAAAACACAAATCTGGAGATGTGAGCTATGCTGAAGCCAGGGACTACCTTTGGTTCTGCCAATCCCCAGTGACTGGGGCCTCTATTTCCACAGTTGTACAGGGGCAAGAGACAATCTGGACCCATACAAGGGCCCAGGGGGAATTGCAGTAGAAATCCCCACACAAGCCAAGACCCTGAGGGATCTGACCCTCTATTAAAGATGGGTTAGATTCACTGTGTGGAGCCATGGTGGGCCCTCTAGCTCCATAAGGCCTTGCTCTAATTGGTGGGCCATAGTGACATTTGGGGCTTTCTCGGGATTGTGCCCACTCTTGGAGAATGTCTAGTAACCCCTCCCCAAAGTCAAGAGAGTTCCCTTTCCTCTACGCATACGTACCCTGGAAATAACTACAGGTCCCTGGGTGAAGTTTAGGAAGGAAGACTCATGGTGCATACTTATGGCAGGGATGTAGAGTCCTTCCTTAGGGACATCAGGTCTTGCCTTGAATCAAGAGGCTCTGAGTCTCTCTCAGACTCAGAATTGGGTGAAAAGCCACAATTTTTGGTGCCGGAATTTGGTTCACGAGGCTTGGAATTTTTTCATTTGTCCATATCAAGTAAATCATTCCTTTCAATCCTAAAGAAATCATAATGAATTAGTTTCTGTCAAAGACCCCTGTGGGTCTAGCATATGACTACCATTCTGACCATGTTACATTTTTTCAGTAAATGTGCCCATTGTGTCTTCATTAGTTAAGAGCTGCCACTCGGCCTCTACCACTCTGGGATATCATCATCTCCCTTGAAATTAGGAAGGCATCTACCACCATCAAACCTTTCTTCAGAGGACAAGTACTACAGAGCTTGCCAAGGAGGTTGGCGCCCCCCTCACCAATCTGTTTCTCAGGTTTTTTATGAAGGAAGTGTCCTCTGAGCCTCCAGGGAGATAGTAGAGGGAGGCTGAGTTGGTGTCATATGTGATAAATCCATCGCACGTGCCCTGTGTTTTTTAAGACGTTGGATTTCTTCCTCTACCTTATACCAAAGAAGTCCTGGCTTCTTCATTTACTGTAGTTCCACTGATTTCAGGTTGCAGTCAACCAATCACTTGTTCTAACCTACCAGTTGTTAGAACAATTCTCAGCTGTTCTAGTTAACAAATCAAATACAGAATCTCTTTTAAGTACACCCATATCAATAAAGTTGACTTAATCCTACATTGTGTTTTTCTCTTTTTCCTGATCTAGCACTCTTAGAATTTATTCCCACATATGTTACTCTGGTTTCTTTTGATATGAATTAGCCCAGTCTTGAAATTCCTTCAGTATGTAAAATAATGATATATACTCATCCCCTGAGTCTGTAAGCAGTGAAGAGTGGTGGGGGTGGGTCTTGAGGAAATCAATATCTCCATGTAAGGTAACTACTTCAGGTGAGATCTTTACCTGGTTTTTAAGCACGGATAAGGTAGTGTTTTTGGATAGAGGAAGATGGGCTGCTTCTGATGGCAAGTGAAATTTTTTTAGACAGAAAGCATCATTGTACTTAAATTTATCCAAATTGACCAAAATGTCCCCTTTTCAACTCTCAGGTCTCATTCTTTCTCAATCAGTTCCCTCACTTTTACATAAGAGATCTTGGAAAGACATGAATTCAATTTCAGTTGTAATTCTGCAACCCTCCAAGTCAAGTTTAACAGCTGATTTTTAGGTACATTTGTTATACAACTACGGTTGATAAGATATTATTTTAGTGCAATTATAGAAAGATCTGGCTTCCCGACATTAGCTTAAGTGAAAATTTAAAGGACCAAGCTTGTCGTTTTCTTTCTCTAAGCTTTTCAGGGCAGTCGTATGTATTCAGCCCACCCCGCTGTCCTGGACATTCTCAGTTACTATCAATGTCCATTACAGTAGCCAGCTATTTGGTCTTTAATAGTCTTGCTTTAAATAGTAATTTATTTCAAGAATTATAGGTTATAAATTTCATAATCCCTTTGCCTCTTCCAGCTGGGAACTACCAGCATCCCATTTTCGACCAATAGAGAAATTATCACCGCCTGTGGGTATCACCAGATCACAAAATAAATCCAAAATTTTTATCATCCAAGATCTGTATCCTGGAACCATTTCTGATACAAAATAATGTGTCAGTCAGAATTTGCTCAATAAAAACCACTCTAGGTATTTCAAGGAAGAAGGCACCTAAGTGCTTAAAATACAGAAGGTACTACAGGAATGAATGTCAAGGAAGGCTGTCACTAGGTCTCAGTGGTAGGTAGACAGCTCTCAGGGAGTCAGGAAGTTGCAGGAAATCCAGAAAGTTACTGACTCGTCACACTGCCCCTAGCCCTGAGGTGAGTGATTCGTAGCAGGCCCGTATAAGATCTCACCCTGCCAAATCTCACCAGCGAGACTGCTGCCATTGGAGGAATATGGATTTAGCTTTGGTCTCTCTTACACCTTCTAAACTTACATATGGTCTCGCAGTGGTGGAACCTAGTTGAAAAGTCTGCTAGTAGATATTCTGATAGATGTACTCTCTAGGCTTCTAACTGCTACGATACAGGGGAGAGTGCAGAAGAGGGAAAATGATCTGTGTTGCTGGAAGGCAATCTAAAACATGAAAGAGAGAAGCTATCTTTGTTCAAAGACAATATTATCTACATAGAAGACCCCAAAGAATCTACAAATCAATTGTTAGAAAAAGAGACTTTAGCAAGGTTGCTGGATAAAATGTTAATATACAGGTTAAATTTTATTTCTATATATTAGCAAAAAAGAGTTAGAAAAACTAAAACATTTATACTGCCACATTATTATTATTTATCTAGTTATAAATCTACTAAAAGAGTTCTAAGTCTTTATGGAAAAAATTTAAAACTATTATTGAAAGACATTCAATTAGACCTAAATAAATAGATATACTATGTTCATAAATAGGAAAACTCAATTTCAAAATGATTCCAGTTGTCTTCAAATTGATCTATGGGTTTGATGCAATTTCAATAAAAATACCAATAGATTTCTAACTGGAACTTGACCATAAATAAGGAAGAGCAAAAGGCCAAGACAAATAAGACACTCTTGAAGAAAAAAAAAAAAAGACAAGAATTTTCTCTACCAGATACAAAAACTTGCTATTAAATCTATAGTAATTAATTTGTGTAATTAATTAATATAGCAATTAATGCTGGTACAGATTAATATATCACTGGAACAGAGTAGAAAGTACTAAAACAGATCCATGTGTACATGGAAAGTTGACTTTTTACAGAGATAACTTTGCAAATCAGTGGGGAAAAGATTAAATTTTTTAATAAGTTGTGCTGAGACATGTGGTTATCCATTTAGAAAGAATTAAATTGGAAACTTACCTCACAGCCAAAATCCAGTTAGGTCAAGTTTCCAAATGTAAAAGGTAAAACTTTATATGTTTTGAAGAAAATGTTGGAGAATATCTTCTTGGCCTCAAGGTAGGGAGGATTTTCTTAAACATATTACAGAAAGTATAAGCTACTAAAAATTGATACATTTGACTGCATTATAATTAAGATATTCTGCTCATCAAAAAGACCATAAAAATAAACCCAAAACTGTGAGATGTTTGACACACAAGCTGACAAAGTGTTATTATTCATAATATATAAAGAACTTTTATGAATAAATAAGAAAAAGACCAAAAAAAGTAGAAATAGAAAGTTGGACAAAGATATGACAAAACATTTTCCCTAAAAGAAAACTAGTACAGCCACAAAACGTGTGATAAAGATACTTAATCACATTAGCTGTCAGAAAAATACAAATCAACATCATTCACCCTTTGTGCCATCAAATGGCACAAAGAAGCTCTTTTGTCTGATAAGATCAAGTATCGGCAGGGCAAAGGGAATTTTCTTATACTGCTGATAAGAGTGTAAATTGGTACAAATACTTGAAAAATAATTTGGCTTTCTACCCGATAAGCCAGCAATTCCACTTCTGGAGAAACCCTTGCATATATGCAAGTACGTTTATAGCAGAAATATTTATAATAGCAAAGAATTGGAAAAAAAAAAGATCTACCAACAGAAGAAGGTATAAAGTGTGGTAATGTCATGTAAGTGAAAATGGATTCACCAGAGCTCCATCTATCAACATAAATGATCAATACAAATATACTTTTGAGTGATAAAGAATATATAAGGTCTGATTCAATTTATAAAATATTCATAGATATGCAAAACCAGATAACATATGCTTTTTAAGTAAATAGCTATGTAGCTCAGATCCTGATGATTAGGGAGCTAGACCCTTCCACCCACATCAATCTATAATCCCCTGTTGTAATGATAACAACACCTACCAAGGGAGGGTTACTATTTTACAAATGAGAGTTGTTAATAACTCACCCAAGGGTGTGCAGTAGGGGCTAGTTAGGACTGAAACCCGATCATCTGGCTCCAAGGCCACGGCTTTTTCCTCCCACCACAGCCAACACATGTGGCTGTCTGATAATCCACACCTCAGTCATCTCTCCTTCTTATCTGACAGACAACTTGTCTGCATCTCACCAACTGACTTTTACGCTGTCTTTTACTCTCTGTGACTCACGCCGTGTCTTGTCTCGAAGCCCAGATCCTAAGGTCTGTGGGGTCTCAAGTATTTTCTGTGTTTATTGTGATGTACTGGTTTAGATGCCAAAGAGATTCTCTATCAGTCAATTAATCAATCAAGTAATCAATTAATTGGGAATGAGCTAGGAAAGTAGCTAATGGAGAACCCTCCAGGAGTAGAAGGGATTGGGCAGGACATTAAATGTCAGAATCAAAAGGGCCAGGTGTTATGAGAGGTTCGGGGATTCGATCGGAGATGTAAAAGACATTTTCCACTCCAAACAAATGGACTGAAGGTATATTTTATTATATAGAGGATAGTAAAGGCGATAGTCCACAAACAGATCCGGACAGGTCAAATAATAAGAGGGAAAACACACCAGCTCGACTGGAAAGGGAAAACATCCACATTGGCTGAGATAGCAGTAGATCCAAATAGGTCATATAATAAGAGGGAAAAACATCAGATCGATCGGAAAGGGAAACACCAGATCGACTGAAGGGAAATGACACAAATCAACCGGAAAGAGAAACACCAGGTTGACCGAAAAGAGAACACATCAAATCAGTTACTTCACAGTAAATCAGTTACTCACAACATCCATGCCCCACTGCTGGGAGAGTCCTGTCAATCGACACGGCTGGGCAAGGATCACACGTCCTGGGCAAGGCGTCGCTTCCACAGGTGGAACTCTCACCGGGTCTCAGTCTCCAGCAGTTTATATAAGCAGTTACAGAGTTTGCAGAGCAAGCATCCAGTGTTCCCATGCACAAATGGTTATCAGTGGCGTACGTGCACTGAGCCCCTTGGCTAACGTCCCAGCCCAGCAGTTGTGTACGTGCATTGTTTTCTTTGGTTATCGTCTTAGCCCGGCACAGATGGCCAGTCCATCCCGTGCTACGACGCTCCAAGAGCCTTGAAATGTTACAACTTGCAACTCCCTCCGTGGGAGAAGGGCCAGTTCCCACCACGCAGAAAGCAGCTTTTATATTTCTTTTTGTGCTGGTGGCTGTAGGTCAATGGAGCAGCCAAACATGGCTGTACTCATGTCAAGACACCAGGGCAGGGGGCCAAGGCACACAGTGAAGGTAGTTCAGTTGCTTAGATGAGAGAAGACAAAAATCCCTTTGAGAATCTGATAAAATCTATGAACTGTCTGCCCAAAAGAACACACATCTGCAAACACACAGAAACGAAATTATGTGTGCACATGAACCTCAGGCTAAGACCCTTGGGATACAGGAACGGCCTGGATTTAGAGTCAAAGTGTCCAGTGACATCCTATTGCTTTAAGGGCCAGCACCATCCCAACAAGAAAGCATCAGGTGAATTCAGCCTTAAACTCCCACTGGCCTCTGAGAGTCCTGATCCTTTTAGTGTCTGCTTGTCTCACTGTCTTCCTGCTTTAGCTTTTCAAACTCACCTTCTCTTCCAACCAGGCCTTCGTGTCTGGCCCTCCAACTGTGGTGAGCCCTTCTGACTCTGCTTGCCAGTCACAGCTGCTCAACTTGGCTCCACCCAGGCAGTCACTACCTGTAGGCGGGCACTTGACCAGGCCCAGCCTGGCATCCCAGGTTCTGGGCTGCCTTCCATGACCCCAGCCCTGCCCTGCTCCCATGGGCCCTCAGTGGGTGTTCCAGAATCAGCAGTTTCTCATTCTCTGATCATTTCAGTAATTTCTTTAATCTCCCTGAGACTCACTTGCCTTGTACGAGAATGGGGAAAATGACAACTATTTCATGGCACTGTTGAGAAGATTAAATGTAGAAATGGTGCTTTGTAAACTTTAACTTTAGGCAAATGTGAGCTGTTACCATGAAGCAAGAGCACTGTGCATGGGGGGAGCAGGGGTTGTAGTGTGCATGGGGTGTGGTGTATGTGTACGGGGGTGGAGGGTGTGCCTCTGGAGAGAACAGGACATATTTGCTGACTGAATCCACTATTTCCTCTTTGCAGCTTACACTGGATAAAAGTGCTATAAAATTATTGTTATTATTATTATTACCCTCATCATTAATAACAAAATTGACTGTTGGTGCCAGGATTTTCCTCAGCATGTGGCAATGGATCAGCTTTATTAGCGCAACTGAGCTAGGGAGATGCAGAGATTCTTAGGAGTCCTGAGCTGGCACCTCTGTCCTCCCCAGCTGGCTCAGCCTAGAAGGAACAGCCAGCCCCTAAGCACATCCCACCTGGGACATTCAGAGGGATCAAAGAGAAAGACCAAGTCCCATGAGGCTTGGCCACTCCACTTCTCAGTTGCCCTTACACTGCTCAACGTCCCATCTGACAGGCATGACAGTTCCAAAGCTTAGAAGGACCAAGGTGCTGGCAGCGCCCAACAAGGCCTGCTCTGAGCTATCTCACTCTGTCAGATCTCAACAAAGGCAGGTACCTTGCACTGGCCCTGGAGGGCATATTTTAGGGGTAATTGCAATGCTGCTTTTTCTGAAGTTCTTGGATCAAAGAGAGGGGAGTGAAGGTGAAAATGGACAGCCTGTCTCACCTCTTCACCCCCTGCTTTCCCCGCCAGAGACTCTCCAGCAACGTCCTAGTTTTGTCCTCAGCCAATCAGCTTTGGGCGTGGCGGACTCCAATCTCCATCACTGGCCTCATCACAGGCCATCCCCCTGGTTTCCCCAAAGGTCTTCCCTGCCTCCTGACTTTGGAGGCAGAGGCCATTCCCTCTATCTGATTACGTTTTCCACTACTAACGCCTTCTTTGCCTTACTCCCTCTTCTCTCTCTCCCCCTGCCCAGTTATTCTACATGGTTCTTCTCTGGGATCTAATCCTTTCAGTTATTGTTGCTAACAATTTGATTGTAGCTCTTATTAGTGAGGTAATGTTAACTGCTATTTGTAGAGTACATGCTAGATGTGCAGCCACCTGCTAAGCATTTTACCTGCATTACCTAAACCACACAACTTTCCTATGAGCTACATCTGCGATCTTTCTTTTATAGATGCTAAAATTGTGGCTTAAAAGCATTGTCTAAAGTAAATTGCAGCACCAGAATGCCAACTCAAGATGGTCTGACTTCAAAATCTCTACCTCTTACAGTGTTTCTTATCACGAGAGACATGCAGCCGCTTTTAAGGAAACGAAATTTACTATAGATCTCCTTCAGCAATAACTCACCATTTTAAGATAGCTACAAACATAAAACTAGGTATTAATTTATTATATTTAATCTCTTAAATAATCATAAAAACTATTTCAGTCAGGATAGGCTATAATAACAAAAGTCCCAAAATTTTAGTGTCTATGAACAATAGAGATTTATTTTTTCTCACCGCACGTGACGTTGCAGATCAGCAGGGAGCGGACTGCTTTCAGCAGCCGCCATCACTGCATCAGTCAAGGACTGGCAAGAGACAAAGGGCACGCCCACACTGAGGAATTTGAGGATCATTTATCTACTATTTGTTTGTCTGATTTACAAAGGTGTAGGCAGGGGCTTCGGACACCAGTAAGTTACAGTGTAGTCCCTGAGGGCCAGTGGTGACCAGCCACACCTAATCTGAAGGGCCAAGGTAGGCAAGCAGCTACCAGAACCTGGAGAGTCGCCAACAGGAGGGAGGCAGCCAACACAGTATGACATGGCAGAGAGTGAGCCATGGGCCCTACTAGTCCCACCTCAATCTGTTCTTGCCCTGTGGTCTCCTGCCAGAACTTCCCGTTGGCCAAACCCAACCAGAAGTTAGAGTGTAAGGGAGACCGTGGATCCAGTCCCTATGGATCTGTCCCCCAGAGAAGGCACAGAGAAAGCTGGAGAGAAACTGGGGCAGCACACAGTAGGTACTTAGCCCAATCCCAAACGTTGCTAGAGGCAAAGAGAACCCTGGAGGGAATCACCGTGCAACGAAATGCTCTGGCTCCACCGCTTCACACTACAACTCACTGCCTGGAACTAACCACGTGTCCTACTCAACAGAAGGGACCCAAAGGGCTATCCTGCCACATGGCCAGGAAGAGAGAACTGAATATCTGTGATCAGCCCTGATGACTGCCGCAAAACCAAAAGGAATTTGCAGATTAAATACAAAGAAAATTACAGAGTCCAAACAATTGAAATTTACAAAATTAATTTAATGTTACAGTCCATATTGCTTGCTAAAACTGAGTCACCCCCCAAGGACATGAATACATCCAACAGATCTTCTGAGTTTGGCCTGCTTCTGCTGCTGTGTGCCATGTGACGATTCAATTCTCCCACTAATACACCAATGTCCATGAAGTTATTTGGTTTCCACTTGGCAGGAGTGCGCCATTTACATTGTAATTTCCCTCTGTTCTTTTCTCACTAGACCACATCAATTATCATAGTGGCTAATTGTTACTGACACAACCACAGTGCAAAGGCAAATGTGGGCAATGAAATCAGCAGTTGGTTATAAGATAGTTATCTACATGATCTGGAACATGTTTATATTATCGTTGAATTGAAAGTACAGTTAAACAATTCTCATAGAGAAGTCAAAGATGCCTTAGAAACACAGCTTCTACTTGTCCTTTTTACTCCTAATTTCTTGCCCCAGGACAGGTGACAGGACAGCTAGAGGTGGTAATGCCCTCATCCACCTGGAGGGTGTATGTCTTGCTCCCCCAGGTCTTTCTCTTCTGCTTTCTCATCTTTTCTTCTTCCCAGTGCTGTCATGTGCCTTCCTCATTCAGGATCCCAGGCTGTGATGTGCTTCTCTCAGCTGCTTCCTGGTGTAGGCTAATCCAGAAGGCTCTGTCTTCATCCCAGCCCAACAGCCCCACAGCTTGGGTGCTCTCCTCGCTCTTCCAGCCCCAACTCTTTGGGGTGAGCCCTGGGTCACACTCTGAAAAATTTTTCCTACAAAGACAAGCTGAGGTTTTCTAAGAACATTTTCTTATTCTGCACAACTCTGCCATCTGATGTCACTTGCTCACACCTACGTGACCCAGAAGTCCAGGTCACTCAGCCTCACATAGTATGTTCTTAACCTGTGGCCTCTGGTTAGGCCTTAAGGGATTTCTTACTCTCCTAAAGTTGTATGCAAAATTTTACATGCAGGTATTCAAGCACATCTTTTTCTGAGAAGAGAGGATCCAGAATTTTAGGAGATTCTCACAGAGGCCTGGGACCCAACAAATATTGATGTCTGCTATCCTACACTACACAATTAAAACTTCATAGTACTCATTTTCATTTTATAGGCAGTTTATCTCTACTTCTGGTAAAACTTAAAATGTATGCATAAGATCCTACATTTATATGTTTGCTCCAGAGACTTCTGTGACATGGGGCTTTGCCACCAAATAGCCTAACCCTTTTTTGTAGAATGTAGTCTATGGCAAACACTGTCCATGGTGTATAGTCCTTCCTGGGAGAGCCTGATTTTGATTGAGTCTTCATTTTCGGGTGGGTCAGATAAGTTGACTTCCTTGTACTTCCAGTGGTAATGATGATTGATGTAAGCTGGGTTAGTGTTCCATTGCTGCACTACAAATTGCTACAAACTTAGTGGCTTCACATAACACATGTTTATGATGTCACAGTTTCTGTGAGTCAGGATTCCTGACATGCATGGCTTTGCTGGGTCCACTGCTCTGAATCTCACAAGGCTTCAATTAAGACATCAGCCAGGCTGCATTCTCATCTGGAGGCTCGACTGGAGAAGATTGTTTTCCAGGCTTACTAAGGTTGTAGGCAGAATTCATTTCCTTGCACCTGTAGAATATAGGGCTTCAGTTCCTTGTTGGCTATTGGCTCAAAGTTGCTCTTGGCTCCTAGAGGCTGCCAACAGATTCTTGCCATGTGGCTTCCTCAACATGGCTGTTTACCCATGAAACCAGCAAGGAGAATCTCTAGAGGCAGAGTAGTATGTAACATGATATAATGTAATTATAAAAGTGGCATTCTGTCAACTTTGCCATATAAGAGTGACCTCACACAGCTTTGTCATATTCTATTGGTTGGAAGAAAGTCACACATCTCACCCATACTCAAGGGGAGGGGATAATACAGGAGTGTGAAGACCAGAAGCTGGGGATCACCTGAGGATCTGTGCATCACACAAGCCAATCTGATAATTCTCATTCCCCTTGACAGTGGGTGATTTAGTCATGAGCATGTGACCCACTCCTGGCCAATATCTGATGGAGTGTGAGGCAGAGACTGATGGCACTCACCAATATCCATGTTCTCCTCTTCTTCCAGGTACAGGGTTAGACTATGTTCCCCAGCCTTTGCATCTGGGCGAGATCATATAGCTAGTTTTCACTAACGTAATGTGAATAGAAGTGAGGTATGTCATTTTCTGTGTCTTCTCCATGCCATCTCTCCTCCTAACCACAGGCCAGAGGCAGAGGATCTAGTAGATTATTCTGCGGCCCTAGAGGATACTGGAACCACTAGATGGAAGGAAACTGGGTCCCTGAGTGTCTGCATGGAGCAGAGCATTCTCCCCACCCCAGTCAACTTGAATCAGACTATGACATAAGCAAGAAATCAACCTTCATGGTGTTTGGCCATTGAAATTTTGGTCGTACTTGTTATGGCAGTGAGCACATGTTGATCAATACAAAGGGCTTCTGTAAAGATTTTTCTCCCTACTGAAAAAAGAAGCATGGGGAATGAGAGGAGAGGTGCTTCCTCCAATTTCTTTAATGACTGTCATATTTGCACACTACCTAGAACAGCTGTAGCCACCTTGCAATCATATGGAGACACTTCCAGCTGCTGAATTAACCAAACTCTGGAATTACTGTTATGTAATATAATAAAATTTCCTGTGTCTTTCAGTCACATTCAGTTGTGTAATCCATTATTTTTAGTTAAAAGCTTCCCATTTGATACAGAATCCAAGCTCAATTCTTAATAGCCCGAATCTACTTTATACTTACCACATCCCAAATCATCTAATACTTAACCACCTGGTTTCTTTGATCCACTTACATCATATTCATGTTCAGAAAATTGAACCAGAGTCCACTGCGTTACTTTCCCTGTGCTCTATAATGATGCAAGTCTGCTTGGAAAGATAACACATTGAGGGATTATCAAACCCTAACACCTTGGTATAGATGAGTTTATCAGATCCTCTATTACATCCCCTCTGAATCCTTGGCCAGTTGTCTATATTTCATAAGGAGTTAGCATAGCCAGTCCAGGAGATATTATCTTCAGGATGTGGTCAGGTGTGGAGAAGAAAATAGCTCTGGGCACCTAAGACTGAGGATCTCTTTCAGGGGGAAATACACGTGGAAAGGGAGAGTAGAGACTACAGACAGTAAAGTTATTCGCTCACTAACATGTTTATAATCAGTTTTGTTGGAATCTCTTTCAGAGAGCTGAGCTGACAGAGGACTGTGTGACTGTACCTGATGCCATTGGGTGCCTGACACCATCAGTCTCCAGGGCCGGTGGAAGTGACCACTAAGGCAGAGGTCACTGGTGGGTGAGTGCGACTGACAGATGTAAGTGATCAAGGCAGTGAGCTGAGAGGCTCCAGCTGTTGGGGGTCTTGTGTAGAGTTCATCCAGAGGCAGGGAGTCCTTCCTATTATACCACCTGGAACACCAGAGAAGGTCCAGCTGGCGTCTTTTCCCCACATCAAACACACCTCCTCTCCTGGGAGGGGGAAGGGAGTTGGGGAAAGGAGAGAGAGAGAGAGAGATCCATCTCCCTCCCTACCTCCTTCCCTCCCTTCCTTACCTCCTTCTTATCTCTCTGCCATCTCCTTGAAATACTCTTGGGAAAAACTGGGGCTGAAATGAGCCTGCATGTGCAACTGGACCCCTGGCTCTGCAGCCGATGAGCCATGTAACAGTCATTTCCTTGTTCTCTCTTTCTCTCTTAATCATCAAATGTTTTGGGGGTTCTTACTATGACAGGACAGGAATTGTGCTAGTTACTGGAGATAATCAGAAAAGAAAATAATTCCTCCTTATAAAATTAAGTGAGACCAGAGCCAGCCCTGATGGCCTAGTGGTTAAAGTTCAGTGCCCTCTGCTTCGGCGGTCCAGGTTCAGTTCCCCGGGTGTGGAACCACACCACTCATCTGTCAGTAGCCATGCTGTGGTGGCAGCTCACATAGAAGAACTAAAAGGACCTACAACTAGAATATATAACTAGGTACTGGGGCTTTGGGGAGGAAAAAAAAGAGCGAGAGGAAGATTGGCAACAGATGTTAGCTCAGGGCGAATCTTACCCAGCAAAAAAAAAAAAAAAAAAAAAATGAAGTTAAATGAGACCAGATGATCTCACAGTGTATTTTACCTACTAGTTCTGCCTACTGGCTTTGCCACACACCCCTCTCCTTCAAATATGGAGTCCTCCCCTGCCTTCCCAATGCTCTCCTGCTGCTCCTTGTCCCTCAGAAATCTCCACTATGGCCTACCAGCAAAGGGCATCCAGCCTTGTTCCTTTCCTTCACCCCCCCAACACCACACCAATGCCAGGGTGCCCTGAGTGCTGTGTCTTCCTTCCTTCAGTCAGCATGTACTTCCTGATCCCTTAACGTAACCTGCTCGATAATCCCTTAGTATTTGATCATCCCAAATAATAGTTGCATTTTCATTAGAGTCTTAAACGGTCTGGTGGCTTTCTTTTTTAAAATTACTAAGCAATTAAATTTCTAAAATTTCAAATATAGATACAGATATGTTTATGTAGAACTAGATAGAGATGTAGATTTATACTTTGACAGAATTGCGTAAATGTGATCATGTTGTACATAGTTTTTCATATGAATTGTAAATTTTTTTGCTTAGTTCCTTCTCCCCCTCTCCAACCCCTTCCATGGTAATAATTCTCAGCCACAAGCCCTCCTCCACACAACCATGTAACCCATTTTCAACTATGATATATTCTTCCATAGTTTTCTCTATTTCTGTAGGCTCACCCTCTGTGTAAAAGGATGTTTATTGGAGTATTGTTGTTAGTGGCAAAACCCTAGAAACAAAATGAGCATCTATCAGTGGAGAATGGTTGAATAAATTCTGGTGCAACAACATATTTCTGTTAGGTTAGGGTGGGTTTTGATGTGGAATAAACAATTCCAAAATCTCAGCGGCTTAAAACAATGAAAATGGGTTGCTTGCTCAACCATATGTCCAATTCAAGCCAGTAAGGGGCTCTGCTCCTCGCAGTCATTCAGGAATCCAGGCTGATGGAGCAACCACTACTTTGAATACTGCCAGCTGCTGCGCCAGAGAGAAACAGGAGTTCTTGAGGATCTTGTACCACATGATTAAATGCTTCAGCCCAGAAATCAAAGTCGGCACAGGCCCCATTCAGCTAGAGGTGAGCCAGGAAGTGCAATCCTACCATGTGCCTGGAAGGGAAGAGAACTAAAAGTATTGGTGAATAGCAGTAAGGACTACCACACACTCCATATCCCATTACGTATCTATTAATAAAGAAAAAAGAAGTAATACTTTTTTATACCAAGCAAGTTGGAGGGATTTCTACAAGGGATTGTTGAGTGAGAAAAACACAATACAGATAAACGAGTAAAAGAGGGTCCCATTTTTTGAAACAAAAAAAGACTCAAAAATCTCTACGTGTGGATTTGCTTTTTTATTAGGAATTTGTGTATACCTGTATGCCTGGTTATTCTTATACGTCTTAAGCATCAGAATTATCCTCAGGCCCTTGTCAAATGTTAGGATTCCTGGGTGGCAACCGAGACCCACTGGATCAGATCTGGTCTGTGCACTAGTGAGAAAGCCCGGCCTTATTACCCAAGGCTGGTCCTTTATTCTGCAGCATGCTGCCTTCACCATGTTCATTCATCCCAAATGACTTCCCCCTGGAGGAAAAAGTACTGATTCATTGATTTATCCATTCATCCGTCCATTTATCCATCAAATGCTTATTGAACATCCTCTGTGTGCCAGGGACTATGCTAGATGCCAAGGATTCAGTGGTGAATGGAGCAGACTAGGTTTTACTTTGATCTTACAGTCTAGGGGAGGCCCTCCCTTGAGGGTCTTGACCAGTTGCTCTCAGGGCCAGGCTTACCTGTAAGCAGTATGTTATCAAAACAATGGCAAATGTGAGCCCTGGCAGCAGTCTGGAAGGACAAATCTAGATGATGCCCTGCAGCAGGACCTCCCAGAGTGCACTATAGGGGCGGTATGTAGAATGGAAGAACAAATGGGCTGGTCTGTTTGTCAGGAAATGCATGTTCACATCCTGGCTCTGGACTTTGTGGACAGTGTGGTCTTTGACAGTTACCTAACTTCCCTGAGCCTCTGTGTCATCGTTCCAAAGGGCATAAACATCTTGATCTCAGTCGGTCATTGTGAGGAATAAACGAGGTAGAAGAGGCAAGGAAGAGCCTGCTTACTGAGGCTGGGAAAGTTAGATGCAGGGAGAAAAGTGGGAACGGGAGAAAGGCCCCCCTTTCCCAGCCAGCAACACCAGGAGAACAATGGACAGCCTGGCCTAGAGCTGCATGGAGAGCAGCAGGTGAAGCATGGCAGATCACCCCATCCCCAGCCCTGGGCTTCCTTTTCCCTCCCTCCTTGCATTTCCTCAGCCTGCTTCTCTTGGGGAGCTCCATCATGGCACTCACTGTGGGAGTGCTGCCCAGAGAGGGTGGGCAGACTCATCTTGTGGACACTGCCTGCAGCCAACCCAGATTTCACCAAGGGACTCCCAGCTGCCTCCTCCTCTCCAACAAACCACTCTCTTCTGTGCCCAGGGATTCAGTGTGACACAGCTTGACATGGGTGAGACCATCTTGGAAAGTAAATGCATTTTCCTAGGAGCTGCTCCTTACCATATCCTTGACTGTGCGTCTGTGTCTTCTTAGTGAGGAGAAGAGAATTCTTTCTCTTAGTCTTCCAACCTCTCCTGCTTTGCACAACTCTGGAACTATGGGGTGTGGCGTTGGCTGCCTGGCACTGGGCAGCTCTCCATCTGAGATGGAGACGCTGGTGTCTACCTGGTTGAGAAGGAACATTTCCCAGAAGGTTGGAGACAGAGAGAATTGTGATTCTTGTCTGGGGTGAGACTCAGCCTTCTGCCTAGGGTTGGGCCACCAGAGTTAGACTTAAGTAACTTGGGGTGGGAGTGAAGCCGAATGCACTCCCTTCCCATAAAGGATTCCCCCTTTCCTGCAAGGGGTCCTCCTAGGATTCCTTCTGCTCCATGGCCCCTCTAGAATATAATTCCGTTTACCAAACATTTGTTTTCATAGCCATTTGCAAGAATGTAGAATGGGATACACCAGGCTGTCACCTGGTGAAGGTAGGAGGTAGAAAGGGAAGGAACTAGTCGTCTAGGTCCACTCCCCAGAACCAAGACAGTGGCACAGATGGGACTGGGAAAAGCAAATTCTTGACATTAGCTCGTGGGAATTCTCTTCCATGCCCCACTGCTGCCTCTCCTCTTTCTCCTTTCTTCCTTAGGCTTCTTCTTCTGGGGCATTATTCAGGCCTCTGGGCAGGAAGACAGAGAGCCTGGGGTGGGTTGGCACACCCCTCCCCTTTCTTCCCAATTCTCTAGGGCTGGTGGGGAAGAAGCCTGCAGGTCCCCTCCCCTTCCTCTTCCCAGTGACCCCTTCCCTTGCCTCTGCTCACTCACTCCTCTGAGATCCCATTCCTCCAATCAAGGAGCTATCTGCTCTGAACAACTTCCTTTGCAGAAGACATAGTGACTTAATACATTACTTTTCCCAGGAGTAGATGCACTCAGGAAGAGAAGCCCAGGGGTGTCCTGTGCTTAAACCAAGGTCGAGACTCACTCCTGCAGAAATTCCAGGCATTGGTGGGCACAGGTTCCTTCCCTGTGTGCCCTCAGGGGATGCTGGGGTGGCCTTTCCCCTGGACAGGTCAGATATTGCTGGCTCTGTGTGCTGCACAGCTAACGGGCATCAGATGGAGATCACAACATGTGTGTCACCACATGCCCAGCTCAGCCATCCCCTGTCCACCCCTTATGATGTCCCACCATGGACATGGCCTCTTGTAGTGAGAGCAGCCCAGCTTCTCAGACTGAGCCTGGGAGACACCTCAGGCCACTTCCCTGAGATCCGCTGCCCTTTGTCCTGAAGCTGGAAGACTCTCAGATATCAATTCTGGGGCCGGCCCCGTGGCTTAGCAGTTGAGTGCGCACGCTCAGCTGCTGGTGGCCTGGGTTCGGATCCCGGGCGCGCACCGAGGCACCGCTTCTCCGGCCATGCTGAGGCCGCGTCCCACATACAGCAACTAGAAGGACGTGCAACTATGACGTACAACTATCTACTGGGGCTTTGGGGGGGGAAAGGAGGAGGATTGGCAATAGATGTTAGCTCAGAGCCGGTCTTCCTCAGCAAAAAGAGGAGGATTAGCATGGATGTTAGCTCAGGGCCGACCTTCCTCACAAAAAAAAAAAAAAGTCAATTCCGCAGTTGTCTGCCCTCCCCGCAGAACCTGTTCAAAGTGCTTAATTAACAAATCTCCAGCGTTAGGAAGTGTTTACTCGGCTTCCTCGGGAACCGTTCTTCTAGGAGCTCAAAGCACCGCTAATAGATTTTTTTCATTGCCTCCATCCATCAACCTCCCCTCATTCCAAACTTCACTTCATCCTTACCCTCTGGGGATCTAACTCGCACTCAGAGAACCCAGGAGAGCCCTTCCAGCTTCTCCAAGCATCTCTGCACCCCAGCTACCATGCCCCACCCCCACAAGGCTGGGGCTCCGTTTTAATTAAAGAATGGGGATGGAGAGGCACTTGCAGATACAGGTTTGCAGAAAGACTCAGCCTTCTCTGCTCCTGGAGAATGCTCAGCCACCCACGTCTCCTCCCCGCAGAGACGTAATCGCAGCACCTGGAAACCTGTGGCAATCAGGAGCAGAACTCACCTGCTGGCCTCTGGCTCATCTCCTTTTCACCACAATCAGCACTTGGGGTGCATCCATTTGCACTTCTCTCAACTGCTGCAGGACCTGGTCCCTGCCTGCCCCTCCGCCCTCTAGCCCACTCGTCTGCCGTCCCTGCAGCCGTCCTCCGGGCTTCTCGCTGCTCGGTCAGATGCCTGGGCCCCTGGTCCATCTTCTTCTGGTCTATCCACTCCCAGCAAGGCCTCGGATTTGAGGACTCCTCCTGGCACATTGCATCACAAGGAAACATGGGGTGTGTCTGTAGTCAGAGGGATCACCTGGGACAGGAGGAAAACCTTAGCCCGGATACGGACCATGGCACAGAGATAAAAACACAATTATCATAATTGGTAACATTTACTGGCACTTACACCTGCCAGACAATTTATACTCATCACTACACACAGTCCTCAGATCCACTCTCTGATGTAGATGCTGCTGCAGAGTGGCCGTCAAGTCCCAACACACAATGTGATTCAATCGTGGACTACAATGTATTCTCTGTAAATGACATATCATATGTTTGCTGTGTCCCCAGACTTGGAGTCACGCACACTGAGACTCGTAGATGTCACTGTAACAGGACAGCAGAGATGCACACTCAGGTCCGTCTAGCTCCAAATGATCCGCCCTCAGCCCAGTGCCGTGTGAGCTGTCCACCTGGGTGTGAATTCCTTTATCCCCACCCCAGAGTGCAGCTCCACTGTGCACTCGAGAGACCGCAGGGCAGTCCCATCTAGACTTATAATCAGGAAGAAGCCCATGGAAGCATGGAAGTTTTAGAACTAGATGATCTTAGCACGTGAAAGAATCTTAATCAGATCTGCACACAGTGGTTTTAACCATTTTTGAGTTCTTTAAGAGTCCGAGGAAAGCTATTGACCCTCTCCGCAGAGAAATGCACACATACACATACACATACATGGACACTGTTGCCCACAATCTGGTGGTTCTTGGAGCCCCCGAAGCCCAGCCATGGGCCTTGGCTGGTGCCTCCGCTGGCTGCTTTTCCCATGCATATGTCTGGCTTCTTCAACCAATCAGGCCAGATTAACCCAAGCTGGTGCTTCCTATCTGGCCCAAATCCCTCCCTGTACAAAATGGAAACAGGCCCAGAGAAGTGCAGTTCTCTGCCCAACATCACACAGTCAATGGGGCTGGCAGAACAGGCCTAGAGCCCGGGTGGACCATCCCTTTTGGATCTCTTAGGCTGGAAGTGTCCTGGGCCTGGTGAAGGCACCTGGCTTCAGTGCTGACCAGTCCCTGCCCACCTGAGGAGAGCCGCTGCCAGAGGTCAGTCAGTCCTTCGCAGTGAGGACAGGGGTCCCCTGGGCTCTCTCAAGTTCTTCTCGCTGCCCCATGCTGCCTCCTCTCCACCAGGCCACTCGAACAAGCTTTGAGGGCCTTGACGAAGCTCCCAGTCCAGAAGATGGCAGGAAAAGCGCTCAGAGAGGCTCCTTCATGGAGGAACGAGCCACTGCTCAGGAGAGAAATTGAGTTCCTGGGGTCATGGGCAACCCCTTCTTTCTGAAGAAGAATCGCTGCAGTTTTTCCCAAATTGAGGTTATTCAGCTGGAAACCGCATCCTTCTGCTCTGGAAGGCCTCCCTGACCTGGAGAGTAGGGGCTGACCCAGCCTGATCTCGAGCACCCCTGAGTTGGCACTCGTTGCCCTGGTTCCTTCATGCTTTGCCTTATTGACTCCCCCCCAGCACCCGGCTCACTGTCCCGTACACAGCAGGTGCTCAGCACTTATTTCTCCCTTGGGCACCGCCCCTGCAACCCAGCTCAGGATGGCAGCATGCACCATCCGTCCTCCCACCCTCCTTCCTCCTCCTCCTCTTTGCCTTCGCTGGAAGGTTGCAGCGACTCGGGCTGCGATGGGCTCATTACGGTGGCACAAGGAGCCTGCCAATGTCAGCCATAAATATTAACCGTCCTTGTTATGAACCCCCTGCACAGCCGCTTCTGTCCCAGTTTACACGGTAAACAGGGCAGTGAGTTTGATCAAGGGTGGGCTCTTCAGAGGCGCTAGTCACCTGCTCCCGCCCTGGAGCTGCTTTCCCACGCTGCTCTGGCACAGCTCACCGCCAGGGAGGCCCCACTGCTGTGCGGGGCCAGGCCACCTCACGTGGGCCAGAGGCCAGCCCGTGGGGATGGTGGGCCAGGAGGCTCGGGGCCATCTGAGCCGTCCTCCGGGGCAGCCAGTTGTCAATACTCATCCGCTCTTGGTTGCTGAGCCTAGTTTTTAAAGTACGAATTGACACAAGATGCTGGTCTCTCGCTGGTTTAATGGGGAAATGGGAGATAAACACTAATAGGGATGTTTTAGCTTCTTGTTTTGTTTTATTTTTCAAAGCTGGCCTCAGAGACTCTATAGTTCCATGTCACTCCAGGCTCCTTCCCTCAGAGTCACAGGAACAGTCCTCACTGGAGTGCGGACTGTGAGGGAGGACTCACCACTACCGGGGAGCCCAGAAGGGCCTTGGTGGAAGGTGCAGCTTCGGGGGCTCGGGATTGGATTGTCAGGCCTGACTCTGGCCCCTTGGGTCCTGTGAGGAGGGATGTAACATGCAGCTTCAGGGCAACCGCAGGACCTGACTTGGCTGGAGCGTGGAAGGGAGTGGGGAGGTGTCATCTCAGCAGTCAGAGCTGAACAAGAGAAGGTATGGCAGGGGAGTTCAGTGGCCTGGCCAGAGGAGGAGAGGGCAGAAGTTTCTAGAACCACCACACTAGATGGAAGAGAGGGTTTCTCTTCCTCCTTTTGTCTCCAGTTTGACTCTTTCTTCTGCTTTCTCCTGCCCACTTCTTCCTCTCCCAACCTTCCCAGCAGGAGTTGCTGTGTGTGCATGAGGGGTCTGCAGTGAGCAGGTTGTTACTTTCCTACTCTGGGGATCTTGGGGTGAGCCCTGGGCACAAATGACAGCCAACCACGGCCTTCCCCCACCACCGAGCCCCTGCCTCAGCTCTCTTGTCCAACATAACAGTCCTTGCTGGTGCTGGCCAGTCCTCCCCAGACCCCAGCTGGCTTGGCTGGGGCCTGGTCACCCTGTCTGTGTCCTATTCATGTGACTGGAACCCTGCTCTGAAATAACTCCTTTGCTTAAAATGCATGCCTCCACCAGCCTGATTTCAGGTGTCACCAGTGGACCCATCTTCCTCCTAGCTTCACAGGGATATAGATGGTTACCTGAGCTGCTTCTGAATCCAACAAGTGAGTTAGATGTTGTGTCCTGGCCTGCCTGGCTCCTGCTCAGGGCATCAGCCTCTGAAGAAGGGCAGGTTCCCCCAGCATTGGTGCTAAATTCTCTTCCAGTCCTCCATCTCCTGCCTCACACCTGAGCTGGTCCCCGCTACAGCACCTTTGTCTACTCGGAGAGAAGAGAGGCCCTACTGAGCAGGCCTTTGTGTGGAGTCCAGCTCTGATAGGAACGTGCAAACCTGTTACAGCCAGAGACTCATTGCCGCAGGACCGGGGGAGGCAGTCCCTTGCTGTGAGATGAGGTAGAAAGAGGCCGGAGAACCCTGAGCTCCCATCTCTCTTCTTGCACTGATTACTTCACGTTGCCAAGCCTTATAAAGTGGCCTTAATGACAGCATGTTCCTCACTTCCACTCAAGAAATATCTGAGAACCTACTATGAGCCAGGTCCTACTCCAGCTACTGGGTGTCAGTATTGAACAAGACACACAGCCCCTGCCTCCCCAAGCCTGCTAAAAGCTAGTGCTGACCTGAGGATCACACGTCATGAGGAACGTAACATACAGTAGTGCATCTGTTGTTTGTGTGTGTGTGGCTGGTGTCCTCTCTTTTCCTGGGCAATATTACCCCCCAGTTCCTCTTAGAAACGAATCCTCCCCCACTCTCAGTATTATAGCCCTTAAAGCTGCCCATACTAGTACCCCGCCTCCCTGCTGTTGCAGCCTGGTGCAAGGGACCCGTCTTTGCAAGTCACTTGGCCCACCCTTTTGGCCTCGTGATGGGTCTAGGGTAAAGTATGGGATCCATGTGAGACCATCCAGAGTCCTTCCCTGAGCATTTTTGTTCTGAGGCTGGGACTCATAATCTGCCCTCCTTGCTTTGACTGCTGGTTCTAAGAGCAGGCCTCCGGGACTGCGGGTGACTGCCTCTCCAGGCAAAGGAGCCTGAGGGGTTGAGCCCCAACCCAGACTGAGGGCAGAGGACAGGTACAGAGCTGAGAGCCAGCTGCTGCTGCTTCAGCCCTGGGTCTACCAACCCCAGGGGCTGCCATCCCTCCTGCCTTTTCAAGGTTCGGTTGAAGAACCAAGGAATTTCCTTTTTTATGTCTAAGTCATTTTGTGTTAGTAAGTATGTCACTTACAACTAGAAGGCTTCTGATTAATACAAATGCTAATACAATGATTTCAAATAATGAGCATTCAAAAATGTTAGTTATTCTTCCCCAGAAATGGAAAATAGGCAAAGGAGAAAGTGGGATGGAGAAATATGAAAGATTGGGAAAGAGAGAGCTCTTGGAGATTGCCAAGTAATGAGGTTTGTATAGCCTGCATTCCATACTGTGGCTTTGCTTTAATTAGACGCAGGAACCAGGACCCCACAAACTCATTCATTTTTATGTATCTGTAGGCACTGCATGTTTATCTATCTATCTATCTATCTATCTATCTATCTATCTATCTATCTATCCATCTATCATCTATCCGTCATCTATCTATTTATCTATCTATACAGCCACCTATTTATCATCTATCTATCCATCTATCATCTATCTATCTATCTATCTATCTATCTATCTATCTATCTATCTATCTGTCTATCTATCTAATCTATCAAGGTTCTCTTGACAACCTCACCCATCCCAATTGCACTAAGAGGGAAGGGATTTTATAATTCCTCAAGATTGCTCAAGAGAGTGAGGGAATGGGTGCTGGTGTGGCTCTGTGAATTTGCTAGTAGTGTCACCAGTGGACCATCTCCAGAGATGGAGAGGTAGGGGGCTGAGCAAGGGGAAAGCCCAGAAGGGGCAGCTGGAAAGACCATGTGTTTCCCACACAGATTCTCTTCCTCCCTCCCTTGCTTTTCCTTAACCTCACTTCAGTCCTTTTGCTCTCTTCCTTCCCTGTTTTTTTCCCCCTTTTTTCTCATCTTCTCTCCTCTCGGTCCCCCCACCCCCCGAGGCTGTGCAGAGGAACGGATTAGATTCACTCACCATCATTTTAAACAAACACCTGTGCTTATAACTTAATGCATCTCCCCTCCTGCCTGCACGGACCATTTCCATTGCCGGGAATTCTGATGCTGGCTTTTAGCCCTGGGGTGGCAGGTAAATCCGTTGAAGAGGCTCAGTGTGTCAGGAAACAGCAGCAGAAGAGCAGAAAACCACTAATCCTCAGTCAGGAGCCTCCTACTCACATCGCCCAGGACCTGTAGCCCAACCCAGGGAAGGAGAAGAAGAACCCCAACCAGGGCAGGGAGGCAGGCATCCTCCCAGCCCTGGGTGGGCATTACACTGCCTTGCTGCCCGTGCCCTGTTGGTCAGAGCTAGAATCGATGGTGGTGAGAGAAGAGCTAGGCTCTAGCTCCCAGGGTCATGGCCAGTGAAGCAAGCAAACACGAAGGAAGAAGTAGAATGACCCATAACTAGGTGGAATCTACAGAAACAGCTTCCCATCACCTACACAGGGGGAGGGGAAAGGAGGCTTATCACCCAGTGTCAAGTCACTTAGCCTCTCTGAGCTTCAGTTCTTTGTCTGAAAAATGCAGACAATAATATCCACTGCAAAGAATTAGAATTAAATAAAATGACTCATGTGAAAGCACTTAACACAGTGCACAGTGTGAATATGAATTGAATCTGGATTTGTTCCTCTTGACTTACTACACACACGCGCACACACACACATGCACGTGCACACACGTGCACACGACTTCTAAGTGTGTCCCAGATTCAGTTCGGATCTACTCCAGTCTGTCTGGATGGCTAGAGTAGCAGGCAGCGAGGCTGTCCTGAGTCACCCTTGCCCAAGACCCTGGGGTCAGAGAAAGGCTCTGGTCTGCTCACCGTAGCCCAGGTACTCAGGACAGTGGGCTGCCTGCCCTCACAGTATGAAGTTCCTCCATGAGAGCCAGAACAATGTGGAGGCTCCTGGCTACTCTGAGTTGACTGAAAAGAGCAAATGTGGCATCTTGTCTTGTTCCTGAGCATTTTATTTAAGGGAAAATGTTCCTGATACAGCAAACAGCAAGGATTTCCAAAGCAACTTAGTTAAAAATGCAATTGCCCTACATCAGAAAAGAAACAAGGTTGCTGAGGATGGAAGGCATAGTGATATAGTCATTTAAAATGCGTGGAATCAAAAGCCAGATCCTAGCTCAAATCCTACAGTGCCAGGCCCCAGTGGCCTAGTGGTTAAGTTCAGCGCACTCCACTTTGGCAGCCTGGGTTCAGTTCCGAGCATGACCTACACCCCTCATCTGTCAGTGGCCATGCTGTGGTGGAGGCTCACATACAAAAAGAGGAAGATTAGCAGCAGATGTCAGCTCAGGGCAAATATTCCTCAGCCGTTAAAAAAAAAAATTCCTACAGTGCTACCATAATGCAAGTGACCATGGATGTGCCTCAGTTTCCTCCTCTGTAAAATAAGAATAATAATAACCCCTTCCCTGTCTCTCTTACAAGGCTGAGGTAAGGACCGAGTGAGATAACATAATTGAAATCACTTTGCAAAATATTATACAGCTAGTAGTTATTATTGTTGTTGTTAATGTGGAATATGGAGGAGAGAGCTGGTAGTCCCACAAAAGCCTATCACCATAGTCAAACTATTTTCTCATGAAGATCTCAGACATGAAAGGTTGGGCTCATAACCTCAGACAACTTGCCTACAGGAATCCATTCTCAAGAGAGGAGGAGACTGAAGGATTTCCTCTTACCCACCCTTTTTCTGCAAATGGAAGTGAAAAGCAAGACCACGCCATCTTGCTGGCTTCCTGGATGGAGCACGCTGGGACAGGCAAGGGGCTACACCTTTGTTCCTGCCGAGTCAGGAGCCTCTGGTGATACCTGTATATTTCACCCAAAGTGACAGGGACCTTGTTAGCCGTCCTTGCATTGAGGAGCTTGATGGATTGAACTCCTGGGGAGAATGTGGCGGCCGTGATCTGCCATAAAGATGATGAATAACATTTTTTTTCTTAAATGATTACCGAAAACTTTACAGCTAGCCAAAGCTGGCTTTTTCAGAGCCCCTGGAGGAGTGCTTTTATAAAGTGTCATTTAATTAGTAAGGAGATTATTGACTGCTGTCGTGCACGGAGTACTGCACAAGGGCTGGAAGAAAACATGACTGCAGACCACAGCCATGAGGAGGAGGCAGGAGTGGGGGCAGCCTGGAGGAAAGCTAGGTCCCTCAAAACCTCCTGGAATGCCAATTATGGCCAAATCAGTCACCATTTACCAGGGAGCTCAGAAGTTAGGTTATTCCCATTGATAGCCTGGCCTAGAAAATTCACCCTGTCACTTTGAAATAGAAAGAGAGGCAGTGCGGTGTGATGGAAAGTTTTCCTGACTGAAAGTTAAGGAACAAGACTCTCCTGTCTGCCTGGGGTGCAGTCTTAAGAGAGTTGCCTACCTCTTGGATTAACTAGAATGATAGAATTGGACTAAGTGATCTTTAGGATTCCAACTCAAATATTCTATTTCATTCTGAATTGTTCAGAAAGAAATGGTATGAGGCAAAAAAAAATCCCAGTTTTTTCCACAGCTTTCTCTGGTTGGGTCCCTCAGAGAGAGAACACAGATGAGTATGGTATGAGTTCAATCGTACTAACTATAGAGAAAAGAGTAGAGCTGCACTCAAAATAAACATAAGGAGGATATACTGACATTGGCAAGCCCCAGGGCAAGTGTTCTGAAGTGTGGGATATCGCCATTTCCTTGAGCTGGTTAGCACCTTCTGCTCTGGGACTCCAACCTGGGGCCCCCACAAGGAGACCTACAGCATCCCAGAGCCTAGTGACATTCACCATTCCCTGACCAAGGACACTAAGGCTGTGCCAGAGAGCTCTGCTCTCGGTCCTGACCAGTGAGACTTTCTACAGAACGACTTCAGGGACCTCACGTTGGAAGAACTTCCTTAGTTGGAAGAACTTAGCTCTAAAATGAAATGAAATTGGCTTTGAATCTTGGCTTTGCAATTTATTAGCTGTACAACCTTTGGAAAGTTACTTATCTCTGAGCTTAAAAATAATACTCCTGCATATCTGCATGGATTGTTACAAAGACTGCGGAAGATGCCGTACATAAGGGTGTGGTGTCGGGAACATAGTCTGTACACTAAAACATTAGCTGCTTTTCCTTTCTCCCTCCCTGCTGCCTGGCTTTCTTTAAAACTGCAGAAAGCATCTTATCAACCTAGTGAATGTCACAAAGGCAGGAGAGAGAACAGTACACTGATGGATAGAATCATGCCACCTGTAAAGATCTCAATCAGAACATTGATGGCTAAAATCAACATGTTGAGTTTTATTTATTTATTTTTCCCCCCAAAGCCCCAGTAGATAGTTGTGTGTCACAGCTGCACATCCCTCTAGTTGCTGCATGTGGGACGTGGCCTCAGCATGGCCGGAGAAGCAGCGCGTCGGTGCGAGCCCGGGATCCGAACCCGGGTCGCCAGCAGTGGAGGGCGCTCACTTAACCACCAAGCCACGGGGCCGGCCCAACATGTTGAGTTTTAAAAGAAATTAATGTATGGTCCACATTTTGCACAAGATTTAGAAGACGTGATGTTACCAGCACTTCTCAAGGGAAAAACCACCTGCAGATTTCGTAGACCACAAGTTCAGCGTGAGCCAACAGTCAGCGACGAGGCTGCTAAAAAAAGTTAGTGTAACTTTTAGCCATGTGAATAGCAATTCATGGATCAAGGGAATGTAGGCATCTCATTGCTTTTGGTAGATTTTAGCCAATCTAAAAAACTCCTCCCACAACCACATTCCCCTGTTCAGTGCACAACTTACACAATTGTATGTGGAAACCTTGATGATAACAAACCTAGAATTGTTGAAGAGCTGTCCTGTGGAAGGGACCATAGAGTTTTTCTGTGTTTCCATACAGAGCTAGAACCTGGACCACTAGTGGAAAAGAGTTATAGAGAGACAGTGCTAGGCATAACAGAAGAGAGAATTTCCTAATGATGATAGTTGAGTGATTGCTGTAACTCTATTGGAGACATGAGAAAACCAAAGAAAGAGTTTGTTGATCTGAGGAGAATTGGCCAGCTATGAAGGAGAGAAAACAGATTCCCAAAATCAAGCAGTGGCGCTGCCAGTCCAACTAAAGAAGAAGGGCATTCTCACCCCAAAGAGTATCCCACCACAACAACAGGACCATCCTAACGTGGAAATAGGCCCCAGGAGCTGAAGGCAGTGTGCTCTCTGTGTTCCTGACCTGTGTGCCAGATTAACCCTCTTGGGAGACAGGGGAGCAGATTGTGGTCATCTGATGCCATTGAACGTGTCATCCTTCTGACTTCCTTTGCTCTGGTTCCAAGCTCTCAAGAAAACTTTTTGTTGTTGTTGAGGAAGATTAGCCCCGAGCTAACACCTGTGCCAATCTTCCTCCACTTTATATATGTGGGTCGCCACACATATATAAAGCACGGCTGACGAGTGGTGTAGGTCCCTGCCTGGGATCCGAGCCTGACCGCTGAGGCAGCGGTCCATGACCCTGGGCCGCTGGAGCAGAGCATGCCGAACTTCACCACCACACCATGGGGCCAGCCCCCAGGAAAATTTTTTAATTTTGACTTGTCCCCACAGATGGGTCTCCTTATAGAGGCAGTTTCTGGAACAATTGTATTTTTTATTATAAATTAATAAAATTTCAGTCTCATTGTAATTTGGGTCCTCTGAAACTTGATTGTTCATGCTGGCATGAGTGACTAATTTGGGATTCTGATTATAGACATCAGTCTATTGAATGCAATTTCTTTTCAAATGAGTGAAACATATGTCATATTAAAAATGAACCATCTTGTCCTGATCATTCCTGACTCACCACATCTGAGGTAGGAAACATGCTCCATCTGCTTTCTCAGGAGGACAAGGACAAGAATAGTGCAGTGCTTGCTGGGAAACATGGCTTTCACCTGAAATGCCTCGTCTTCCCAAGCATGCTGCTTCTTTCATCTTCGTACCCTTCTATTGTTAACCTGAAACCCCAAGGAGTCAGCAACGTCGCCCTTCACTGACCAGAGTTGAGACACCCTTGTTGACTCAAATGTTCATTTCTTTCCTCCTTTTCTTCTCTTCATATTGGATTTAGTTCTATTCTCAGGCACATGCTCATATGCTTCATTCTCCAATCAGTGCTTATTACATTAAATTGAAGGATAAGGGGTCAGGTCTGCAGGCCTCCTGACCTGTGCTTCGAATGTGGTGGTTACTGTCCACCCTCCGAAGACAAGTGAGCTTGTACAGCATCCACAGGAAGACATCCAGTTCAACCCCTTGAGGAAAAGTGGCAAAGACTCAGGCAACAGTGAGTCCCAGGGGTAAACACTAGGGGCTTATGGGTTTCCTGGGTAAACTTGCTTCCAGGTCCATCACCGTGTTTACTTCCCAGAAGCCCACTGAAAGCAGGGGCCGGGGAGGAGTTAGGATGCCAAGGAGGAGTAGGAAAGTGCAGGAAGGGGTCTCGAACTGGAAAGGGGGGCTTATCACCTCCTGTAGTTTCAGACTGAACAGACCTGGCCAGTCGTACTTATAAAGGATTTATTCATGAAAAAACACCAGCGCCTATACTGTGAAGATACTAAAGCCACATGAAGAAGAAAATATTTGCCGTGTGAGCAGAAATAGAAAACTGTCCTCTCTGAAGTGGTGGTGGGTAACAGTCACGGTTATGGACAGTACTGATGAGAACTGAGACAGTTTCAGCGACACGTGAGTCCCCGACTCCGCAGAATCACGTGTCCCTTGTGTTGTGCCCCAATGGCGCAATGCTCCAGGCCGCTTTCTGGCTCCTGAGTTGGTGAAGGAGGTCCCAGAAGATGGCCCTTCCTGTGTGTTCACAAAAGCAGATGAGATTTCTAGCACATGTCAGAGAGGATCCCCCTGGCTACTCCAGCAGTAAGATCCCAAAGAGCATTCTGGGAAGAACAACGACTGTCCAGGTGGCTAATGGCCTGTCCTCGAGGAGGACTCATAAAGCAAGACAATTTCAGCAAGACACTCCACAGTGTCTCTTCTGTTTGGAAGACCATAGTTTGGTGAGGAGGTAGATGTAATCAGATAACTAAAGACAGAGGAGAGTTCCATGCCTAACAACCTCCTCCCACCACTGCATACCTGAAAATTCCGGATTAAAAAATGTTTTTTTACATAGTTCGTTGTCAGGAAAGTAAAGAAATCTCTTGGAAGTCAGTAGTTGACAAGAAAGTGTGACTCCATGATGGTGGGTATGCCCAGGAGCTGGTCTCTCCTGGGGGATATTTGGAGATCCTGCTTTCCTGGATAATCTGTTTTAATGGGGCACTGGAGTAGCAGGGGACCAGACACAAAGCCTAGAGCCTGGCTGTGGCGGGAGGTTGGATGGGAGACCCCGTCACAGAGCCCAGATCCTAGTAAGGAGACCCACTCGGAGTGGGTATCACTTGTTCCTTGGGCAGTACTGCTGTGTAGGAAGTAGCCACAACTCCCCCCGGTGGCACACATAATAACTGCTTCTTACCCACAAATCTGGGTGGCAGCCACATAGTTCTGCTGGTCTTGGCTGGACCCACTCACATGTCTGCAGATCACCTGGCTGTCCCCTGGGATCCTATTAGATGGGGGAACTGGGGTGATTTGCTCAGCTCCATGTTTCTCCCAGCCTCTGTTTGGGACTAGGTCCCTGGTTTTCTCATGGCAATTGCAGAGGGCAAGAACAACCTGTGGAAACAACATGGGGAGAGAGGGGCTACATCCAATGACTGGTGTCCTTATAAGAAGAGGAGAGGACACAAATAGACACACAGGGAAGAAGGCCAGGGGCCACGTGAAGATGGAGGCAGAGACTGGAGTGATGTTGCCACAAACCAAAGAACACCAGGAGCCACCAGAAGCTGGAGGACATAAGGAAGGAATCTCTCTTAAAGCCTTCAGAGGGAACGTGGCTCTGCCAAAACCTTGATTTTGGACTTCTGCTCAGAACTGTGAAAGAATACATTTCTGTTGTTTTCAGCCACCCGGTTTGTGGTGATTTGTTACTGTAGTCCTGGGACACTAGGGACACAGAGAGGGTGAGGAACCGGGGCCGCAAAGACAAGCCATTGATCATAGAAACACACATCAGCCAGCCAGAAACAATGGTGGGCAGGGGCTTTCTTGGCCTTGTATTTGGATGTAACAAAAATAGAATTTTATCAGATGACTTATAAATATAAACCCACTCTCTAACGAGTTAAGGGCTGAAACTCATACCACCTCTGTGTACCACAACTCCCCTTCCCCCCAGGTACCCCACAAAATCCAGGCTCAGCGTTTAGTTTTAAGTGGCCACGAGTTAGGATCACCCCAGGTGCCTGCCATAAGCGAAGGCAAATTCTCTGTAGAGGAGCACACTTTAACACAGGCCTCAGGATTCCTTCATAGAAGTGCCAAGGAATACGTGCTCCTAAGAGAAAATCACTCATTTTACAAGACAACAAGCAAGAGCCAGCAGAAACATTCAGACCGCAGAACCAGACCAGCAAAGATAATAGTTATAATTACAAGAAACAGAAATACAAAATAAGTCCATTTAACATGTCTTGTAAGCTGAATGTATCCCTACACCTCAATTCACACATTGAAGCCCTAACTCCCAATGTGACTGTATTTGGATACGGGGCCTTTAGAGAGGGGACTAAGGTTAAAGGAGGTCACATGGGTGGGCCCTAATCCACTATCATGGTGTCCTTATAGGAAGAGGAAATGTGAACACACGAAGAGATACCAGGATGCTCATGCATAGAGGAAAGTCCGGGTGAGGCCTCAGCAGGAAGACGGCTGTCTGCACGCCAAGGAGAGAGGCCTTGGGAAGAGCCAACCCTGCCGGCACCTGAGTCTTGGACTTCTAACCTCTAAAATTGTGAGAAAACAAATTTCTGTTGTTTGTGAAATTTTGTTATGGTAGCCCTAGCAAACTAATACAACATTTTAAAGAAATAAAAATGGGGTTTGTAAGTAGGGCTTGTAAACAAGAGGTTATTGAAATAAACAATCAAGTCTGATAAAAGAACCAAAAAATTCTAGAAATTAAAAACATAATAATTAGAAACAAAATAAATATCAGATCACACTCAATTATAAACTTGGAGATAGATGCACAGAATCCGGAATACAGCACAGAGAGACAAAGAGTAGGAAAGTAGGAGAGATTTGGTGACTTGGAGGATAGCATGAGGAAGTCCAATGTACACTTAGTCAGAGTTACAGATGGAGACATGAGAAAAAATGAGGAGCGATTAATGACACCTGGTCGGGAGAGGTGCCGGCTCTGCTGGAGGTTGCTGGGGCAGGCACGACACAGGTGATAAGGTTTGATATGGATCTGCCTAGTGACCAAAACAGGCATAGGAATTCAACAGAGGAAAAGCGTGCCCAAAGATGCAGAGGCGTGAGAGAGCAGGTGTGTTCCGGTGTGGCGAGAGGTTTTGTGTAACAGTACTGTAGAGTATGTCAGCGTGCAGTGCGTGTGCCCATTTGGGGACCAGGTTTTGAAGGTTGGTGGGTAGACAGTAGCCAGGTGAAGGGATTTTTCAGCCCCACTAAGGAATCTCAGCTAGTATCCTATAGGTGATGAGTAGTCAATGGAAATCTTTAAGCAAGGAAGTGACATGATCAGCTTTGCACTTAGGAAGATAGAGCACTTAGAAGAAACTCTATTAGCGCTGAGGTTTGATCAATGTAGGCTGCTGATATAGATCCTTTATCCTCGGGAGGCTGTGGCTGGGACTAGCTTAAGGCATTCTAGATCCATCTTCTTGTGCAGAGGTGATGCCAGAGGGCCTCTCCTTTGCAGTAGACCAGGTTCAGGTGGGCAATTTAAAAGAGATGACCTCGGGTGCTCTGGGGCTGTAAGGAGCCTCACAAGACGTCACTCACATTCTTCCCAACCGTCCCTTCCACAGCGAGACTCTCCTGAGAAGCCCCCACGAGGGAAGCTGTGTTTCCTTTACCTGGAGGCCAGGCTCCACCAGACTTGACTCTAGGACCACACTGTTGGAATCCAGGCTGGGCCCCAGGTCTCACTCAGAACCCTCCCTTATTCTCAGTCTCCTGGGCAACTATCCATTCCACCTTCCCATTCTGGGCTATTCGGGTTTGGCACGGTCCCCTTCCATGCCTCTGCTCTTTGTTAGCGAAGTGAAGTTGGTGGGTGGACAGAACCTAGATCTGCAGAGCATTTGCAGCCAGAAGGGCAGCGAGGCTCCTTTGTTTACTATCCTGGCTGTGCACCTGGGGGACTTAGGGGCCGATGTCATCATCCTCAGTTTATGAGAGGTTCAACAGCTCTCCCGAGTTCCCAGGCCCCGGCAAAGGGCATGACGACCAGACTCAGACAGGTTTTCTCATGCTCCCGCCTCCTTTCTCCGCCCAGCTCTTCAGTACCACCTTCAGAGCCAGGACTCATCGGCAAAATCTCAGGCCCAAGGCACGCAGCTTTCCTCCAACACTGTCTCTTTTTCTCTTTCTCCCTAGTTAGAAATGTGTCCGGGGCTGGCCCCGTGGCTTAGTGGTTAAGTGCTTGCGCTCCGCTACTGGCGGCCCGGGTTCGGATCCCGGGCGCCCGCCGACGCACCGCTTCTCCGGCCGTGCTGAGGCCGCGTCCCACATACAGCAACTAGAAGGATGTGCAACTGTGACATGCAGCTATCTACTGGGGCTTTGGGGAAGAAAGGAAAAAAAAAAGGAGGAGGATTGGCAATAGATGTTAGCTCAGAGCCAGTCTTCCCCAGAAAAAAAAAAAAGAAAGAAATGTGTCCATGTCTCTCCTACTTGTGGACGTGTTTGAGTTGAATGCATCTTATTGTTTATAATTAATCACTATCATGTACGATTCACTTCTATAACTGACCATTGTTGCTTGTTAAATGCCACGTGAGTATCGTGAGAGATCCGGTAGCCGACGTAGGCAAATACCCTGTATATGAGTGCTGTTTGGCAGAATGCCTGGTGGCCTCAGCTGATGCCATCTCCAGCACCAGATGTTCTCTCCTGGAGAGTTTTCTATAACTGCTCCTGTGCTGCTGCTGAATTCTTTGAGTTTGCTATTTTTCCAGGTGAATAATTTGTGCAGGTTTAGGGGGAATATGTAGTTGAAATGATTTTCCAGATACAAGGCTCCAAAACAGAGTCTTCCTCTAAAAATGAACTGACAATGGGTGCCCATTTACATGGTGTCAAGTCCTTCTGAAAACAGCTTTTGTGTGAAAGACCTAGACCTTCTGATCCTGAATCTTTATGAGCAAGTGGTAGCCGGGCATCTGACTGCCACCTCATCCCTGGCCATTCTTATTTGATCAGCTGGTCCCTAGACTGGAGTTTAGGAAGCACTTGGCAGAGGAAGGGGAGAAAAAAGAAGAAAAAGGAGAGAAAGAAAACCAAAGGGGAAAAAAAGTGAAAATAAGAAAGGAAGGAAGTATGGATAGAAGGGAGGCAGGAAGGAAGGGAGAGGGGAGGGAGGGAGGAGGGAGGAGAAAGGAGGACGGGAGGAAGGAGAACTTGATTCTAGTCTTCAGAGCATTCCTAGCTCTGCTTGGGCAAGTGCATATCTTACCTCTTCTCTGGCTTCAACACAGTGCAGAGCAAAGACTGTGAGTTCAATAAATGTTTGTTGATTGACACTTCAGGCACTGATGCTTTTTACAATAGTCCAGAGAAGGTGAGTTCATGTGGGGTCCAGCACAGGGCTGGGTGAGGCCTTGGAGGAATATTGAGTCCACTGGCCCTCAAGGGGTTTGGTGCCTTCCTCAGGGGTAAGCTGGGAAATTTGAGAAGGCATTTTCACTTACACCAATGACAGGGTGTAGCGCTGGTATTCATGGCAGGGAGCAGGAATTCTAGATGCTCTGCACTGTGTGGGGAAGTCTTCCCAAGGCAGAATTGTCCTGCACCCTACGTGACTACTGAATGTCCTGTAGGACACGCATGTAGGCGAAAAACCTGCTTGTTATCACCTGGGCTCAGAACTTAACTTCATTTTATGATATAAAACCATATTATGTTTTAAAATATGGTTTTAATATATACTGTATTTCCCAGAAATTCAACTTCCTTGTAAATCAAGGAAAGATTGTGTTGTTCAGAAGACTTCTGAGAGTTGCTTACCACTCTAGTAAAGGATGTCAGTGATGGAAATGCTTTTCGTGCTGTTCAAGTGATCAGTACCCCGACATGGACCAGTGCACATGTTCCCTCCTGTGTTCACGGTGAACTGATATATAGTGAAACCTTTAAGAACTGCCTCAAAATACTTTCTAGTATAGACATGCTGATCACTTACATATTAAAGAAACTTATTTTAAGTTACGTTTTCTTTATTTCTCCTTCATGTCATGTTAGTACATTACATTTACTTTTTTAATCGTAAGTATAGATAGGCTATATCATCAGATGATATTGTTTTTGAATTTCACTTTAGGCTAATTATGGGGCATTGCAAAATACCTGCTATGATAGAGGCTAGAACCACTGACCAGCACTCTCCCTTTCCATGTAAAGGGCTTGAGTCCAGAAAGGTGTGGTGATGTGCCCCGGATCAGGTAGCTACCTGACAACAGGAAGGCGCTGGAAGCCAGACCTCCGGGCTGGTGGCCCAGGGGGACAACCTCACTTCTCGAAGGGGCAGAGACTACCTTCCCACAGCTGGAACCCTCTTTGTGACATGGGCCTGAGGGACCTCTTCCAAGGTCGGCACTGGGCAGACTGATGCCTCTTATCTCCTTCTCCAGACCTTCTTCTCTTTCTTTTATTCTTGTTATGCCCACAGATTGTCATCTTCTAAAATGTGAGAGAGAGGAAGAGACTCTGCCAAGAGGATAGGTCTTCATTTCAGGCTTATGGATGGTGTATTAGTTTCCCATAGCTGCTATGGGAAAAACAAATTACGACAAACTGGGTGGCGTAAAACAACAGAATATGTCCTCTCACATTCTGGAGGCTAGAACTCTGAAGTCTGTGTTGGGAGAGCCATGCCCCCTCCAAAGGTTCTAGAGGAGAATCTTTCCTTGCCTCGTCCAGCTTCTGGTGGTCCCCAGCATTTCTTGGCCCGTGGCAGCCTCACTCCAATGTCTGCCTTGGTACTCACGTGGCCTCCCCCTGTGTCTCTGTGTCTGCTTCCCCTTCTCCTCTCTTATAAAGACTTGCCATTGCATTTAGGGCCCACTCTAATCTAGGATGATCTCATCTTGAGAATCTCAACTTAATGATATCTGCAAAGACCTTTTCTCCAAATAAGGTCGCGTTCACAGGAGGTTCTGGGTGGACATACCTTTTGAGGTATTAATCAACTATTCAACTCGCTACAGATGGTATTGTCAAACGACAGCCACCTGGCCAGGGAGAGATTCTGACTCGGAATTGAAGCTCCCCATTTTTCAGCTCCCCTGTGGTGGATCCAGAGGCTCCTCAGTAGTGGACACATTTGGTAGACGTCACGTGGAGTTGTGGACCCTCTGAGCTCAGTGGGTCCACTCCTCGTGTTAGAAATGGGACCATGGAGATTCCAAGACTAGAAATGACTTGTCAAGGTCACTCTGAGAACAGGCGTAGGTGTGAGGCCCAGGCACAGCTCCCTGTGTTCGCACACAGTGCCGTGTTCTTCCCGGCCCGGGGCTCCCCTGTGCCCTTGTCCATAATATGAAGTGAGTCCCAATCCTGACCGCCCCGCCCCCACTAAGCCGAAAGAACCACTCAGGGGAGGCGTCCTCATCTAGAGTTTCAGGCAGCAGCCCTTCCCCGAGTCGCAGACCCACTGAGGGGCTATGAGGGGGGCTTGCTCGGCTCCCTGGGGACTTGGGAGATGCAGAAAACCAAGCGAGGCTTTCTCCCTAGGCTGCCTTTCCCTTCACAGACACTTGTTCCATATTTACATTCCATTTATGTTGCTTCTTGTCTATCTTGTTACCTAAGTACTTGGCACAAAAGTAATTATTTCTTTGCAAAAGCCACAGCAGCCGGTAAAGTTAAAAAAAAAAAAGAAAAAGAAAGACTGACTCCAGCGCAGAATTGTATAAATAACTACCTCACTAGAGACATGGGAAATTATGCTCACTCCGCCACCATCGTCACCGTCAGGAGAAGATTCCGAGGGCAACATCTTGCCATTGTGTGGAGGGAAAAGATCATTTCTCAGCAATGTGGTTTTTGCAGATGCTCACAATGCTGGATGCTCCCTGCGCACCCCTGCCCCACGGAATTATCAGCACAGGATCAATTCACACTGCGCAGCGTGCAAAGCAGACAGAAGGAAGCTCCCTGCTGAGTCTCCATCCAGATGACGCTCTCTCCCTTTCACGCCAAAGCAAGCAGCGAGAGCAGGGGGGCACTTTCCTCAGGGGAACAAAAGCCACCTTCTATCCAAAAACGGTCCAGTGGGTGTGGAGGCTGCTCCCCAGGTCCACTAAGGCAGACACACATTTTGTCCCTCTTGGTGCTTACTTACAAAGCTGGTTTTAATTAGGTGGGTCCCATTTGACTGAGAGCAAAACAGCAATTGCACTGTTTTAGAGAACAGGAGCGAGGAGGTGGAGCGCAGTCAGCCGGGAGTTGAGGGAAATAAAGGTGTTTTTCTCTCCCAGGCTCTGCTCTCCCCGGAGCGACAGATTAAAAAGGAAACTGTCCCTCAAATATGTTTTTGGAGATTGTGCTGTGATAATTCGACCTTCCTGCTCCTCCCACTCCGTGTTACACACGCATAAACACACACGTGCACACACGCACTGTTCTCTCCGAGACCTCCTCCTCCTTTCTTGTTCCTGTCTTTATTCTCATCCGTTCCCTGATATTGTCCTGTCCTCAACTTCCTCCGACTTCCTTTCTCCTTTCCCTCACTCTCCCTCTCAGCCCCTCGCTCTGTCAGCCACTCCTCTGAGTAAGCCAGTTCTTCCCCCACCTCCCTGCTGTCCCTGTCACAGGTGACTTCCAAGCACCCTGTTCCCCTGGGAATAAGAATAGGGTTGGCTGGGTGGGGTCTGTCTCTGGATGACAGACTGAATGAAGGTGGTGCGGGCTGCTGGTAGGCAAAAGGGATCAGTGACTCTGGTGGCAGGTGTGCGGCAGCTTCAGGACGCCACTTCTCAAGTGCTGGCCTGGCTCACCCTGCCTTCCGTTTTCTCACTAAGAGCAAAAAGCCTTGAGCAGGGGCTCCAGTAGGCATTGTTTGTCACTGTGATTGGGGTGGTGGGATGGGTGGCAGACAGCGTGCCTGCTAGAGAAGAGACTGTTCTGTCTTTAGAAGAGCTGGGGTTGAAGGGAGGAAAGAAACAGGAGAAGAAGAACACACACACACACCCCACATGAATGAGCAAGAGAGTGCCCCAGCCTCAGTTTCCCTGTGGTTGGGATCCTGGGATGGGACAGAAGGGGAGGAGGGAAGAAGACAGCAGTCACCATGCTTCTTTCTGCTCTCCCCTTCCCTTGACGTCATCAGAGATTCTCCACGGAAGAGCGCCTGCTTGCCGCAGCCATGTCACCCCCGAGCACGTCCTTCCCAGAAGGACCGCTTTCCTAGATATGGCCTCTCCACACAAGGGGCATGCTGGGACAAGGAGACGGGAAGGAAATGGGGGCCCCTTCTGTGCTCTGTCACTTCGTACTCAGACCTGGCTGCACGTCATGAGAGCCACACTCCCCAGGAAGACAGAGGCACAATTACCTGACTTGGGCATCTACCTAGACCAGCTCCAAGCTCTAAGCAGACCCTGGCCCTGGCCCATAACTGCCCACTCCGCTCACTCTCTGGGATGGTGCATGGCCCTGGCAGCTCCCCTGGACTTCATCTAACAATGCTGGTTTCCCACCACGACCAAGTGAGAGCACAGGGGAGTAAATCTCTGGGCTTAGACCTGTCGCCTTAAACGAGCCCAGCCTTGCCAAGGTACAACGTCCTCTTGGTGAAGACGGGACAATAAACTGAACTGTCCTCCCCTGCATCCCTCACTAAGTTTCGTAGACACCAGTGAACACAGTGACTTCAAAATAAGGCCTTCATCGCTGAGAAAAAGTAGCATAGGTGGATAGAAAATGCTGGGTTGAGGAAGTTCTAAGTGTGTGTTTGTGTGGGGGCCAGTCAGAGGGGTGCAAGAGCTTATGAAAAGAACTAAGAGTGAACGAAAAAGGAAGAAAACAGATAGAAGGGAAAAACACAGCAAAACCGAGACATAACTACTTGAAAGTGAGAAATCCAAAAATTTTGAAGAGCATGGTTTGATGTTTAATTTACGGAGAATCCACGGAAAGAAAATGCACTGGTTCCCAGGGGACACGTGGAGACAGCGGCGCACCCGAGCTGTCCACGTGCCATTCTGCTGTTTGCTGCCGTGAAAATGATTAAGGCTATCTTGGGATAAAAAAATGTACAAAATCTTCATTGCCCTGCTCCTCCCCACAAAAAGCAACTTCACTAGCAAGGACTTCACTACCAAGAGAAGTATGTTTCTGCAAATGAAGCAATAATGAGCAAAAGTTTTATTAAGCCTCTATGTAAGCTTAATTGCAAGCGTGAAAACGGTATTTGTTTGGATAAATGAAAACAGGTGAAATTTTTAGGTGCTGCAATTTTTTCCTGGGGTGGGGAAGAGTAATTTTGTCTAAGACGCCTTTGTGAAAAAATTTAAAATCCCAAGGAGCATTCCTCACCTTTCCCAGCCAGGCTCTGGCCCCGCCCCCTTGCTTTCCTTTCCTGGAGAGGAGTAGAGAGGGTGGGCCAGCGGTGACCAGAACACCGCCAGAGGCAGAGGAATAGAGCTGCCCGAAAAGGAGTGGAAAAACCACGAGCTGAGTCCTGCCGTCACAGCAAACCCACAGCGACTGACGAGGAGAGAACCACTCCGGCTCCACAGGGCAAGATGTGTCTTCCAGGCCGGCTCACTGAAGCCCACGGTATTACGGGCGTAAATCACCACTGATGCTGAGGTTCTGCGGGCAGGTCTGCGTGTGAGGCAGCGTCTGTCCCAGAGCTGGGTTTCCAGCGAGGCCGCGTGCGTCGTCCTGAGCCGGCTCCCGGGAGGCCGCCCGGTTTGTGGCCCTGCCGGGGGAGTTAAAGAGGCCGGGATGGTGGGGTGTCCGCCAGGCACGCTCCACTGCTCCATTGCTCCCTTCCAAGGCGAGACAGCCTTTGGGAAGCAAGACAGGGTCCTTTGGAGGTATAATCAATCTGGGTCCTGGGTGGGACCCCGGTCTGTCTTCAGGCCACCCCCTCCTCTGCTTCCAGCAAGTGTCACCTGTCACCATGCGTTTGGCACACGCCCACTCCTCCTCCAGCTCTCACCCCCGTGTTTGCTGCCCCTGGTTCCCTCGGGGACTGGCCCGCCTCTGATGTGCTGGGAACCCCTGTCCGTGTAGGATGTGACCAGTTCAGTGAATCCTACACCCGACTTGAGGAGGGTGCTCGGGAAGCCTGGTGCTTTTTGAAGCCTTTTGCTGTGCTGAGGCTGTAAAAAGCAGACCTGAGGTCGTCAGCAGACAAGCTAGAAAATGGAAGACCAGGGTCTAAAGGCTGTTCTCCTCATCATTTCTGAGAATCTGGATGCCACTGTTTCCCTTGTGGGCTTCAGTTTCTTCATCTATATAGTGGGCTCCTACATGATTGCTCAGGCCTTTTTCTTTTCCAAGATTTTCCGGAAGTCACATCTACGCCATTTCAGCCAGATTGACATCTCTAAAATAACGGAACTTCCGGGATGTTCACACCACTCAAAACAGGCCCCCAAAGAAATGCAATCAGTGGTCTTTCCTCTTTCTCAGGAGGCCTCACATCAGCACAACTCTGTCAAACAGAGACTGGCCCTTAGAGTGCAGGAGGCCTGGCCTGGACATCCGCTCCTTACTCTCTGTGTGATCTTGGGCAAGATATCTCATTTGCCTCGGTTACCTGACTTTAAAAATATGGTTATAATTTTTGACCCCTAAAACATGTGGTGAAATAGTGAGACAATAGATGTGGATTTGTGGACTCATTTCTGCCAACTCCCCGGCCTGGTTCCCGGAGGGCACGGAGAGGGGATACAGGTCTAATCCAGAGGGAATTAGTGAGCCGGGCAGCAGGGACCTCCAGTCTAAGAAGCCTCATGCCTTCACCCTCACTTACCAGTCCACTCCCACACATGAGGATAGGGCAGTAGAGGAAATGAGAAACAATTCTGCCATCAAGGAACCAACATTCTAGCAAGAGGAAACAAATAAACTAGGAATTAAAATGAGAGGCATCTCAGGGGATGGTACGCACCATAAAGCCAAGCTGGGACATGTGTCAGGGGTGTCTGGGCAGAGGGTGAGAGAAGGCCTGGTCCCCCTGCCTGTAGAGCATTCCAAGGTTGTCATCCCAGGGTGGGGGGGGCCGCTGGGAGTCCTGGCCTTCTCATGGTGGCTGAGGAACAGAACAAAGAGTCAAGGACCCCTGGCTTCCATCCTGACCGCCCCTGGGCAGACTGCTGACGAGCTGTGAGCGCCATCAGTCTGGCCAGGCTGTCCTGAGCCACCCTGAGTTCCGGGCCCACCTCTCTCCTGCCAGTGGTGACGGCCAGTACTCCTGATGCCTGTCCCTTCTTTCACAGTCACCTGCCTGTCCCTTCTATATTGCAGGCACCATTGTAGACACCAGGAATTCAGCGCTGGCAGTCAAGCACCCCGGGGTTAGAGGGAAAGGTGCACAACTAGCCCCAGTGCCAGGGGAGACGTGGGAGGGAGGTCTGGACCACACAGCAGAGGGGAAACAGATTCTGTCTCGGGAGGGCTGAGCAAGTGCTGCACGAGGGACATCTAAGTCTGCTGCTTCCCTGGGAGGGGAGGGAGCAAAGAGGGTCTTCCAGCAAGGAGGGGCCTTAGCAAAGGCACAGGGAGTTGGGGGAGAGGTGAGAGGTCAGCAGAAGGTGGGAGGACTTCCCTTTGAAACAAGACTGAGGCCAGTCCAGGAATAGGCTCGCGCTCCACGAATTTGGGTTTTATGCTGAGGACAGCAGGAGAAGACAGAAGCCTTGAAATGTGAGGGTCCACTTCCAAACCCCAACTGCTAGAAGCACTAGCATAACCCAGCAGCTCTTTGTCTGTCTCAGTTTTCTAGTGGCCTCTGCAGAGCAGCCCAGCGCAAAAGCGCCTCGTGAGGCTGGGGTATGAACAGGCCCAAAGGTTGGGGAGGGAGTGGGTTCCGCAGTCCGGGTCTGGGCTCCTGAAGGAATCTTTCTGCCCTCCATCTGGTGGCCCAAGGACTTTACGGGAAAGCCCCTGGAGTTTACAAAATGTGCCCCCACAATTTAATTACCTGCAGCACGAATGAGGAAAGACTCCATAAACACTGGAATTTATAGGCCTTCTGTGGTTATAGGTCACCTCTGATGCAATAACTGGGACCATTCCTGTAGGAAATGGCTTCATTTTATTGGTCCTGTATAAAATTTATGCTCCTCTCTACCTACAGCAAGACAGGTTTACTTCTAAGTATCTCTTGCAATTGTAACTTCTTTGTTCATTTTTGAAGCTGTGAGTGTGTGTGTGTGTGTGTGTGTGTGTGTGTGTGTGTGTGTGTGTGTGTTGGGAGCTAGACTGCACACGGAAGGTTCTCGGATGCACTTACTTCAAGTCCATTTTACTTCCCATCCAACACCTGAGACCTTCCTGTCCTCTGGGGGTCCCTGTGGCCAGCAAGGCCCTGGAGCTGAGGGGAATTTGCAACTGCAGATTCAACGGGGCAGCCGGGCTGAGAGTCTTTTCCCGTTTTGTGCTGTTCTTGATGTCTCTTTTTCGGGAACTTCTCCAGTCAGAGACGTCTTACCTGGCTGCTTTATTTTCAGCAACGTGCCCTAACCCTCAGCGGCGTTCTCAGACAAGCCCCCCTTTCTCCTTTATTCCGCTCCTTCCCGCTCGGGTTCCTGCTACAAGTGCTGCCTGGCCCGTCCATCAGCCCTGCCAGGAGGCTCATTTATCTGTAGCAACAAAACCCACGTTGGCATTTCCTCCTTTTGTTCCCTTAGTTTTACCACTGCTACTTGTCGTGGAGTTCCCTTTCCCCTTCATTTAACAGAAAGGCTTTCACATTAAAGGAACATTTTAACAGTACAAACAAGAAATGGAAATCCAGTTTACTTCTCTGCAAGTGTCTCTTAAATCTCCCAGCTGTTTCAGTTCAGCATCTACCTACCTGGTTTTGTTCCAAGCCCAGCCCTCTCCCTCTGCTTGGCTTCGGGAACCAGAAAGCTGGACTGCAGAGGGAGGCAGGAGAGGGAAGGGGAGGAGCGATGACCGGGCATCTCCCTGCTGCTCTGCCCAGCCCAGCCACCCTCCCACCAGCAGCCCCCAGGTTGCAGGGTGGCACCAACACCTGCTCCCCAATGTTTTCCTCCCCCTCCCGTAATCTACAATCTCAGAAGAGGACAACATCCACCGGCCACTCATTGCTTCTTGCAAAGGTGCTATACGATACACTCCAATTAGTCATCGGCACCTGCTGCAAGAAAGAGGTGGCTTTGCCTCTCTTGAAGATGCTATTTTTCCTACTATCGGATAAAAGTTGTACAAATTCACCATATTTCTCTTTTTGCTTTGGCTGAAAGGAAACTTCTAGACACATACAATTATAATTCCTCTACCTACATTAGCCACTGGGGTTAGGTTATTTGTCCCCCTTCCCCTTCTTTTAACAGCTTTGCTTTTTCTGAGTCTAGTGTAAGAATAGTTTATCAGACAATTAGAGGCATACACATCACCAATAGCCCTGGCCGACACACAGGCACAGGCGACGTGTACAGGTGCTGCCTCCCACCGCAGCTATGCTTCTCCCTCCAGTGTCTTGGTTCCTGTCTCTGTGACCCCTCCAGGGTAATATGGAGAGGAGATTGTCTCCCTCTTCCTTCAGTACTGTGAAGAGAGAACAACAACCTCCTGACCAGCCTCTCTCAGACCCGGCTCTTTGCTGAGATGGCCCCCAGTTAGCTGGGGGACAGGGTAGGTGTTGTATAGTGAGGCCGTAGAGCCCTGTTCCTTGGCTGGGTTCTTGCAGAACAACTCAAACAAGGGACATTTACTGACAGAGCAGGGAACAGCCCAGCCCACAGGGTGAGATGACCCAGTAACTCAAAATAAAGAGAGCTGCCTTCCGCTAGTGAAGCGTGGGCCTGGAGTCCTCCCAGGAAATGCTGTCCTCCTGTCACGCAGTCAGTGGAAGGAAAATGTATCTATTCTTTGAGAAGCCTTTACCAGGAAAACCACTTTTTTGCAAGAAAAGGAAGAAGTTTGAGCTTCCAGGATCATTGGCTCTTGGCTTATTTGCTTTCCAGTTCCCATTCTGGAACTTAAAAAGAAGAAAACTTAAAGTCATTGAATCATTAACTGTCAGAGCAAAAAGATCCTTCTGAGGAGCAAGCAGCTTTCCCTGGGCCACACAGAGTGAGTCCATGACTACATGCCACAAAAAGAGAGTGCCCATGTTTGGGAAGGCTCCTTCCTCAAACATGTGCATCTCAGAGGCGAATCAAGTTTATCCCTCTACTGGGAAAGGCCATCTAGGCCATCAGTGGGGGAGGGCAGGGCTCAAAAGTCTTTAGGATTTCAGGGAAGGTGGAGCTCCTCAGCTCAGCAAGGCAATAAACAGGCGCCCCTTCAACCTAGGACCCCACCCAGGCCAGTCTCCATGGGGTTGCCTGGGTGCTCTGGCTTTCAGAGTTTGGAGCTGGGGCTGGAGACGGAGAGAATGTTGATGGAGAGATTGCCTTTGTAAGTGAGAGCTCTGCCAGTGTTCCTGGCCTGCCCGCCAATGCCTGTGTCTAATAACTGGGAAGAGTTTTTCGTTTTGATGAATTTGTCTTTCCCGGGGTTTTGTTTTGTTTGGCCTTTGAGGAGTCAGAGGGTTTTGAAGCTGGAAGGGCCCTGAGAGATTGTCTAATCAACCCTTGTCTGATGGGTGGAGAAACTGAGACAGCGAGAAGGCCAGGTCCTGGCCCTTTGTGACAGGGCTGCTGGAGGGCAGAGCCAAGGCTCAGAATGTCAGTCTCCTGAGACCACACTTTCCTTGGTGCCAGCTGCCTCCTGATATAGGGAGGCAATGCTCTCTTAAGAGGTGCTCCCTGAAACCCAGGCACACGAGGATCACGATCTGCCAGAGGCAGAGCTCAGACTGCGGGGTCGGGGAGGGGGACGCTTCCTTTGGAGGAACAGGAACTGCCAGCTATGGGTCTGCCTGCAGAAGGATGAGAATCCTCACAAAGCTGGAGCTCGCAGCCATGAGGCAGGGCTCCGGGGCCTCCAATGAAGGGTCATGATTCTCAGCTCCTGTGTCCTCCCCACTCTGTGCCCAAGACAATGGTGGTCTGCACACGGGAGGAGGCGCAAAAGAATTTTTATGTCTTTTCCCATTTAATTCCCTACGACAGCCTGGTGGTTGCTGTTGTTACCCCGTTTTACAGGTGAAAAGGCAGTCTCAGACATGTGATGTAGGTTGCCCACAGTGACACAGCCATGCATCTTATAAGCGTCAGAGCTGGCATGTGGTATCTCCGAGGTGCTCCTCGCCTCGGGGTCCTTAAATCAGACAGATGGTTTGAACTGAGTCCTTTGGCCTCCAAGCCCACCCTGTGTAATTCCTGGACATCTCTGCTTTCTTTTCCCTCTCATCAAAACCGATCCAGAAGAAGAGACCTCATAAGTCTTTACTGATTTCACTTCCTGGGGGCCTTCGCTACCCACCAAGATATTAAGTCTTAACAACCCAAGGACTGACATTCTTAGTGGAATGCCAGTTATCCCTTTAAGAATGGGAATCACTACCATGCAGTGCTTTCTCAAGAGGCTGCCCGTAGCCAGCGCATTATCTTAAATTTGTCAGTGTTGCAGGTGCCCCTGGCTGGCTATACATGTTGAGTCAGTTCCTAAGGCCCATCTTGGCAAATGTCATCTTGTGCAAGAACAATAATTATCCTGTCTGTGGCTAGACAGCTTCAGCATCGACAAAGTGCCTTAATATACTGGGACTTAGACATTATTATTCCCCTGATAATGGGTGAGGAAACTGAGACTTGCCAGGCCACGTGCCTTGAGGCCACGTGCCTTGAGGCTGGGATGCAAACCTCTTCCTGCCTGGCTCGTCAGCCCCACGTAGCCTCCAACCACACTCACCACAGCAACCTCACACGGAACCACTGGTCAGGAATGCCTTGGTGCCAATTAACGTATCAGGTTGGCCCAACAGATACAAGGCTCCAAGAGAATGGGAGACAGACTGCTGGGGTTTGCTGAGAGTTGAGAGAAGAGGGAAGCGTGGGGGAAAGTGAAGTCTGGTCTATGAAGGAGTGAGCAGGGCCGAGTCCTCAGGGACTTGGGGGCCAGAAGGTTGGCAGGATGTTGGCCTCAGCAGTCTGCAGTGAGGGGCTCTCTCTCCTCTGGGGCAGAGATGGTGCTGCGCCCCTCTTTGTACCCACTGGTGGCCAACACACAATAGGTGTGGTTTCTCCTTCATTTTGTTTACCCCAACCCCTCTGGAAAATGAACTGCTTCTATTTCATGTATGAGGGAAGAGAATCCCAGAGAGATCAAGTGACAGGCAGGGCTAGTCCACAATAGAGGTGACATAACTCTTCTCCCCTCTGTTTGCAGGCACATCTTTCTATTCTTTGTCTGGGCCAAGTGCCCATAATGGATACGCACAGGCCCAACCCCACACCACTCCTTCCTGTATGAAACTCTATACACACTGGATCACAAGAATGGTAATTATAAGCTGAAAAAAATATGGATGAAAGATGTCAAAATGAAGATGATGATGGTAATGATAATAATAATACACCAGATCAAGAGGGTGGGCTGCCCAGGAGTTAGGGGCCTGGTTTGGTTCAAGCCCTCCATAAACTTGCTCTTATATTTCCTTAAACTTTTTGAGCTCAATTTTTTTTTATCTGTGATTTGGAAACAACAATACCTGTTTCTCAAGTCAACCATGAGTATTAAATGAAATCAACTATGAAGAAACTAAGAACTTACCGATATTTAAACATAGGCCTGTTTGCCTCCAAATTCCATGCCTTTTATACAAGAAAGTTATTGCCTCTGTTCCCTTATCTGTTATATGAAAACATTTTTATTCTGCCTAAGTTGTAGGGTGCTTCTGGGATGAAATAGGAAAAGCTTGTGAATGCACTTTGTTAACTAGAAAGTGTCTAAAACTCTGCTTAGAATAGAATTTGTTCCATAGCAGCGCATATTATTATGATCATTAATAAAAATAAGCTGGTATATAAATACCCACTTTCATGGCTTATTCTTCAGAAGCAGTGTCTGCTTTTCTTGCAAACCTGCTATATTTGTGGGGCACATGCATTGAGTGCTGACCTGCGGCATTGATGCCCATTGAAAATGACCTGTCTCAGCAATCCTCGTCTCCTGCAAGCCCCGGGATGGAGTCTCCTAGACTAACAGCCCTTGAGAATAGATGGAGCCTAGTGCACTTTCTTTTCCCAACTGCTATTCTCAACCAGCTCGATCCATCCATCAATGAACAAGTGTTTATCGAGCACCTGCTTCTGTTGAAGTGCTTTAAAACCACACCCAGGGCAAGCCTTCCAGACCTTGTCTAACCAACAGGTAAATACATACTTTGATCTCTGCAAAGAAGTAATATGGTGACTCTGAAAACACTTTTACAGGCAAAGACTCTGGTGGGAAAACCCTACCATGACTTTCCGAAGGCCATCAACGCCAGTCACTGTCAGTGCTCTCCGGACCAAATGAAAACTCTGCGCTTCCACTTGATGAAAAGCCCTGTCCACTGTTCTGAAACCGTTCTATGGGGGTATCACCTACCAGTACAACAGAAAGCTCCTTGAGGACAGGACTACATATTACATTTCTCTGATAAATATCACAAATTGCCTATCAGGATGCTAAGCACATGTCCTCATTTTTCAGACCCAGGGTGAATTATGTAATGTCCTCATTTTTTTATGTCCTCAATAATGTCCTCAATTATGTAATGTCCTCATTTTTCAGACCCAGGGTGAATTATGTAAATCTGTAGAGTATAGACCCAATGTTGTGCTATCAGGTGACCCACTTTGCTCTGGACTTTAAATTTGTCATTTGCAAAGGAGGGGAGAGGAATAGACAATTCCCAGGTTTCTTAGAGTTCTGTTCTATGTTCTATACCAGATTTGGCAAATGACACACACCTCACCACTACAAGGCCAATGACAGATTTCATTATCAGTCACAACACTAATTCCCATTAAATCCAAATTCAGCCATAATCTTGCTTAGCATAGGCAGCCACTACCAGCGCCTATGAGTGGAAGCATTTTGTCATGCCGACTCCCAAGCCTTTGCCTCTGCAACATCACATTTGCTCTCTTTCTCTACCCAAAATCTATTGCTCTGGCCAGTTCTGCTGCCTCCTTCTCCTACCTTCTTCATAGCTCAATAGACTCTACGTCCAACTCCTCCACTAAGAACAGAATGGATTTTAAACACTGACTTACATGGAAGTGACTCAGCATTTTCTCTAGTCCAGTGGGATTTGTCTTGTAAGAGAAGTCCTACAGAAAATATTTGTAACATGTACTCAACAAAGGACAAGTCTCTTACATAACTCTTAAAATGCAACAAGTAAAAATATAGACAACCCAAAATTCAAAAATGGGAAAAGCCATAACAGGCATTGCATGAAACAAGATATCCAAATGGACCATTAACATATTAAAAAGATACTCAGCCTAAAACTCAGGCATCAGGGAGATGCAAAGTAAAAGTATAAGGAGACAGTAATTCCTGTTTGCTGGACTGTCTAAGATTAGAATTCCAAATGCTGGTGAGGATGTGGAGCAACTGGGACTCCCATACATTGATGGTAAAATGCAAAATGGCACAAGCATTTTTGGAAATGGTTTTCAATCTTTTATAATGTTAAACATATACCCTATAACCCAGCAATTCCACTCTTAGATATCTGTCCAAGATAAATGAAAATATATGTTCACAAAAATACTTGAGCACAAACGTTTATAGCAGCTTTATTCACAATAGCCCCAAACAAGAAACAACCCGAATGTCTGTCAACAGGAGAATGGATAAACAAATTAGGAACTATGGACCATGGAAACGCCTCTGCAATAAAAGGGAGCAAACTGCTGGTACACAACACGCGCCAAAAATGTGGATGAATCTCAAAAATATGATGCTGAGTGTAATAAGCCAGACACAGGTGCATTTACAGTAATGATCCCACTGACATGAAGCTGTAAAAGAGCAAAACTCACCCACGGTGATGGAAGTCAGATCAGCGGTTGTCTTTGGGTGGGTGGCTAGGTGGCAGGAGACAAAGATTGGCTACAAAGGGACATGACATTCTAGAATGATGAACTGTTTTATATCTCGATCAAGGTGATAATTACTCAGAAGTATGCATGTGTCAAAATTCACCTAACTGTATATTTTAAATGGGTACGCACTTTATGTGAATTATATCTCAATGGAGTTGATATATAAAATCAACAATAAACACGAGGAGATAACAATATACCCTCACCGTAATGGTTAAAATGTAAAAAATTGACAACATCAAGGTTTAATGAGGATGTGAAACAACCAGAACTCTCATTCAGTGTTGGGGAAAATGTAAGTTGGAACAATCCACATTGGAAAACATACTGTTTGGCAGTATATAATGAAGCTGAACAAACACATACCCTGTGATTCAGCTATTCCACTTCTAGATATACATTTATCAGCAAAGTGTATATATGGGCACCAAAAAATATATACAAGAATGTTTATAGCAGCGTTATTCCTTATAACCACAAACCAGAAATAATTCTGAAGTCCATTAACAATAGAATGGACAAATAAACTGTGGTACGATCTTACAATGGAATAGTATACAGCAATGAAGATTAATGAACTACTATTGCAAGCAACAATAAGGATGGATTTGTAAAGGGATGTACTGTATTGATATCATAATAGTAATGATCTATGGGAAGGAGGTGGGGTAATGATTAGGAGGGAGCATAAAGGGGTTTCTGGGGTGCTAAGAATGTTCAATTTCTCCATGTAAGTGATGCTTAAATGGATACATTAACTTTGTGATGATTTGTCAAGCTGTACACTTGTCATGTTTTCACTTTTTTGGATATATGTTATATTTTAATAAATGTATTTATTTGAAAAAGCAACTAAACAAAAAACAAGAGGCCCTATAGGGAGGAGGTAATGAGGATTTTTATGTCCTGTGGATTTGAAGGATGTTTTTTGTGCACCAGAGGAGGGGGAAGATTTTGGGGCAGAAAGCTGCCTTTCTCATCACCCACTGAATCACACCTAGTAGACAAGAGCCTAAACAGCCTGCACATAATACCAAGCTGCCCATCTCTTTATTACTCTCCTATTTCAGTAGCTGAGACAATCTCCCTCTCTACCACTCCAGAGCTCCAGCCAGGGGTTGACGCCTGCAAAGTGGTCCCTAGAGTCCTCTTGTCTAGAGTCCTGGCTCACCTGGAGTGATGGACCTGAAATCCGTGAGTCTCTCTCAGTGGCTAGTTCAGGTTGATAAATGACCACAAGGCCATGTCACTTTCAGCAGAGCACTGCGTGGATAGAATGAGCCAAACTCTGTTTCCTTTCCACAGCTAAAACAACGGAAGGGGGCAGCTGTCTGTGAAGTGATCCCTGCTCACCAGCTCTGAGCCCCAGCAACCTGCTCAGAGAGTGGGCTGCCCTGCTGTGTTCTAGAAGAAGCACTCTTTCATATTCCCACCACAGGATCAGATTCCCTCTGGGTGCTCCAGTAAGCTAACTTGTTCCAGGCTCAGACTGAAATCTGTTGGATTATCAGCTTTACCATGAACGTCTCCATAGTTCTGAATATTAACTCTTCAGATTTTAAGTTCCCTAAGAGCTGAACGCTCTTACACACCATTACATTTCCAACACCTGGTCCCTAGTAGGTTTTCAACATTTGTTGAATCGATAAATAGAAGGATGGATGAGAAAAGTTGTTTTATTGGGCCATGGTCTTGCAAAAGACCAAAGGCCTGTCCTTGATTGGGGATGCTCTCACCTCTCCTAGGGCAGACACCTGTCAGACCTTCATCTCTCACTGACTTGATGTCTCAGGTTACTTAGTTGGCTTTCTGAAACTAACAAGCTAGACCCAGACTCATCACTACCTAATTCCCTACCTGCTGCCTTTACCAGCTCTACTACGTCCCCTGGATTCAAGTCATCAGGATTTAATGGAAGGAGCAGAAGTCATGGCTGACTTGATACCACTGTGCCTGCCTGCCTTTGCGTCCTTTTGCTCCAAAACAATCCATCTAAGTTCATGAATGCTGTAACAAGGAGCCATGTTCTCTCTATCCCAAACCCCTCCCTCCAAGCAATTAAATTAATACTTGGCAGTTGCTCCTGAGTTTATAAATCTCTGCAAGATGAATGTAATAGACTGGCTGATGGGGTAGAGGCTATATTTTCAGATGATGTTTTTCTCCTTTTCCTTTTTCCAAGAGCGGTAACAGCACTACAGTAACACACCGTTTGGTATTTTAGCATTTCAGATATTTTACAGTAAATTACTTCAGTTTATGGCACTTTGCTTCCTTATATAATTGTTATAAATAACCTTCAAATGACATAAAAGCCATAAACATTGCAAGACTGAAAAGTAAATTATAGACATTTCAGCACATACAAGTAGAAACTCAAACACGTTAAGGCAGGAGAGGAAGGTAAGTTTGTTTGTTGTCTCCTTCCCTAACCATCCATCTCATATTTCCACAATAAATAAATGCCAAGGAGCAGGAGGGGCCCTCTGCGTGCTTTCATAAAGAATCAAGTGGCCCTCTCTGCGCTGGCAACCTCCACCGAAGGGGAGCTGGAGGTCTAGGTTGAGAGGGCCTGCCTTTAAGGATGTTTCAAGGCTGCTAGGAGAATTAGCTGGAGAGAAAGATGAAGACCCAAGGAGAGGCCCACACCAGGCAAACCCTCAGTCTCCAGTGTGCCTCTTAGAGGGATGTGGAGGTATTTGCAAGGTCTTGCTGAACCTCAGATTCACATCATCATCCTCGGTATAATAGCACCATTTATCAGGTGCCTGCCTCTGTGTCATGCCAGGAACTTGACAAACATTTTCTCATTGACTCCTTTTCCACATGAAGCTATGTGGGAGGGGAACGAGTAGGTGGGTAGGGGGTCAAAGAAGAGGAGAGCCATGGACCTGGCCCTCACTTTCACAAAGGGCCTCTTGTTGCCAAATGATGTTAGCCCTGCACGTTCGTATGTATTTAAAATATCAGTTTATTAAATGTAAACATTTAAAATATGTTCCAATTGTTGCTAAGGTTGTTTTGGCATTTCTTTATTTGTTTAATAAACCAAGACACTTGAAAATGGAAGTGATTTGTGCTGGTCTCAAACTCTGAGAGAACGTGGTTATCTCCCCGTTTCACAGAGGAGAGCCCGCGGCTCAGGGAAGTCAACGACTTGTCAGAGGTTGAAAGAGCTGAAGAGCAAAGAGCATCTGTGGCTGTTTCTGTCTGCCTCAGAGCCTGTGGTCTCTTCTCTGCCGTGTGTGCTTCAGGAGAGATGTTCAGAGACAGACACTGCTCGGCTGTCTGGACCACTGGGGTCAGGCTCTCCCTACTGAGTGAGAATCTTGCCCAGAGTCAACCAAATGTGTAGTCAGGGTCCAGTCTACCCACGAGGCAGGCTTGTTCTCCTCTTCCCGCCACGCATGCCTGTGACAGGTAGTATCTCAGAGAACTTTAGAAGGGGAATGACTTTCAATTTCTCCTCAGATGTAATCACCTTGCTTTCCAGGTGAGGAAACTAAAGCAAAGATGGGCGATTTGCCTCAGGTTATACGACAGTGGTCAAATTAGTGTTCAAGCCCAGAGCTCCTAAATCTTCTCTGCCAATATGCTTTATAGTACACGTTCTAGAATTCTTACTGTATCTTCTTTTGAATATATTTATTATATGTGACAAATTGTTCAGTGGACCATTATTTCACTGGCTGAAAGATGTAAATAGTTCTATATTAAGTAATTAAGCTTTTGAAGATATTTTTGATTTAAAAATTGTACTGAAAATAAGTCTCATCACACGATTGAAATGTAACTAGGATTATTTCTTGATTGGCTCATAAACTACTCTGCCCTGAAGCCACCAGATTCACTGGCCCCAAACAAAACCAGCACCATCAATCTCACATGTGCTACTCACAGCCTCAGCCTTGAACCATTGACCTCAACTTGCTCCTGCCAGCCAGCCCTCTCTGCTCTCGCTATTCCTGACTGGGAGTAGTTAGCTGTCCTATTCACCTCTCCCTGCTGATTTCAACTGGCCCTCAGACTTGACTCACACTGTCGTCTTCCTGACTATGGCCTTGGACATATCATGGACAGGTATCTCCATTTCTGCTAACCCTGACAACTCTTCCAGAGGTTACCTGGGTAAAACCCTTCTGGAATCAACTCGACCTTGAAACCCTCTCTTATTTGCACTCCCATTAGGGTATGAATTCCAGTCAGCTCAACTGACCAGATTATATAGGACCAGAGAATTCTTCATCTTCTATCCATCCCACCTCCAATATATTATAGCAAAATGGTATTTCATAGACAGGTGTCCTCTGATTCCTAGCATTCTATATAAACTGCAATCTTTTTAGATATAAAGATGGTAGCTTAAGTGAAATGATGTGTTAGAGTCAGCTAACTCTTGCAAAGGTAACGCAAAGCATAAAAGCCAAGCAGAAGACCTGAAGAACCCCATAGAAAGGTGGATGGGAGGGAGCTGGAGACCGACATTAATGTAACAACTTTAATATAATATAACATAACATAACATAACATAACATAACATAACATGACATAATATAATGTAACATAACAGGGAGCTCTGTCAGATGACTGCTCTCTTTCTGTGTAACCAGATTAGAACTGTGTATTAATGTCCCACACCTGCAGTAATTTGGGAAACTTTTCAGAAAGAAGGATTGTTGGTTCAAGACTAATGCTGACTATGGTAGTGCTTCTTTGAAATCCTCCAGCCCCATAAAATTGCTCTGTCATGGGATGGGGAGGTGCAGTTGTGAGATCTCCTTGCTCAGACTTCCTTTAATCCCCTCAACTTCTCCGTGAAACATTATTTGAAAACATGTTCTAGAGCAAGTGGACCCGTTGAACTTGGATGATGATGATGATGATAATGATGGTGATGATGGTGGTGATGGTGGTGATAATGTTGGTGATGACTATGGTGATGGTGGTGATGATGATGATGATCTGTGTGTCCTCAATTATGCAATGTTTGGTTCTACGTAAATGTCTGTGCCACTAGAGCCCTTACAGGTGGGCTGGGGACGGAGGCAGGTAAAAATTGCAGAGAGGTAGGAAACCTTCTCACAAGCTCCTGTCTAGGTGAGGATGAACAAGGAGGGAAGCAGTTCTCACTGAGGCAGGGTAGAATTTGAGATATTGAATCAGTCCCATCTCTTTCTTGATTTCATTTACTTTTGCTAAAAGTTTAGCAAAAACTTAGAAATTGAACTCTGAGACTTCTGTATCACTTCCACCAGTTTATTTATCTTAGACTGAGTGTGTTGCTTCCAGAATGAAAGGATGGCTTGGCAGTAGCCAAGTCACTCCCAGGCCCTGGGGGAAGATGTGGATAGGGATGGGGCTTCTGGGCAGTGGTGTGGGCCAGGGCCTGCCTGTACTATGTGCAGCTCAGCCTCAAATCAGAGACACCCTTCTCACCCAAGCTTGCCCCTGCAGCACAATCAAAACTCTTGTATTTGTTTCTTTCCTGAGACTTCCTCACACCTTTAAAATCTTGAAGACAGATACATTAAAAATAAAAACAAACAATTAAAACGCCTATCTTCACTAATGAAACGAGTAACCTCACTCTTGTCTATTTAGTATTGTAGCTCTTTTTTATAACATCTCTGTCAAATGCCATCTTATTTCTGAAATCAGCCTCCCTTTAACATGTAGTCCCCAGAGAACTTTTTAAAATGCTATTTTAAAGAAAATTAGATTTTAATACAAAGTAATAATAACCATGCTAAAAATAAGCCAAAGTTCCACCCATTAGGTACACACATAACAAGTATAATTTTTTCCAGACAACAACCCTTCAAATATTTAGAAATGAATGTATATATTCCATCTGAGCCTTCTTTAAGTTAAATGTTCCCATTTTCTTGTTCCAGGCCTCAGTATACATTTTGTAACATACATCTATTTCTCTCTTGTCCTAAAACGAGGCCCCATAGAACAACACAGATATAGTCTTGACCATTTATTGCAGATCTGGGTTCTTACCTCCCTCCTTTAAATACTCCATTTCTATTAATAAAGGCATAGCGTGTATTAGCTGTTGCCAGTATGGTCAAAATTGGATAATCTCTACCAAACAATATAAGAATATTCTAGTGTTAAGCAAAGTTTTGTTTGTTCGTTTGTTTGTGAGGGGGGTAAGTCTCTATAAGCTTTCTCTTTATTTTATAAAAGTGGAGTAGAAGGGCAGCTTACGAAGGGGGATGGAATGAGGGTGGCTGTAGTGAAACCCCACATCTCCATCGATTCTCCTCAATTCTTTGATATAGACAGTCAGCATTTTCTTAATGTCATATGAACTAATATGAAAATGCGGGATCAACAGACTCATTCCAATCAGATTTTTTTCTCCTGGCCACTCCCCATAGAAATTTGGGAGCCTTCCCTGCCAGGGATCATCAGATGGGAAGTGATCATTGTCTGTTATTGGCAAAGGCTTGGGATTTGATATAATAACTAGTAGGGTCCCTCTTGTTACTGGCTGTAGGATTGAGATGACTTACTGTCCTTTCCTTCCTGTAGGCCTTAGTTTTCCCATCTGAAAAATGAGAGAAATAATCCCCAGCCCTCCTCCAGCACTGTCGAATAGAACTTTCCTAGATGATGGAAATGTTCTCTTTCTGCATTGTCCAATATGGTGGCGTCAGCCCCAGGTGGCTATCAAGCATTTGAAATGTGATGAGCACAACTGAGGAATTTAATTTTTAATTTAATTAACTGTAAGTGAATAGCCACATGTAACCAGTGGCTACCATATGGGTCAGCACAGATCTAGACCTTCTTGTAGAATAAAGAAAGAGATTGCATGCATATGATGATAGGGGTCTTCTAAAGGACATTTTATTATATAGGATCGGTCCAGACATTCAGCTGGATAAAGAGGTGTAGTATGATCACATCTTTTCCATTCTATTGCTTCTCTTAGTTCCATAGAGGAACTCCTGACTTTAGAAGAGCAGGATTCTACTCTGGAATCTGTCCCTAACTGGTTCTGAATGCAGCTTCTTCTCTCTGGACTTTCTTTCTTTCTTCTATAAAATCAGAGCATTATTTGGTTTTGCTAAGGCCTCCCAACCCCAACTAGCTGTGGACCATAAGGGTACGTGGATGAAAGGATAGGCCTTTGGAAAAAACGTGTTAGTGATGGCACTTAAGGAGGATAGAGGGCTGGGCTTTGATGCCGCAGCCACCGTGTGCCAAGGAGAACCTGTTAGCATGGGAGGTGCAAGGCCAGAGGAAGGGAAGAGAAGTGATAGGTCACCCAGGCAGAAATGTCCTGAGGGCCCCTGAACTGGGGCCAGGCTGCAGGCCCATGCAGAGGTCCTGAGTGGCCTTCTCTTTCCCATCCTTGACTGTTAATGACTGGAGCCTGTGCTTTGAACTAGCAGCACCCAAGAGAAAATCTGTGTTGTGTCTACTGCTTACGTAGTAGTCTCCTGGGACACCAGCTGGCAGTGCCACCTTCAGGAAGAAAAGGAAGTCCTCTCATCTATATAAGAGCAATAGTTTGCCTTGAGAGTTCTTCCTACTTTTATACCCCACTTGTCCCCATTCTTTCCATACAAAATCAAGACCTCACAGCCACCTAATGAGCAGCTATTGATACCCCCATTGTCAGATGACATAGTTGTGCACAGAGGGGCAGAGCCTCAGCCAGTGTCACACAGTGGCTAATGCAGAGACTGGTTTACCCCCCGAGCGTCCAGACTCCCAGTCCAGTGGTATGTCAGCAGCCTTCCTGCTCTATCTCAGTCATGGCTACTAGAAATAATGCTGTTGGCGGCTCCGCAAGGTCTAGGCGCCAACCCACCCACACTGAAATTAAGAGGAAGTTAGACAGGGAATAGGTAGATAGACCTTCATGATGCCCTGGGTAAGACCAGGGCATGGTTATGTGTAGGATAGAGTTTGGAGAGGAACAAAATACTTGGCTGCATGTTAGAGAACTGGCAGAACTTTACGCCAAGACCCTCATACAACTGGAGGCAAAGAGGACCCTCTATGCTTTTTTCCACAGCCCTTGCATGCAGGCATCTCAGCATCCTTTCAGGCAGTCTGGATGAGTCTAACTTAAACATTCAGTCTCCAGGGCTGCTCCTCCAGTCCCCACCTGGCCCCACTAACGTCTGGAGCCTGTGCTGTCTGAATCAGCAGGACATGCTGGATGCAAGGCCTGGGCCTTCTGATACTAATGGCTTTGGATTCAGTTCCAGGAGCTGGTCCCAGTGGGAATTTCATTCTTGCTATGCTGGGCCTGGGTGTCTTTCAGGCAGATTAGTTTTTGATGGGGCAGGTAATGAACCATTTCAATTAAGTACCATATTGTAGACATCATTATCGGCAAGTGCCCTGACCTCTCCCTCACTAATGAGTAGCTATCGATGTGTAAGTCACGTAAGCATTTTCCTCTTCTGAACCTTCTTCTTCCTGCACCTCCCCCACAGCCCGTCCGCACACGTCATCCCCTCTCCTCCTGCCCCTGCCAGAGCCAGGACACAAGAGAGCTTGAAAAGAGGATGGCCAAGCCACTTAGGATCCCTGGGATGATAAAAAACCACTGACCCAGGAGTCAGGAGACAAGGGTCCCTTCTCAGGGAACATGAGCAAGACACTTTGTCTTCCTGGGCCTCTGTTGCTCGTTATCCAAATGGGCTTAATAATGCCTGCCCTACCTACCTCACAAGGATATTACAAGGATCAAATGAGATTAAAGGTATGAAAATGCTTTGAAAAGTTAAAAGCTCTATAGGCCTAAAATGGATTGCTTTTAAGCCAAGGGTAAAGGAACTGAAGGTTTAAGAAGTACTCAGGGGAAAGAGAAATTGCGGGTAAAAAGGAAAGCAAGAATTTTCCGTATTTCTGGGAAGACATGGATCTTCCAATGATGGCAATAATATGAGAACCTGTTTACCAGCATTTCACTCCTCGGTGCCACATGTAAAGCCAGGGTGACCCCGTGGCAATGTGGCTTGGTTTCTCTCGCCCAGGTGAGTGGTTTAACAACGTCTTGTTTGGATCTCCTTCTGCACCAGCAGGGCGTGTGGGAAACAGGATTGGCACACGGGAGGACCACTTGCTCTTAAAATGTAGGAGGAGGAACCAAAGGGGCTGGTCCAAGTGAACAGCGGCAGCTTGAGAATCCAAAGCCAGGTGGGGCTTCCTATCTTACCGACCCTTCCAAGGAGTCGTGTAGAGAGGAACTCCAGATTCCAGGGTATAGCCCAGAAGCAAGGAAGCCAGAAAGGAGAGCCTGTGGGACTTCCCGACCCAGAGAGAGCTTGTGCAGTGGCTTTTTATGGGATACTGGGGGCTCCAGTTGAGTGGGAAGACAGTCCCTAGGCCCTTGAGGACAAACCTCATGACTGTGAGCATGCCACTGTGAGACTATTACAGACAGGGTCCTTCCCACTGACTCATTCTGCCTTGGGCTGGAACGTGGACACCAAGGAGAGGAAGAGGAGAGTTCTAGAGAGCAGACACTAGGGCAGACAGATAACAAGGAGAGGAATATAGGTCAGAATCAGCACTTCTAGAAATCCATCAAGAACACCAAAGAGCCTTAGCCTTGGGGGGTGTGCAGAGACTCCTCGATTTCAAAGTAGAGTCCATAACCTTCAACTTTGCACCTTCCATGTTCTGAAATTATAGGAACTGTGGGGCATGCATAGATATGTAAATGCCCTCAAGGAGCTTATAAAATATTTGAAAGAGAATAGATAACATTTGATGTGTTGTTGTTAGTGCTGTCGAGTGGATTCTAACCACTAGCAACCCTGTGTACAGCACGCCTGGTCTTTTTGCGCCATCCTTTCACCTTCCGGGGCTATATCAGACAATGCTCTTCTGTTATTCTTAGGATTTTTGTGACCAATTATTTCGGAAACGTGTGGCAAGGTCCTTCTTCCTAGTCTGTCCTGGTCTGGACAGGTCCACTGAAACTTGTCCTCATGGGTGACCCTGCTAGTGTTTGAAATCCCGGCCTCATAGCTTTCAGCATCACAGCAACACGCAGCCACCACAGTATGGTGACCAACAGATAAGTAATGTGGTTCCCTGACTGGGTGATGAACCCAGGGGCATGGTGGTGAGAGCACGGATCTTAATCACTACACCACCAGGGCTGGCTACCATTTAACACTAGAGTATAATGTTACAAAACACTGTTACAATGATACATAAAATGTCATCCAACAAGATAATCAGTATGAGAAAGCCTTGCAAGTTGCAGTGGTCCAGTAAAGATTTCTTGACGGACTTGCATAAGGTTTAGAGGCAAATCCATTGGTAAAATGGTGAGATGAAGTGAGATGAAGGCCAGGGTGAATTTTAGTGATAGAGGAATAAGCGAGACTAGCCGATTTCCTCTTCCTTCCCCTTCCTCTCTTCCTTTTCCTCTCTGCCTCTCTTGTTTTCTCTTCATACCATCCAACATTATCTAAGTCTTCTCTGAGTTCATTAGGGTTTCCTTTCCCCTTTCCATCACTTTTAGCATCAAGTCCCCCTCAGCGCCCATCTCATTCATCACCCTTGTCTCAGCCCCAGCCCAGCTCCTCAGCCCTAGGCCATCCCATTACTGCTACCTGCTCAGCAACTGGGAGCCGCCCAGTCCACAGAGCCTACCAGGCTGCCCTCTCTGTAGGGTGTGCAGCCCCAGGGGCACTTAACAAAGGTTCAGTATGATATGTTATCCTCTTCCACCTCAAAGGATCTGGAGCAAAGAGCCTAATGCAGGAACTGCCCCTAGAGACACATATTTGCAGCCTGCTGCCTATGGACTCAGACTCATTAAAATGCAATCTCCACATTAATTTTTTTTAAACAGGACTCTTAAAGCTGCATGACGTTAAAACTGTCTCGCCAATAAGCCACATTAACCAGCTCATCAATTTTTTTTTTCACTAGTCCATCCTCCCCATAGGCAGTTATACAGTAGTTAAATGAACATAATCAATGTGTATTTATTCACTGGCTTACTATCCAATTTGTGGATTATCTACCCTCCTCAATGCAGTGGCTGCTTCCGTCTGTGGCTTGCTATAGGGGCATTTCTTCATTCCTTTAGCACCTCAGCCAGACAGTGGGCAAGCCACTCAGAGGACATTCAAAAACAGGCTATTAGTGGCTTTGATTAACAAAACATGTCAAAGAGGAAGGCAAGAGTACTTGTTAAGACAGGGCTTAGGGACCAGGATAGAATCTTCTATCACGATAAGTAACCAAGACTGAGCTGGAAAACAAACATTTCTTCCAGCTTGATCCCTCATCTCAAGTGAAGAGAGGCCTGGGGTGCTGGTCCTGACCTAGAAGGGCCTTGTTGATGCCTAGGCAGGATGGAATTGGAAAACCAGGTGAAAGTCAGATGTTTTCAAGTAGAAGTTGGGATGTAAACTCTGGAGAAGTTTCCTGAATGGTGTGAAGGACTTGTAATGAGAAGCTAATGGTATCTCTGACAAGATTTCTCCTCACAGCTCGTCCCTTCCTCTGGATGGAGCGAGATCGGATTCTCCCGGGTTTACTTAAGGGAAAACCAACACACTCCGGCGTGTGTGTAAGGTAGATTTCAAAACTCTGATTCTGCCTTGTTTCTTTTCCAGGGAAACAGTTGACAGAGCTGGCTAGCCCCTACTAGGCTTCTATCATCCCTCCCACCACACACTCAAATCCTCCAGGGTCTCGGCCAGAGAGCAGAGTCCCTGAGAACTGGGCTTTATGGAGGGGAGAAGTGCAAAACGGAGGCGCGGGAGCCAAAAGGGCACAGGGTGCCATCATCTCAAGCGGCAGGCCCTGCAGGAGCCAGTGGGGTGTGCGAGTCTGACAGTCACCCTGTCTTTCTCCCACATGTTCTTCCTGTGTGGTGATAGCCCACTGAGGTTCACCTCCTCCTGTCCCTGAGCCACCAGCAGGTATTCTGGTGGACAAACTTCCAGGACGTAGATGGTGGCAGAAAATGTGAGAAGGTGGCAACAAGGGAAGCCACCGCTGCTCTGAAAGGCGTGTTGGTGGAGGGCTGCAGTAGACTAGACGGTGCCGTCGATGGTGGGAGGGTTAGTGCCAAGTGCACTTCATTAGAATCATGTCCATCAACTCCAGTGCCCATTACCCCCAGAGTGTCAAGTGGTAATAAGAACCTGAGGAGCCCTGACGAATGCTCTCCAAAACCAGTGTGTACACTCAGGCCTCAGTCCATCATCAGGCAGGCTGACGTCACATGGAGATAAAAGGCCTCGTCCACAAACGGAGGCAGTAGCAGGAATGAATAGGGACCAGTGTGTGGGCTAAACATGGCATTTCCACTAGGACGTTTTACAGAGTCTTGTCGTATCCATGTAGGGAGGAGGCAAGGAAGAGTTACACCTAAGGTAACCATATCTTGGATGTCTAGGAATTGAGAAAGGGGTGTGATTGTACCTGGTGTGTGGAGACTCTCTTGGTATCAGAACGCAGAAAAGTATGGCGTAAGTTAAAGCGCCACCAGAGGCCCCGCAGACCACAGTCAGTGTTTTGAAGGAGCTTGGCGGCCATCCACAGTGATGTGCTGACCACTCATGCTCTTGGGCAGGGCCCCTCCTTGACACCAGAAGCCCTCAGCATTCCCCACTTTCCAACTTACTCCGAGGTGTCTCTCTCCCTTGTAGGCATTATTGTACTCGGGTACCCACCCAACCCATACTCTGTTGGGGCTCACAGTGCTGTCTGATCTCTCTAGGGGAAGGAATCTCTGAAGTGGGTATTTGTCCTCCATCTTCTTACTCTGGCTTCTGGGTCTGGATATTCTCCAGTTGGTTTCAGCTGCCTGATTCAGAGAAATTGTGGAAGTCAAGGAGGCCTCAAAGATAGCCACTGGGCCTGGGAGCAACTGAGGTCCCAGATCTCTCTTGGCTGGCCCTGGCTACAGAGATGTGAGAGCTGAAGTATGCCCCCAAGCCTCCAAGACAGCCTAGAGAGCAAATAACCCCTCCATCGGGACCCCTTCTGTGACAAAAACTGATATCAAGACAGAGGCTTCTGGAGCTGGTGCTCTCCTAAAGCAGGGTGGCCCCACTCTAGCCACACCATGGAGGTATCAAGTTAGTCCAGGGGCTATGCACTTACATGTCTACAGTGGCCAGACAGATACTAAAGGTGTGGACAGGGCTGGGCTTCAGCACCTGGGAGTAATAGGGAACGGTGGGGATTGTGGTTCACTGGAGAAACAGGTCCACCTAAGGAGGCAGCAAAGGGAGTATCCACAGAGCAATGGGGGTCTATGAGGCCTCACCTTCCAATCTCTTTTTCAAGAGAAGCAAAAAACTGGGGTTTTTTTAAGTTGAACTGTTGGCTCTTATTAAAAAACACAATGAGTAGGATAAACAAAATCTGTCTTCTGGGTACATGTGGCCCCTAAGACTTCAGCTGGTAAAATCTATTTAAGGAGCACAAAGTCACATTGGAGTAGACAAAACAAGCCATTATTAGGATAGAGGACAAGACGTTCACAACAACGTTTGTTTTTCCCAGTGTATGTGCAATAGGCGTCCGTTGTATCTCCACATGTGCTCAAAGCCATTGGAAACCACTTCCTCCAAACCTAAATGTGTCAGCAGAATCTTCCAAGTGGCATTCGTTTGCTTACTTATTTTTGTGGTCCCCAATTTAGCTTGAATCTGCATCTCAACATGTATGTATGTCTATCAAACTTTTATTATCTGGGAGATTCGATTGGACTTGCGGGTCAGGTCATGGAACATGAGTGGGGCCAGGTGGTCATTTGTAGATGGCCTAAGCTCCCTGCAGGAGGGCGGCGTCCCTTGGGTGGTCCATAACACACAGATATGTATGCTTAAACTTCAATATGTGTACGTGCATACATAAATAACTATTGTAAAAACACACTGGTGAAGCAACCAGCCACAGGCAGAGTTATGAACTTGGAGCTGGCTTGTGAATTGCCCCATAGAAAAACATCTTCTAAGGAGCAACCCAGAAGTGCAGCAAAGCTCGGTCGGCATGATACCAGCTTGCATTTCTGCTCCCAAATGGAATGGAAATTAGCAATCAGGCAGCAGCTTTGGGCTGAGGGTGGGGAATGAAGCAGAGTCGCTCCTCCCTGGGAAAAGAGGAGGAGGCCTAGGGGTTAGCGACTAATCTGAGATTGTTTGTAGCAGCAGCGGATGGAATGTCTGCATTCCTTTTCCCGTTAGCCACCCTCAGAGGCCACCCTGCCCAGTGTATCCTGTTTCCTGGGTCCCAGGCCTGGTGAGGCCCTGCAGAGGGCATCCAGGAAACTACAGGGGCCCAGACGTCTACATTCCTGAGTGGAGCTCTGTGAGGCTGATTGATGTCAGTCTCTGCAGTGATAATTCACTGCCCAGGGGACCTACCAATCCCGTAGGTTGTGAATTTGGTGTGTGTCACTCAAATTGGCTCCTCCGTGCCTCGCGGCATGAGGGGGATTGTAATTTGTTTCTGCATATTCCAATCAGGGGGAGATTCATAAGCTGCTGTTGAGGAAGAATGGGTCACTTGCTTTTGACTTGAATGCAGGGAGGTTGGCTCCTGGGATTTTGGGATAAATAGTTGATCTTTAAAGATCATTTTGTAGCTTGTAGCCGTCAACCCAGCCAGGTTTTTAGTGTCTGTTTATGCTCTATACTATATGATTCAATAAACTGTGCCGGAAAAACGTGCATAATTGCGTTTAAAAGCCAGCCCAACTTCACCACACGACTTGTGCCTCAAATCACAGTTTATGCACCAAATTCTGTTTATTGCTCTCAGGATTTTCACCCCCCATTCGGTGACTCAGAATCTGGGGGACTGCACGGGCATCTCTCTGTTTTCTTCTTGATGGCAGTCCTTCCCCTGCTGAGAATGTTCCTGGCAAATTCTTTACCGTTATACTAAGTTCCAGTGCTCAATTTAAAAATATGAATGGCGTCATCTCCCCACCCACTAAATGGGCCCCATTTCAGGTACAGCACTTGCTACGTTATGCTCACTATCATACAAATGGGAAATATGAAGGTTGTTGACTGTTCCCATTTCATAGCCTTGTAGAACGAGGTCAAAGAAAAATAATGGCTGATTCCTACACAGGAGTTACCGTGTTCCAGGAGCTTACATCTATTAGCTCAGTTGATCCTCACCAACAACCATGTGATATCTGTACTCTCATCCCCCTTTACAGTTAGGAAGCTGAGACACAGTGAGGTGAAATGACGTAAGGTGGCCTTGTTCACAGGGTGAGCAAACGGTGGAGCAGCTGGAGTCTATGTGTTTGGCCACCATGCCAGGCTGTCTCTCAGGCATATCTGCATCACAGGACCAGGCAGCAGAAACAAACAGCACACAGTAGAGCAAAACTTCCCATCCCCTTAGCTTAGGGATAGCCTGACGTCACAGGTCAACCTCAAGAATGACCTCAAGAAGGTATTCCACCAAAATTTCTAACAAAACTACTTCTGTTAGAGAATAAACATTCTGAGCTAAGTTGCCCTCTTTTTATCTACTCTTTAAAAATGCAGCACTCTCTGGCAGGGATGTCATACAGCTCTTTAAACATTTATTTATAAGATCCTAGCAAATCTGGCTAAATATAAGATCGTAGGTGAATCTTTCCTCAATTAGATGAGATGAGGAAAGTCAAAACAGTTGGTTCATTCAGCAAATATTCTTTGAGAAGTTATCATGTGCCAAGTCCTGGGCCAGGCGCTGGTGACCCAGGAGTGTATGAGGCACAGCCCCTGTCTTCAAGAAGCTCCAAGTCAAATGCACGAGAAAGGGACTGCACAGGACCCGTCCATGGGAGCAGTTCTCCCAGTGATGCCTCTGTCCAGGACCTACACCAAAGCTCCAAAGGATGAGTAAACCAAAGAAGGAGAAGACATGGGGGCAGGCAAAATCTGAGAATAATTTCTAGTGGTGTGTGCAGTTTGTTGACGGAGGGCAGAATGAGCTTTGGAGCCAGCTATGTTCACTGTTTACTTTGCCTCTTTGGGGAAGTTGTCTGACTCCCTCTCAGGTCACTGTAGGGGAAATGAAGTGTTAAAGCGAGGCCACAAGGGCACCAAAGTGAGGGCTGTCGCTCCACCTGCATCGCCCAATGCACGCCGGGCGAAGGGTGGGCTCAGAGCAGCGCTGCCTACACCACTCACGCAGGGGAGAGTAACTCATGCGACCTGGAGGGCAAGTGAGAATTTCCTTCCCTCTTTCTTGGCAGTATTTCTTTCTTACCTCTTTCTCTCACTTGCCCCTCCTCCTCCTCCTCTTTCTTCTTCCTCTCCCACTCTCTCTCTCCCCACCCCCTTCTTTCCTTTTTATTTTTCTAAACAATCAGCTTGCCTACATTTTGTACTCTACCAAATTTATGAAATTCACCTCAAGATTATTTTTTATAACTGCAATATTTCCACATGACTAAGTGCATTTAGTGAAAAGCTGACACTAGACAATTTCTTGAACTCACTCAATGTTGGATTTATTAAAGCCCCAAATCATCCATCATCTCAAAATTTGGCAGGTTACGTTTATAAATAAATTAAATTAACAAGTGTGTGCTGTGCTGGGTATCCACATGTGGGAGGGAATGCAAATATAGGTGTGTATATGCCCACGTATAGAAGTGGATGTATTACACGGTGAATGTGTCCTGACCCACGCAGCCTGCAAACTTAGTGCTAACACACAGTGACTTTTTCAAAACAGATGAATTCAATTTGTAACTGAGAACTAGATCTGATTTAATGAGAATGTCCACCTTTTTAATCCAAACATAGATTGCCTCTAACTGTCTAGCATGATGTAATGCAGAAAGAATTGGTCTGAAGTTCAAGTTGCGTGGCAGCTGGGAGATTCAGTTCTAGTTGTGCCCTGATGCCAACTTCCTGCAGCCCTGGACAGTCACTTTCTCAGCTTGGATTTTAATTGGTCACCTATAAAACAAAGAAACTCCTTTGTTTCTAAATCCCAGAAAGGTCACGAGCCAAAAGTCCAACAGAGCCAAGAAGGCGTCTAGCAAAGATGAGTCAACACAAAAGTAGAGAATTGTTGGTCTTCTTTTATGTGTGTCTACCCACTGGTGATGAGGACCAGCATCTTCTTCTCAGCGCTGAATTGACAGACATCAGCTCAAAAATTGGCACTTACCCTCCTGAATGACACATTTGAAGAACTGAAATATCATTTGGAAATGCTATTAAACATTAGGAGAGAAAAAAGGTGGAGAAGAGACATTCACTGAACTCTTTCCAACACCAGCGGTGGGCTTGGTGCTTTAGGGAGGTCGGGAAGAGGGAGGTAGGAGAGGCATGGTATACCACATCAAACTAGATAATTACCTTTAATTTTTATGAGGAAATATAGAGTGACTTATTGTTATTGTTATTATTAATTGTAGTAATAATAATTACTATCACCACCGCCATCAACAATATTTCATCAGCAGAAAATATGCGGCAAATAGAGAATCCATGATAACAGAGGAAATTAAAAACTCTACTAGGCAGGATAAACTATCTTTATTAGACATTGCAAGTATATTTCACAAATTAATTGTGATATTTATACAGCTCTGGCAATAGCAGCTTGAGGATGTAATTTTATATCGACACTTTCATTGAATGTTACAGAATTCTAGCATCTTGTCCATTCCCCTGTTTCATCTAAACTCGGGATGGTAAATATATTTTAATATCACATGCCACTCTCATTGATTGATAATGGCTGCCTAGAGTGCTGCATTGAGAAGCATTTTGAGGCTGCTTATGAGCTCAGAGAAAAAGAGGGTTGTGATCAATTAGGTGTCTACCATGGGCACCCATGGGAAGATTAAACACGCACGCCATACATTTGCTATTTCCTAACATCACTGTCCTGAAAAACAAGATTTTTTTCTGACTTTAAAGTTACCCTTGAAAAGAATGATCTGCTTCACTCAAGAATCCCCGTTTTACATCCTTCCTTTGAAGAAGACGGTTCGTTGTATAGAACTTTGGGCACTTAAGACGTAATTTAATCTGATGTTCTCTTGCTTACTTCTCAGTGAGGATGGAGCACCCCTGGACACATACACCTCCTGATAACAGAGATTCCTTTATTGATTTATGGGCTTGAGGTCCCAGAATGGGTGTGGGGATCTCCAAGTGTGAATCTTGATAGGGCAATCCCATCAGATGTCTATTTTCTTGAAGGATTGGGAAGCTTCAGGAAAAGAATTTATCCTAAGGGAAGAGAAAGTGCAACAGATAAGCCTAGTCTGATAAGAAAGCCTTAGAGGTTGGACAGAAGGGGTGACTCTGAGAGCAACATGAGACCTCTCAGGGTCACCTCCCAACCCAGGCCGCCACAGACTGTTGTCTGAATCCTGGTGTCTGAGAGAAACACAGAATACCGAAATCAAGGTTTCACTGAAAACTCTGTAAATTACTGGCGCGCACACACAAGTGCATTGATTCCCTTCCAATAAGCAAAATGCCAAAGCGAGAGAGGTATTTTCTCACATTTGCCCAGAGAAGCTTTGGTAAAACTCCTGTGCAGTGACACTGATAACAATAGGACAATAGTAGCTTACTTATTGAGAGATTACTATGTGCCAGGTTATGGACAAAGTGTGTATGTGAATTACCTCCTTTGATCCTGGTAGTAACCTTATTAAACATAAAGCATTATTACATGAGGGCCAAGGTGGCATAGGTAGAAAATGGCAAATCTAGATTTGAAGCTGGGCAATATACTCTACAGCCTGTACTCTTAACACTGCTATCCTATTCCTTGCATTGGAGCCAGTGGGAGGGGCAGTGCTATCCAGTTGGCAAGAACTGGTAAGTTAGCTCTGGTGGTGGTGATGGGGGTACCCAGATTTGTAGTGTTTGCTGACTTCTGTGGTGTAAATATTCCCACCGTGGCGGATGTCTAGCTACCAGTGTGAACTGATGTGGAGTAGGGACGAGCTAACCCTTGCCCATCACTGTGCCACAGTGGCCCTAATGGCACCCGGAAAAGCCCAGCACATGCAGGGGGCACCAGCAGAAGTGAAACTGGTACAGCAGGAGAAGACAACGTCTGCTATTAAGCTGAAGATCAGAGGACTAGCTGAACACGCTCTATGCCAAGAATACTGCAATCTTAGAACTGCAGAGCTAAGAAGGAACACAGAAATGACCTATACAAACCCCTCATTATTTAAACCAGAGACTGAGGTCCAGAGATAGGAACGGACTTGTCCAGGTGACTTTTGTGATAACACTGGACCTGAAGACATGATTATATTACTTATCAGTGTTTTATTTCCCTTTATACTAAAATTATCAGGATTTTTTTAAGGTCTTTTCTTATTTTCCATATATTTTGGAAACTCCTTCATCCCCCATATATTTTCCATACTTCTTCTTAGGTCTCTAAGTTGTACTGCCCTAAAACGGCTTCCAAGAAGAATCTTACTAAGCAAAGGATGATGGGAAAAGAGAAATCCCTGCCAGTTCTTAGATAAAAACTATTGATTCTGTGCATTGATCTAGGCTCCAATACATGGCTTGCCAGCTCCAATATTACATCTATATAAAAGAGTTGGAACTTCTTAACTCTCTCCTTAAATTCACATCGTCAGGGCTTCCCACCTCCAAAGCAAGACTGCATGCCTCAGTGCACCTCGCTACTGTGGCCGAGACTTCCAATATCCTGCTCAATGAAATGAGTTAGAGACTGAGTCAGCCTGGCTTCACTCAGGGGCTGGTGGTTTCTGAAGTGCAGTCAAGCCCTTCATGTATCCTGCCTCTGCTTTCCCAGTCTGTTAATTCCTCTTTCCTTGCCTCCAGTACTGCACCCTTGAAGCAGCTGTTTCCAAAACAACTGGAGCGAAGGACAGGGGACAGGGAACAGCTTATACAAATGAGCTGATGAGATGAGTCCCCACGGGGGGTGGAAAGCAGAATAATGGCCCCCAAAGATGCCCATGTCTAATCCCCAGAACCTGTGAATATGTTACCTCACATGGCAAAAGAGACTTTGCAGATGTGATTAAGTTAAGGATCTTGAGATGGGGAGATTATCCTGAATTATGGGTGGGTCCAGTGTAATCACAGAAGTCCTTAAAAGTGCAAGAAGGGGGCCAGCCTGGTGGCGCAAGCGGTTAAGTGCACGCGCTCCACTGTGGTGGCCTGGGGTTCGCCGGTTTGGATCCCAGGTGCGCACCGACGCACAGCTTGTCAAGCCATGCTGTGGCGGCGTCCCATATCAAGTGGAGGAAGATGGGCACGGATGTTAGCCCAGGGCCAGTCTTCCTCAGCAAAAAGAGGAGGATTGGCAGATGTTAACTCAGGGCCAATCTTCCTCACGAAAAAAAAAATGTGCAAGAGGAAGGCAGAGGAAGAGATGAAAGCAATGTGATGTGAGAAGGACTCAAGCTGCCATGCTGCTTTTGAAGACAGAGGAAGTTTCCAGGAGCCAAGGAATGTGGGCAGCCTCTGGAAACTGGAAAAGGCAAAGAAATGGAGTCTCCCCTAGAGCCTCTAGAAAGGAATGCAGCCCTGCTGACATGTTGATTTTAGCTCAGTGTCAGAATGATGACCTGCAGAATTGTATGATAAACTAGTGTTTTAAGCTGCTAAATTGGTGGTAATTTGCCACAACAGCAATAGGAAACTAATACAGAGCGCAATGACTTCGACCTTTGCACAGTTTGAAAGTAGTCTTGTGCCATGCCCTTGTTTTCCTATCAGTTTAGGAGCAGACAGGAAGACATCTAACACCCACCAGCTCTGTCATTGTCTCAGAGATGTTTTAAGACTCTCTGTTACTCCTCTCCAGAGAGATTTCCTCCTAGTGGATCTCAGGTGCATAGAATCAGATTAATCACAATCTTAGTTATGGCACAGTCTTATTTTTGGCCCATGCATGGCTTGCTTTTTTTTTCTTTCTTTCTTTCTTTTTCATAATATGACAAACATCTACAAATCCTCCACCCAAAACAAAAGCTAGGACCATGATGATGATCTCAGTGAAGCTATACTGTCCCCATTCCCATTCTCCCTCTAAAGGTGACCAACATTTTGAATCGTTTTTCTTTTTTCTGTTTTCTTTTCATGTTTTTATTGTATCTATATATTTTCCTAAAAAGTAATTATTTGTGTATAACTCAATAAGAAGGATACCACGCTGTATGTAATTGCTTGGGATTTATTTTTTCTGTTAATATTAGATTGCTGAGATTCATCCATAACGTTATGTGTCACTGCTGTAGAAGATTCCATTGAGTGAATACTCCATGCTTTGTTCACCCACTCTCCCACGCATGAGAATTTGGGTTGTCTCTAGGTTTTTGCTTTTGTGAATAGTGCTGCTGTGACTATTCACGTCCATGCCTCTGTGGTATATGTCCACGAGATCCTTTCAGCAATAGACCTAGGAGGGAAATCTCCTGAAAATTGTTTTGTTTTCATTTTGAGTCCTCTGGGGCCAAAACTAATGTGAGGGCCACTGGGTGCTATTGCTGAAGGAGCTGGTTTGAATCAGGTGGCAGGAGCTGGGGTTGGATGGCAAGACAGTCAGGGAGGCAGGTAACGATGACCAGTGAGTCATGCCCTAGTTGTACGAGTTCAGTCATCATAAAAGGACTCACTCCAAGACAAAAGAGAGGTAGGACTTCCATTTCAGAGCACTCAGAATGAAGAAACAGAGACTCGTAAGGAAAGAGCAGATTCTAACAACAGGAATGCCAAGGAAGAACAGGGCTGCCCGCAATTCTGAGGCAAAACCCAGTGGACCTTCCATTGGTCACATACCGCTCATCTCTCTTGTCCCTCTAAGATTTTATCAGGGACCTCCTATGAGTATGGCTTGATATTAAGCACAAGGGGCCTAAAAGAAATATGAAGCTCATTCACCATTTGCAGAGTACCTTCACTGTGGTTTCCACCCACTGGAAAGGCAGACTCTCCAGTCTTGATTAGGAGGCCATCAGGAAATCCCATATTAACCTTCTCATCCTCAAGGCTGTATTGTCAGGGTACCAAAGAAGAAGCATTTTTCTTTGTAGGGTTTCAGTTTCCCATTAGAAGCAGCATCTACAGACATCAAGGGCACAGTATTGCATGAGCAATGGCAGCAGGTGCTGCTCCTCCATGCAGGAAAAATGCCTCTGGACTGGAGCACAACCTCCCACTCACCTACCTAGTCAGAGGAGGGGCTGCAATGACCATTGCTGTCCCCAACTCTGCCACAACCCAACCCCACACTTAAAATAACCCCCTGCAAGCTGATAGTTTGCTTCCTTCCATTAGAGAAGGAGCCTGCAGGGGGGTTTGCAGAAGCAAAGGGGCTACACGAATCTGGAAACCACGATTCCCTGGGAAGATAATCAAAAAGAGTGTGGTCATTGCTCCTATAATAGACAATGCTTTTGAGTACTTGTATCTTCCCTCTCCTTGTTCTCCATGCCATTAGACTCCCAACTGCTACTCCCCACGTCTGCCTCCCATTCCTCTCTTAGTCCATCATTCTCATGCCCACTACCTCACCTGAGGAGCCAGAAGTGGTAAGAGGCCCTGAATGGTAATTCCCAGAAGACTCCCATGGAACAGTTACTGCCCCCATCCCCAACATGCTCTCAGAAAGGCAGTGTCCATGGTGACAGCTCCAGGAAATTGGAACTGAACTGGGGGCAGCACTGTCAGACTTTTCTAACAGGCAAGGGGGTCTCCAGGGCCCTTGGCTATTTGACCGGGTCAGAGTGCAGCCCCCTACCGGAAGCAGGTCAGTTAGGCAGCAGGTCAGGGCTACCGAGAGGCTGTTGAACTTAAATGTCTGCAGAAAGTTTATGGTTTCTGGGCTGGGGCCTGTGATGGCAGCTGCCCTGGGATGACCACCTAGATCAAGCCCTGCCCACTCACTCCTCCTACGCCCTTCCCCACTCACACCCTTTGAAGGTGACATTGCATAGTTTTTTGTGGATTTGAGGAATGCTAATTCTGAAAGGAACTTCAGAGATATGATTTCTGACCGTACAGGTGAGAAAACTGAACAGTAGAGTAAGGTGACTTGCCCAAAGTTGTATGGCTGTTTAGGAGCAGAGAGAGAAACAGGACCAGGCCATCCAGCTGGTGTGCTCTATCCCACTTATGATACCTAGAGATTTTATGGCTAGTTTTGCTGTGGGACCAAGCATCGCTTTTCTTCTTAGAGGAAAGTAACTGTTAGTTATATGTGGTATTTGTGTCTTAGACACAAGAGAGACCCATGAGAAAGAAATAGAGGAAGTAGGCAGGATTGAGAAAGAGGACAGGGCAGGAGACCAGAGGTCTGAGTTTTGTTCCTTCTACAAATATTTATTGGGTGCCAATGTTATGCCAGTACCAGGCTAGATATAGCGGTGAATGTCCTTAAGTAAGTCACTTCCCCTCTCTGGCTGTGCTGGGGGTCTCTCCCTATGTCTCCACGGCTCCGTGGCTCTGGGGATCAAAGCTCCTAGGAGGCTTACAGGGAGTCAAAGAACCAGGACTCATTGAACATCGCTATGTGCCAGCCACTGCTGGAGCAGCTGACATGTCTTTTATGACTCCAGGAGACCGATTCAGTTCTCCTCAGGAAGGGGAGACTGAGGCCCACAGACTCCTGGTTAGTAAGTGGTGAGCTAGCATGCCACCAAGGCCTATCTAACTCCAAAACCATGAGAATATTTTAGCCAATCCTGAGCAGTACTTGAGAAGTGCCATGTGATCTGTGAGTTCACAGAAATCAGAAGGAGAGAAGTATCTAGCTGGGTGCACACACAGGGAGGGTGAGGACTTCACAGAAGACCCCATAAACAAGTCGTGAATGTCATTCTTTTTTTTGTTTTTTGCTGAGGAAGATTCGCCCTAAGGTAATATCCACTGCCAATCTTCCTCTTTTTTTGCTTGAGGAAGGTTAGCCCTGAGCTAACATCTAGGCCAGTCTTCCTCTATTTTGTATGTGGATGCCACCACATCATGGCTGACGAGTGCTGTAGGTCCATGCCTGGGATCCTAACCTGCGAACCCGGGCCGCCAAAGCACAGCACATGGAACTTTAACCACTAGGCCATGGGGCCAGCCCCTGAATGTGATTCTTGATTACTCCTGCCATGGTTTCCTCACTAGGACCCATCTCCTTCCTCTCTCCCAGCACCTCACAATTCACAGATCTTTTTAAGGAGCTTTACACCCTCTATGGATTGCCGACATTATTTCATTTGATCATACCAACTGTCCCGGGAGAGGCCTGGGAGGTGCATCAGACTCGCATTACAGAAGATGAGGCTGAAATTCAGAAGGCTAATGGGCCTGCCAGGCTCATTGAGCTGGTTATAACAGACATGGGGCAAGAAGCCTGTTCTCAGACATCCTAATCCAGAGCTCTTGCCATCAACCTGAAATGTTTTGATAGCCCTGCTTGCATTTTAGAACATGCCCAGGGAATTTGTTCCTATCCTATCCAGGCTCATCTGTCTACTCAGGAGACCCAGGACTACACAGGTATAGTGTATGTATGTACTAAATGTGCCCAAATTCTACTTCCTGATAACCATCTATGGTAGATTGAAAACCACTATCAGGGTATTTTTCAGTTCCTTTCGTCAAGAAGTAGGGTGCGTTTTTCCACTCCTCGAATCTAGGTCGGCCTGGTGACCCATAGAATGTGGAGGCAATGATGTTGTCCAGGCTCCAGAGAGACAACATCACGGGCCTTGCAGCGTCTACATTTGTGCTCCTGGAAGCTGAAACTACCATGCTCTGAACAAGTCCAGGTGAGCCCCCAGAGGATGAGTGCCTGTGGAGAGACAGACCACCAGGAGACCAGGGTCCGGCTGAGACCCCAGGCATGTGAGTGAAGCCATCAGAGATGAGCCCAACCCAGCCACCAGCTGACCTGTGTCCTGCTCTTTATTGTTGTGATTTTGTTATTTTAAGCTCTCTGCAAATGCACGCAGAGTGCTCACTTTGCTCTGCCATTCTCTGAGTCCTCATTCTGAAACTACCACTTTTCTAGCTGAGTGACTCACCAAACTCATTTCGTCTCTTTGAGCCTTTATTATCTTACCTGTGTACTGGGGCTAAATGGAGTATCCACGTCATCGGATAGTGAAGAAAACTTAGTGAGATGCTAAATGAGAACCTGATTTATAAACTGTTAAACACTACAGAAAGACATAAAATCTGTCACCACCAAAGCCCTTGGAAACCCCACGAAGACCACATGGTCAGAATTTATAAGATTTTGTCATACAAACCTCTAGCTAGACTCACCAAGAAAAAACGATAGAAGGCTCAAATAAGTAAAATCAGAAATGAAAGAGGAGAAATTACAACAGACACCTCAGAAATACAAAAGATTATAAGAGAATACTATGAAAAGCTATATGCCAACAAATAAGACAATCTGGAGGAAATGGATAAATTCTTAGAATCATACCACCTTCCAAAACTGGATCAAGAAGAAATAGAGAATTTGAATAGACCAATTACCAGTAAGGAGATTGAAACAGTAATCAAAAACCTCCCCAAAAATAAAAGTCCAAGACCAGCTGGCTTCCCTGGTGAATTCTACCAAACATTCAAAGAAGACTTAATACCTGTCCTTCTCAAACACTTTCAAAAAATTGAGGAGGGGGGGAAGCTCCCTAACTCATTCTATGAAGCCGACATTACCCTGATACCAAAACCAGACAAGGACAACACAAACAAAGAAAATTACAGGCCAATATCACTGATGAACATCGATGCAAAAATCTTCAACCAAATACTAGCAAATCACATACAACAATACATTGACAAGATTATACACCATGATCAAGCGGGATTTATTCCAGGTATGCAGGGATGGTTCAACATTCACGAATCAATCAACGTAATACACCACATTAATAAAATGAAGAATAAAAATCACATGATCATCTCAATAGATGCAGAGAAAGCATTTAACAAGATACAGCATCCATTTATGATAAAAACTCTGAATAAAATGGGTATAGAAGGAAAGTACCTCAACATAATAAAGGCCATATATGACAAACTCACAGCTAATATCTTCCTCAATGGTGAAAAACTGATAGCTATCACTCTAAGAACAGGAACCAGACAAGGATGCCCACTCTCACCACTCCTATTTAACATAGTACTGGAAGCCCTAGCCAGAGAAATCAGGCAAGAAAAAGGAATAAAAGGGATCCAAATTGGAAAGGAAGAAGTAAAACTCTCACTATTTGCAGATGACATGATTTTATATACAGAAAGCCCTAAAGAATCCACCAAAAAATTTTTAGAAGTAATAAACGAATACAGTAAAGTTACAGGATACAAAATCAACATACAAAAATCAGTTGCATTTCTATACACTAACAACAAAGTAGCAGAAAGAGAAATTAAGAATACAATCCCATTTACAATTGCAACAAAAATAATAAAATACTTAGGAATAAACTTAACCAAAGAGGTGAAAGATCTGTACATCAAAAACAATAAAACATTACTGAAAGAAATTGAAGAGGAAACAAAGAAATGGAAAGATATTCCATGCTCTTGGATTGGAAGAATTAACATAGTTAAGATGTCCATTCTTCCTAAAGCAATCTATAGATTCAATGCAATCCCTATCAAAGTTCCAACAACACTTGTGACAAAAATAGAACAAAGAATCCTAAAATTTATATGGAACAACAAAAGACCTCAAATAGCTAAAGGAATCCTGAGAAAAAAGAACAAAGCTGGAGGTATCACACTCCCTGATTTCAAAATATACTACAAAGCTTTGGTAACAAAACAGCGTGGTACTGGCACAAAAACAGACACACAGATCAATGGAATAGAATCAAAAGCCCAGAAATAAACCCACACATCTATGGACAGCTAATCTTCGACAAAGGAGCCAAGAACATACAATGGAGAAAAGAAAGTCTCTTCAACAAATGGTTTAGGAAAACTGGACAGCCATATGCAAAAAAATGAAAGTAGACCATTACCTTACACCATACACAAAAATTAACTCAAAATGGATTAAAGACTTGAATGTAAGACCTGAAACTAGGAAACTTCTAGAAGAAATCATAGGCAGTACGTTCTTTGACATGGGTCTTAGCAACATAATTTCAAGCACCATGTCTGACCAGGCAAGAGAAACAATAGAAAAATAAACAAATGGGACTACATCAAACTAAAAAGCTTCTGCACAGCAAAGGAAATCATCAACAAAATGAAAAGACAACATAACAATTGGGAGAAGATATTTGCAAGCCATATATCAGATAAGGGGTTAATCTCCAAAATATATAAAGAGCTGATGCATCTCAACAACAAAAAAACTAACAACCCAATTAAAAAATGGGCAAAAGGCCTGAACAGACATTTCTCCAAAGAAGATATACAGATGGCCAACAGGCACATGAAAAGATGTTCAACATCATTAACTATCAGGGAAATGCAAATCAAAACTACAATGAGATATCAGCTCACGCCCATCAGAATGGCTATAATTAACAAGACAGGAAACACCAAGTGCTGGAAGGATGTGGAGAGAAGGGAACTCTCATACACTGCTGGTGGGAGTGCAAACTGGTGCAGCCACTATAGAAAACAGCATGGAGATTCCTCAAAAAATTTAAGATAGAACTACCATATGATCCAGCTATTCCACTTCTGGGTATTTATCCAAAGAACTTGAAAACACGAATGCATAAAGATATATGCACCCCTGTCTTCATTGCAGCATTATTCACAATTGCCAAGACTTGGAAGCAACCGAAGTGCCTATCAAGGGATGAATGGATAAAGAAGATGTGGTGTATATACGCAATGGAATACTACTCAGCCATAAGAAACGATGAAATCCAGCCATTTGTGACAACATTGATGGACATCGAGGGTGTTAGGCAAAGTGAAATAAGTCAGAGGGAGAAGGTCAAATACCGTATGATCTCACTCATTAAGTAGTAGATAATAACAACAACAAACAAACACATAGAGACAGAGATTGGATTGGTGGTTACCAGAGGGGAAGGGGGGAGGGAGGAGGGCGAAAGGGATAATTCGGCACATGTGTGTGGTGATGTGTTGTAATGAGTATTTGGGTGGTGAACATGATGTATCTATGCAGAAATAGAAGTACAATGATGTACACCTGAAATTTATACAATGTTATAAACCAATGTTACTGCAATAAACAAAAAATTTAAAGAATAAAAAAAAAAATTTTGTCATAAACTAACAACAGACTTGGAAGGAAAATAGAGTTCACACCAACTGTTATGCTTGAATCCTTAACATATCAAAATTACAGGCTTTTATGCATGACTCTGTCAGGAGCTGCCCTGTGGTAGTCGGGTGGGTGGGGCTTTGTGACACTTAGGTGGGTAGAGAGGAACTCCCAAAACTCAGGGAAAGAGGGGAGGGGGGCCTGGTGGTTACAGCCGAGTGAGTATCAGGGCCATTCCTGGAAAGGGGACGCTGACAGCAGATGTTCAAAATGGACCAGTCTTGGTTTAGTGAAAGAAAATCAGAGTCTCTCATGTGTGAGACCTTAATGTTTTCCATTTACTGTTAAAGAAAAGAACTAACAGGCCTAAAAAGGAGTAATTGGTCCCCAGGATGGCAAACCAAGACTTACTTGCAGTTTGAACCTCTCCCAGGCTGGAATTTCCTGACCAACACCAGTGAGGTGCATGATGAAACCCCTGCCTTCCTCCCCCCAAAAGAAAATGTCCTGGCCTGAAACAATCCTTTCTTTTCTTTTGCTAATAACTTCCTTGCCCCACCCTCCTCTGCCTATAAAAACATTCCATTTTGTACAACTCCTGGGAGCACCCTTCTATCTGCTAGATGGGATGCTGCCCGATTCATGAATTGTTTAATAAAGCCGATTAGATCCTCAAATTTACTCAGCTGAATTTTTGTTCTTTAACACTACTAACACATAGTACTGTCTTATTATGAAGGAGCTGATTTCAACATCGTCTCTCTATTTTCTCCCAACCCATTCTTTATCTTTGGCCCAGGGAAGCAGGCTCATTCAATTGTTCCTATAGAGGGGACCTTTTCATGTAGCAGGATTAGAAACAAATTCCACCAAATAACATTGCTTTAGACCAAGAAGAGATCGAGTCCAATTCCTGGTATTACACAGAGAGAGTAAGTCACTTATCCATGGTCACATTGCTGGTTAATAGGAAAAGGGTTCAAAAACCAGCTTTTTGCCCTCATTCTGCTTCTATGTGGGACCATCTTAGAGAAGGCAGAAAATTCCCACACCAGGAAGCACATAACTCTAGGATTTCTTGTCTGATGATAAAAAGAGCAAGAATACAATTCAGGCAGAATTAGGACCTGTCGTCTCCTAATCAATTACTACCTTGATTCTGTTAGCTTTGTCTGCGAAAGCAGCAGAACACTGTTTATGGGGAGAATAACTAATTTCATACACAGTTTAACTCGGTGGTACAATCAAACTGTTCTTTCCTATGAAATTTGATGGTGGGAAATGATTACCATATAAAAAAGGTTTCACTCCGTTTGATTGAGCGATTTCTATAAAGGGTCTATAGCATAATTTCATGGCTGTGAATGTTAATTTCGCAACAGCCAACTGTAATTGGGTTCTGTGGCAGGAGAACCATTGCCTTGCCTCTCTGGCATGGGGGAGGGTGGAGGAGAGGAGGAATGGGAAGGGAGAGGAAGAAGGCAGAAGGGGGAATGGATTGAATCTCACTAGAATGTGAATGTGCACATAAAAGTTCAACTTTCTGCTCTGAAAACTCCTGTGACAAGAAAAAATAAATCGCGATGCTGACTCGCTTCTTTAAGTAAGGAGGAGCTGCAAATGCAGGCTCAGCTGGGTTCCCTGGCTTAATTTATAATGGGAAAGAAACTGTGCTTTGGATCGCCCAGGGAACCTGCAGGCGTTAGAGATGACAGAGTTTGCTGCGCTCCTCTCCTGGCTCTCAGTTCCTTGGAGCCTCTGGCCTTCCTTGTGTGAGAGATACCCCTAACCCAGGGCTGAGGAAGGCTCCTGTCTTTTTGACCTTCACAGCCCTGGAAGGTGAGTCTTAGTAGAGATTTGCCCTAAATAGCCCATCTCTCTACTCAACCTGTGCTGCCCTCTCATTTCTCTCCTCTTCTTTAAATATTAGGGTAACTCATCAGGAGAGATTTTGGGGGAAATTCTCCTTTATGTAGATAATTTTGCCCAAAGAGAATTGACTAATTTATAAGAGTACTTTTTTTGGATGTTCACTTGCAGAAGCTGAGCTGAGATTCAAACTCTTGTCCATGAAGGGGAGGAAGACTATCCTCTACCCACTGGGTCCTTTCTGGCTGGGCTACAAATTAAATTGACATGAGACCAAATAGCAGGAGAAAATCAAACAAAGCTTTATAACATGTATACATGGGAGAAACCCACTGGGTAACTGGGTATCTCAACAAGATGGAGGAGGTTCTCATCTTGGATACTACCCTCAGCTAATGACAAAGGAGGATGTTGGGGGTGGGGGGAGTCAGCCATGGGAGATTACCAGAAACAAGAGAATACAGATTTAAGTCCCTGTCTTCTGCACTGATAAGAGTTTCTAGAGATAAGGTCATCCCCCCTTCTTCCCTGTACAGAGAGGGAGATACTTTTACAAATAGAGATTTCCCTTATAAATGTAAATGTCTCTCACAAAGGATAACTTTTACTTTTACTTGGAATGGGCTTAGCAAGTCTCCTCCCAGTCTATCCATGCCCAGAGTTAAACTCATTTTGGCAGTTAGTGGGGTGGGAGGTCAAAGTTTCTTTCAGAGAAAATAATCAAGGTAAAGAGACATATTTTGAGGTGGCCAATTCTGATCTTCCACATCTGTGTGGCCCAGCAGCCCTTATGCTGCTATGCTGGCGACCTGGGGGCTGAGGTTCTGGGGAAGTTGAGGACACAGTAGCCACATCTGGTGAATGAGTTTCTCTCCCTTATTGAGAGCCTCTTGACTGTGTGTCAGGCACTGTGCTGGTCACACACACGAGATCTCTCTGAATCTTTGCCATGATTACCCTTGTTTTACAAGAGTGGAAACTGAGGCACTGAGAGGTTGATTGCTATGCCCAAGGTCACACAGCCAGTAGGTGGCAGAGCCGGGGTCTGAATTCAGGTCTGCCCCTCCAAGCCCAGTGTCTTTTCTGGCACACCAGGAAGGAGACTCAGGCTCAGAGATGTTGACAAAGACTCACTCAGCCTTCTGCAGTGAGTTCTAGAATCTTCTTTTCTCCTCCAGCCCCTGAGTCCCTGCCCTTCTTCAGCCCAGTGGGACAGAGAAGCTAGTGACCCAGGATGCACCTTTAAGGGGAATCTTGCAGGACCCCTTGTGCTAAATTATCTCCCCACCACTATTAGTAATCCCATCATAAAAGGCTCATTTCTTTGAGTTTAAAAAGAGTTTGGGGGTTTTTTTTGCTGAGGAAGATTTGCCTTGAGCTAACATCCGTGCCAATCTTCCTCTATTTTGTATGTGGGACACCACCACAGCGTGGCTTGATGAGTGGTGTAGGTCTGCACCTGGGATCCAAACCCGTGAACCCCAGGCAGCCAAAGCAGAGCGTGCCGAACTTAACCACTATGCCACCAGGCCAGCCACAAGTTTTGGTTTGTAAGAATTGTTTTTTTCAAATTGCAAGCATCCTTGGAAGGAGCAAAAGCTGTAAACCTTTCTCAGTGAAGTCTAGGTCCCTGAGAATGAAACCCAGGACCAAGACTTGGTTCTGGGGCGGGGACTCTAATCTGGAAAAGACGCAGCAGTGAGGAGGGCTGGGGCAAATGTTGAGAGAGGGTGCCATTCAGCTCCAGGTACCTCTTGGTGACGCAGTGCCAATGGACCCTTCCCACTATCTCCTGGCCACCCATCTAGAGCAACCTGGGTGGAGGTGGGATGGGATGGGGTCAGGTGACTCCGCTCACTGGTTTCCAGCTGACTCCACTTGCTCACATCAAGCAGTCTGATCAGATCAGCAGCCCTGACATGTCTTCTCTGCCACTTCCCCTTGCACAGCCCAAATGGAGAGACTCTACCAGAAGCCTAGCCTTGCCCATCTCCTTGGCCTCAACAAACACCTGCAAACAGGGGGGTGTTAAGCCCTTCCAGTGCCTCCTTTCCCCAGTCCTCCTATCTCTCCCATCTATTGTATTGTTGGCAATGAATGAATCCTGTAAACAAACATTTTTTTTAATCTACAGTATTCCTAATTGAATCCTCTTGCTACATTGTTATGGAGAAACAAGGGTAATTTCCTGTCAGTTATTTGCTATGTAGCAATTATTTCTTATCATTAGTTTGCAAATTCAAACAGTATCAAATTCTGTTTGCCAAGTTACCAAGGCATGGCAGCACACGGTCCTCCATGCAGAAGCAGGCCTCTCTCAGCTCCCTCTTCCTCCTCCTGGGCCTGCCCACCTGCGGCAGCTTCTGCAGGAAGGGTCTGTGCCCCGGGAGAGCCTGCGTGACGGGTATTCATCTCCTGTTGGCACTCTCATTAGCTCATGGAGCGACAGCCCCATGGGGAGATGGAGGTGGCATGTACATCTGCCACTCGTGGGACTGGGTCACCTGGTGGGCCAGCTTTGACTAAATAGCTAGAACAGATGAAGATGTGAGCATTCCACAGGGCCAGCATTCACAGTCTGCTTTCTTTGCCTACGCTGAGGTCTGTTTCCCCAAGGTATTTCTCAGGCACTCAATTCACAGCACCCATGCCTGAGAATGCCACAGACAAGGTCCCTGTCACTAGGGACACAGACATACAGGCTGAAGAACATCAATACAAAGAGAGAATAGCTAGCAGGATGTTCTTGGGAAGTGGGGGGTGGCATTAAGCAACTCTCACCAAAGCTTTCACTGACAACACTTGCTTCCAAGTGAAATGAGCTCAGATCTTCCTTGAGGACAGCCCTGCAGAGCACAGGAGTCACAAAAGACACAGCTTTGGTGACATCCAAAAAATTCCCAACTGTCACATTGCCTTGGTGATGGGGCAGTGAGGAGCTTGTGGTCTGATTGAGCTACTGTTAACTTTTGCTATTAGCTGCTGAAGCCAACCCTCCTTCTGCCATCTACTGCCTTCTTGGGTCACTTGGAAGCTACCTTGGTGCATCATGAAGTCCTCTCTCCTTTCCACCCCACCCACAACCCTTACCCCCAAAGTCCCAGTAAAATACTTAGAAGGTAAGAGAATTCACAATGGGACAAAGATAAGTGATAGTTAGGGTAGGTCAGTCCTTTCAGCTGACTGTATTAAGTCTCTGTTACTGTGTAGCAAATTACCCCCAAATTTAGCAGCTTAAAACAGCAAACATTTGTTGTTTCCCAGTTTCTGTCGGTCAGGAGTCTGGTGTGGTTTAGTTGGGTGCCTCCGGCTCATTATCTCTTAAGAGGCTGAGGTTGCAGAGAAGCTGTTGGTGGAGGCCTCAGGCTCATTTAAGGCTGACTGGGTGCTGGGAATCTGCTTCCAAGTTTGCTCCTGTGATTGTGGGCATGTGGGTCCCCCTTGGCACCTCTCCTGGGGACTTCTCCCTAAGGTGAGCAGTCTAGGAGAGAGCAACAGAGGGCCCTCAGGAAAGAAGCTGCTATTGTTTTGTCACTTATATCAGATGTGACAGCCCATCATTTTTCTGTCTTCTATTTGATAGAAGTGAGTTACCAGGTCCGGGCTTGCACAAGGGCGTGAATACCAGGAAGTGAGGAGCATTGGGGGCCATCTTAGATGCTGCCCACCACACGGACCTTCAAGAATCCAAAGTACTTCTGAGTTTTTGCTCTGTTTTTTTCTTCCCTTAATAACTGATTTAGCAGTAATTCATGGAGCATCTATCACACGTAACGCCTTGTGCTAAGTACCTCAGTAAATGCAACTACACTTAATAACCAAGCTCCTTACTTCCTTTGAGGGGCCCAAGTCCATGGGTGAGATAAGACAGGTCTACTTGCAGCCATCTCGAAAGCAGTCTGAGTGCTCAGGCAGAGGAACAAGCAGCACTGTGGTGACCCTGAAGAGGGAGCTAATTCTTTGGGGAGATCAGTCAGGGAAAGCTTCCTTCCCTCTTTCCATTCCACAAATAGAAAGGAAGAAAGGAACAAGGAAAGAAAGTAAGGAGGGAGAGAAAGAAGGTAGGTAAGAAGGAAGAAACGAAGGAAGGAAGGGAGGAAGGAGAAGAGAGGGAAGAAGGAAGAGAGGTAGAAAAGAAGGAAGGAAAGAAAATTTTGTCAGAGGTAGCTTTCTAAATTCACTCCTTTCCTTAAAAATATTTTAGTGATTCTCTACTACATAAATAAACCATAACTTAGATTGTCATTCAAAGCTTTTCCAACTGTTTCTTCCATTGCAGTCCTCAGCCTACTCCTACTTTCCACACTTAAATGGTAAAGTGAAAAATTGGTGGATCCAGGATTTTAATCCAATCCTACAAGTTTCTAAAGCTCATATGATTTCTACCATACCACTCAGCTCCTCAAATCAGCTTAATTTGACAACTGGTTAGATCTAAGTAGCACAGAAAGGAAGAGTTTGACCATCACTCCAGAGTCTCTGACTAATGAATGAGGACATGGTAATGCCCCCACTTAAGGGACAGGAGGAACAGAGTTGGAGAGTTCCATTTTCAACTTGCCACTTGGAGGTTCTGACAGGACCACTTGTGGTAGGCAGTCTCTAAGAGGGTCTCCAGTGATCCCCACCTCCTGGCATTCATGCCCTTAAGTAAGGCCTCTCCCTGAATATGGGCTGGATTTAGTGACTTGCTTCAAGGAAATAGAAGGCAGCAGAGGTGACGGATGTCATTTCTGAGGTTAGGTTACAAAAAAGACAGTATTTTACATCTTCGGTGACCCCTCTGACTCATTTGCTCCCTTGTTCTGAGTGAAGCCAGCTGCCAGGTTGTGAGCTTCCCTGTGGTGAGGTCCACATGGCAAGGAACATCTGTCTTTGGCCAACAGACCTGAGGCTTGCTGACAGCCATGGGAGCGAACTTAGAAGAGCATCCTCTCCCAGTGAACCTTAACATGACCACACCCCTGGCCAATGCCTTCATTGCAGTCTTGTGAGAGACCCAGAGCAGAGGCATTCAGCTAAGTTATGCCTGGATTTCTTACCCTCAGAAGCCAAAAAAATACATGTTTATTGTTTTAAGCCACTCCACTTTGGGGTACTTTGTTACAGAGCAATAGGTAACAGATGCATTGCTTCAAGCACTTCCAGTGAGAGAAGTGGAGTTACTCTCTGGTGTTGCTAACTGGAAGCTGGAGCAGAACATCTCAGAGAACTCAAATTGAGGTGGAATGGACTTCTTTACATGTCAGCTTTATACAGAACTGGATAATAGCGGATTGAAATTGGAATATAGAGAGCCTTGGAAATAGTTTTTAACATCACAGATATTTCTGAGTCTGGTTCTTGTGCCGCTGTAGACAGAAAGACTGAGATTCTCTGCAATAACACAGCCCCAATACAAGGAAGGCATGAATTAGCAGAGGATGTGAACTGAGGCTGAGAAACGAAGCAAAGGAGAAGACTCACACAAGCTTAAGCTGGAGACAGTTCCCTTAGCTTCTCTGAAAACAGATTCTACAAAAATCTCAAGTCAGAAAGTATTAGAAGTAAAACCAGAGTCTCATGTTCATGATATCCACACGTTAATTGTGGTGTGTGGATGTGTGGTACACATAGCAAAGATCCCAGAACTGAACCCAAGGCTTGTCGCTACTGTGATGTGAATGTCTAAACAGCAATCTGTGGTATCAGCCAGGGTCTATACGAAGAATAGCTAACCTGTATATGCAGTGTCTCCTCTGTGCCAGACACTCTTCCAAGATGATGGGTTATGTAGATCAGCAACCTCATGAGGGAGATGCTGTTATTATTCTCACCTTGTAAAGGAGCAAACTGAGGCACAGAAACTTGAAACAACTTGCTCGACCACCCAGAGTGGTAGAACCAGGATTTGAGCACAGGCAGTCTGGCTTCAGAATCCACTTGATCTACTACTCTGAAATACACTTCTAATGAGCCTCTTCATGAAAAGGCACAGAGAGGGGCTGACAGTTGCTCTTTAGCAAGTCCTGAAGACAGTCCTGTAGACGAAAAGGAAGGTAGTGTCAAAGAGAAGAAAAGACTCACCCTTTGGGAAAAGAGAGGGAAAGTGGACTGGACACTTCTGTTTGCCCCTCCAGACCTACTCTCTGCCCTTATCTACCCAGCTCTGTGCTCTAGAAAGCTGACCTGTATGAATGGCAACAACTTTCTCTCTTGTCCTCTGTTCATCTGGCTTCTGGTTAGATTTGGCCAATAGGAAGCACATAGCACAGAAGTCTGAGGGGAGGCCTCCAGCTCCCTCCTTGTCTAGTTGTCCTGGGTTGGTTGCATCCTCTCTGGAAGGTCAGAGCTCCTGCCTGGCAGCCCTGTCTGTAGAGCTACCCTCTCCAGGTCCCAGTAATCACTCTCTACCACTGCCCCTTAAGTCCAAGGTGTGGTAGCCAGTCCTAGAGGTATTGTAATATCCCTCGTGGATTCCCTAACCCTGCCATACCTTTGCACATAGTCTTTTTATTAAACTCCCTTCTCTTGTTTGAATGTATCAATTGCCTTCTGCTTGGACCTTGAGCAGATCTTAGGATTTATCTACCTCATCCAGGAACCTTGCCTAGAGGTTGGGGAGAAGGAAGATTTCAAAAGTGGCACTGCTCAGTGTCACTCATGTTATCTTCTCGTTCTGCCCTTGGTGGTCTTGAGCCAGAGGTCATGGAGAGATGAGCAAGGGCTCCAATAAAACAAAAGGCTGCATCACCAGAGGTGAGTGAGAAGACAAAACAAGAGGTGACCCAGTGGCCAAAGGGAAGATCACAATAGCGAGCTACTCGACAATCCCAAGGTGCCCTAAATATAGAAGGCCACATTTGTCAGGCTGCTACTCCAGCTCTTTTGTTATAAAGGACTCTCAACCAGAGAATACCACTGTTGTGACCAATTTCCGGTGATTGTGCTCTCAACTGATGTGGCCCTGAGGAAGCTAACATTATATACGTTTATGCTACTGAAAGTAATTGTTAATTTGTGAAATGTTCAGAAGCAAAATAGTTCCTTTAGGTGTACTGATAAGGAAAATGGGTTATACCTAGCTGAGAATTAAGTCAAAATTCTGGTGAACTAGAATTAGTAATTTGAGAAGAAATAAAACCAGATAGTTGGTATTGTGGTAGTCAAGGAATTGAGGTGCCTTTCACTGGTAATGAATCCCCACATAACTCATGTGAAGATGAGCAATATTAGTCACTTCCCTGAGCTCCAGAGGCTGGAGCGCAAAGAGGAGGACTTTATTCTGCAGGTGGCACAGAGGTGTGGAAGACGGTTAGGCAGAGGCGTTTGGGGGTCAGAGTTGTGTTTTGAATAGATCACTCTGGCTCCTGCATGAAGAATGGACAGGAGAGGAAGAGTCTGGAAGCAGGGAGACCAGTGGCGGAGGCTGAGCCACACCCAATTGCCAATGAGTTCCAGAAGGTGTGGCTGCCACAGAAAAGTTCTGTAATAAACAGCCGTGGAGAGAGTGAACAGAGTGAACCCCTTTCCCTGTCAGGTGAGGGCCCAGTTATTGGGCACATTTTCCACTTTGGGTTTGAGAGCCCCAATATACTGCCTCACAAGTGTTCTAAGTCAGAGTGACAAACGACTCCCCTCAGGGGGCAGCCGGAGGCTTTAGGTTCTGGGTCCTATGAAGCCTGCCTCGTGCTGGAAAGGCTCCTCAATGGCTATGTAGTTGTTAAGATCTTCTCTGTCTTTGGCGGTCTGCAGTTTGACCAGGGTACGCCTAGGCTATTTTATTTGTTTGTTTGTTTACATTTATCCTGGGTTAATGTGACTCCTGAATCTGAGGACTCATGTCTTTCATCAGGTCTGGAAAATTCTTCAAATACTTCCTCTCCCTCCTATTTTCATTTCTTGAAACTCTAAGTAGACATTCATTATACCTTCTCACTCATATTTTCCTTCTTCTCTCTCCTTCTCCCTCTTCTCTCTCTGCTGTGTTCTGGATAATTTCTTCAGATTCCAAGTCACATTTTTTTTCTTTATCTGAGGCTAATCTGCTGTTTCACTTTTCCGTGAGTTTTAAAATTCCAATTATATTTTTGATTTCTGGGAGTTTGACTTGGTTCTCTTTCAAATCCATTTGCTCTTTTTGGAGAGTCTCTAGCTCCTTATTCGTGTTTTCAACTTCCTCTATTCTTTCTCTAAACACGTTAAGCATATTTATTTTATATTTTCAATCCTCTAATACAAACATCTGAAGTCTTTGGGGCTCTGCTTTTGTTGTTTGCTGTTTCTTCTGTCTTGCTCAGGGTGGCTTGCTTCTTGAACGCTTTTCATTGTTTTACTTGTCAGGTGGACTGTGTCCGTGGGAATTCACTGAAGGTTGGATGGAGGGTGTTTTCTTCTGGGGAGAATTTGATTCTGCTTCTGCTGAGCACTTGGGAGGACCACAGAATTTATTTTTGTAGTTTTTATATTTTCAAAAATTGAGCTGTTTCCTATAAAAAGTAAAGTCCACAAGACTTTAGAGGGAACCGCTATTCTAGCTTCTATCATCACTAATTTGTTGTGAAACTTTATACAAATGGAATAATGCAGGATTCCTTATCTTGATGTAATATTTGTGTGATTCATTCATGTTATTGTATGTGGTGACAATTTGTGTAATATTCCATTGTATGAGTATACCACAATTTATTTATCCATTCTCCTGTTTAGGGACATTTGAGTTGTTTCCAGTTTCATGCTATTATGAATAAAGCTGCCATGAACATTCTTATATATTGCTTTTGGTAAACACAAGCATTTATTTATTTTTGTATTTTATTGAGGTCATGATAGTTTATAACATTGTGAAATTTCACTTGTGCATTATTATTTGTCCATCACCATACATATGTTCCCTTTACCCCTTATGCCCTCCTGCCAACCCCCTTTCCCCTGGTAACCATGTGGAGAACACATGGTTCTCCTTATCCATGTGTTTGTCTATCTTCCACATATGAGTGAAATCATATGGTATTTGTCTTTCTCTGACTGTCTTATTTCACTTAACATAATACCCTCAAAGTCCATCCATGTTGTTGCAAATGGCATGATTTTGTCTTTTTTTTTTATGGCTGAGTGGTATTCCATTGTGTATGTGTGTATATATATACATATATATATATATATACACACACACATATACACACATATATACCTCATTCTTAAAATTTTGATCACAAAATGCCATGCTCTAACTTTCCATTTCTTTCTCTGCCTCCTTCAACTCTTTAGAGGTAGACAATCTATGTAATCCTGGACTATGTAACTCAGAAATAGCAGGATGGAAAAGGACAAGCCTAAGACAGCAGCCAGGAGATCTGCGTCCATCTGGTTCAAAGGAAAATCATTTTACTTTTTCTAAGCTTTTTATGGATTTCAATAATCCCTTCAAGTTCTAAAATTATGAGTGTGAGGAGTCTAAAGTATGATCCTTGTAAGTAACTAATGTTGTATATTAAGGGGAAATAATTAAAATAACCTGTTTTTTAAAAAAATCACTGATAGGAATAAGATAATTGTCTCAAAACTGCCCTTTTCCAGATTAATCTTCCAAAATTCATATTTTAAGCATACCAATCTCCTACCCAAAGCTTTAAAAAATTTCTCCTCCCCAGTGATCTAGAATCATAGATATCATATGGACAAAAACCACCATAAAAAAGCAAATTTCAGAAAGAGCCCTGCATTATGATAACATTGATATAAAATTTTAAAGTATGAAAGCTAATATTACATGCATTTTTAGGGATATATATATATACATATAAAAGGATATGCATGGAAAATATAAGCACAGAATTCCAGAAACAGATATTTCTGGTTGGGGAAGGAAAATGAATATGATCTGGGATGAATACACGGGGAATTTCAACTGTAATTTGTAACCTTTTTTCCTTATGTTTGATGGTGGATACACAGGTATTTTTTTATTTACTTAATCTTTTTGTGTGTCTGAGATATTTTGTCTTTTAGGAAAAAAAGTATAAAATGATCACCCTGGCCATCTATCAATCTTTCCAGCCTCATTTCCCAACACCCTCTACCTCAGCCAAACTAGTCTACAAGCCTAAGTTGATCCTGATATCCACCTTCAGTATGTATTTTTTGGCAGTTTTCTGCACATTGCTGTCCTATCTGCAATCTTTTTTTCCCTTGTCCTCTTCTCATCCCTCATGTCCCACTTATTCCATGACCTTTACAGTATACAGTGATCTTTCTTTTCTTTGAGCAACTATGGTGCTTGTTCTCTAAGCCAACATTTGGTTCCTAGCAAAGAGGCTGTGTACTTTTTTCTATTGCACCCAGATTATAAACTCTTCAAAAATGAGGACTCTGTGTTATCCACGTCTAAAACTCCCACAATGCCTTTCAGACAGCAGAGAACTATAGTTTGACGGACATTCTAAAAGTGTTTAAAAATATCATCAGAGTGTGGTTTTTCCCCTTTCTTCTTGGTTCAACGGGTTTGATACGTCTAAGGCTCTGGGGTTGCAGATGTCCAGAGAAGCCCACTGTTGCTCGAAATCCTCAAGAATAATCTCAGTACAGAAGCAGCTCCCTGGGGTTGCCTGGTTTATCTTGTGTCCTTCTGGACTTCCTCCTTCCAAAAAAAAAAATCTATCTAGAGATGAGTAACAACAAGGAAGACGGCAGAGTAGGAAGCACCAAGAATCCATCTTTCCACCTAGACAACAATTGTACTGACAAAAACTGTAAAGTGACAATTTTGGAACTCTAGAGACTATTTGAAAGCTTCCAGCTTCCAGGGGAAAGCTTGTCTGGTAAATTATAATTAATATCTGTTGATTTAAACTTTCAGCTCTGCTGTGGCTACCCATCCCCCACCTTCAGCCTCATGGCAGGCAGCTGTGGGCACAGCAACCTGCATTCCTGATGTGGCTTGCTGGAGCCAAGATGGTCAATAAGAATTTTGTCCTCCAAATATGAGAGTTCTATGTTCTGATTATGGATGGCTGCTTCTAATTGCTGAGATGCACACATAGAGGCTGGCTGCCATGGTTTCAATCCTCACTGGATTGAGTGACATCCAGGGGATTTAAAGGAACTGCAATTGTTTCTTTTTTTGGAGGGACTGGAGAGCATTAAAAAACATCCACGTATAAGGGGGAATTTAGAAAGCCACTCCACATGGCCAGGGAAAGATACAGACTCAAAAAAGAACTGAGAAGACCGTAAGCTTTCACCTCAGGCTTATCCCTGACATAGAGACATCCTATAGCAATTAAAAAAAAACAGTATCTGATTTCCAGGGTTTCCACATTATAAGATTCAAATATCCAATTTTTAACAAAAAGTTCACTAGATATATAAAGACCAGGAAAGTATGGCCCATTCAAAGGGATAAAATAAATTGACAGCAAGTGCATCTGAGGAAGCCCAGATGTCAGACTCACTAGACAAAGATTTTAAAAGAAGTCTTAAAGATGACCAAAGAGGTAAAAGAAGACTTGACAAAGGCAGGACAATAATGTATGAACAAAATGAGAGTATAAATAAAAAGAAATTATAAAAAGAAACCAAAAGGAATTCTGGGGCTGAAAAGTACAATAACTGAAATGAACAATATACTAGGGTGGCTCAAAGGCAGATTTGAGCAAGCAGAAAAAAGAATCAGCAAACTTGAAGAGGCGACAATTGAAATTATCAAATCTGAGGAATAGGAAAAAAAAGAATAAAGAAAAATGAACAAAGCCTAAGGGATTTGTGGAACACCATGAAAAGGAGTAGCATAAGCATTGTGAGAATCCCAGAAGATGAGAAAGAGAAAGGGGCAGAAAGAATATTTGAATAAATAATGGCTGAAAACATCCCAAATTTGAGAAGCTTGATGAATGTAGGTGGCATAAACTCAAGATGACTCACACCAAGACAAGCTGTTAGAAGACAAAGACAAAGAGAGAATGTTGAAAGCAGCAACAGAGAAGTGACTTGTCACATATAAGGGATACTTAATAAGATTATCAGTCAATTTCTCATCAGAAACCCTAAAGACCAGACGGCAATGGGTTTACATATTCCAAATGCTAAAAAACAAAACAAAACAAAACTCTGTCAATCAAGAATTCTATAACTAGCAAAATTGACCTTCAAAAATGAGAAAGAAATTAAGACATTCTCAGATTTTTAAAAATCTGAGGGAGTATGTTACCCCTTGACCTGGTCTTACAGGGAGTCTTTCAGGTTGAAATGACAAGAAGCTAGACAGTAACTTAAAGCCACATGAAGAAATAGAGATCTCTGGTAAAGGTAAGTATACGTACAATTATCGAAGCTAGTATTATTGTATTTTGGTTTTGTAACTCCACTTTTAATTTTCTATGTCATTTAGAGGCAAATGCATAAAAATAATTATTAATCTGTGTTTTGTTAGTGCTGTCAAGTTGATTCCAACTCCTAGCAACCCTGTGTACAGCAGAGTTGAACCCTGCCTGGTCTTTTAGCACCATCCTCTCACTTTCCGGAGTTATATCAGACAATGCTTCACTGATATTCATAGGATTTTCATATTAACCTATGTTATTGGGTAAAAATATGTAAGTAATTTGTAACATCAATAACAAGAAGAGGAAAGGGGCAAAGCTGTATAAGAGCAGAGTTTTTGCATGCCATTAAAGGTAAGTTGCTATAATTCAAATTATTTTACTATAACTTCAGGCTGTTAAATGAAATCTCTGTGGTAACCACAAAGAAAATATCTATATAATACACACAAAAAGAAGTGAGAAGGGAATCAAAATGTTTTACTACAAAAAAATTAACTAAACACAAAATAAGGCAGTATGGAGGAAATAAGGGACAAAAAGCTTTAAGGTATGTATAAAACAAATAGCAGAATGTCAGAAGTGAGTCCCTCCTTATCAGTAATTACTTTAAATGTAAATGGATTAAACTCTACAATCAAAACACAGAGATTGACAGAACAAATTAAAAAACATAATGCAACAATATACTATCTATGAGAGACTCACTTTTTTTTTATTGAGGTAACATTGGTTTATAACATTATATAAATTTCAGGTGTACATTGTTATAGTTTGATTTCTGTGTAGATTACATCATGTTCACCATCCAAAGACTAATTAACATCCATCACTACACACATGTGTCCAGTCACCCCTTTTGCCCTCCTCCCTCCCCACTTCCTCTCTGGTAACCACCAATCTAATCTCTGCATCTTTGTGTTTTTTGGTTGTTGTTTTTTTTATTTTCTATTTATGAGTGAAATCATGCAGTATTTGACTTTCTCCCTCTGACTTATTTCACTTAGCGTAACACTCTCAAGGCCCATCCATGTTGTCACACTGGCAAGATTTCATCTTTTTTATGGCTGAGTAGTATTCCACTGTGTATATATACCACATCGTCTTCATCCATTCATCCCCCCATGGGCACTTAGGTTGTTTCCAAGTCTTGGCTATTGTGAATAATGCCACAATGAACATAGGGGTGCATACGGCTGTACACATTCATGTCTTCATGATCTTTGGATAAATACCTAGCAGTGGAATAGCTGGGTGATATGGTTCTTCTATTCTTAATTTTTTGAGGAATCTCCATACTGTTTTCCATAGTGGCTGCACCAGTTTGCATTCCCACCAGTAGTGTATGAGAGTTCCCTTTTCTCCACATTCCCTTCAACACTTGTTATTCCTTGTCTTGTTAATTATAGCCATTCTGATGGGTGTGAGGTGGTATCTCATTGTAGTTTTGATTTGCATTTCCCTGATAGTTAATGATGTTGAACATCTTTTCATGTGCCTGTTGGCCATCTGTATATCTTCTTTGGAGAAATATCTGTTCAGGTTTTTTGCCCATTTTTAAATTGGGTTGTTAGTCTTTTTGTTGTTGAGGTGTATGAGTTCTTTATATATTTTGGAGATTAACCCCTTATCAGATATATGGTTTGCAAATATCTTCTCCCAATTGTTAGGTTGTCTTTTCATTTTGTTGATGGTTTCCTTTGCTGTGCAGAAGCTTTTTAGTTTGATGTAGTCCCATTTGTTTATTTTTTCTATTGTTTTCCTTGCCTGGTCAGACATGGTGTTTGAAAATATGCTGCTAAGACCGACTTCCAAGAGCATACTGCCTGTGTTTTCTTCTAGAAGTTTCATGGTGTCAGGTCTTACATTCAAGTCCTTAATCCATTTTGAGTTCATTTTGTATATGGTGTAAGATAATGGTCTACTTTCATTCTTTTGCATGTGGCTGTCCAGTTTTCCCAACAACCATTTATTGAAGAAACTTTCCTTTCTCCATTGTATGTTCCTGTTGAAAACTAGTTGTTCATAGATGTTACTTCTGGGCTCTCGATTGTGTTCCACTGATCCATGTTTCTGTTTTTGTGCCAGTACTATGCTATTTTGATCACTATAGCTTTGTAGTATATTTTGAAATCAGAGAATGTGATACCTCAAGCTTTGTTCTTTTTTCTCAAGATTGCTTTGGCTATTTGGGGTCTTTTGCTGTTCCATATAAATTTCAGGATTCTTTGTTCTATTTCTGTGAAAAATGTCATTGGAACTTTGATAGGGATTGCATTGAACCTGTAGATTGTTTTAGAAAGTATGGACATTTTAACTATGTTATTTCTTTCCATCCAAGAGCATGGAGTATCGTTAAATTTGTTTGTGTTTTCTTTGATTTCTTTCAGCAATGTTTTATATTTTTCAGTGTATACATCTTTCACCTCTTTTGTTAAATTTATTCCTAGGTATTTTATTCTTTTTGTTGCAATTGTAAATGGGATTGTATTCTTAATTTCTCTTTCTGCTACTTGGTGGTTAGTGTATAGAAATGCAACTGAGTTTTGTATGTTGAGTTTGTATCCTACAACTTTACTGTATTCATTTATTATTCCTAAAAGTTTTTTGGTTTTCTATATATAAAATCATGTCATCTGCAAATAGTGACAGTTTCACTTCTTCCTTTCCAATTTGGATCCCTTTTATTTCTTTTTCTTGCCTGGTTGCTCTGGCTAGGACATCCAATACTGTGTTAAATAAGAGTGATGAAAGTGAGCATCCTTGTCTGGTTCCTGTTCTTAGAGGGATAGCTTTCAGCTCTTCTCTCTTGAGAATGATATTAGCTGTAGGTTTTCCATATATGGCCTGTATTATGGTGAGGTGCTTTCCTTCTATACCCATTTTATTCAGAGTATTTATCATAAACGGAAGCTGTAGCCTGTCAAATGCTTTCTCTGCTTCTATTGAGATGATCCTGTGATTTTTATTCTTCATTTTGTTAATGTGGTGTATCACATTTGATTCATTTTTGGATGTTGAACCATCTCTGCATCCATGGAATAAATCCCACTTCATCATGGTGTATGACCTTTTTAATGTATTGTTGTATGCGATTTGCTAGTATTTTATTGAGGATTTTTGCATCAATGTTCATCAGTGATATTGGCCTGTAATTTCTTTTTTTGTGTTGTCTTTGGAGAGACTTACTTTAGATCCAAAGGCACAAACAGATTGAAAGTGAAAGGATAGAAAAAGATGTTCCATGTGAATAGTAATCAAAAGAGAGCTAGGGTGGCTACGTTAATATCAGATGAAATAGACTTTAAGTCAAACAAAGCTACAAGAGACAAAGAATGACGTTATATATTACCAAAATTTTCAATATAGCAAGAGGATCTAACAAATATAACCGTTTAAGTGCCTAATAACAGGATGTGGAGAAATTGGAATTCTTCTACATCATTGGTGGGAATGTAAAATGGCCACTATGAAAACAGTTTTACAGTTTCTCCAAAGATTAAACATAGAACTTCCACATGATCCAGCAAATCCACTCCTGGATAGACATCCAAAAGATTTGAAAGCAGGAACTCAAATAGGTCTTAATACACCAATGTTCATACAGTATTATTCACATAGCAAAAAGGTAGAAGCAACGTGTGTCCATCAAGAGATAAATGGATAAACAAAATGTGATACTTACAGGCAATGAAATTTTTTTCAGCCTTAAAAAAGGAATGAAATTTTGATATAGAGTCATGCACTGCATACCCACATTTCAGTCAATGACAGACCACATATACGACAGTGGTCCCATAAGATTGGTAACATAGAGCCTAGGTGTGTAGTAGGCTATACCATGTAGGTTTGTGTAAGTACACTCTGTGATGTTCACACAACAAAATTGCCTAATAACATATTTCTCAGAACATATCCCCATCATTAAGCAATGCATGACTATACACTACAACATGGATGGATCTTGAAAACATTATGCTGAACAAAATAAGCCAGGCACAGAAGGACAATTATTGTTAATTCCACTTATATGAGGTACCTAGAGTAGGAAAATTCATAGAGACAGAAAGTAGAGTAGGGGCTACCAGGGACTAGGGGAAGGGGAGAGTGGGAATTATAATTAATGTTTTGTTGTTTTTGTTGGGGATGATGAAAAATTTCTTGATATAGATAATGGTGATGGTTACACACAAAAAAAACTTGTGAACGTTTTTAATGCCACTGAATTGTACACTTATGAATGGTTAAAGTGAAAAATATTGTGTTACGTATATTTTACCACAATTAAAAAAAACTGTCCCTGGAGACAGTCCTGCAGCAGGAGAGATGGCATCACAGCATAGGCAGGACCACCCCAATGTAGGGAATGAAAGGTACCTGAGGCTACTGGGGTTTGAGAAAAAGTTATAACTGCTTAGAAAATATAAGTCTTCCTTCCCTTCCCTGTCCAGGTTCTGGCAGAACATGCACCAAGTTACACCTTCTTAAGCACCTGAATCGACCCACAGCACACTCACAGCCACTGAAGCCACTCTACCTCGAAGAGCAGGTCTACACAGAGCTGAGGCAGAGGACACGCCATGGTAAACTGATTGATTTTTGTGTCAAAAGTCAATTTTGTTTAGAATGGAAAAGCTTGTCTCATTCCTGGGAAATTCAACAGAAGATAAAGAAACGATGGACGAGCAGCTAGAAAAGAACATGTTATGAGGCTATTAAAAACTGTATTTCAAGTCCACTTGTACAGCGTCTTGCCTCAGCCTGTATACTGCCATATCTCCAGCACAGTGTTGGCATAACTTAGATGCTCAAAAGGTATCTGTCAAATAAAGAAATATCCTCCATTTTAAACTCCTAAAATAGATAATTGTCTGCTTAGGTCCACATAGATGGTATGTGATTAAGTCACTCGTTTGTAGCTGGGCTTCTAGTATATAAGTCTTGAGTAATTTCCTCTTGTGGGTAAGTGGTCGCATCAGTTAGAGTTCTTCCCAGATATAACATTAGGGTGAATCACTCTGGATGATGTTAAAATTGATCGGTTAGGCTGAATAACGCCTGAACTTTGGCCTTTATCTCTATGTAATATCAGCATCCATTTGTCAATTACTGCTTGCGTTGATTTATCATGAAGTTCTTTTATACATTTAAATTTTAATAATTTTGTTTTAGTTTTTATTAAAACAATCTCTAAACGAAAGTATTAATTTGTGCTCTTGACTGTATACAATAATAATACAATAATAATTATTATTAAAGGTCCCAAAACAAAGGAGAGGGGAGTAAAAAAAAAGGTCGTGCAATGAATAAATGTCATTACAATTTACTCTTGGATCTGAGGTCCACCTCAACCACAAGAAGAAAATGCACCTTTTGTCTGTACAACATTACCATTATTTCAATCTCACCTGCAATCTCTGTTATAAAACTTTTAAGAGTGAAAAGTTAAATGACATTCAGCATTCAGGAAGATCCCGTGTAAACAGAAAGAACAGTAGGTTCACACAAACAGGCACGTATGCGGCAAGCTGACATGCACAAATACAGACACCATCTACAGAGGGCTGTGAGGAGACTCCACGGCAAAGCTGGTGAATTATTCATGACCTGTCCTGCAGACTGAACACTATTAGATAATGATCTTTAATTATTAATAAATAATTTAAGCTTTAATAGCTCTGAAATGAAATGCTTAATTGCATCACAATATAATTAATGGAATTAGCTGCAATGTTTAAAATGAGAAAATTTTTTCTTCTCTTTCTTTTTCATATTTTTTTCACCCCAAATGCTGGTAACCTAGAGGATAATTCTAAGTTTGTGTGTAATGTGTCCTTCAGCATGGGGATGTGTGTGTTTGGATTTGTTCTGCAACTCTGGTATCCTAGATAGTCTAGGAAGTGGAGAAATGGGCTTCTCCAACTCGTCCCTGACAGTAACCCTCAGGTTGTTGCAATGTTTAATTCAGTAAATACAGAGCTCCTACTATGCACAAAGCTTTGTGGTGGGCATGAGGGCTGAGGAGCAGGTGAGAGGAAGGAAGGGAGTGGTGGCTGCTGACACAAATAAGATGAACTCCTCACCTTTGGAGTTTATGGGATCTTGGGGCAGCAATAGTTACAATAAGATGCAAAACACAGCCTCTAATTTACAAACTCGTTGGTAAAACTGGAAAAGACAGAAGCCAGGGTTACAAGACAAAGATCAATGAGTACAAAATTGAAGCTTTGTGGACCTCAGTAGCTCACAGGGCTCCAGGTCCTGCCCAGCTCTTGGCTTCATCGACTTTGTCACCACAGGATCTACAATGGTTCATAGAATATCGTCACCTCATCACTGAGTTTTCAGACTTTCTCTACCTTGCCTCCTTTTGGCGAGTCCAGGGTCCCACCTCCTGTTTACTACCTGCTCCCAAATTATGTAGGCTCTTGAACCTTGTCAAGCCTTGAAAGAGGCCTAAAAGTGGAGAAATGCTGAGGAAATGCAGATTTGGGGAGGGAGTAGTGCTTGCCAGGAATGTGCCCTGGAAGCGGTGAGTGTAAGGGAGAGATAGTCAGGGATGAGTAAGCACAGATGCAAGAGCAAGGATTCAAATGGACGGGGTAGAAGGAAAGGCAGGTGCAGAGGACAGGAGGGATCGCAGTGTGTCCAGAGTGGAGGTCCAGAGAGTGGCTGCCGAGGTGGCCACAGCTACCAAGTTCTACGCTAGATGACATTCTAAGTACTTTACAGATGTTTGCTCATTTAATATCTCAATAATCCTGTGAAAAAAGTACTATCACTATCATTATTCCCATTTTACAGAAGAGGAAACCGACACACAAAACAGTTAAGTGATTTGCCCAAGGATGTGCGGCTGGTCAGAGCTGGAACGGAGATTTGAACCCAATATGCCTGGCTCCAGAGTCCACACAGCTGCCTTCTGTGCTCTTTTGAGTTCTATCAGCCTCAGTACACAGAGCAGAAAATAGAAGCTTAAGTTAGAAACTTTAAGAGACTTATACTCTGCAACTCTACCAAAATATGGCTTGGTCTCAGTCTTCACCTCTGGTAGTTGTATTCTGCACCCACACTCTTCCCATGGCACCAGAAGGGAAGGAATGCACTGCCCTATCATTGGACTTTGGGCTTGGCCCCGAGGCTTACTTTGACCATTGGGCCAGTGGATGTGACTTGAGAAAAGCCTAGAAATGTGCTTGTGTGGTTCTCCTGTGCTCCTACCTTTCTCCATGAGTAGTAGCCCTAGTTCAAGGAAGCTGTAAGACATGAAGAACATACCCAATCCTCTGCTTGAAGCCAGACATAGCCATGCACAGCATAGAGAAGCTGAGCTTCAGTGACCAGCAGACCTGTGGCCTGAAGCAGAGCTACCTCTGCTGACCTGAATGCCAGTGAGCGTGGAAATAAACGCTTATCATTACATGCCATTGAGATTTTGCGGTTGTTTGTTATGTAGCATTATTGTCACAAAAGCTGGCTAATACTGCTCTGCCATCCCGCCCTCAAGCATTCTTAGATAAGCACACTTAATTCTTTTCAATGTTACCTAGAGTACCAAGCCAAGGCAGCTTCAAGACAAGTTCCCAAGCCCTTATTCCAACCAGATGGCTCCCCTCGGGCACTTTGATTTGGAAATTCTGAAACAATCACAGCACAGCTAGCAGTTAGTAGAGCTGGGATGCAAATCCATCTTTTTGACTCATAACTCTAGATTTCAGCCACGGAATTAGAGTGCCCATCACATATGAACGAAGCTATGCCCAAATCCTCAGCTGAAAGTGCTTGCCAATGGCTGCAGGCAATGGCTCTCTGCCTCCAGATTCATCCTTACTACCTCTAAGTCACCCCCTGTTCCTTTTCTCTCCTCCTAGTTCTCCGACAGCCTTTGTTTGTCTCTATGCCTTGACTCCCATTCTTCATCTAGCCTTGAAACATGGATGACTCGATTTGACATAAGTTTCCCATCTCTGGTCTCAGCATCATCTGTGGGGCATAACTTGCAGGATCCCCACTTTAACCCAAATGCACTTCAGTCTCAGGTAAGAAGCTTTCTTGCCTATGAAACTGCTTCCTGTTTGGCTCCTCTCTCCTCTGTCTAGAGAGGAAGGTCAGATATCTCAAGCTCAGAGACAAGCCCAACTCAAACCCAGATTCTATGCAGAGTGTTTAGCACATAGACAACTGAGCTGACAGCCTATATAGGCAAAGGGTCATGTGTCAGTTAGGCAGCATTAGGGTAGGGCTATTTGGGAGGGTCCAGGACAAAGAATCCAACTCAGCAGATATCGCAGGAGCCCCAAAGACCTATTATGATTACGTGTAGGTAAGAACTGAGAGCCAGGAGACCGGATCCAGCATCCAGAAGACCAGGGGGAGGGCAGGGATGGCACTTATTAAACAGGATTGGTTGCTCTGCTGTATTGCCCGGTGGGTCAGGGCGGTCTGGCTAGAGGGGTAGTGATCTGGCCAAGGCAGAGGAAAGGATGGAGATTATGAGGAACCACATCGCTGCAAGGATCTTGCCATCCTGCCTCACTTTTCCAAACTGGCCAGCTCACCCCTGATAACAGAGGTCAAGCTGAGTGAGTCAGACTGTTTCTAGAGGCGCCTGCCTGTCCCCTCTGGTCAAACCCGGTCTGAACGCCACATTGCTTTCAGCATAGCTGGAATTATTTTCTTGTATTTACATATCCTATATTTATATTTATATTTATAGTGCAGTGCTCAATCATTTTAACTCAAGGTTTTAGTGCTAAAAGGTAAAAGAGGTTATGGGATTTCTCTTCCTCTGTACCAGTCAGGAGTATATTTCCTTTCCTGTCTTCCCAGTCATCAATAAATTATTATTGTTACTACTATTATTGTTAGGGAAGAAAAATGCTATTTGGACCTAAGATTATATCTAACTTAAAGTGTGCCTTAAAAGTGTGGCACACATTATCTATGGGATCTATTTGCTATCTCTGGTTTGTGTAAAATAAACTATGGGAGGGTAGGTGGGATCTTTCCAGGGTGATCCTAACGGTGGGTAAGACTTAGAATTCACTCTTCTGCCTTTCTTGTGCAGTATTAGTTCAATGAAGGCAACTACTGTTACTGTGACCCTTTTAGGCTGCAATTACTTACACAAACAAAGAAACCATGGCTTGTCAGAACTGAACTTTAGAGAGGTTCTAGTCCAAACTCCTTTGATGTTGAAGAAACTGAGGTGCAGGACAGGAAATGTTTGTTGATGCTCTAGAGTCTAGACTCAAATTCCAGAGGGTCTCTTTTTGCTGGGAATGGGGAGTGAGGGGTTGTGTCGTCTTTAGGAGCTTGAGCTCTGCAGGCAGAAATCCTAGGTTGGATTCTACCTCTGAGACTCACTGGCCCTGGGCAACTTACTCAACCTCTCTAAACCTCAGGTATCCCATCTGTAAAATGGGGATGAAACAACACCTCCATTATAGGGCTATCATGACGTTTACTTAAGAAAACCCATTTAAAATCTTCATCATAGTGTCTGGCATATTGTAAGATTTTAATAACTGTTAGTTGCTTATGAGATTGAAACCACGTCCTAAAGACAAGAGTTTTTTTTAATAATGGAGATACTTAGCCTGAAGATAAGATGTAAGAGGAACAGACCACCTCTCAAACATTTTAGGGACTCTTCTGTACAGAGGAATTAAAAGTATTCTTTTGGCCCCAGAGGCCAGAATTGATGCACGCAGCTTTGACCAAGTTACTCAATGTTCCAAACCTTCTAGAATTCTTGGTTGCCTATGGGATCAAATCAGAAAGTCATCCATGATCCTTTGTGATCTGACCCTTGTAATAGTTTCTGACTTTCATTCATATGATGTCCCCTCATGAACTCCGTGCATGAAGCAAATGGAACTATTCACTTATACCAACTGTGGTTTCTCCCTTCCACATCTTTGGGCTTCCTATTCTGTCTTTATCCTGATCATTTCCATTTACCAAAAATCTCATCCTCCTTCCCCATCTCTGAACAATGCAGCCAGAATTACCCTTACCCCCCTGATCTGGCACAGCACTGATGGTGCTGTGACTCCTCGGCCTTTACTCCTCGGCTTGTTGTAGTTCCCTGCATCTCCCATAGTCTGTGAGGAGGTGAGGACCGGCTCTGGGTCTGGCCCCCCCTCCCTGGTTCTCCAGCAGTGCCTGGCGCAGTGCCGTCGGAACAAAGGAAGTTCTTGGAGTTGGTTACAGCTGCTTTCCCCCCGGACCTTCCACCTACAAACTTTGACCCAGAGACTTTTCCTTAACCGCTCTGGCCACAGCCCTCCTCTATGAAATGGGAGTAACAGAATCTGCTGCTGTATTTGGCACGGCTTCAAGTCACTGAATTCCTGCCTTGCCCCCTATATCCACTCTACTTGGTTCTTGAGCCCACTCTTTGCTCCTAGCTGAAGCCTCTGAGTAAATATCTCTCTACTCTGTCACCTGGTATGCTAGACAGAAATATGGACAAATCTCGTGAATACCCACATATCCATTCTTCTCTCATAAGGTCTAGGTCAGAGTTAGTTTGGACAGATTACTCATGCCCTGTGTCCCTGGATCTATCTTAACACCCTGCCCATCACGAACCACACAAGAGATGAACGAAGCAGAAGAAGAAAGAAGAAAATGTTGAATTATTTGCTTCTCCTTGGGAAAGCTCTAACTCTCTATAGGAAGACTTAATTTTGTGTCTTTATCAACTCCTTCCATACACGTTCATATGTACACTCTCCTTTAAGAGAGACAGTTTGATTTGAGGGTCTTCTGCATCATAAGATTACCATGATTATCAAATGAGATAATTAAGGTAAAATAGGCTTCACAGTGGTCCCAAGAAATTCAAGTAGCGTTATCTCTCTTTCTTCTTTTCCATTAGTAGGCACTTAATAACTCTTGCATAAGTGAAATAGTGACTGAAAATGAACTACAGCCAATGGTTAGAAGTTCATGAAGGCAGATTTGGTTCAAGACTGAGAAATCTTCCAAAAACAGAAAATACGCCTCCGATGAAGGGGCTATTCTGAACTAAGAAGGAGCCCATTGGTGGTACTCAGGAAGAAGCCAACAACCGTGTGTCAGCAACGCTTAGCAGACAACAATTTTGGGGAGTGACACTGGCCTAATGTTCCCCTTCTGAGATTCTTGGATTTGGATATTAAAATAAGCCCAGGCCCCCAGAGACCAAGGCTCATCTAAAAGGGATCCCTAAAGCCATGTGTTTTGCCCTTTCCATGCACCAATCTCAAATTACTGATCTTCCTAAACCTATAACTCTAGCCAAACTAATCTACCCACTATCTTATAAAAGCTGATGTACTTTTTGGTGCTGTGCCTTTTCCACCACCAGATATGCCTTCCATATTACTTTTCACCAATCTTAATCATACTCTATTAAAGATCCAGCTAAAGTTCAATCTCTTCTGAGAAGTCTTCTCAAATTATTTGTGGGGGATCACAATTGACCACCACGAAATGTGTTTCTTTGGCTTGACTATTTTTAAGAACAAAAGACTCAGGAAAAAATTTGACCTTCCCCCTAACTGTCTAAAAGAATTCAAGATAGAAGGCCTGTTCCAGGAAGGAGCCATCACCATAGATAACTACAGTATAATATGAACTAAGTGTGGTAAAACTATGAACTAGGTATGTAAAACAAAATGAAACACCACGAATCTATACAAAAGTCTGATGATTTGCTCAATGATCCCTGAACCCCCAACCTAGTGACTGCATGCCCTCTCCCTTCCTCAAAGTCCCACTCCAGCTAGTACATTGGCTCTCAGTTGCCAAGCACCAGACAGAGAGCCCTGGATTTCCACACGTCTTGCCCAGCAGTCGTGATTTCTCCCAGAGCACAGTCTCTACCACTGTATTTCAAAATGTATCACTTTGTCTTATTCTTATTTTTCTATTTGTTTGTCTCACCCTCCAGACTGTGAGATCCTCAAGAACAGAGAAGATGTTTTATTCATCTTCATTTTTCTCACAGCACTTACTTATCATGATGTTGGTCAGAATAGGTATCGATACATGTGGGTTAAATGAATGTCCCTCTCGCAGATCCCTGTCTGTCTGCCATTAGTCTTGCCGTGGACTCCCCACGTCTTCCCCTTTCTTCTGAAGACCCTACACTCTAGTTCTGGCTTGAGACAGAAAGAATCAGGTTTGCACGAAAGCAAAGCAAAGAGCTTAAATCGATGACTCGCCTCGTGGGCACTGCATGAATGCTGACGAATTAATGCCTAAACAGAACTTTCACAGCCACCCCCCTCCAGAGTGGCCTCTCTGGCTACCCTTCCCAAGCTTGCTACCACCTCCTGCCATTGCCTACTCATTCTCTTACAAGTACCGCTCCCTTGCCAAGACCCTCTGACTCACAAGGGCAACCAAGCGGCTTCTCTGTGTCCTGTGGCATCTAGTAGCTTAAGCCCGCCCAGTAATGCATGGGACAACCATTAGTAGCACCAAATGAAGTTCGTATCCTGACAGCTGGTTTTTAGTTCTCTGGGAGCTGGACCGCAGACCTGGGCACAAAGGACTGAAGGAGACTCTGCCTCCCCTTAGGCACATCTTCTCTAAGACATGTTTTCTGTGTCTTTGTATCTCCTGATTGCTGAACATCAACCCTTCCCTACTCATCTCAGAGATTTTCATCACAACCCCTTCCCTTTATTTCCTCCCCAATCTTCCCCCAGAAGGGAGCGAGTCACTCTCTCTGAGAAAGCTGCAGATGAAAGGGAAAAGAAGCAAAGCCCTACGTATTCTATAAATTCCATAACATGACCTTGATAAAAGAAAAACAGAAGCCCACATAGTGACCTTAATAATTATTAGGCGCTTATGATGAGCGAGGCATAGTGTTTTAAACAGCATCCCATTTAGTACTTTTAATAATCACATGGAGTAGGTCATAGTCTCCCCATTTTGCAGATGAGGAAACTAATCATTAGAGAGTTTGTCACTTGCTAAAAGTTAAGCAACTGGTGAAAAAGCAAAGCGAGGGTTCAGTTACTGTCTCCACAATCACCCACTGTGTACAGCCAACTTCTGCAAACATAGCTGTCTGCTCCCTGCAGGGTCACAGTGTCTGGTATTCTCCTGGTTGCAGGCACCAACCTTGGTTGAGACAGTTCTATATCAAACTGAGAAAGGGGAAGCTTTTGTTTTTGAAACCGCACATTTTTTCTGTCATCACTCATCTTAGCCTTTGTGCACAACATTCCCCAGAATTCTGAGTCTCTCCCCAAACTGCTTCTCTGGTCTGGAGCCCCAGCCCTCACCTCTGCTGTGGCTTCTCTTACCAGCTTGATGTCTGCCTTTGGCCCTGTGCCCAAAGGCCATTTCCTCTCAGCGAGTCCTGGGTGACCTGTGCCCTCAATTCTGAAGGCTCTGGTATGTGATTGGCAAATCTGATGCAAAAATTTTCAATAAATTGCTGAAAAGTTTTTAGTCACTCCCTTCTGGCTAGTGATACCGTATAAACCCATAAAATGGACCTTTGAAGCACCATTAATAAGTCTTTCAATATTTATACACCTTCCTTACATTCGTAGAACTATGCTTTCTAAATGATACATCCTCAAAAAGGATAAAGAAAAGAGAGAAGTGGGATAGATGGGAGGGCGGGAAGGAGGCAGGAGGAAAAATTCATGTTGGTAAGTTTTTCTTCTCTCCTTTGTAGGAAAGCAATAATCGGGATTTCTCATTATATGAGCCCTTATTTTCATCCATAAAGCAGTTCTATCCTATCTTTCTGGAGTGGAAAAAGATGCTGCAAAGCCACACGCCCTGCCAGCCTGGGATGCAGAAATGATAGGGGTCTATCTCAGCCACGTGGCAGGAGGAGTGCATGTCAGCAAAATGCAATCAGCCAGCATCAAGTCCAGCGAGGAAAACTTGAGTTAGCAATGCCCCTCTGCTTGTGAAAATTGTAGTGGCTGGAAAGGAAAAAACATATTTGAGGATACAGCCAGTAATAAAGTGCCTTCACTGGGAAGCAAGTTATGAGAAGAAAACCATCGTAAGCTAGATAATAGGGCTTAAGGTCCAAGGGTCTTTCTGACAGAGACAAGGAAATTCAAGGTGGGGCCGTCGCTGGGAGCTGGTATGGTAGAAAGGAAGAGCCCAGGCCTTGGAGGGACCCCGGACAGAAAAGCGAGCCCCACTGTGTTCCATCGGGTGGACTAGGTAAATTTCTTAACTTGTATCAAACTCAAATTCTGGGTGTATAAAACAGTGACAATAATACTTACCTTAGAGGGTTGTTTGATGATTAAATGAGATGATATATGAACAGTTCCTGGTAAATCCTTGTTGTCTAACAGAAGGGCACTTTTTTCCCTTAGACTAAGCCTACACATTGTTTTCCAGCATTGGTACCACCAAAGCCTTTCCATAATTGCATTAGAGATAGGAAGGGCTGGAGCCAGGAAAGACTGAGGGGCATCGAATCCCAGCCTCTCCTCTGACAGGGAAAGGAGGGCCCAGTTTGGTGACACGGTCAAAAACCTTCAGAGACCCAAAGCGGTGACTGTGGTATGTGGCAGTTCAGATGGTGGGAGAACCGAGGGCTATTCTGGAGCAGGAGGTCTGGATCACTTAGCGTGGCTCCCTCCACCTCTCTCTGTAGAGGCCGTAGGCTCCATTAGGACCCCATCACCAACATGCAAATCCGAGTATTTTTGTAATTGTATTTGATGTGGCTTTGAGCTTGGACGGGGTAGCCATCCTCTGGACAAATGTGGCCTTGGGGTATGGTGGGCTCTTTCCACTTCATGACGCCAGGGCACCAAATTAAGGGATCTGAGACCACTGTTTGGGATCCCACTCTGACACTTACAAGCTATGAGACCTTCAATAATTTAACTGACTGCTTTAAACCTCATCAGTAAATTTTGGAATAATTATATTGCCAGCCTCACAAGGCTTATTTTAGGATCCAATGAGATCATACACATGTTGGAGGTGACGGCTGATTTTATTGAGTCTCAGAAGTTTTGCAAATGATAAAATACTGTGTAAATGCAATTAATATACACACTTTAACGTGAGGCTTGATTCCAAATGTCAGACTGCAAATCGCTCAGGAATTTCATATTTTAGATGATCTTGGTGACTCTGTTTTCATCAGCCTACTACCTGCTAGGGCAGGCCTTGCTTGCTCTTTTCTTCTGTGCAGAGGGACTTTTAGACAAAGCCTTTCCCTTAGCTTCATCCATAAGATTACTTCCCATCTGCTGAAGGAAACAGCAGGGTCGTTAAAGGCCATGAAGTCAATGACAAATCCAGCTCACAATTTTTATGTCTTTGTTATAACCTGATGTCCCTGAGGACCCTGTCATGAGGTTTATGGTTTAAGTGAAGCAGGAACAATCAAATAGCCTCACAGTGGGCTGTGGCTTGAGGGGCTGACCAGAAGTGTTTGGGGAACATGAGGAGGCAGCTTCTCTCTGCTACCTGTGCGAGCGGAAGGTGGCATTTTGGTGTCAGAAGGCCCCAAGAGGTCACCTCACCTCCTCTCGCTGGACCGGTGAGGGAGCTGAGGCCCAGGAGGGAGAAGGACTTGGGCAAGGCCACACAGTCAGGATGGGCACCCAGACATCTTATTTCCAGGCCAAGGTTGTCCACCAGTGCTGTTGTTGTCACTGTTGGGCACGGTTCAAGCTCCGAGCTTGAGAAGGCTCAAGGGAAGCAGCCCCCATCAGAGGATCACCAGAGGAGGCCTCAGCAACCAGCCAGCTCATCCCATCTCCCAGTTTGGCAGGTCAGGAAATTGAGGTGAAGAGAAGAGAAGCAATTAACCCATGGCATCTAGTGTCAACCAAACCAGTTCCCAAACCAGAGAAAAACCATTGTCTGCTCACAGGGCCACAGAGAGCATGACTGAGGCCCCCAAAAGGAACAAAATCACTTCATTAAGTACCTGCAGTTACTAATACCATGTTATCTAAAAATGTTTGCAAGAGTCTATTTCTGTGGCATTATGGGATTTATGTGTGTGTGTGTGTGTGTGTGTGCGTGTGTGTGTGTTATCTCAATAACTACTCTGTATTTTCTGCACAGTGTGGTAAATTGAAAGTGCCAAAACTTTAGAGTCAGAAAAACAAGGGTTCAAATTTTGAATCCACTCTGTACCAGCAGAATGATCTTGTCTCAGGTTCCTAATCTGTCAAATGGAGATAAAATCACCCACGTTCAAGTGTTGAGAGAATTCAGCCCAGCAATGTAGAGAAAACACTTTGCCACTGGCATCATGGCCACGGAGTACCTGTAGTTACTGCAATTGTTACAGCGCAGAGAGAGGAGACCAGTGGTGGCACTGTGGCACTGAGCAGGGTGTAGGTGACTTCTAAGTCCCCTTCACAGTTGGTGCTTTCCCTGCTTCTTGAATGCCTGAGAAGATTTATATTGGACATAAAGAACCTGTTGACTTTGCAATCTATGCAGCTATAGATAGACAAATTCTCAAGGCAATAAAAGGGTTAAAAATAAGTTAGTGAAGGTAATTTATTAGAGAGGAAAACAGGGTAAACTGGAAGGCTGATTTTCAGGAAGGAATCCGAGGTGACTGCCTGTGGAGGAAATCAGGGCAGCTCCTGAGGACACTCCTTGGTTCTCTTAAGCACTTCGTGTGGTGCTTAGCATGCAGTCATGACCAGTAAGTGTCCATAGAACACTGAATGAGACAGGCTAAGAGACCAGGAAAGACGTCCTTGACCTCTTTTTCCTTTCTGAGGAGGATTCGCCCTGAACTAACATCTGTTGCCACTCTTCCTCTTTTTGCTTGAGGAAGATTATCCCTGAGCTGACATCTATGCCAATCCCCCTCTATTTTGTATGTGGGACACCACCACAGCATGGCTGGTGAATGGAGTAGGTCTGTGCCTGAGATCCGAACCCACAAACCCAGGCTGCCAAAGCAGAGCGTGTGGACCTTTAACCACTCGGCCACAGTGCTGGGCCCACTGTCCTCTTTTAAGAAGGGGGACTACAGGAGATGAGGTTTGGGAGGATCCATGGAGAGGGTCCACGTTTCCCTCCACACCCAAGAGCCTCACATATGAAAGGGATGCCGGAAGAATCCACACTGCTTCCCTCTGTATCACCTCTGTCTGGGTGGTTGTTCTAGAATATCCCCGGAGGGCTGGTTTCATAGAATACCACCTGGGTTCCTTTCATGGGAACTTCTGAGATGTGGGGCAAGAAATCTCGAAACGAACTTACATTATGAGGATTGATTAACAGAAAACACCATCTCACACCCACCCCAAAGACATATAGGGAGAAAACTGTCTAGAGACACAGAGAGATCTTAGGGGCTTAGTCTGCAGACCCTGTATCCTTCCTCAAGACTGCTGATATGCTAAGCCTTTCCCTAAGTGGATATGTAAGACCTCACAGAGTACTTCTTATGTACAGGGCTCTATAACACATTTTCAACCTGGGAATCTCCTCCTTATTTGCTCCTAATCCTTCTTCTGCCTTCTCTGTCCCTGTTATCCCCTCATTTCCTCCAAGGAAGCACCAGCTTCTATACCTGCCAACTGAGAGCCTGAGTCATAGGGCAGGAGGCTAGCAGGTGTCCACTCCCACGTTGCTGAGGGGAGACCCTAACAACCTTCCACTGATGTATTTATTGCTTTTCTCCCCTGGACCAGAGAGCGGCTGGTCCTCTCATTCAGTGCCCAAGAGCTCTCTGCCCTTCAGTCTTCCAATGCTCCTGTTCTATCATCTGATTACATCTTTGATCAATTTTGGTACCTTTCATGAAGACACATGTACCTCCTCATGAATGCGGGATGCTCCCTGAAGCTCCATGGAGGAAATTTAAGGTTGCTAAGCAAAAGGAGAGTTAAGTTCTTGGGAGTGTTAGTGCCCTGTTCTCTTTAGCAATTTTGTCTGCCATTGCTCTGCTGGTCCCAATGGAATGCCTTTCACGCTGCATTCCACAGAGGGGCTTCTCAGGTGGCTCCGCCAGGCTGCTATATGTTTCAGTTTGCTCCGCATTCTTTTCCTCTCCTGTGCCACTGTGTATCAGGAGGAAGTGTTAAATGGAGGGATAAACATACAGTTGGACCAATTTTGCAACATAGTTTCATTTTCTTCAGTTTTGGACTTAGGCAAAGTCTTCTCTCCTGAGAAGAGATGCCTATCCTTCAGCAGAAGACTATTATAGACTTGTATTCACTCTTGATTAGGATGAGCCATATCCTCATCTAACCACCAACACATCCGTGGTTTAATACAGCAGAGCACAAGAAATGTCTACATTTTAGGGACCAGTAAATGTGGTTTGTGCAAAAATAAACAAGACAGCTATGTACCTTTGAGAGCTTCATGCTGGTGGTAAAGATGGGTCTGTCAACTATCATTACCAGGTTTCACTGTCACAGGGACCTTCTAACAACAGGGACACCAGATAAGCTGAGAGCTTTTGAAATTTCAGAAAAGGGAATGTTAGATGGAATACATTGCTTCGATTTTTATTTTCCTTCATCACAACACTAACTGATAGTCTAAAAATCATCCAAGCTAGCTCAGTCCAGAGTACGGAGGTGACGTTTATTTATTTATGTGTCTCGGCCCTTTTCCCTTTTCCCTCTCCTGACGAAGACAGCATCCGCTGCCCTATGCGTGAGCTGTAGCTGCTCCTTCGGGCTGTCTTCCGGTCTCTTGACATGCACACCAAAGATCCCCTCCTTCATCAAGAGTTTCTACTTCTTCTGCAATGTGTTTCTTCCTGAATATTATTTCTCAGTTTGGCTAGTCTTTCCTTTCATTCCTGTCTACTCTCTTTATCTAGGGCTGAAGCTACTTCCTCTCAGCCCCCAAATTACATTTTTCTTTTTCCGTAGTATTAAGATGTAAGTATTTGCTTTGCTCCATCGCTAAATTTTAGTTTACCACTAAAATCACAAATCCCAAACCTGTGTGAAGTAGACAGGTGTCAGATGCTAGGGAGTGGGAACTTAGAGACCGTGCACCCCTAGAGAAAGCATGCCCCATCTAAAGACACTTGGAATAATTTTTAAAATATCATGCAGGCCAAACAAAACACATGTGCTGGCTGTAAGCAGGCTGGAAGTCTGCAACACGCGAGGTCAAGTATCTGATGCAATCCACAGCAAGGGGACACAATGTATGAGCATTCCCATTGTCACTAGGATCCGGGTTCCTTAGGTGGTAAAACTGTAAAAATGGCTATGTATTATAAAAGTTAGGATAACTTTTATATCCTAGTTAGTATGGGCTGAAAAGTAGAATAAGACACATGTTCCAGGAACTTGGGTAAAGGAGTAATTAACTTTAATTAAGAGACCAGGAAAAAATTTGCCACTAGAACATAACTTAAAAAAACAAAAGTCTGTTCCATCAACTTCTAAAGATGTTCAGTAGTCAAAAGGTATCACGGTTTTATATTCATTTTCTTTCTATCCACCTTCCAGATAACGTGTGAATCTAGATGGTCTTGACTTCAGAATTCTCCCTTAGAGAAAACTGCATATACTGACGGCTCCATTTTGAGTTTCTGTCTCTAATGCTCTTGCATTTTAGTAACTCTTTTCCCCCAATAATGCACTGATATTCATAGGCATTGTTCAAGTGTCAGCCATCATTATTTCACCAGTGTTAACATTTTTTTATTCCCGTGGCAATTAGCACAGTCACAAAAGTTTATCGCCCAGCCAGCTAGTGGCCCATAATCCGAGAGTATATAGATCACATGTTTTTATTTACTTCTGCAATTGTCTGATAAACCTTCAAAGTATGACTACATTTTACTGAATGCCTTTGTAGTCGAGTCCAAATTTTCCAATACTTTCATGGCAAGTTTCTCAATACTCTAGTTAAAATAGGCCACTCTCTTTAAGTGTCCCTATCCACCACCCAGATTCCTAGACTACCCCACTAACAAGGTGAGCAAACAGAGACAAATGGGGCCCAGTCCCCAAGAATCTGGTGGAGGCCGTGGAGTGCTTTCTAATCTGGGGTATGCCATCTTTGTATCTCAGGATCCTAAATAATCCAGTAATCCACATTATCCATTTACCTTGATCTAGACTTTGTCCCTTTAAAGAACTCAGCTTGTTCGTACTGCTCTCCCTCCTCCCCGCCCAGAGGATCCCGGCGCTACTCACAGAGCGATACTTACCTTTAGTTCAGCTCAGGGTGCCTTGGATTCACACATGTGGTTTAGGCCAGACAACAAAGATGGGACTTGGAGTGGGAGGATGTGAAACCTGCACACACCTCTGTGTGTGCACATAGTCCTGAATGTGTCTAAGCATAAACCTTAGTGCATTCCTGAGAGTTTGTGCCCCTAAATAAACAATCTGGAATAATGATATCTACGATCTTCGCAGAGCTTAATACTTGGTGTGCTCTGGACTGAGCACTTTAGACACACGATCTCATTTAATTCTCATAACAATCCTGTGAGATAACAATCATTATCTCAATTTCAAAGATTGAAATTGAGGCTTAACAGAGTTCAATTACTTGCCCAAGTTCATGCAGCTAGGAAGTGGAGAGGCAGAACTAAATCAAAGTCATTCTGGCCACAAAGTCTGAGTCTTAACTTCTGTTTTATGCATCTCCTGCTCCCTGAATCCTAGGAGAACTGGCTATAAATCCACAGTCTTGTGGGACCTGGGCTCCTGGGCTGACCTGTGATCCTCTGATTTTAGAAAGTACCTACAAGTGGTTGCAGCCTTTAACTGATGGGTTGAGATAACATCTGGTAAGACTTCAAAAGTTTGTGGAGGGCCACTTCACACCCTATGCCAGTCCCCCAAAGTAATCACTATTTTGAAGGTCTACCACAATAGATCACTTTTACCTGTTTGTTTTTCTTTTGACTTTATATACATGAAAACCTGAACTATTTATTATTTCAAGTCGGACTTTTTTTTTTTTTCCACTCAATATCATGTTTGTAAATTTATCCATATTGTTGTTTATAACAATAGTGTGTTCGTTTTCGTTGCTGTAAGTGTTCCATTGTATGGCTTTTACCAAAGTTTGTCCATTTTACTGTTAACCTTTGGGTTTTTTACAGTATTAGGCTGTTGTGCACATTAATAGTCCACTCGTTCTTATTACTTAGTAGTATTCTATTATGTAGATAGACCACAATTTGTTTATCCATTTACTGGTGGGTGGACATTTGAGCTGTTTCCAATTCTGGGCTATTGTAAATGAAGCTGCTATAAATACTCCTGTACCTGTGTTTGTGTGGATATATGCTTTCGTCTCTCTTGGGTAAACACCTAGGAGTAGAATAGTGGACTTATGACAGCTATCTGTTTAATTTTCTAAGAATCTGCCAAACAGCTTTCCAGACTGTTTGACCCATTTCCATTCCTACTAGCAGGAGATGAGAGTTCCAGTTGCTCCACATCTTCACCTACATTTAGTATGGACCACTTTTGAATTTTAGCCAGTCTAGTGGATGTGTAGTGGTATCTTATTTTCATTAATTTTTATTTCCCCAATGATGATTTTCAGCAATTTTTCATTTGCTTATTTGCCATTCACATAACATCTTTAGTAAAATGCCCTGTTTTTCACTGGGTTGTTTCTCTTATTATTGAGTTGTAAGCCTTCTTTATAGAGACTAGATACAAGTCCTTGGTGGGATATATGATTTGCAAGTATATTCATTTTTTCTTTAATTTTTCATTTTTGAAAAATTGTTGTTGCTGTCATATGAAAGTACATTTTTACATAATGAGTTTGTCCAGCAATCAGTGTAAAGTCAGAACTCATTTGTGAAGTCAAATAGTGTTTCTGTAAATTCTTTTTGATATTTTAATTTACTACATATCATCTGTAAAGTATGACAATCATATTTTTCCTCCTAGTCCTCATATCTTTTATTTATTTAGTTATTTAGTTATTGCACTGGCTAAAAATCCCTGGAATAATATTGAATAGAAGCAATGATATTGGGCATCATTTGCTCATATTTTTATATTTTCCATATTTCACCGTTAAATACTAAGTTTCCTAGATATTTGTTGTAGACTATTTTGTATCATGTTAAGGAAGATCCCTTCTATTCCTAGCTTAATAAGAGATTTATGATGTATGCATGTTAAGTTTTGTTAAGTGCTTTTTCTGAATATATTGAAATAATCATATGACTACAACAAGGCACAGCAGAATTGTGGGGATGATGGAACTGTTCCATATCTTGATTGTTATGCTGTTTGTATGACTGTATTTGTCTGTCAAAACTTACAGAACTATGAACTATAAAGGGTGAATTTTACTGTCCATAATTATATCTTAATTAAAAAACTCAGTGTGAGAGCTGTTCTAAGGTCAACAGGTCAACATTGACTATATTTCAACTCTTTTGTAAAAAATGTATCTATGTGTAACCTACGTTTCCCCAAACTTCACAAGCCTGTGGACCAGCGGCATCACACCGTCAGTAACAGGCCTCATTTTGCTGGTTCTTACCATGAACTGCCTCCTGACAGCCCAGCCCCCAGCAAAGTCCCAGGGGCTTCTTGAAAATACTGCTTCAGTGAGGCAGCCTGTGCCCATAAACAGGGGAGACCTCATAGTAGAGTCCAGATTCAGAAAATAAAAATAAAAATAAAAATTTGAATTTCAGATAAGCCACAAACAATGTTTTAGAGACATGCTCATACGGTGCTTCATCGGCAGCCCGACTTCACGCTGCGGCAGCTGTGAGAGTCGGTGCTGAGGCTGGGGGAGTGTGCTTCTGTGGTTCCCTTGGATATAGCGTACCTTTGGATACAGGGACACGAAACATTGTGCCTCAGTGTTGTATAGGGTTTTTAGTAAGGCAGATCTTTCCACACCATCTTGCCATACTGTCTTCCTGGCATGAGGCAGGTGATCCCGGGGGCTCCATTGGAGGGACAGCCACTACATTCTCTTCATAATCTTCCCTCCTCCCCCTTGCATGAGAAGGCTTTGCTACCAGGTCAAATTGGCCCTTTGGTGAATCTTCACCCTTTTGGATGAGACTGATCTGCCAGACACACCCATACATGTCTGAATATAGGAAAGGCTCCCTCTGGACACCCCGCATATCTACATACATACCGATAAGGTTTGAAAGAAACCCATCTTTCCCCTTAATTGTATTAATTTTGTGACTGGTCCCTCTGTGAAGTCTGCAGAACAGATTGCTACAGGTGCAAATACTGGAGGAGGGTTAACTCTGGAAAGGGCATCCCAGCCAAAGCCATTTAACATTGACTCCGTCTTTCTGTAGGATAATTTCCAGTTGCTCAGTCAGCCAACCATGGTGAAAGCCGAGGACATGAAAAGGGGCTTTCAGTGAGAGCTTATCAAACTGAGACCAAATGCAAGCTGAGCTTTAGAGATAGGACAGATGTCAGGTCTCTCCAGAGGTGGAGACCAGAATCTGCCTGCGTTCATCATCTTCACCTCTTGATTTTGCTGTTGTTTTCTACTGGTTCAACTTGACACATGGAAGACTCCTCCTTCCCAGGGCTCTGAACTCAACAAACATCTGAGAGGAGTTGTGTTCATCTAAAAATCGTATACGTTTCACTCACAGAGATACTTGTTTTTTTACGTGGACCACTGATTACAGCTGGCAGTGCCTTAGAGAACTGTGGCCAAAGGAATTTTCCATGCCCAGGTTTCAGATGCTTTCTGTGACCAAGTAATTTCTTGGAACACTGTCACCAATGCCCCAGCCCCACAGCTGCCCCCAAGTGGAACCCCCCGATCCCTTTTCTTAATCTATCCCCACCCAAGGAATGGCCCTCCAGTAGCATGCAGGAGTCAGGCTTGTATCCTTGCACCCCAGACTTCAAGACCTAAAGTTCTTTTACTGCACTTAGAGTTTGCAGAGGGCTTTCCTATATATCATCTCGTTTAATCCTCACCCCCTGCGAGAAGAAGTATAATCTGCATTTTAATATTAGGCATTGGAGGTTCAGAGAGGTTAAGGAGCTTGCTGAAGGTCAGTGATTGTCAGAACTGGAACTCAAATCTTGATCTACAGGCTCCAGATTCATCCTTTTTACACCCAAGCAGAGGCCAAAAAGTGGGGATCAGCACCTATCCCACGTGCCTGGCACTACACACACCACTTCCACGTGTTGTCTCACTGACCCTCACCTCAGCAACAGCATGCATTCAGCATTCTGGCTGGAATCAGAATCTTAGAGAGGAATTTGCCTGTGACCAGAGATTCAAACCTAGGTCTGGCGGTACCAGACCAGGACTTGTTTCCACACTAGTCCCCTTCTGCAGAGAAACCAACCCTGTGGAACAGAAGAAAGGATGGGAATGGGCTTGACGACAACTCAGGGTGGTGAGGAGAGCAGGGAGAAAGGCCAGAAGGAGTTCTATCCATTGTCCTAAGAGCTAGACAGGCAGTGAAGTCTCCCTGGAGGAGGTGTGGCTGAGCTGAGCCTTGATAGTGGCTGGGATTTGGCTGAGCAGAGGAGGTGTTGGGGTGGGTGCTACAGGAAGGGAGGGCTTTCTTAGACCAGACTCCTCCCTCAGCAGGAAGGTTGGCTATAAAACACGGATGACGCAGTGGCTAAGGCAAAGCACTTTTGAGGGCACTGCTAGCAAACAGCTTAATTGCACCAGGCAATGCCTGCCATTCCCTCAATAGAGGAATAGCTGCCACAGAAGGCATTAATTGGAGCGGCTCAAATAGCTGCTGTTTATTTACTGTCAGAGGCAGGCAATTGCGCCTCCAGTAGGGAGGCCTGGCTGGCTCACTGCCCCCACCTCCTTCCCCTCCCCATCCAGTCCTCAAACCTCACCTCTCCTTTTGGGAGAGGCGCCGGATCAGCGTTTTTATTTTATGTTGCTTGATTTATCTGTTCTGCGAAGCTTTCATTTCAACTTGGAGAATGTTCAAAGTAAAGCTCACCCTATTACAGACTTAATTGGACCATATTTCAGTCCGAGTGCATCTGTTCAGTGTGGCTTCCTTATCCTGGGTCCATAAACTTTTATTAAGTTATATATCAGGGAATATACATATATATTCCACTAACATGTTTGGGATCTTTATTCTCTCTTTTTTTTCTCCTTTTTCTTTTGTTATTTTTATTTTCACCACGGGGGAGGAACGCCCCATGGGCCCAGAGAGAGATGGAATAGAACTTACTCTATTTCCCTATCTTTGTTTAAAACAAAGAGGACGGGGCCACATTAGCCTCCATTTAGTGCAGCGACTAGGTGTCAGAGTCAGGATTCTGCCCATTTCCATTCGGTTCTTTGGGTACGTTTGATGTGCTAATTCTCGACACCCGCCTCCCACTCTCCAGGAAATTTGCCTTTCAATAGCACAGCTCACAGGGAAGGGGAGAGAGATAAGGAAAAAAATGGGATAATTCTGAAAAAGAAAACAGACTTAAAGCCTTAAAGCCAAACAGCGAAAACAGCTCTCTCAATCCTGTTTAGTCACTTGAAACATCATTTTTAAAAAGACGCAGAAGCACCAGGGCCCTGAGGGAAACACACCTCTTCCCTTGGGCCTGTTCTTGCACTTGACAGCCGGATTGAAAGCTCTGATTGGTTCATCTTACTAATGTCACAATTGTTCCAGCATGCAGGAACCCAGTTCCCTCCCTTGAAAGTTGTCCTGGGTCTACTCCAGTCTCTGGTGGAGACCTGCTGAATTAGGCAATAGAGGGTAACAGAGGAAGGTTCTCCCCACAGGAACTCTGGGAAACATTGCCTATCAGCAAGGGGAGGAGTGGCTGCATTCCAGCAGCCCATGACGAGGGGCCCATCATGCTTTCCAACTTGTGCAGCAAACCCAGACCAAGCTTGCATCCACCATTTCTGTGTTGGCGTCCACTGAATTTTAAAACTCATCAAAATTTCCAAGGCCAAGTGCAACCCTATCCAACATTGCTCCAACCTACGTATAACCATATATCAGTCAGCTAATTGGAGGCACTGCTCAGCTTCAGGCCCTCAGAGAGCATTTTCCTAATAGACTTGCGGGTCCTCCTGTGCCTTCACCTGTAACACTGCCCTCCCTCCACCACCTTGGTTGTGGATTTTTTTCTCTGGTCATCTTCACTGTGCTGTCAGGGGATGGGATGCCTTTGCTTTTGTCTCCTCTTCCACTCATCCATCACCTTGAGGACCTTAGGCGCACCATTCTCAGAACCCACCATCCCCATCCCGAAGGACTCCCCACCTCACCCTCAGCTATTTATTCTTGGAGACTCTTTAGTTAAAGGTTGTAGTGGAAAGAGAACCCACGGCGCCATCAGACAGATCTGAGACTGAATTCCAGCTCCACCATCAGTGCTGAGGCTATAGGCGTTGTATAACCTCGCTGAGCCTGTGTGAAATGGATATAATTTAATTACTTGTAGGGTATCCTGAAGTAGAGAGGTAATCAACGTAAAAACATTTACTGTAGAGCCCAGCTCATGTATTTGTTATTAGTAGTATTTTATTAGTAGTATTTTTATGTCATTACTGCTATCATTACCATATTATTTTGTTACTGCTATTATGTTGTACTGTTATTTTACTATTCTTATTATTTTACATATGAAGAAACTGAGCCAAGAGCTTCATTAATCCAATATCAATTTTCAAATTTTAAGTAAAAACATAAATTATGCATGTGCACGTGGCCCTTCACCCACATACAACTACCCCACACTGAGTGCTGTAAACGAAGCACGTGCCGCATGTCTCCGGAACACGGAGGAGTGGCGAGGTGGTAACCAGGGAAAGGCATCTGAACAGCTGTGCTATTACAGACGGATTTTGATGAAGGAGCATGTGTTTACCAGGCAGAAGAGAAAGAATGGCATTAAGAGTAGAAAAAAATGATATACACAAAAGTCTGGGGATGGAGGGTGTGTGATGTGTTAGGGACGAGCTAGAAGTTCACTGTGAGAGTAATATCAGGTACATAAGTGGAAGTGGCTAAGAGGTAGGCTAAAAACCTAGTGTATTAGTCATTTATTGCTGCTTAACAAGTTATTCTAAAGCTTAGCTTAAAGCAATAAGCATTTATTACCTCACGCTTCTGTGGGTCGGAAATTCAAATGCTCCTTTGCTGGTGCCTCTGGCTCTGGTCTTGTCTCCAACAAGGCTGCAGTCAAGGTGTCAGCCAGGACTGCAGTCATCTCAAGGATCTACTGGGGTTGATGCGCTTCCAACCTCACTCGTGGCTGTGGGCAGGATTCAGTTCCTCACCAGCTGTTGGCCCAAGACCTCCCTCAGTTCCTTGCCATGTGGACCTCTCCACAGGGCAGCTCCCAACCTGGCAGCCGGCTTCATCAGAGTGAGCAAAGCAAGAGGGCCAGAGAGTGAGTGTGCCAGCAAGGAGAAAGTCACGGTTTGTTTTCAATCTCAGATGTAACATCCCATCACTTTTGCCGTATTCTACAGGTTAGAAGTGGGTCAGGGGAGGGGATTACACAGGGGTGAATACCAGGAGGGGGGGATCTGTGGGGCCACCTTAGAAGTCTGCCTCCCACACTTAGGCTGGGTGAAGATTGTGAAGGCATTTATATGCTCAGCCAGGGAACTTGTGCTTGATGGTATGAGCGATGTGAAGGTACTAAAAATGTTTAAGGGGCAGGGAGTGCAGATACTGGATGCAATTAGATTTACATTTTAGATTGGATCACTCTGGGAACAGCTGGAGAAAGGATTTCAGTGGGAGAGACTGGAGATGAGGACAGTTGGGAGCCCATGGGACACTGCAGGGGGAGCTGATGGAGTTGGGGGAAGGCAGTGAGAGAAGAGGTGGAGAGGAGGGACCAGGTCACAGAGCACTTTGCAAATAGAAACAGTACATCTGACTTGGTGACTGGTTGTAGGAGTGAGGAATGGAAGCAAGTCAAACCTAACGCCAGGGAAGATGAATCGGGTAATCCACATCCAGGACAACATGGCGAGGACACATGGAAGGATAAGCAGTTCTGGGATAGAACTGAGCAGGAGATATTGGGCTCTGGGCTAATCTAAAATTGTCCAGGCAACGGCAAAGTGAGAACCAAAACCCAGCCTCCTGTCACAGTATTAGAAAGCTCAGGCTTAGGACACAGATGGTGTGGGCCCTAATCGGGTTCTACTACTCACTAATGATGTAACCTGGGATGAATTTTTGTCTTGTCTGAGTTTCTTTATTGTAAAATGGAAATAGTGCTGGAACTTAATAGATTGCGATGAGGATTAAATCAGATAACCTGTTCAATATGCTTAGCACGGTCTCTGACACCTGTAAGTATTAGCTATTGTGAATATTTTTAGGCACTATGGCATTGTGTGGGTGTCTGCATCATGCTCGGGCTCAGTTCTAGCACCCTTTAAGTCTTACCTAGAGATGTGCAGAGTACTTTAACTATGATAAATTCACCCTCTTCCCAGGCCTGGCCCTCTAGGACAGCTGTTGCATCCGTGAGCCCTTGCTTTTAGTCAGTTCCAAGCTCCTGTTGTATTTCATTTCAGTGTTTTCTGCCTCTTTAGAAGAGGGTGTTTAGAACATACTTCATGCCCACCCCTGTCTTCAATGGAGCGGAATTCTAAAATGCCCCTTTTCATCATCTCTTTGCCCTCCACAGAGCTCAGAGAACCCTATAAACAGCAAGAAATGCCTTCTTTAAGGAGCAATCTGTTGTTGCTTCATCTATTCCATGAACGTGTATTGAAGATGGACTGTGTGCCCAAGCACCTTGCTAGGTACGGGGATACAACAGTGAATAGGACAAATGGTTCCTGGGTCATGGGGCCTGCTCTCTAGTGGAATAATGGATAAGAAGGAAACAATTAGTGCTCAGAAGGAAGTAAGCAGCGGTGGATGGTCAGAAGAGGCCTCTTTGAAGACGTGACATTGAAGCTGAAGGATGAGAAAAACTAGCCACTTAAAGAGCAGAGTGAGGGGATTCCAGGCAGAGGAAACACCAAAGGCAAAGACTGAGGTTGGAGATGAAACTGAGTGCTCCAGGCCTTGGAAGAAGGCCATAAAGCAGTACTGCTCAATAGAAATGTAACGTGACCCACATAGATGATTCTAAAATTTCCTGTAGCTACATTTAAAAAAATAAAAATAAATGGGTGGAATTAACATATTTTATTTAACCCAATATAATAGATATAATTTCTTGTAGCCACATTAAAAAAATAAACAGGTAAAATTAGGATATTGTATTTAACCAATATCTCCAAAATATTGTCAGTTCAACATGCAATCAAGACTTTTTAAAAATAGTGACATATTTTACATACATTTATTTGAAGACTTATGCTAAGTCTTCAAATTCCAGTGTGTATTTTACACTTAGAGCACATCTCAGTTGGAAGTGGACACACTTCAAGCACTCAATGGCCATGCATGGCCAGTGGCTACTGTACAGAACAGTGCAGCCCTAGAATAACGGATGAGGACATTACATGAAATGAGACTGAAGAGATAGACAAGGCTGGTCATGGAATGTAGTGGAATTCCAGAGCCTGAGGAATGGGGTGAGAAGGTTGGATGTTATTCTAAGTGTAATGGGAACTGTGAAAGCTTCTGTGTGAAGAATGATTTCTAGAGGGGTGAGGAGGGAATCAGGGAGTCCAGGTAGGAGCCGCTGCAATAGCGAAGTGAGAGATGACAGGGACTTGAACAAAACTATTGGCAGTGATCATTGTAATAATAGCTAACACTTCCTGCTGGTGTCCTAAACTTGTCTAACTTATTTAGTCCTCACAATGAAGAAGATACTATTTTACCCCATTTTCCAGATGAGAAACTGAGGCAAGGGCAGGGGCAGAGTAGGGATTTGAAATGAGGCCATTCCCAAGCCCAGCTCTTGGTCACTCTCTTCTACATCTGCCTTTCTGGCAGAGACAAGAGGACCACTGTGATCTGCGTGTCGGAGGAAGAACTGGCAGGAACTGCTGATGGACTGGAGGCAGAGACTGAGGACACCGAAGAGTCAATGAAGACTCCAGCGTTTCTTGCTTGAGCAGTCTGTTAGAGAGAGATGCTTATTGTTGGTGGCACAGAGAAGGAAGAAACTTGAGCAGGAACAGTCTGAGTTGGTAATAGAGTTGACCTTGGAGATGCCCAGGAGATAGGTCATGGGGATGTCAGGTGGCAGTTGGGGGTATCAGGCTTCATGTGGAGGAGGGGTCTGGTCTGAAGATACACATTGGGGAGTCATCAGCACGTACAAGGTATTTAGGGAAAAAACGAGCTCATGTAGGGAGGAACAAACAGAGAATAAAAAGGGCCCAGCACCAGACTCTGCAGGTCTCCAAATGCAGAGGCTGGAAGAAGAGCTCAGGCAGTAAGCGAGCCTGAGAAGCACGCCACGTGTCGTTGTTCCTTACCTATTTCCACATGCTACTGGATGTTCTTGCTTTTCCCCACCTGCCAATCCCTTACTTGTCTAGATCCACTCAAAAGTCACATCCTCTAGAGATGGGGTCATACTCCCCAAGGCAAAATCAGCCATTCTCTCCTGTGTCAGTTCACCAGGACTGCTGTAACAAAGTACCACAAAGTGGGGGCTTAAATAACAGAAATGTGTTCTCTCACAGTACTGGAGGCTACAAGTCTGAGATCAAGGTCTCAGTAGGACTCAGCTCTCGCCAAAAGCCCTAGAGGAGAATACTTCCCAGAGGCCTCAAGCATTCCTTCTGGTGGCCCCAGGCATTCCTTCTGGTGGCCCCAAGCATTCCTTCTGGTGGCCCCAAGCATTCCTTCTGGTGGCCTCAAGCATTCCTTCTGATGGACCCAAGCATTCCTTCTGGTGGCCCCAAGCATTCCTTCTGGTGGCCCCAAGCATAATCCTTCTGGTGGCCTCAAGCATTCCTTCTGGTGGCCCCAGGCATTCCTTCTGGTGGCCCCAAGCTATTCCTTCTGGCGGCCTCAAGCATTCGTTCTGGTGGCCCCAAGCTATTCCTTCTGGCAGCCTCAAGCATTCCTTCTGGTGGTCTCAAGCATTCCTTCTGGTGGCCCTAAGCTATTCCTTCTGGCGGCCTCAAGCATTCGTTCTGGTGACCTCAAGCATTCCTCCTGGTGGCCTCAAACATTCCTTCTGGTGGCCCCAGGCATTCCTTCTGGTGGCCCCAAGCATTCCTTCTGGTGGCCTCAAGCATTCCTTCTGGTGGCCCCAAGCTATTCCTTTGGGTGGCCCCAAGCTATTCCTTCTGGTAGTCCCAAGCCTTCTTTCTGGTGGTCCCAGGCATTCCTTCTGATGGTTTCAGGCATTCCTCCTGGTGGCCCCAACCTATTCCTTCTGGTGGCCTCAAGTATTCTTTCTGGCGGCCCCAAGCCTTCCCTGGCTTGTGGCAGCATCACTCCAATCTCTGCCTCTTGTCTTCACATGGCTTCTCCTCTGTGTCTGTCTCTCCTCTGCGTGTCTCTTACAAGGACACTTGTCATTGGATCTAGGGTCAACTCCAATAATCCGGGATGATCTTATCTCTAGATCCCTAATTTAATTACATTTGCAAAAGTAATTTGGTAAAAATACCAAATGTGATAAAACTCACAGATTCTGGGGTTGGGATATAGAAGTATGTTTCTGGGGCGACCATTCGACCCACTATCCATCCTCTGAGTTTAGTCATCTCTTCTTAGTTACCTCCAATACAACAAGTAGTGGAGACATATAGATGTTTCTATTCTTACTAGAAGATACATTCTCAACAGGGACAATATCTCCCTCAAGGAGAAAATTGGTTGAGGAGGGGAGAAGATTACTCTTTTTATGGATAAAGTACACTAACTAATATACAGTATGTCTATGGTATTAAAATATCATGGGGGGGGAAATTAGGGAAAAAAATCTAGGAGGGCACTGGGGATAGGAGGTGGGGATTGATAATGGAAAAAAAAGTTTGAGAAACACTGAACTAGAATATTCTTCCCCAAAGGTAGTTACCATGTCTCTGTATATGTCACATACACACTCTCACCCCCTTATGCACATGTACTCACACACACGCTATTCTGATAGCACCAGCACAGGCCTCAGAACAGAAGAGATGGCTTTGATAAATTAATGACAAACGGATTTGCCTTCCGCTTGTTCTCAGATGCTTCATTTGATGTTTACCTGGAGCGGCTGGTGCAGTGCCAGGGTAGAGCTGAGTCTAAACTCAGCCTCACCCTCCAGTTAACCTGCCCTCTGTCTGTCTCTGCCCCACACCCACACGGCAGAAGCATTTTGCATTATAGACTTTAATAGGCATCTATTTTACAGCCTCAAGTCACAAAGTCTATCGATTTGAAATATCACTACTGTAGCCGTCGCTCCCTTCAGAACTCTACATATTTAAACAGAATTTCAGTTACCAGGAAAACTCATCTTTAGAGAGAAAAAGGGAGGGATGGGGGTGGGAAATTCACTGATTTAATGTTTCATCAAGAGGAAAAGAGCGCGGAGAGAGGCTTGCTAAACATCAAATGGGCTCTAGTGCAGTGAATTTAGCAAGGCAGTGAGCAGGGCAAATTGGGAGATATAAAAGTCTGAAGTTTAAACATCGCTTGTGTTTTCCCAAGCTCTAGATATTAATAACAGTATTGTGCAAATTATAAGTCTTCCTTCTTCAGGAGACGGGGGAAATTAAACATTTGCATAAACCAATTAATTGCACTTCTGATGGCATTTCCAAGTCCCTTTCCTCTGTGCCATCTCCCCTCGTCCAAAAAATGACATTACCGCATTATACAGACCCCTCCTCGGCCGCACCGCGCAGTGTTCGAAACTCTCCCTCTCTCTCCTCCGCATCTACTTCTCTCGTTCCTTCTTAAAGGTAACCACTGATGCTCTGGTCCAGGCCCTCGTCACCGTTTTCCTGAAAACAGCAATTACTCATTAACTGGACTCTTTGGTTTCAGTCTCTTTATCTCCAGTCCATCCAGAATTCTTTCCCTTCACTTTTCTACTAAACTACCTTTTCCATCATGACGCTTCTCTGCTTAGGAATCTGTGATGAGTCCCTGCTGCCTGTAAAAAAACGGCCAATTCCTCAGCGGGGCTCGCAGGGCCCTCCACATGTGCTGGAGGCACCCTATGTCCTCTGCTCCTGGATACCCACCCCACTCTCCAGCCAAGCTAGAATCTTCCCTGCGCCTCCTCACACATCTGTCTCATTCTTACCTCCAGGTCTCTGTCCTGCTGAGTCCTCTGCCTGAAGCGCCTCCTCCTGTCTTTCTGTTCATCCTACTCTTTCCTTTCCTCCAAAGGCTGGCTCAGAACCCACCTTGTTCACAAGCTTTGGACATGGCAGCCCACTCTGAGAAGGGAGTTTAACACTGAACCATGTTCTGTGCAAGTACTTCACACCCAGCATTCAGCAAGGAGCTTCCTAGCTGGTGAAGAAACAAGATATTTTATACTATGACTGTGTCCTTCGCAGTTCTGTACAAGATGATCACAAGTAGTGTTGGGGTTGCTTGTTTGTTTATTATTACCATTAGTAGAATTGTATTAGCCACCATTTATTAAATAAGCCCCCTACCACAGGCCAGCTAACATATGAACATATATTCTTTAATCCTCACAAGCAACTCTGCATGCTAGTGATATTCAATCTGGGAATATGGAAAAGGGGAGGATATTGGGGAAAAAGCATATATTTTTCTAAGCCTACCTCTGTCCTTCACTCTATATAGAGAGCTTACTTATTGTTATCTCATTTGTCTCTTTCCATCCTATTGTCAATAACAATGTATTTTAATATCATTCTTCAGATTAAGAAGTTAAGGTTCAGTGGGGTTAACAACTTCAAATGCAATGACTAGGGAGTGCAGAAGTCAAAATTGAATTTGTGTCTGACTGACTCAAAAGTTTCTCTTTCCTCTCTCTGTGCCGCTGCAGACAAGCAGCTATCACTTATGTGTGCAGTAAATTTTGTTTTCATCTGTAGAATGGGAAGAATAACTCAGCGTTTTTTCAACTTTGCTCTAAAGTGAAGACTGTGCTTGAAAAATCTCTCCAGCATTGTATGTTAGCTTTGGCATAAATCCTTGGGAAGGCTCCATTTGGGTGGTGCCTGGAAATCCGGCTTCATTCATCCAAGCTGCATAAAGCCTCACAGAACCAGGGAGAAAGCCTCACCTACTGAGCCCTGTAAATATCACTTTCCAGTAGTAAACAGCTTGGTGCAATAGTGTTTACCTCTGACAGGATGGTACACGAGCTGAGACAGCTGTGCCTGCCTCTGCACCTTACTCTGAATGTATCTTGCGGTGTTGTTCACATAAAAGCATATATAGGCTGCACCTGATGCACAGTTGTGTGCGTGCATGTGTGTGTGTGTGTCAGATAAGCAATACAATAAGGAGACACAATTTCCTCTTTTCTTGATTAGAGTGACTGGTGAAATATGGAGTCATAAAGTTTAGTGCAACAGCAGCAGGAGAAATCAAATTCTACCCTTCAATACACAGAGAACAAACCATCATGAAAGTGTTCAGAGATTCCAGGGGGTAGTAACTGCCCTTTTACCTCCTCCTCACCCCATATGTTGAGTCCACGCTGTTATGTGCCGGCTTGGCCATCACCTCCTTTCCCTCTCTACCTTTCCACAGAGATAACTGCTGGTCACAGGTACAAGAAAAGAAGTGTGGTCTAGAACAATGATTTTCTTAACTTTTGTTTTTCAGCAAAAAAATATCCTTTCTTCCCAAATAAAATCTAATGTTGAATCTTAATGCATAAAACAGAGAAGATGGTATTTTCTTATAGACACTTATTTATTAATTTAAATTTTTATCATTCACTTAATGTAAATTCAACCCAATGAGAAAGTTTTGATGAGCATAAAAATTTTCAATCAGGATTACGGATGACAAGTGTAATCATATGCATCTCAGGATTCAATTTCTATATTTTATGTTGGCTGCACATTATCAGGAAAATCCCAATCCAAGTGGATAAATAGTAGGGTACTTGTCCACACAATTTTACTTGTGCAAATATACGCAGGTCTGAATTAAAACAAAATAAAGTAAAATGAAATAAAATAACAGGCAAAAAATGGTGTTGAGCTACAACTGTACTAGTCACTGATTTTGCTACAAGAATTTCAAATACTTGCAGAAGACAGTGTGAGAAACTTTGTTCTGAGATCTGCATGTTGGTCTAGCAGCCCAACTTTACATGCTGGTGGGCTCTCGTGGATTGTCATTTGGCATATAAAACATTAGAATAGTGTGCACATGTGTGCGCTTGTGCATGTGTGTGTGTTTACTGCAGATTTGATCACAATAAAGTATTTAACAATTACAAGTAATGAGAATCAAATTTATGTGGAACTCTTGAATTAATGGTCTCCACTGAACTTTAAAATTCTGGAGAACACAATCTGAAAACACTTATTATAGGATATGGGAAGGCAGCTGGAGTGGATCTGGGTCCAGAGTCACCGAATGTGGGCTGCTTTACCAACTTAAATCTCAGTGGTCCATACGTGGGGCAGCAAGACACCATCGACTCTCGAGTGATCAAAGGATGTGGAGAGAGTGCAATCTGTCCCTAAGCAAGAGAGGGCGGGCCCGGGGAGTCTTTTCTTGACGTCACTATGCCACTTCTTTCAAAACTATCAATGGGACCCCTGATGCATGCATCAGCCTGTCTCAACTTCTAATCTTGCCACACGGTGTCTTCACAGTCTGGCCCCAGCATTTTAACTCAGGCTGTAACTCCCACCTGGGTTTCCTTCCCTTATCATCCTCTGAATTGATCTTCTGATTTATCTTCATATTCTTTATTCTTGAAGCAACTTAAATGCCAACACCTCTCAATAAATTTTTTGAAACCATCTTCACCATAATGTCCAGGCAGAAATATTGTTGGCATGCTTTGTTCATTTACTATTGCTATTGATAGAATTGTATTCACCACCATTGATTGAGTACCTACTATAGGTCAGCTTGCTTATGAATTCACATCCTTTAAGCTTCCCAAGCAACCCTGCATTATAGTGATATGTAATTTACACTATAGGCTTAGAGCAGTTATACAACCTACCGAGATATCACACAGCTCCGGGGCGAGATAAAGTTCAAACCCATGTCTGCTGGCGCTAAGATCTGCCATATTTTCACCCATTATGCTGTTTTCTTTCTCTGAACTTCTGTCTGCTAGCTCTTTGTACACCAGGGATAGCATTTATCAAGTCATACAGCAAGTAAGTGTTGCCATGTCGTTTGTCTCCTGCATGGAGCTCTGAGAACTCCTTGAAGGTGCAAACGGTGTCTCTAAACGAGACCTCCGGGTCTGGCATGTACTTGTAGCTCAAAAATTAGTTGAATTTAACCTAAATGAAAAGAACCATTAAACTAGTGTCTAAAAGTAATACTATCTCATCTATTTATCTACTTCCAGGCAAAGACAGCAAACAATCCATTCTAGATAGAAAATGTTCCTCCTTTTAACAGTTATTACCACGTTTTAGTCCTAGGACTCTTCTTGGATCGAGATCAGCATTTCTCAAGGTAAGGTGCTACTCAAGGGGGATAAATAGGGTTCCATGCTCCCAAATATTTAGCAAACTTTACATTAAACTAACCCTATTAGAAACATTAGCATTAGCATATTAAAGACTCTCGGAAGTAAAAAAAATTAATCTTGTTCAGCTTAGTATTCCTCAAATTCATGTGCACACCATACAATGTCTTCAGATGACATCTAGTGGGAGTCCTTGAGCCCACTCTTCTGCAGAACCATCTTTGTAAAGATGAGGCCTAACCTGATCTTTGACTGACTGCCATCCTGCCATGATCCAAAGAGGCGTGGTGGTGCTGAGTGATACTTTAGTGTGACTCCGTTTCCTCTCTGTGTTCAGTAAGGAGCTGAGAACCATTTCTTTCTTTCCCTGATAAACAAGAAGGCTAGCTTTCCTAAACTTTGTTTCATTAGAAGAAGGCTCTGAGGGTCTTTCACTTCCTGTGCACACTTAGGATTTGTGGAATCAAAGTGTTCCTAAGGGAAATTAAAGCCAGGAGAGCCCCCCGCCCATTTTAAACAAACACAGTCTGTGTAGGGGTGGAGGGCTACACCCTGACTCCATGCCTCACTTGAACACTGCCCTGCGTGGGATTTTCCCACCACTTTTTGCAAAGTAAGGCACAACATAGCATATTGCTCTTCCGCAGAATTCACATTACCTTATATCTTCTCAAAGGTTATTTTATTTAAATGATTTCTCTGGAGATCATGGGATATTTATGCAGAATCATCAGTTATGGGACTTTCCACAAAGTCCTCCATTATATGTGTATCATACATTGGTATGTGTCTCAGGGCAGTGATCTTCTCAGACAGAGTATGTATCATGGACACCAAAACCTAGACTTCCCCTTGTTATTTCACACCTCACATTCAGTCCATCAGCAAGTCCTGAGGCCTCAGTGTTCAGAAATTGAGCCCTCTCACCACAACCGTCATTACCACCTTTGTTCAAGCCACCACCATCTCTGGACTGACCACAGCAACAGCCTCCTAACTGGTCTTCCTGTTTTCACACTTATTCTCCTACAGTGTATTCTCAATTCACAGTAACAGATGATCCCTTCAAAACTTAAGTCAGACCATGTCCCTCCTTTGCACCCAGGCATCCAACCTTCCATGGCTCCTGTCTCACTCGGAGTCAGGGCAAGGTACTTACAATGACCTACAGATCCTCCAAGAACTGCTCTCATTAGCTTTCTGAGCTTGTCTCTGACTACTCACCAGGTTCACCCTGCTCCACGCTCTCTGGCCTTCTTGCTGGTATCTGAGCATGCTAGGCATGTTCCCACCTTGGGGCCTTTGCATCTACTGCTGCCTCAGCCTGAAAGGCTTTTCCCTTCTAAGCATGCATGGCTTGCTTTCTCACCTCCTTCAAGTCTTTGCTCAAATATTATCCTGACAATCAACTGCAGCCTTGCCCAACCACTCCTCACCTGCCTCATCTGCTTTGTTTCTTTCTAAAGCACTTATCATCTTCTAATATACCTTATAATTTACCTATTATTTGTTTTATTCTTCTATCCCCCCCTTCACTGGAATGCAAGCTTCATGAGGTCAAGGACATTTGTTGGTTGTACACCTTCCTCAGTCCCCAGAATGAAGGCATCTTAGACTCTCAGAGCCAGACAAGAACTCAGAGCGAGTGGGCCCTTTAGTGATTCCTGACCTGTTTATACAGACCTCTGGAGCTGGGCACAGGGAGTCATAGGGACTGGTCAGTTGTTGCTAACATTTCAGAAAGCCCAATACATTCCCCATCCACTCATCATGAGGCCACATGATCAACTGAAATGTCATACTTCTCTGTTTTAGTTGGAATCATCTCAGCTCAACGTGCTAACTCTGATTACAGAAGTCTGATTAGGATCTGTAGCTACCAGTTACAAATGCCTTTGATTTTTAGACTTGGGGAAATGAATTAATTATCATGTCATAAATGCAGATTAGTAGATGTTTTTGAAAACATGGGCTCCGTGGTGGGGGAAAGGGTAATAAATGAGTGCAGGCCCTTGATCTCCTTTGTAGGAGACAAGGACTCAGAGACTCTGGAAGATTAAGTGACTTTCTCAAGGTCACACAGTGAGTCACTGGCAGAACAATGACTAGAACCCAAATCTTTGGCAGCCCTGCGTTGGTGCCATCAAAGAAGCAGTTTGCTGCAGAGGAGACTCACACATGCTGTACAGAGCACTTGCATAACATATTACAGTAAACGCAGGATCCCAATTGAGATTTTCATCAGGAAAATAACCATTATTTAATCAGGGTTCTATTTATACTGTTATTATGAAGGTTAGGTTAAGATTCACTGGCTTGAGTAGTGGTGCTGCCTACACGCAAAAAGTGTTTACTGAGCTGGGCTCCCTGGAGCTAAATTCAAACAAACGTGTGACATCTGGAGCCCATTTTCATGTCCTGAAAGCCATGAATATCTTTATTAGGAGCCAATCTTTCCCCTAAACAAACTAATGGTTATCCTCAAGGATAAACTGTAAACAGAGTCTGCCAAGACACAGAGTCCTCCCTTTACGCCTTTTGTGGCATTTCATGGTTAGTCTTTAAACCTAACGGATATGAATAGACCTAGAAATATAGAATGAAAAGCTTCTGTGCATTGGAAAGCATTATCATGTGCATTATGCTATTTGATCCTTAGAATAACCCTGCAGGGTTGGGAAGGCAGATATTACTATCTCTGTTTTACACATAAGGAAGCTGAAAGCACCCGGGGGTTCAAAGACCTGCCCAAGGTCTCCCAACCTATTAGTGAAGGAAAGTGCTGGAACGGAGGGGAGGGGGCATTTTTCCTTGTCCATTAAGCTCGGTGCATGCACCGCAATGCCACCTGCTGAATGAAGTGCTTCCTTACTAGGGAGAAGGGGACCAAGAGTAGGAGCACCCCAATGTACTTTGCTCTCTTTCTCCCATTGATAGCACCGTTGGTCTGAGACTCAAGCCAACACAGGAAACGGTTTCAGATTTTACAGAGCAGGAAGGGAATAGAAGAGACCCTTCCAGGTCACCCAATCATGTGGAACTGAGTCAGAAGTAGGAGGCTAGGCTGAGCTGTCTCTGTGGCCCTGCTGCCCGCGTCTGTGGAGGGGCATCACACTCAGTGGCCGTGCTCTGCTGGGAGCTGAGCAGCAGCTCCGCTTCTGACTGGGTCTATGGCCTTGGGCAAGTCACTGCACACTGAACCTCAGCTTCCTCGTGGCATTTTTATGATGATCAAATGAGATAAAGGACCCAGATAGCCTAACTCTGTGTCCGACAAGGGATAGGAGCCTAAAAAGTAAGACTCATTTACCTTTGTGGGTACGTCATTCCATTTACCGACAGGTATTGAAACTTGACCACGCTCCCACCCCCAGCTTGGGCAGTGAAGCAGAAACACAGTCTCTGTGCTGAAGACTGGGCACACACATCGACAGTCCAAGACTTAAACATCCCCAGCAAGGGTGACAATATTTTTTAAATGATTGTAATGAAAAGGTCAGTGCATGATCCAAATATCGGGAAATGAAGTTGGCGTTCCCAGCAGTAGGACAAGTAACTAGCGGAGAGATTGGGGGTAGCAGTTCCTGACACTCTGACACTTACCCCCAAATCACCCAATCTGACCTTGTAATTGAGGGAAAACAGATTCCTCTCTGTACTCTTCACCAGTAGCCCTTCTGTTGACAGTTCTTGGCAGTGCTGAGAAAGGGCCCTTCCAGCTGGGCCTCACTGCCCCAGCCCTGCTCCACTCTCCAGTACCAGGTCTTGGCAGGATGCCCCTCCCCAGCAGAGCTGCCTGCAGTGCAGGGAACAGGTTCCCTCTGCTCCAGCACACGCTCTGTCTTACTGGCTTCATTTCTCTCCCCTCTCTGGGAACTGAAGTTTATTTAAATAGACAAGCAATTACTAGTGTGTTATCCACATCCGACTCTGTGTTGGTACAACACTCGCTGTTGTACTGTAGCAGGCGGCTTGATAATGGGACATATTTAAGCTGATTGCCACTGGAGATAAGTGATGTCTCTGAATGGATGCACTTTTTTTAAACTTCTGAAGGCAGAGGGCACAGGGAAAGTTTATTTTTTTGCTTTAAAAAAAAAGAAGCCTTTTTGAGAATGGTTACACCTCCCCCAAGATTCTCATTTCAGATTAGGCTATCAGGTGTACAGTGCAATTGGAGGCTTCTGCTCCAGCCGGGGCCTCTGTTTGATAGTCAAGCCTTTCACAAGATCCTTCCCGAATGGCTGGCACTTGCTTGCTCGCTGGCTCAACGTCCTTGAGGACAGCTCTATTAAACACAGGCCTCTTGCCCATATTCTCAACTCCTCTCCCTTCTCCTCTCCTGATACCTCCCTCTCTCTCTCCTCTCTCCTTCCCCTGCCTTCTGTTTTCTCCAGAGGCTGCAGCCCTCTCCCCTCAAGGGCCTCCTCTCTCTCCTCCTCCCCCTCTGCCTTTCAATTTCCCATTGTCTTTCTGTCCTTGTCCCTCTGAGTCTCCATGTCTCTCCCCTACACCTCCATCTCCATGAGGCCTCTCCGTCTCTTTCCTCCCCCCTCCCAGCACCCTTCCTCCTCTGCATCCCAGGGGAAAGCCAGGCCTGGGGAAGGCTGTTAGGGTTCTAGGATTGTGAGCATTGTCTTGGCAGACCATGGAAGCTTGACGCAATCACAGCTCCCAGACTCAATCTGAGGAGAGAGGTGGGTGCAGGTTGGAGAAGCACGGGTAGGGTGCTGGGGTAGGGCTCAGAGGACAAGGTGGGAATTCAGGAAGAATGCATCCGAATCAGGGGAAGTGAAGGGAGAGCTAGAAAACAAAGTGGAGATGTCGGCTACTCTGGAGGCAATAAGGAAGGAAAGTCATCGGTCACGGATTAAGCTGCTCTCCAGTCAGTTACACTCTTGAGCTACAGAGATACCAAGGAGAAAGCAAAGCGCCAATCAATCTCTTAAAGGGGCCACTTGCTGGCATCTAATATCCGGGTAAGTGGCATTGGGAGATAGGTGATGGCTGCTTTGCTGTGGGGTCCTAGGCGGTGAGTGGAGAAGAGCATCTTTATAAACACATTATACCTCATGGGGAGTAGGGAGAAATTCAATTAGGTTTGAATGAGAAAGGTAACTTGAATATCAATTAATTGTCTAATTGAAGATAATGGAGACCTGGGGGCACCCTGCCAGGTTGATTCCCACACCCAAATCTAGAGATTTTCCCTGGGATTAAAGATGCAATTTAATTACACCATTTTTATTAGATTAGGCACTGATTGCATTCAGCACCCTGAGTTAATTACATAGTTAATTACACAGCCAATAACTTCCCTTGCCTAATAACCCTGCTGGATGCAGCCCGGTGTTGCAGAAGGGGATCCTGCTCCTATAATGGGAGCTCTGGGAGCCCAAGGTGGTGGGAGCGGCTTCAGCAAGGGGACACGTGAATACTAATAGGGAATTATCCTAATTGTCCCTGTTCTTGATGAACAGTAAATTATTCTAATAACATTTACCATTGTATTCATTCATTATCTAAGGGAATGAGGAAGAAGGGCTGCCAGCGGCCTCCCCTGTGGCACAAACAGGGCTGCACTGACAGGGCTCCTTCATTTCGGATGCCAGGCCTCTCCAGGGCGCCTCCCCTTCCTCTTGGCCTCCGAGGTGCACTCTGGGCTGAGCGTTGCACCCGCCAGGTGCTCTCATGGGCACCCACGTCTGTGATTACAGACGTGCTATGAGGTGGGTTTCAGTTTTCCTGTTTTATTATCTGGGGGCAGAAGAATCTTTGAGGGGGCACCCAGAGACACAGATCAGGCAAGTGGGGTGACGCTAACTGGAGTCCGGGTTGGACCCCAGGTCCCACTGTCGTCCCTGCACAGCATGGGGCCGCTCACTCAGAATTCTCCTTTCTTCGGCGTGACTCAAGAGCAAATAAAATGGAGTTCAACACATCCGGTTGGCTGCCTGGTGGAACAACCACCACGAGCGAAATATTAATTATTCCCAAGACTTTCAGAACCACGTTGTGCTGGATGATAGGTGGGTGGGCTAAGACATGAGGAGACCATGCATGGAAGGGTCTGGATCTCCTGTCTACCTACTTACCTGGACTCATTCATGTAGGCCTCAAATGGCAACATCCCTTGTGAAAATGACAATGGCCTTTGCATCTTTTAAGAACAGTAGGGGTCTGATCTGCCCAGGCCACCATCTGTGCAAGTGTGAATTATATGAGAAAGGCAGTTGTCAGCCTGAGGGCAGAGGAAGGAGAGGAAAAGCCTGTCTCTCAGCCTTCAGGGGTAGCTTTCCTGGAGGAGGCAGAACATCAGCAGATGCTGAGTGTTGCAGGCCAGGCCAGCCTGGGTGAACTGAGAAAGACAAGCATATTAATGATTGTTATAGGCCAAATGTTTGTGTCCTCCCCCCACAATGAATGTGCTGAAGTCCTAACCCCCAGTGTGGCTTACCGGAGTAAGGAAGTAATTAAGGTTAAATGAGGTCTTAAGGGTAGATCTCCGATCCTATAGGATCATTGTCCTCATAAGCACACCGGAGAGCTCCCTTTGTCTCTCTCCCTGTGCTCTCAGAGGAAAGGCCAGGTGAGGACACAGCTAGAAGACGACTGTCTGCATGCCAGGAAGAGAGGCTTCACCAGAAACTGACTTCCAGCCTCCAGAACTGAGAGAAAATACACTTCTGTTGTTTGAGTCATGCAGTCTGGCATTTTCTTATGGCACCCAGAGCTGACTAATACAATGTCAAAAAAATAACATCCACCTACAGTTTCTACACCCCTCATGCCTCCATCTCACCCTCCCCTACACAAATGTCTTTATGGGCCTTTGTTCACGCCACTTCCCTTTGCCTGGATCACCCACCTGCTGACTATGGAATGGATCTCTTATTCAAAACCCTTCTGTAAGGATGAGCCCAAGACCCTCTCCTTCCCTTCTTCCGCCTCTCTAATTTATGCATAACCCTACCCTTAGCACACTGTAGTTTAATGCCTTGTTTACATACCTGCTACCCCCTGGAGAGAAAGGCGCTTGAGGACCTCAGCTTTGTTTTTTCTCTGTGTGCTGAGGGTCCAGCACGGCCCGCACATGGAAGGTACTTGTCTTAGTCCCTTCAGGCTGCTGTAACAGAATATCGTAGACTGGCTGGCTGATTAACAACAGACGTTTATCCCGCACAGTTCTGGAGGCTGGAAGTCCAAGACACTGGCAGATTCAGGGTCTGGTGAGAGCCGCTTCCTGGTTCTCAGCCGGCATCTTCTCGCTGTGTCCTCACGTGGTGGAAGGGGCAAGGGGGCTCTCTGGGGCCTCTTTATAAGGGCACTAATCTCATTCATTATGCCTCCACTCTCATCACTTAATCACCTCTTGTATTGATGATATTTTTTATTTTCTGTATATTATGATGATTTGACATCTTTAAAAACATTTCTGGCTGGGGGGAGACTGCCCCTCCCTTCCCAGGGCTAGCCAATCCTTAGAGACAGCAGAGGACTCAATGGGGAGCATGCCTGTGATATGCAAACAACCAGTCCAGAACCAGACTTCCTCCAGTTGGCTGTGCATCCCAGGAGTCAATATTCCTCTGCCTTCATCACCCCAGGGCCAGGTTCTAGGCAACTGGGGACCACCCCTCTAGCCCAAAACCCATCGAAGTTATTCCAACTAGCCAGTCTTAAACTGGTTACTCTGCCCTCCCTCGCCTTTCCAGGGGCAACTCCAATAAAGACAGTGGTCTAAACCTTCCCTTTGCTCCTGCTTCTCCCTCCTGACCAAAGGCACTCTTGTGGCCCTGCATGGTGACGACCTCTTGTTTCCAGGGGAACTGTGAGTGACATCAAACATTTCTTTCAATGGCCTTGACTTCTCCATCTCATTACTCAGTCACCTTCATAAATTCAGATCTGGACACAGAACATCTCCCACAGGCCCCCCCCTCCAAATCCCTTCAAATCGGGGGACACAAACATCCGTCTATGGAAGTACTCAATAAATATTTGTGAAGTGAACTTTCTGTTTTGCTACAAATACTTGGAAAATTGGACATTCAATCTCACAGAAGACTTATCTATCCTGGATTTTTCTTGTTGAGGTTTTGACTACTGTTCTGGCCACCGTGGCAGCTCCTGGACATGCCTCTAAGTAGGGCTTTATGGCCAATAACCTCTGTAGCTTTGTAGTCCTTGGACACCAGTCACAAGGTGAGTCTTGGCAGGGAGTTGGTTGGAAAGGGGGAAGGGGCTATCGCATACAAGCTTGTTTCCCTCCATCTCTCCGTCTAGGCCTTGTGCCTCGCTCTGCGGCCCCACAGGCTCTCCAGCCTTCAGGTGCTGTATGTTCCCTGATAACCAGGCCTTTCTGTGTGCCCTTTCACCTTCCATTCCCACTGAAGCCTGTCCACTGAGTAGGTTCCATCTGAGAATTCTATCCTCAAGCTTTTCTATCCAAACTAACCTCCTCAATGCCCCATTACAGCAAAGGATCCTGGTTTCTGTTACAGAGAGTCTAGTGGTCTCGATTAAGATTTAGTATTAATAGTTAACAAAACCTCAGAACTCTCAATGCACTATTTGCATTGGCCAAAGGCTATTTTATTTTTTATTTTTTTTGTGAGGAAGACCAGCCCTGAGCTAACATCCGATGCCAATCCTCCTCTTTTTTGCTGAGGAAGACTGGTCCTGGGCTAATATCCGTGTCCATCTTCCTCCACTTTATATGGGATGCTGCCACAGCATGGCTTAACAAGCAGTGCGTCAGTGCGTGCCCGGGATCCGAACTGGGAAACCCTGGGCCGCTGCAGCAGAGCATGCGCACTTAACCGCTTGTGTCACCGGGCCGGCCCCTGTCAAAGGCTATTTTAATTCCTAAACCCACCGGCTCTCAGTTGGGGGTAGTACCACCCCTGGGGGGCATATAGAAACGGTTCAGAAGTCCCTGGTTGGCACAATAACTGGGCAAGTTACTGTCATTTAGTGGGCTGAGAGCAAAGATGTTAAATGTTTTACATTGCAGAGGATAGCCCTGCACAATGAGTTGTCCCACCCCTAATACCAAAGGCACCTCTGTTTAAATACACTGCCCTGGAAGTCAGATGGTCCAATACCACCTGCAGCCAAGTCCTGGGATGGAGAAGGGAGGTTCTAATTTTGGGGACAGGAGGCCTTTTGAGAAATGGCTGCTTACCCTACATATACCTGGTCCTGTCTCGGTGATAATCCCATCATCCTTCCTGACTCCCCCAGCCCCTGCCCTCTGCCCTCACCAGGATCCTGAGTAATGCCAGAGGTAATCTCTTCACTGCTGTGTGGTCTCTCCAGGTGGGAATAGCATAGGAACGAGGGACTCGATGAGCTCACACTCCCAGGATGCACTTTGTCTTTGGAGAGCTCCTTCTCAGGTAACACTATTGGTGCCTGAGCAGGGCTCCTGCAGGGAGGAAGGCCTCAGATCAGGGTAACATTGGGTGGGTCATCACTGTTGCTGGAGGCAGTCCAAGGGCCCCTTCAGCTCAGTCATAGATGTTTAATGGCTTGCTTGACCAAAGGGGGCACACAGCAGCTGTGAGTTGACTCCTCCTTAGGGAGCCCTCAGTCATTTGAAAAAAATCCATCTGGAGAATTCTACTTTCCACAGGAAAGTCAAGAGATAGCTGCTCCCGACCATTTCAAGTATGCATGCTCAAATGATCTGGTCCAATGAGGCAGCTGGCCGTACCTTCTCTGTTCCTGGGGCAGTTCCAGAGGAAGGAGGTGTGGGCCTCAAACTCTCTCCTCCGCAGTCTAACATTCTTAAGGGAGTGATGAGACAGCAGAACAGAAGACATATTATTCAGGGTCCTTGGTTTCAAGCAACTGAAACTGACACTAGCCAGGAAAGAAATTTTTTTACAGGATGTTGGATATTTAACTATTTGTCAGGAACACAATGAGAACCACATTCAGAAAACAGTCTAGAACAAAGGAAAGTTGGGCAGCCACACCATAGCCAAGATTGGCCCACAAATCCAGACCTCCACTGCCATTGCCACCCAGCAGATTCTGCAGTGCCCTGCTCCCTGGACACTGGGTGCACCTCGGGCCCCACTGCCTTCCCAGACCCCGGAAAGAGCACAATGCTGTTGCTGCTGCCACTTCCAGGGCCTGCCTTTCCCATTCTTCTTCTTTGTGCTGCGGCTCACAGCATGAAGCCTGGGGCGGGTGTCTGTGATTGGCCAAGTGTGGGTCGAACGCCCATGCCCGATTTCAATCCTATTTCAAGGGAGGCTGGAAAGGCGCCTTGTCTTTTTAGCTCCCGTAATAGAAGGTGGATTCTGCTTCCTTCATGTGAAATACACATGGTAGGAGATACCCCAAACATAGAAAATATATTTAGATCCTGGACAGCCAAAAAAGGGCAAATATTTGCTGCCAAAAAAAAAAAAAACCATAACTCAAGAGGACTACAGAGATTTCTAGCACAAGAAACACAAAGTGGTATTGATAGTCAAGACAGGAAGAGACTGGGAAGAGGCGGAGTACTAAATCCTTGGCCCTGAGGCTGAGACAACTGAGAAAATTGAGATTTTTCTTATTCTCCGCTCACAGGATCAAAGAAGATTTAAATAAACTAAAATGACTTACCTACAGTGGCATTGCTAGTTAGGGACAAGCAGGGACTAGAATCTACCACCCATCACCTCGCCTGATGCTCAGTTTTCCAGGTGCCCTGCCAACCTCATAGGGAAATTCTGCCCAGTCCTGCGAGGCCCTGGCCCTGAGATCCTGGACCAAAGGGCACAGACATCTCCCCTGACATGTGTTGCTTTAATCCAAGGCTCCTGAAGCCCAGCACCATGTGGGGAAATCAAAAGGGAGCAGCCTGGACAGAAAGCTAAAATCTAGAAGGAAGGGTAAGCAGTTTCATGTCTGTTAGGTTTGGTATAGGCAAAATGGGCAATGTAATGTGTATGAACATGGTGGGTTGAATTGTTGTCCCCAATCCTTAACCCCTCCCTGCATTCACGTCCTGGTCACCACCTCATTGTGGGCCTTGCCTATTCCCACTTGCTCTCTATGCCTGTGATGTCACCATAAAAACATGCCCCACTGGCAAACTGGTTCAAGGAGAATGACAGGCACATGGAGCAGAGCCTTTCCAGCAGAACCCAGCCTAGATCAGTCAACCCCCAGGTGAACCCCAGAGGTGGAAGCAAACATAAGTTGTTGCTGTCGTAAGCCCCTGAGCGTTAAGCGTGGTCTTAATGCATTGATAACTGCCCCGTACAATAGTTCTTAGGTTCGTTTTTAGCATCTGACTTATACTTCAGGATTCAACAGCATGGAAATCAACCCCCTCCCAATGCATGCACACAAACATACATTTGCACACACATACACAAGCGTGCAAAGCACAGCCAGGAGAAACTGCTTGAATGTGCAGTTCCTACTCTGTCTCAAGCTGGTACAGCTTATGACATGCCAGCCATCACTCCATGCGTGGCTCTGTAACCCTATCTTCCTACCCTCCATGCTCCCAGCACCTCTCTTGCCAACTTGGTTGGCCACAGCCCAGGGGATGTAAGCACTCAGCCATGGGAAGAAGGTGAGAAGTAGGGGAGGTATCCAGATTCATAATGTGACCAAAGACCTCTGTCATCTGTAAGTCAACAGCCAAACATTTGGTCACTGAGGCTGGGCAGCTGCTAGGGAATGCTAGGTGCAGCCCCCATTCTTGGGATTCTCAGTTCCCCCTGAAGGTTGCCAAATAAAAAGATCCCCAGGGGTCAGGGCAAACATCAACATGGATTCTTCCATCACAGGGATTGGCACCCAGTGGTGGCGAGGGCCCAAGAGTGTGTGAGCAGGAAGAGGAGCAAGTAGCAGAGCATGCCCCCAGCCGGAGGACAGCCCATGCCAGTGAAGATTGTAAGGAAACAGATGAACAAGCAGTATGACCTCTCAGCAGTGCACGTCTTCCAAAGCATGAGCAAAGAGGAGAGTCTGGCTGGTGAATTTTAACGTCACAGGGAGCTAACCCACACTAGCAATTCTGTGAGACATGGGCTTGGAACGAACTAAGACAAGCAACAGGGCATGCCCCCCCACCAAGTACCCACAACCCTGCCCTGAGGGGGTGCAGCCTCTCATTTGCTAGGTCTCTCTGCAGAGGGGCTGAGTCACTGGTGGGGAGGGGCCGCGTCAGAGCCTGTGCTGGGTGCTTCGGATCCCCAGAGGATGAAGAGCCTCAGCGGTCAGAGCACCTGATGGCTGACTCCACCCCGGATCTGTGGGAGCTCCGAACCATGACGGAACACGAGAAACACAGTCCAAGGAAACAATTTATCACCTAGAGACAACATATTGATCACGGATTCCCGGCAGCTGATTTCTCAATTCAGGATGCAGTGAACATTTTAATAAATTCCTTTTCTGCAGGGAAGATAGAGATCCCAGGTCTCTGAAAGCTAGCTGGCATGAGAGGGAGCGCAGCACAGATTCCGGCTGGAGGAAGGAGGCTCAAGCTGACCCTGGGATTTGAGAAAAGCTTCTCCAGAGCAAACCTCCCTACTTTACTAAGTTTCTGCTAATTAGGCAGGCATATTTATCACTGCATTTCCATGTACTATTTATTTTAATATCTCATTTTAAATCCCCTAAACATTAGTGGAGTCCCTTCTCACCTGCTAAACTCTGGGGTTGATATGGGAGGTGTCTCTGACTTGGCTGGAGAACTAGAAAGGAAACCTAGGAGGCCAAGGAGCAGACTCTCCCGGCTGCATGTATGCGTCTCTCCGGAGGACATGCTCTCCCCGTAGCCCATGGGTTCTGGGCCGAAGGAGAGATCCAAGAAGCACAGGGCCATTTGGTGGCTGCTGGTGGAGGAGGCGCACTGCTGAGAGGACCTGCAGGGCAGTGGGAGGGCTGGGCTGACCACACACTCTCATTCCTGAAAGCTTCTCGTTTCACAGCCAAGGGCCTCAAGGCCCAGAGAGGGAACGTGACATGCGCAAGACTGAACAGCCTGTGGGATTATGTCGGGGGAAGAGGGAGAATCTCCCTCTGCCCTTTTCCTTAAGGTTCTTATGGCTGGCCAAATAATTAACAAGACAGGTTAGCAGAAGAAAATAATACCAAGTTTAATAACATGTATACATGGGAGAAACTCAGAAATGAGCAACTCGTCCCTCTGTCTAAGCTGCTTGCTTAAGTATTGCAGCAAAAGGCAAGGAACGTGTTGGGGGTGGGTAGTGGCCTGGGACTTCAGAGGGCAGGAAGACAATTCGTTTCAGGGTCATCTATAGATAATGTGGTCAGGGAGAGACAGAGTTTTTGATAAAAGAGGCTTGGTGCCTTTCCTATTGTAACTTCTATCCTACATTATCTTTACAGCCATGATGATAGAAGATCTGCTCCAAGAAGGAGCCACCATGTCAAATTCTTTAGGCAGTTAGTGGGGGAGGTCAAATGTCCCTCAGAGAAAACAATCAAGGTAAAGAGATATATTTCAGGGTGGCCAAATCTTGATCTCCCACAATTACATTTCAGGTCTGCCTTCCAGACTTTTACCCTTTACCAGGCTGCTTCCTCTGAGTTGGGAGATCTGCTCCAGGTACTCTTTCTTGGATAAAGCATTTCCGTGGTTCGACTCCTGAGGCTGACACAGCCCTTCTGTGTCGCCATGAACAATGCACTTAACCTCTCTGAGCCTCATCTTTCTCGTGAGTAAACTGGGACTCTCAAAGCCCATCTCAAAGACTCAGATTACATGAGATAATGTACTAAAGTCTTTAGCACAGTATCTGACATGGACTAAATGAATCATTGAGTTTTAATTGTATTCAAACTAGTGTTCTGAGTGTTTTACATAAATGTTTTCATTTGACCCTCACAACACCCCTCTGCTGTAAGAACTGTTACCATCCTTATTGTTACAGATGAGGAGCCTGAGGTGCGGAGGATTAAGTAGGTTTCCTAAGGTCATACAGCTGGGACTTGGAAATGCGGAAGTTCACACAGAGTGCTCGGAGTGTTCTCCTTCACAGCCTATACCAGGTAGCCCTGGGTATCCCAGGAAGAGGCAAACCTAGCAGTGAGGGTCCTAAGTAATTCTTCATGCTGCTTCTCGATTCTTCTCTTTTTCTCCTCCTTCTTTTGAGAGGAAAAAACTCTTATCTTTGGTTTCAATCCTTATCCTCACCAATTCACAGAATCAGAGAGAGCAAGGACAATCCCTGAGGCCATCCAGCACTATAATTAAGTTATCAAAGACCTCACGTTTGGTGATAACTCAATAGACTTCAGCTCTGAGGTGTCCTGTGTCTGGGAGTAATTTGCACCATTCAGGAGCAAAAATAAGCTGTGAATGAGTGATATGGCAGCTGAAGCAATTCACCCAACCTCTGAAGCCGAGCCCCGTGTGGTGTGGGGCAGCTGAAGGGTTAAATAGTTCAAAGGCCAGCAAACTCAAGCAGGCACTTTGGCAATGCAACTTCAGAACCCCAGCAGATGACGACAACCTTGTTCCACGGCCGGAATGGCAATAACAGTAACTCATGTTGTCTCCAGAGCTCCTGTTCTCATGGCAGCTTTTGTTAGCTGATCACAGCACCATTTTCTGCTGGGTCTATGTATGGCTTCAGTATTTTTTTATCTACCTGGGGTTAGCCCTTGAGAAGAAAGACATCCTGGGGGTAGGGGAAGCAGAATCTAACTGCAAGAGCATTACTGTATTTATGAGTTTAGGTAAGGCTGGCGACTCTAAGGCAGGCCTCCAGTTCTCATTAAGAGCTAGAAATAAGTCCAGGGGTATATTTGGGGCCAACACGTAGTGAGAAGAAAAGTTATGAATGAGACAACTTAGGCAAACGGGGCTCAGACTTACCGATGTGCTTGCACAGCAAGAGTTACCTTCAAACGCCTCCCAGAGGATTGGGTCAACATCCCTTATGTGCACCTGCCCCTATCCTAGACAAGATCCATCTTAGAGCTGGAGACACCAACAAATCCTGCTGTGAGCAGCCAGGGCAGGCAAGGAAGAAGAGGTGAGGCATGAGCTAACACTGGTCTGACAGAGATGACCATGAAAAGAGCTCTAAGCCCATGCCCAGTCCAGCCATGGATCCAAGTCCCTGGCAAAAAAGGTTTGAGGGCTTAGCCCTCAATTGGTGAAATGCCCTGCTATGGGGGAGGAGAGCAGCAACAGCTGAACTTGTGTTGTTCTGAAATTTGGAGTAGCCCTTCTCATACATAAGTAAGAAGTGAAGTTCTTTCTAAGCCTGAGGATGCTATTTATTTAGTGATTAAGAGCATGGATTCAGTTTGACCATGGTTCTGCCACCGACTAGCTGGTAACTTGGGCAAGTTAGTTAACCTCTCTAAGTTTAACTTTATCATTTATAAAATAAAAAATTCTAAAATCTATGTCTTAGGATGGTTGTGAACCTCAAATAAGATAATTATGCACAGTGATTAATGATCTTTTTTAACACAGTATACACAATAAGTGTTCAACTATTTCTGTCAGGGAAGACTTTACAGAGAATAAGGTAGTTGAGATAACAATTGTGCCTGTGTATTGAACATTTACTACATGCTATATACCAAAGATTATTCTAAGTATTTTACTTGTATTAACACATTTCATCTTCACAATAACTATGGAGATTGATTGCATTGAGGACCCCTATTAATGGACTCCTTGTATCCTCTCACTTTATAATTGGACTTTCTCCCCCAATATTGATTGAGTCTATTTGCCCACTACTTGAATCTTATGAGTTTCTTTGACTAGAATCATGTGGTAAAAGTGACGTTGTGCTAATTCTAAGCCTTCCACATATCTGTCTCTTGGAATCCTGCCATTGCCCTACAAACAAGCCTAGATCATCTGGACTAAGCCTCCAGCCCAGTTGTTCCAGCTGAGGCCACTAGACAGGCCTACATCAGTTAACACAAAACATTGTAAGAACCTCATCCAAGACCAGCAGAGCTACTTCCCCAGCCACGGATGCATGAGTGAGATCAGACCTACCCAGCTGACCCCTAGACTTGTGAGCAATAATAAATACTTACACATTTTCAGCTACGGAGTTTTGAGGCAGTTTGTCACACAAAAATCACTAACTGATACAACGACTTTATGAAACAAAGTTGAGAAAAATGAGGAACAGGAAGGCTAAGCAATTTGCCCAAGGTCACACAGCTCGTAAGTGTTGGAGCTAGGGTACAATCTCAGGCTGTGTAGCTCCAGAATCTGCTCTCTCAGTCAGGGTTCTACAGCAATCCTTTGGAGACGCCATCTTTCTCTTCTGGTCTAGAAATACATGGAAAGATTTCCTCACATCTAAGATACTGTTTAACCGATATGCAACCACAGTCTGAGGCAGACCCACACAGTGTTGGGGGCAACTCATCAGTCCCTGCCATGGCCACCTTGACCAGTCATGAGACCAGCATGATCTCAGCCTGGCTGGATTGTAGGCACTTTACATTTATTAGTCAGTAGCATTTAAAAATAGAGTTCTACTCTCTTACACCTGAGGGCTGAAGACTTGCATTGATCAGGAAAGTCTAGGCCTTTCAATGGCAATAAATAAACCTTCAAATCTTAATGGCTTGACCCAATCAAGTTTATTTCTACTTGATATCAAATGCGGTCATGCCTTATGGTCACCAAGAAATTGGAAGAAGATATGTATAAAAGCCAGGCCTGAGAATGCCTTACATCAATTTGCTCATGTCCCGTTGGCCAGAAAGTAGACCCCACCTATCTTCAAGGAAACCGAGGGAAGGCAGTCTTCCTGCGTGCCCAGGAAGAAGAAATGGTGTAATAAATCTATAGTATTGTCTCTACTCAAGAGTCAGGAAGATACTAGGTATTAATACTGCAGATGCCCAGGACAGAGGGAGCAGCCCTGTCTGCCTGGGTCTCTGCTGCCCACTTGGAACTCTGCTCTGTGTCACAACTGAGCTTCTTGCTTAGCTCCTGCTGGTTCCCCTGAAGTAGACTCTACTTAGAGTCTGAGTTTCCAGAATGCAAGTCAGAATTAAATTAGTACTCCAACTGCCTTAATCACTAACAGGCCTCCCAACCCTCATCCCATTTCTCTGACATGGATCTTCCTCAAATGCTGAGATTCCCAGGAAATTGACTTGATTCACCTCCCCCAATTTTAAATGCCTAAACAACACGAAAAATGTTGCACAAAGTTCCAGGGAAGTCCTTGCTCCCCTGAGAGGCACCAGGTAATCATGTCCTGTGTGAGAGACCATCACTAGCATACCCTTTTCATCCTGTGAGTGAGGGAACTGGAGTCCAGACTAGTTCATTAATGTCCCAAGGCAGACCACTAGTGTCTGTAGCAGGAGTAATGGGGAGGTCCATTCCAGAACTGAAGGACAGGTTCTTGTGGGAAAGGGAGCCCCAAACATTGGGCCTCTGCATCACTCCCATGGACCCTGAGTGTCACAAACTGTCCCACGTGAGGACTATAAAAGGGGGCCTGCAAAAAAGTGGTTCTGTATGTACATGGGAAATACTTCTGCAATTCAAATTTGCATGAAGACTGCTGACATCCTTTCCTTCTCTTGTTTTGGGGCCTGTTAACAGTGTGATTGCTGCTGCCTAGAGGTAAGTGTGGGGCAGGGAGGGGGTGGTAGATGGGAACCCAGTGGAGGCAGGGGAGGGGCAAGTACAGCAGAGAGCCTCTCCACCAAGAAAATGAGGCATTCAGCGATGAACAGTGGAGAAGAACCAGGAGGAGGAGGTGACAGGCCTGTTTCTCAGGAGACAGCCTCACTGCTCTCCTCCTGAGCCCCCCATCTACCATCCACCCCCCTCCAGGCACTGGACCTGTTGGGGCTCCTGGATGTGTGCAGAGTTAGGAGCCAGGAATGAGCACTGAACTCCCTCCCCGTCTCGGGTCTCGCTGGTCTCAGTGGGGTCTGAGTCAGGACAACATGTGGACTCCCTCAACAACAGTCAGGGAGGGGAGGCCCAGGACCCAGCTCAGGATCACTCTTCTTAGGGAGAATCAGGCTAAAATGGACACTAGGGTGAACATGACGTGAAGAAGAACTGTGGAAGGAAAAGGGGCGAGAGGGCTGGAAGAGGCCACGGATGGACCGGACGTTCCTTAGTAGTGGTGGTGATATCCATAAGGAGAAAAAGCAACTGAGTGGAGCTTCATGAGCTTGCAGATCTGTTTTTTAAACCGTTTTTTTTATATTTAGTCCTCGGGTCCATTTCACGGATGAGGAAACAGGCTTAGAAACATTAAGTGACTTGCCTGAGATCACACAGACAGTTTTGGCAGAAGCAGGTCTCAGACTCAGAACTCCTACATCCCAATCCCCGGTGCTCTTCACTACATGGTGTAGATGGAGGTGGATGTGTTGTGGGTGCTGTGTGTTTGTGAGTTCATTCTTAAAGCATCAGCTTGCCCCAGTGCAGAATGCCTCCCCCCAACCACATCAGGAGGCTCAGTCGCCTCACCCTCAGTGTGACTCTGCTTCTGCCCAGGGCACGTGTCTGTGGTCGCTGGACTCTTTCTGACCTTTGATGTGTGAAAAAGAAAAAAAGAAACAACAGGCCCCAAATGGAGTCACTCCAACCAAGCCCCACATCACAAACCAAGACTTAATATCTAACCTAATTGTGGTTTCAGCCTCTCCCAGGAATGAGACCTTTAACTGGTCAGTCTGGAACCACCTGGTCAGCACTAGTGAGGTCATCTCCCTGATAGACCCCCGCCTTCCCCCAAAGAGGGGTGACCTTGCCTGGAACAATCCACTCTGTCGGAAACTTCCTTCTCCACTCCTGTCTATGAAAGCTTCCAGTTTGCACAGCTCCTTGGAACTCCTCTCTGTTTGTTAGACGGGATGCTGCTCGAGTCATGAATAATTCAGTACAGCCAATTAGATCTGCAAATTTACTGAGTTAATTTTGTTTTTTTCTTGCTGAGGAAGATGTGCCCTGAGCTAACATCTTCTTCTGTATTTTAGTATGTGAGCCACTAGCACAGCATGGCTGCTAACAGAGCAGTGTAGGTCCACGCCTGGGAGCTGAACCTGGGCTGGCAAAGCAGAGAGCGATGAACTTAACCACTAGGCCACTGGGGCTGGCCCTGAGTTAATTTTTTTTTTAAGAGATTTAGTGGCAGTGGTGGGGTCTGAACTGAACTTCTGATGGCATTTGAGGACAACAAGAAACACAGGTGTGAAACCTGGGAATGCTTTTTTTGAGTTATCTGTCTTCCTTGACATTTTCGAAGGCTGTGGGTAAGTTTTTCTTGGTTCTGAACTCCACTGTCTTTGTGTTGAGCTCCCAATCCAATCGACTTTTCACAGTTTCCCATTTGATTGGAAACCCCAGGCCTTGATTCTGTCCCAAGATCCACGTAAGAAGGGTTAGTGGCAGTTCACAGTGCCCCATTTATGTGGGGGCCCCAGTCTGCAGTCCCCACTGGTTGAGATGAGGTCTGCTGGTTCAATCCTTTCCCCAATCCCCAGATTCCACATTGGGACCTGTTGGTAGTTATCAGCCAGAGTAGGATTGAGTTTGACTTAAAAACCAGACCGGGTCTAGAATCGGACTGGATTCTGGGCTGGGTCCTGAACCGGACTGGGTCTGGAGTAGGATTGGGTCCAACTTAAGCTGGAGTGGGTCCAGTGTGTTTTATGTAGGTAAAGGCTATTGCTAATGGGAATCTCAGAAGCAGCTGCAAAATTAGTGGGCATGGGTCAAGCATTTAAAGCTGTTAGAGTGCTCCCCACCTAACCCCAAGACTCTCGTGTTAGCATAAGTCAGTCACAGAACAGGTTAGATCAACACTAGATCACCTGTTAACCTCAAGAAAATTTCCGTGCAATGAGATATGCTGTAAAACATCACACGATTCCCAATCCAGCAGCGCATCCCTTTTAGGTATCAGTGTGGATCCAAGAGACCCAAAGGCTTAGCTAAAATAAATAAATAAATAAATAAAACGAGCTTCTTAAATTACAAAGAGTTGAGCATGCCACCTTGCGGCACACCTGCTTATTTTATGTCTAGGAACTGTGGTCCCGGAAGCCATAAATATCTAGAAAAGTGGCAAAATCTTACTAAGCTTGTTATATGTCCTGAGAGCTTTGCTTGGTAACCATCAGGTTGGGGATCCCAAATTATGGCCAGACAGAAACAAGAGTTACACCCCATTTGTGGCTAGATATGGCAGGATAGAAAATGTGGGTTGAACTCCATTTGAGGCTAGGGTCGTACCAAACTGCTGCCAGCCCTCAGGGAATTACAACCTAGAATTACAATGGCCTTTATGAGGAATGTTCCAACTATATAAGAACATTTAAGAAGGGCACTTGAAAGTAGGGTTTCCCAAATTATACAAACAGAATGTGGTACTTATTTTAATTGGTATGCAGAAGCCTCCAAATGGCTTCAAAATTCCAAATAGCTTTATTGAAAGATTCATTGCAAAAGGCTAATGAAAAATTAAAGACATAGGAAGCATCTAATACAAGACTGTAAGTCTGACATAACTCCTACTGCTCCCCCATTCTCCTTTATTTGAGTGCTCATTTTAGTAATCCTTGTCTGAATTGTCTTTATACTCTGAACAGATTACAAGACCGCAGACAAAAGTTTGTCAAGTTAGTGGCCTTACAAACACCCCCATATCTACCCTCAAAGGAAGGTCCCTAGTATGGGCTCCTCCCAAATTTGGTGGGACTCTTGAGGGATTTTCTGGTAAACTGCTACGTTATTCCCTTTGACAGCCAAAGGAAACTAAAATTAAAATTAATGGAGGGGCCGGCCCGGTGGCTTAGCGGTTACGTGCGCACGCTCTGCTACTGACAGCCCAGGGTCCGGATCCCCGCTGCGCAGCGTGGCACCGCTTGTCCAGCCATGCTGAGGCGGTGTCCCACATACAGCAACTAGAAGGATGTGCAACTATGACATACAACTATCTTTTGGGGCTTTGGGGAGAAAAAGAGGAAAAAAAGGAGGATGATTGGCAATAGATGTTAGCTCAGGGCAGGTCTTCCTCAGCAAAAAGAGGGGGATTGGCATGGGTGTTAGCTCAGGGTTGATCGTCCTCAAAAAAACAAACAAAAAAATTAATGGAAAACCTTGCCAAATTCTGGTAGATACCAGAGCTACACTTTCTACTTAAACCCCACTCAGAGCTTGCAGATAGGACCCTGGAAAATCTGGCAGAATCTGGCTAAGGGTGAGAATTATCACCCGAGTCAGCTCTCCTGAATCTGTCTGCAGTATCCAGTGTAGGGGAAGAGGGAGAATCTCCCTCTGCCCTTTTTCTTAAGGTTTTTCTGGCTGGCCAAATAATCAACAAGACAGGTTAGCAGGAGAAAATAATACTAAGTTTAATAACATGTATATATGGGAGAAAGTAGGGACACTGCGTTTTTTAACACAATAGCAGAAATTTTCGTCTTAAATATCATTTTTAGCCAATGACAAAGGAGGATTTGGGGGGTGGGGGGAGTCAGTTACAGGAGATTACCACTAAAGCACAGTAAACAAGAGTAAGGTTATTATGTAGCTCAAGGCCTCACCTTTTATATTGACAAGTTACTAAAAATGAGCTCATCCCCCTCTCTTCTCCAAACAGAGAGGGAGATACCTTTATAAATGGAGGTTTCCCTTATAAATGTAAATGATTGTCTGGCAACTCTTCGCAGGGTCAACTCTTCGCAGGGTCATCCAGAGAATGTGGCCAGAGAGACAGAACTTCTGATAAGAAGGGCTTGTTGGTGCCTTTCCTATTGTAACATTTACCCTACGTTATCTTTACAGCCATCATGATAGATCTGTTCCAGGAAGGAGCCACTTTGTCAAATTCTTTAGGCAGTTAGTGGGGGAGGTCAAATGTCCTCAGAGAAAACAACCAAGGTAAAGAGATAGATTTCAGGGTGGCCAAATCTTGATCTCCCACACCAGTAATCAAACGAAAATGAAATATTGTTTACTCCCTCTTTGGGACACTTTTTGAGTCCAAGGGGTTGTTCAGTACTGCCAGAAATATTTACTGTTTGCCCCAGCTAAAAATTGCACAGTAGCTCTGTGGTCAGAAATTGGCCAAATTGCAAAGACAGACATTTTTTTTAGGCCGTCTTCCCTTAGCTAAAACAAAATGATGTACCCAGAGAGACAGAAAAACCTAAAGCCCTTGTAAAAGGATTTTTGGGTGGATCACCTTATGATGTCACTTAGGCTGCAACCCAATTATTTGAGGAATTGAGAGCAACTGTCTTTATCTTACAAATTTTTGCAAAACTAGAAATGCAACTCTAGAGGCAGTTCAAAGTCCACCTATTCCTTTTTATCAATCCCAAAACCTCCCCTATTTATCGCAGAAGTCTTGTAAGTATTGTAAAATTCTGCCCTTAGGAAACCAAAGTCCTTCTTGGAGGAACTTGCATTCTTTCCCTGTGTCTTTGAGATGTAAATGTTCCACAGACTTCAGGGAGGTAACTCTTATCAGAAGGAAAACAAAAGGGGAAAATGTCATTTGAAATTAAGCGAATAAAAAAATTCTTTAAAAAACTTCAGCCATAGCGGTTAAGTGCGTGCATTCCGCTGCTGGCGGCCGGGGTTCGGATCCCAGGCGAGCACCTATGCACCGCTTCTCTGGCCATGCTGAGGCCGTGTCCCACATGCAGCAACTAGAAGGATGTGCAGCTATGACATGCAGCTATCTACTGGGGCTTTGGGGGAAAAAAAAATAAAATAAAAAAACTTCAGCCATCTGATGGGGCCGGCCCATGGTTTAGCCATTAAATTTGTGCACTCTGCTTTGGTGACCCGTGGTTCGAAGGTTCAGATCCCTGGTGCAGACTTATGCACTGCATGTCAAGCCATGCTGTGGCAGGCATCCCGCACATAAAGTAGAAGAAGGGCACAGATGTTAGCCCAGGGCCAATCTTCCTCAGCAAAAAGAGATGGATTGGCAACTGATGTTAGCTCAGGGCTGATCTTCCTCACCACAAAAAAAATAAAAAATAAAAATAAATAAAAAATTTTAGCCATCTGAGCAGGTAACCTTAACTTATTACATCTACCAGAAAAATAACCTAGATCCAACTTCTTTTATAGCTAGTGAGTTTTGTATTATTGTACCTTATTCATGGTAGTAATTTTAAAATGGGAGCTATAAGGTGTCTGTTTGAGACCATCTATCTATGTGTGTCTATGTAGGTGTTGTCGATGGATGGTATTTTTCTACCTCTGGATGGTATTGCTATAACTAATTTGTAAAAGAGTTCTATTTAATTGGCTTTATATAAATTAAGTATTCATAAAATTCTCAGAAATATAATAGAAACTAGCCCAAAAGCTTTTCAGTTTCACACAATCTGGGAAACTATTCAGTACTAAAGCTAATTTAAAGTTTGTTGGTTTATTTAAAATAGACATGTCTTTGGTGTCATCAACATTGAAAATAATGCAGACATACAACTTTTATTCCATCTGGGTTTACTAATCAAATAAATTCATGTTATCTCTGTTACAAAATTTGTCTGCAAGAAAAATAACTTGGTATGGTGAAATTTTCATAAGTAATCTAAACACAATTATCGAGAACAAGTGAATTAAATAGATGTAAGTGGGATAAAAGTTTTTAGGCGAACATTTTAAATAGTTTCTGCAAATCTTTTTGGTAACCTGAAACCTTAAAATTTTGCCAAGTTAAATTAAATGATGGATAGTTATTAAATGTCTAGATCATTTCCAAATAAGATAAAATACTGAAACACTAATTACTGAACATTGGTTTAACTACTTGTGCCTTCCTTTTACAGAAGAAATAAAGATATTTTGACCTATTAGTAAACATGCTTGTTCCATGCTGAGAAATTTACTGAGAGAAAGCATGTTTCCAAAAATTATAAAAAGTATTTATAAATTTGCCAGGCCACAGAATGTTAATATAAAGGACAGTTCATAACTGTGTACTTCTTCATTTTCACTAAAAATTAAGTTTTTAACAGTTAAAAATTTTAATATATGTAACTAAAGCCTCTAAGGTTTGTGGAAAAGAAATCTTTGAAAAGGAATTTTATGCATCATCAGGACTAGCTAAGATTGGAATAAATTTAATTCAGTGAATGAGTTTTTAATATTAAAAGTAAGCTGGTGCAAAATTAGAATTTGTTTTTTTCTCTGTTAAAAGGACAAAATTTTCTTGCACTATTGGTCTGCTCTTGGTAAGAGATTGTAAAAGGCTTTTCTTTAACTTTTAAAGTAATCTGCCTAGAAAACAAAGAATCTGCATTTTGTCAAAATAATTTCCTGTGTTGTCTTCATCAGGTCTTTAAGAAAACTGAATCTTCTCTATTTAAAAAAGCTATTTTCTTTTTTAACAATTATTTAACTTTCTGTATTTGCCTGTGAAGTCTTTAATTATCACTATGGTTAAATGGATAACCAAGTTTCACAGTGACCTATGATTCTATTTGACCAAACATTTTAAAACCTTTTGATATTTTTTACAAATTTCCCCAAAATGAAATTCTAAATGAAGTATTTTTCACCTGGAACTAACTTTGGGATTTTCCAGAGGGTCCCTGGAACATCTCAAAAGATTTGTTCTCTCTTCTTATAAGAAGGGGGCTATTGCACTATTTAGGCTTATTTGATGTATTAAATTATATGGGAAGCATTACCAAATAACAAGTCATACTAAGCCTTCTTTGTGTTGTGTCTCTACAGGTACATGTTATAATTGTTCCAGAAATTGCATGAAGTTCCTAAAGTCTCATAGGTCCGGGTATAGTGCTATCATCATAATTCTAGTTATCATTTTAAAATGTTGTGTGTCACAGAAATAACCAAATTTCCTTGCCAATTCCATTATAATAAACTCTCACCAAATCTTTAACCATGGGCATTTTTTAAATGTTTTGTTATTTACAGACAGTTATTGTTTCACTCAGATGCTTTCGCAAAAGTGCTCCTGCAAAAATGCTTCATCTTCCAGGAGATTCACAAAAGTACTCTGGCAAACATAGGTTTCTGATAACTTTAAGATCATAAAACTGAATTGGGTAAGAATTTCCAGAACTAATGAAAAAAACTGGATTCAAACAGAGAAAGAATTAATAACATGGGACTGAATAAACTGAGGAGGATGACCATAATTTTTATGACTTCTTGTTTGAAACCTTGTTGGTTCTTTAATGTTTTGTTTTCCCAATTTAAGGAAACTTTTTCTCTTAAGCTGTGTATGACTTACAATAATTTGATAAAGTATAACTTGGTAAACAAAGATGAAACATTTACTTTTTCTCCCTACTTGATCTCTCCAGAATTTGGAAACTCTTAACTATTCTTTTCAAGGCAATATAGTTAGTTAGTTGGAATAAGTTCAATGAGAATCTGTTCTCCTTGTAACAGGACACAATTGGAAATATTGGCTATATTACCAAGGTTTTTACTGGATTGTCATATTTGAGGGAAATATGCATAGTCTCACATATGACCAGACAGTTTTAAGGAACTAAAGTTGGGTTTATGGAGCCAATAAAGCTCCTTGGAAGAATCAGCCTGCTATCTTGCTTACAAGGTTCTAGCAAAGCAGTCTTAAAAAGAGCTTATATGGGGGCAGGCCTGGTGGCATATTGGTTAAGTTCACGCACTCCACTGTGGCAGCCCAGGGTTCGCAGGTTCGGATCCCGGGCTTGGGCCAACCCGCTGCTTATCAAACCATGCTGTGGCAGCATCCCATATAAAGTAGAGGAAGATAGACAAAGACGTTAGCCCAGGGCCAATCTTCCTCAGCAAAAAAAAGAGGAGGATTGGTAACTGATGTTAGCTCAGGGCTAATCTTCCTCATCAAAAAAAAAAAAAGAGCTTATACGGTCAGTCACAATTCTTGCTGCTCTTATATAAATAGTCAGGCCAAGTCTAATGCAAACAAATTAGTTTCACTGTGACTAGACTTGGACAAAAGAAATGGGGATAATTGTAGAGAGAAAAATTATATTTGCACCTTTGTCTATATTGGATTCTAATCCTGTTAATTGTCTTTGAGGTTTTGTTATATACCTGTAAATTGGACTGGATCCTGAATTCTTCTAGTTTCCTTAAATAGCTGGCTATAACTCTCCAAACACTTCCAATCTTCTTCCACCTTTCTGATTTGGAACCACTAAGAACGAAGACTGCCCTTGAGTCTCCTTGGAAGGGATTATACCAGATCCTCCTCTATACGCAGATGGCAACCAAACTTCAGAGACTTCAACCTTGGGTGCACATCTTACAGCTGAGGCAGGCTCCACCTGACATCTGGTCCTGTGCAAACACTAGAGACCTCTGAATCAAATTGACGAGGAAGAGAAGTAGCTGACATCAGTGTAGACTGCTTTCTCCCAAGATGCTGGATCAAGACTTCATACTTTAACTAAACATGAAACCCTCTCTTCTTTTCTTTCTTTCTTTTACTCTCACATTGGCCTGGAAAGATAGCACCATCATCTGCGTCTCTCAGGCCACTGCTAAGGAGGGTAGGCTTTCAAACTGCTGGATTTGTCATCAAAAATCTCTGATTTGTCCGTGATGCTAGAGATCCCCTGGTCATCCCCCTGTCTCTGGTTAACAGCCCCAAACTCGGGGAACTTTGTGTTCAGGCTCTATGCAAAGAAAGGGACACAAGGCAAGGGTAACCAGAATAAAACCGCCTGCATGGTCGGTAGATCCTTAAAACTTTACTGACGTCCATGTCTGTCACCTTTTTAGTTTTGAGTCACAGATTCAAACAGGAATTACCAGGAGGCATTCATGATTCAGAATTTTCTTCCTTTGGCAGGGCCCCACTTCTTTGGTTAAAAGTAAATGTAAATGAGGTTATGATTAGGAACTTCTTCCTAATTCTTGAAAGTATTACAGAATCCACTGTTAAAGCAATAGCTGCCCAAAAAAAGTCCTTGGACTCTCTGGCCAAAGTTGTTCTTGATAATAGGACAGCCCTTGATTATCTTTAACTGGGCAAGAAGGTGTCTGTGCTGTGGCCAATACCGCCTGCTGCCCCTGGATCAACATTTCTGGGGAGGTTGAAACTCAGCCACAGAAGAGCACTGAGCAGGCCATCTGGCTTAAAAAGGTGACTTTTTCAATGAGGTCTTTTTTTCACTTATTTGATTTTTATTTGTTTGGGTCCTGGGGACCATGGCTCTGAAGTACACTCCAGACATTGGGAATTATTCTGCTTATAATAGTCTTGGTAGTCTCCCTGGTGCCCTGTATCCCCTCAAAAGCTTTAAATGCGTGTTTGCAGCCACTAACCACTAATGAAATGATCTCCCTAAGACTGGAACATCAGAAAAGGTATGAAGAGAATGACCGGCTTAAAAAAGTGTGAACCTGAAGTCATGATCTGTGAATACCACAGAGATTCCGCAAAAGACATCATGACCTGTGAATATCACACAGAGGATCAGTAGAAGATGTGAGAACTGTAGAGTGGTAGCTGAGAGTGGTGCTCATGCCCGAAATTTTGATCACGTTTTTCAGTTAGGCCGAGAGTCTAATCCAAGGGGCAGTGGGGATTGTTAAAAAAAGGAAATAACAGGCTCAAAATGGAGTCACTCACACTAAGCCCCACGTCACAAACCAAGACTTAATATCTAACCTAATTGTGGTTTCAGCCTCTCCCAGGAATGTGACCTTTAACTGGTCAGTCTGGAACCACCTGGTCAGCACTAGTGAGGTCATCTCCCTGATAGACCCCCGCCTTCCCCCAAAGAGGGGTGACCTTGCCTGGAACAATCCACTCTGTCGGAAACTTCCTTCTCCACTCCTCTGTCTATGAAAGCTTCCAGTTTGCACAGCTCCTTGGAACTCCTCTCTGTTTGCTAGACAGGATGCTGCTTGAGTCACGAATCATTCAGTAAAGCCAACTAGATCTGCAAATTTACTGAGTTAATTTTGCTTTTTAACAGATGACAATGCTGATGTGGTGTGAGTGTGTGTGTGTGTGAGTGTGAGAGACAGCATATGTGAGAAAATGTGGTGTGTGTGTGTGTGGTGTGTGTGTGAGACATGTTGTGAGAGTGTTGTGTGTGTGGTGTGGATGTAGTATGCAAGTGTGATGCATGAATGTGTGTGTGGTGTGTATGAGTGTGTAGTCGTGAGAGTGTGTGTGAGTGTGGGGGTGTGGTGTGACTGTGTGCGTGTGGCAGTTGGGATGACAGTGGGAGCTGGCTCAAGGCGGGCAGCAAAGACGGCTGAGAGTTCAGCTGGGTGAAAGATAAAGAGGGACATTGATGCTGCTTGCCCTCCTTCCCTGACTCAGACTGCAGGAACACAGCGCATTCCTCTGAGGCTGAAGGAACAAGGTGGCATCTATGAGGACTTAATTACAGTTGCTTTCATCACTGCAGCATGAAAGACCTGACGGTTTCCTCCAGAGCCTGGAGTTTTCACTGAGTGGCGGAGAAAGGCTGGAGGGAGGGTTGGCAATGGTTTCCGCGTTGCTCTTGCCAGGGCCGAGAGCCTGTGCCAGCCCACTCTGTTATGTAGCATCTGGAGAGCTCCTCACAAACACGGAGCACTTTGTCATCTTCCGCTCAGCTTCCAGTCTTGCCATTCCAGGAGTGAGGTCAGTTCCGTCTCAGAGATGCGATAAACAAAGGCGCAGAGTAAATGACTTGGAAAACATCAGCTCGAAGGTTGTAATGTTTTAAAACATTTCTTCAGCATCAACTACACACTGTACCATGGACCAAACGACTCTCTCAAACGTCCTTGATGACGTGGCTGGTGTCCATGCATAGGAGCTCCACAGGCAGCGGTGTGCTGACAGACAACCCCTGAATCTCAGTGGCTGCAAACAACACAAAACTGTCCAGTTGGTTAGTTTATCGCTTTCCTTGCCCATTGCAGTTTATCTCAGACTTGTGTTCCCCATTATCCTCACTTCAGGACCCAAATATTCCACTGTTTGAAGCATTGCCAGCCACTGTAGCCAGATTGGAGCTTGGAAATCATATATTGGCTCTTAACATTTCCTCCTAGAATTTTCACAGGTCACTTTTGCTTGGTGCCATTAGCCACACCTAACTCCAAGGACCCAGGGATGTGTGGTTGTACAGTGTGCCCAGAGGAAGAACCGGAAGTGTGTGTGACTGGTGTAACCACCAGAGAAGAATGTGTCTGTGGGCGGCAGAGTCACAGAACGTTAGAGATGGAGGACCCTAAAAGATCATCCAGTAGATCTCTCTTAGTGTATAGAAGGTGAAGGCTCAGAAAGGAAATAATTTGCCTGAGCTTACAGTATTCTATCTTGTTGCTCTCTTGCTTAAAACCCTTCAGCAGTTTTCTGTCAATGTTAGGATAGAGAACAAATCCTCCACATGGCCCACAAGCGCCCGTCAGAGTTGGGCCCTGCCCGCCTCGGCAGACTCACCCCTGGCTGCACTTCCTCCTGCTCTCTGCTCTGGACACAGAGGCCTTCCCTGGATTCCTCGTATGTGCCGCGGTCCCACCTCAGGGCCTTGGTTCTTCCCAATCTTTCCACTCTTTCCCACCTCATCCTCTGCTCCCTTTCCTGGCATGCTCTCCTCTTTCCCTTCTCATCTGAGCCCAAATGTCGCTGCTTCAAGGAGCCTTTCCAAACCCCCAGACTCAAGCAGGCTACCTCTAAGACGTTTGTTCTTTTCCTTTGTAGCTCTTATCAGAGTTGATACTTTTGTATTTGAATGTGATAGTAATGTCTTCTTTCTCCACTAGTGAGTGTGCAACCTGTGTGAGGGCAGGGGTGAGGCCACATCTGCTTGTTCACCTTTGTGCGACAAGGAGATCATTCTTTCTGATCCTATGTCTCAGACACGCATGCATGTATTTAAGTACCATGGATAACTGCATGCCGTACCCCTATTTAAGAGGGGATGCACAGCAGGGGAAGTAGAAATAATATGGTTGTGAGCTGAAAGAAGGCAGGGCAATGCCTTATTCACCTCAGCATCCCTAGCACTTCGCTGTGTCTGGCACCTGGTAGAGCTCTTTAAATGTGTGTTTCCTGTTATCATTGAAACCCAGGAAAATAAAAGCCATGAGTGAGGCTTTCACTGAGACTGTATTGAGGAACGTAAGGTGTTCTCCTTGGACACACTATGGGGCAACGGTCGTGTATTAGGCAGGCATATGCCCGATGCTTGGTCAATGGAAATGAGCTATTGGTGCATAATATCTACACAGCCAGCCTGGAATGCCCACCACTCTGTTCCTTTGGGCTCAAGTCTGATGAATGGCGAGTGAATTAGCTAGTATATTGCTGGTGGTTAGTTGATTTGAATAGCCATTAACACTTTGGATTGCCATTAATTTTTTATCACCCATTATCAACTTGGTGTGAATTACTAATCATAGCAGGAGCCTGAGGTACAGGAGTAGGAAGGACAGCTATGGAGCTGGGAGGATGGAAGGCACGGGGAACCTGAGCATGCTTGAGTTGAGTGGTGCGGGGTGGCGAGAGACGAGCACCAAGAGTGGCCCTCCTCTCACACCCTCCACACACTGGGGCTGAGTTTGGAATTGTGGCTATTTTGCCGTCTTGGTCACACCGTGTGATCACAGGATTTCAAACCACAGCCCTATGGTAAGAACAATGAATTTCTCTGCTTGAATCTCCCTGCTCGAATCTTTATTGATGTGCCACGCTGAAAAGTGCCTAGTGCTTTCAGGTGCCTGCCAGACATATGTGCCTTATAATCCCTTGTACACAGAATGGCTAATACACGTGCAGACATTGCAATAGATATCTAGCTGGTTTGTTATGCTGCCAGCACTAGGACATTTGTATATCATTTGGAAACATTTATTTAAAACTATACAGCTAACGGTAAGAGCTCAGGCCTCACTTACAGATTAGTGAGGAGACTTACACCTCTGCATGACCAGGGCTGTACGGAGAGGAGTGCCTTTCAGGGTTCTTCTGAGCCCACAGCCCGGTGGGCCATGGGGCATGACCCCACATCCCTCCTGACCCTGATAGGATAGTAGTGACTGGTGACTTTCAATCTGCAAAATCAGCCTAGTCTTTGTAGACAATACACTAAATCACTGGTAGTGATGGTCCCAATCTGACTTGATACTTCAATTTCCCAGTGACTTAGGCTCTTTCTTGTACCACATCAAAGCTTTCCTGGTTTCTTGCTTCCAGACTTGCATCCTAGTTCCATCACGGTCAAGCAGCCTTACTTGGATGCTATATTCAATGTTCCCATGCTGATACCAGCTCAACACGAGGTTGACATAAGGGAAGCCATATTGTAGAAAAGAAACCCTATTGTAACTTTGAATGGCCTCTGACAAACTAATCCAGCTGAGTATACACCCTCCAGGAGATCTAACTGCTCTGTAGATTTTACAACCCCTGCTTGTGTATGTACCTCCCAGCTGCGATAAGATGACAACTTTGTTCTTTTGAGTTCCTTAGGAATGTGATGACCCCTGAACAGAGTCTATGCTGATAGCCATCATCCTGAAAACTGAAAGATCTGGTGTGGCGCTCCCAGTCTGTAACACCAGAGGGTCAACATTCCTAAGCCCCTCCCCTATAACCCACAGGCCTATATAACTGCTGTAAGATTTTGTGCCCCCTTAAGATGGTTTTTTTCTGACATTAGTCAGTCATCTGCCCTCTTGCTAGGAAGCTGAAATAAAAAGATCTTTCTCTCCTACCACCTTGTCTCTTGACTATTGGCATGTCTTATGGCAAGCAGAAGACCCCCCTTTTGGGGTGGTAACAATGCCTGGGGCCCCAATCCCTGGTTTTAGACTTCCCCAGTGCCTACATCTTCACTTTCAAACCTGGGCTAATACATGCCACATCTCTGCTTGGAGAGATAGTCTAAATGGGATTTTCTATGTGGATCTTCTGCTAACATCCTTCCTGAGTTGGTTTCTTGGACTGACAACTGCCTTCAACTTTATCCTTAGAGTATAGTCCCAGTTTGCAAGCTAATTGCTGGGCAATCCACCATTTCTACCCCTGTTCTTAGTTATACTCTGGGAGGCTTGAAGGAAGGTGTAAATTTGGTTCAGAGGGTTTTTTACCTTCAGAGTAAGCTGAGGGGTGAGACTGATGTTTTTTTGTTTTGTTTTGTTAGCATTTTCGTCATTAAGATTCAATTACATACAGTAAAACTCACAGATCTTAAGTATACAATTCAATGAATTTTGAACCAATACCTCAATCAAGATGTAGAGCGTTGCCATCACCTTAAAAACCCCCATATTTCCCTCTCCAGTCTATGTCTTCCCAACCCCAAAAGGCTACCATTACTCTAATTTATATTTCCATAGACTAGTTTTGCTTGTTCTTGAATTTCGTATAAATACTACCACACACAGATACTGTTTCTGGGCTGGCTTCTTTCATTCAGTAAGATGCTTGTAAAATTTATGTATGTTGTGGTGTGACTTATTAGCCCATTTTGAATTGCTGAGCCATATCCCATTGTATGAGTATATTATAATTTAATTATACATTCACCAGTTATGGACATTTGGGTGATTCCTAATCTTTTGTTATTATGAATAACACTGAAATAAATATTCTTATGCAAATCTGTGTGCATATGTTTTAAAATTTATTTTTGGTAAACACCTAGGAGTAAAATTATTTAGTCATGATAAATTCCCCAATAGTTTTCCACAGTGGTTGTACAATTTTACACCTCAACCGGCAACATATGATACTTCTAGTTGCACAGCATTTTCTCCAACATTTTAAACTATTAATATTAGCCGTGTTAGCAAGTATACAGTGAAATCTCATTTTGCTTGTAATTTCATTTCACTGACTATTAAAAATGTTGAGTATCTTTTCATGTATTTATTGACTAATGGTATATTCTTTTGTGAATGTTTTTCCATATCTTTTACCTACTTGTATTAGGGTTATTTTTTTTTTTTTTTGTCTTTTTATTATTGATTTCTGGCAGTCTTTTATATGTTCTGGATAAAATGCTTATATATTAGAATTTTTTACTCCTAGATTGTGTCTTTCTTTTTCATTTTTAAATTGTCTTTTTTGATGAAAAAAGTTTTTAATTTTGGTGAAGTTTAGCTTATTGTTTTATTTTTCTTTTATGGTTAGATCTTTTATTATTATATCTAAGAAATCTTTATCTACCATCAGGTCACAAAAACATCCTATGTTTTTGTCTAGGAGCTTTATAGTTTTTACTTTTGTAGCTAGATCTATAATCCATCTCAACTTAATATTTTTTTTGTATAATGTGAGAAGTAGGTCAAAGTCAATTTTTTTCTTTTACAGATGTCAAGTTGACCCTGTGCCATTTATTAAAAAAGACTTTTCTTTCCCCATTCAATTGCATTGCCACTTTTGTTAAAAATCATTTGACTTCTTATGCATGGATCTATTTCTGTTTTACTGACCAGTTTGCCTATCCATATGTCAACACCACATTGTCATGATTATTGTAGCTTATCAGTTATCCTTAAAATCAGACAGTGTTCATCTTCCAGCTATAGTCTTATTTTTCATGAATGTTTTGTCTATCACTTTGTATTTCTACATACATTTTAGTATCAGATTATTAATTTCTAAAAAACATGCTTGCTGGGATTTTGCTAGGTACTGCATTTAATCTACAGATCAATTTGAAAAGAATTGACATTTTTATAATTTTGTATCTTACAGCTCATGAGCATGGTATATCTTTTCATTTATTTAAATCTTATTTAATTTCTATATGCAATATTTGCTGTTTCCCTTGTAGAGGTTTTTTAATGCCTTTTGTTAAATTCTTTTTCTGGAGTTATATGTTTTCAATGCTATTATAAATGGCATTGATTTTAAATTTTAATTTTTTCTATTGTTAGTTGCTAATATATAACAACACAATGATATTTTATATTATCTTGTACTCTCAGACCTTGCTGAGTTCACTTACTAGATATAGTCATTTTATTTTTGTTGTGTTTTGTTTGGAGATTCTTTTGGTCTTCCTGGTCACACAATTACATCCGCAAATAAACAGTTTAACTTCTTTAACAATCCTCATGCCTTTTTTCTTTTTCTTGTGTAGTTGCATTGGATAAGACCTCGAGCATGACGTTGAATAGAAGTGGCAAAAGTGAACATTCATGCCTTATTCCTTATTCTGATCCAGAACATTTTTAATATGTCTCCATTAAAAATGATGATAGTTGTAGGTTTATCATACATTCCTTTTATCATATTGAGGAAATTCCCTTTTATTTTTTTTTATTTATAATAAATGAGTGCTAAATGTTTAATATGCCTTTTTGCATCTATTGAAATGATATTACAAGCTTTCTCCTTTATATTTTGTAATATGATCAATTATACTGATTGACTTTCAAATCTCAAAATAACCTTGCATTCCTGGGATAAACCTAACTTTGAGAGACGGTGTCAAGATAGCAGCATAGGCAGACTCACTCACCTCCTCCCACAGACACAACAAATTTACAACTGCTCTTGGAACAATTACCCCTGAGAGAGAACTGAAAACTGGATAAAAACAACACCCATAAAAAGAGAAAATGTTGAGTGAGGCAGAAAATCCTTTCTAGAGAGAAAAAAGCTACCTTCCAGCCATGATGCTCCATGGCCAGCCAGGAGTAACCTTGAAGTATGAAGCTTACCCTGGAGGAGCAGGGGACCTGAAGAGGGGAGTGTTATCACTATAAGCAGCTGTTGGACTCAGCACAACCAAGATGAGTGTCATAATATCTGGCTTTGCTGGCTACTAATAACAAGAGGGAATACCCCGAGAAAACCTATTGGACATAACGGGAAAACAGCCTGCTCTTAAAGGGCAAATGCACAAATTCATCTGTTTTGGAAACCAAGCTAAAATAACCAGAAAAAAAGATGTACAGTCCTTTGGTGAAAAGAAACTCACCTGATAGGCTCTTGGTACATCTCGGTGAGAGGTGAGACCTCTCCAGGGACTGAGACATTGGTGGCAGCCCTTATTGTGACCTGGTATGGGCATGCTGACACAGATGCTGGCAGTCATTGGAGTTCTTCCCCTGGCCTGTTAGCCCAGGGTCTGCCCCACCCATTAGAGCACTGATTTAATCCAGCTCAGCCAGGGCAGGCAGCACATCCCAGGGGGCTGGCTTCACCCAACAGCAAGGAGGGTGAACTCAGGCAACTTTTGTGCCCACATAGGCAGAGGAAACTGCCTGGAAACTCTGTAGCCCAGCCAATGGGTCTGCCTCTGTGGGGCAGGGCATGTGCAAGGGGCAAGACTGTATTGATGGGATGTGTGGCCCTGTGGGTGGTGGGACTTGTCAGCCGCAGCAGACTTGTGCTTCTCAAACAGCCACATAAGGGATCATCCCACCTTCCAAAGCCTGAAACAATTGGATGCTCCCATGCCTGGAGCCAGCCAAACTCAGCTGTAATCTTGAGAGAGCTGACAATAGCCTTGCAGGCCAGAGGCCTATAACAATTATAAGCCCCTGAGCCTAGCAACCAGCCACACTGGGGACCTACTCACTTAACAGAAAAACTGCAACAGGAATGTGCTATTAGACCTTGCAGCCAACTGTGCTGGGGCTCCCCATGCCCGAAAAAGTGACTGAGGGTCCATAGCAGCCACATGCAGCTGAGCATTATAACCAGATGGCCAGGGGGACAGCTCAGCCTCCCTGTACACCTGCAGTAGGAGCAACCCTGCCACAATAGAAGGACACAAGTAGCCCAGACAGGGGCACTCCTGGAATATTTGGAACTATTGACAAGAGGGAAGCCACCTCTGGGCCTCATAAGGCATCTCTTACATAAGGCCACCTCTCCAAAATTGGGAAATGTAGCTGACCTACCTAATACATAGATATTAAGCACAGAGAAATAGGCAAAATGAGGAGACAAAGGAATATGTTCCAAGTAAGGGAACAGGATAAAACCCTAGGAAAAGAACTAAACAAAACAGAATAAACAATCTACCTGACAAAGAGTTCAAACAAAAAGTCATAAGGATGCTCACTGACGTTGGGAGAAGAATGGATGAAGTCAGTGAAACATCAACAAAGAATTGGAAAATATAAAAAAGAATAAATCTGAAATGAAGAATACAATACTGGAGATGAAAAATTCACTATAGGGACTCAATAGCAGAGTAGATGATACAGAAGAACGAATCAGTAAGCTGGATGAAAAACTAGAGAAAATCACCAAAGCTAAAAAGAAAAAAGAATTAAAAAGAATGAGGACAGTCTAAGAGACCTCTGGGACAACATCAAGCACACTAACATCCATATTACATGTGTCCCAGAAGGAGAAGAGAGAGACAAATAGGCAGAGAATCTATTTGAAGAAATAATAGCTGAAAACTTTCCTAACCTAAGGAAGGAAACAGACATCCAGGTACAGAAGCACAGAAAGCACCAAACAAGATAAACCCAAAGAGGCCCACGCCAAGACACATTATAATTAAAATGTCAACAATTAAAGATAAAGAGAGAATCCTAAAAGCCACAAGAGAAAGACAACAAGTTGTATACAAAGGAAACCCCATATGGCTATCAGCTGACTTCTCAGCAGAAACCTTACACGTTAGAAGGGAGTGGCAGGATATATTTAAAGTGCTGAAAGGAAAAAACCTACAGTCAAAAATACTCTACCCGGCAAGGTTATCATTCAGAATGTAAGGAGAGATAAAGAGTTTCCCAGACAAGCAAAAACTAAGGGAGTTTAACACCAAGAAACCAGCTTTACAAGAAATGTTAAAGGGACTTACTTAAGTGGGAAAGAGAAGACTACAAATAAGAATAAGAATGTTATCCAAAAAAAGCAATAAAATCACTGGTAAAGGCATATACACAGTGAAGGTAACAGATCAACCACCTATAAAGATAATATGAAACTCAGAAGACAGAAGTGCTAAAATTACCTATTTCCATAAGAGGGCAACGGATACACATGCACAAAAAAAAGAGGTTAGATGATATCAAAAACATAAACTGTGGGAGGAGGGGAATAAAAGAGTAGAGCTTTTAGCAAGAAGCCGAATTAGAGAGACTATCAACAATATAGATTGCTATATATGTGGGTTCCTACATATGAACCTCATGGTAATCACAAACCAGAAACCTATAATAAATACACAAAAAAGTAAGAGAAAGGAACCCAAACATAATACTAAAGAAAGCCATTAAACCACAAGGAAAGAGAGGAAGAGAAGAAGAAAGGAATAGAGAAGAACTACTAAAACACCCAGAAAAAAAGTAACAAAATGGCAATAGGTATATACTTATCAATAGCTAACTTAAATGTCAATGGACAAAATGCTCCAATCAAAAGGCATATGGCGGCCAGCCCAGTGGTGCAGCTGTTAAGTGCGTTTTCTCCATGTCAGTGGCACAGGGTTCCCAGGTTTGGATCCTGGGCGCACACCAACTCACCACTTGTCAAGCCATGCTGTGTTGGCATCCCATATAAAGTAGAGGAAGATGGGCACAGATTTTAGCACAAGGCCAATCTTCTTCAGCAAAAAAAGAGAAGGGTTGGCATCGGATGTTAGCTCAGGGCTGATTTTCCTCACAAAAAAGAAAAAAAGGCATATGGTGGCTGTGGAGATAAAAAAAACAAGATCCCTATATATGCTGCATACATCAGACACACTTCAGACCTAAAGACACTCACAAACTGAAAGTGAAGGGATGGAAAAAACACTACATGTAAATGGCAATGAAAAGAAAGCTGGGGTAGCAATACTTATATCAGACAAAATAGACTTTAAAACAAAAACTGTAAAAAGAGACAAAGAAGGACACTACATAATGATAAAGGGAACAATCCAACAAGAGAATAGAAGCCTTGTAAATATCTATGCACCCAACATAGGAGCACCTAAATATATAAAGTAATTATTAACAGACATGAAAGGAGAAATAGACAGTAACACAAAAATAGTAGGGGACTTTAACACTCCATTTACACCAATGGATAGATCATCCAAACAGAAGATCAATAAGGAAACATTGGCCTTAAATTACACATTAAGCCAGATGGACTTAGTAGATATATACAGAACATTCCATCCAAAACCGCAGAATATACATTCTTTTCAAATGCACATGGAACATTCTCCAGGACTGATCCCATATTAGGCCACAAAAAAGTCTCCATAAATTTAAGAAGATTGAAATAATACCAAGTATCTTTTATTACCTCAATGGTATGAAACTAGAAATCAACTATAGGAAGAAAATCAGAAAAGCCACAAACAGGTGGAGATTAAACAAAATGCTACTGAACAACAATTGGGTCAATGAAGAAATCAAAGGAGAAATCAAAAAATACCTGGACACAAATGAAAATGAAAATACGACATGCCAGAATTTATGGGATATAGCAAAAGCAGTTCTAAGAGGGAAGTTTATAGCCATACAGGTCTACTTCAACAAACAAGAAAAATCTCAAATAAACAATCTAACAGTGCACCTAAAGGAACTGGAAAAAGAAGAACAAACAAAGCCCCAAATCAGTAGAAGGAAGGAAATTATAAAAATCATAGCAGAAATAAGTGGAATAGAGACTAAAAACACAATGGAAAAAATCAATTAAACTAAGAGCTGGTTCTTTGAAAAGATAAACAAAATTGACAAACCTTTAGCTAGACTCACCAAGAAAAGAGAGAAAGTTCAAATAAAATCAGAAATGAAAGAGGAGAAATTACAAAGGACACCTCAGAAATACAAAAGATCATAAGAGAATACTACAAAAAGCTATACACCAACAAATCCGATAATCTAGAAAACACGGATAAATTCTTAGAATCATACAACATTTCAAAACTGAATCAGGAAGAAATAGAGAATTTGAATAGACCAATCACCAATCAAAAAGTAATCAAAAATCTCCCCAAAAGTGAAAGTCCGGGACCAGGTGGCTTCCCTGGTGAATTCTACCAAACATTCAAAGAAGACTTAATATGTATCCTTCTCAAACTCTTCCAAAAATTTGAAGAGCAGGGGAAGCTTCCTATCTCATTCTATGAGGCCAAAATACCCCAATACCAAAACCAGAGAAGGACAACACAAAGAACAGAAATTACAGGTCAATATCTCTGATGAACATCGATGCAAAAATCCTCAATAAAATACTAGCAAATCACATATAACAATACATTAAAAAGATCAATAACATGGTCAAGTGGGATTTATTCCAGGGATGCAGGGATGGTTCAACATCTGTAGATCAATCAACATGATACACCACATTAACAAAATGAAGAATGAAAATCACATGATCATCTCAATAGATGCAGAGAAAGCATTTGAATAGATACAACATTCATTTATGATTAAAAAAAATACTTCTGAATAAAATGGGTATAGAAGGAAAGTACCTCAACATAATAAAGACCGTATATTACAAATCCACAGCTAATATCATCCTCAATGGATAAAAACTGAAAGCTATCCCTCTAAGAACAGGAACCAGATAAGGATGTCCACTTTCATCACTCTTAGTTGACATAATATTGGAAGTCCTAGCCAGAATAATCAGGCAAGAAAAAGAAATAAAAGGGATCCAAATTGGAAAGGAAGAAGTGAAACTGTCACTATTTGCAGATAACATGATTTTATATTTAGAAAACCCTAAAGAATCCACCAAAAAACTTTTAGAAATAAGAAAAGAATACAGTAAAGTTGCAGGATACAAAATCAACATACAAAAATCAGTTACATTTCTATACATTAACAACTATGCAGCAGAAAGAGAAATTAAGAATACAATCCCATTTACAATGGCAACAAAAATAATAAAATACCTAGGAATAAACTTAACCAAAGAAGTGAAAGATCTGTACATAGAAAACTATAAAACATTGCTGAAAGAAATTGAAGATGACACAAAGAAATGGATAGATATTCCACACTCTTGAATTGGAAGAATTAACCTTGTTAAAATGTCCGTAATTAGTAAAGCAATCTACAGATTCAATGCAATGTCTATCAAAGTTCCAATGACACTTTTCACAGAAATAGAACAAAGAATCCTAAAATTTATATGAAACAACAAATGACCCTGAATAGCAAAAGCAATCCTGAGAAAAAAGAACAAAGCTGCAGGTATCACACTTCCGGATTTCAAAATATACTGTAAAGCTATAGTAACCAAAACAGCATGGTATTGGCATAAAAACAGACACATAGATTAATGGAATAGAATTGAGAGCCCAGAAATAAACTCACACGTCTATGGACAGCTAATTTTTGACAAGGGAGCCAAGAACATTCAATGGTGAAAGGAAAGTCTCTTCAGTAAATGGTGGTGAGAAAACTGGACAGTCATATGCAAAAGAATGATAGTAGACCTTTATCTTACACTCTACACAAAAATGAACTCAAAATGGATTAAAAACTTGAATGTAAGACCTGAAACCATGAAACTTCTAGAAGAAAACATAGGAAGTGTGCTCTTAGACATCAGTCTTAGCAGCATATTTTCATTACCATGCCTGACCAGGTAAGGGATACAATAGAAAAAATACACAAATGGGACTATATCAAACTAAAAAGCTTCTGCACAGCAAAGGAAACCATCAACAAAACGAAAAGAAAACCTCACCATTGGGAGAAGATGTTTGCAAACCATATACCTGATAAGCGGTTAATCTCCAAAATATATAAAGAACTTATACATCTCAACAACAAAAAAATTAACAACTCAATTAAAAAATGGGCGAAAGATCTGAACAGACATTTCTCCAAAGAAGATATACAGATGGCCATCAGACACATGAAAAGATGTTTGACGTCACTATCAGGGAAATGCAAATCAGAATTACAATGAGATATCACCTCACTCCTGTCAGAATGGCTATAATTAACAAGATAGGAAACAAGTGTTGGAGAGGATGTGGAGAAAAAGGAACTCGCATACACTGCTGGTGGGAGTGCAAACTCATGCAGCCACTATGGAAAACAGTATGGAGATACCTAAAAGAATTAAGAATAGAACTACCGTACGTTCCAGCTATTACACTGCTGGGTATTTATCCAAAGAACATGAAAACACCAATGCATAAAGATATATGCACCCCTGTGTTCATTGCAGCGTTATTCACAATAGCCAAGTCTTGGAAGCAACCTAGGTGCCCATCAAGGGATGAATGGATAAAGAAGATGTGGTATATATACACAATGGAATACTACTCAGCCATAAAAATGATGAAATCTGGCCACTTGTGACAATATGGTTGGACCTTGAGGGTATTATGCTAAGTGAAATAAGTCAGAAACAGAGAGAAAGGGATAAAGTCAAATACTGTAGAATATATATCTTCATAAATAGAAGATAAAAACAACAACAAACAGATACATACAGACTAGATTGGTCGTTACCATAAGGGAAAGGGAGAGGGGGGAGGGCAAAAGAGGTGATTAGGCACATGTGTGCGGTGGGATGGATTGTAATTAGTCTTTGGGTGGTGAACATGGTGTAATCTACACAGAAATTGAAATATAATGATGTACACCTGAAATTTATATAATGTTATAAACCAATGTTAAAAAAATAAAATAAGAAAAAAAACTCACTTTATCACTATGTATTATACTTTTTATTTATTACTGGATTCAATTTGCTAAAAATTTTTAAGGATTTTGTTTTTGAAGGAAACAAGAATACGTCACCCTGAAACATGCCTCTTTGACCTAAAAATTATTTTGAGCTGAAGGTGATTAAGAAGTGGCAAATGCATAAAAAGCTCCCCCTTTTCTGCCTCAAGGCAGAATATAAATTCTCCTTTTACTGGACACAGACTCTTATCAGCCCAGGGAAGCCACCAGAGAATTCTGCACACACTTGACTTCATCAGTTCCTCCCACAGGTTTACTTTCCCACAGTTTGCAGCCTTTGGAAGCCTAAAACTGCCTTCCTTCGTCCTGTCATTTCTCTACAATTTATTGTTCTTTGTTGAAGATGCTAGATAACCTGTTCGAGGCTGCTGCTTTGAGTTACTTTTTGTTTATGTTTCTCCTGCATGAAGTGCACTGCACACATTAATAAACCGTTTTTCTCTTGTTAATCTGTCTTATTGTTAGAGTCCCCACGGAAGACCTAAAATGGGTAGAGGTAAAGTTTTGCCTCCTCTACACTTTCATCTATGGTCATGAGTGATATTGGACTTTAATTTCATTTTCTTTTAAGGTCCCTGTCAGGCTTGATATTAGGGTTATGCTGGCTTCATAAAACGAATTGAGAAAGTTTCCTCCTCTTCCTGTTGTGAAAGAGTTTGTGTAATACAGGTATTTCTTTGTGAAACGTTTAATAGAATTTCACAGAAGAGCCAGCTGGGCCTGACATTTTCATTGTGGGGAAGTTTTAAATTATGAATTCAATTTGTCTAATAAATATTGTGCTATCCAGGTCACCTATTTTTTTTTCTGTCAGTTTTGGTAAATTGTGTTTTCAAAGGAATTTTTCTGCTTCATCTTTGTTAAGTTTTTTAGCGTACAGTTGTATGTAATTTCCCCTATTTATCTTTTTAATATTTGTAGGCTCTCTGGTGATATTTCCTTTTTAAAGCCTGATTTTGTAATTTTTGTTTTTCTTTCTTTTTTTTTTTCTTGATCAGTCTTCTTAGGGATTTTTGAATTTTTTAATCTTATTTAAATAATAGATTTTTGGATTTCTTGATTTTTCTGTTTTGTCTGTCTACATTTCACTGATTTCCATTCTTTACAATTTCCACACTTTACAATTTCCTTCTTTCTACATAGTTTGGTTTAATTTGCTCTTCTTTTTCTGGTTATTAAGATGAAAACTTATATAAGTGATTTTAGACTTCCGTTATTCTCTAGCATAAATATTTTAAGGTACAAATTTGCCTCTTAGCAACACTTTAGCTGCATCCTACATATTTTAATATATTGTGTTTGGTTCAAATATTTTCTAATTTTCTGTGTATTAGTGTCCTGTTGCTGCTGTAACAAATTACCACAAATTTAGTGGCTTAAGACAACACAAATTATTATTATTATCTTATAGTTCTGGAGGTCAGAAGTCCAAAATCAGTTTCACTGGTCTAAAGTCAAGGTGTTGGCAGGCCAGCACTCATTCTGGATGTCTAGGGAAAAATTAATTTCCTTACCTTTTCTAGCTTCTAGAAGCTACCTACATTCCATGGCCTCTTCCTCCATCTTCAGAGCCAACAGTGTACCATCTTCTCTCTACTCCAATCTTAGCTTCTGTTCTTACATCTTCTCTTTCTCACTCTGATCCTCCTACCTGCTTCTTGTAATTACATGGGGCCCATCTAGATAATTTAAGATAATCTTCCTACTGCAGGATACTTAATCACATCTGCAAACTCCTTTTTACCATGTGTAACATGTTTACAGGTTTCAGATAGGGCATAGCCATCTTTGGGAGGTCATTATTCAGCCTATTATACCATATGATTTCTTTTCCTTGTGAGTTCAAAATATTTTCTAATTTCCCTTGTGATTTTATTAAATTATATTGTTAAACTTCCAGATACTTGTGGATTTTCTAGATATCATTTTTGTTGATTTTTAACTAAATTCTGTTTTGATCAGAAAATAAACTCACTATGATTTCAGCCCAAATGTATTGAGACCAGTTTTATGGCCCAGCATATGGTATATCTTGGTGAATATTCCACATGCATTTGAAAAGAAAATGTAATCTGTTATTGTTGAGTGTAATATTCTATAAATTAGGTCAAGTTAATTGATAGTGTTATTCAAATCTTCTCTTTCCTTACTGGTTTTTTTCTTTTCTTTGTCTGATAATTTCTAAAGGAGTGTTAAAAATCTTCAACTAAGATTGTGGACTCTTTCTCTATTTAGTTCTGCTGATATTGGTTTCATGTTCTTTGAATCTCTGTTTTTAGGTGCATAAACATTTAGGATCACTATGTCTTCTTGATTAATTGACTCTTTTGCCATTATGAAATGTCCCTCTTTATCTTTGGTAATGCCCTTTGTTTTCAAGACAACTTGGACAATATTGCCTACCAACTTTCTTATGCTTAGTGTTTTCACAGTAAATCTTTTTTTTCTCCCCATAACTTTGCTGTTGGAATATCTGTATCTTTATATTTAAAGTATATTTTTTGTTAACAGAATATAGTTGAGCATTTAAAAAAAATCATTCTGATTACTTCTGCCTTTTAATAAAAGCTTGGCCCATTCACATTAGACTTAGAAAATTTGAGATAGATAGAAATTCAGCCTCAGTGAGGGAATCTATTAGATACTCTCTTCCAAACTTAATTTTCAATCAATTATATTTTGTCTGTTCATTGTCTACTATGTGAATAGTCCTGGCCACTGTCAAACCCATTATGTGTAGCAAAGTAGCTATCTTGAGGCTCAGGAAGACTGACTCCTCCGTAGGTGGGCACACTGACTTAGTCCAAGTTGGGGTTCAGAATTAGTCTGGGGAGAGGAGAAAGAGGACAGTGGCCTTTAAACGTTAGGGTCTGGAGAGTTTCCAGATGGCGTCTGGTCTGGGTGAGGGAGCGCAGCGTATCTGGCTGACTCACTCTAGAATAATGGAATGAGCACTGCCTTAATAGTTATAGAGGGAGTCAGTTAGTTTGTATTGCATTCAAAGCACCCAAATCTTAGAGGCTTAAAATGACAACCTTTTCTTTAGCTCACAATTTTGCAAATACCAATTTGGGCTAGGCTCAGCTGAATAGCTATTTTTGTCTCAGCTGGGCTCACTCATGAGTCTGCAGTCATCTTCTGGGTCAGCTGTAGGCTGGCTCATACAGGATGGCCTCAGATGAAATGGCTTGCCTCTGCTCCCTGTGGTCTTTCCAGCAGGCTAGCCTGAGCTTCTTCACATGGTGGCTGAGAAGGGTTCTGGGAGACAGCGGAATTGTCCATGGTCTCTTGAGGCCTAAGCTTAGAACTAGCATATGTTCACTCCCACTACACTGTATTAGCCAAAACAAGTTCCAAGAAAAGCTCAGATTCAAGGGGAAAGAAAATAGACTTCAATTATTTATGGAAGAAAATGCCAAGTCACATTGAATAAACTATAAATACAGGAAAGAATGAACAATCGTGGTCATTTCTTTGCAATCTAATGCATGAAAAAGAGGGATATATTTCTGTAAGTTTTGGGTTAGGAAAAGTGGAAAACTTTGATTATCTTCTTACCTCCACAACAATTAAACTCATACCCCTCTTTTACAGCTTCTAGGAGAGGCAGCACAGGGTAATGGAAAGCACATGGACTTTGGAGTTGGACAGGCGCGAGTTACTGGCTGCGTCACAATGTGAGAAGTAAACAAGCTCTCTGAAGTTCACCACATGTGAATCTTGGATAATCAATATCCACCTCAAATCATTATTGTGAGAATTAATTAATACTACCTGCTTGAGGTATAGTAATCACTGAATCCCGGTAACGTAACCATTACTCACTCCGAGTCTGGTTTTCACCTTTGCTGTGAAAACTGCCCTGACTCCCTCAATCCACATAGATGGCTCTCTCCCTTGAATGCCTACTCGTCACAGCATTGGAGACCCAGAAGGGACCTAGGACCCTTTTATCCCAGATTTTCATTTAGAAGTGAGGAATCTGGAGCCAAGTTAGAAGGACTTCTCCAATATTGATTTCCTTTCTGTATCACCTATAAAGTTTGATGTTGTTAACTCTTAGTTAACAGAACCTTGTCTTCTCCTGTAGCCTGTCAGCTCCTTGAGAGTAGTGGACCTACAGTATTTTCCAGGTGTGTGCCCTGCACCTAACACGTGGCTGGCACAGAGCAGGTACTTGGTGAAACGTAGTTGTGTGACTGTGTGTGAAGAGTAAAGGACAGCAGTGTCTTCCAAGTGATCTGAAATGGTCAGCAGAGTGGAAGTTATCCACGAGCCTGGTGGAAATGAGTTGAAACTAGGGAAATTAAGATATCAGGAAGTCTTATTTATTTATCATATTTTCATAACCTGAACTTGAGGTTATAAATCAGGAAGAAATAAATACAGACTCATAAATATCAATAATCATGGTTCTTGATTCAAATTTATAGATATTTACTTGGCCCCAGAGTGTATATCTCCTGGTTTCCCCTGCCAATTCCCTCTCCTCCTTTTTTATCACCCAGGAGGCTGGCCTCTCCGGACTGCTCCCGGGCTAGGGGACCAAGCCCCCTGATCACACCAGGACGTTTCCATTGTTAACACTGAGTGTCCTGCATCCCGGGACACTTCTCGGTTCCTGGCAGACTGGGATGGTTGGTCACACTATCCCTCACCCTCTCGCTTCCCACTGGTTCGGCCCATGGGAGGCCCCAGCTGGAGATCAGAGGGCAGGAGAGGATGAAGGCTGGATATTGTGTCTGGGCTTCTTCCTGCTGAATCTCTGCTGCTTGGCAGAGTCTTCCCTCTCTTTACCAAAGCCACAGTTTTTATTAGATGGCCTTCTCCCAATAGCTACCCCTTCAAGTTCCTGCTCCTCCAGACCCAGGGGAGGTAATGACTCATCCAAGCTGCTACAACTGGGATCCTGTACTTTTTCTTAAACCATGTCCAGATCTTTGAAAATGTCCCTTTATTAAATTTCCCTCAAATTTGTGAAGAATTCCACTCATTTCCTGATGAGATCTGACACTGACCCTGGCTTCTGAGAACTATGCTTGATACTGTGACAGACCCAAGAAAGGTCTAAAACGTGATCCCCACTTACAATCTAGTGGAGGGAATGATTTGTAATAAAGTCATTGAAGCCCAAAAGAACAACATCTGAGCCTCAGTTTTTTCAGCTATGAAATGAAGGTAATGAACTCAAAACATGCTTTCAGGGGTTCCGCAAAGCAAGAAAACACTTTCTGCCATGTTTTTTTAAATCTCACTAAACGTCTTTTTCACTGTCTGATATTTTATTAAAAATAAACAAGGGGCCGGCCCGGTGGCGCAAGCAGTTGGGTGCGCGCGCTCCGCTGCGGCGGCCCGGGGTTCGCTGGTTCGGACCCCGGGCGTGCACCGACGCACTGCTTTGGCAAGCCATGCTGTGGCGGCGTCCCATATAAAGTGGAGGAGGATGGGCACGGATGTTAGCCCAGGGCTGTCTTCCTTGGCAAAAAAAGAGGAGGATTGGTGGATGTTAGCACAGGGCTGATCTCCTCACAAAAAAAAAAAATAAAAAAATAAAAAATAAACAAGATTTTTAAGGTAGTTTCTTGTTCCAACACAATAAGACTGCTGATAGCTTGATAAAGTGTAGATTAAATGTAATGTTCAGGGATAGCTAGGGAGAGAAGTGCACAAGGCTAGCTTGACGTTATCATGGGAGGTGTCAAAGAGAAGATGGACACAACAAGCTGAGCTCCAAGGACAGGCGGTTTGGGATTCAGGGAAGCCGGAGGGATGACAGCATTCCAGGTTAAGACTGAATCAAAGCAAGACCTGCAGGAAAGCCAAGTGGGTAATGAAGAGGCAATGGAGAGGCTGAAGTGGTTTGTTTGGGATGGAATCCAATGGAACTAGATTTCAGAAGCCTCTACTGCTAGGGTTCTGATAGGCATAGGTGTCCTGTTATCCTGGATCAGAAAGCAAAAACAAGTCGTTCTAAGAGCCTAAGATGTGAACAAAATCTCCTTCTGTCTTAGACGGAATTTTCTTTCCTTTCGTGTGTGGCAACTTCACATAGGAATAAAGCCCGAGGTCACATCACACATGTTTTCTGTAAGCAGAGAAGATGATATGGAAGATCAGGCTCCCAGCCAGATGTGCTGTTTTGTATCAGACCCAGTTTGGGAAGCCATCATTAGGAGGTAGACCTCAACATTGGGCTGATGTTTGAGATCAATAGCATTCAAAGGGCCCAGATCTACCATTTAGAAGGCCCTTCATACCTCTGCCTATTTCCTAGAAAAGGATTGCCAAAGCCGGCAGGTTCTGTTAATGGAGTTATTTGGTGACTGTTTACAAATTTGCACAATTAATATGACTTTTAGAGGTAAATATAAATCAGCCGAGGAAAACACAAGATTAAGTAGCAGGCAACATGTAGAGGATTCTAAAACGGCTGCCGGTGAGGGGTTAACCCCACTCCTCAGACCACACCAAATGAATTAACAATGGTGCCCACTGAGTGGTGGAGCTCCCAGAATGCAGTAGGAGGCTGGCACCTTGGAGTTATTCCCAGGTGACACTGTTTGAATGTCATTTAAAGTTCACTTTCATTATTTTAATTGTCACTGTAAAAATTTCCCATTCAGGACTGATTATGTTCTAAGAGAAATCAGAACTTAAATTTCAATCAATCGTAATTGAATGTGTTGTTGCAAGTGGCATATGAAGCTGTGCCTCCGATGTGATTAAGACAAGTATTAGTCACTTGTGAAAAGCTGCAGGGAGATTTAGGAGCAAGCAGGATTAATTCTGAGTAATTCACATAGCCAAAGCTATCAGATGAGGAATAGAAATGCTTTATAGGTGCCCCTGCTTGCCCAGGGGAGGGTGGGGCTGCTGCTTCAGTTCCGACATGAATCAGCAGGAACATGACCAGGTTTGTGACGTGTCCTGTTTGGCATCGAGTCCTGGGCTCCATCAGGAGATATGAGACTTGGTCCTGGATCTTCCTGTTACTGGCTGTGAAAGTTTAGGGAAGGCACTTAACTTCTTTGAATCTCGGTTTCTCAGTTCTCCCGTAAAACTTCTGCTTAGAAATTTAAGAACAATTTACGGTTTAAATAACATAACATAACAGCACCTTGTAAGCCCTAAAGTGCTCCCGAGTGCTAACTTAAAGTGTTATCAAACATCGGCTTCAAGCAACGGATGGCCCTCAGGTCGAGTGGTGGCTGGGTAAGCGCTGTTGGGGTGGGAAGAGGATGCATGAGTGCGGCCAGTAGGTAAGCCAGCCCAAGACACTGGTCTCATTGAGAAGGGTCCTCAGGTACCAGGATCAGAGTCCCAGCAGAGGGCGTCTCCACTGTTCCTGCTGTGTCCCTTCTTCCCTGCCTCTCCTCAGATCTAGCTGTGCACGCAGCCACCAGGCTTGAGGGGCCATCCCTTCTGGGATCTAGGGACCTTGGTTCCTTTCACCGCACAGAACCAAGAATAGATACCATATTACAAGAACTGGCACAAAACTCAGTCCCTTGAATGGAGGGGAAGTTACACTTACAGGCTTTGGAGTTAGGCAGATCAATTAGGCAAGTTTCTTAATCTCTGAGGCCCAGTATCCATATCTGGAAATAGGGATTATAGCTACCTTTCTATGGCGCCGTGGAAGAGATAGACACAGTACCTGACAAATTGTAGGCTCTCAAAAATGATAGTTATTGTTACTTCAAACTCACTGTGGCATCAATACAATTTTGGGATTTGTGCAAGGATTTCGAAAGGGAAGCCAGAGGCCAGGGCTCCTGGTTTCTGCTCCAGAGGTTTCTGTCTGATGACATGGTCATGCTGTCCCTTGTTCTGAGTTTCTAGACATGCATGAGGAGGAGCACACCTGCTCGTGGTCCTGACTCCTCTCTGTACCTAGTGCCAGCAGCTCCCCTCCGGTGGCAGGCGCAACCCAGAGCAGGAAGTGCCTGCCTATGACTCTTCCCTGCTGAGAAGAGCCAACAGCTTTAGGTTCTGGAACGTTCCAGAAAGAGGACCTCCATATCTTTCCTCCTCCCAACTCCACATACAAACCAATTTTCTTGGAAAGGGAAGTCCGGGGAACTGGCAGGAACCTAATGACGGTCTCTGAAAACAATGTTTCTCCGTTTGAAAAATAAACCACGTCTTTAAGTGCATTAACTCTGTGGGGAAATAAATGTAATAAACCAAATTCAGTCTCTGCCAACATTTGTTTTCTTATCTATGTAAAATCAATATACTTGTTGCAATTATGTCTTTCAATAAATCCTTCCAAAGTCTTATTTTCTCATAAGATTTCCTGCCGCACTCAGATTCATTGCGTTAATTTTCCATCTAGAGAAATTGTTTCTTGCATTTTCAAGCCATCCCGTTTCCTTGCAGGATGCGTACGGTGCCCTTCTCCCCGTGAGCTGCCGCCGTTCTCCTGCAAGGGCCGTCAGGCTACAATTACTTTAATTGGATTGTGGTGCTGGGCAGGGATTTGCGCTCATGGGAACAGCCCTCTGGTGTGGAGGTGAATTTCCTGTTCAGAGCTGGCCTCTGCCCGCTCCCGCCTTCATGCTCCTGGGAGAGCAGCTGGGGGACCTTAGTCCGCTCCCCTCTCAGAGGTAAGCACACTGCTGTTTTGTTAGGCAATGGATGGCGCAGCTGCCGTGAACTCCTCAAATAGGAACAGTTGTTTTATTTTTTAATGGATGTGTGTGTACTCTCGGGCCTCCTGTCCCAGCCACGCGTAGAGGAGATGGGTCACAGTGTGCTAGACCCAGGAGAAAGTTGGAGAATGCCAGGGCACCTACCGGCCCGCTGCCCGCCCCTGTTGTGGGAAGCCAGTGACCGCTGTGCGCCGGCCCCTCCGCCACGCCTGCACACAGGGGGGCCTCGCCAAGCGCCAAGCGGCGCCTTCCCGCCGTCTCACGGCAGAAGCCAGGGCACTGAGTTCGGCGAGGGCACTGACCCGCCCCAGGTTGTCAGCTCTGAACTTGGGTTTGTGCCTCTCAACGCAACGCGGCCTGTCGCGCTGCCTTGACGCTGGCCTCCACCTGGCTGCCTGGCTTTCCCGTCTCCCCTGCTCCTCCAGGTGTAGCGCCTACCCGCGGTGCTCGTCTCAGCGTCTCACGTCCCCTCGGGTCTGTTCTCAGGCTTCCCTCCGCTCCTCCACAGGGCCCTCCGCGCCCGGCCCCCGTCCTCCCCCGGCCCCCGTCCTCCCCCGCTGCCCTCTCCCGGGCCCCGCCCGCCCGCGGAGGCCGCTCCTCTCAGTGACCCCGCCGAGCCACTGCCCAGACGCGGGGAGCCCTTGAAAGGGCGCTCTTACAAAACGCTGTTTGTTGTGACCGCCGGGAGAAGGCTGTCAGCCTTGAGAAGTCCTGACAGAGGGCCGCAGCTTGACACGCCGAGCAGACAGGAGATGAATGAGCTGCCGGAGACGCTGAAGAGACTGTGAACTTGAACTTATTTATTAAGCTAAATTATTTACATTAAGAAGTCGGATGCTCTGAGTAATTTACGTCAAGCTCCAAGTCCAAACGCCGTTTTGAATAGGAGTGGTTGACCCTGGCAAAAACAAACAAACAAACAAAAGACTAAAAATGCCTGGGAGAACTTGCTCAACCCTCCCTCGTAGACGCCGCACCTCAGATGGCAGAGCCAGGGGCTCTGGACGGTGTAGCGCGCCGTCACCGTGACAGAGACATTTCCTCGGGCCGCGCTGCCCGGTCCTCTCTGCCCGCTGGTGCAGTCTGTGACTGCGCTGCCCTGGGCTTTCAAACCACGCGTTAAAGGGGCCTTGAGACACGGCCAGAGACTGCAGAGGAGTCAAGCCACATCATGCAGAAAGGGGAGGAGCTCCATTCAGCGTTTATAAAGCCCTGGGTGGGCTCTCTCCTCCCCCTGTAGGAATCTGGTAATTATTATGGGGGGACATTGGCTATTCATCTCGTTTCAATTATTAATCAGCAGAAAAGGCCAGGTGTGCATGGAAACCCAGCACAAGCAGTTAGCCAGGTCTTCTCCAATGTAGGGGACCCCAGAATTTGCTGAATAGTATAAGGTGAAGAGGACAGCTGTCTCTCCTTCAAAACTCACCGTGAGCCTCTGGGTCTACCTCCAGGGGAAGTTGGCTCAGTGTAGATGAAAAGCTCACCATCAGCCACCACTTGTGATATAGAAATGGTCATTTCACTAATGCTTGAGTATCCTCTGAAGGCCTAATGTCCCATGAAAAGAAAAAGGAAATATTTTCCCAGAAGCAAGTCCTTTGTGTCTTCCATCTTTTCTGAAATAGAAGACAGAAGAGAAACATGGTGGGGGAGGCCCCAGACCCCAGGCTATAGAACTGGACAGAACTGGGTTGGATTTTTGACTCTTTGGTAACTGAAGGTTATGGATCCCCATTTCTACATTCATACAGTGAGGATCACAACATCTGCCTCCAAGGTGTTGTTAGGAATAGCATGTATAAGAGAGTTCTCATGTGATCAGCAGTTAGTGTAATGGTAAAGACCACTACTGTTCAGGTTACTCTCTTGGTTCCATATTATTCTCCATTTGCAGATGCATTGCTTTATGAACATTTGGCTGTCCTTACCATCTAAGTGGAAGAAACAAAAATTACTTTTTTTTTGGTGAGGAAGATTGGCCCTGAGCTAACATCTGTTGCCAATCTTCCTCTATTTTATATGTGGGATGCCGCCACAGCATGGCTTGGGGAGCAGTGTGTAGGTCCACGCCTGGGATCCGAACCCATGAACCCCGGGCCACCAAAGTGGAGCGCACAAACTCAGCTGCTATGCTACCAGGCCAGCCCCAAAAATTACTTTTAAATTCCAGAAGTGCAGGAAGCTCTTCTATTTCTTTCATACCCCTCCCAGGGACATGTCTGGTATGGCACCTGCTGTCTCTCTGGTGTTCAGTCAGAACTATGCTTGTCAGCAGTGCAAAGATGATGTGCTGTCAGAGGCACATAGTTTGGTGGAAAGGGCCCTGAACTTGGAGTCAGAGGTCTTGGGTTTAAATTCTATTTCTACCACTTACTAACTGGTGACCTTGGGCTAGTCATTCTACTCAATTTTCCTTACAACTCTGTGAGACAGACGGTATTATCCACATTTTATAGGTGAGGAAGTTCAGGTTCAGTAACCATTGACTGCAAGACACTAAACAGTGATAGCTTTAGCTTTTGTTATTAGACCGTGAAGATTATACCCTGAGTCCAGAAGGTGTGCGTTGAGGTGGTTTGCAGGCAGTGTGAATGAATTTTCACTGAGCCCTCCCTGCTCTCACTCCTGAGAGGCAGAGCTCTCCAGGCAGGACAAGCTCCTGTGTGGACAGGTTCACGCAGAGAACTGGCCTGCAGGGTGACTGGGCCACCAGGCAGGGTCTGAGAAAGGGGGGGGGGATAGCCTATTAAAATAGTTAAAAGAGAGTTTAGTATAAAGATTATTCACAAGGGCGTGGGCAGGGCTTAGGGAAACCTCCACAGAGAGTTCCTCACTGGGAAAAACCATAGAGCTCTAACAGCCCTCTATTAGATGGGGTGAGGGGAGGAGGCGGTTCCTGGAATCTGGAGACTGCTGTGTGTCTGAGGGACTGGAGACTTTTAGGCAAGGGACAAGCTGCCTACTGCCAGCTCAAAGAGAGGGAAGGGGCTGGGGGAACAGACACTGCTTCCTCTTTCCTGCTTCTCACCTGCTGTAGCTGAATTCCCCTGACGCAGAGGACCTGCTAATAAAGGCCCATGTCCCCAGGCAGAGAGCAGTGGAGAAGAGAGAAGAGTGGGACAGGAGGGGCCAGCAGAAGGCACTCTGCATACTGACTGTGCTAACTTGATACACACACTATGGAAAGCTAAAGAGGCTTCTTTAAATAGCCACCAAAGCAGGGCAACTGATTCGAGGTGTCTAGCATCCCATGTGTCTTTGCTAATGGAATAGTTACTTCTCCTCTGGCCATTTCTTCTAAAACTCAGATATCGGAAACCGAGCTAACAAATTGGACCCCTAGCAGTGAAATCCTGATAGCCTCGTCTTTGATGTTCAATCCATTCAAATCATCAATGCTTCCAACAACTCCTCTTTGGACTTTTCTCCTGGGGACCTGAGCTGCATCAATACAGTCTCAGGACAGTTGGTCAATTCAGTGGGATGAAAAACCTCAGCAGTAATCCATCAGTCTTCAGAAAGCCAATTGATTCAATTTGCACTCTTCAATCATTTGCTTGGGGCACAATACACTGTCAGCTATCGCCTCGTGTCTGCTCTTCATTCTTGGCTACCCACATCTAATATCCCATGGACGCTCACCTCCCCAGGACTGATTGGGGTCAGTCCTAGTCTAATTCTTACTGAGGCTCCACCAACTGTTGGGGGTTAGGATTAAGTTACTCACTTAATGCTAGAATCTGGAGGCAGTGAGCCTCTGCCTTTTTCCTTAGGTTCTCCTGCATGACAGCCAGACCTACATCTTTAAGATCAACCCCTGGGAACTAGTTTATCCAAGAGACACAACTTTCTTTTTATTCTCACTCTTCATATACAGTGTTATCCCAGTCAATGGGGCAAATCTTCTGCCTTGATCTTTACCCTTAACTTTATCCATCCATTCATTCATTCATTCCTTCGGTATTTATGAGAACCTACTCTGTGGTCATCTTTCTTGGTGGTCTTGATTATCCCTCTTGGAGGTCTTGATTATCCCTCTTGGAATGGAGTTCAGCATAAACCCCACCCACTCATTGGTCCTGTTGCCCTTGAGCAAACATTCCTTAAAGGCTGACTGTCTATCAATCTTCCAGTCTTCCAGGTATAAAGGGTGCATGGACCACTTGAAACTACACTTTGCACACTAACTGGAAGCCCAAGTAGCACTTTCTGCCTGTCTCACAATTGCCTTCACGCCTCTTTCCTGCTTAGTGGACCCTCTGAATTAGCATTTACAGAGGGTTACACCCAGGTCTCAGGTCCTACTTTCTCCTGGCCATGCTGTTTGGAGCCAGCCATCATCCCTCACACGGGAGTCCTCACTCATGACAGGGAGCTATAGAGCAGTTTCTATTTCATAGTCAAGAATCTTCAGGACATTTCTATGAAGCCTTTCCTGATCACCTAGATAGAAAAAAGAAAACATTTCCTGTAATTTTGCTTTACCAATCTCCAGATATTTACTGTGTTCTTTTTTTATGTATCTTTCTCTAGCATAAGCTTTGTGAGGGCAAGGCCAAATTGTGTTCTCAGGGCTTAGCATAGGATGGATAATTGTATTAGACTAAACGACCATCTACCCTGGTGACTCCATGATAGAAAATCTCAATGAATGACTGCTAGTCAGTGGGAAAATGCAGAGATGATAAGGGTATGGTTCCTGCCCTTAGGAGTTTACAATCTTTGATCCCCACAGTCTGGTGGGGGAAATGGACATGAACATGCTCCACTTGACTATATGTTCAAGAGAAGAAAGTATCAAGTGAAGGTACAAGCAGAGAACCCCAGGAACCCAGAGGAAGGAGCCATTCCATGTCCAGAGGGCCTAAGGAAGTGCTCATGGAGAGAAGGGTTCCTGGAAGACCAGCTTCCGCTCTTCCCTTTCTCTCAGAAAAGAAGTACTAAGCATACCCTTTGGAGGTCCTAGTGGGCTGCATTGGTCATTGAATTGTCCTATTCTTAGGCTGACTTGGTATGATGTTTCTCAAATGAGTATATTCTAAGTGAATCAATGTCTTTCTCAGCTTTAACATATTGCTTTCACTGTACCTTCTATGTTTTTCTCCCCAAGACAACCAGGGCAAGAAGGTCTGACTTCTCACTAGCAGTTCAGAATGGATTATTTGCTTGTATATCAAAGAAGCCAGGGAAATATAAAACAAAAAAAATGAGTCAATAATGTTGGAATTTCAGACCCTCTGGAAGATGATTGGTATGGGAGGTCAATATTTCGGAATAGTGGTAGCTCTCCCAGCACTCAGATAAAACTAGGTAGATAATATGTATAATTGTGCCCTTGGGGAGGGGCTCTGCTCAATATCACTAGTCATACGGCTTTGATTCTCATTTACTTTTAAATATCCTTGAAATAAATGATCCAGACAATTTTTCTGTTCATGGACAACATATTACTTTTTTTCTCCTTGCTCACAAGACAGATGGAAGTAGGGGAGGGTCGTCAGCATAATAAGAGAATTCCTACATTTGTATATTGGGGAGAATCATCCACTGGAGATTGGAGGTTCAGCACCCAGGGTTTGCCATGCTCGGAGAATGACTCAGAGATTACATTTTTATAGAACAGCCACTTCCACTCACCTAAAATGATCTGTACCTAATAATAACAGAGCTGGCTAAGTTGCTGTTCACATCACCCACAGACCATCTTGGAGGTTCTTATTTTAAACTCTTTGGTTTGTCCTACCTAAACATGAGGAAAAATGCTACCCTTTCTCCACAGCTCATTATCTGGAGAATAGGATATTCCCACCAAAGACTCTTGAAATTATGGCTCTTCAGGCTCTTCCTGAAGAAGGGATAAGAGGGGATCCTGAGGTTTTTCATATGCTCAGGTCTTGTCTCCTGAATTTTCTCTAAGCATTCCAGATCCCTTGATAGCTAGCCTCATAAAATTCATTTTTGGCAGAATCCTGTTGACAACCATGAACAGCTTTGGGACTTTGCACATAATGGTGTAGTCTTATTTAATTTTTATAATGAAATGTAATGATTTTTAGTGTTAGTCTTGCCTCTAATTTTATCATAAGCCCTTGAGGGCAGGGATTGTGCCTCAATGTATAATTTTTAATATACCACATAGCTGCATATGCAACATAGCGTCTTGCTTAGGAAACATCTAGGAAAAGATGAGAACATAGGCAGATGGCTGCTCATTGGGTTGGGGGCAACTCTCTGTATTTCCATTGCAGTTGACTCTTACTTTTGCCCTTCATCACTGTATCACAATATCTTAACATAGTGCCTGGCACCAAGTGGTGCCCAATAAACGCTTATGGAGTCATTAAATGGATGAAAGCATTCAGAATTCAATGATTGTTTTTTCCTAACCTCTCCCTCACAAAAAAATGAAAACAAAACCAAAAATCTGTTTATCTCTAGAAATGTTAGAATGGGAGACATTTTAAAGGTGCTACCTTTTCATATTCTTCACAAACAGGAATTCCTTCCACAACATACTTAATAATCAGGAAGCTCACTACTTTTCAGGGCAGTTCAGTCTGTCTAGAGACATCTGTAACTATTATAAAAGTCTTCCAATGTATATCCTATTCCTATGTAATAGGATATTTCTCTAGCATTGGTGATCAGACCCCAAAACTAAAGGGAAAAAAAGGGCCTGTTCTGAATGTTCTAGAAGGAGCCTCCAACAACTAGGATCAGCTACTGTCTCCTGAGCTAACAAAGAAGTGACAGACATAGCCTTACAACTACCTACCAAAGTCTCAAATTCCACTTTGCTCCCTACAACTCTTTCCCAATCTATGTAAGCAAAGACTAAGAGGGGAAGTTGACCATGAAATTATTTAAATTGTGTGTCCTTGAACTCATTTTCAGCCCCCCACCAGGCTATGTCGGGAAGGTCTGGGAGAACCAGTGCAGCCACTGGGATGCCTGCAGGAATGGACACCAAGCTCTCATTCCTAAGCTGGATGCTTGTTGAACTGCACAACACTGCAAATCCACCCTAGTGCTACCGCAGGGGTGATGAAGAGAACTTGACATTGGTACTTTGAAGTTTGAGATGTACATAAACATAAAGATGGAGCTGGATTCCTTCCTGGACATTTCTGAAGGAAAATAGCTTGCTGGAGTTGTCTGACCCAGGAAGCTGAAATAGGGACTGTAAGTGGGGTCCCTAAGAAAAAGATGGAGCAACTTCCACTCCAAGAGGAGCTTAGCAACTTCAAGAACTTCATATGAAAGAACATTCACTATGATATATTGAACATAGTCCTGAACACTGTGTTCAGGTTAGAAGGGAAGCAAATACTGCAGGCCTTATGAAGACAAGGTTCATGGCATGATCTGCTCCCAGGAAACATGACAGTTCCTCTCTGAGGGTTCTATAGTTATGGAGGAGACCAAAGTGATGCTGAATGCTACCCCAAGAAATCTAGACACATGATCTACATGGAGACCACCACATCATGGATGCCACAAGTGACAGAAGAACCAGACCAATCTTGTCCCCTTCTACCAGTCTCCAACAATAGCAACAACAAAAGACAATCTGAAGAGGGAGGAAGAAGAAATAAAAGAATAAACCATACCCTGGTAACACTGAAGATCCTGAGGTAAGCCAAACCTGAGCTTGGGGGAAGCAGAAAGATGATGAGATTTAAATTTAACATAGACTTTATTAAATTAAAAAAATAATGCAGCGTATATCATTGAGATTTGATAAAACAGTGGATTTGTCAATCCATGGTTGAAGGCATTCATTAGAAAAAAAGAAAAATTATTTTTAAATGTTTGTGCCCACTAATTTTGACTATTCAAGAAACTGGCTACATTACTATTGAGGCAAAATCAGACTCCTTATAAATTCCATCCACTGATCTTGGTCTTTCTCTCTAAAGCCACCATCTACTTCCCCTTTCACATAAGGGCCCTTCAGCTACCAGAAGATGGCTGCTTGGTCTTCTTTAGGCTGAGCATCTGCCATTGTGTTAACTGTTTTCCTAGGCTGTGGCTTCCAGACCTCTAACTATACTGTAGATCTCCTTTGGATATTCTCCAATTTGTCAGAATCTCTTTAAAAATGTGGTAACAGGAAGTGAATCTAGTACTCCTAGAAGGATCCAGCCAGAACAGAATAGGAAAGGAAAATATACTTTCCCTTGATCTGGAAGCCATAATTGGGTATAAATTCTTATTAGGTTGGCTAAAAATTAACATTTATAGTTTTCTTACTGTGTATCAGGGATTATGCTAAGGTCTTCTCTTGTACTATATCATTCCTTACAAAAATCCTTGGGGAGATTTTCTCTTTGGACCAAAATAGAGTAACAGAAACGAGATTTACACTCCCACCTAAGAAAAAATTAAAATCTGGAAGAAATATATGAAATTACGGTGTTCAAGATATTGGACACCAGGCAACAAAGGGTAGCAATCCCCGAGACACAGGAAGCAAACAAGCTGAGCCTTATGATTGTCTTAGCTTACTTCCCAGAGATTGTTCTCAGGCTGTGGCACAGGGAGGTGTAGCCCAGGAAAAGCCCAGTGGTTTCACAGAGTTGAGGGTATGGAAGTGGGAATCTGGGGGCTATAGTGGCTAAAGTTCACAGATACCAGGAGATGAGAGAGCTGTACCTAAAAAGAACTTGAGACCTGCAGAGGGCTCCTTCTGAGTCTTCACCTGAGGGCTGAACAGCACATACATGTGGAGAAAACTACCCTAGGCTGGGAAAGAACCACTTGAAAGGATTAGGGGGAACAATTCTCAGACCTCACACAGAGCCAGGAATAGGGCCTATTCTCACCAACAAAAATTCATAATTCACAATGCATTGGGTAGAGTACTCAGAAGGGTCTCACCTCTGTAGGGGGGAAAATGAGCCCTAGACTAAATATTTTTTTGTCCTGTTTAACAAAAAGTTAAAAAAAAAAAACGTAAAAGGATAAAACTGTTTCTGTGTAACTTAATGGTGTCTTAGAACAAATCTCAGGAATATATATAGGAATAAAAATATATTTAGCACTCACAAAGAAAAGTTACAATGTCTAGCATCCAGTCAAATATCACCAGTCATGCAAAAAGGAAAAAGTGCAAACCATAATGAGAAGAAATATCAGTCAATTGAAACAGAACCAGAAAAAACATAGATGATATAATTAGTAGGCAATGATATTAAAACAGTTATTATAATTGTATTTCAAACATTGAAGAAGCTAGAGGAAAGACTGACTATATTAAATAGAGATAAGGAAGATATAAAAGTGTCAAATAGAAATTCTAGAAATGAAAACTACAATCCCTTAGAAGACAAATATACTGGATGGGATTAATGGCAGATTAGACATTGCAGAAGAAAAGACTGATGAACTTGAATGAAAAGCAATATAATTAGCCACTTTTAACATACAGAGGAAAAAGAAGACTGAGAAAACAACAAACAACACATCAGTGAGACATGGGATAAAGTCAAGTAGCTTAATATAAGTGTATAAGGAATTCCAGAGAGACAAGTGGGGATAGAAAAAATATTTAATGAGATAATGCCTGAAACTTTTCTGAACTTGAGGCAAAGAAGCTCAACGAAATCCAAATGCAAGAAACATGAGGAAAGCTTCACCAAGGCACATCAGAATCAAATTGCTTAGAACTAGTGATAAAGAGAAAATCTCAAAGGAATCAGAGAACAACAAGTCAAGTTATAGAAAAGAACAAATATAAGGATGACAGCAGATTTCTCATTGGAGACAATGCAAGCCAGAAGACAGTGAAGCAAAATCTTTATAGTGCAGAGAAAGAAAGAGAGAGAAGAAAAAAAAAAAATTGGAGTGATGTTAGCATCATGGCAGTGTGACTTTTTTCCTTTGTCTCTCCCCTCTAAGTTACAACCCGTAGGACATCCATAGACCAACAAATGACTCTCTGCACAACACAGCAGAATGCCTGAGAGATCCACACATCTATACATCTGAAGGTGGGTGGACTGGACCTCCTGGAGGCAGTGGAACCAAGGGAGCAGTGGCAGTGGCACACAAGATCAGACCAGGAACCACTGCAGTGCCCACAACCCAGCCCCCTCCCCTGGCAGCAGCAGCGGAGCCTCAGATCCCATACCTCCCAGCAGCTAGGAATGCATTCAAGACCCCCATGCCTCTGCAAGTGGTGGTGGCACCTGTGATTGGAGGCTTCAGGAACTGTGGCAGTGCTTGTGACCCAGTCCCTTCCCTTTCCTCTGTAGTTGTGGTGGCGTTTGCTACCTGAGGCTCTAGGAGCCATGGTGATGCCTGCGGCCAGAAGCTCCAGGAACAGTGGCAGTACCTTCAACCCAGGTACAGTTCCCACCATGGCAGTAGTGGTGGCACCCATGACCCTGGAAGCAGTAGAGGTGCTCTCCAGCCTGATGACCCTGGTAGTGATGTCCACGACTACAGTGACACCAGCAGCATCAAAGCACCAGCAACCTTGGAGGTATAAACAGTGACAATGAGAGCACTGATGACACCTCTGGCATAGTTAGTGAGGGTGGAAAACATTGGCTCTCAAGTATAACAAGAGGCAGCTCAGAATCAAAGTAAACAAAACCTTACCTAATTAAGAAAGGTGTTCCCTACTACAAAGTGCCAACAGAGGACCAACTCATCAAGCACAATGAAAACTTACAGTAACACAGTATCACACAAAGAAAATGACAATTCTCCAGAAACCAAACTTGAAGTCATGGAGGAGTGTGATCTAACTGACAGAGAATTCAAAATATTTGTAATGAAGAAACTCAAAGAGCTACAAGAAAACTCAGAAAGACAGTTCAAAGAACTCAGGAAAAACATTAATGAATGGAAGGAATACCACCACAGAGATTGAAACTCTAAAAAAGAACCAAACAGAAATTCTGGAGCTGAAGAACTCAATAAATGAGATAAAGAATACAGTAAAAAGCACTGAAAAAAGAGCAGACCATATGGAAGAGAGAATTAGCAAGCTCAAGGACAGAAAACTAGAAATGATTCAAGTGGAAGAGGATAGAGAACTAAGAGGTAATAATGAAAAAAAAAAAAAACCTCTATGAGAAATATCCAACTCCATTAGAAAAATCAATAAAAGGATAATGGGTATCACAGAAGGAGAAGCAAGGGAGAAGGGAGCAGAGAGCTTATTTAAGGAAATAATAACAAATTCCCAAGCCTAGAGAAGGAATTAGATATACAGTCCATAAAGCTAATTATCTAATTATCTATTAGATCTATTAGAACATCTAATTATATCAACACAAAAAGTCCTTCTTCAAGATACATTATATTAAAAATGTCAAAAGTCAATGACAGAAAAGAATTTTAAAGGCAGCCAGGGAAAAATTGATAGTAACCTAAAAAGGAAGCCTTATGAGGCTATCAGTAGATTTCTCAGCAGAAACTCTACAGGCCAGAAGAGACTGGAATGACATATTAAAAATATTGAAAGATAAAAACTATCAGCTAAGAATAGTCTATCCAGAAAAGCTATCCTTCAGATATGAAGGAGAAACAAAGGCTTTCCCAGTCAAAAGAAAGCTGAAAGAGTTCACTACCACTAGACCTACCTTACAAGAAATGTTGAAAGAAGCTCTTCTAGCAGAAACTAAGATGCAAAAGTACACAAAACTTTGAGTAAAGTGATAAATAGACAGACAAAACCAGATTGCAAAGCTATTACAGAATAAAGTGCTAGACAATTATAGCATAAAAGTTAAAGGGGAAAAAAGGACATTAAAAATAACTAAAGCTACTTCAATATGGCAATGAACTCACAAGATAAAAAGGGATAATTTGTGACAAAAAGAACATAAAAGGAGAATAGGAAAAAAACAACCTGTATAGGCAAATGAAGATAAGGTGTTATTAGCAGAAAAAAGACTATTTTAGGGGCCGGCCCCGTGACTTAGCAGTTAAGTGCACGTGCTCCACTGCTGGCAGCCCGGGTTTGGATCCCGAGTATGCACGGACGCACTGCTTCTCTGGCCATATTGAGGCCGCGCCCCACATACAGCAACTATAAGGATGTGCAACTATGACATACAACTATCTACTGGGGCCTTGGGGGGGAGAAAATAGGAGGAAGATTGGCAATAGATGTTAGCTCAGAGCCGGTCTTCCTCAGGAAAAAGAGGAGGATTAGCATGGATGTTAGCTCAGGACTGATCTTCCTCACAAAAAAAATAAAATAAAAATGAAAGATAAAAAGACTATTTTATCTATAAGGCATTGTATATAAACCTCTTGGTAGCCACAAAGCAAAACTCGAGAGCAGAAACACAAAACATAAAAAAAGAAAAAACTGAGAAAAACCTAATAGAAAATCACCAAACTAAAATCACAGGCAGAAACACAAGGGAAAAGAAACAATGGAGATATAGAATAACCAGAAAACAGAAGATAAAATGTCATTAGTAAGTCCTCCTATATCAGTAATTATCCTAAATGTAAATGGATTGAAATTACCAATTAAAAGGGATAGAGTGGCTGGATGGATTAGAATACAAGACCCAACTATGTTCTGCCTTGAGGAGATTCATCTCAATTCTAAAGACAAACATAGGCTCAAAGTGAGGGAGTGGATGATCATACTCCAAGCAAATTGTAGCCAAAGGAAAGTAGATGTAACTATATTTATATCAGATAAAATAGATTTCAAGCCAAAAAATGTGACAAGAGACAAAGATGGACATTATATAATGACAAAAGGGACAATCCATCATGAAGACATAACATTTCATAATATATATGCACCCAACATAGGAGTAACAAAATACATAAAGCAACTATTAACAAACCTTATGGGAGAAATTAGCAGCGATACAATTACAGCAGGGAACTTTAATACACCACTTATATCAATGGATATATCATCCAGACAGAATATCAACAAGGAAACACCAGCCTTAAATAACACATTAGACCAGATGGACTTAATAGATATATACAGAACGTTCCATCCAAAGGCAGCAGAATACACATTTTTCTCAAGAGCACATGAAACATTCTCAAGGATAGACCATATGTTGGGAAACAAAACAAGTCTCAATAAATTTAAGAAGATTGAAATCATACAAGCATCTTTTCCAACCACAATGGTATGAAACTAGAAATCCACTACTCAAAGAAAACTGAAATAATTACAAATATGTGGAGATTAAAACACAAACTACTGAGAAAATATTGAGTCAATGAAGAAATCAAAGTAGAAATTAAAAAATACATGGAGACAAATGAAAATGAAAATATGACATACCAAATCTATGAGATTTGGTAAAACCGATACTAAGAGGGAAGTTTATAGTAAAACAGGCCTATTGGAAAAAACAAGAAAAATACCAAATAAACAATCTAACACTACACCTAAAAGAACTAGAAAAATGAGAACAAACAAAGCCCCAAATAAGTAGAAGGAAATAATAAAAAATCAGTGGATAAATAAATGAAATAGAGACAAAAAAAGACAATAGAAGAGATCAGTGAAACTAAGAGGTTGTTCTTTGAAAAAATAAACAAAATTGACAAATCTTTCACTAGACTCACTAAGGAAAAAAGAGAGAAGGCTCAGGTAAATAAAATCAGAGACAAAAGAGAAGTTGCCACAGATACAAAGGATCATTAGAGGCTACTACAAACAGCTATAATGCCAACAAAATAAAAAATCTAGAAGAAATGAATAAATTCTTAGAATCATACGACCTTTCAAGACTGAACCATGGACAAAAACAAAATCTGAATAGACCAATCACTAGTAAGGAGATTGAAACAGTAATCAAAAACCTGCCCCCAAAACCAAAAATTCAGGACTAGATGGTTAGTGAAATTCTACTAAACATTCAAAGATTTAATACTTATCCTTATGAAACTATTCCAAAAAGTTTAAGAGGAGGGAATGCTTCGTAACTCATTTACAAGACCAACACTACCCTGATATCAAAACTAAACAAGGACAACACAAACAAAAAATTACAAGCCAATATCTCTGATAAACATAGATGCAAGAATTCTCAACAAAATATTATCAAACTAAATACAACAATGCATTAAAAGAATCATAGACCATGATCAAGTGGGATTTATTCCAGGGATGCGAGGATGGTCCAACATTCACAGATCAATCAATGTGATACACCACATTAACAAATTAAAGGATAAAAATCATATTATCATCTCAATGGATGCAAGAAAAGCATTTGGCAAGATTCAACATCAATTTATGATAAAAACTCTCAATAAAATGGTTATAGAAGTAAAGTACCTCAACATAATAAATGCCATATATGAGAAATCCACAGCTAACATCATACTCAATTATGAAAAACTGAATGTGTTTCTTCTAAGATCTGGAACAAGACAAGGATGCCCCCTCTTGCCACTTTTATTCAACATAGTACTAGAAGTCCTAGCCAGAGCAATTAGGCAAGAAAAAGAAATTAAAGGCATCTAAATTATAATGGAAGAAGTAAAGCTGTCACTATCTGTGGACATGATTTTATATATAGAAAACTGAAGACTCCACCAAAAAACAATTAGAAATTATAAGTGAATACAGTAAAGTTGCAACATACCAAATCAATATACAAAAATCTGTTGCATTTCTATACACTAACAATGAACTATGAGAAATTGAAATTAAGAAAACAGTCCCATTTCCAAAAAGAATAACATACCTATGAATAAGTCTAACCAAGGAGGTGAAAGTCTTGTACACTGAAAACTATAAGACATTACTGAAAGAAATTTAAGAAGACACAAAGAAATAGAAAGATATTCTGTGCTCACAGATTGGAAGAATAACATTGGTAAAATGTCCGTATTACCTAAAGCAATCTACAGATTCAATGCAATTCCTATTAAAATCCCAATGGAGTCTTTCACAGAAATAGATCCAAAAATCCAAAAATTTGAATAGGACCCCAAATGGCCAAAGCAATCCTGAGAAAAAAGAACAAAGCTCGAAGTATCCCACTCCCTGATTTCAAACTATACTACAAAGCTTTAGTAACCAAAAAAGTACATATTGGCAGAAAAACAGATACACGGATCAATGAAAGAGAATTGAGAGCCCATAAATAAAACCACGCATATATGGACAACTAATTTATAACCAGGGAGCCAAGAACATACAATGAAGAAAGGAAAGTCTCTTCAATAAATGGTGCTGGGTAAACTGGACACTCACATGCAAAAGAATGAAGCTAGACCACTCTCTTACACCATACACAAAAATCAACTCAAAGTGAATTAAAGACTTAAATGTTAAGACCTGAAAGCATAAAACTCCTAGAAGAAAACATAGGCAGTACACTCTTTGACACCAGTCTTAGCAATATCTTCTTGTATATGTCTCCTCAGGCAAGGGAAACAAGTGCAAAAATAAACAAGTGGGACTACATCAAACTAAAAAGCTTCTGCACAGCAAAGGAAACCATCAACAGAATTAAAAGACAACCTACTGAATGGGAGAAGATATTTTCAAATCATATATTCAATAAGGGGTTAATATCCAAAATATATAAAAAACTCATACAACTCAACAACAAAAAACCAAACAACGTGATTAAAAAGTAGGCAGAGGATCTGAATAGATATTTTTCCAAAGAAGATGTACAGATGGCCACCAAGCATATGAAAAGATGTTCAACATCACTAATTACTAGGGAAATGCAAATCAAAGTCACAATGAAATATCATCTCATGCTCATTAGAATGGCTATTATCAAAAAGACAGGAAATAACAGGTGTTGGAGAAGATGTGAAGAAAAGGAACACTTATACATTGTTGATGAGAATGTAAATTGGTACAGCCGCTATGGAAAACAGTAGGGAGAGTCCTCAAAAAATTAAGAATAGAACTACCATGTGATCCAGCTATTTTACTTCTGGGTATTTATCCAAAGAATAAAAAAATAACTTTGAAAAGATATATGCACCCCTATGTTCATTACAGCATTATTTTCAATAGCCAAGATATAGAAATAACCTAAGTGCTCATTGATGGATGAATGCATAAAGAAGATGTTATATATATGTATATATATATAATGGAGTATTCTTCAGCCATTAAAAAAGATGAAATCTTGGGGCCAGCCTGGCAGCACAGCAGTTAAGTGCACACACTCTGCTTCAGCGGCCTGGGGTTCGCAGGTTCAGATCCCGGGCACGCACTGATGCATTGCTCATCAAACCATGCTGTGGCGGTGTCCCATATAAAGTAGAGGAAGATGGGCACAGATGTTAGCCCAGGGCCAATCTTCCTCAGAAAAAAGGAGGATTGGCATTGGATGTTAGCTCAGGGTTGATCTTCCTCAACAACAACAACAAAAAAAGATGAAATCTTCCCATTTGTGACAACATGGATGGTCCTTAAGGGTATTATGCTAAATAAAATAAGTCAGATGGATAAAGACAAATATCATGATTTCACTCATATTTGGAATATAAAAACCAAAACATAACAAAAACAAAACAAATGAACAAACACAAAAACAAACTCTTAGAAGCAGGCCACAGATTGGTAGTTACCAGAGGGGAAGGGGGTCGGGGGAGGGCAAAACAGGTAAAGGGGGTCAATTATGGTGATGGATGGAAACTACACTTTTGGTGGTGAGCACACTATAGTATATACAGATGTTGAATTATAATGTTGTACACCTGAAACCTATATAATGTTATAAGCTGTTACCTCAATACAAAACAAAAACAAAAACTGTCAACCTAGAAATCTATAGCCAGCAAAAATATCTTTAAAAAAACAAAGGGAAAATAAAGACTTTTTCAAATATATAAAAGCTGAAAGAATTTATCAACAGCAAACCTGCATTACCAGAAATGTTAAAGGAAGTTCTTTCAGCAGAAAAAAAATAATATCAAATGGAAAGCTACTTTTGTACAAAAGAATAAAGATCATTGAAAATGGTAACTAAGTGTCTAAGATAAAATACATCTTCTTCTTCTTTTTTATTTTTTTGGTGACAAAGATTGGCCCTGAGCTAACATCTGTGCCAATCTTCCTCTATTGTTTGTAAGTGGGATGCCACCACAGCACGGCTTGATGAGCGATGTGTAGGTCTGTGACCAGAATCTGAACCCATGGACCCTGGGCCGCCAAAGTGGAGTGCATGAACTTAACCACTATGCCACTGGGGCGGCCCCAAAATCCTTCTTTCTTATTTAAACCTCTTTAAAAGATAATCAACTGTTTAAAGCAAAAATAATAACAATGTATTATAGGTGTTATATGTAGAAGTAAAATGTATGACAACCTTGACACAAAGGCTGAAAGGGAGACATGGAAGCACACACTGCTCTATGGCTCCTATATTACACATGAAGGGGTACAACACCACCTGAGGATCTACACATGAAGGGGTACAACACCACCTGAGGATCTACACATGAAGGGGTACCACACCACCTGAGGATCTACACATGAAGGGGTACAACACCACCTGAGGATACACATGAAGGGGTACAACCACCTGAGGATCTACACATGAAGGGGTACAACACCACCTGAGGATCCATTGTGATAAGTTACAGATGCATACTATAAACCCTAATGCAATCACTAACAGAAAACAAAAAAGAGTTATCACTAATAAGCCAATGAAGGAGATAGAATGGATCCATACAAAATACTCAATCTAGGGGGCGGCCCCATGGCTTAGTGGTTGAGCGTGCGCATTCCGCTACTGGTGGCCCAGGTTCGGATCCTGGGCGCGCACCGATGCACCACTTGTCTGGCTATGCTGAGGCGGCGTCCCATATACAGCAACTAGAAGGATGTGCAACTATGACATATAACTTACAACTATCTACTGGGGCTTTGGGGAGAAAAAGGGAAAAAAAAGGAGGAGGATTGCCATGGATGTTAGCTCAGGGCTGATCTTCCTCACACACACAAAAAATAAAAACAAATAAAACAAACTACTCAATCCAAAGGAAGACAGAAAACAGGGAAAAAGGAAACTAAGAACGGATAGAAAGCAGATAGTACTATGGTAGATTTGAACTCAATCATATCAATAATCACATTAAATTTAAATCTTCTTAAACATCCCAACAAAGAGGTAGAGATTGTCAGGTTAAAACAAACAAATAAACAACAACAAAAAGCAAGACCTGGAGACTGGCCCTGTGGCCTGGTGGTTAAGTTCAGCGCACTGTGCTTTGGTGTCCTGGGTTTGTGGGTCTGATCCTGGGCACAGACCTACACCACTCCTCAGCCATGTTGTGGCAGTGTCCCACAAATAAAATAGAGGAAGATTGGCAACAGGTGTTAGCTCAGGGCAAATCTTCCTCAGGAAAAAAAAAAAAAAATCAAGACCCAACTATGCCATCTACAAGAAACTCATTTGAAATATAAATGCACAAATAGGTTAAAAGTAAAGAATAGAAAAGATATAGCATGCTAACTCTAAAAAAAAAAAAATCTACACACACAAAACAAAAGTGGAGTGGTTATATTACTAATCAGACAACATAGATTTCTAAGAAAAGAATATCAGCAGGAATGAATAAAGTTATTTCAACATGCTAAGGGGGTCAATTCATCAAGAGGACACAACAATCCTAAATATTTATGCACCTAATAACAGAGTTCCAAAATGAAGCAAAAACTGAGAAATAAATCCATTTATATTTGGAGATTTCAATATCCCTCTCTCAACAATTGACCAAACAAGTAAAAAGAAAATCACTAAGGATATAAAAGACTTGAACAACACTATTAACCAAATTGACCTAATTTACATTTATAGAACATTCTACCCAACAGCAGAGTACATGTTCTTCTCAAGTGCACACAGAACATTTACCAAAATAGACCATACTCTGGGCTATCAAAAAAGTCTCAGCACATCTAAAAGAATTTAAGTCATACAAAGTAGAGTCCCTGACCACAATAAAATTAAACAAAAAATCAATTATAGAAATATATCTGGGAAAAAATTTAGTAAAATATTTGTTTACTAAATTACATATTTCTAAATTATCTGTAGATCAAAGAAGTAATTGAAAGACAAATTAGGAATTATTTTGAATTAAATGAAAATTTTGGGGTGAGAACTAAATGTAAATCTAAAACTATAAAACTTCTAGAAGAAGATATAAGAGAAAATATTTGTGATCTTGGACTAGTCAAAGATTTCTTAGATATGACACCAAAAACATTATCTATAAAAGAAAAAATGAAAAATTGGACTTCTGTGATAAAAGAGAATGAACTATTGATATATGCAATAATATGTATGAGTATTAAAATAATTATGCTGAGTGAAAGAAGCCAGAGGAAAAAGAGCACATATTGTATGATCCCACTTATATAAAGCTGTAGAAAATGCAAACAAATCTATAGTGACAGAAAGCAGATCAGTGGCTGCCTGGGGCAAGGGTGGAGGTGGGGGAGGGGTGTGGGGGGATCATAAAGAGGGGATGATGTATATGTTAATTATCTCACTTGTAGTGATAGTTTCATGAGTGCATACATATGTCAAAACATATCAATTGTACACTTGGAATATGTACAATTGAATATCAATTTATTGAATATCAATTATATATCAATGAGGCTCTTAAAAAAGTTCTTTGTGGAGGGGCTGGCACAGTGACTTAGTGGTTAAGTTTGCGTGCTCCAGTTCAGCAGCCTGGGGTTTGCAGGTTCAGATCCCAGGCACGGACCTATGCACTGCTTATCAAGCCATGGTGTGGTGGCGTCCCACATATAAAGTAGAGGAGGATGGGCATAGATGTTACCCCAGGGCCAATCTTCTTCAGCAAAAAGAGGAGGATTGGCAACAGATGTTAGCTCAGGGCTAATCTTCCTCACAAAAAAAAACAAATAAATAAAAGTAAAAAAGTTCTTTGCAATAAGTCCTTTTAGTAAACCCTTCTTATAGATGCAGAATCTGAGCCACGGAGCGGTGAGTGATGTCTCCCAGGTGCTGCATATAAGTGTGGTCAAGCCAATATTTGAACCCAACTCTGACTATAGAGTTCATCTCTACACTAGTATATTTCTTTCCACTATAGAATGTTGCTTCAGCATTCAAGAGCTCATATTGAGCTAGTACTCTGTTAGATAAATGGGGACTTGTTCACACAAGCTGCTTGCAAGTCTGGACTCCTCCAAACAGAGCTTATGTAGTTGTGAACATATGCAGTATCCTGGTGCTCAATCCTGAGCCTTTGTCAACTCTCTGACTATGCTCTCTCCCTAGGTCATATCAGTTAGTCCTGTAGCTCTAAACCTCGCCTCTAAGTTTGATAACTTTCACATTTGCACCTTCGTTTCTGAGTTTCAGACTTCTGTATCCTATGCCTTAGACAAAGAGAAGGACTACATTCAATGCTATGGGCTGAATGTTTGTGTCTCCCCAGAATTTATATGTTGAAATCCTAACCCCCAATGTGATGGCATTAGAAGGTGGAGCCTTTGGGAGATGATTAGGTCATGACGGTGGGGCCTCATGAAGGGGATAAGGGCCCTTGCAGAAGAGACCTCAGAGAGCTCCCTTGATCCTTCTGTCACTTGAGGACACAGTGAGAAGACAGTCATCTATGAACCAGATATAGAATCTGCCAGTACGTCTAATCTTGGACTTCCAGCCTCCAGAACTGTGAGAAATAAGTTTCTGTTGTGTATAAAGCCAAAGCACTTATGGTACTTTGTTATAGCAGTGAGAATAGACTAAGACATCTAACAACAATGAAAATGTATGCTGAGGACAATCTATTGACAGAAAGTTGGAGGGACCTTCTCTAAAAATAAATTAGATGGGTTTATAGTAAGAAAAACCTTGCCAGGCTTCATCTTGTAAAGAACACGTGAAACTAGACAGGAAAAGCTTTCCTTCTTTCCTTGTCATCTTCCTCGTGTCTCAGAGACCCATGTCTTCTCTCTCTTAATCTGAGAAAGTGATTCTTCCACCAGCAATGTGGACATACACTGGGGAGGAGTGTAATCCACATACCCCGTGTGTTGGCAAACACTGGGTATAGACCGTTTTCAGCATATTTGAGAGCTACACTGAGAACAAATTCAAGGAAACATCTCCTGATGACTCAGAGGAACAGTAATACTCCAAAAACATCTACTTCAGGATGAAAACAGGAATTTCAGGAAACTGTTTGACATTTTCAATAGAATGCAAAATAATTGGTTTCCAAAAAAGTAGGGACAAATGATAAAGAAAGGAAGTAGAGAAATAGAGGCAGAAAAGTATAAGGTAAGAACCAAATGGAACAAGATATAGTAGGATGAATTTAAAAGAGAAATGAGCAATATAGGGAAGAACTACGAGACAATAAAAAATGAAAAAGCAAAATTAGAATCCTCTTTGAGACTGAGAAACTGCCACAGACAGAGGAGGTGGTGATGATACATGACGACCAACCACACTTTGGTATCCTGAATTGGGTCTTTGATCAGAAAAAGGACATTAGTGCAAATCTAATGAAAGTTGAATAAACAGAGTTTCATTAATAATAATGTTACATTATTTGTGGTAGGTTCAATGATATCCCTCCAAAGATGTCCACTTCCTTATCCCTGGAATCTGTGTATGTGTTACCTTGCATGGCAGAGGGGACTTTGCAAATGTGATTAAATTAAGGACCTTGAGAAGAAGAGCTATCCTGGACTATGTGGTGGGCCCAAAGTAATCACCAGGGGCCTCGTAAGAGGGAGGCAAGAAGGTCAAAACATGAGAAGGAGACGAGGCAACAGAAGCAGATGTTGGAGTAATGTGCGTTGAAAATGGAGGAAGGAGCGTGAGACAAGGAAAGCACGCAGCCTCTGGAAGCTGGCAAAGGCAAGGAAGCACGTTATGCCCCAGAGCCTGCAGAAGGAAGCCAGACAGGCCAACACCTTGATTTTAGACTCCTGACCTCCAGAACTGCAAGAGCATAAATTAGAGTTGTAGTAATTTGTTACAACAGCAATAGGAAACTAATACACTTACCAATGTTGGTTTCATAGTGTGACAAATGCTCTACCGTAATGAAAGACATTAACCTTGAGGGGAACTGGGTGAGAGCCTACAGGAACTGCCTCTACTATCTTTGCAACTTTTATGTAAAAGTAAAATTTTTTCAAAAGAAAAGTTTTTAAAAAAACTCTTGTTTGGGGCCTTACAAAACAGAAATTGACACCGCAAAAAATCAATTAATGTTGCAGTCACCTGAGAGTCTCTCTCAGAATACAAAAGAAAAAAATCTAAAGTGGTCACCAATAAGGTTATGGATATGGAGAGCAAGGAACAAACGTGTTATGTTTGGATAACTGGGATTTTGGAAGAAGATATCAGAACAAAGGAAGTAGAAACAATAAACCTATTGTGCTTGAAGAAAATCTTCCTGAACTAAAGAAATATCTGGGTTTCTAAAGCCAATCTGGCTTTTTTTTTTTTTTAAATAACAGGAATGAAGAAAGAAATCCTGTAAGATTTTATGCAGAAAAATTCAGGTTACTACAGTGCGCATCAATCAAGCTGGCTCCCCAGCTCTAAATGATTCCTCTTGTTGGGTGGGTCCCCAGTGCACAGTGGTGGATCCACTGCTCATGGAGTTCAACACCCTGCCAAAGTTGTTCCATATTGTGGTAGTCAGCCAGCTTTAGCGGGACCAGTCTGATTGTCTCTCCCAGGAATGGGGAACTTGGATAGAAACATCAAGTTGTCAGAAGCATTCAAGCCAAATTACCTTAATAACATCACCCTAGAAAGATCCATGAAGCACCAAATAACCTTGGTTCCTGACTGTCCCAAAGTGAAGCTTGATTTCAGCTCTTCCTTCAACTCTGTAAAGTAATCCTTTCAACAAATTCCTTGTTCTCTTAAGTTAGTGTCTTTAGTTCATTCAGGCTGCTCTAACAAATACCACAGACTGAGTAGATTATAAACAAGAGAAATTTGTTTCTAACAGTTCTAGAGGCTGGAAAGTCTAAGATCAAGGCGCCAGAATGGTCGAGTTCTGTTGAAGGCCCACTTCCTGGTTTATAGCCAAAGACTTCTGTGTGTGTTCTCACATGGTGGAAAAGAAGAGGGATCTCAATGGGGCCTTTTTTATACGAACACTAATCCTAGTCCCGAGGGCTGCACCTTCACGGCCTAAGCACCTCCAGATACCATCACACGGGCATTAGGATTTCAATGTGTGAATTTTGAGGAGACACAAGCATCCAGACCACAGCAGTTAGTCAGAGTCATTCTCCTTTCCTTGCAACTGAAATAACTTTAATTTATATAGTTACAAAAGAATCAGATCACACTGGCCTCAGCATTTTTCTGTGTAATACTAAAAATCAGAAGGTAATGGAACAACTTTACAAAATATTGAAGTGAGGGAGTTTATTATGCAATAATTTTATATTCATTAAAATCTTCCAGGCAGATATGCAAGTGCCCAGAAAATATAACACCCAGATACACTTCTAGAAAAAGTTATTTGAAGATACATTACTATGCTGAACAAATGTATGAATGGGAAAACTGTAGTATATAAGGAATGGTGTTGGGTCCTGCAACCAGTAAAACACAGAATTAAGTCTTAAAATTATAAATCTAGTAGAAAGGAATGCATGCATTAAAATGTCTCTTGAAAGAGAAGGCATATATTGTAAGATTTAATCATTTGAAACTGATAATGTAGCTGTAGTTTTATTAACAAATTATATTACATTATACTGACAAAATTATATTAACAAAAAATGCAAGGTGAAAGGGAGAGTGGAATAAATGAAAATATTCCCAAACTCTTGCCTGGGGGGTACACACATATAATGCCAGTTCGTTTTTCACTTTGATAATTAAAGATACATAGATTTGGAAAATGCTTTTGAGAAACATCAAACAAATCATCAAGGTAATAAGTTATATAGTTTCAAAAATAATGGGCAGGATGAAGAACAAGCTAAATATAGTCCATGTAATGAAAGATATTAAGGAAAGAGATGAAACAGGATGGGCAACTCCATACAGTAAGATTATAAAAGTAAGACTAAACTTGTAAGTATAGCAATAGGGGTAAAATATATTAAACCCTTCACTTAAGTCAAAGACTTGAGGATTGGCCTGAACAGCAAAGTAAATTATTCCACTAAGACAAAACTAAATAAGACAAAACTAAACAAGAATAATTAAAGGAAATGAATAAACATATATCAAAGGAAAACTTTTCAAAGGACAGCAAAGGCACAGTTCTAATATTAAAGGAAAATTCAAGGCAAAAAAGCATTAAATAGAAATAATGGAATTTCTATACATAAATTTCAAGCTCTTCCTCCTATTAATGTAAAACACATCTTTTTGTTCAGCGCTTATGAAACTTTTATAAACTTTTGTCATATAAAAAGGCAAAAAAATTCAATAAATTTCAACAAACAATTGCTATAGGTGACATTCTTTAGTAACAATGATATAATTCTAGAAAATATCAGAATAACAGAAGTTTATATTTAAACTTCTCCACAATTACTCTTCTGCAATCACTCATAATTAAAAACAAAGAAAAATTCCTAAATACCTCTTGGATCAAAGAGAAAGAAAACCAAGTGATTAGAGACTATGTCTAAAAGAACAGCAAAGTAAACCTTTTTTATCAAACTTATAGGAGATAGCCCAAATTTTATTCAAAATTAAATTCTTAGCCTTAAATATTTATTTTTTTAGTTTTGAAATGATGAAAATAAAGTGATTATTCAACTAAAGATGTTGGAGGAGGAACATTTTCATATGACAATCAGGAAGAAAGAATTAATAAAGTTTTTTTTTTTTTTTTTTTGGTGAGGAAGATCAGCCCTGAGCTAACCTCCATGCCAATCCTCCTCTTCTTGCTGAGGAAGACTGGCCCTGGGCTAACACCCGTGCCCATCTTCCTCCACTTTATGTGGGACGCCGCCACAGCACGGCCTGACAAGCGGGGCATCGGTGCTTGCTATGCCTCCACGGGGCCGGCCCCAGTAAAGATTGTTTTAAACTAAAAACAGAAAAGGAATTTAGTATAATGGTACATGCTCTTATCTTTATATCATACTGCATCTTAAATTGATTCTAAGTTCCAATTTTCAGCCCTGTGGTATTTTACATATTCAAAGGATCTGAGACTATGGTCTGGGAGCGAATTGTTAACTGGCCCTTGATAGCGGGTTGGCTGTGGAACAAGCGGTGGAGTGGGAAGGGAGGGCTTCCACTAGGAACTGAAGAAACACAGCTTGGCCAAAAGTACCTCGGCACCCACTGTACTACGTGTAGCACAATGGAACACTGCTCTGGGAGCCCCAAATGCCACGTACCTGCTGTCACCTCCCAATTCCACCTCTCTGTTACTTGGTTTTAACAATTAACCTTTTCAAATACAAATAATACTGAAACAAGGAATTATCTATTGTATACTAATTGTTATAAAACAATATTCATGTTTTATTTTTGCCAGTTTATATTTTACTTTACTTGCTATCATATACCATACTGGGTTGCCTGGGAAGCAGACTAAGAATATCCTTAGAGCAACAGCAAGGGAGGGTACCCAAAAATATTTGTTGGTGAAGAATTGGACATTTGCTATTTCAGGAGAGTCATCAAAGTAGCCATCAGATTATTGTTGGGATTTCTTACACTTATTTTACAGTTTAGTGTTGGCTTTATTGAGTTACGCAAGGGAGGATATTGTTTCAGTTCCCAGGATGTCTTAACTGGCTCTCTTCACAAACAATTATCTTGCAAGGCCATTTAGTGGAAATCATATGATCTCTGGAGCCACAGAGCTCTGGCTTCAAATCCTAGCCCCATCAATTTCAAGTTTTATATCTTTGGCAATGTTTCCTCTTGATAAAATGGGATCTTTGCCTGATATTCTCAACTATAAGGTAGAGACAATATAATCTATCCCCTAGAGTTCTTAAGAGAGTTAAATAGGATAGTAAATACCAAGCGCTTGGTACAGACCAGGAACTTGGTAAACGTTCATCTCCTTTCCATTGATTGTTACGACATCTTGTGTGCTAGGTGTTCTCCTCTTCATTTGATAGAAGAAGATGGGGAGCATGATCCCAAGGATAAAGAACTCTCAACCAGCCCTGATACTCCCAACAAAACCAAGAACATTGGTTTCTCACCCTACCTCACTCATCTTTTTCCTCATCTTCCTGTTTCTGTCAACTCTAATGACCCATTGGAGGACTGACTCTTGGAAATTTCTGGTGAGAATAAAGGTTTGGAATCCAAAAAGCTTTCATTAACAAGGACAATTCTTGGCGTATTTCTTGTGTTCTGCCTCTTACCTCAGCCAGCGATATGAACTTCTGCTGCTTCCTTAGTCCACCACCTCCCAAAGCTTTCTTTGGAGCTCCCAGAGCACAGCTCTCACAACATCTTAAGCAGCTTGGGTCAATCACCATATCCTCCATCTGGGGAACACTATAGCCTCTCCCAAGGCATGGAGCCCTCAAGTTGCTAAAACCAATCAGTATTTTTCAAAATGAGAACACTTTCTCCCTTTTACAGATTTCTGGGTATTCAAAATATCTGAAAGATGTTTCTTGTGACAAAAAATCTTGGAGGGCATTTTAGTAAAAAAATAATTCATCTTCCACTTTCACCTCTCTCAATACTCAATATCTGTAGATTCAGAAAAGCATATAAGGTGGATATTAGAAATGGGAAGAGCTGAGTGAGATATCCTAGTATTTGCCTGGAATTTTCCTTCCTGGGACAAGCAGGCTTGGCCGCCTTCTGTTAGGATGAGTTTTCTCCAAGGAAGAGAATTAGATTTTTGAAAGACCCTTGCATATCTGAATCTCCATGATGCCTGCAGCCAAACCCCTAATGTTCTGGTCACTGATGCCACAAATCTGTTCTCCTATGGCTTGTTCCACAAACTCCAAACCTCGATGGACAAGTCTCTCTTCAAGAAGGCTCAGAAACCTCTTAGAAAATAACTTACAATTTTATATTGAAAAATAGAAGACAGAAAGAAAAGAGAACGAAAAGGTGAGTATAGAGTTTAATAAATTATTATTGACATCTGTTATTAACAGTAGCTATATCAAGAAATAGAATCTTGTCAGCCCCAGAAATCCCCTCCTTTGTCTCCCCAACCACATTGCCTGCCCTCCCCACTAATGGTGGCCATTATCCCAAGTTTTATGATAATCACTTCTTTGCTTTACTGTACACTCTGTATGAGTTTCCCAAGGCTGCCGTAACAACTTACCACAAACTGGATGGCTTAAAACAACAGAAGTTTATTTCTCATGGATCTAGAGACTAGAAGTCTGAAATCAAGGTGTTGCAGGGTCATATTGTCTCTGAAGGCTCTGAGGAAGAATCCTTCCTTGCCCCTTCCCAGCTCCTGATGGCTCCTGGCTATCTTTGGCATTCCTTGCCTTGTAGACATATCACTTCCATCTCTGCCTCCGAACTCACATGGCATTCTCCCTGTGTGTCTCCATATAGTCCTCTTATAACGCCACTAGTCCTTGGATTTAGGGCCCATCCTAATCCAGGATGACCTCATCTTAACTTAATTTGCATCTTCAAAGACCCTATTTACAAAAAAGGTGACATTTACAGGTTCCAGGAGGACATGAATTTCGGGAGGGCAATATTCAACCCAGTACATACTCTTAGCACTTAAGTATATGCATCCCTGAGTACTCTATCTTCATTTAGCCTGTTTTTGAACTTTATAAAATGGAATTATACAGTATGCATTCTTTTGCATCTGTTTTCTTTCACTCAATGTCAGGTTTATGATATTTAACCATGATATTACATGTAGCTGAAGTATGTTCATTTTCATTGCTACATGATATTCTATTGTATGAATATACATTATTTATCCATTCTACCCTGATAGATATTTGGGTTTTCCAAGTGGGGTTTATTATGAATATGTGTTATGTACATTCTTGTCTATGTCTCCTGGTATATATGTGCATGCATATCTGTTGAACACATACCTGTAGTAAGCTGAATAACGGCTCTCAAAGACATAGGTCCTAATTCCTCAAACCAGTAAATGTCACCTTTTTTGGGAAAAAGGTCTTTGCAGATGTGATTATGTTAAGGATCTTGAGTTGGGGAGATTATCCTGGATTATCTAGGTAGGCCCCACATGCAATCAACTTCATGTGTCCTTATAAGAGAGAGATAGAGGGAGATATGACACAGACAGAAGAGGATGAGGCAATATGACCATGGAGATAGACTGGAGGGATGCAGGTGTGAGTCAAGGAATGCCAGCAGCCCTCAAAAGCTGGAAAAGTAAAGGAACCGATTCTCCTCTAGAGCCTCTGGAGGAAGCAGGCCCTGCTCTTACCTTGATTTTGGCCATGTAATACTGATTTCTGACTTCTGGCTTCTTGAAATGTGAGAGAATAAATTTCTGTTGTTTTAAGCCACCAATTTGTGGTAATTTTGTATTTACAACAAACATAGGAAATAAAATAATACCTAAGAGTAGAATTGTTCAAGCATGAGTATGCAAAATTTCAAAGTTAGAATATAATGCTGAACAGTTTTCTTAAGTGGTTGTAGCACTTCACACCATCAATATAGAGGAGTCCCTGTTACCCAATGTCCTGGGAGTGGCATGAAAGACCCTAAGATGCAATTAAGTTATTCTGTGCAGGCTGCAGAGATTTCCAGCCAAAGGCACCTGCTCATCATTTCATCTACATCTTTCTGAGACTATTACCTGTTGTGCGAATGAGAGCTCTAGTTGGGTTAGTGAGATGCCTGGTATTAGACCTCTGAGAGTGGATAAGCTATCCTGTCTGAAGCTAGGAATCGAGTAGGCACAGGAGAGATAGGGCTGGCATCCACAGTGCAAATCCATTTCATAGCATTTAACCAAGATGGATATTCAAGGACTTGGCTTCATTAATTTAGGAGGTAAAATATGCTTCACCAGTACACCAGATGATTTCTAAATTACAGGAGCTCAGGTAGTCAGTAGCTTCCCCTCTTTGGGGTACTTGGAAATGACTAGATATTTATTTGGCAGGGAGTACCAGAGGATTCAGGAATAAATACCCGGTCAAGGAAAGGGCAGCTCACAAAATTAACGTCATGCATTGAGTTAGTTCAGAAGCCTCTCTGTACTTGAGAAGATGCAAATAACCGGGTGGAAGTGTTAATACACAGAAGCTCAGGGAGAGAATTCCTTCCCCCAGAAAAACAAAATACCTTAGAAGGAAGGGACTTGGCAAGATAGCAAGGTGATGGTTGCAGGTGGTTTGGTCAGGGTATGCCGGGGGAGAGGAAAGAAAGACAAGGGAACTGTAATAAAACAGAAGGGGATGTGCAGAGTTTGGTAGATGTAAAGCTTCTGCATGAGATTCGGGTTTAGGCTGCAGAAACACCAGAGGAACAGGGCACACGTGTAAGGAGAGAGAATAGTTCAAGGCAGAAGTGGGTCAGAATGAAAATCTCCGAAGGCAGGGATTCAAGCTTTCAACAAACAGTTGCTGCCCAAGAAAAGAAGATCAATCCAAGGAGGATGGTCAAAGGCAAGGCAATTGGGAGTGAGGTTTGCAGGAACTCAGAGAGTTGGTCCAGACACTAACAGAAGAGGGCCAGGCAATCCTTGAACCTCTTTGGGGACTGCAGGATGTCTTGCAGCAAAAGTTCTTGAGGTGATAGGGTGTTGACCAAAGAAGAGCATAGATTTTGGAAGTAGACAGACCCGAGCTCAGATCCCAGCCCGACTGTTTACAAACTGTGTGACCGTGTGCAAGTGACGGGGCCTTTCTAAGCTTCAGCTCTGCGCCCACATTCCAGAACAACGGTACCATACCATTGTTGTTATGACTAAATTAGGCAAGGTATGTGGAGAGTGTCTCATAGCGCCTTAATAAACACTAGAAGCCCTCCTCTGTGCCACTCTTTCTCTGCCCACCTTCCTCTTCAGTACATAACAAGCCAAATCCTCAGTGGACAGGCACATACCCACTGTTCATCCTGGGGATACTAGTTTTCAAGTCCATAGAAGTCAGATTAATTTCAGACATCATTCCCTGGTGGGCTGAAAATTCTGATTTTTTGTCTCTTGCCCTAGTCAGAATAAATTTATAAATTTGGTGAGAACGAGTTAAATCAAAAGATTGACAGCTCATGACCTATCATCAACAGCTCGGAGGACAGAAGAGGCAGGATCTGACATGGGATAAATCAGGAGGAGCTTGAAAGGTCTTTTTTTAAAATACCAAGCAGCGCCTAAAGTGAAGTGATGGACATTTAAGCAGAGTGGCAGAGAGCTGAGGACCTCAGTAGGTGACCCAGGGACCTTAGCTAATTAGGAGAAGACCATCGAGGCAGTGTGCATGTAACTGGGAGAGGTTTTTCCAGAACATGGGCAATTCCTTTCTTCTTAAAGTCACATATACCTCCAGCAGAACTTGGTTTTTCTTCAACTTTTAAGAAATACAACAAAAATTTCTGGATACCACAACTTCCATTAGCAATTTGAATAAGCAGAAATAGGAAGGCCTTCGTGTCATACATAAGACATACATCAATGACATAAGAGTTGAAGTTCTAAATAAAACAAACAAGACCACTCAAGATTATTCTCCATCTCCTATTCCAACCTGTAGTTCACATTTCTTATCCCCAATGTCTGAGTAAAGAAATAGTTCAGTGACTCCCGACTGAGGCCCTTTAACCCCCCAGCTGTTAGGCCCAAGTCCCACCCCTGGAAGGATCTCAGACTCCACCTGTCCTGACCAAATCCCCATAATGGGAGTAGTACAAAGGTCACAGCCCTGAAAGGAGAAGTGTTGAAGGGAACATAAAGGAGAAAGTTAATCTGTTGGGCATCTGTTACCTCTCTTCTGAGTGTAATATGGGAGGCTGTTAATTGCTTGATTTATTGTAATAATCATTCTGCCAACAGCAGCAAATAAAGTTCATTAATATAAGGTAACTCACTGGCAGGGAGGCTAGTAATTATCGGGAAATTGAAGAGAAGTTCTCTTCATAATACCTTTAGAAGAGAAAAACACAATTTACACTCCCCCTTCTTGAGCATCTATCATTTTTTATTTGCTTGCCTTGAGCTTGCTGTAGAAATACCCTGGGTTCTATCATTTGTTTTCTTTCCTTCCCTCCATCAAAGTGGCCGCACATTTTTCGAGAAGGAGTAACTGGAGCAGTGTCTGTCTTCAAGTCTCCTACTACCATCGGAAGCCACAAGGCTTCAGAGCGTGGGGTCAATCTGGTGGAGTTTCCAAGTATAACCAGTCTCTGCTATTGGGAGGGATCCACAGAAGAAACAGGAGAACATCTTGCTCTGAGCACCTGACATGTTTTTGCTTAATTTTTCTAAAGCAGGGCTGTTTCCTGGACAGGATTTAGAAGTGGCATGCTGTAATGGAAACAGGATAGTCTTCGGAGTTGGAGACTTAGATTTATACTTAGTAGCTGAGAAAATTTTAAAATATTTCTTAAACATCTTGGACACTCAGTTTCCTATTCTCTAAAATAGGAACCAACACTTTTGCGTAGGATTTATTTTGGGATTAAATGGGATAATTGCTGAATAAATATTAGTTTCTGTCCCTCCAGCCTATTCTTATATCCTTCCTTAAAAATGATAGCAATTTTTTTTGTTTTCCTTCTTGAGTTGGGTGCTAGAGAGCTTACAGACAAATCTGTTTCTCCCTTTACTAAATCTACAACATTATCACATGTACTAAGCTCTTGTGACATCTTATCTTTGCTATTTTGATTTTTCCTTTTTCCCATTTCCCTCATTTGAATATTTTATATTTTATCCTTTTTGTATATATTTATGAAGTCATACATCCTTAAATCCTTTCTAGATGAAGAGTTTATGAATGCACACACACAAGCACATATATAAGATTTAATATGCACATGTATATGCTTATGCATATGTGGTGTATTACTTATGTTCTGCCCTATTCGCTCTTTTTCTTAATCATACACAACAAGATTTTGTTCGCTAACTGCTGTCTTGCTTCCCAGCCAAAATCCTAAGTCCCCTGAGGACATGAATAGATTTAATCTCAAACATTTGTTGAATTGAATTAAATCATTTAGCTTGGTTATTTCCTTTATTTACAACAACTGTGTGGTCCAGTACCAAAATTAAGACAAGTCTGCCCATAGAACATGAGCTATATAGCTTGCAGAGCGAAGGCTTTTTCCGTTAGACTGGCAATCTTTTTCCCTCTGTGCAATAACTAGTATAACCATATATCCCCTCCAAAAAATAGAAATCCGTTTTTTTTTACACAACACAAAACCAAATTTGATGCTACTTTTGGCAAGACCATCTGTGATGCATGAATCACTAGCTAAAACTTCAGCTGTAATATGGGGACAATGAGTATTTTTGAGGCAAATGTAGGACATTTCATCTCCATACCTGTATGAATCTGACTAGTCACATAATACATGCTCAATAAAGACTCACTGTATTACTTAAATATTGCAAGTTAGGGCCGGAATGCTTGAATCCTTGAAACTGTGCACTTGGGCTTTCTCTTGTTAGCATCCCTCCTGTTCCTCCAGCTGTGAAGTCAAGTGCTGAGAGAATTTCACTTCTCTGTTGCCCATGAAAGTCAATCCCTGATTAGGGCTCTAGTGCCAACAGTAGACTATTTTTTGAAGGACTATATAAACTAACTAGAATTTTTTCTCTTCAGTTAAGTGATCATGAGACTATAGGTGTGGGTTTAGATAAGGGTGACAGTATGGCAGGTGTAGGTACACAGAGAATAGAAGAGAGTTGTATATTAAAATTACATGTGCGCAGAAACTACTTGATCAAGATCTCTTATATGCCACCTCTACTTGAAGTTGGAGTCTTGTAGGTATACTGAAATATGTGGTATGTTGGATCAGATAATACTCAATTTATGATGGGCAGCTGAGGTCACATATTACTTAGTGTCCCATGGTCTGCCTCTAGCAAGCTAAGAACTGTTTGCTGAAAAGGGAAGAAGTTCTTTGCCCAAGAAACATGACCTTGCTCCAAAATCCTAGATCCCAACCTTGAGACTCTGCTCTCAAGCCCTGCTTCAGGGTCCATAAAGTATCTTAATGTATCTCTGACACTTTCATCTTGGATCTGCAGGATCATAATAGCCAAGTAGCAGTGCTACTTACACTGTAACTCAAAGTTGATAACCTTTGTCAACTAATATATGAATGAGAGCAATATACTCAAATAATGTATATGTTATCTCCAAAATCCACAGACACTCCAAACATTGTGCATATCTCTTAAAGATACAGGAGGCAAAGACAACAACTTGTTCCTCACTTTGGAGGGATATTTCACGTGTCCCTGACTGAGTTGGAATGTCCCTGCATTATCATTGAATTTGTTTCCTTCCCTCTGACACACATATGTCTTTTTTGGTTACATACTGCTTTTAATTCTCTAAGTCCTATCAGCATGATGTCATCCATGTAGTGGACTAGAATTGGGGAGGGTGAGTTAAGCAAGGTATCTGTGGACTAAATTATTATATTGAGCCAGAGTTAATGTAACTCTGAGTAAGGACCACAGTGTATATTGTTATCCCTGCTAGGTGAAAGCAAACATAATTTTTATTTTGTTTTGTTTTTTTCTTATAGAAATAAAGATAAAAAAAAAATTTCCAGATACACAGGATCATATCATGTGCAGAGTTTGTGTTAATTTGCTCCAAAATGGAAACAACATCTGGAACAGCAGCTTCAACTGGAGTCGTCACCTGATTGAGCTTATAGTAATCTATTGTCATGTTCTCCAAAACCCAAGAGCCAATGCTTTTCTACACTGGATAAACAGAGAGTGAAGTAGTGATATGAGAGGAAGCACTATGTATATTAGTCAACTATTGGCTACAATCATACTGGATACATATTACCCCAAAATTTAGGTTGACTGAAAGTCAGGTGGTGAGGCTGGTCTCTAGGTTTTAGGATCTAGGCTCCAGGCTTTAGCCTCTGATCTCCAGCTCCAGGCTGCTGATTGGTTTCAGGTTTCCTCTACATGTCCCCACATATTCCTTTAGCCAGCAGCTACCTTGGGCATGTCCTCTTCTTGGTGAATTATAGAATCAGAGTGCTAAGCTAAATTGTGCAAGGACAGTCCTCTGGACACCTTCCACTGGCCAAAGGATGTCATATGGCCAAACCCAAAAGTAGAGACTCAGTGACTTATTACAGGTACACTCCTTCCCAAGGGGAAAGGGAGTGTGGTGAATATCTGCTGAACAACTATCCAGTCTGTCGCATCACCCCTGCATATTCCAAACTTTGACGATAAGACTACTTTTTCTACAGGGTTTTAGGATTACTTATTGTTTACTATTTGGAGAAATAACAAGCTTTTTCAACATGGTGGTCCTTACTCCACGACTCCCTGAGACATGCTGGAAAGTGACTGAAGTTATAGGTATTGAGATTAGGAGAAAAGTGGGGATGAGCTATTAGAAGAATTAGCTTCCTCTGGCAAGGTAGTTCTTTCAAGTGAGGTCATGACAGGATCTTCAATCAAGGCAAGAACATCCTAATCAAACAAGAAAAGTGAGGACTGTTTTGACTATTAAATGATGCTTAGAGGGGCCCGGGGGTCAGTGTACTTTGAATTATCTGAATCTGGTCATATATCCCTTGCGAGTTTTGGAGTGTCAGCCTTTCCCAATAAATGTCTTACCTTTCATCTGAGAAACATAATGAAGCTGTGAATATAATGGATATTCTACTTGATACTGACAGGATCAAATGCTGAGACTGCTTTTGGTTGTCTCAACCTTAAATAGGAAAGAAATCAGAGTCTTTCAGTACACTCAGAAAGTTCATGGTTTTCAGCCCATGACTTACATATAAAATTTAGGAGTTTGATCTATTCATTCTCTTTCTTTTATTTTGCAGTACTATTTGAAAAGTCTTTCCCACCCAACAGTGATTGCTTTCCTCCTGCCATTCATTCTGTTCCATATAAGCGGCCACTTGATTCCCCAAATCTTTTCTTTCAATGGACACATTATTATAGGAGACCACAGATAATAATTTAATAAGCAGTTTCCCACTATAGGCCTCTGTCAGAATTCTATCCTATAATGGAATTTGGATATTTACTGCCCTCAAAATTAATAAGACCTGATAATCAACTCCAGGCCCACATTTCATCTTCCTGAGGGTCTGTTGTCTTTGATCACTTGTCATGCCAATTTTTGCATCAGTGATGGTTCTTAATTGCAAGCAACATAAACCAACTTTGGTTGGTTTAACAGAAGAATAATTAATCAAAAGAAATTTGGGCAGCTCACAAAATCTCTGGGAGGATCAGAGAACCAGAATTGAAGGGCTACAAAGCAAGAAACACAGCCCCAAATTACATCACAGAACTAAGCAGGGGAAAACACCCCTGCTGCCATTTCTGGTCACTAGATGCCACAGGTTGTCTTGTGGTTTACCACAGAAATTGTACACTAGTCACAAGTGCCACTGTTGCCCTTGGGTACAGATGTGGCTACTTCTGTTCCGCTATTATACCCTTCTCTACCAAAAATATATCCTACAGTTCCCTTCTTCTTTGTAGCCAGTTTACAGTGAGTATGCGTGTCTGACTGATGGAGCCAGGACAGGAATCTCTACTGAACTTGAAAGGTAGTCTAGGGTAGTGATTATATAATAGCTTTTGATTATATATAATAGGATATTCATTATATAATAGCAGGCAGTTTCTGCCTCAGAAGATGGGGACTTCCCCCAACATATGAAGGGGGTTCAGCTATTGTTTGACCAAAAACAAATGTCCAGTAAACTGAAACATAGGGATTCTACGAAAGAAAAGAAACATTTCATCTGGTTCTTTGCATGAGTTTCGGATAACACTTTTTTTTCCCCAAAAGTCTGTTCCTTGCCAGTCTATTTGTGTGTGTATGTGTGTGTGTGTGTGTGACGTAAAATCCCTGGAAACCTATCTTTCAGTAGTTTCTATCACAAACACACACACGCGCACACACACACGTATACACGTCTAGATGTTTCAGAATAACGTCATCTGGCACTACAATGGGCTTGATGTTCCCAATGTCCTTCTTGTCTGGCTTTTAAAAGCCAAACAGAAAGAGACATCTCATCAACCCCAGACTAAGTGCACCTGGTACTTTCCAGGCAAAGTTGGGCCTGGGAATCACACTGGGGAGGAGGCAAATCACAAAAGCCTGAGATTTGCAAATTGCTGAGTTCGGAGGCTTGGCTGGTGATGATAGATCTCAATCAGGGATGAGACACGGCTCATAAGCACATGCCATGCTTGCCATATGCCAAGTGTCTTGAGAGCTCAGACACCTCTCCCTGAGCCTGAGGGATTCTGACGGCCGACAACAACTGATACAGACAAATTGGTTTAGAAAAAGAGAATGACAGCTCTTAATGACCCAATTCTAGAACCTTGTTGAAATGGCATCTAATTGTCCTGCTAGTGTGTGTGAGGAAGCTTTGAGATGTGGCTCGTGTGATGTCAGCCGTGCTGCATCTGCTCTCAAATGGGAGGGAGGTGGTGAGAGTTAGGGGCTTGCTTAGAACAGATGGTGCATGAGAAAAGCATGTGGAGAAATGGATGGGGTGGGGTCCAGGGTAGAAGAGACACTGGGATTGAGGTTTATATACCAGGTGCTGCCTGGCATCCTAATACCTCGAGCCATTCTGCCTCTGGGAAAGGCTCCCAGACTAATTATAACATGGGTGTCAAGCTGTTCTCTCTGATCTGTGTGACCCGAGACAGGTTTGCCTGGATCATCCGAGCACCGTGGTGTCTCACTCATAGAGGGGATTTATGAACAGCTCTTGTCCTCTTTCCTAAGAACACTTGCAGGAAAGTAGAAAGCAAGGAGGGAGTTCATACTGACCCAAAGGCTGACCCCAATTCTGCTCTATCAAGTTGAATTTGTTAATCTGACCTCCATCTTCAACTTGAACCCTCCCCTTCCCTTCCATTTTTTTTTTTTTTTTACACTATTCCATCCACATCTCCATGCTTGGCACTTCCCCTCAGAAATTAATCCCCCAGTGCATGCCTGCCCGTCAGTTCTATAAGAGAAAGCCAGGAAGTGAGGTGATGCTAATTTCTGGACCGGGGATGATGCTGATCACAAAGGTTCTTGAGAGGGAATATTTTGACACCCTGGGAGATGCATTCACCAACCAAATAGCATGTTCAAAAAAGTTTCAAAAATCTTAACTGTGACCATTTACTCTGAGAAAACTTCAGGCTATTCTTTAAATATTAATCTTAATGACTGTTCGAAATGGCATTCCATGTGTTTGAACCCAAGCATCTTCTATCCTCTCGTTCCTCACCATCTTCCTCCCCTTTCTCCTCTCTTCCATTCTCCTGTCCCTATCTCCTCTCCTCTCCTCTGCTAGCCCCTCCTCCACCCAAATCAAGCCTCTCCTCCAGTCAAGGCCAAGTTCTGAGCAGCCCGCTCTGACTGGAGTGGACCAGGACTCTTTGCGTTCCAATCTGTTGCTTAGCACCAAGGTTGCTTAGATACGTTTCTCGGTGACAGCTGGCCTTTGCCTCTGACTACTTATGCATATAAGCTATGCAGTGAGCATTCCTGTTCAGAGGCGCATTGGGCCAGAACCAACTTCCACAATCTCCTTTTGAGCTGCCTGGGTGGTGGTGGGAGTGAGGGGGTTGTTTTAAAGAAAAAGACACCTGAATTTTTTTGTGCTGAACTATAGGTAGAATTTAGCAGTAATAAAGAATGTACTATAGAGTGATAAATAAAGCAAAATATCCTGGTGAACACAGCTCTGAGGCTATCTTCATACCAGTGTATGAATGAGTCACAGGAAATATAGCCAGTATCTTTAGTAAAAAATAATTTCTTTTCTCCTCCCCCATGAATCATCACTTGTACCTGTGATTTGTATTTTTAAGAGAAAAAGTGTTGGGGAGTATGTGTGTAAGGATGAGGGGTGCATGTGAAGGGGAGTGAGGGGAAAGAAAAGGGAGAAACAAAATAGGACAGTTTGACAAATGCCAAGGCTAAGTGAAGAATTAGTCTCTGTTTATAACGACACGAAGGAGAGACTTGTGGTGCTTAGAGTTTGGAGTGGCCCTCGTGCCGTGGGGCTCCTGGTCATATCCTGGATCTGTCTGACAGTGACTACTTCCACCACCCTGTTCTTAGGAACAGGATCACTTGTCCCTAGAATCCTCTATTCAACTTCAACATTCCTTCTTGTCAGGGAGACTGCGGTTGGGACGAGAGGGGCGAGGGAGAGGTGGGTAGAATTGGAATGGTGTGGAATGGCACAGCGAGGGCCAGACCAGGCATGAGAATCAGCTGAGGATGCAGGATGGGGGAGCAGAACAAACTCCAGGAGATCTATTCGGTAGGAGGGAAGCACTCCAACAGTGGTGAAGAGCAGATGGCAAGACTTGGGGCCCAGATGGGGCGAGAGATGGGAGGGTGGGTGAGGGCTGATGAATGGCCTGTGCAGTAAAATGAGGGGAGAAGGTGACATCCAAGGTGGCTGGCAGGGGGAGGAACATGCCCAGTTCACTTAAAGAGATAATACGGAGGCACACTTCTCCCGATGCTCCACATACTTGTGGCAGCATTTCTCCTTCTTTGCTAAGCAATGGTCATCACTGGCCTGCTCAGGCTAATGTGTCTTTGCTGAGCACCTACTCTATGTAAAGTCTCATACATGGAGGACACACAAGAGGCACGGTCCCTGAGTTGCTGAGTCTAGTCAGAGGGACAAGAGGTATAGGAACAAAGCAGCCTGTAACAAATGCCATGGCAGCACGTGTTATAGAGTGTATTACGTGAGTTCACGGAGGAGAGAGATGGGGTGGGCTAAGAAGAGAGAAAGAATTGGAATAGACTTCGGAAGAAGAGAAGATGAGTTTTAGTGATGTGGCACTGAGTGAGAACTGACCCTCTGGGCCTCAGTTACATCCTCTGTAAATGGGAAGGTGGGATCACCAGATGGCTTCTGAGCCCTCACCAGATGTCACGTTCTGTTACACTAAGACGGTACCACGCCCAGCGTGTTTCTGAATCGGAAGTTCGGCCCACAGACTTTCACAGCATTGTGCACAGTCCCTGCCCTCCTGAACCCTTTCCCTGCACTAACTAAGTTTGGAAATTTATTCCCAGTGACAAATGGGCTTGGCTGAGGCTTGGAGAGAGGAAATGTGTATAGCAGAAGAAAAAGCTGAGCTGGTTTTTACCGATATAGTGGGGGTTCTAGGCACCCACTTCGTTGTTCCATATCCTTGTGAATAACCAGTGTCTAAAACCTGTGGTTGTGTGTTTGCTTGCACTATCAAGCCACAGCCCTGTTAATGGCCAACAAGGGGTGAACTTTCCCCTCTCACTGTCTGTCCTGTGTGAAGCCCACTCTGTGTTAACCCACAGGACACAGGAGAAAAACCATCTGGGATAGAGACAGTAATTCTCTACCTAATTCTCTGGTTGGTAATTCGTTAGTTTCTCTGAACTATGACTTTGTTGCAGCAAGGTGAGGGGATTGGGTGGGGCTTCCAAGGGTGACATGACATTGGATTTTCATGAAGTATTGAGGAAGAAAACTGCATCTTCATGTTTTTCATGATTTCTCTGTCATTTGCCCCAATTTCAGTATTAGCACATTGCTCAAAGTTTGGTGTCCTGTTTTCTCAACAGAGTTACAAGCACAGAAAGGGATCTTACAGCTTCTGAGAGAAAATCGGGACTTGGAAAGGGAAAATAATTTGCCCCAAGTCACCTAGCTAGTTAGAGGAATCAAAGAGACCCAGGCCCAGAACTCAGGTTCTTTAACCCAGCCCTGCATTCTGTCCATTCTACAACTCCCACAAAGTCTGGGCGCCTACATCCTTGCAGGAGACAAGAAACTTAGACTGCAAAACTAAGACATAGCTGGGATTTCAGTGGGTCTGAGGAAAAAAAGTTAAGTGAATGTGGGCACACCCCTCGTAACAGGAGCACTAGCTGGTTATCTCTCACATCTGGGACCCTCTTTCTTTTCTGAACCTGGAAATGAGCTCTTCAGGAGAAAGCCAAACAGAGAAATTTTTCCTTAGAATCTGAGGCTTCTTGTTTCTCTCTCAGGTTCTGCTGAGGTCTGTTGATTAGGGCACAAGGTTGCAGGAGGAGGAGAAACATTAACAAAAAACTCTTGCCAGACATCTATGTAACCTTGAACAAGTCCCATCGATAGCCTTAGTTTCCTTATCTTTGAAATGTCAAGAGGATACGTCACGTAAGGGCTTGTTAAAAATACACATTCCCAGTGTCTTTCCGGGATGTATGGAATCAAAATGTCAGGGGCTGTGGCCCAGGAATCTGTATTTATAATAAGCTGCTTCGGTGATTCTGATGAGCATCTGGTGTGCAAACCACGCTATTGCATGACCCCTGAAGCTCCTTCCAGCTTACGTTGTATATGTAAGTGGGATGTGAGGAAATAGTCCTCAGAACTAAGAGGTCTGTGTTCTTGGGTCTCCTCATCTAGAATAGAAGTAGGAGAAAGGAAAGCAGTGCAGTTAAAGGTAAGAATTCCCTGGGCGCCATTATTTCCTTTCTAGATTCTTGTGCAATGAGGCAGGACTGCTTCTTGGCTTTGGGCCAGCCCTATCAACCAGACTGTCTGAATCCATATTGCTTTTTGTCTTCATCTCCTTCTGTTTTCCTACACCCTTTGGCAAAGTCTTGTATAAATGTTTTAGCTTGGTTGCAACTGTACTCTGAAGTATTATGGGTTGGGTCATGGTTAGTCCAAGCATATGCTTGACCGTCAAAGGGAAGTGATGACCCCATCCTCCCCATCCCCAGCTGAGGTCAAAGTAATGCCATATCATAATCAACAAGACACTCTAACAAGGTCAAATTCAGCTGTCAGAGGCAAAACTGAATATCTAGCTGTCCTCTCCCCAAAGAGTTGATCTCTCCAATGTTTGCTTTGGAGGTCATGAAGCTTATTTTAATTACTAAAGTGGCTTTTCCTTCTAGAGAATCCTGGAGGGAGAATGGTGAAGAGAATTTGAGATATTCTGCGCACTCACTGAGGGGACACTGGCGTGTCAGCACAAGCCACCATAAGTTATATTTATTGAAGATTATTTGGGACCCTGAAAGAGTCTGTAGGTGGGATGGAACCCAGGTCTCTGGAACCAAGCCTTTCTCAATCCCCAAAGCCAGTACACCTGTGCTTTTCCTCAGCTACAGACTAGGGCTGCTGTGCTATGCCTCACCTGGCTGTCTTCTCTCCCTGCACAGGATGGTACATCCCAGATTTTTCCAGAGAAACAGGAAATGTTGGAGAACAGAAAACCAATCGCTCTGATGAGAAGGCAAATAGTAGCGACGGGAAAACTGGTTTCCGTCCACCAGTGAGGGCAATAATGACGGTCCTAACAGGGACCAGGCGTGCTCATGTACGCACCAGAGCCAGCAACAACCAGCAAGAAGCTGCCATAACACTTCCGTTGGAATGATCACTGTCAGAATGAGGACAGGATTTGAAGGTTTGGGGCTGCCGATGGTTAATACTATAACTTTGACTCTTCCTGTATGGACTCTGGGATAGTGAAGTGAACAGGTAATTCTACAGTTCTTCTCACCTATTCTTCTTGTCCTGAGAAGGGGGTTTTCCCCAGGGGAGGGAAGTTCCTGAGTTGATGCAGCCCTGCAGATCACCTTTCATAGTCCCAGCATGGCCACAGCCACCATTCTCTTGTTGGCTATCACCTGGCATGTGTGTGTGCACGTGTGTATGTGTGCACGTGCTTGTGTGCACACACGTGAATGCCCATGCAGGTGTCCCTTTACACACATGCACCCGCACCCACATGGTGGATGCTTGTGGCTGTGGTGCCAGGTGAAGCACCTGCCATTCACCCCTAATGAGACGCTCAGGCCTGCCTTCTGTTCAGGCTATTTCCCTCCTGTATCCTTCACATTCAACGTTACAGGCACTTGATTTGATGGCTCCTTCGTTCTGCATAGTAAGCAGCTGTCACCGGCAGCTTCCTCCTAACAGCGGTCTGTACAAGCCTGCAGTGTTATTTAGAGTCCCGTCTTGAGGAACGAGAGACGAGAAAGGGTCTTTCTTGTCATGCTGGGGAGCTCCGTGGATCTCAATGGGATTTTTCTCATTTCAAAGCTGTTCTTCTTTTGTCAGGAAAAAAAAAAGAAAAGGATCAGGGCCCAGACTTCTTACCACCCCCAGGCAGAGGCATAGCCAGCGTCTCAGCTGCTGCAGGTGCTTGTTCTCTTAATAAGACCCTGGACTGCATATTACTTAGAAGGGTCAGCTGTGCCTTTCAAAGTAATTCTCATCCTGCTGCTGGAGGTGATAGCCCAGCATATGTGGAAGGCTGCTGTTACCTTCTGCTTAAAGTCATCTGGAAGGTAACAAAATCTTGTTAGGAAAGCTGCCCTTTGCTGATCCCAGGTTGGGATCTGATTCTGGAAAGAGAATTCCTTTCCTCGCCAATCTCTCTCCTTCCCCTTTTCCCCTCTTTCTTTCCTCTTCTCATCTCTACCCTTATCCTCATCTCTATCTTGAACCTCTCATTCTCATCTTGGTGTCCCTTCTCCTGACCTCTAAACTGGTCTTCCTCTATACTTGCTAATGAGGAATTCTGGAAATTCTACAATTCGTGTTCCAGAAATGATAGGCGGGTCAAGTTGCTCATCTTAAAGGGGAAGAAGAAACGGCACCAGCAAAGCAGAGGGCCGCTCAGCTGGATATTTCCCCTTGGTGTGAATGTTTTCCTATCTGATCTTCCAACCTCCCGCTTATTGCTGACATCCTTCACTCCCGAGCCTGCTGGCCTGGTCCTCAGCTCCCCCACCCATTTGCATGAGTGTTCTGCTTGTGAACAGTTTTGCAACATCAGGGTGTGATTGAGAGGCTTGGGGACCAGCTGCCAAGGAGGCATTCTTGCTTTGCTTTCCCATTTCTCTCCTCCCTGGCCCACCAACCAGGTATGAAATCAGTAGTGCCCTAGGTTTACACACAGCCTCTCATCCAGGAACTCTCAAAATGGTTTTGCCGGCCAGGCTGATTACACTCATTTTTCTGGATGAGGAAAGTGTCCTTTCTGGAAGGGAAGCTGATTGCCAAAGACTGCTCTAACTACCCCTGGGAAGAGTGACAGGATTGGCCCAGGTAGCTCTCCTGCTGGCATCCTGGGCCACCTGCTGGTCCCACCCTGTCTTTGGGTGTTGGGGTTTAGATAACGGGGACCATAGGTGAAAAGGCTCTTCCGGAGCAGGAATCCAGCCCTAAAACTGTGGGATGAAGTAGGACAAGGCATCTCCCTACATATCAGTTCCTTGATTTTCTAGTTAAGTAAAAGACAATTATGACCTATCACAAAGTCTCAAGCTCCTGTTCTTACGATATCCAATTCAGTACAACTCCATATGCCTGAAAGAGGTGTTCCTCTTGTGAGCAGTTCACTGTCTCACCTGATTGTTACTCTCCTGTGACTCTGGCCAGCCCAGGAAAATGCCCAGAGTCTTTCTTTTCCCTTTTATGTGAACATAAATACTACAGTCATGCATCACTTAATGACGGGGATACGTTCTGGGAAATGTGTTCTTAGTTGATTTTGTCATTGTGCGAACACCACAGAGTATACTTACACAGACCTAGGCAGTATAGCCTACTACACACCTAGGCTATGTGGTACTAATCTCATGGTACTACTGTCGTGTGCGCAGTCCTGCATGGTATCAATCCCACGAGGCCACTGTTGTGTGTGCAGTCCTGCATGGTACCAATCCTACAAGGCCACCGTTGTGTGCGCAGTCCTGCATGGTACCAATCCTACGAGGCCACCGTTGTGTGTGTGGCTCTGCATGGTACCAATACTACGAGGCCACTGTCGTGTACGCGGTCCTGCATGGTACCAATCCTACGAGGCCACCGTCGTGTGTGCGGTCCATCGTTGACCAGAATGTCATTGTGCAGCATGTGACTGTACTTAGGAGGCTTCCCTACCACCTGGCTTCCTACCTCATGCTAAGAGGCTGGAGGCCTATGTATTCAGAGTGAAGCAAAGAAATGAGGAGGAGGAGAAATGGAAGGAAGGGGAGAGGGGAGAGAAAAGGGAGAAAGAGGACAAGGAAAGACAGCAGTGAGAAGCAGAAGGAGGGTGATGGAGGAGAGGAGGTAGACTCGCTGTGTTTGCAGAGATCACTCTTGACTGGGTGTCTATTCCATGCCAGGAGTTTTAGACATTGTATTAGTGTGCTAGGGCTAAAGTACCGCAGATGGAGGCTTAAACAACAGAAATTGATTTTCTCACAGTTCTGGAGGCTAGATGTCCGAGATCAAGGTGTTGGCATGGCTGGTTTCTCCTGAGGCCTCTCTCCTTAGCTTGTGGATGGCTGCTTCCTCCCTGTGTCCTCACATGGTCTTCTTTCTGTGTGGTGTCCAAATGTCTTCTTCTTCTAAAGACATCAGTCGTTTGGATTAGGGCCCACCCTATGGACCTCATTTAACTTAATCACATCTTCCAAGGATCTATCCCTAAATAGTCACATTCTGAGGTACTGGGGGTTAGGACTTCAACACATGAATTTGGGGGGAGGACACAATTCAGCCCATAACAGACAAAACATCTCTAATCCTGTGATACCTCTTAGAGGTAGAAACTATTATCCTCATTTTGAAAGTGTGAAAGTGGAACTATAAGAGAGATTAGGCACCACGCCCCAAGTCACTCAGCTAGTAAGTGACAGAGATGGCATGAGCACCAGGCCCAGCTCTCTCCAAACCTAAGCCATTGCAGCCAGGCTACGTGGCCTCTGGACAGAGGAGGGGTGGCCACAGAGTGGACAAGAAAGAACAGGGCCTTTGGAGCCACATCGACCCCAGCTCCTTCAGTCATGGCACGACCATGACCATGATCAACATCTCTTTGTTTCAGGTATCCCATCCTTAAAATGTATGTAAGACCTGCAATAAAAAGTCATGGCTAGCGATGGACAGCACTTTGCCTCCTTACAGTCACTCTGCGTGGTCTACACATGTGTGTACGGGGGTGTGAGAATCTAAGGCAAACATCTAGGTATATTATTGTTTAATACAACTTTTCAGAGTCAGCACATACACACACATGTGCACACACATGAACACACAGAGGTGGGTAGAGGTCTAAGTCCCTGGCGAGATCAGCTGCGAGCTGACGTGGTCCTTCCTGTTGTAATCACCATGAATTAGCTATACTGAGACACCAGGCTGAACGGTGGTGTTTGCTTTATTCCCCTATGTGGACAGTGATCTCTCTGAGGGCAGAGGTTGTGTCTTTCACTTTCCTGTCTCTCCACGGGGCCTTGCATTGCACTGCACATAGTGGATGCCTAGAAAAACCTTGTGAGTGAGGGAGAAACCTGTGGGAGGGGATTTCATAACCAGACAAACAGGTTCTTATGGTAGTTCGTTATTGCCACAATTACACTGTAACAAACAACCACAAAGTATCAGTGGTGAATAACGATAAGCGTTTCTGTCTCATTCATGAGCTTGTGGGCTCCCCAGGGCAGCTGTCCTTCACCAGGGTGGGCCTGGGTGGCCCTGCTCCACATGTCTCTCACCCTCCTCCTCCAACTCGAGGGCTCGGCAGGGCATGTTTGTCTTAAGGAGATGGCAGAAGGCAGGCCCCACCACTCAAGGCCATTTCAAGACCCTGCTATCATCACGTCTATTAACATCTCTTTGACTCCATGACTGAGCCTGAAGTCAGGGATAAGGAAATACCTGTACCTGTGGAGAGGCCACGGCCAGGGTATGGTTCCTGGGAAGGGTGAAGAATTGGGGCCAACAATCCAATCTATCTGACTTCCCAGGCATTGTTAAGACTCTGCCATTCCGTCTCATCCTGCATTCCACATTCATAGAAACCGTGGGAGAATATCAGCCTTTTTCATCTCCTTGAGGATGATGCCCAAAGAGCATATCTCCTCAGTCTGGAGATTGATGACAGGGCGCCATGATAGTTGAGACTGGAAATGAGGTAATGCTAGAGCAGCCAAAGGGTTAACATTCCCAGCATCCTGGCCCAGAGAGGTCCTCTACCCATGCTGTGCATATGATGCTTCAGAAGTCAGGGGTCACGCTGGATTTTGACCTTCTCTGCAAGATTGTCTGGGTCCCTCCCAGTCACTGACTGTGACCTGCATCTCCAGCTAAAGAGTGGAACTAGTAGCCTGCAATCTAGATGGCTGACCCCCCCTGCAGGGCTCCCCTGCCCTACTCCCCAGTGTTTTGCTCCTCCGAGAGGTCTTTGAAAAATCTTTTAATTTAAAAGGATCTTTGAGCTCAATCCTTGGGCAAATACAATCACAAGGAGGCACGATAAAGTGATTTCTTAAGTGAGCAGCCTGAGGCAGAGCCAAAGGGCAGCGGAGTCTGAAAGTGCTGCTGGACCAACCAACGTCAAGGGAATTGCAGTTTGATGCAATCTTAAGTGGCAGAAGCACCCTCACACCTACTCCTACCCAAAAGCATTGAGCAAAGCTCAGCGTCTGGGGGCATTTTCTACCTTAGTAGTGCACATTTTCCCTAACAGACATCTGTGGGTGGGCACAGTGGGAAGTGACCAGCAGAAGGATGCATATGCAAGGAGTCGTATACGTACAGTGAGAATAAAATGGTTATCCATTTGTTTACCTGTGTGTTTGCTTAGAATAGTCCACCTTCTTAAATGAGGATTTGACGTGAGCGAGTGTATTTCTGGAACTACAAATCAGACACATCTTGAACCAATAATGGTCCTACCACTGGTGGATCAGAGAGTGAGTCCCTCGGCTCTGCTGTTTTCAATGTGAACTTGGGAAAGACACTTAATCTTTCACAGTACCTGTTTTTCATCTATAAATGTGGGGTTAATGACCCTTGCCTCAAAGGATTTTGGTGATGAATAACAGAGATAATGTACTTGGCAAGCAACTTTTCAATAAGTTCATTTCATTTCACGCAGTAGAGATGATGAAAACTGATTCTCTCAGTGTTTCACAGGCCTGAGTTTTTGAAAGCCTGGAAGTATAGGGTTGTACATCTGAAGGTTTTGCCTCCTAAAATGGGAATGGAGGCCACAGATGTGGCTGTACTGGTTGTCTGAATATTGATGTTGTCATTTTCATGGTGTCTGAGGGGCGGAGAGGAGAAGGAGGTTTTGCCAGCAGCAGCAGCAGAGGGTGCTATGTTGACTGCGGAGAGAGGGAACACAGAGGGGCAGAGAGAAGTGGGTCCCAGAGGAGCCTCTGGGCTCTGGCAGAGACAGTCTTAGTAGGCTGACCCACAGCTCAGGACAAAGGCCTCACTGCAAGACCACCCAGCCTTGAGTCGTTCTAGTAGGTGGGCTGGAGCAATAGCGATAGAAGCCTACACTTAGTAAGAACTCTCAGCATCTTGAACGTTATTTTTAAATATATTTACCTCTTTTACATCTTTACATGAGATAAATAGCGTAAATATTTTGTCACTCTCAATTTCTAGAAAAGGAGACTGAAGTCAGAGGATCTCATAATTTGCCTGAGGTCACAGGGAGCCAGGTCTATCTGACTACAAAGCCTGTGTCCCTTTAGTGCTTTCACAGGCCTCTGTGGTAGCTAAGGTTCCAGCCCAGAGGAGATGAGGCAGTGAGAGCAGGAAGCAGTCAGTCCAGTACTGACAGGACGCAAGAAAACACGAATGCAGAACGAACTAGAGCCGCTTCAAGTGCAGTTTAAAGCGCACTTCCTCCAGGGCAACCTCCCCAGCCCACTCGAGCACTGCTCTTTGCCCTGCCAGCACACTTAGAGTCACTTAGAGCCGGATCCATACAAAGTCCCTCCTTGCACTATCTACTGTATCATGAGTGTTGACCTTGTTTCTTGTATTGTATCTTCCATTTTCCCAAGGAACTCTACACATTTCTCAGAAGAGCTAAAACATACTTTTTCTCTAAATCCCCTCAGTGCCTGACACAAGCCTCAGCACGAAAGATGCCTGTTACTATATTTTAAAACTCCCCTGGCATTCAAATGGCAGCTTTGTCTCCTTGGGCCCCTTAGTTGCCATTCTTTGAGCTGATGTTGCTTTACACAATGAAAGCTTCTGGTAAAGAGAGGCACAGTCATTGAATGATGTGTGAGAGTCCCAGTTAGTCTCATGGAGGAGACACGCAGAAGGCCTGGAAATTCAACTGGATAGACTTTCCGGCCCTTGGCCCCATCATGCTGAGTCAGAGCAGGGCTGCAGGAAGCAGGTGGGGTGTGGCTCCCTGCTGGCTGGCATGCACTCTCAGGTAATGTGGTGTGGTGGGGAGGAGCCCTTCCTAAAGAAATCTCCTTCTCTAAAAGATCTCAATGTCTGAAAGTCTACTATTAAATTTAATTCTTTTTGATTTTATGTCTATTCTGCTAAAATGAAAGGTTATTATTCATTAAACTAATATCACATTGAATTAGTGAGTTCTCCTCCTGAAAGGCAACAAAGGAAGCAAGAGGATGGAACTCCCATGAAGGAATGGGACAGAGGATGCACAAGATTTGATGGAGGACAGATGAGAGCTAGGTCTGGTACATGGGAGTCTGCTCAGTGATAGCAGAACATTTGGGGAGAAGAAAGGGAGGATCACGCACATCCTTGCTTGAGATTTTCAGTGGCAACTCCAAGCTTCCTGGAGGCTACCCCAGCCAGGATTCTCAGCCTCCTCGTGTAAGGTCACATCCCATGCTCCTAGCCTCATTCCAAACTGCTTCTCTGGACACATCACATGCTCCCACCTCAGGGCCTTTGACGATGCTATTCCATCAGCCAAGAGAGAGCACCATTCCATACCTTGTCTGCCTGCATAACTCACTTACATTTTAGGATTAAACTCAAGCACTGCCCCTAAGGAGAAGCCTTCTTGCATCCAGTCAAATTTTGGAGTGCTCCTCCTCACTCGCTACCAGCTATCACCCGTGACTGCCACACTCTGCTCAGGCTGCGAGCTTCTCAAGGACAGAGGCTATAGGCGCAAAGCCTGGTGCAGTGCCTGTGAGGGCAGGGCCTCCAGACCTCTCCGAGGATGAAGCAGTGGGTGAGGAGAGGAAAGGATTGATAAAAATGCGCTTGGAATGGTGTCCCTGAGTTTTTCACAGTCTTCCTGAGGACCAGTCCCCACGACAGACCCATTTGCCTTCAGAGCAAGAAAATCAAATCCACTGGGAAGGAAGTAAAATTTATTTGACTGCATTGGGTGAATTGTGAAGAAACCAGCACCTCTGGCACTGCCATCCTGTGAAATGAGGAGGCAAGATTTGCCACCTACCACCTGCTCAGGTTCTTATGCCCTTCACATCTGGACAATTCACTAGACCTTTGAGAAGTGAGGGGAAAATCCTTGTCCCTCATTCTTAGTCTTAGCGAACGTCCACGATTTTTAATGTGTACTAAAATTAGCTATTGCATAGACTCTTAGACTGGGGAGAAGCCATTTAATCCACTTGCCTCTCTTTTCAAATTGGCATGATGTCTAATACATACCAGACACTCAAAAGATAATTGTTGAATAAACGACTAAAGGAATGCCGGGAGCCCGAGGCCGCATGGCTCATTAGGCTCAGAGCTGGCTCCGAACCCAGGCAGGTCTCCTGTTCCCAGTCGAGTTCACCAACCGTCATTGCAACTTCTGTCTCACTGCAACTAAGTATAACAACCACATTCTTTTCCATTTAAAATGTTGTTGTGTGTTATTTCAATTTCAAAAGTAAGGCACATGAATCATTAAATCATTGAGTTGCAATAAATCATTGAACAGCAAAAAAATGTACTCCATGTGGTGGAATCCAAGCTTATTTTCCATCAGGTGGACAAACACCATATCATGAAAAAAGATACAGTCTGAGGCACAGCCTTACCTAATTCTTGAGCATCAGGATTGCATGGCAGACCACAGCTGCTGGTGTCTCTGAGGCAAGGGGGTGTGTGACGTTAGGGAGTATTTCCGCGTGGGCTGGCTCCAGAGAAATGGAGGCTGAAAACCTCAGCCTTCCTCTCTTATTTTTGTTTTAAATATTTTATTGAAGTAATAAAGGCTATCCCATAAATCTGAAGGCAGAACAAAGTGTTTTGAAAACATATAAAATAATATTGTTCTCGAAACTCCGACGTGTCCTTAAGAAAGGCTCTCTCTCGGGGCCGGCCCGGTGGCGCAAGCGGTTAAGTGCGCGCGCTCTGCTGCGGCAGCTGGGGGTTCACCGGTTCAGATCCCGGGCGCACACAGATGCACTGCTTGGCAAGCCATGCTAAACCCATATAAAGTGGAGGAAGATGGGCACGGATGTTAGCTCAGGGCCAGTCTTCCTCAGCAAAAGAAGAGGATCGGCAGATGTTAGCCCAGGGCTGATCTCCTCACAAAAAAAAAAAAAGATAGGCTCTCTGTCTTGTGATCCATTCTTGACCACGGTTCAGGATGTGGGCGGTGGCCTGGGAGGATTTCAGGGAAGTGTCTGTGCAGGGTACAGAACACAGCCAAGGCATCACCTCCAGGCCAAAGGGGCCGGAGAAGTGCAGCAAAGCAGCAGCATCGTGCACCAAGGACAGCAGCTCTGGACTTGGAAGGGTGGGAGGGGTTTCCAGGAACACCACGCAGGAAGAGACCAGAGTGTCCACAGGTCACTTGCAAAATCTGTTGGCAGTAGTTATGGTGCTGCCAGTGATGCTGCTCTCTCACACAGGCAGAGGCCAGGACGGCTGCTGTGGAAGTTAGAGCCCCATCTTGACCCTGTAACTTGGTCCTCTGAAGTCAAGGCCTGTGATCCTTTCCTCAGCCAGTCCACTCAAAACCACATGCTCATGCTCGCCTGTGGCCCTGCTCAGTAGACACCCTGGGGGATGTTTGCTTCTAGGTTCCCAGCTCCCGTGATTCTTCCCTAAACCCCTGCTCCTCCACCCCTCGCCTTCCAAGTGACCTCATTCCCTGGAGTGGACACATTTATGTAGTCTCCATCTTTCTCCCTATCTTGGCCAATTCTAAGGAAAAGGGTCTGATCAATAAATTCCCCATGGGATATAAAAGAATAATAAAGTTTAATAACTTGCCTCTCCCAGGAGTATTTGCATTTTAACAGGGGAATAGCAGCCTAAGCTAAAGGAATTAGGCTGTAATGATACCATTTCAGGCACCATCAAGCAGCTGAGGGAGGTATTTTTGGTGGGACAGAGGGTTTCCCCAGCACCCCTGGGGCTACCCTGCTGGATGCTACCTCCTCCAATGTCAGCCAGTTGGTCAAGAGGGAGACAGAGCAAACTTATTTCGTGAAGCTTCGTTCCCAGCACAATCCACAGGCTTACCTTTCCACAGTAGTTTGCTCCTTCTCATCCCCTTATTCTCTCATCCACCCATGGTTTCAGTCTGCAAACACTGACTAGACCTATTACGAGACTGAAGACCTCCTATGCACACTGTCAGTTCCAGAGACCAGCAGTAGCTTAGAGGTCAAGAACAGGCCCTGAACTCAAGCCGCCTGGGCTCCCTGCTGGCTCTGATCCTGCTGCTGTGTGTGCTTCCCACATGTTCCTTCTCTGTTAAAAAAAAAAAAAAAAAGGCTATTATTACCTACCTTTAAGGATTAAATGAGATGCTGCATGCAAAGTTATACAATAATTGCTTGGTAAATGTTTGGTATTATTATCATAGTATTAGTTATCTATAGATGTCAAGGACCTATAGCCCAGAAGCAGAGATGAGCATGCAAACAAATAACTCCAAGGCACTTTGGAAGTTTCTCTCATCCTTCCAGGCTGACCAGAGAACAGTCATGCTGCTGGAGCAGCTCATGCTCGTGAGGGCAGGGAAGGGATGTCCAAGGAACAGCCAGGTGGTGTCAAGGGATGAAAGGCAGGAAGCAGGATGGAGGCAGATTTCCCAGGCCCTTGAATTCCAGAGAGCATTGAGGTCTTCTTAACCAGACAGCACATCTGTGTTTTAAGAAGATGATTCTGGCCATGTAGGAGATGAAGTGGGGGCAAAAGAGCAGTCAGGTGGCTGTTGGCAAATAAGGCAGGTCAGACGCACGGTGCTGGACGGATGCAGGGCTGAGAGCCCCAGCAGACGAGGAGGCAGGTGTCTCCCGTGAGCCTGCAGCTCTCTTGCACATACTGTTTGTCGAAACGCTCCAAAAATGCATTCGCACCTGAAGACCTCTGTCTGTGGGATTGTGTATTAGCGCACGGGCAAAATGTCTCCATTTACAACATTTTGCGGGTTTAATGCGTTGTCAGGAAGCTCTGCTTCCCTCCTCCCATCCAGGCCGGTTTGTGTTGTGTTCCTGTTCTTCTTACTCTCTATCTTCCTTGCCGTTTCTAAGCATCTCCCTGCAGCGACTTTCGGGCCAGCATGTGTATTTTTCAAGTGCTGTATAGAAGAGATGCGCTCCTCACGTGTGCTCCTTCTCCACTTCCAGTGCCCCTTCCGCCTCAGCAAGCCCGCCTCTCCAGCTTGAGACAACCTCTGCAAGAGTGACCGTCTCTATTACCCTAAACGGTGGGCACATCGGCTCTTGTCACACTTTTCTGAGTCCGTGGGCCCGTGCAGGGCCTCGGGAGCCAGGGGAGAGGCATGGGGCACCCCACGTGGTGTATATAGCAGAGGGGCACCAATAGGATTTCGCCCAGCAGCGCCCCCCTTCCTCCTCCCAGTCCTGCCCTCAGGAGTGGAGCGATGGGTTGGAGAGATCACTGGAGGAGGAGGTAAGGCAGATGCCGTACCCCCACGGGACGCTCCCTCAAGTATCCCACAGTATCTCGGAAAACAAAAGCAGAGGAAAGTAGTAAGAAGGGCCAGAAATCCGGGGGGTGTTTACTCAGTCCCACGAGGCTGAGAGCCACAAGAGGGCAAACACTGGGTCTTGTTCGTGTTTATGTCCCCATATCCCAGCTCCTCCACGCCCTGCGTAGGAAAGGAATTCAATAGTAAAATGAGGTCCTTGGGAAGTTGAGGCGGGGTGTGGAGGGGAGAAAGTCAGTGACTTATATCCCAGTGCCTTGCAGGTGGGGTCAGTCCCAACTACACAACTTTGCCCAGTTTCTGAACCAGTTCTGACCAGAGGAAGCAACAAATCAGTGACTCTTGGCCTGTCCAGGGATGCGATCAGAATTACTCTTTCTGCCTCAGGCCGGGTTTCCCCTGTATCTGATGCGAGTCCCCGGGACTTGCTTGTTCCACCCTCTGAGTATCTGCCAACCACCAGCCCCACTAGCAGAGGAGCAGCCCCCATCTCTGATGGCCTGCTGCCCCCCACTCTCTGTTTGGTTCTTTTAGATACTGATTACAGCCCACACCAAGCCTGTGGTGACCCTGGACTTCCGGGAGTCGTCTACTTAACTACAGGTGGTCCCACTGAGGCCCAGCCCAGCTCCCCTTCACACCTGCCTGTGTTTTGACACAGCAGGTGGAACTCAGAGTCTCATAATAAGGCTTAGAGGAGGCAGGGAGAGACTGGCGAGATGTGAGCCCTCCCCTCCCTCTTGGCCCTGGGTCAGTGACTGTCTCAGAGGGGAGCAGTAATGGAGTTTTTATTGCTTGCACTTCCTTGCATTTGATCCTAATGCCAGGAGGCTATTGTTCAAGTTTTTTTCAGGTCAGTGCTAATTAACTTTATTAATGCATTTTTGGTGAAGGGACAGCAGTAGAGTCAGATTCTGCTCGTATTTGTTTGGCCCTTATTGTTGAGTGGCATTGGACTGGACATGTCTGTTTAGAATCTGGGGCTGAGAGGCAGTGACCTTTCTAGATGGTCCAGAAAATTGAGAGCAGAGCCCATAGGGCGAGCAGAGGGCCATCTCCTAAGGAGAGGAAGCAGGGAGAGGAGAAAGCAGCACAAAAGAGACAAGACAAAACCCCTTGGGTGAAATGGAAGCAAAGTAGGGCAGCGTGCTTGAAGGAGCCCTGGACCGGGAGTGCCCCTCTGCTCCCATGGGTGATGTGGGCCCTTGACCAGTCACCAAGTTTTAGTGTCTTCTTCTGTAAAATATCGCCTCACAGTGTTGTTAGAAGGATACATACTTACATAAGTGCCAAAATATAGTGTTTAACTTGCAGTGAGTTCTCAATATAGGTTAGCTGAATCTTAATGGGATCAGTGTGTCTGAGGTGTGGGGATTGCAGGTTCATTCATTCTCTCTTTGAATAAATATTTATTTAGTATCTACTCTACTCAGGCATAGCAGCAACTGAGGATGCAGCGTAAGCAAGAAAGACATCAATACTAATAGGACATTATACTCTGGAGGGTGTTAAGTACTGTCCCAGAATAATCTCATAAAAACTACTTATTACCTTATATTGTTTCCGGACTTGGCTTAATTGCTACTTCCTCTGGTAGATTTTTGACCCCGTAGAGCAGGGACCATGCCTGACACCCTTGGTGTCATGACTTTGAGCCTCTGATCTGCGTGTAATACACCCTCAATAAAAATGGACAAACTCACCTCTGCTAACTCCAGTTCAAAATAGAGACGGAGCAGTGAAGTAGGGACCTAAATGGCCCTTCTAGAGTATGACTCACAGTCCTTCATGATAGGACTCTCTTTGGGGATGACCTCTGCTGTTGGGGCCAGGCTCATTTCCACGATGTTAACCCATGGAAGCCCAGAAAAGAATCTACTACCTCCAGGGAAGAGTGGGTGTATGCGGGCCAACCCAAGCTTCAGAAACATCCTATTCTTTTGGATGAGAGTTAAGACTGAGGTCAAAGTTTATATTTTAAAACTTAGGGACCTATCGTGTCAGAAGAAGAGTTTGAACTGCGTGGATCTGAGAGCCTTTGAGTTCTCCCAGACTGTGCGTGACCCGCGCCTCACAGTGATTCCCTGAGACACTCAGGAGCTGCATCAATGACCAGCACTGGGGGACCCCCTGTGCTCCTCAGCCTTGGGGACAGGATGCAGGGGTATGGGGAGGTCCCTGGCTAAGGTCAGAGTAGCGCGTCACTAAGGGAGAACGTCAGAACCAGGCTCCTGTGGCAAACGGAATCCAAGGCCTAAAGAGAGTTCTGGGTCTCTGCGCATTTCCTCTTCCAGTTAAAAGAAGAGTAGTCCGGAGTCTCAGGCGTGCAGAACGGTAATGTTGGTCGGCACTTTCTCGGCTATGCTCAAGAGGTCTTTCTCTCTCACACACACATGCCACAAATACAGCCTCTAGTGCTTTAAATATAATTCTACACAGACTGTCCCCAACCCAGAACCTCACAGGGCAGGGCATCTGTCTGGGAGGGTGAGACAGGTGCACCAGCATGCGCTCTAGCCCACAAGCGGGTCCTGGGGAGGAAACAGCCACTGGGGGCTCTGCTGCGTTGTTCTGCCCATTGATGGTTTTGACAAACACACACATAATAAAATAGTAATAAAAACTCCGTTACAGTTCGCCTGCTGACATGGAATGACTCATCTCGGTAATTCTTCTTCCCTTTCCCGAGCGGCTCCGTATATCACAGAACAGAGTAAATGTCCTCATCTGAGATTTGGAGCATTTGCTCAGCGAGGACTCCCAGCACACAGCCACGCTGGGCTGTGCCCAGTGACTCGCTGCGACGTGGGGAAGCACACTCGCCGGTGCTAGGGCGACCTGGGCTCACAGCTCTGCTCTGCCGCTTCTGCCTCCTAACCTGAGGCAGGCTGATCAGCCTCCATGCCCTCGTCTAGAAAATAGAATGAGAGCTGGACTCTGTGAGGTTCCATGAGGTCAGCCTCATAGATGCAGTCTCTCTTGATTGTTAAGTAAACGAACGAATGTCCTAACCACTTCCCCGGTGCCTCTGAATACTAACATATTAATACATACATAATAACATACATAACATTAACTTGGGGTCCCTACTTGATTTTAACAGTCTCCCTTAAAAGTGTAGATTTCCAATTATTTATTTGTTTAAATTAAAGAGATTAAAGATTAATTATCTTGAATTCTGACAAAGAATTAAAACACCCTAGGGTATCTGAGAATCTAACCCAAGATTAAAAGACTGAAATCCTATGGATATAGATGGTAATCTCTAATATTTGTATAGAAATTTTACTTTTAAGATAATTTCTCATGTGGTAGGTCCTCAAGACTCACTGCGATGAGAGGAAGGCTGGAGCAGCTGAGAAAGCCAAGCTTCTGAGCTGACCCCACCTCGCCAGCCTCCCGAAGGCTGCAGAACCTGATGGAGTGGGTCCGGCTCTCGGGTGTGCTCTGACTCCAGTAGACTGCCCCTGTGCCAAGCGGGCGGACTGCACTGGCCCTGACCAGGCACCACCAGCTCTCTGCAGCTCCTCGCACTGCAGCATGGCAGTCTCCTGGGCGTGGCAGGCCACCATATGGCCAGCTTTGCTCACAAAGGACCTCAGACACCATCAACTGCCCATGGACTTCAGACACCCATTCACCTCCTGGGTAACTCTGAGTCTGAACCCGACTAAGTTCTTTAAATTCTACAATTCCCACCCACCACCCTGCTACACACACACTTTTTGTCTCAATTTCTTGGATTATATTCTTGAAAGTGGAATTCCTGGTTAAGAGTATGCTTAAGGCTCTTGATAGGAATATCTAAGGTGTTTTCCTAACCCATGGTATATGAGGGTGTCTGCCTGTCTCACACCTTTACCAGCACTGAGTTCTGTGCGTGTGTGTGTGTGTGCCTGCACGTGAGACAGCAGGGAGTGGAGAGTGAAGAATCTTAACTATGCTATCAGCAGAGGACATACCTCGGCATGGTCTTTCTGAAACTGGAGAGGAGAAATGTAGAAATGAATATATTCTCTTGACATTGAGGGGCACGAGGTCACCAACAGGTGCATGTTTTTCCCGGCTGATGGTGTTATAAATAACTGTAATTTGGTGAGCCCCAGCCGTGCTCCTGATTGGAGAGGTGGGAGTGTGCACCTGAGCTGAAGGTGGCAGAATTCATTCTCAGCACGTTTCTCCATTCCCCAGAGAATGAGCATTCTGGGGAAGTTGAGGCAATGCATTTGCTACCAGTTCCTCTTCCTGTTGCTCTGTCTCTCAGGACACATTTTAGTACAGGACAACCTGGATCAACCAGGAAAGGAAGAGACTTGTTTTCTGGAGATTTGACTTTCTGACTAATGGAGCATTTATTTTATTTTTTAATATATGCTGATGTAGTGCTTGTTCTATGCCAGGTACTGTGCTAATCATGTTGCAAATATTGACTCATTTAATACTCATAGAAGACCTGTGAATGGGTCCTGATATATCCTGTTTATAAATAAGTAAACTGGGGCATCTCTGTCTACTAGGAGTTGAACCTGGGAGTCTAGCTCCACGTCCACGTGCTTAACAGCTCCCCCATGCTTTCCTTGACATGCTTCGTTTTAGTATAAAACCTTGTTACTGAAAAGCTTTTGTACATACATTTCAGCGAGTGGAGTGAAGAGAATAGAATTTCTCTGGGTGATCTGAGAACCCCACAGCTTCTTCAGGTCATTCGTCGAGTTCCTGTTCTCAATGCCCAGGCCGGTGGATTAGCCAACAACAGGTTCAGGAACCTAGGGCAGGTGTGTCCTGAGCCAAGGACCCCCTCCCCCACCACTCACCGCCGGAAATCTTTCTCTGTTGTTTTCCATTTTCTACTAAATTGCTGCTGTGAATTTGCTTTCAGAAAGAGCACCAGGTTTTGAAATGAGACACACATCCCCCAAACCCCTGTTCCCTTACCATTAGCAGGGTAACTTTCAGCAACTCTCTTATCTTTTGCAAGGGTCCTCACTGTTCTCGTGTGTAAATTAAGTTGCTGCATTTGTAATGGTTAAAGAAAAGATAACTTATAACTACCTAAATCAGGGGCTGGCAAATTTTCTCTGTAAAGGGCTGGGTAATAAATATATTAGGTTCTGCAGACAGAGAGGTAAAATTTAGGATACTTTGTAGGTACTTACAATACAAGAGAGAAAATGAATTTTCTCAAATTTGTTGTTGACAAAATTCAAAATTATAATAGTAATAATTAATAATATATAATATATAATTCAAATAATGATAAGCACAATTTTTCCAGCTTTATTGAGGAATGATTGACAAGTAAAAATTGTATATATTTAAGGTGCACAAAGTGATATTTTGGTATACGTATACATCGTGAAATGATTACTACAATCAGGCTAATTAACACAGCCATGATCTCATACAGTTACCATTTGTGTGCGTATGGTGAGAACATGAGATCTATTCTCTTAGCAAATTTTGAGTGCAATTTTTTATAATACATGTCCACTAATAAGAACAATGGAATTCTTTTTGGGGAGGGATTGCATTTTGCTCAGTTGGAGTTCAGTTGATTTTCTTGTCATCGAATCGATTGCAAACGTTCATCTGTAAAAAAGACAGCTAACAGACCAGATTCGGCCCACAGGCGTGGTTTGCTGGCCCCTAACCTAAATCATTTCCTGGTACATAATAGGTATTTAACAAATATCTGTTTCCCTCTCCCTGAAGTAAGCTGATGAATCTAGTTTGCTGGATCACACTTAACGAAAAGGCAGCCCTTTAACTGGAGTGATGGTTTCAAACATTCTAAGACTTCCTTCCGAGTGGTCAAGTTTCACACCTGGCTCCACTGTCTGTGAGACTGCAAGCAGCAGGTTTACTAAAGTATCTATACCGGGCCGGCCCCGTGGCTTAGCGGTTAAGTGTGTGCTCTCCGCTGCCGGCGGCCCGGGTTCGGATCCCGGGTGCGCACCGAGGCACCACTCCTCCAGCCATGCTGAGGCCGCATCCCACATACAGCAACTAGAAGGATGTGCAGCTATGACAGACAACTATGTACTGGGGCTTTGGGGGAAAAATAAATAAAAATAAAATCTTTAAAGTATCTATACCTCCGTTTCTCTCTTCCAGAAAATGGAGATGAATGCATTCTTTGTGTTTTATAATCCTGCCAGGCTAGTGGTGGGAAGTGGGAATGGTTCTCAGGATGGAGAGAAGGAAAAATTATATTAAAATAAATATCTGCTGAAAAAGTATTTACAAAGTATATATCTGATAAAAGACTTGTATCTAGAATATATAAAGAACTCTCAAAACTAGATAATAAGAAAGAAAATAACCCAATTTAAAAAGTGGGCAAAAGATTTGAACAGATACTTCACCAAATAAGATGAGACGAGAAAGAAGCACCTGAAACGTGGCTCAGGATCCTAAGTCGTTACGGAAATGCAAATGGAAACCTCAGTGAGGCATCGCCACACACCTGTCAGAAGAGCTACAGTTACAAACAGAGAAACAAAACTAAACACAAACTAACAATACCAAATATTGAAGATGCTAAGAACTGAAGCTCTCATACTGTGCTGGTGGGATTGGGAAATGGCACAGCCACTTTGGAAAATAGTTTGTCCGTTTCTTATAAAGTTAAACATACACTTACCAGACAACCCAGCGAATACCCTCGATCTGTACCCAAAGGAAATAAAAACCTATGCTTACACAAAAATCTGCATATGAATGGTTACAGTGGCTTTATGCATAAATGCTTCAAACTGAAAACAACCTGCTGTCCACCAACCAGTAAACAGACGAAATGTGGTACATCCACATGACTCAATACTTCTCAGCAACAGAAGTGAAGGAATTATCGATGTTTGCAATAACACGGATGAAACGCAAATGCTTTCTGCCAAGGGAAAGAAGCCAGACTCAACAGGCTGAATACTGTGTGGCTCCATTCATATAATGTTCTGGAAAAGGCAAAATTGTAGAGACAGAAAACAAATCAGTGGTTTCCAGGGACTGGGGTTAGAGGATGGTGGATTACAAAGGGGTGGCAGAAATGCTCTAGATCTTAACTGTGGTAGTGGTTTACATGACTGTACGCATTTCTCCCAAGTCACAGAACTACACCCCAAAACAAGTGACTTTTACTGCATTAAGTTTAACTCACTCAACCTGACTTGAAATAGAATAAATAAGTGTGTATCAAGTACTGGAGGTGCCCTGTGGGCCTGTGCTACATGCTGTCCTGTGTGACAGGCCATGTCAGGAACATGTGAAAGGAGCATGGAGTCTGGGTGGCCTGGAGAATGCAAACCATCTGTCTAAACCTTCCTTCTCGAAGGGCATCTGTCTGCTCTCCTCTTCCCTTCTCTTTCCTCCTTTCTGTCCCCTCCTTACTGGTCCTCAGCCCCAGCTCTGCAGATCAACTGCAGTGCCACCTGTCACCTCAATCCTCCTCTAGAATGTGGGCCACATGGGAGGGAGGCATCCCCATATCTGCCCCCACCCCCAGCCAGGGCTCCTTTGTCCTCTGGGAGAGGAAAACCAGATTACAGACCCCCTTGCCAGGGCAAGTCAATATGCTGGCTCCTGGCTGGTGCAGGGGATGTAAACAGAAGGAAGTCAGTGCGGAAAGTAACAGAAATCACAAGCTCTTGTTCTGTCTGGCCAAGATTAATCAGGAGGGCCCAGCTTATACTTGGTACATTTGAAGGGAAATGATTTGAACGAAGGTCCATAAACATCTCTGTTGCCAATTGAATTGCTGCTTGAGAACCAAGCCAGCAGGCCTTCCGTGATGTGACTGGCAAACCTCTGAACTGGAGACCTCTGGGGGTGAGGATGGACCTCACCACTGGACTGCTCCAATGGCCTTGGGGATCCCACCTCTATCTCCACGAGGCGGGGGAAACTATTCTGAGACTGGAATGCCAGCCTTTCATGGGAGGCCTGGTTAACAATGAGATGATCCAGAGGCAGTGAGCGTCCTGCCAACTTTCTGGGGTCAGTCAGTCCAGGGAACTCCCTTGGGAGGAGCAGGAGAAGTGGGTGAAGGAGCCGTTGCTGGAAGGATAAAGGAGTTTCAGGGCACAGTGTGGCTGCACTGAAGCACAGAGGTAAGAGCATGGGCTTTAGACTGCCGGGTCACGCTCCACCTCTGCCGCTTACCACTCGTGTCACCACAAACCCACTGACAAACCTCTCTGTCCCTCGATTTCCCCATTTCTAAATGGGAATCCTAAGAGTATCTACCTCAAATAGCTGTGAGAATTAAACGAGGTGAAAAAAAAGCTCTTAGAATATTGTCCAGCACGTGGTAGACCGTCAGTAAAAGATCACTTCTGTGGCTATTTGCTGATTGGATTTAGGGTCCATACCATTCAGCACTGGGGCTTTGGACAGCAAATGCAATGGAAGGCAGTTGGAGATGGGGGCATACTTGGGAAGTATATCCTCTCTGATATCCTTCACAGCATGCATGAGGCCAGGTGTGACGGATATGCCGTCCACTGCCCTCTGTAAGTGGGGCTGGTGCTCCCATGAGTCCCCTGTCCATGGGTGTCCACCTCCAGGGAGAGCGGCAGAAGATAGGTGCCGAGAGGCCTTGGGACAGTAATGAATCTCCTATCCCTTCTCTGTAGCTCCCTGCAGCCCTGATGCCAGTATCGCATGCTGGTTTTCTGATACGCACTTGGCCCTTTGAGAAATTGAAGATCCCTGTCACAGTGAACATTATTCGGTTCAAGACCCCACCCAGAGTTCCTGCCTATGCTGCAGGTGTTGCAAAGTCCCTCTGGAGGCTGGATGTCTCTGCACTGAAAACGAGAAAGCAGCAGCATGAGAACAGCAAACGAGGCCGGACATGATCTCTGACCTCTCCCTCGGTATTGGGGGAAACCCAGGACTGAATTAATGAAGGAATATGGCTTCGAGCCAACAACCACACCTCCCACCTCCACCCCCGGCTGGTTTCAGTGCCACCACATTCTGTCTCATTTGTGTCTATGCCAGAAAACTGCTGACATGCTCAGGCCCTCCATGGGTTTTCTCCTTTGAATCTCTCTCTCCACTTGATTATACTTCCTACTCCAATCCCTTCTGTCCAGCGTTACTGGGACAGGGTGCTGTGGCTCTAATTGGGTCCCAGACAGTACTCAGTATTTTCCTCATAAATTGCTGCTCTGCTGCAACCACAGATATCTTAGCTCTTCTGCCTCTGCAGCTCACCCTCTTGTGCAACATGTACCAAGTCTTTATGAGCTGTACTGGGGAAGTGGTCAGTATGACCCTTATTGAGCTTGACCTTGACTCCTCCATCAGCCTTCCCCAAAGCGGAGCTTGGGTCACTCATGATGGTAAATTCCTTTGTTGACCCCACATCCCCGTCCAGCTACTGCTCCATTCTGTTCCTTTACTCCAACGCCAAATTTTGTAAGAAGCAGATTCACAGGCTGCCTCTAATTGCTCATTTTCCATTCTCACATCAGCCTGCTTCAATTGATTTTCTGCAGTTACTCTCAATCTCCTTTAATCCAGGTCACCAGTGACCTTCTTGTTGCCAAATCTACTGGACATTTTCCTCATCTGATTTTAATTTTTCTGCATATTTACCACTGTTGATGACCTCTCCTCCTTAAAATTCTCTTCTCTTGGCCTCTTTGGATGCCACATCTTCCTAGATTTTTCTTTCATATTTGGCTACTCAATCTCCGCCTCCTTTGCTGCCATGACTTCCCAAGTTCTAATCTCTAGTGCCTTGAGGAGAACTGCTATGACCACTTCTCTTCTCTCTCTCCATACCTAATCTTATCCATTCTCCCAGCTCTAAATGCCTTCTGGATGCTGGCAGCTTCCAAATTTATGTCTCCAATGCAAACCACACCTCTGAGCTTCAGTCTCATATATTAATTGTCTACTTGACATCTCTATTTGGATATATGACTTGTTAGGCTTAACATGTCTGAGACTGAGCTCTTGATATGCCCCTCAACTAGTTCCTCCTCCAGTCCGCCCACCTCGGTAGGTGGGACCGCTCGCTATTAAGCTGCTCATCACAGAAGCCTGGGAGTCAATTGTTCTCTTTTCTTGTCCCCAGACCCAATCCATCAACAAGTCCTGTCAATTCTACTACCAAAATATATTTTGGAAGCCTCAACTTCTTTCCATCACCATGTAACTATCATCATTTGCCAAGACTATTGCAATATCCTTCCAATTGGTCTTCCAGCATTCTCTGTGGGTGCCGTCAAGTCCATCCGTCACATTAGAGGTTCCTCGGGAAACATCAGTCACATTCTCTATTGCATCTCTGATAAGATCTAGCTGTGGGAGCACACTTATGACCTCATTCTTTCCCCATGTTCATATACACAAAATGTTACATGATTGCAAGCCCCTTTGCCTTCCTATCATTTTCTCTTTTCATTAGAGTCCTGGAATATTTCCACTTATTTGAATTCCACTCTACCTATGCAGCACTGTTTCTCACCCAATGGAAAAGCTAGTCTAATGCCCAGAATTTGTTGATGTGCTATCAGGGCTGGGTCCCAACATGTCTTTTGGCTAATCTTTTAAGTACATTTTTGGGTTTATAGTCAGATGTTAATCCTATATCATTTATTAGTTAACTATAGAGAATTAATTGCTTGTAGAAAAGCTGAGAGAAATTGAATGTCATGTAAGCAGCTGTTGCCATCACCCCCATGTTATTTTTTGAGGAGCATGTGGGAAGCTCCAGCTCTATCCCAAACACACCGCCGCCAGTGACTCATGTCTAGTACATAGAGTTTCTCCCTTAGAATCACTCATTTGTCGTTGTCTCCATTGAGAAGAATAAAAACTGATTACCAGTCACTAGTAATTCCATGTGGAATACATAGGGCCTTATAAAAGGGACATCTAGATGGGAAGATTTAATAGAAGAAAGAAAAGAGCTAACCACTACAGGCTGGCAGGTATAGAGATGAGGGGGGGCAGCATTGGAAATCCAGGGGCACTCCGTGCAAACGGCAGGGGAGAAGATACGGCTGAAGTGGGTGGTGGAGGAGCAGAGATGCTCAACGGGCACCCCCAGAACCCTCACAGTGTGGTCAAGGACCCCACTGGCTTGTCCTTCAGCCACAGGTTCTCCTCTCTTCTTGATTCTCGCCTGTGACTTCTGTCTCCTCCACTAGACAATATTCTCCTGATGGGCAGATATGCTTACTTACCATTGTCCCTTCAGCACCTCTTATGGTGTCCAGCATATAGTATCTCCTCATTAAACACTCTCACATTTGAGAAAGAAGGGTGGCAGTGTGTTCCCCTGGGAGCAGGCAGGGGTGGTGAGACCAGACACATGGAGTTACAAATGGGCAACACTTTCATCCAGCGAGTTCTAAGTTTGTCCTGAGGAACTTCTTTGTGGCTGGTCCCTATCAGACAATGAAGAAAACCCAAGAGCCCAGTGAAGTGCCATGCCCCTCTTGATCTAACCGTGGACCGAGAAGTAGAGATGAACTAAGTATAACACTGTGCGCAGTAGGAGTTCTGAGAGGGAAGCTGGGGTGAGCTTGATACACATCTACAATGGAGATGGCACCTAAAACTTGCAGACAGAGGCCAGGAAAAAGTGGCATTTTAGAAAAAGAAAGTGAGATGCAACGGTAGACCTGAGTGTAATTCATCTGTGGGGCAATGAGGGGGCTTACCTGGGGGATCTGAATGGAGCCAACGGGCTGGGGGCCAGGGGAAGTAAAGGAGGATCAGCGGGGGGATGCAGACGACTGCAGGTCTGAAGAGTCAGGCCCAGGAGTCTGGGAGTACAGGGGCGAGGAAAACATTCAGAGCAAGATGCTGGAAGAATGAGGTTTGAGATCTGCATGTCGTTTTAGTTTCCTAATTTATTAAAGCCAGGAGTTTGGACTAGAGGATCTTTCACACCCTCTCAGCTCTGATTTCTCAGCGACTCAACTGGGAACCTGTGTAAGTCCTTCCAGAAGCACAATTTTGACAAACTCACATGTGCAAAATGGATGAGAGAGAGTGACCAGACTCCTTGGAAATGCCTCAGTTATAACTCGTGCAGGAGAGGCTGTGAGAGAGCCGAGAGAGGGCGGGACGAGGAGCCAGGAGCCTTGGACACGAATCTATCACTTCCTGGCTGCCTGACATTGGATCAGTCACTTCTCTTCCCCAAATGCCAGTTTTTCATCTGTAAAACTGGGGCATGAGTACCCGTCTCCCAGGTAACGGCTTTTAATCCCCGGAGCCTCCCACGTCCGGGAGAGTGGGGCCCAGGGAGGCCTGGCTCCACTGCCATGAGGCTCCGTGCTGTTGCTGCCCCCAGTGAGAGCAATCACGATGGCAGCCACACCTCCAAGTCAAGCTGAGGGTGTCACTCCCTCCGCCAGTGCTGGGCCACATTAATGCTGTTGTTGTTATTTCCTCTCTGCTAAGCCCATTGTTGACAGGGGCCTCCGTCTGGTGGCCATGAGAGCACTGGAGATTGTGATAAATAAACGCCCAGGGACGCCAGCCCTTCTGAGGAGGGTGCTGCCTCCTCAGCATGAATATGCATGGACCACTGGGGCTGACTGGAAGCCAGAGAGGAAGGACGCGGTGGGCTGGCCCAGAGCTGAGAGCAGCAGGCAGGCTGGTCACCAGGGAGACGCAACAAGCCCTGCTCTGCTCCTTTGCCGAGTGGAGCGGAGCGGGCGGCTGTCATAGGCAGTGCCATCAGCCTTGCCATCACCCGAGAAGACAGGCTGGCAGATGTGAACATAAATACATCCCCCTCTTGCCTCACCTCAGTGCCCTGAGGAGCTATTAGAGACTTAAAATTACCATTTCAGTAAACGGGGAGAGAGAAATGACGAGGGAGAGGCTGTGTTTGTTAACTTGGGAGCATTGTTGACTGCATGGGCTCCTCTCTGTGGCACCCTGAGGAGGGGTGGAGACAAGCTAGGTCTTCAGAGGTGCAGGAGCAACACCTTCAGATCCTTCCCTGAGTCCCCGTGAAGACCTCGGTCTCGCCCAAAGGCAGAGAGATCAGGCAGCACTGCAGAGTGTCTGTGACTCCAGGGAGCGGGAGACACTTCCAGCCCCGAGCCCCACTCCGACCCCCACCCTGGAGTGCTGGGCTGGGGCCCGAGACCACACATTAGTTTTCTATCCCTAAATCTTCACAGAACTTACGCCCAGTACAGTCGTTAAATAAATGTTCATTTCCTTTGAATGAATGAATTCTAGATGTTTAGTAAATATTTAGTGATTGAGGAGTCGTTGAATCAAGCAAGGCATTTTAATCCCCTGTAAAAGAGCAAACTCCCTGGAAAGAGTCACTTGATGTGCTGGGGCAGTCACGTTCGCCTCAATATGTCCCGTCCCGACGTCAGTGCAGGTTTGGGTGAGGAGGGGAAGGACGCACACACACAACTGTGCACGTGGAGCACACGAGACCCCATCAGCTCCATGAGCTACAAGCTGGTCTGATTCGTGGCTGTGTCCCTCCTCATTTATTCACACACAAGTGCCCACTGATGACCTACTTTCTGCGTTGTTCTGTGCATACGCGATAGAGAACGAGCCGGGCCAGGGGCTGCCCTCACGGCACGAACGCTCCAGTGGAGAAGTCAGAAAATAAACCAGGAAACAAGTGGCAATTGCAGATCTGGATAAGCCGCTAAACTGTGTCTTCCTCCCCACATCCGGAATTTCTTTTGCAGCTCCCTGGAACATTTGAAACAGCACAAGCAGAACCTGTGTCTGGCTTTCCAGGGTTCGTGGCTAAATTTAATCTCTGAGTTGTTATCTTCCTGAACTTCATCTTAGCAACAGGTCAGTGAGTCTGCCCTGCAAAGGAGAGAGGGAAGGCTCAGGCTGTGGCCCACACAGCAGAGCCCGGGTTCGGAGTCACTTTGTAACTGGATGGCTTTTCATTGAGCACCCCTTGGAATCCGTTCAAGCGTTGTCAGCAGGGTGGGGGGCGGTGTGTACTGAGGTCTAAAGTGGATTTCCTTTTCTCTGCTCGTGAAGTCATCAGCTCCTCCAGCAGAGCCAGCTTCGTGGTTGTGCAACCGGGGCAGCTGCACAGAGCTCTGTCTTAGGATGCCCCCGCTTGGTTACAGCTCTGCAGTCACCGTCTTGAAATTCCTAATGCTTTTGAACAAGGGATCCTGCATTTTTATTTTGCACTAGGTCCTGCAAATTTTGCAGTTTGGTCCTGCCTTTCAGGGATTGGGTAGAGCTTGACTTCAGGTCCATCATTTATCTCCCAGAACCTCACTTTCCTCCTCTGGAATATGAGGGGGTGTTTGCTCTGAGGCTTCTTCCAAGCCTGATGCCCCAGGAAGGAGTCTCTGAATCTCAGCCCCAGACTAAATCTCTTAGACATGGAGATCAAGTTCTTCAGAAGGGGCAGCCCAAGACAAGGGCAAGGAAAACCTATTCCAAACCCATCCCTGCCAGCAGTGCTTGTACCATCTGAGTCTCTCTACTGCATCCGAGATATCAGGAGGCTCATCCACTTAGTGGATGGGGATCTCACTCTTTCTATAGGGTAATAAAATGTCGAACAAACAAACACACACACACAATGCCTCTTCTGTTCACAACCCTCACCCTCGGAGCTACATGTTAGCTGCTAGATCAAGACTGAAGAGACGCGGCAGAGAACAGTACTTTAATTTCTCACACCCTTCTGTCTGGAAGCTGGGAAGCAGGCTCCGTCAGGAGGAAGGCTCTGCCTTCCAGACACACTATCTAATCTGTGGCAAATCAGCCAGGAAATGCGTGGTTGGGCTAAGGGAACAAGTGACCCCCCCCCCCAGTGGCTTCACACAACCGCAGTTCATTCTCGCACACGCTCTGTGTCCAACAAGGGTTGGCTCTGGGGCTCTGCTCATCTTGCTTCCTGGGACCCAGGCTGAGAGAGGCTTCATCTCAACATGTGCTCACATAATCACTGTGGCAGCAAGGGGATGTGGCCAGTCATCCCTGGAGCTTAGAACTTCCATCCAGATGTGGTGGGTGTAACTTCCGCTCGCATTTTATTGGTTAAACCAAGTCACATGGTCATAACTAACTTTTATTACAATCCTCACACATGTTTAGAAAGAGGAAAAACTAGAAACAATTGTGAATAAAATCAATGACTACCACGTGCATCGAGACTGAAGATTCCTCCTCTCCATCATACCTGGTGTTGTGGAAAAAGTGACAAAGGACAGGATCACACTACTTGTAAGGTGGGCAAAGTCATTCCTTTCTGTTCCTATTAAAAGGGCTTATACCTTTCCTATGCCCTCAGAGATTGTGTGAGAACCACATAAAATAATGGAAGAAAATAATAGATAACACTCATTGAATACTAAGTGCCAGTCACTGTCATGGTACACTCACCCTCACAATAGGGCTATAACATAGGTCAGTTATCACCCACACTTCACAGATGAGGAGACTGAGGCACAGAGCATTATGTAACTAGTCCAAGATCCCGCAGGAAGACCTAGCACGTAACCCATGTGGTCCATCTCAAAGCCATCTAAACACCGTGCTGTGCTGAGGAGCAATGCGCAGGATGAACCTCTGCATAAGGAACTTCCAAACAACATCTTTCCTGATCATCGACAGAGGAGAACCCTGCCACTTTCATTTGTGGCTTCTTTGGGTTGTCAGAGGCATCCAGGAGGACACGGAAGCATCACTGCTTTTTCCTGGGACCTCACACTCTTAAACAAATATCTGGGGTCCATTGGGCTTGGTATGATCTCACCATTCTGTTCATGAGCTCAGAGGCCAAGATGGGGCTGCCTGAGCCTGGAAACCTCCCAAATGCTAAGGAAAAAAAGACCGCCCTTCTGCTTGAGCATTCCCTTCATCCCAATCAGCTTCTTGTCTGACTTGGCGAGTAACGACCAAGGGTAGAGTCTCCCTCCCCCACCATCCCTCCCAGCTTTCCATCCCGCACACTTATGAACTGTGCATTTCACTTCCCTGGGGGTGTCTTCCATAACTTAACACCTGACATTGCCAGCAGCCTGAGAGGGCCTGGCGCTGGGGGCTAACTCTGTCACTCAGATGTGGCTCCAGAAGGGGAGGCGCCTGAGGAGATGCCTGCCAAAGAATCTCAAGGGACAGTCTCCAGGGTGGGGAGGGCAAGCGGGACACCAGACGCTCCAAAGGTGGGATCGCTCTGTCAGAAGCCCCGTGTGGTGCCCATCGTGACTGGAGCCCCTCTGAGGCACTTCCTCGTGTGCACCCCTTCTGCCACCCTCTGTGCCCAGATCAGCTACCACTGAGGGCAGGTGCCGTTTCTGGAGCACGGGGACGATGAAGGAGAGAAGACACAGATGCCTGAAGGCATAAGCTGAAATTTACAGCCTCAGCCCATAACCCCAGGCCACTGCCCACCCCCAGAAGACCATAGAGCAAGAATTCCCTTTTCGGCTGGATTTGAAGGCCACCAGCAGCTCCACTTCCTCCTAAACATAAAATTCAACAAAGGGTCCTCAGAGACCTTTGTTTGGGTGAATTGTTGCCTTCTCTCCAGATGTATTTTTTCAAGATGTAAATACTCCCATTTTGTTACCCTAACCCAATATGAATAAACTTATCGGTTGTCTCCCCTCCTGTCAAGCAGGCGTGGCCCAGGTACTCTGGGAGCTCTGGAAACAGGGAGCGGATGGTGCAGAGCTTGGAGAAAGGGAAGTGGGTGGAGAAAGGCCTGTATGGGCTGTGCGCCCTGCGATTCCGGATGGCAAAGGCCTTCCTCCCAGGGACCCCAGGGTACGGCAGGGCCTGCCCGGTGTGGAGAATGAGCCGAGCATGCACCATGGTGTTGGGAGGATGCTGGCAGTCTCCAGTCTTGTCCTTGCACTCAGGAGGGGACTGGAGGCTCAGGGAAGGCAGCTACATCACTGCTCTGGGCAGACAAGACCCTGACTCTGCCTCCACAGACCAGTGGGCACCGCTGCCTCGGGACTTGGGCACCTGGAATGAAAATGTGGAGAGTCAAAGAAATAGAACAAAGAATCCTAAAATTTGTATGGAACAACAAAAGACCCTGAATAGCCAAAGGAATCCTGAAAAAAAAGAACAAAGCTGGAGGTATCACACTCCCTCATTTCAAAATATTGTACAAAGCTATAGTAACCAAAGCAGCATGGTACTGGCACAAAAACAGACACATAGATCAATGGAATAGAATCGAAAGCCCAGAAATAAACCCACACATCTATGGACAGCTAATTTTCGACAAAAGAGCCAAGAACGTACAATGGAGAAAGGAAAGTCTCTTCAACAAATGGTGTTGGGAAAACTGGACAGCCACATGCAAAAAAATGAAAGTAGACCACTATCTTACACCATACACAAAAATTAACTTCAAATGGATTAAAGACTTGAATATAAGACCTGAAACCGTGAAACTTCTAGAAGAAAATATAGGCAGTATGCCCTTCAACATCGGTCTTAGCAACATATTTTCAAGCACCATGTCTGACCAGGCAAGAGAAACAATAGAAAAAATAAACAACTGGGACTACATCAAACTAAAAATCTTCTGCACAGCAAAGGAAACCATCAACAAAATGAAAAGACAACCTAACAATTGGGAGAAGATATTTGCAAACTATATATCTGATAAGGGGTTAATATGCAAAATATATAAAGAACTCATACATCTCAACAACAAAAAGACGAACAACCCAATTAAAAAATGGGCAAAAGATCTGAACAGACATTTCTCCAAAGAAGATATACAGATGGCCAACAGACACATGAAAAGATGTTCAATGTCATTAGCTATCAGGGAAATGCAAATCAAAACTACAATGAGATATCACCTCACGCCCATCAGAATGGCTATAATTAACAAGACAGGAAACAACATGCGTTGGAGAGGATGTGGAGAGAAGGGAACTCTCATACACTGCTGGTGGGAGTGCAAACTGGTTCAGCCACTATGGAAAACAGTATGGAGATTCCTCAAAAAATTAAGGATAGAACTACCATATGATCCAGCTATTCCACTGCTGGGTGTTTATTCAAAGAACATGAAAACACGAATGCGTAAAGATACATGCACCCCTGTGTTCATTGCAGCGTTATCCACAATAGCCAAGACTTGGAAGCAACCTAAGTGCCCATCAAGGGATGAATGGTTAAAGAAGATGTGGTATATATACACAGTGGCATACTACTCAGTCATAAGAAACTATGAAATCCAGCCATTTGTGTCAACATGGATGGACCTTGAGGGTATTATGCTAAGTGAAATAAGTCAGAGGGAGAAAGTCAAATACCATAGGATCTCACTGATAAATAGAAGATGAAAACAACAACAAACAAAGACATAGAGACAGAGATTGGATTGGCGGTTACCAGAGGGGAAGGAGTGAGGGAAGAGGGGGAAAGAGATGATTAGGCACATGTGTGTGGTGATGGACTGTAATTAGTACTTGGGTGGTGAACATGAGAATATGATGTAATCCATGCAGAAAAAGAAGTATAATGATTTACACCTGAAATTTATACATTGTTATAAACCAATGTTACTGCAATAAAAAATAAGTAAATAAAGTATTATAAAAAAATCTATACACATTAGACAAAAAACATTAAAGTCTATATTAATACATAGTAAGAAATGTGGGGAAGCAATATCACAAAAATTTAATTTTCTAAACCAACAGAGAAATTTGCATGTTATACAGAAAATGTCAAATTTTTACATTATTTTTACATACTTATTCCTCCAGATTAATTTTTAAGAGGATCACCAAGTTCTAAAACTAAAAATTCCTGAGATTTTGATTGGTAGTTCATTGTAATAAAAATTTTATTTGAAGAGAATTGATATCTTACTATATTGAGTTATTCAATAAAGTGGCATGGAACATTTTGTCCATCAGAAAAAAGAAAAGAGGGCCGGCCCTGTGGCTTGGTGGTTAAGTGTGCGCGCTGCGATGCTGGTGGCCCGGGTTCGGATCCCGGGTGCGCATCGAGGCACCACTTCTCCGTTCATCCTGAGGCCGAGTCCCACATACAACAACTAGAAGGATGTGCAGCTACGACACACAACTATCCACTGGGGCTTTGGGAAAATAAAATAAATAAAATCTTTAAAAAAAAAAAAAAAGAAAAAAGAAAAGAAAATGTGGAGATGGAGGCAAAGGTCAGGAGCCAACAACTCCTCCTGTTGCTCAGGCATCTGTCACGGTGGCCCGATGCTTCCAGGCCGGGCGGAGAATGGACCTGACCCAGCCTTGTCCCCGCTGCCTGGGGGCTCCCCTGGGGAGCTCAGCCACGTGGGCCTGAGTCCCAGGCGCCGGCTTCTGGGCAGCCCCTCCGAGGGTCTGGGGCTACCAGAGAGAGGCCAGCTGGCCAGACTGGGCCCGCTCATCTCATTTAGGTGGCGGGCACAAGTGAGAGCCCTGGCTGGGATCAGGAGAGGATTTCAGGGCTCTGTTGACCCTAACCGGGCCAGCAAACCTGCACTACAAAAATCTCGGCGCGCCTTTCATTTTGTTCCACTCCTCTCTTTGAAGTTGTGCCTCATCAGGCTTTTAAACATGAGATGCAGGCATTTAGTTGCTCATATTTAATGTGTAACACCGGAGATCAAAGAGCAGATAGAGATGGAAAACATCCTGGCGATGATTAAGGACTACTCTGAGAGCCTGGCTGGCTCCCTCCCCTCCCAGCGCCCAGCCTCTGCTCTTCCTTGGCCCCTTCTTTCACCTTCTCCTCAGCCTCCTCCACTCTCTGCTGTCTGTCTCATTCTCTCCTCTCCTCATCCCCTCCCTCCTCTAATTCTCCCTTTCACTCCCCTTCCAGCTGTGCCTTCCCCTCCTGCAGCAATGGACATTACTCACCTCAGGGCCTGCTGTCCTTCCCAAATCAAAGACTCTCCTAACTTCTGGGAAAGCCCCTCCTCTCTGTCTTTCTCTCCCTTTCTCTCTTCCTCCCTCTGTTTTCTTTCTGCCACCTCCCTCACCTCCTTTCCTCTTCCCTCTCTGGCTCCCTAGTCTATTTCTCTCTCTCCTCCATGTTGCTTTGCCTGCTGCTGGAGTCCCCATGACAACGGGCCTCCAGCACAATGACAGCCCAGGCAGCACAGCCTCTTTCCATCAGAGACTCCAGTGCTTTCTAGAATCTACTCCCTGACTCCTCAGCCCAGGCAGCATATTAGCCTCGCTGGAGTTTCGTGAGGCCAGGGGAACAGCCTTGTCATCAACCACAGACAGGGAAAAGCAAAGACGGAAAGGAGCATGAGAGAAAAGGACAGAGGACAGAAGCTCTCTGCTTCTTCTCTGGTTGGGACAGAAAGGACTCCAGCCAGTGAGAAGGGGAGTTACAAAGACTGGGGAGGGGATCAGCAAAGTCCCATCTCTCATCCTGTTTCCTTCAGGGCAGGAGAGAGAAAAAGGGATGCAACAGCTGGTGGACTGAGAGTGCAGGCAACACAACACCAAACTCCTTTGCCTGGTTCTTAAGACTCTTAACACTTTATTATTATATCTTCATTGGGATGGTGGTTCCTGGCTACGTGTGTATTGAGTGCGTGTTTCGTATGCAATTCAGAGCAGGTGGCAGAGGGATGCAAAGAATGCAGCACATCCTGACCTAAAGAGAACAGTGCAGTCGATTTCTAAGATATCAGCAGTCATACATTAAATACTTAAGCCTAAAATATATAAATAACAGATAAAAATAAAAAGATGCAGAGATACAGCACAATTAAAAATTTCCTCGTAAAATACGAAGTAAATGTTAGGACAGAGGGCTCACTCGCTGGCAGGCACTCAGACAGTCTTTAGGAAACAGATCTCAACTTTCCTCCTGAAGGCTCAGGATGGTCTGAGTAGGCAGACGAGTTTGAGGAGGGCGGCCCGTGCAGCCTGGAGCAATCACTTAGTCACACCACGAAAGGACTTGAATGCCACGCTGATTACTTTAGACTTGATTGTGTAGTTTATGGGGAAAGCATTGGAGACAGATTGCAGCTAGTCACCTACATATTAAGAAGTCCAGGACACGTGTAAATCATTTTAGAAAAAGTGAGCGGCACTGAGAGATGTTGCTAGAAGTCCTGTGCACAGAGGGAGAAGGGCATTCTCGATGTGGCTGAGTGTGTGTGACCACTGTGTGTGTGACGCAGCAAGACCTGCCGACTGATGGCCACCATCATGTGTCCCTGCCTCATGCTTGCTGCTACATTGAAGAGAGGGGGGTTTTCTTGGAAAGCTTATTTTCCTCTCCCAAATGCCTCAGATAGAAGCATGAGGAGGTGAACTTGAAAACTCAAACCATGTAAAAGGCCTATAGTATCTTGTTCAAAAGAGCATCATCAGTGTATGGTAGATCAATTTCAACACAAAGTAGAAGGAGATGAGATGAGGTCAAGACGGCCACTCTAACAGGCTGGGTGGTCTAGTAGAAAGGCAGTGTAACTAGGTGGCAGTGTCAGGCCTGGCTCTGCCACCTGCCAGCCATGGGACCTTAAAATATCAGGTAACCTCCTGTAGCTTCCATTTCCACATGTATAAAATGGCCAAAATCAAATGGAGCCTGTCCATCTCTTGGGGCTGCTGTGAGGATTGAGTGAAACAATGGGTGCAGCCTCCCTCAGGCTGGCTCAGGGTGCTGCTGAGAGGAATATTTGCCTCTTGGGGGTGGGGGGCAGTGATGTGTCCCTCAGGTGACCAGCACATGTGGTCAGAGCTCTGGCCTGGAAAGCTCCTCTGTGCTGTGAACAAGAGATGTCATCCACTCGGGCCTTAATTTCCTCATTGCTAAAAGGAGAAGGTTGGACTGAAGCCATCTTCCCTCTAAAATACGGGGCATTGGAGATGGTTTGAGGTGGGGAGTGAATGTGGCATTAGCTACATTGACTCCTCAGTGAGAAATTCATCTCCTTTTCAATTATCTTTCAATCCTTCAAGTCTCAGTTTGGTTTGGTTTTCAGCTAACACCTCTCTGAAATCTGCTAATTTACCTTTTCAAGGAAGAGAGACACGACCTCAGGCTCAGAGCCTCAGCAAGCAGCAATACACACTGAGACTTTAATGGCATTGCTGAGTTCTCATTTTATTTCACTTTTGCCTTCCACTTATAGGAAGTAATATTGGTTTTCCATTTACAGTAATGATATAAGGTTGCTTTTCTATACACATTTAAGTAAAAAGGTGAGTGGTCCTAAAGGAAAATATTGCAGCAATAGTAGTGCAGAGATTACACAGATAAGGCAAAAATTGTGGAGGTAGCAGGAGTTTAAGAATTTCTGGGTTAGCTGATCCCTAACATTTCCTCCAGCCTTTTCTTTCCTGACACTCTCACTCTACCTTCTGACAGGAGCGCAGTTCCCCACACAGCTCATCTCTACATTGGGAGGAAGCGAGACAATGATGGTTCAGGCTCCCAGGGGACCCACATTTAGCACAAGACCAGTAGTCACAACCCAAGAGGGCCTTAAAAACTTGCCCAAGTACCTCCATGTAGACCTCCCATTTGATCTCACAACAGTTCACAAACGAGGAAAATGAGATCCCCCCTGTGTTTATGTGATTTTCCCAGAATAACTCTGTCAATGAGGAGTCAGGGGTCCAAACACATTCCTCCCAAACCCTGATTTTTTTCCAGAATTCCTTACTGTTTCTATACTCCCATTAAACTACGCTATGTATAACACATGGAGATACAAGAGACCCTTTTGAGGTGAAAAAATTAATGGAATTTCTTCACTTCAGGGAAGAATCTGACTCTTTCAGACAGTTATATGATAGATATTACACACCCTGCTCCAACAGGATGAAGAAAGAAAAAGTCCCAGTCCTCTAGCCTTGCACTCTTTCAATGGGAAAGGCAAGAGGAGCAAGGAAGAAAGATGTAATTGGCATCTTCTGCCAACGTCACAGCTGTTTCCATTTTAGGGGGTTTTTTTGGTTGTTGTTTCCTGGCTGTGGAAATTTGGTTTTATTTATTTATTTATTTGTTTGTTTTGTTTTATTGAGGTCATAATGGTTTATAACATTGTGTAATTTCAGGTGTACGTTATTATTTATCACTTTCTGTATAGACTGCATCGTGCTTACCACTAATAATCTAATTTTTATCCCTCACTGTATATATGTGCCCCTTTACCCCTTTTGCCCACCCCCAACCCCCTTCCCTCTGGTAACCACTAATCTGTTCTCTTTATTCATGTATCCATTTATCTTTCACATATGAGTGAAATCATGTGGTGTTTGTCTTTCTCTGTCTGGCTTATTTTGCTGAACATAATATCCTCAAGGTCCGTGCACGTTGTTGCAAATGGGGCGATTTTGTCTTTTTTATGGCTGAGTAGTATTCCATTGTATATATATATACCACATCTTCTTCATCCATTGATCAGTCGGTGGGCACATGGGGGCTGCTTCCATGTCTTGGCTATAGTGAATAATGCTGTGATGAACATAGGGGTGCATAAGTCTCTTTGAATTGTTGATTTCAAGTTCTTTGGATAAATATTCAGTAGTAGGATAGCTGGATCGTACGGGATTTCTACTTTTTAATTTTTTGAGAAATCTCCATAGTGTTTTCCGTAGAGGCTGCACCAGTTTGCATTCCCACCAGCAGTGCATGAGGGTTTCCTTTTCTCCACATCCTCTCCAACATTTGTTATTTTTTGTCTTGGTGATTATAGCCATTCTAACAGGTATAAGGTGATATCTCATTGTAGTTTTGATTTGCACTTTCCTAATGATTAGTGATGTTGGACATCTCTTCATGTGCCCATTGGCCATCTGTATATCTTTGGAAAAATATCTTTTCTTGGCCAAAAATCCCTGTACCTGTTTCAACTTACCAATGCTTCCATAATCCTTTAAATAAGTCACAAGGAAAGGATCATCTATTCCCTCATTTCACAAACGTTGTGCACCTACGATGTGCAAGAGTTTAAGACATATGCCATGAACAGAAAGATTACAATCTTACAGAAGGCATTAAAATTGAGCACGCAAATAACTATAATGCAGAGCAGGATGTGATTAAATAATGATGATGATTGTGATATATTATAAAAATACACATTTATGAAAATTCAACTGTGTGCCAGTTACTATTCTAAGAACATTTTATATGTTATTGTTTTTTTCAATCTGCAGAACAATCCTATGAGATCAGTACCAGCAATATACCAGTTTTTCAGATGAGGTGACTAAGGCTTGGATCAATAACCTTCAAGGTCCACCATCTCCTGAGTGGCAGAATCACACTCAAACCCTCCTGACTGCCCGGCCCAGCGCCAGCTGGAACTGCCTCTGGACTGCGCATCTGCATCACCACCCACCACTACTGGCCATGAAGCGGTGTGGCAACGTGACCGAGGGCACAGACCTGGAGCCAGGCTGCCAGGGTTGGATCCCAGCTCTGTGACACTGAGGAAGTTGCTTCATTTCTCCCCACCTCCAATCTGTCCATAAAAGGGGCTGGTGTGATGGTGAAATAAGTCAACGTATGTAGAGTGCTCGGGAGGCTACCCAGCACGTAGCACATGCAAGAACCCGAGGAGTAAAAGCTATTACTGGGACGGTGTAGATATTGTGAGTCTCGTTTTATAGGCAAGAATCTAAGATTCCAAAAATGAGGTAGCTTGTGCAAGATCTTCTACCTGCTAACTCTTTCCATTATGTAAATCAAGTGGTGTTTAGAGGAAAGAGTAATTAACTTCAATTCAAAGAAGAAGGTGAAGGGAGTTCAGAGACTGTGGAAAGACCTTTTTCCAAGTAGAGGCAACATGATAAAAACCACCACAGGGGAGCAAAGATGGGAAATGGCCAATAGCTTCGTTGAGCTAGAATGTGGGACCTAGGAATGAACAGTCAGCTCATGGAAGGCCTAGAATGCCAAAAGACAGGGCGAGCTTCTCAAGGCTTCCATCAGAGTCACAGCAGAACCAGCAGCAGTGTAAAAGATGACTACAGGCAGGAGATATTAGAGAACAAGAAGTCAGGAAGACACTGAATAGGCCCAGTAAAGGGGTTTGTATGGGTAGTGGCATGAAAAATAAATAGGTGGAATTGATTTATATAGGTATTCATTCAATAAAAACGTGTCAAGCACTTGCTATGTACTAGGCACTAGGGATACAATATATAGTGAGCAAGATCCAATCCCAGCCTCCAGGGAGATATATAGAAAGTCAAGTAGGTAATAATACAATGATAAGTATTATCACTAAAATAATAATAATACAATGCTAAGCATGATAGAATCCTGTGGGAGCAGAAACTAACCTAGACTGGAGGGGTCAGAAAAAACCTCCTGAAGAAAATGATAGCTGAATGATCAGTAGAAGTTAGCCAGAGGAAAGATGTGGGCAGGTCATGTTCCAGGACAAGGAGTAGCCTGTGCAAATGTCCTGAGGCATGATAGATCATGGTTCCTTCAAGAAGTAGAGTATGTGGTGGGAGTTGGTTAGAGATGGAGATGAGATGAGAGATATAACAGGAGCTAGATTATCTAGGGCCTTTTATTCAGCATTAATGAGTTTCTATTTTATCTTTGGGACCCATGGGAGCCATCGAATGGTTTTAGGTAGAAAAATCATAAGATCAGGTTTATTATTCAGAAAGACCACTACTGTGTGGATTGGAAGAGGCAAGAGAGATTGCAAAGAGACCCAGCAGGAAGGTAGAGCTGTAGACCTGGTTAGAGAAGGCAGTGGCTTTTATAGGGACATTGTGATTAAAATTGAAACAGGAGGATTTAAAGTAAGTTTTGAAGGTAAGATTGACAAGATTTGGTGATGATTGGATGTCAGGGGGAGGGGGAGGAGGAGAAAGAATGAGTCAAGTTACAGATAAGATGGTGCTGCCACATCAGGAAGAGTAAGGCCAGGCAGGAGCAGTTGGGGGATATATTAGTCATGGTTCTCCAAAGGAACACAAACAGAGGATGTACAGATACATGTACAGAGAATGAGAGAGATTTGTTTTAAAGAATTGGCTCATGCAGTTGTGGGCACTGGCAAGTCTAAAATCTGCTGAGTAGGCTACAGGGTGGAAACCCAGGGAAGAGTTGATGTTGCAGTTTTAAGTCTGAACACAGTCTGGAGGCAGAATTCCTTCCTTCTCAAGGGTTCTCAGACTTTTCTCTTTAGACCTTCAACTGATTGGATGAGACCCACCCACCTTATGAAGGGTAAACTGCATTACTTAAAGTCTTCTGATTTAAATGTTCACTACATCTGAAAATTATCTTCACAGCAACGTCTAGACTGGTGTTTGACCAAACAAGCGGGCATCACAGCCTAGCCAAGCTGACACATAAAGTTAACTGTCACAGGGAAAAAAGATGATTTCATTTCAGAGCATCCCTCCAAGTGGGGCATCCTGGAGAAACTGTTGGCAAAGTCAGTTCAAGTTCAGAAAGCAGGTGGTGGATTTGGGGGTCTTGTTCACAGGAACAGCCATGGGAGGGAACCATGCCTTGTGAGAGGCAGTGAGGAGGGAGAAAAAACAAGGCAAGGACATAATCCCTACCTGAGAAGGAAGAGGAGCCCGAGAGGGAGATTGAAGTCGAGGACAGAGAGCATCTCAAGCAGGAAGACATGGCGCTAGAGCGGTGTGCTTTAGAGAGGAGGACAAGAGCACTCAGACGGTTTCGCTGGGTTTAGATCCTGTAGTTGTTTATTCGAGTTTGAGAAAGAACGTATTTGATTCTCTCCCTGTGCCAGGCAGTCTCCCGCCAGTGCACAGGCAGATTTCTTGCATTTCCAGCTACTCTGGATCTTCCACTGTTGCAGTACTTATCCTCATGACGTCCAGAAAGTCTTCTGGATCAAGCATGCCCAAAGCCAAAGCCAAATCTTCCTTTCTTGAGGGTACCCTGGGGACCCATGTACTCATGCTGTGAAATTTTCAATTCTTAATGTGCTGCCCATATTTCATGCATGCAACTCTAATTTCCCCAAATAGATCTCCGGCTTCTCAGGGCACAGGGATTAGGCCTTTCACACTAGTAGAGCTCAGCGGCCTCCCTCAGGCCACTTACACCCTCCCATGGGCCTGGCAGAGTGTTCGGCATCAAGACGTCCACTCAAACGGCTGGTTGACCCACTGCCTTGCAACCAGCTGTCTCTCATTGCTTCCCTCTCCAGGCTGCCTTCTCAGCTGCAGCCAGAATAACTACCTTTACAATTGCAGGTAGCATCACATTCCTTCTCTGCACCAATTCCTTTCCAGCATCTCCTCTGTCAAAAGAGTACCTCTAGCTCTCCAGTGGCCCTTCAACATCTGGCCTGAGTCTTCTCTTCTCCCAGTTTATTCATTCAACATTCTGTCAACAAATATTTTCTGAAAAACAGACAGTGAACACAGGCTGATTGAGCAAAATAGAAAAGATACCTGCTCACATGGGTGTACACTCTGGTGGGGAGAGAAAAAAATAAATGAATAGGCTTTAATTTCAGATGGTAGGTGATAAGAGTGATGAAGTAATGAGAGCAAGATGAGAGAATGGAGAGAGAGTGGGTACTGCTGCCCATGCGGAGGGGAGGAGAGCCTATCTGGGAAGGAAGCATGAGCAGAGCCCTAGGCTAGGTGAGGCTGATAACTGTGGACTTATCAGCCTCACTTACAATTGTGGAACAATTGTGGAACCCCCCTGGAAGGGGGTTGGGGCAGAAGGAATTCACTGATAGAGGCCCAGAGTTGTGGTGGGCACACAGAAGGGTGTTCTCATCCTCTTTTTCATTCTCCTTCCATTTGGAGACGCTGGAAAGCTTAAAAAACAACTATGTTTCCCAGAACCCCTTGAAGCTATGATCTGGATGTAACTTAGGTTTGGCCAACGACCTCCACTTGCACAAGATTTGGAAGGTGGGAGTGAGGCAGTGGTCTTCCTACTGTGCTTTCTGGCTGTCACTCTGTTTGGGAAGGTCGTGGTTTTCCTGCAGCGGTGCCTCTGTTTATTCTCCGGCTTCCCGGTGTCCAGAGGCTACTCCTGCGGTGGCTGCTGCTTCCCGGGGAGCCCCTCCCACAGCCCGGCTCTCCCCCAGTGCCAGTCCCTGCTCCTCCTGTGCTGCTGTAGGCCTGTGGGCGACAAACGCTTCCCACTCTGCTGGGCCCTGGTGCTTCACCACACCTTGCTGGTGCCCCTCGATTTGCCCACACCTTTGCACCCGAGTCCTCTCGTCGAGCTCTCTTCAGTTACTTCCCAGGGTGTGCCGTGTACCTCCTGAGTAGGAGTTAGCCAGAGAAAAGCTGTGGACTGATGCTGAGGTGGAGGCCAGGGAGCTTTCCAGGCTGAGGGGCCAGTGATGTGAAGCGAATAGTTCGAAGGAGCAAGAAGCGTTTGAGAGACCGAGAGAAGATGTGTGGCCAGGGCCCAGAGAGCAAGGAGTGAGTGAGGCTGGTGCGCTGGGCGGAGGCCAGTCCTGCAGGGCCTGGGCGGCCAGACAGACACACCATGAGTGCCCAGGCCCAGCCAGAAACCAGGCGTCTGATTGTGAAAGCAGCGCTCTTTCCAGCACTGTCCCGCTGCCACCTCCAGGCCTGGCGCTCTGCACCTGCTTCCCACTTGTCATGTCATCCTCTCTCCTTTCTTCCCACAAATCCCACAGTGATAAGTGGGTTTAAAGACCACCTGGAGACAGGGACATCTGACCCAGGTTCCCCTGACATTGCTACTGCCCTGACCTGTCACCCTGACAGGAGCGTCCCAGGAAGAGGCGCAAGGCGAGGTGGTTATGAAGTCTACCGTGCCACCACGTGGCTCCTTCTCATTGCCTTCTCCCAGGCTGTGCTCACTGCCGGGGCCGCTGAAGCTTCTTCTCGAAGATCTCTGTTGCTTTTCCACGGTGGCTGCCGCCTGCAGCTGTGCCTCTGAAGTGCCAGCCAAGAGGCAGGTCTCAGGTGCGCTGGATTCTGTCACTCCCTCAGCTGTTAACGCTCTTGGGTGTGGTGACGTAGTTCCTCATATGTAGGAGCTATCATCAAAACTCCCAGCAAGAAAAAGGTTTTCAAGCTGCTCTTACAAGCTGAAATCTCAGCATCATGCACAGGGACGTTCAATGAAGTGTCAGTCAGCTGGAGGAGAGCTTGGTATTCGCAGGATGGAAACTCTCACGGACACTTTGCAAACACTAAGTGTTGCCCGAGATCTCTGGGACAACTCTCTAAGACCCTTCCCTCCACCTCGCTCCGTTTGACTGTTTATGAAAATCATTCTTTGGCTACGTTGAAACCTCTATAATTCAGAAGCATTGTCATTTTAAACTCAATTTGAACTCATGAAAAGTCTAAAATTGTGGAATGTTAATGAATGTGCCTATTTCCTTTAAAGTGCATAGCACCCCTTTCAATTTGTGATGTGCTGTGATGAACACATAGGCGTCCTGTCGGGTCCACATGCTGAACTTACATGAGGGGCAGGCTGGGGAATTGTCAAATTATTAATACCTAAGTGCTTTGAGGGACCTCCCTGCAATCAGGATTATTCTGTTTATCAACACAATGAAGTGCCAGAATGAAGCACCCTTGCTAACCAAATTCTACCCACCCATCTAGACCAATTCAAGCCCTACTTCTTCCACCAGGATGGCTCTGTCCTCACTGATCCTCCCCACCACGACTTGCCATTGAGTTTGTGATCTATATCCCACTCATTTGGCTCCGAATTATTAGAACAGTAGACCGGTGGAACTTCAGACGTGGCAAAGACTTCTTAATTGCGAGGTCTTTTGAAAGTGTATGGAGGTGTTTTTGGTTCTCATAATAATTATAGAGCAGTAGCAGCTTATGGGGGAAAGCAAGCAGGGATGGAGAAGTCCTGCAATGCTGGGGACAGGCCTGCACAGCAGAGAACTATCTCACATCCTACAAAGCTTGAGCGTCCCACTGGACACCCAGAGACTGAATGCGTGCCTTGACATATGGCAGGATTTCACACAGGAGATATGCTTTCAGTGATGCTTTGTCATTATCCCATCCCATGTCACAGCATCAGGCATGATTCTGACACTACATTTATAGATAAGGATCAGCTCATTTGGGAGAAATAACATGCTTTCTCATTTTCTCTACTTCAAAAGCCTGTAATTTGAATTGGTATGTTGTCCTCGCTTCAATTAAAGCTGTTTCCTTCTTTCTCTTTTCATAGACAAATAAGTCTGGTCTGTTACTAGTTACCCTTACAAGTGTTTTAGTTCTAGAATATATGTGTATGTACCTCTGCTCTTTCATTTAATGTACTTGCACAGAATGGCTTCTGATCCCACTTCTCTTAAATCCAAACATATTCATTATAAGCAGGTGCAACTATCTGACTACTTCATTACATCATTTACTATAGCTATATTTGAAAATTTTCATTTTGAAGTAGATATTTATTTTATAATACTTGCTTTTCATTTTCCCTTCATACTATAGTTATGGCATTATACTTATTTTTAATATGTATATAAGTATGTTATAATACCTACAAATTTCATTTCAATTTGGTAAATTAGGCATTACAAATTATTTGTTATAAAAGGGGGTATTAAATACAATAAGTTTGAGAACCACTGATCTATTACAATCCCTCATTTTACAGAGGAAGAAAGTGAGATACAGAGAAATTAAATGGCCTGATCTTCAAGTTGCTGATCTGGAATTAAAACGCTGATCTGACTTTCAGTCTAGTTCTCTTATTTTGCTCTCTAGTTTTAGTTGAATATTGAGTAGCTCTTATTTTGACAGCAGGATTATACTCACAATCTCCTTGAAAACAGAGCCATTTTGTACATTCCTTTTTCTGTAATCATCACAGTGACTAACGCAGCATTACACATACAGTAATTACCTAATATATACTTAATATATTGGTTGGATTGAATTCAATTGCATAGAATTGAAATAAAATTATTTGAACCAGAGTGGAGCATTAACGTTTTATAGCAAGTAGTGCCTTCCAATTTGAAACAGTCAGAGCTAGCAGTTCGGGGCCAGGAAGCCACTGTTGGGACAAATACATCAGATGCCCCTCTTCACCTCCTTCCCTATCCTTCACCTGTTTCCAAGCTCTTGCCATGAACTACATTTTTGCCTCCCTTCTTCCCACAGCTGACTTTCTTGGCTCAGGGCACGTCCCAAAGACCTACCAGCATTTGTCTCTGGCTGTCCTTTACTAGCCATATCACATGGGATAGAGACTGAATGCAATGCTGGGACAGGTCCTCCAGACCTTAAGAGATTTTCAAGGAAAGAGCTAAAAGTCAGTTTTCTCCTATTCAAGTTTCTTCATGTTCTGAATTTTTTTTTTTTTTCCACTGAGGAACACTCACCCTGAGCTAACATCTGTGCCAATCTTCCTCTACTTCATATGTGGGTTGCTGCCACAGCGTGGCTGACAAGTGGTGTAGGTCTATGCCTGGGATCCAAACCCGTTAACCTGGGCCACCAAAGCAGAACACATTGAATTTAAACACTATGACACGAGGCTGGACCCCTGAATTATTATTTTTTTTCTGACGCTTTCCAAATGTGTTAAGAAATTTGGTCCATGATGAGACACTTTGTTGACGTGATTCAGGAGTTAATTTTACGTGTCAATGGGAATGGCACCAAACCCTGACTCAGAAGCCATATTCCAGAAGTAGATTAATTATTCTATCTTCCCAGTGGAGTGTGTGCACACATGTGTGTGTATGCGTGCACGTAAATGCGAGGGAAAGAAAAGATCACTCCTATTTGGCCATACCTAATTTAGCTGCCAAAATTGAAAATGAGTAGCAAGGAGGTGGGAGATGCATGAAAGGATGTCAAGAGCTATTTGCAAAACAGTGCAGTCATGAGAATTGTGACCTGATAGTATGACCTATAAGGATGAAATTATCTGGGACAATGATGGAAAAATATATTTCATGGGTCTAGACGCTGCATAGAGCAAACTAACTAGACACAGATCCTGCTTTCATAGATGATACTCACAGACACACACACCACTACTGCCACCACCACCACCACCACTACCACCACCAACACTAACCAAAATAGTCCTGCTTTTGATATAGATGAAAAAACTTATGAGAACATTTGCATCCACCCTAATAATCAAAAGAAAATAAATTATAGTTCTAAAAACCATCAGAGAACTGAACCCACAAAGAAATCTAAATGAACTAACAAGAGAGAACTCGTAACGCCTGCCTTCCCAAGATCTCCACGGGCTGGGAAACCGAATACAAACTTCCACGGTGCCGAAAGCAGCGAGTAGAACATGATGGCAAAGAGAACTCACTAATGACCCCAAACCTGTAGCTTGTCTGTAAAGCAGAGAGAAGTCTCTCAATTTCTGAAAGCTGGTGGCTCAGCTGCAAAGCAGAGGCAAATTTCCAGAATCTCACCAGTTGTGAGATCTCAGTTCCTGATGATAAGAAAATGTTTATCCTGACCTTAAGGTATTTGACTCTAGTGGTGAACTGAGTGAAACAAAAGGGGTAGCAAAGCCCTAACCCATTTCAACCCTGCCTCATCCACCTCAGATGGACTTAGCCCTCACTCTCATAGTGGAACAGAAAAATGAGAGTGAACCTTTATAGAGGCAAACATTATTTGTTTCAGTATTTAGTGTTCTTTTGTGTGTTACAAGAACACAAAAAGGTGAGAAAATGTAACCCAAAGTCAAGACAGGAAACAGTCAGTAGAAGCAGTACCAGAGATGGCCTAGATGTTGGAATTATCAGACAGAGACTTTAAAATAATTGTGGTAAAATTCTAAAGGATCTAGTGGAAAGGTGACTACATGTGTGAAGAATGGGAAAGTACAGCAAAGACATGGAAGCTATAGAAAAAGAACCAAAAGTAAATGCTAGAAATAAAAAAGACAGTATCATAAATAAGGAATTTTTTCAATGGATTAGCAGAATACTGAACACAGAAGAGGAATGAGTCAATGAACCTAAAGACACATCAATATAAAGTGTCCAAACTGAAACATAAAGACAAAAACAGATGATTAAAAAACAGAACAGAGCATCCATGACCTGCTGTATAACAGCAAATGTTTTAACATACGAGTAATTAGAGTCCCCGAGGAGAGAAGAAAGAGTGGGCAGCAGAAATATTTGAGGAACAATGGCTAATAAGCTGTTGAAAGACATCAACTCACAGATCCCAGAAGGTCAATGAACCCCAAGCAGGATAATTACAAAGAAAACCACACCTGGGTACAATGTAATCAGACAATCTACAATAGAAGACAAAAAGCAGATCTAAAAGCAGCCAAAGAAAAAAGACACAGCACATCCCAGGGAAATATGCTCCAGAAATAACAACAAGAGGCAATGGGATGACATATTTAAAGTGCTAAAAGCAAAAAAGTGTCAACTTAGAACTTTATCCAATGAATATATCCTTCAGTTTTTATATATTTATGTATATAACATATTATGTCTGTAATATATAAATATGCATTTATATGTAATATATTTATTACATATATTTATATGTAAATACATTATATATTTATATATTAACATATATTTACTTATATATTGCATATATTTATAAATAAAATATAATCATGTATATTACATATTTAATGTAATTATATATACAAATTTATATATATTTTTAGATGTAAATATATATTTGTATATTGCATATATGTTTCATAGATATAAATTTAAAGGATATATTCACTGAGTAAAATTCTAAGCTGACATATAAATATACCATAGATGATATATATAAAAGATTATTGACTTTTCAAAGCAAAAACAATAGCAATGAATCTTGGGATTTATAGCATACATATCTATAAAATATAGACAACAAGAGCACAAAGGTGTATATGGAATTATACAATGTAGGCTCATATACTTTCATGAAATGGTACAATATGTTATTTTGTCCTAAATCAATATATTACTGATAATTTTTTGAGAGAATACTAAACGTATGAATTTCAAGGAAAGTTCAGCTGAGATTGGCTTTCTCCTGCTTTTGGTTTTATGTATACAAAGTCCATATTATATTGTTAATCCAGAACATATTTTACTTTCCTTTTTCTGACCCAACGAAACAGCACAATCCTAAAGCAGAATTTCTGAGCCATTGTTAACACTACTAGCACAGACAAATTCATGTAATATTTAGAGGTAGCATGGTGCAGTGGAAAGAGTACAGGATATAGAGTCAGGCAGTCAAGGGTCCAAATCCTGGCTCTATCGCTTGGGCATTGTGTGACCTTGGGCATGTGACTTAAACTTTCTGAACTCAATTTTTTCATCTGGAAAAAATTCCCATTTCACAGGATCATACAAGCTCAATAAAGGCCAATTCCCCAAGCCCCTTCAAGATCCAAATTTACTTGGCAACCAAGAAAATCTAGTCCAATTCTGCACGTATTTGTTGACTTGGAACCTCTGGAAATTTGACTTTATTCCCTTTATATGACAGCCAGGGAATGATATGTTAGTTCAAAGTAAGAAGGGAAAAGGGAAAGAAAAATTAACATTATTTGGGACTTAAAAAGCCACCTTTGAATGAGCCGTACTAAGCACAATGACTCAGAAACAAGTACATTTTTCTGTAGATGCTCTTGGAGTTCTCAAGTCCTTGGGGGCCAAATCTGGTAAATTCATAAAAAGATTCATAAAGTCCTAGAAAGCCTTGAAGCAGGAGAGGAAGGAATGGAGAGAGGAAACAGTCACGCTTGTCTGACTCTGTGCAACCTGGCACAGCAGGGGGCAGCGGGCAGACCTCAGAGGGGCTCCTCCCTGGGAGAGGAGCCAGGCAGGCCTCTTTCTGAGCCCCTGCTCTACCACTTACTGGCTGTGTGACTCCAGGCAAAGTCCCCGACTTTCCTGACCTTTCGTTTCTTCCACTATAAAATGACATAATAAAAGCCACCTTCTAGGGTTGTTGAAAGTAATACATGAGATCAAGCTTATAACACGAAGGTTGAAAACTGAAAATCTTTGGGTCAAATCTGGCTAGCAGATATATTTTGCTTAGCCTACAGAATACAGCATAGTGTTTTCTACTTTTTGAATTATTTACAAATCATTTATAAATAAGAGATTTCACATTTTAAAAATCTATATTTCTGTATTCTCTTGAAAAATTGGAAGATCTGGTAAGCCTATACCTGTATTTCCCCAAAAGATTGACCAGTTAAAGCTGAGTGGTAACTATCTTCCGTATATGGGGCTTATTTTCTGCAGATCTCCTCAGACCCCACCATTCCTTATTGTCTCACCTGTACTGAAGGCCAATTAATTCATTTGTATTACCTGCCTGGCCCTATGGAAACTGTTTTCCATTGGGGATGGAAAGTCTAGCACTACAGTTGAGGGTTACTGGGCATCCTCTCTCTACTCTGCCCTCTCCCTTGAATGTCCCATGACCAAATGGGACCAGAGAAGAACACAATTGGTGGAATCACTTCCGTAAGAGCCAGATCCTTCTCTTAACCTTGTACCTTAGCCAGTTACCCTGATTTCAAGAACATAAATGAGGAAAGAGGGAGAGTGGCACTTTCTTTGCCTAAAGACACAGACTTCTTTCTCAGCAGGTGGGGATAGTGCCTCTACAGAGGAACATCATGGTGCATTAACATAAGTTTAGAAATCTTTTCCAGGAACCTGGGTTCTTTCTCCAAGGCCCCATTTGAATTTGATGCATCCCAACCATGGAAGAAGAAGTGTGGGCACTGTGCTCTGAAGTTCAGGAGGACGAGTGGGAAAGCAGAGGCAGTTCTCCCACAGAGACTCTTAAAATTCACTAGCCTTTGACTCTTGTCCAAATCCATCAGTGTAAGCTTCCTTAAAAGAAAGCACCATCCTCCAGAGGGCCAGGCACGAGGGGCAGAGTCTGATTTCACCCAAGGCATTAGGCCTGTAGCAGAACTCTGGATTATGAAGAGGTGGAAAGCTGGTGCTATGGCGGGGGGTGGGGCAGGAATCCCCTTATTCCCTAAGATAAGACTCCTTTCAGCAAATTAGTTTATTATTACAGCACAAGAGAACTGGGATGCTTTTGAAAAGGAGTGAGGCAACTGGAAATTCTGCAGCTCAGCTTCTGGCTTATCATGGTGGACGATGGATGTATAAATCATCCAGGCCAGGTGCGAGAGAGTCACCAGGAGCCAGCAGCACATGGGTTACGAGGAGAAGCATTCATAAATCCAGTGCTTCAACATCTGCAATCTGTGACTAAACATTGCCTGGAGGCATCTGCCCTCCCTCTTCCCCAGAGCAGGCAGCTGTGGACCCCAGGGATGGCCAGGGTCCCTGAGAGGATATTTGGAGCTGGCAAAGCAAATCTAGTCCAGGAAAGAGCCCTTACACCTAGGGTGCTGGGATCAGATGAGATCTGTAGGGATGGAACTGTGGATCTTAGCAGGAAGCAATGAGATGCCACTTCTAGGGACATTCTGTACTTGGAATTATCATATATCACAGCTGGAAGAGATTAAGTGGGTAGATATTTACCTCCTTTACACTAGTTTTTATGGATGAGGAAATACAGGTTTCTAGACAACACACAACTTTCTCAAACCCTTATATTGAATTGGAAGAAGAGCTAGTGTTAGAACTCCTGGCTCTAAGACCAGTGCCCCTCATGACCCCAGGCACCTTCCTCGGACTCTTCCCTGGCCTGGCCTCAATGTTCCTAAGCCATAAACACTTACGTAAAGGAGAGTTGGAGCCGTGAACCCCTGCCCTTAGGGATTCTCTGATCATCTGACTTGATGGATCTGATTCATTTCCTGTCTTCATGAGGGCCATGGCTGAGGGCCACATTGGTGGCAGCCCCTAATCTCCTTACTCTGGAATTCAAGCCTTCCATTGATAATAAGAATTTACCTTAGTAATAAATCTACCTATTATTTGTTGACAACCTACTGTGTACCAGGCATTGGGCTAAGCACTAATGTGTTTCATTGAATTCTCATAAAAACACTACTGAGTGACATGCCCACTCTATAGATGGAGAGACAGAGATGTGTAGTAACCTACCCCTGGTCTGGCCACAAGCAAGCAAGAGGTGCTGCAAGACTCCCTGAGAGTGGAGCCCAAGCCCTGGGCCCCTCTGCAGGCTGTGCTGCACGGCCCCTCAGGCACTCTCCTGGCCCGCTGTCTCCCCATGTCCCTCCACCAACAGTGTGGTGTTACTGTTAATCATGAGGATGCTTTCCCTCAGTCACACAGGGGATGCTTCTCATTACTTCCAAGTATGTAAAAGGTTGGCCTCCTCTCTGCTACCAACATGTCCCTGATCAGTCACGGCTGTTCTCGTTTCTACCGCCTGCCATCATTTCCCTCTAGCTGCCAAACTGCTCTGTCAGCAGCTCCTGACAGCTCAAAAGAGACCTCCAATACTGCTTCTTCCCTTTCATTCCCAGGCATTTATTATTTGGTTTTGCTCTAAGTCATATGATTATTATAAAGGCAGGTCCCTGCCTGATGTTTCTGTAAAATGCTATATGTCTTTAGCAAGAAAGGGGGAAGAGAAAGCCTCATCGCCACGAGAGGTAATTTCTGCCTGTGCTGATGTAAAGTCAAGGGGTGAGCCATTCATTGCTCACACATTTAAGTCTGACCTCCGTCATTGAGCAAATGGAAGAGAAAGTAATTAGTTTCTTTAATGGCTCAGAAATATACCAAAAAAGGAAATGGGGGTGGACAGTGGTGATTGTTCAAATCAGCAGGTTTGGGAGTTTAATTTCTTTGTATTCATTAAGCTTCAAGATCTCTCTGACATGCTTCATTATAATACAGTGCCCCAGCTGGAAGAGCCCTATTATTGAGTTACGAAAATGATAAATTAATGGGACAAAGGTTATTTATTTCTTGAGCCACTGTTTGAAAATTCTGGGCATAGATTTCTCTGTCAGAGGGTGGAAAGGTGAAGATATTTGTTTCCTTCTGCCAGACAGTATTAAGAAGAGAAAGTGGAATGTTTTCCCAAAGCACCCTGACAATATCCCTCAGCAGGTAAGCCTTGCTCTCTCAGCCTTAGCCCCTCTCTAAGATTAATAACGTTGGTAAGAGAGTTGGCCTGAGCTCCCTGGGGCTTGGTTCTCCTCAAGTCTCCTAGCATCAGGATTTCTGGAAGTTATAGATGAAACGAGAAAATGGTAAGTCCCTTTGCCCATATTTCATTTCGTCTTTAAAACAGATAATGTGGTGTAACCAGAAGGGCGTGGACTGGGGTCTAGTCTCAGCCTTCCATGTTGTATTGACGCATCACTTAATATTTCTGAACTTTCTCTCCTGCTGACTAGGAATAATAATACCCTGCAAGGTTATTGCAATGATTTAAAATTTGCATGCAGTATGTGTATATCTACATTTACATACTGCTATATACATGTAATATATATATATATCCCAGCACAGTGCTTGACCCATAGCGGGTGCTCAAGAATCGCACAGGATTTCTAGCTTGACTGTGCTGGGCTTCAGTTTTTTATTATACCCAACTTGAGTCTGTGTACAGTACTTGAACATATCCTCCAAAACATTTCATTAGAAAGTCGTGCAGATTTCACTTAGAGTTCCTGTGGAGAGAAGGAGGAAGTTGTACATAGCACACAAAATAGCAAACTGTAACAAAATTCCCATCAGATGATTCTGGGAAGGCTGCGTACCCCAGTCTATGTGAATGGCACACAGCGGTGATGTGCAGTGCATTGTCTCCCAGCTTTGCCTATTGTAGAGTCTTCCCTGAAACTCCTTTCCTACTGGCAATGGTCTCACGTCCTCTCCCCTTTAGGCAGTAACTTCTAAAATCACTTCTGTTGTACAATCCCATTAGCTTTGGACTTGACATTAAAATTCTACTAATAAAAAGCTCACTAATTTGCTCAGGGAGACGCCCCACCTTGATTCTTATGTCCATAGGGTGTCCTCCCACCCAAGGGGTTTATCAGAGTATTCACACAAGACCCACACTTCCCTTAAAGGAGGGTGTGGAGCTGCTGCTGGTGGTAGTACCATACAACTCACTCATACCCATCAGAAATGCAAGGAGCATCCACTTCAGGAATGTTTGCTGCTGCTCTGGGATGTGGAGAAAATGCCCCCCAGTGAGGATGAGCCCTTCCAGAAGGCACAGCAACAACTCCTTAGGGACCAATAGCCTCAGGTGCAGAAATGGCCCAGGGCAAGTGGCCCCAGGCAGTGTTAAAGGAGTGCATATCAAAATGGGGACAATAATGCATTCAAACTGAGAACCACAAATTGTTGGAGGCGCCCTTGGTTTGCAAAGAAACTTGTTTGCTGGTGTTTTGAATAAGTCAAAGGAGAGAATATGTTTGAAAATGAAAAATTCAGGAACTTGTATTTTGTAAAAAGTGTGTTTTGTACTGCAAAAGCCCTTTTGTAGATCTCATTTCACTTAACTCTTACCACAATTCTGTGAAGTACGTATTTATTATCACTATTTTACGGATGAAGAAAAGGAGGTTTAGTAACTTGCCAGAGGATATACATCTAGTAAGATATGCCAAGTGCAGTGCCCTTTCCTCTCTATCTCTGGCCGTAGTAGGTACAATCTAATGCTGCGTTACCAAATTTAGCAGCTTAAAACAGCATGCATTTATTATCTCACAGTTCTGTAGATCAGAAGTCTCAGAAGGCTTGACAGGGTCCTCTGCTCAGTGTCTCACAAGGCACACATCAAGAGGTCAGCAGGGCTACATTCTGTTCTGGACTCTCTGGGAGAGTCCAGTTCATTTGGGTGATTGGAAGAACTCAGTTCCTTGTGGCTGTAGGACTGAGGTCCCTGAGAGAAGCCAAGGGCTTCTTTCTCAGCTTCTTGATGCTACTTTCATTCTTTCTCATGTGGCCCCCTCTACTTTAAACCAGCAATGGTTAGCATAACCATTTCTGCCAAATCTCTCTGAAAGCTTCTGCCTTTTAAAGGGCTCCTGTGAAAGGTCGGGTCCACTGGGATAATCTCCATATCTTAAAGTCAGCTCACAAGAGACTTCAATTCCATCTGCAAAATCCCTTCACAGCAATGCTTAGATTAGTGTTTAAATAACGAGAGGACAGCAATCATCTTGTGTGTGTGTGGGGGGGGGAGTGTATCTGCAGAATTCTGCCTACCACAGTGGCTCTTCATCTTTAGTTAACAAATTGCCTGCAGGGCTTGTTGATAGTGCCAATGCTTGGCCCTATCCCTAGAGATTCTTGTTCCCCTAGTCTTGGGCAGAGCCTAAGCACCTTCACACTTAACAGCTCCCCTCCCCACTCCTGGCCCTCCTGTGACGCTGATGTGGGTGCTTCTGGGACCATGTTTTGAGAAGCATTGTTCTGCCCTTAGCTGTACCAATGATAATTTCTCAAACCTACTCATGCACCAGGCCTCTTCTATTTCTATAAGTATTAACTCATTTAATCTTCACAACAAACACTGTGAGTTCAATACTCTCATTAGCCCAACTTTACAGGTCCAGAGAGATTAAGTAACTTGCTCAGTATCACACAGCTAGTAAGTGGCAGAGCTGGGATTTGAAGTCAGGCAGGTTGGTTCCAAAATCCCTGTTCCTAACCATTTTATGCTATACCATAGATTAGAACCTAAATTTGTTACATGCCTCAAACAAAGTGCAGTCCTCAGAAGACCTTTCAAGTATTACTGACATCTGATGCAGGAGGGTATGTAGGAGGACGGCAAGGTGAAGGGATGCAAGGGGTTAGTGAAAACAATTCCAGGCCATCTCAGCTGTACCCCCTGCCCACCCTTGAAAGTGCTACGGCAGTTACACACATCATTTCTGATGTTTGCTTCAATTAGCTTCTGGTCATGATCCCCATCAAAACATGGGACTGGAGGATGCTGTAGGAAAACAATATGAAGGGAGGGTGCTCACCCTAAAGAACCCAGGTTTCTCCGGGATAGAAGACACTCTAATACTGCCTGCTGGGTTCAGAGATGGCCACCCGTGGTATAGAGCAGAGCCTAAGCTCAAGGACTGGCCTCCTGCTCTGAAAACTGATAGGGGTTCAGTATCACTGGACTATACGGGACCGTCATCAGCATTCACTCACCAGCTTCTCCTCAGCGAGTCACTGGACATCACCTACACCCCTCTCACCACAGTGCAGCAGTAGAACAGGGATGAAGAGTTTGGGTCCTCACTCCACAAAGCTACTACCTCCTGCATCCCTTGCTTGCTGAACCTTTCTGATTCTCATGGTTACAACATTCAGGTACCATTTAGCTGGCAAGGCCTCAGCCACGCTGCTTAATGTGCATCCTTGGAAACACTGATGGTTGGCAACAGACCCTCAGGTGAACCCCATGAACTGGCGTCGGCCCAAAGCACAGATGGCTGGTTCCTGAGTGTGGCATCCAGCCATCACAGGGACCCAAGCAAGAAGGACCAAGGGCCCTGCCCTCCTGACTGCACACCCTGACACATCTTCCCTTTGTAGGTGTTCCAAAGAACATTCTACCTAGCTACAGATATCAAAAAAATCTGAACAGTTTTCAACCCATTATGTGAAAAACTACCTGCTATATTACACAGTCTCTGCAGAAACTCATCTTTAAAGAGGTCCTGCCACCAAATAGTAATTAAAAAGGAATCAGAAACATTCTTTATGTCTCTTGAAGAATGTGGAAGGGGATCTAATTCATAAGCCACAGCAACTCTTTTCAACACTCCTTCGTCTACTCTACTCGCCAGTTCTCTCACACCCCACAGCCACTCCGAAGCCTTTCACAAGCACTGCCAAGCACTCCCCAGAGCCCCAGGGAGCTGCTCCTCCCTTCGCTCCTCCTCTTCTCTCACAGCTCCTGTTTGGCCTCTCTATTCCACCCAACCCCTTCTCTCTTCTTTCAGGCCAAGTCTCCCTCTAATATTCTCTTGATTCAGTACCACAGTATCACAATAGATTCAGGCATCTACTAGCAAAAACTCTTCTGCAGAGACCAGAAAAGAAGGTGTGTGTATGTGCAGATGTGGGACCAGGGAAGAGAGCACTCACGTATAGAGATTTAAACAAATCAGAAGTTATTTCTCCTTTACTAACAGGCCTAGCATAAGCATGCCAGGACTGATATGGCAAATCTGCAGGGTTGGTGACCCAGGGTTCCTCTATCTCATTGCTCAGTCAATCTCAACCTATGGGTTCCATTTGTGGCCTAAGATGGCTTAGTAAGCTCCTGTCAACAGCTGCACATTCCAGCCCATGAAAAGAGAAGCATAGAAAATAGAGGGGTGTTAAGCAACCCTTCCCTTTAGAGTCACAAACTCAGAAGGGGTACATATCACTCCTATTCATTTCTCATTGACTGTGTAATCCCACAGGCCACACTTAGCTTCAAAGAGCATAGAATAAGTAGTTGTTAGCTGGGTTGCTAAAACATTGACTTCTATTGCTAAAGAGACACCAAGAGAATGGGATCAGAAATAAGTAAGAAACTTCCAGATCAGTAACCCATTTAGGAAGAGAGAGGGTGAATGCACTCAGGCAATCTTAGTGAATGAAAAAAGTGAATGAAAAAATTTTGGGGTTTGGGAAAATGACCAGAAAATGAATGAGATGTTGTAGGCATGGATAAAACACAAATGAATTAACAGCCCCAGAAGGACAATGTCCTGCCTCACACCTCTTGACCTACTGCCCAATACTTTGCTTTGTCCACTTTGAAGGCAGGACCGCTATATGATCCTTCCTGCTGCTCCTGCCATCCTCAGGATGACTCAGGAAAAAAGGCAAGGTGGCTGCATGGGGGACAACACTCGGGCCGCACCTTGTGCTCTGCTTGGGAGAGGCTTATCTTCCCAAAGCTGGTAGAAGGAACTATGGCATGGACCAGTTCGCCCATGCCTCCCTCTACCCCTTTCCTGCCCCACCACACACACACACACACACACACACACACACACACACACACATATTAATGCACAAGCTCAGATACACATGCATATACACCAGGTCACCAGGAATTAATTGGGCTTATTACTTCTTCACGCACTCTCAACTCTCCATGACCCTGCCCATCTGCAAGTAATGAGTCTCCATCTATCTACTGCTGAGCCAGACCCTCCAGGGGGAATTGCTTTCTTGGCACATAGGAGAGAGTACCCATTTACCATAAACCTAGACCTCAGTGTGTGTAACTGCAAAGCTCCTTGACCACATTGTATGTGTACTACGCAGAGTGCTGGGCTCTGTGACAAGATGAATAGGCAACAGCTCCTCCTCTCTGCAGTGGAGACAACAAGACCTAACCAGGTAGAAAACTCCTGCATTTGCAATAGTTAGTCATCGATCATCTTGGATTGTGGCTTCTGCACCGAATGACTGGCACAGAAAATGTGTAATGGAGAAGCTGAGAGAAGGGAAAACACAGGTGGGCCGATTGGCTTCTCTGAGCACTGAAGGGTGTGTTGAATTTAGTATCAGGAGAGGCCGGTGGCAGGGAGACCTTTGTAATAACCCAGACAAGGGATGATGAGGGCTTGAACAAGTGAGATGACTGTAGGAAGGCAAAGAATGGAGAACAGGCAAATAAAGTTTGGTGCAGTTCCCCAAGCAGCAAGGATGCCAGCGTTTGCTGAGTCATTGCATCGTGTGCAGGGACCAGGAGTTGAAGACAATCTGGAGTGTCCGTCTCCAGGAGTAAAGATAAGTAAAATGTGTGGATGTATACCTTCACAGCACACAGGAGTTGAAAGCAGTGAGCTCGAGATCCACAGAGCAAAAGTGGGTATATCTAAAAGCCTAATGTTAAGGAAAAAAATGAGAAGCAAAATGAGGTCTATGACAAAATACTACTATGCAAGCCAAAAGCATGTGCGCACACACAATATTAAAAGCACACATGCCTGCTACAGCAGAGGTAGATGTCCAGGCTAGTAAGGGGGATGGGAGTGAGGATCAGGGACTGAAGGGGGGAAAATAAACGGAAGAGGGGCCTTTTGCTGAGTGAGGTCGATAGTGCTGAGAGCTGAAGTGTGTGATGAACTCAACTCTGCACAAGCCCAAAAGACAGAGAAATAATTACACATGTACATAAATACGTGCAAACAATAAAAAAGGCAAGCGGTAGTTTGTTGGGCAGTATGATTACACGCAGGTGAAGGGCAAAGGAGAGGGAGAGGGAAAACGACACCAGGTTGTCACACCCAGGTAGCACATTATTCTTGCCTCCCAGCTTGGAGCAGCGTCTCCTCTCCTTCTCCCAGCTTCAGTTCTACATACGCTTGTCTTGTCCAGTGACCGCATTCCAAGAGAATAACCTTTGGAAACAGACTAACCTGGGTATGAATCACAGAAAGTTTTTGAGCCTCAGTATTCTTCTCTGTAAAAAGAGGAATAATAATATCTACTTCACATGGTGATCATAGGGCATCCATGAGCTAATATAAGTGCAATAATCTAATACAGTATTTGGCTCAGTTAATAAAATGTCCCTTTCTGATTGCCTTGAACCTGGAACCCCAAGTTTTAGCCAGGGATCTCTGCCTGGCCAGTAACAGAAGTGAGAGCAGTGCTTTGTAAGTGACAGCTCCCACTACAGCTCAGCAACAGAGGGCTCTCGCTTTCTGGAGAAGGATAGACAAGAGCAGCACTCTGGGCTCAGAGCACACCCTAGTCCCCCCTTCATGGCCCTTGGGAGTGCCGCATCCAGGCCTGGCTGTGTGCCCACGGTCTAAGGGAAAGCCAGTCAGAGAGACTGGGCTCCCTTACACCCCACTTAGCTGCACATTTTCATCTTTTTTATGTGTTCAGGATGTTACACTAATTGTGATGGATGTTCTCTTTGTGCTCACACTGAGGGGCAGATGATGAAACCATAATGTAAAGTAATATGTCTATTAAAGACTTAAAATAACATACCTGCTGGATGATTCCTCACTCCACTGGCAGAGTCAAGCTCCTTGGGAAGAAGTTGTTGCTCAATTAGAGATGGCAATAAAGTGGGAGGGAGGGAGGGGACTCAAGGGATATTCTCCAACTTCTGGAGTGCTGTCAAACTGATCTACCTTTTCTTCACTTAAGTAAGGTGCATCTATCGTACCAGCTTCAGCACTGGCTCTGGACACATGGATGGTCAGTGAGTTTGGATGCTCTCCATTTAGGAGCAATGTTAACTGGACTAGTGAACAAAGTCAGGGTCCTTACCGTGTCATGAATTAATTGTCTTTCTCTCTGATGCCCAAATCAATGTTAGAGCCCTGAGTTATGAGTATGTCAATATAAGTGGCTCCTGGAGGGCCAGCCCCAGGGGCCTGATGGTTGGGTTCGGCATGCTCCATTTCAGTGGCCCAGGTTCAGTTCCTGGGCATGGACTTACATCACTCGTCTGTGAGTGGCCATGCTGTGGTGACGGCTCACGTACAAAAAGAGGAAGATTGGCAGCAGATGTCAGCTCAGGGCAAAGATTCCTCAGCAAAAAAAAAAAAAAAAAAAAAAAGAGTGGCTCCTGGAGGTCTCTGGCCCCCAAATTCCAGAGGCAGAGAAAACTGAGACTAGAGAACCAGGTGAACTCTCAGCCACGTCTATCCCTAGCAAAACAGGATTCTGAAACAAAAAGCAGACAGAACTCCAGTGTCTTCCACATATGTCTCCTTGCTTGGTTGTCTCTGTTTTGCTAAAGAACAAGAGGTGTGTGTTCACTCCAATCAGAGCCTCTGGGCCCAGTGGCTGTGGAAGGTTCACTTCAGGAGAGACAGCACGTCAGCAGGAGAGCATTGTAGGGGATCGACGTCCCAGATCTTAGTCTTAGCTCCACTGCTAATCTCAGTTCTTCCTCCTGGGCTCCAGAATCTTCTGGCCAGCTGTAAAAGTCTAGCTCCCCCCTGCCGTGGTTCATCATCCACTATTCCCTTCATTGCTAACCAGCCCCCGACCTTCACCACCTCCTCTTGCTCATTTCTACCTCTGCTCCTTCCCTGACTCAGGCCCTGGCTCCTGGTGGCTGCCTCTCTCCCCTCTGCCTCTAATCCTGTTTGAACTTCTAGGTAGACATGATGAATGGAGGAAGATAAAAAATATCCCACCTTATAACCTATTGAATCTAATATCAGTAGCAAGATTATTGCCCTCGGCAACCAGACATGAATAGGATATGATCTCATGCCATAAACTTTTAAAAGTGATTCCCAAGGAAATCAATAGAATATTTGGATGTGGCTCATAGAAAGTCCTTCACCCCACACACACACCCAACAGGTGATAGGAGGCAAACATAATAAGTTAATAAAATCCCAAGAATGAAACCCCATTTGGAAAGAAGCAAAATTAAAGTGTGAGTAGGCATCCTTGGCAAAGGTACAGTAATGCTCTCTTCCTCTATCACTGCACTAACATAACCATACCTGACACATTGTGTGAGTACCTACCCTGATGTGATGGTAAACCAGTACATGCAACATTCTATTTGAGACTCACAAAATCCCAAGATATTATTAGCTGCATGTTGTACATAAGGAAACCAGGGCAGGTCGAGCCTAATCATTATTGCACCTCAGCAGAGGCAGAAAAACTACTTGGATTCACCATTTTTCAGAATTCCAGTCTAAATTAGGAGAATGATCTAAAGCACAAGGGTATTTCCCCACAAGAGTAGGATATAACTTTGATCACGTGTGGTGATCTCTAACATAGGGTATTTCTTTAAATCTCAGAAGACAGACTACAGCCCAGGTTATCTAACAGCCTTCACACCGCTACAGCTGAATGTTCTTTTTGATTGACTCTGAACCATCAAGGGACTGAAAAGTCGTGATAACATGAACCCTCTCAAATTTGGCCCAGAGGGGAAACCAAAAATATCTCCATAAGACGGGAAAGATGTTAAGAAGAATTGGCCCACACGTCGCTGTGACAGTCTGAGTTGCCCACACTTGGTGTGGGCAAGGGAAAGGGATGGGCATGTCATAGTGACTATGGAAATCTATCACAGAGAGACCAAGAAAGGAAGCATGGTGACAAAGGACAGAAAAGTAACTTGGGTAACAAAAAACATAACCCAAGGAACAGAACAAGATTCCCTGCAAGTGCTTCAGGCTATGGAATAACTTGATAATAACATGATCCTATTTTTTAAAAAGAGGTTAAAGACAAAATGTTAAAAGAACAAAATGAGATTAAAAGAGTGATTGCAGAACTAAGGGAACTAACTGAGCACTAAAACAATATCATTACAGAACTAATAATTGGAACAGCCAAAACCAGAATAGACATGACTGGAAATTTAATTAAAGTCTTAAAATGAAAGTCCTTCCTGAGTGAATGCAAAGGGAAGAAGGGGGAAGATAAAATGATTACAGATAAAAGACTAGCTGTCCAGGGCAGGCAGACATGATACAACATGTGCATAAAAAGTATTCCTGAAACACAGAACCCAAAAAATGCAGATGAAAATTATTCCAAGATATTTTTAAAGCTAAATTTTTTTAAATGAAGTAAGACAATCGAGGTTGCCTTCAGACTTCTCCAGAGCAATATCCAATGCCAGAAAATAAAGTGACAATTCCATTTTCAACAATAAAATCACTAACAAAAAAAATAGAAAATTGTGAAAAACATGGCACTAAATAGACCACAAAAAGGACAATTGTTTACAGTATGAGAGTTTAAATAAGAAGGCAGAGAATTGCCTTGTTCAGTCTCAACTGGGAACGTGCACATCAGGTGATTCAAGTTTCTTACTGTTCCATGTATGTCTGTGAATGACTGCATAAGTGCCATGAGCGTGGATCTGAGGGTTACAAATAAATGTTAGCAAGTAAGCAAACTTGCAAATACAGAATCTGTAAATTGTGAGGATCAATTGTATTCACTGAGCACTTCTTATTTCCAGGCAATCTTCTAGGCACTGAGGTTATAGCAATAAACAAACCAGACAAACCCTTCCCTCTAGGGAGGGGGAGAGACAATAAATATAATACACGTGATAACTACTATAGAAAAAATAAGCACAGTAAGGGGAGTGCAATGTTAAATTGAGTAGTGAGAGTGAGAGTAGATCTCAATGAGACTGTGATACTTGAATAAACGTTTAAAGGTAAAGAGGGAATGAGCTTTGCAGATACCTGGAGGTAGAGTGCCCCAGGCAGAGGAAATAGCCAGTACAACTGCCCAGGGGGCTGAACTATTTTAGAAACAACTATGAAGGGGCCAGTGGGGCTAGCACAGAATGAGAGGAGGAGAGAGTCATAGGAGGTAAAGTCAGAGAGGTAAGGGAGTCAGATTGCTAGCCCTGTAGGCCATGGTAAGTACACTGGCTCTTACTTGGAGGGAGCTGGGGAGCCATTGGAGGGTTTTGAGCCTTTGACCACAGGAGTGGCTCACTCTGGCTGCTGTGTTGAGAATAGAATATAAGGCGGTAGGCAAGAATGCGAGCACAGGGCCATGAGAAATCTCTTACAAAAATCCAGGCAACCACCTTCCAATGCCTGAAAAAATTGGGTGTTCCCATGCCTGAAGCCAGCCCCACCCAGCTGCAATCCTCAGAGAGCTGACAAGAGCCTTCTAGGCCAGAGGCTTATAGCAGTAGTAAGCCCATGAGCCTAACAACCAGCCATGCTGGAGGCCTCCTCACTTAATAGGAAAACTGCAACAGGAATGTGCTATTAGACCTTGCAGCCAACCGTGCTGGAGCTCCCCACACCTGAAAAAGAGACGAAAGGGCCCAAAACAACTACACGCAGCTGAGCATTACAACCAGCCAGCCAGGGAGACAGCTCAGCCTCCCTGGGCACCTACAGCAAAAGCAACCCTGCGACAACAGAAGGATACATGTAGCCCAGATAGGGATCACTCCTGGAACATTTGGATCTGGTGATGAGACAGACGGAAGCACACTGCTTGGCCTCATAAGGCATCACTTATATAAGGTCACCTCTCCAAGATCAAGAGATGTAGCTGAACTACCTAATGCATAGACACAAGCCAAGGGAAAGAGGCAAAATGAGGAAGCAAAGGAATATGTTCCAAGTAAGGGAACAGGACAAAACACCAGAAAAGGAACTAAATGAAACAGAAATGAGCAATCTACCCAACAGAGACTTCAAACAAAGAGTCATAAGGATGCTCACGGACCTTGGGAGAAGAAAGGATGAGCTCAATGACAATGTCAATAAAGAAATGGAAGATATAAGAAAAAATCAATCAAAAATGAACAATACGAAATGGGAAATGAAAGATTCACTAGAGGGACTCAAAAGCAGAGTAGATGACACAGAAGACCGGATCAGTGAGCTGAATGAAAGACCAGAGGAAATCACCCAAGCTGAATGGATAAAAGAAAAAAGAATTAAACAGAGTGAGGACAGTCTAAGGGATGCCTGGCACAACATCAAGCACACTAACATCCACGTTGTAGGTGTCCCAGAAGGAGAAGAGAGAGACAAAGGGGCAGAGAATCCATCTGAAGAAAAAATAGGTGAAAACTTCCCTAACCTAAGGAAGGAAACAAACATACAAGTACAGGAAGCACAGAGAGCACCAAACAAGATAAACCCAAAGAGGCCCACACCAAGACACATCGTAATTAAAATGTCCAGAATTAAAGATCAAGAGAGAATCCTAGAAGCTGCCAAAGAAAGACAACAAGTTACATACAAAGGAAACCCCATAAGGCTATCAGCTGACTTCTCAGCAGAAACCTTACAAGCTAGAAGAGAGTGGTCCAATATATTTAAAGTACTAAAAGGAAAAAACCTACAGCCAAGAATACTCTACCCGGCAAGATTATCATTGAGAATGGAAGGAGAGATAAAGAGTTTCCAGGACAAGCAAAAATAAAAAGATTTTATCACCAAGAAATCAGTCCTACAAGAAATGCTAAAGGGACTTATTTAATGGGGAAAGAGAAGACCACAAATAGGAAAAATTATCTATTTCCATGATAAGAGGGTAATGGATACACATGCACAAAAAAGAGCTTAGATGTGATATCAAAACCATAAAATTTGTGAGGAGGGGAGTAAAAAAGCAGAGCTTTCCGATAGAGGTCAAACTAAAGAGACAATCAACTTAATATAGATTGCTATATACGTAGGTTACTATATGTGAACCTCATGGTAATCACAAACCAGAACCTATAATAAATACACAAAAAACTAAGAGAAAGGAACCCAAACATAATACTAAAGAAAGCCATCAAACCACTAGGGAAGAGAGCAACAGAAGAAGAAAGGAACAAAGAACTACTAAAGCACCCAGGAAAAATGTAAAAAAATGGCAGAAGGACATACTTATCGATAGCTACCTTAAATGTCAATGGACAAAATGCTCCAATTAAAAGGCAGAGGGTGGCTAATTGGATAAAAAAACAAGATCCATAATATACTACATACAAGAGACACACATTCAGACCTAAAGACACTCACAAACTGAAAGTGAAGGGATGAAAAAAGATATTTCATCAAATGGCAATGAAAAGAAAGCTGAGGTAGCAATACTCATAACAGACAAAATAGACTTTAAAACAAAAACCGCAACAAGAGATAAAGAAGGGCACTACATAATGATAAAGACAACAATCCAACAAGAGGATATAACACTTGTAAATATCTATGCACCCAACACAGGAGCACCTAAATGTATAAAGCAATTATTAACAGACATGAAAGGAAAAATAGACAGTGACACAATAATAGTAGGGGATTTTAACACTCCAATTACACCAATGGATAGATCATCCAAACAGAAGATCAATAAGAAAACATTGCCCTTAAATGACACATTAGAACAGATGGACTTAGTAGATGTATACAGAACACTCCATCTGAAAACTGAAGAATACATATTCTTTTCAAAAGCACATGGAACATTCTGCAGGATTGGTCACATATTAGGCCACAAAACAAGTCTCCATAAATTTAAGAAGATTGAAATAATACCAAGCACCTTTTATGACCACAATGGTATGAAACTAGACATCAACTATAGGAAGAAAATCAGAAAAGCCACAAACAGGTGGAGATTAAACAAAAAGCTACTGAACAACAATTGGGTCAATGAAGAAATCAAAGGAGAAATCAAAAAATACCTGGAGACAAATGAAAATGAAAATGAAATACAACATGCCAGAATTTATGGGATACAGCAAAAGCAGTTCTAAGAGGGAAATTTATAGCAATACAGGCCTATCTCAACAAACAAGAAAAATCTCAAATAAACAATCTAACAGTGCACCTAAAGGAACTGGAAAAAGAAGAACAAACAAAGCCCCAAATCAGTAGAAGGAAGGAAATAATAAAAAGCAGAGCAGAAATAAATGAAATAGAGACTAAAAACACAATAGAAAAAATTAATGAAACCAAGAGCTGATTCTTTGAAAAGGTAAACAAAAGTGACAAACCTTTAGCTAGATTCACCAAGAAAAAGAGAGAGAAGGTTCAAATAAGTAAAATCAGAAATGAAAGAGGATAAATTACAACGGACGCCTCAGAAATACAAAAGATTATAAGAGAATACTACAAAAAGCTATATGCCAACATTTAGATAATCTAGAAGAAATGGATAAATTCTTAGAATCATGCAACCTTCCAACACTGAATCATGAAGAAATAGAGAATTTGAATAGACCAATCACCAGTAAGGAGATCAAAACAGTAATAAAAACCTCCCCCAAAATAAAAGTCCAGGACCTGACGGTTCCCCAGGTGAATTCTACCAAACACTCAAAGAAGACTTAATACCGTTCTTTCTCAGAATATTCCAAAAATTTGAAGAGGAGGGGAATCTTCCTAACTCCTTCTACAAAGCCGACATTACCCTGATATCAAAACTAAACAAGGACAACACACTCACAAAAAATTACAGGCCAATATCACTGATGAACATCGATGCAAAAATCCTCAACAAAATACTAGCAAATCACATACAAAAATACATTAAAGAGATCATACACCATGATCCAGTGGGATTTATTCCAGGGATGCAGGGATGGTTCAACATTCGCAAATCAATCAACGTGATACACCACATTAATAAAATGAAGAATAAAAATCACATGATCATCTCAATAGATGCAGAGAAAGCATTTGACAAGATACAGCATGCATTTATAATAAAAACTCTGAATAAAGTGGGTATAGAAGAAAAGTACCTCAACATAATAAAGGCCATATATGACAAACCCACAGCTAATATCATACTCAACATAGAAAAACTGAAAGCTATCTCTCTAAGAACAGGAACCAGACAAGGATGCCCACTGTCACCACTCCTATTTAACATAGTATTGGAAGTCCTAGCAAGGACAATCAGGCAAGAAAAAGAAATAAAAGGGATCCAAATGAGAAACGAAGAAGTGAAACTGTCACTATTCGCAGATGACATGATTTTATATATAGAAAACCCTAAAGAATCCACCAAAAAACTTTGAGAAATAATAAATGAATACAGTAAAGTTGCAGCACACAAAATCAACATACAAAAATCAGTTGCATTTTTGTACACTAACAACTATGCAGCAGAAAGAGAAATTAAGAATACAATCCCATTGACAATTGCAACAAAAAGAATAAAATACCTGGGAATAAATTTAACCAAAGAGGTGAGAGACCTGTACACTGAAAACTATAAAACATTGCTAAAAGAAATTGAAGAAGACATAAGGAAACGGAAACATATTCCATGCTCTTGGATTGGAAGAATTATCATAGTTAAGATGTCCATACTTCCTAGAGTAATCTATAGATTCAATGCAATCCCTATCAAAGTTCCAACAACATTTTGCACAGACATAGAACAAAGAATCCTAAAATTTATATGGAACAACAAAAGACCCCGAATAGCCAAAGGAATCCTGAGAAAAAAGAACAAAGCTGGAGGCATCCCACTCCCTGATTTCAAAATATACTACAAAGCTATAGTAACCAAAACAGCATGGTACTGGCACAAAAACAGACACACAAATCAACGGAATAGAATTGAGAGCCCAGAAATAAACTGACACATCTATGGATAGTTAATTTTTGACAAAGGAGCCAAGAACGTAAATGGAGAAAGGAAAGTCTCTTCAACAAATGGTGTTGGGAAAACTGGACAACCACATGCAAAAAAGTAGATCATTACCTTACACCATACACAAAAATTAACTCAAAATGGATTAAAGACTTGAATGTAAGATCTGAAACCATGAAACTTCTAGAAGAAAACATAGGCAGTATGCTCTTTGACATCAGTCTTAGCAATATATTTTCAAGCACCGTGTCTGACCGGGCAAGAGAAACAATAGAAAAAATAAACAAATGGGACTATATTAAACTAAAAATATTCTGCACAGCAAAGGAAACCATCAACAAAACGAAATGACAACCTAACAATTGGGAGAAGATATTTGCAAACCATATATCTGATAAGGGGTTAACCTCCAAAATATGTAAAGACCTCATACATCTCAACAACAAAAAGCTAACAACCCAATTAAAAAAATGGGCAAAAGACCTGAACAGACATTTCTCCAAAAAAATATATACAGATGGCCAACAGGCACATGAAAAGATGTTCAACATCATTAACTATCAGGGAAATGCAAAGCAAAACTACAATGAGATATCACCTCACACCCGTCAGAATGGCTATAATTAACAAAACAGGAAACAAGTGTTGGAGAGGATGTGGAGAGAAGGGAACTCTCATACACTGCTGGTGGGAGTGCAAACTGGTGCAGCCACTATGGAAAACAGTATGGAGATTCCTCAAAAAATTAAGAATAGAACTACCATACGATCCAGCTATTCCACTGCTGGGTATTTATCCAAAGAACATGAAAACACAAATGCGTAAAGATCCATGCACCCCTGTGTTCATTGCAGCGTTATCCACAATAGCCAAGACTTGGAAGCAACCCAAGTGCCCATCAAGGGACGAATGGATGAAGAAGATGTGGTATATATACACAATGGAATACTACTCAGCCATAAGAAACGATGAAATCCAGCCATTTGTGACAACTTGGATGGACATTGAGGGTATTATGCTAAGTGAAGTAAGTCAGAGGGAGAAGGTCAAATACAACATGATCTCACTCATAAGTAGAAGATAAAAACAACAACAAACAGACACCTAGAGACAGAGATTGGAATGGTGGTTACCAGAGGGGAAGGGGGGAGGGAGGAGGGTGAAAGGGATGATTAGGTACATGTGTATAATGATGGACTGTCATTAGTATTTGGGTGGTGAACATGATGTAATCGATGCAGAAACAGAAGTATAATGATGTACACCTGAAATTTATATGGTGTTATAAACCAATGTGACCTCCATAAAATAAAAATAAATAAATAAAAATAAAAAATAAATTAAAAAAAAAATCCAGGCAAGTTCAGAATGGTGGCAGAAGAGTTGGGGAGAAGAGCCAGATCATGGATATAATTTAAAGGAAGAGCTAACATGATTTCATGACATGTTGGACATGGAGTGGGAGAGAAAGGAGTCAAGGATGACACCAGGTTTTTATCCTGTCCAAATAAAAGGATGAAGTTGGAATAGCTTTGACGGAGAAACATGTGAAGAAGGCATTGGGAAGACAAGATCATTTGGACATGTTAAGTTTGCTATTTCTATTCGGTATCACTGTTGAATAGGCAGTTGGATAGAGTCAGGAGTTAAGGGGCAAAGTCTGTGCTGGAAATGTAAGCTATCAGCACATAGATGGAATGTAAAGCCGTGGGACAGCGTGAGATCACCCAGGAAGTGAGTGTAATAGAGAAGAAACAAGGTCTAAGAATTGAACCCCAGGCAACCCATTAATAAGAGAAAAGGGAGAAGAGGAGGAAATAGAAAAAAAGACTGAAATATGACCGGTAAATTCAGAGTAAAACCAAGAGTGTGTGGTGTTTAGGAAGCCAAGGGATGAAAGTGTTTTTAGGAGGAGTAAGAAATGAATAACTGTGAATGCTTACTGAAAGGTCAAATACTATCAGCTTTAAGAACTGATTATGGATTTAGCAACATTGAAGTCATTGTCATTCTTGGAGTGGTTGAGGGCAAAATCTTGTTTGCCAGGGGATTAAGAGAAAACAGGAGTTGGAGTTGGTGGGTACAGACAAATATTTTTAAGAGGTTTGATATAAGTTGGAGTAGAGAAATGGGAGAGGCAGCGGGATCAGAAGATTTTTTTAAGATGGGAGAAACAGGTGCATCATGGTATGATGATGGTAATAACCCAGTAGAAAGGGAAATATAGATGACATAAGAGGGGACAGAATTACTGGAGTAATATCCTTCAGTAGGTGAGAGGGGGGCCTCAGGGAGGACCAAGGACAGGTCATCTCCATGAACACTTGAGAAGGCAGAGTTTGTGAGTGTAGGTGCCAGTAGGTATGTAGATGTGGTAGTGGGAGCATATGGACATTCTCATCTGATTGCTGCAGTCTTATCAGTGAAGTGGGAAGCAATGTTGTCAGCTGAAATGATGATGAAGGAACAGGTGTTGAAGGTTTTAAGAGAGAGACAAATAGGTGAAATGTAGTATGAATGCCAGGAAACATTGTGATTCAGCTCAGGGTTTGTGGCCCTAAATTGACAGTAAGATAATCAGCATGGTTGTATGTTTTTCTCTATGTAGGACTGGCTGCATGAATTTAGGTGCAGAGGTAGTGAAGAGTTTGTACAGGGTCTTGATTCTCCTAAGAGTATTAAAATGAGAATCAAGGAAGTTGAGAGTGTGTGCCAAGATGGTTGTAAGGATTATAATAATATATTTTAAGCCAAGTGTACTGGGTAGTATCAAGAGTTTGTTGAAGTCAGAGTACTAGAGGGAATGTGCTGAGAAAATAAAAGGTGAGGTCAGAAAGTGGGCTATATTAGCAAGTATGGGAAGGGTGTGGCCATGAGATCAAGTGGTAAAGTAGGTAGAGGATATATTCACGGGAGGAAAGGAATTCAAGGAACAAGGTCAAGAGTTAGGGGATTATAACGTGTATATGGAAATCAAAAAGCATTAAGACAAGGATAGAGTTGGAGAGAGGGACAGTGAGCCAGGAGCTAAAATCATTGAAAAATCCGGGACATAACCCTGGACTGAAAGTTAACCGAGGCAAGGAGGAACAGTGGGCGGCATGGTCTGAAGACAAAGGGCTCGATGCCACTGTTTAAAGGAAGAGAAGGGGGACAGACTGGAAGCCACACTGAGGAGGAGATGGGGTCTCTACCTCATCTCCATGCTCAACAGTAAAGAGATGAAGGAGAATCAATAGCCACCACTCCGGAGAGTTCCAGAAAAGCACCCTCCTCGAGGGAGGGGGCCGTGTTTTAGTCAGGACAAGCAAGGGAAGGGAGGATTCAGATAAGAGTTTAGCAGACAGAGCGTTTTGTTACCGATGGGCCAGAGCTCTAGCAGATGCGGTGTTCAGGAGTAGGGCAGGGCGGGAGATGGGGCGAGAGCAGGTTGGCGAGCTGACCGTGAGCAGTGGCGTGGGGCCTCTTGCGGGGCTCACATAAACAGGCGTCATGGGATCAGCCTGGTGGCCTGCCCTGTGTTGGGGTAGGTAGCAGAGGTATCGGAGGCTCCCTCAGAATCCTCAGGAAGAGGGTGGAAGGTCTGGGGAGGTGTAAGTTACACAGCCTCTTTTCCTTGACATAAAAATGGCTAGAAAAGAAGTTGAAGAGGCTGTGCTGAGGAAAGGAGTTTGGATGGGAAGGCGGAATGTGTCAGCAGCGTAACGGAGCATGGTTCTTGTGGAGGTAGGCAAGCTGGGTGAGCCATGGCAGTGCAGGGGGGCCTCGGGCCGCCGGGGTTTCTCGGGACAGGAGGAGGGAAGCCCAAGAGGCGTGAGAGGCACGCAGACCCAGAGTGGCAGTCACAGCTTGTCCGAGCTGAGAGGAACCTTTCAGACCAGTCATGTTCAAACATTGCTGCTCACATGCCACCTAAGAGACGTCTATTCATGCTTTACATTTTCTGTTTGTGTCTTACGTTTTCATAAATGTTAGCACTAAGAAGATTTATTCACTTGAAAGATATGGGATTGTTATAGCAACATCAAACCACCGTTTTTTGAATTCTTCCTATAGGCTAAAAATCACTTGGTGATCTATTATCAAAAATTATTTTTAGTGATCAGTTTACTGACACTTTTACTGATGGTTTGATTAGGTTCTTCTTCACTTATGCTAAAAGCAAAGGACTGGAAACCACCTGAACTGAAAAGGAATGTGTGTGTGTGCGCATGTGTGCGTGTGCACGTGTGTGTGTGTAAATTTTTATTTATTTACTTTTTTATTTTTTAATTTATTAGAATCTTTCACTTTCTCAATATCTGGGAAGAATATCAAAAAGACTGCTAAAGATTATTAAATGACTATTAATTATACCCATTATTTTTTTTCTTCTTACAGACATATTGTTTAGCATGATATATACTTAGATGGAAATGGAAAAATTAAAAATATGGCTAATTTCAATCCCTCTTTGACAATACAATATTCTTCTACCAACCACTTTCATCTCATCGTTGGTTTAAGGTTAGAGTTAGCTTACTCAGCGTACGGGGAGTGCCTGCCACCTGACCTAGTCATCCTCGTCACACTTTAGCCAAATCAGACTTGCTTCTGTCATCAAATGTCTGACTTCATTTTTCAATTCAAATGAATAGATTAATATACATTTCCGGAATATTATTAAAAATCACTGAGTAATTATTGTGGAATTTGTTATTTTTTTTAAAGATAGATTACTAAAAGCAATCAAACCAAAATTAAACTGATATAAAGCTATTATAGCCTATTTTTATAATTTATAAAAACAATAATAAATCTATATGCTCTTTCTCACTACTTAATTTGAAATAATGCAGTACAATTTGTAGCAAAAAAAAATGTTATTTATGAAGCAAGAAGTATAAAACCCCTGGTAGTCCTTTGGTAAGTGTGTGTGCATGCATGGATTGAATCTGTCTTTCAGCTTTTGAAAATCATAAAATAAGAATTATGTATATAACTTCAGAAATAATGCCATTAATTTTGTGAGGCATTATGATCAAGATTTTTCCCATGTATTTAATGAAAGAGAATGGTATACACTGGTAAAAACAAATTGGTGTTGCAGCTAGAATATCATTTTACTTTTTATTAATAGAGTTAGAAAATATTAAGCATTTCATAAGGAAAAAAATAAGCTGAGAACTGACTAAGTGGAATAAAGATTTCATGATGCAATTTGATAAAATAGGTTTTAACTGACTTACTGAGTAACACACACTGAACTTAGAAATCAGGTAAAGCTTTTCACATAGGTTTTATCGTTTGGTATCCCTCAAAAACATTCCCACCACATTTAACAGAATCTGTGTCACTAACCTATATGGTCTCAGCTGTTCCAAGATGCTGTTCTTTCCTATAATGACACTTCCCAAGGATGATATTCAGAATAGCTGAACATAATTGCTTGTGATTAAATTTATGAAAAAGACATTTTTAGCATTCAATATTTCTTGCCAATTCTCTTTGCTTTGCTCTCACCATTTTCTCCCACAACAGCAAAACATTCTTTGACAAAAGCCAGGGCTTGGGAGAGGTGAGGTCACTAAACAGAACAGTCATCAGTCCCATTGTCTATACCCTCCCCAAAGGGCCAACACACTCCCGGGCTATCACCACACTTCATCCTTAATAGAATAACGTATGCAATCAGTAGAAGAGGAAGCCATCCCATGAGTTTCTAGTGCTTTTGTTAGTAAAAGAGATTTGGCTTCCTGGAGGTGTTTACACCCTAGAACAATATATCAGAGTGGAAGTTTGGGAAGAATGAGTGCCTTGGTTTTTGTAAAGTGGGAAAAGGGCTTTTATGAAATGGGCAGAGAGACCGACATGACACCAGGAAGCTAAGGGGGTTGAGGACTAGAAATTAATTCCCTTCGAACCATCAGTACAATCACCCAGAACTAAAGACTTAGTGTCCCCGGTGCCACAGTCTCACCCCACTCTCCAGAGGATGGGCTAAGAAGTGCTTTATGCTGAAGACAGGGATCCAGGCAAAGGCAGGCCACAGTCCTTGGAACTCCAAGTCTTTAAGGTGTGGCTGCAAAGGCAGCAGCTCTCTAGCTATCCTTTTGTTCTCTGAGATGTAATGGAAGAGAATGGAGGGAGGGAAAAAAATGTAGAGAAAGCTCCTGGAGGAGAAAAAGCCAAAGGATGGAATTAAAAGTTCAAAATTAGCATCCCAATTCCTTCTCTGTCCCGTTCACATGCTAAGTTGTATACGCCAGCATCGATAACGAGTGCAAAGGAAATGAAGCTGAAGTTCATGACAACCAGGAACTCCTGGCAGGGAGAGGCACTGTCTGTAGGCTCCTTTGTCTGGGACAACAGGCCTCTTGCTGCTTAAGCGGAGATGCTGACTCCTAAGGAGGGGGTGCAGGCACCGCCTTCCTCCAGTGACCCAGAGAGCATGTGAGCTACTCTATTTTGCTTCACCTTGACCAAGCAAACAAACCTATAATGTGCACTCTTTTTAACAGTAGCGTTTAATGGTCATGATGGTGTACACTTGGTGAATAAACCACAGATATGTCGGCAGTCATTGCCCGGTCCCTGTCGTGACACCTCAGGCTTCCTTGCGGTGGTGATGGAGACAAGGACCCTCTTCAGGGAGGTCTGTCTGAGAAACCAGGTGTGCCACAGAGAGCCCCAGGCATCACCTTCAAGGCCCTGGAGCTCACAGATGGGGATGCCTCCCATATGCTAGCGCCATGGTCTATTTTCCAAAGAAGCCAGATCACAGTGAGCGTTGTGGATTTGTCTTTTTCTTTTGAAAAGGAAGGGAAAAGAAATTGTAAGGTGGGGTCCTGGGAGTGGAGAGTCAGGGGATAAAGGAGGGGCTCCACAAGCACAACACAATCTCAGCCAAGGAGAAGCTCCAAGACACCCCACGAAAGGACAGGAGGGGAGACAATTTTCTCATGGTGTCACAACCAAGTCATGGCAGAAGTCAGGTAGGCCACCAAGGCCATCAATCAGTAAGACCCGAGTGTGCACCCACTATGTACCCAGCACTCAGGTGCCCTGAGGACCAGGAGAGTGGCCACCGCCCTCACGTTACTTAGAGGCTCACCCTTGGCTCAGTGTTGTCTCCAACAAGTCACATGGTCACCATGCCATAGGCACATTTCTGTTTTATTCTGGTTTGCATGTATAAATCAATACACCTGTGCACACCTGTGTATAGGATTGAAATGGATGGACATGTGTTAGCATGACTGCATGTACACATGCACACATGTGTACGGTTGCATATGTGTGTATTTATCTCCATGTATGTATATCCTTATGTTTGTGTGACTGAGTGTAACTGCATTTGTTCTCATGCCAGTGTGTCTGAGTAGAATATATGTGTGGATTTATATATGCACGCATGCACACATAAATGCATAAATGTTTCTGTACATATGTCTGCCTGTGTGTGCTGAATCCTTCAATCTACCTGATAAACAGACCTGGCACGATACCTACTTATCTACTTGGACTTATCAAGGTAGCTGTTAGACAGATAATTACGTCTGTACCTAAGAACAAAACAGCTCCAGTCATCACTTGGTAATCCCTCCCCTGCTGCCAGCACTTAGCTAGTTTTCTTCTCACTTAATCACAACAAAACAAACCCCTCCATTCTTCACCAGACAATGTCCAAAGGAAACTGGGGCTCTCTGGCTCTCAAACTCACTGTGCAGCTGTCTCCCCACTCACAAGAGCTTTTCCTCTTTCACATCACCCAATTAGCCTCAGAAAAGAGACTGAGGCTTCTCTCTGTCTTCTCTCCACCACTTCTCTCTCCACTATACTCATCTCTTCCTTATTGTCTCCCACACAAGCTGTCACTTCGAGACCATGCCTGTGGGGCAGCTGTGGGGCCTGCATAAGCATGACTGGCATGCTGTGTTATTGAACTAGGCACGCATAAACCATCAGAGGCCAAACCTTGTAGAGGACATCCTCTCAGGGACAGGGACAGCTGATGTGAAGAAAGGAGGAAAAATTTGATTTCATAATCTGAATCAACTTGGGCAAATGAAAATAGGTGTCAACACTGCAAGGCTCCACCGAAGCCAAGGGACAGTGCCACCCCATTGTCATTGTTCTTGCTATTTCTCTATTACCCGTGGGAGGAAATGTTCACACCCCTGGCCTTCTGAGTGGCAATTAAGAGGAAGCAAACAAGGACTCAGAGTCATATAAGGTTAGAAACGTGTAAAAGTGAGTGTGAGTCTTGAGGTTGGGGAGAGGGGAGGGCAGAGCTGAGGGAAAGAGGAACCGCAGTTTTGACTTGATGTTAGCTCACAAAGAAACTGGGCTTTTCAACCAAACGTTAAGAAATGAAGCTAGTGTTTCTCAACTCACGTGGTTGTGTATAGGTTTTATTCGCAAAGCATCTCTGGCACTGGGGGAGGCCCTGTCTTTACATCTGCCACTGGTGAAAGGTCAGCTGGGCTGCTGCAGGAAGCGAGGAGATGGAGCGCGCCGGGCTGGCTGCCCCTTGACCTGCAGTTCTGAGATTTAAACGTACCCAGCCATCACCTCGGGTGCTTGTTAAAATGCAAATCCCCAGACCCACCCCCAGAAATTGATTTAATAGGTCTCCAAGGGTGTCAAGAGTCACCCTAAGGTTTCAGATGCTGGTGGTGTTCAGATCACACTTGGAGAGATTCTGCTTTCCAGCCCAGAAGGAGAGAGGAGAATTCAGTGATAGTGTCCTTGATGAGGGGGTAGAGAGTGGGGTCTGGGCCTTAAAAGGACAGTGAGGGCACAGAACAGGAGCTATGCGGGAGCAGGATTAGGATTCTGTTCCGATTTGGAATCCTAAGGCAGGAGAAGACGTAGAGCTAGAGAAGGCTCCTCAGTCTTCAGAAAAGGTGATCCACCAGTCTGGCTTCTGGTGACTGATGACCATGTGATGTTGCATCAGTCATCTCCTCTCTTGACCTCAGTTTTACTCATCTGTAAAATTAGAATGTCAGTTCTGTTATTTTGGGATTCTATTGTCATGAAATCACCACCCTGTTTGCATTTTCTTGTCTCCTTGCTCAAATACTTCTTTGCACCCTCTATCTGGGCTCCTGAGATTGGAAGAGGATTGGGAACAACAAACCTTACAACTCATTTCCTCTCCTGGAGAATTCTTCTTCCCCCACTGTGTGTCTCAGGGAAGACATATAGGAGCATCTTTGTGGGTAGTCTTAAACCCTCAGCCTGGGAACAGCTCTCAAGGGGCTAAAAGGCTGATTCATAGGATATAGGCAAATAAAGAAAGACAAAACTTCAGTTGTAACTTCTCTGAGCATCAGCAACCCCAGTTCCAGGTGCAAAAGGCAGTTATATTTGTGGGAAACTGGAAAGATGCCGAGAGGCCCAGTTCAACCACCATGTTACCTGAACTTCCACTGTTGGAGATATATTCCTTTCCATTATGCCTCATTTTTCTTATTTCAGTGCAAAATGACCAACCTAAGATGGGTAGGTCACTTTTAACCACTGACACCTTCAAATTGATTACTTTATATTTCATATTTACTCATTTACAGTCTCTTTACATAAGTTTACACATGATAGAGAAAGAGAGAGAGAGACAGAAAGAAATATATGAAGGGAAAATAAGTGTGTAAGAGTGAAAAAGAAGCAATGGTACTATTATGCAAAATGAAGACTATGGTCATGTGCAGCTGCTAGCTACAGAGTGTACATTTGGCTCTAAGCTTCCTTGAAGGAAAAGCATAAATGGAAATGAGGTCACTTACAGCATGATTAGTTTAAGATGTTAGTCGCCACACCCTCCAGGAACTAGAAGGCTCTTGAAACCAATGTTTGTGGAGCACCTGTTGTAAGCCACATGTACTATGTGAAGACCTGTGAGGGATACAGAGGGTAGAGAATAACAGTCCCTGCTCTTGAGCTACCAATAGGCCTAGTCTTGAAGAAAACACACTTACACACATGGATGAGAATAAGCATATTATAAGAGATGCCACATAGTTGTACATTAAAGGTACAAATTGCTCAGGAAAGGGAGACAAAAGAGTGTCTGATGATCAGAGGAGGTTCATGAAGGAGGCTGGACTTCATACTGGCTGATGAGTCTGGGAGGATGTCTTTGAAGTTGGGAAAATTCAAAAGAGGTTCCAATGATCCTGATGAGACTAGCCAGGCTGGAGAGAAGGGATTTTCAGTATGGCCAACCCCTGGTGAGAGCTCTTCATGTCTTACTTAAACCAAATGATGGAGAAACACTTCCTGTGCTGGTCTCACTTACTGCAACAGAGAAGTCCCTGTGAACTAGGGGTACAAGGGAGCCGATCCACATGTAACGTTGCAGCAATATTTATTAAGCTCCTACAATGTGCCAGGCATTGTGTTATGGGCAGCATGACGGCAAGCAGAAGAGATGTTTGTCCTGTCTGCCTGCTTACTTTCCCTTGTAGGAGAGTCCTAGTTACCTGGAGGACAATGGGAATCGGTCCTCTCCATGATGGGCACAAACAGTGCGTGTCCAAAGAACCCAGTTACATTCCATACAGCTTGCCTTGAGAATCCACTGAGAGAATAGTGGATTTGCTTTATTTTTTAAAAATGAACATATTCACATAGAGGGTGAGGCAAAACAAATTTTACAATTATAGGCTTTATAAATTCCAAGAAAATTGAAAGAGAAAAGCAGTCCCTTCTCTTACCTAGAAGCAAGAGGCAAACCCAGTGTTGTGCTTCTCCTTAGTTGTCTAGCCATTGCTCAGACTTGCTCCCACTCTGTGTATTTGAGCAAATATACGTGTAAGCGTGTATTTCTCCATTTGTTATATAAAGTACTCTTGTGGGTTTTTTTCATGTATCTGTCTTTCATCAGATCATAGTCCTCAAGAATAGCAAGAACATGTTTTAGTTCTAGTATCTCTCACTGCTGCAAATCTTAGGAGGCAAAGCGCTTTAGAGAGAGAATCGCTAGGTGCCAGTCCTGGCTCTCTCATCAACTGGTTACGTAACACTAACAAGTTATTTCACTTCTCTGGGCTCCAATGTTCTCATCTACACAACATTGTTGAATAGATCCACTCTAATAATAGTAATAACTACCGTTACTTGAATTCATACAACATGCCAAGGAATTTACATATGTTCTTCCTAATTATGACAAGGATCCTGAGAAGAACTATCTTCATTTAGCAAATGAGGATTCTGAGTATGAGAAAGTTAAGTAACTTGGCCAAGGTCACACAAGTATTAAGTGGGTAAGGCAGGACTGAATGACACTAAAGTCCAGGCTCTTTCCTCTAGACCACAGAGCCTAAAATCTTCCTGCTTGCTCCTCATGTCCATGGTTGCATACTGTCCACCCCAAGCTGCCTCAGAGCCCTGCCCCCTCCACAGACAGGAAGCAAAGGGAAAAAACCAGAGTAGAAAGTTCAGGTGTCAAGCCGCAGAACTAGACTCTCCATGGCTGAAGCCAGCTCTCTGGGCTCTCAGAGGGAGTTTGGCTTTTCCCAGATGGAGGCCAGAACATGCGCCTCTCTCTGCCTGTCTCCTATTCCACATGCAGGCAGGAGTCTCACAGAAAGTGCTGTCTCTAGCCCATGTGTTCATTCTCGATCTTGCAGGTGATCTAAGAGCTGCCAACAATCCAACCCAAAGTACATGTGGGTTGAGGGGAAGCTGGTGGAGGCTAAAGATTATTGCTCCCTGTGGACTTAAATTTTAATCAGTATCTGGAGATGTAGTCATAGAACACAAACACACACACACAATCGCAAACCTGTAGGCACACACACACATTCTCACAGAGGATTGTGTTAAGAGTTGTAGTCCTAAAGCTCTTTTGACCCTTTCATTTATTTTTCATTCTAGTGACCATATTTTCTGAATCAAAAAACAAAACAAATGGTCCAACACATGGTAGTCATTCTGTCTTATGGCACATGAACAGAATTGTTTGCCATCAAGGGGTCCCAGACAGTGTGGATATGTGGACTTATCCTAATGGGGGAGAGTTTGTTTTCCTCTGTAGCCTTCCTCTGTCCCTCTGCAAAGTTCAGAACCCAAGGCGGATAGCTCAAGGGCAGGGCTGTCTCTTCCCTAGGCCACCTATGGACCAAGGCTGTAAACACTTTGATGATGTCTGTTCTAGGAACTGGGACCTAGTCTGAGAAATAATTTTTAGCCATTTCTTTTGACAGTATAATCAATGTGGCTGCCACAGGTTGCTTTTCTCCACTCTTGCCAAGAAGGAAGGTAGTCTCAGGAGAAGAATGTGTTTTCAGCAGGTTCCCTTGTTTCTCTAGGGCAATGTGCCACTAGTGTGGGGGCTGGGGTGACCCCAGGCACAAACAAGGAGAAAGAAGCAGCAGAGGCACTGCTGCTGCTCTGAGTCAGGCAGTAGGATCCCTAATGTAAGTGGCTGTAATTGCTGGGGACAGGAGAGTTGTGGACGCAGGCTGAAGGACTCCATGCTGAGTTTGGAAGCCAGGCTTAGTGGCCCAGTGAGATAGCCTATAGCCCACATCAAGCATTATGTTTGGCAAGATGAAAGTATATTTAACTGCCTGAGAGACCCAGCTTCACTTTTCAGCAGGGACAAGGAAAGCTCTCAGGGCATTTAGAAATGGATTTTCCTGTTGTCAATGTGTCCATTGATGAGATATTGAGCATTTGGATGGGCCCAGCTCTGCTTGATACTCTCGAAGACAAAATGAAATGTAAGTCCAGAGAGATCTTCAAGATGCAATTTGGTAAAGTGGAAAGAATGTGGACTTTTAATTGAAATAAAGTGGAATTCAAATCCCAGATCTGTCATTTACTAATTATGCAAACTTTGGCAAGTTACTTGATTTCTATGAATCTTCATTTCTCCTCATAGAGTTTTTGTGAGGTCTAAATGAGCAGCATATCTGTCTACATCAGGACATTTAGAAGGTGCTTAATAAATGAGAGTCATACAAATGTGAGCCCGTGAAGATCTCTCTGTTAGAAAACAGCTGTCCCCACAGCTGACATCACACTCAACAGCAAAAGACTGAAGCTTGTCCTCTAAGATCAAAAACAAGACAAGATGCCCACTTGCACTACTTGTATTCAACATAGTACTGGAAGTTCAGAGCAATTAAGCAAAAAAAAAAAAAAGAAAAAATGAAATAAAAGGTATCCAATTTGGAAAGAAAGAAGTAAAATTATCTCTGTTCACAGATGATATGATCTTGCATAGAGAAAACCCTAAAGATTTCACACACACACACACACACACACACACATACACAAAGCTTTTAGAGCTAAAAAACAATGTCAGCAAATTTTCAGGGTAAAAAAATTAACACACAAAAATGAGTTGCATTTTTATATACTAACAATGAATAATCCAAAAAAGAAATTAACAATTCCATTTACTATAGCATTGAAGAGAATAAAATACTTAAGAATAAAGTTTATGAAGGATGTGAAAGACTTGCAGACTGAAAATTATAAAACATTGGTAAAAGAAATTAAGAAAACACCAATAAGTGGAAAGATAGCCCATGTTCATAGACTGGAACACTTAACATTGTTAAGATGTTAATACTGTCCAAAGCAATCTACAGATTCACTGTAATCCCTATCAAAATTTCTAGTAATGTTTTTTGCAGAAATAGAAAAATTTATACTAAAATTCATATAGAGTATCAAGGGACCCCAAATAGCCAAAGTAACCTTGGAAAAGAACAAAGTTGCAGCTCTCACATTTCCTAGTTTTAAAACTTATTACAAAGCTGCAATAATCAAAACAGTGTGGTATTGGCATAAAGACAGACATACAGACCAACGGAGTAGAATAGAAAGCCCAGAAATAAACACTCACACGTGGTCAAATATATTCAACAGGGCTGGCAAGGTCATTCAACAGGTAAAGGACAGTCTTTTCAACAAACGATGCTGGGAAAATTGGATATTTACTTGCAAAAGAATGAAGTTAAACCCTTGCCTCATACGATATACAAAAATTAACTCAAAATGTATCAAAGAGTAAAAGCTAGAACTATAAAACTCTTAGGAAAAAACATAGAAGAAAAGCTTCATGACATTGGATTTGGCAAGAATCTCTTGGATATGACACTGAAAGCACAGGCAACAATTGAAAAAATAAATAAATTGGACTACATAAAAATTAAAAATGTCTGTGCATCAAAGAATGCTATAAACAGAGTTAAAGGGCAACCCACAGAATGGGAGAAAATACTTGCATGTCATATATCTGATAGGCGGTTAATATCCAGAATATATACAGAATCTCTACAACTCAACAACAAATCAAATAATCCAATTAAAAAATGAGCGAAGGACTTGAATAGACATTTCTCTAAGGACATATACAAATGACCAATAAGCCCATGAAAAGATGTTCAATGTCACCAATCGTTTCAGAAATGTAAGTCAAAACCACAGAGCTACTACTTTATATCCATTACGATGGCTACTATCAAAAAAACAGAAAATAACAAGTGTTGACAAAGATGTGGAGAAATTGGAGCCCTTGTGCACTGCTGGTAAAATGTAAAATGGTGCAGCCAGTATGGAAAATAGTGAGGGAGTTCCTCAAAGAATTAAAAATAGAACTACCATATGTTCCAGCAATTCCACTTCTGGCTATATACCCAAAAGAATTGAAAGAAGGTCTTATGGAGTTATATGCACACCCATGTTCAAAGCTGCACTATTCACAGTTGTCAAGAGGTAGAAGCAACCCAAGTGTCCATCAACCAAGTGTGGTATAAACATATACACAACTGAATATTATTTGGCCTTTAAAAAGAAGGAAATCTTGTCACATGCTATATACAACACAGATGAAACTTGAGGACATTATGCTAAGTGAAACAAACTGGTCAAAAAAAGACAAATATTGTATGATTCCACTTATATGAAGAATCAAAGCTAGGTAAATTCATAGGGACAAAATCGAATAGTGGTTGCCAGGGGCTAGGGGAAGAGGGGAATGGGGAGTTACTGATTAATGGGTACAGGGCTACAGTTTTGCAAGATGAAAAGAGCTCTGGAGAAGAATGGTGGTGACAGTTGCACAAGAATGTGAATGTACTTAATGCCACTGAACTGTACACTTAACAATGGTAAGGTGGTAAATTTTATGCTATATGTATTTCACCACAATTTAAAAAAAAACTGTCAGTCAATAGAAACAAGAGCAATCCAAATACCAAACAATGTGAGAGGTTAGAGAATTGAGAAAGATTTGGGGATAAAGCAGTCAGAAAGGGTTTCATGGAGGACTTAGGATGATTTGGGTAAGTGGATGAGGAGGTGAGGGAAATTTCAGACAGACAGAAGGGTATGAACAAGGGGATATAAGAGAATGAACATGCCACATGGGAGAAAAAGAGAAAGGACCAATCCAGACAGATGAAGCAGAGGTGTAAAGCTGGGAAATAACGAGAGAGTAACCTTAGGATGGGAATACAGAATCGGAGTATAGATAACCTTGAATAACTCCCTATGGCAGAGTTGTTGACCAGGCTCCCTGGTCTGGCCCTGCCTCTCTCTGAGTGATGAAGGACCGAAAGAAAGGTGAGATCATGTGGGTGTGGGACCTATTATAATTCCAGGAAACCTAGCACATTTGATAAACAGATAAAAGAGATTGTGTTTTAATATCCTTCTCCTCTATAAAACAAAGTTATTTTCAGTATATAATGCAATGAAATGAATATATTTCATGTATGAATTAAAGTTTGGACTCACTAAATAAAAATTATTGAATCTCCCAGTTCTCATTCTGTTTTTACTACTTAATTATAACCACAAAATTTCCAAGGGGTCACATAGAATGACAGAATTGAGGTGGCTCAAGTTATGTTTCTTCATCTTTATAATCACAGTGCTATTATTGTTTATTCCTTATCTACTGTTTAAACACAATACTATGTACCACCACCAACTGTATACTGGGAACAAGTTTCAATGATTCATAACTGTTATATACTCACTCTGGAAATAAACATGTGTACTCAGTCCACATGTGGAGGGGCTGACTATACAACTGGGAGTTCTACAAATTAACTTCCATATGAATGCAGTGCTTGTTAAAGGAAAAGTAATAAACATGTGCCAATTTGAAGCTCACATATATGTTAGTAAAACTCAATATTAACTGCAACAATTATTTAGAATGTAGACCAACAAAGGAATTATTGGAGAGAAGAGTATTCTATGACTGACATTGGTTAGAACTGCCAGTGTATGGTGAAAACAAAATGTTGATCAACTTTTAGTCAGTTATTATTATTTTTAAGTTATCTACAGACAAAACACCCCATTATTGCCTACACCCAGGGTAGACCACTGCCACTGCCTCCCAATCCCTTGGTATAACACTCAAGGGAAAATCAATTAGATAATGCAGAAGAAGAGTGAGTTAACATCAGCAGCCAACTTCCACCATGCAAAGCAGCTTAGTTATACCTCATACCCTTCCAATGGCAGAGCGCTCCCTGGCCGTGGGAGTTACTTCCACTTGAAGATCTACCAATTCATTCAGCACAGTGCGTGATTTCCTAGCTAATTCCTAGGCTGATAGCCACAGCAGGGAAGCACACATAGCAAGTTCATCAGTTTATGTTTTGATTTCCGAAGCTAGTGGTTTATTTAACTGGCAGGATATTTCTTGATTACAAGACCCTAATAGCCTGAAATTGTGTTTGGAGTTTATAAATTGAATTTCACAAAGCTTGCATTTCAAAACAATATGTCAAGTTCAGCACATTCTTACAAGAACCTTGCTAATCAAGGCATAAGGAATCAGCTTTTATGTGTAAACAAAGCTGTACACAATCAGTTTTTAGATGAAAAGAATAACTTTATATACATTCATTCTACAGATGTTTAATAAGAATACAGTGTACCGATAGCTAGAGATACAAAACTGAATAAAATAAAGCCCCTTGTTTCACAGGGTTCAAAGTCTAGAAGAGGAAGTTGACACATGAAGACACATCAGCTACCACTACCACCAGCACTTCAACAACAAAGCTGTAATGTGTCTGAGCCGGTTTGGCACCTTTTGGAACTCTTACACGTGCCCTGGAAGAAGACCTGTGGCTGCCCTGGGCCTTGAGGGATCACACCAGCCCACCTAGCCATGTTTCTTAGCCAGTTCTCACGCCTCTGGTTCCCATTTCACTGACTGCTGCCACTCCTTCGGACTGATGATTAGGTTGGATTATTTTTTTTAATTCCAATTTGATGTCCAACTCAGTCTTTCAGAGCTTTGTAATTCCATGATCTGCAGTATGTGAGACTGCTTGGCCCCAGCCTAGGTTCCAAGACTCCCAAGTGGGAGCTGTGCCATGAGCCCTGGTTGTTGAAGGGAAGGCAGACATGGCATGTGTGATTAGTACCCTGATGGATGAAAGTACAGTTGGGGGTCAGGGGTGGGGGTAGGGTCAGAAGGTGCTGTGGTCAGCTCTATGCAGGCATCATCAATAAATTTAATTCCATTAAAATCCAGCACATATTTATTGAGCATCTAATATATGCCAGGCAATGTGCTAAGCTCTGAAGATGTAGCAATATTATAAACACAAACTAGGCTCCTACCCTCTGGAACGTCTTCGTGGAAGTCAGATATTAAAGGAGCCTCTGTATATGTCTTATTACCAAAAAGGAGATAGAGGTTTCAACGGAACCATAAAACAAGAGGATTTAACTTATACTGAGAATTGAGGCCATAAAGTGCTCTCAAAGGAAATGTCAAAATGCCGTCTATTCTGAGAAGTGAAGCCTGAGTAGGGGTTGGCCAGGTGAAAAAGGATAGCAAAAGCAAGGGAAACAGTAAAGTCCTGAGAGCATGACACATTTAGGGGAAGTACAGGAACTCCACCACGAATGGAGACAGAGATGACAAGAAGGAGAAGATTTCTAGGTGATGCTGAAGAGGTAAGCTGAAGATGGAGGTAATACTTGAACTAGGTCTTGAATGACAGAGTTCTCTTGGCATGACAAAGGAGGAAGAATAGTTCAGACTGAAAGAGAGCTGCATGTGCAAAGGTGTGTGTGCACGTAAATCTCCATGCCATGTTCTGGTAACAACAGGTGATTTGGTGTCACTGGAATGTTTAGTGCAACGGGAAAGGATGAAGCTGGATTAGCAGGCAGAGCTCAGACCATAAAGCGTTTTGATAGACACGTTCTGAAGTTTGACTTTATAGTGATCAGGGGAGAGGCACTGAAAGACTCCAATTAGGGAAAATTCATAAATGAATTTATGCTTCACGAAATTGACTCTGGTGGTAGTAGAAAGGATAGATTCAAACTCAGTTAGAAGTCTGCTGAAATATCTAGGGAAAAGATGGTGAGGGCTGAAGCTATAGTGGTATCATTGCACATGAAGAGAGAAAAAGTTTGAGAACTCTTTAAGAACTAGAATTGACACAACTTAATGACTCATTCTCCGGTTGGATGGGATGAAATGAGAAAAGAAGGATGATGCTGAGGATCTAGGTTGGAAGGATTGATCTGATGCTGTGACCTTTCATCAGGAAAACATTTACTGGAAGAGAAGTAGTTTTGGTGTTTAGTATTGAACATTTTTTATTTGGACTGTTTTGGGCCCTGTAACAGACTATCAGATGTGTTGGACTGGAGCTCAAGAGAAAGGTCTTTCAAGAGAAAGTTATAGCCAGGAAAATAAGTGAAATTTCTCAGGGAATATATAGATTAAGAAACAAGAAAAACCAGAAAATAACTCAGAGACCATTCCTCTGTACAGACTGAGGAAAGGAGATATTCAAGCCACCTGACAGGAGGAGGGAGGATGAGACGAATATATGAGATACAACACAAGGCCAAAGAAGACATTTTCATTATAGAAGGTGTGAACGACAGGTTCAAATGAGAGATCAAATAGGATAAAGAAAGGGGAGGATTTGGCAATTAGGAAGGAGTTTCAGGGGACCTTTGCCAGACTCCCTTCAGGAGTCTTACATGTAGAGAAAGTTAGAGGCTCGTGGGACGATGGTCCAGATCATGTGATGAAACCAATCAAATTAAGGCTTGAGTGAAGTGGAGGAAAAGGAAGCTGTGGATGGAGAGTGGGGTATTAGAGTCGAGCATGTGATCATGGGAGGGGGTTGTGACAGGGGAGTCAGGGTATCAATCAGTGAATTGAGGAGGTTGGGACATCACAACATAAGCACTGTGGTCGTTCAAAATGAAAGCAGAGGGTGTGGGCAGGAATACTCTTGGACAGGTGTTATCACCCTTAAAGAACATGAAGGATTGAACCTGAAGGTTAGTGGAGTGGTGAGAAAAGCGGGGCAGATTATGGCTGAAAGCATGCACCTCTGGAGAAGGGTTTAGTGAGTGGTGCAGGAGTGAACCTTTGTGGCAGTAGGGGTGAGTGGAAGGTCAACAATGCCTCACACTCTGTGACTCAGGTCTCAAAGGGTGAACACGTCCCACCAGAGAGGCTGCAAGCACCATGGTATCATCAAGGATAATGCCTAACTTTATTTCAGGAGAGATTGAAAATGTTTTAAAATTTATTTATTATGGAGCAAAGTTCCAGAAGGAACAGCAGGAAGAGCTTAGACAGAGATCAGAAGTCCAAGAAGAATTCAGCCAGAGGAGGACAGCAAATGAGGAACAAAGGAGATTTCATCCTGGCCAAAGCCAAAACAGGCCAGCGTGAGGGGCAAAATAGGAACAGCTTCAATTCACGTTTTCAGGCGGAAACCTGTCGTAAATTGTTTCATTGCTGGAAGCTCATGAACTTTCCAGGTGTGGAACTTGTGGCTTAATTTCTGAAATGACTCTTTCTCATTCTGCGTTGAGTTGAGACAAAGAGACAATGCACACACTTGCTGCGCGTGTTCCTGCTGTGAGGAACACCCTGCGTTGGATGGCTGGCACAGCATACCCTCACGGCTGCAACACGCACACCTCATCGTCATAGCTCTGCGTCTCCTGGGCTGCGCTCTGCTCCATGAGCATACTTCTACATTCAGTCATAACTCACGTTAATGTCCTACACAAATGTGAGTTTTCATAGGCAGTTTGAACGGCAAAATTGCCGTAAAAATTATAGATAGGATGAACACAGCTTCAAGATTTTTGGCCAACAAATGTGACTGAGACTACATTATCCTTTCTCTTTGTTTAACCTGAATGAAAAGATATTTTGACATTTCAGTGAGCTACTCTCTTTTTTTAAAAAACTAATCTGGGTATTTTTTTCCCATTCTATCAACATTGGGTGAGCTCCATTTCTCTTTCTGATTTCATTAGCTGCCAGAGCATAAAAAAAAACCTTTCATTTTCCTCTCAAACCACCCACTTGGTATCTTTTATGCCTCGGCCGTCCACACACAGATCACTCCCTCAGCATGGCTGCTTCATAAGGAAAGCAGAGAGAGGGACCCAGAGCATCACCTCCCAAAGGAAAAACCAGAGCAGTCACACAGCCAGTCCCCTGGGTCTGCAAGGGAAATGGCTCTACCCCAGCCCTCCATGAGCAGCCCTCTCATAGAGGCTGAAGCATGTCCAACACGTCTGAATCTGCTTGGATTCTCTGGCAAGGCCCTTGGAGAGACAGCGCGTGGGAAGCAGGGGAGAGGAAGACAGGGCAGATAACCAGCACCTCATTATTGTCATCATTTGCAAACTCAGCCTGCTTCATCCTTCCTTAATGGAGTATGAATTGGGAGACACACCACCCCCTGTTAATCAGCATAGCACTTGGTCTGTGTGGCATCACATTTGGTGTCCAGGACCTGCATCTCAGGCCAGTATGAGCAGCAATAACGGTCTGAATTGGGACTTGAGGAGATAATGGGAGGGTGCAGGAAGCCCCTCCCGGGCTCAGTACCTACATTCAATCTCTTTGCAGTTGTCTCAGAGGTTGGATTCCATCACACTGAGAAGGGCCTTCAGCCATACTGAGGCTGTCATGATGCCTGAAATTATCACAGGGTAAAGGCATTGGAGTCTCCCAGCTTAAAAACATATAAGTTATCTTCTAAACCTTAGAAAGATGACATGAGTTTCAAACTGGACAGAATTTTATTATTAAGATGAAAGAGTGACAGTCTAGGAGCTGTGGCAGGACCGCAAAGAATATTCTGTTGTTGAGGGCAGTAGTGTCCACAACAAAAGTGCATGGGTTTTGGAATGAGGCAGAGGTGAGTCCAGGTCTGGCACCCCCACTCCTAACCATGAGATCTTGGGCTAGTTATTTAAACTCCCTAAGCCTCTGTCTTCTCATTTGGGTCATAGAAATAATGATATACAACCCATAGAGAAGTTTTAAGAGTTAGGTTAAATAAGATAATATATATAAGGTGCCAAGAAAAATTATATTTCATATAGTGCCTCTTGTTTTTAGATTATCTCCTGTTCTCTGGGAAGGCTCTGAAGAAATGAGATTTAGAATGCGTATTGTTTGGAAGATAAAGGGAGTCAGACACCAGGATAGGCATCACTCTCTGTGGGAAGAGTCTAAGAACAATTCAGACAACGACTTGGCTGCTGTACAAAAGTAGTGGTGAGTGGAAGGCAAGTGGAGAAGATTGTTAAGAACACGAGGTTTACAAGGAAAATCAATCCAGCTGCCTGGGTTTGAGTCCTGGCTTGGCTGTTGTTTAGTCAGGTGGCCTAAGGCAAGTTACTCAGCTTCTCTCTTCCTCATTTTCTTCATCCATAAAAGAGAAACAATAAGATACTTGTCTTATATATAGGGCAACCGAAAACTTTTATCCTTTAAACCAGGACACTTTTTAGAGTAAAAAGAGGCATCATCGATAATTATGGTGAAACAACAGGAGTAAACTGGACACTTGTGGACAAACCTAAATGCCCTATTTATGGGGGTGAATGTATTAAGCAACCTAGTACTTGCAATATGCTTTGATCCACACCTGCCATGTTGCAAGTACTCAGCAAATGTTGCTATTGTTTTTACTAGTGACTTTGTCTTGTTACTTCACTAAACATATCTAAGTCAGTTTCCTCTTTGTAAAATGGGGATAATAACACCACCTACTACATGGAATTATTGTTACGGATTAAGTGAAATAATGCTTAAGCAGCACTTGCCACAGTGCTTGGCATATAGTAGATACTCAATAAAATTAACTATTATTACTGAGTTCAAGACTGGAGATGAGATGAGAGGGACAGGAAAACTCTAAAACTTATAAATTACTCTTTCTCAGTCAGTGTAGAGTCATACATTTGCTAAGTGTTTGTCCTTGCCATAAAAGAAGCTCGAAGGGTAATTTAGATAGATAAAGTAAAATTTTAGTTCAGTTATTAGTGGTGAGTATAACGTAATGAAAGGTGCACTGATTTTGAAGTCAAAGATCTTTGTCCCAGTTCCAAATTCAAGTTTACTAACTGCATGACTTTGGGCAGGTCAGTTAACCTTTTTGAGCCCCGGTTTTCTCATCTGTAAAATAAAGACTGCAGTCTCTAGGGATTGCTATGTGGATCAGCTACGGGTAAACTGTAAAACATATGAGAATGGGTGAGACTGTATTTGATAGTGATACCCTTTCCTTTCGCCCCGCCCTAGCTAATGAAGTACTGCCCCATCTTTTGTTGTTATACCTTCTGAAAAAGTGAGGAATGAAGTAACAGATTATCTTCTCCAACCACAGCCCCTAAAGGATGCTTCCTACTTTCAATTTCCTTCCACTTGATACTACTGGCCAGTTAATGTATTCCCAACAGGTCTAGGAGCACTCTAGGCTACAGAAAATCATCCTACTGTCATGGGAAGTTACTCAAACTGTTTCCTTTTCTCGTCACCCTATTTCATTCAGTCTGTGCTTCTGGAGCAGCACCACCCCTGCCCCAAACTGATCCCACTCACAGAGGCTGATTAAATTAACTCCTCCCCGCACAAATATTAGCATATCTAAAATTCACATTTCAGTTATAGTTAGGTCTGGGTTAAGTTCATCATAGGTGCTGAAAACACCAGGTCCTAGTTTATACCCTTAACCAGGATTTTTCTTTCACACTTTCCAGGATATAAATCTTGGGTACAAACACACACACACACACACACACACACACGCTCCAAGGCCTCAGCCAGCAAAACAGCCAGATGGACAATAAAGGGTTTCCATATATAGCTTATTATTAACAGAGTTTTTGATTAAAGGAAGGCTCTAAAATTCCAAACCTTGTCCTGGCCCTTATTCTACCTCACTCTCTTCCACTATGTTATCTTCCTCCTCATTTTCTCCAGAGGTCAGTGTCAGGCCAACAAGGAACAGCTCTCTGACGGGATCCCAAACTCCCTTATGTGCAAAGATTAGAACATTCATCAAGCTCTCACTAAGGAAAAGGTGGAGTCTGATCTTAGTACATAAAAGGAGCTTGGTCTTAGGGCTAGAATTCTCAGTAGCTCATCTGGATGGGAGTGGAAACAAATAGCTATACAAGCATGTTTTGAAGCAATTTACATTTTTCTTGAAAATGTGTCTATTTTATTTAATATTGTTGTATTAGAATTTCAGAGCCTCATTTTAGCGATTGGATGCTGAAATACCCGGGAACAAAACCACAGATTTTAAAAGTGCTCCCAACAAGTCTGAGTCTTAACTCTCACCTTTCAAATTAGCTCATCTATCAGCTGGAAAATAGGACAGGCAGGAGTGTAGAACCACGACTGTGCAACTGGCAGTAGAACAACCTGCCCCAGCAGGCCACCTTCCAAAGTGCACATTGGTACAGAGAACATCCCAAGACTCAGAATCAGTGTGTCAACCTTTCAACATTGTGCATAGCTCATCGACACATGGGTGAGAACCTGGAGCTTTAAACCTAAGTCTGTATATAGCACCTTTCCAATAAGGAACCTCTGCAAAAATAATGAGTGAGGCAAAGACCAATGTCCTTAGGGTATGTAGAAAGTTGATTCAAAGGGGTTATGGCATTTGTTTAATCACTTAGTAAAATGGAGGATTCAGAACCAAGTGTCCCAATACAATACATCGTCCCATTTGAATAGACTGCAAAAAACATTAATGTGTTTACCCAAATGTGAAGGCAATTGCTTTTCCAGAAATTGGAGGGAAATGAGATGAGGATTTAGCAGACAAACTTAGGCAGAACCTCAATTAGATGATAGCTTTCTATTATAATATGGAGCATTTACAATGCTTTTATAATAATTAATTGAGAAAACTTCCAGTTAGAGAATATGTCCTACATATTAAGGTCACTTCTCTCAGACAAACACACGTGTGCATGCACATGCATACACAAACGTGTATTCTCACTCTCCATGAAGTCACACACTCACCTCAGGATCCTTTTCCTAGCGTCTCCCTCTGGAGCCTTCCTTATCCTTCCTTTCCTCCTCTCTCTCTACCCCACTTTGGTCCCAGTTTAGCTTTGTAACTCAAAGGATCTCTCAAGTGCACAGGCAAAATTATGAAAAAGGCTGACAGCACGTGGACTTTGATAACAACACCAAGGCAACATTACTGATGTGGGGTGACCAAGAGGTAATCTGTGGAGCTCAATCTGGCAGAAATTAACTGAACTAATGCTAGAGAGACTTATTAAAACAACTGAATGGTGACTCTGTGTCAGCATGTGTCCTATGCTCTGAGAATGTATCTGTGCCCGAGACAGAGAAGAACCCTGCCATCATGGAACTTTCGTTCTTGTGGAAGACACAGATAATAAACAAGTCAGCAGGAAATGTAGTGTCTTTCAGAAACTAATAGATTCCATAAAAATAATTACCTGAAATAATGAGATGAAATTACCAGGTGGAGGAGGTGTAGAATACTTTGAATAGAGAGGCCAGGGAGGCCTTTCTAAGGAGGTGACATTTGAGCTGAGACAGACAGCTTCATACCAATGACAAAAATTAGTAATTGAAAGTAGATGTATGTTATCCATATTCCTGAGAATCATTGTCATCTGGTCACCTTCTAGGCAAGGAAAAAAATTATTTTATCATACAAATGAACACAAATATTCCCTGTGCCTAATGGGGACGGCATGTTTGTTAAAGTAAAAACTGGCTGATGTAACTGAGAAATCCCAAGACTTCAGTGACTCTAGGCAATAAAGGTTTATTTCTTGTTCACCTAAAGTCCAACCCAAGGCTAGAGGCAACTGGGGTCAAAGTGGTCCAAGGTCCTCGTGGGCACTGTAATTCGTCTGTCAGAAGGGAGAAGAGAAAGCATGGAGGGTCACATGGGGGGTATTTTCAGGGCCATCACATTCCATTAGCTGGAATTCAGTCACACAGACATACGTAACGACAATGAAGGCTGGGAGACATGGTTTAGTTGTGTGCCTGTTGGACACTTAATGAACATTTGCCTAGTCTCTGCCCCAATGAAGCAGAAGGAAAAATTATCTTATACTTTGAAAAGAGCATCTAGATTGCTGAAGGGAGGATGGACTAGGCCAAGAGTCCAACAAATATGCAGTTTGTTTTATTCACTCTAAGGGATGAAGAGCAAACGAATTTTTAAAGAATAGCAACCATAGAAATAATAATAATATAATAATGCTTTAATAACCATTCACTCATTTGACCTTCATACCCTCAAATGCTTATTACATAGGCAACGCAAATGCATTATTTCCATTTTAGAAAACAGTGAACCAAGAGCCAAACAGTCTTTCAGAACTGAAAACTATAACATATTATTTAATCTAAATCCATCACTTCATAGTTGAGAAAATTATTATCAAAAGTGGTGATCCAGTATGCCCCATACGTGTAGAATTACCCTTTGGCCAAACTGGGGCTTCAATGGGGGTCTTATCATTTATAAATCAAGGATTTCTCTTTGTTTCTTTTCCTTTAGGAGAATTGATTTCAATGTCTACAATAAATATTAGTCATGGGAGGTGCTGGTGGAGAGGGGCTTGTAAGATGCAGATTCCTGGGCCCCACACCTAGAAATTTTGAATCCATAGGTCTGAAGCCAAGCCCACGAATTTGCAGGTAGCCTGAGGGGTCGCCCTTTGGAAAACACTGCTTCAGTCATTGCCACAGTCTTTCCTAGGAAGCCCCTGACTCTGCTGTTAGATGTGCACAACATAGAAACAAATACAGTTTTTATGAATAAAAAAATGAAATATAAAAACTTAAAAACTAATTGGAACAACAAAAGACCCTGAACAGCCAAAGCAGTCCTGAGAAAAAAGAACAAAGCAGGTATCACACTCCCTGATTTCAAAGTATACTATGAAGCTATAGTAATCAAAACAGCATGGTACTGGAAGAAAAACAGACACACAGATCAATGGAACAGAATTTAAAGCCCAGAAATAAAACCACAAATCTATGGACAGCTCATTTGCAACAAAGGAGCCAAGAACATACAATGGAGAAAGGAAAATCTCTTTAATAAACGGTGCTGGGAAAACTGGACAGCCACATGCAAAAGAATGAAAGTAGACCATTATCTTACACCAGATACAAAAATTAACTCAATATGGATTGAAGACTTGAATGTAAGACCTGAAACCATAAGAACTCCTAGAAGAAAACATAGGCAGTATGCTCTCTGACATCTATCTTAGAAGTATCTTTTTGAATATCACGTCTCCTCAGGCAAGGAAAACAAAAGAAAAAATAAAGAAACTAAAAAGCTAAATCAAACTAAAAAGCTTCTGCACAGCAACGAAAACCATCAACACGACAAAAAGACAACCAACCAACCGGGAGAAAATATTTGCAAATCATACATCCAATAAAGGGTTAATATTCAAAATATATAAAGAACTCACAAAACTCAACAACAAAAACACAAACAACCTGATGAAAAAAGAGCAGAGGATATGAACAGACATTTTTTCCAAAGAAGATATACAGATGGCCAATAGGCACATGAAAAGATGTTCAGCATCACTAATTATTAGGGAAATGCAAATCAAAACTACAATGAGATATCACCTCACACATGTCAGAATGGCTATTATTAAAAACACAAGAAATAATAAGTATTGGAGAGGATGAAAAGAAAAAGGAACCCTCGTACACTGCTGGTGGGAATGTAAATTGGTTCAGCCACTATGGAAAACGGTATGGACATTCCTCAAAAAATTAAAAATAGAAGTACTATATGATCCAGCTATTCTGCTACTAGGTATTTATCCAAAGAACATGAAATCAATAATTCAAAAAGATACAGGTACCTCTATATGCATTGCAGCATTATTCATAATAGCCAAGACTTGGAAGGAACCTAACTGCTCATCAATGGATGAATGGCTAAAGAAGATGTGGTGTGTGTGTGTGTGTATATATATATATTAGTACTCAGCCATTAAAAAAGACACAATCTTGCCATTTGCAACAACATGGATGGACCTCGAGGGTATTATGGTAAATGAAATAAATCAGATGAAGAAAGACAATTACCATATGCCTTCACTCATATGTGGAAGATGAACAAACACACACACACATAGATACAGAGAACAAATTGATGGTAACCCAGAGGGGAAGGGGGGTGGGGAGGGTGAAAGGGGTAAAGAGGCACATGTGTACGGTGACGGTTGGAAACTAAACTTTTGGTAGTAAGCATGAAGCAGTCTATATAGAAGTCGAAATATAATGATATACACCTGAAATTTACATAATGTTATAAACCAATTTGACCTCAACAACAAAAAAACCCCCAGAAGAATATAGTATCCTAGAAACCAACAATGAAAAGTTTTAATAAAAAAGGACTTAACCAACAACAGCAAAAAACTTAAAAATTAAATAATTAAAACCCAGAAAAAATGGGAATATTATCTGATTCCTGGATATAAAAGAACTTTCTAACTTTAAAGATATGGAATATATAACTAGATAAAATATAGTTGTGACTACAAAAAAATTTAATATTGTATAAATCAACAATCTTATCAGCAAATTTTCTTAATTTTCAGTTCTTTCTTTCGTTATGACGCTATTACTGATCAGAGTTATCACTGGTTCTTTGTTTAAAAAATAATTGTAGAAAAGCACAAAGAAAAAATTAAAACCTCCTAAAACACAAATACTCTGAGATAATTAATATAAATCTTTTAATATATAGCTTTCTGGTCTTTTGCATACATACACACTAACATACATGTATATGTGCATACACATATATATTACAAAATTGGGTATGTTGTTAATATATTTATTGAAACTATAAAAGATAATTTTAGGGGCTGGCCCAGTGGCGCAAGCGGTTGGGTGCGCGTGCTCCGCTGCGGCGGCCCGGGGTTCGCTGGTTTGGATCCCGGGCGTGCACTGACGCACTGCTTTGGCAAGCCATGCTGTGGCGGCGACCCATATAAAGTGGAGGAGGATGGGCACGGATGTTAGCCCAGGGCCATCTTCCTCGGCAAAAAAAGAGGAGGATTGGCGGATGTTAGCACAGGGCTGATCTCCTCACAAAAAAAAAAAAAAAAAAAGATAATTTTAGCGGCATATAAAAAATTCAGAAATATAGATTTAACAATAATAATCCAAGAATAAAATATCAGAGTACAGTGACAAAATGGGAAAATAGCAAATAGAAGCAAAATGTACTGATTTCTAAGGAAGAAGTCAAGAGACATAGTTATAATTTTTTATATTGACAACTAGGGAGACAAAACCAAATGTGTCTTTTTTTTTAGTTTATAGATTACCATTTGAAAGGTTTTTTAACTACAGGTCATGACCGATCAGTGGCTTAAAAAATCAGTTTAAGCAGATTGTACACCAGCATTTTTCTCAGAATAGAATAGAATAGAGTGTATTACACATACAATAGGGCATTATTCAGCCTTAAAAATTAAGGAAATCTTGCCATTTGCAACAACATGTATGAACCTGGAGGACATTATGCTGAGTAAAATAAGTCAGTCACAGAAGGACAAATACTGCATGATTCCATTTATACGAGGGATCTAAAATAACATAGCTCATAGAAGCAGAGAATACAATAGCGATTGCCAGGGGCTGGGGGTAGGAGAAATGGAGAGTTGTTATTCAAAGGGCATAAGGTTTCAGGTACGCTAGATGAATAAGTTCTAGAAATCTGCTGTACAACACGGTGCTTATAGCTAATAACACAGTATGGTGTACTCCCAAATCTGTGAAGAGGGTAGATCTCATGTTAAGTGTTCTCACCAGAAAACAACAACAAAAAAAAACAAAGGGATACTAGGATGCTGTGGGAGGTGATGGATCTGTCCATTCCCTTGATTGTGGTGATGGCACCACGAGTGTCTTCACGTGTGCAAACGTAGCCAATTGTACACAGTAAATGTGTGCAGTTCTTTCTATATCAATTATACCTCAATAAAGATGTTAAAAAAAGAAAATATTAGAGTACATCATATGTAATTAATAGTGAGGGTAAATTTCATTTCACTGAACATTTTCATTATATACCTATAAACACACACATCCATGTGTGCTGGATCACAATTTGAAAACCTCTGCACCAGTAGAATAACAGCAGGATGTATAAACATAACGTCACTAGAGGTAAAAGGAAACACAGAAGAGCAAGCCTTCTTTGCTGCCTCCCATATTTTGCTCAACGTATAAGGTTCACATCCCTCAGGGTTCATCCTGGGCCCTCTGTTTTTTCTCACTCTATACTTTCTTCCTAGGCAACTTCAGAGTTTCAGCTGTCACCAGTCACGTGTGGTGACAGTGCTCAGAACTTTCTCTTGGCTGTAGACCCACAGATATCCAACTGCCTCCTGGATATTTCACTTGCTTCTTAAGTAAACAAAACTGAACGTCCCTCCTCGCACACCTCATCCTCCTCTATTGCTCCTTTACTCAGTGCTTTGCATCTCCAGCTACCTGCTTACCCAAAATGAAACCTGGGAATCATCCTGACTTTCCCCCTTTTCCTACCTGTCTTGTCTGAGGTTGGGTTCCCTAAAAGCAGAGCCTGAGAGGGGAGTTCTTTTGCAAGTGATTTATTGAGAGAGTACTCTCAGGAGAGGAAGAGTGAGGGTAGCAGGATGGGGCAGGGGAAGGAGCTGAGTGAGGATGTGGCCTCGGCTGGAGGCCAGTCTCACCCTGGTCCCACAGGGAGTTCTGCAGCACAGAGAGCACACCAATGTGGATCCCACCTCCAGGCCAGGAGACCAACCTTCTGTACCCTCACGTCAGTCGTTGGCTACAAGCTGCCAATGGAGAGAGGGTTGCCTAATCTCCCAGATGAGACAGCTCCTGTTCAGACAGAGTCAATGTTCCAGAGACGGGGTCCCTGTGAGGAATTAGCAGCTGACACTCACAGCAGCTAGGGAATGGATCCACCTGCCAGGTAAAGGGGATCTGGGCAAGGTACCAATAGCAAACACAATGCCTCCCATATCCAATTAATCTTTAAAGACCCCTGATTTATCTCCTAAATATGATTTTAATGTCTACTTCTCTCTATCTCCAATGCCCACGAAGTGCTGGCATACCTCTGCTCTTTTACATGGTCTGGTTCCTCTGCTAGAAATGCTTTTTTTTTAATTTTTCTATTTTGAGGAAGACTGGCCGTGAGCTAACGTCTGTTGCCAATCTTCCTCTTTTTTTTTCTTTTATGCCAAAAGCCCCCAGTATATATTTGTACATCCTAGTTATAGGTCCTTCTAGTTCTTCTATGTGGGACACCACCTCAGTATGGCTCGATGAGCAGTGAGTAGGTCCGCGCCCAGGATCCGAACTGGTGAACAACAGGCCGCCAAAGCGGAGCACATGAACTTAACCACTGTGCCACTGGGCCGGCCCCCTAGGAATGCTTTTTCCACATGTGAATGTTTGTGCATCTTTCCAGTTGAAGTTCAAATGTCAACTCCTTTCTGTAGTTTTTGCTGATCCATCTCTCCTTCTCCTACAAAAATAGTCCCTCATTTGTGCTCCCATTGTACCTTATATAATCACCAATTATAGGACTTAGACACAACTACAGCACAGTGAAGGATTTCCCTCTCAGCTGATGGGACGGCATCTCCTTAGATCACAGATTGTGTTTCATTCCTTTTTGTGTCTGTGGAGTGAAACAGTCCCTGACACACAGCAGGTGCTCCATAAATCACTGAATATAACCCTACAGTGTATGCAATAAGTATTTGGCACTGAAGCTTCATTGGAGGCATTTGTCAATGGAAATCCTGAACTGGGTAGAGAAGATATCTAGGTAGTGACACATCCCAAATGCTACCTATCCATTAAAAGCAACTGGTCTGTTATCTAACTATTCCATCTCTCACTGCTGTATTTCTTTTCTGACCTCTTAGAAAATGGCACAATGATACCACCCTATTTTGCATAGGTCAATGTACTACAGTCTTACAGTCTGTAATTATTTCATGCGTGACTCCTTGAGAGCAAGGGCCTTATCTTATAACTCCGTGTATCATATCGTGTGCAGTGATGAACACTGAGGGCTCAAGGAGTTCTTTCTGAATTGATTATAGCAGGAAATACTTGGATGTGGAGGCCATGGCGTTTGGTAGAAGATGGTTTCCACAGAAGCTAGCCCACCAGCATCAATTACCACCCCCTGGCCTACAACAGGACGGCATTCAATACGGCTGACGGTGAGCTCCGAGTCGTCTGACCCAGGGGAGGAGTTGTACTTGACTTCCTCATTAACTAACATAGCTTCCCACCATGTTGAGTGCTACTGTGACCACATGACCCTTGTTCAAAGTTAGGACACAGGGCACTCGTTCCATAGTTTAAAAGAAAGAGAAAGAAAGAGATAATCCAGTAAACGTGGAAACAGCACTACACCCTGGGAGCATAATTGATTTTTTCTCTCTCTCATCTGAGTCTGCATGTTGGGCCAGCATGCAGACTAGGATCAATAAGACATGAGTCCTCTATTAAAGACAACATAAAATATATTTCTAAGGTGGGGTGAGGAAAGGAAAGTCTGGTGCTTGAGGACTGAGAGACAGATGGAGTCTGTAGCATGAAGATGCTGCGAACAGGTCCTCTTCAGCATCTTGCCCACACCCTCCCTCCACGCCATGGTTCACACTGCCCATTGTCCACAGAAATTTGACATTTACCCAGTGGTCCAATGGCTAAACCTGAACAGTTTGTTAAAGAAGGAGAGGAGATGTCAGATTTTGTTTTGTTTTGTTGCATCCATATACTCCTGCTGAGGTTTGGCTTCCTTGTCTGTAAAATGAAGATAATAATACCTAATTCTAGAAAACAAGTGCACAGTAAGATTCATCAGCATAGTCAGTGTTTAATAAACGTTAATGTCTCTTTTTCTGTCTCTTGCTCTCATTGGAAGTTGGGCTCTGGTTTGCATGTGTTTGCATGAGACCCTCTGCTTTCTTCATCCTGAGCTGAACCTAGATTTGGATTGTTTCAGCCTAGTTTGATTTTGCCTTCTTTGGAATCAGGTAGCATCTGGAGTTACAGACACCACTCAGCATGTGATGGTGGATCCTTGTTGATTACATTCTTGTTGCTTCATGCATGTAACTTTGACCTCCCCGGAGGAAGGCCAAGAGCACCCCAACTGGCAGACATGGTCCGCCAGGGAACATGAGCTCCATGAGTATATGGACCAGGCTCATCTGTTATCTCCAGCCCTAAGAGCTGTACCCAAGAAATATTTGTTAAATGAATGAATGCATAGGAATTTCAAGGTTTGAATGAGGAGAATATCATTTAAATAATAGAATTTTGGAATATTCAATAGTTTTTGCATAACCAAATATGTGAAATGAATTTAGTTGTATAAAAAATAAATTTCACAACCATGATAACTAGCTTCATTCTGGGCACTTTGGAAACTTTAAAACTCCATACACATGTAAAATAGCATGGTTATTTCTAATTATTCGTGTTTTCAATAATTATGAATTGAATTTAATCTGTTTTTTCTGTAAACAACCACAACCACAGGAAAGAATACACGGAACTGAGAGACAGGAGATCAAGGTTTGAGACCTATCTAAGTTCCTCCCTATCTCTGTGAGTGGGTCAAATCTTTTCTTCTCCCTGGGTCTACTTCCTCACCTGTAAAATACTGGTGCCTAATGTTTGTTTGGTATCTAATACCTGGTTTGGGAGCTAAATTCAACTTGTCATCATAGCTCAGACTGAAATTTTTGTACCTTTCCATTCTTCTTCATTTGGATGTTGTAACAAGGGTAATGATTTAATTGCCATGAAAAATTTGTCACCAGATGACAGTGTAAGATCAGGATGGGAAGTGTGGCATTCTCAATATCAAGTAGCACCCAAATCACTGGATTTGCAAAAGATTCATCCAGTTAAGTTCTACTGTAGTTATGGTCCCAAATCTCTACATGTTTACTTTCTACATCACAAAAAGTTAGAGCGCTCCTGAGAACCATAGAGAATTCTAGAGCATTCCTTTCAATTCATAGATAGGACACAGCTGACCAGAGGTGACAAATGACTCATCCAATGGCACAACATCAGTGAAGACTTGGGCCCATCTCCTTAATTCCAAGCCAGTGCTCTTTCCACCACACCACACCACTTTCTACATAAATGCGAGTCCTTATCTAGGTGTAACCCACAAAAGTCTATGCTTACTATGAGCCTTTAAAGATTTATCAACACATTGACTAAGAAACACAGGAATACCATGTGTTTCTTTTTGTTTGTTTGTTTGTTCTCAACTGAGAGTAGCCATGCTATTTATTTATTTTTTTAAACACCACAAACAAGTGGGATTTATTCCAGGTATGCAAAGGTGGTTCAACTTTTTTTTTTTTTTAATTTTTTGTTTATTGCGGTAACATTGGTTTATAACATTCTATAAATTTCAGGTGTACATCATTATACTTCTATTTCTGCGTGGATTACATCATGTTCTCATGTTCACCACCCAAATACTAATTACAATCCATCACCACACACATGTGCCTAATCATCCCTTTCACCCTCCTCCCTCCCCCCTTCCCCTCTGGTAACCACCAATCCAATCTCTGTCTCTATGTCTTTGTTTGTTGTTGTTATTATCTACTACTTAATGAGTAAGATCATACGGTATTTGACCTTCTCCCTCTGACTTATTTCACTTTGCATTATACCCTCAATGTTCATCCAAGTTGTCACAAATGGCTGGATTTCATCGTTTCTTATGGCTGAGTAGTATTCCATTGTGTATATATACCACATCTTCTTTATCCATTCGTCCCTTGATGGGCACTTGGGTTGCTTCCAAGTCTTGGCTATTGTGGATAACGCTGCAATGAACACAGGGGTGCATGTATCTTTATGCATTTGTGTTTTCATGTTCTTTGGATAAATACCCAGCAGTGGAATAGCTGGATCGTATGGTAGTTCTATTCTTAATTTTGAGGAATCTCCATACTGTTTTCCATAGTGGCTGAACCAGTTTGCACTCCCACCAGCAGTGTATGAGAGTTCCCTTCTCTCCACATCCTCTCCAACACATGTTGTTTGCTGTCTTGTTAATTATAGCCATGCTGACGGGCGCGAGGTGATATCTCATTGTAGTTTTGATTTGCATTTCCCTGATAGTTAATGATGTTGGACATCTTATCATGCGCCTGTTGGCCCTCTGTATATCTTCTTTGGAGAAACGTCTGTTCAGGTCTTTTGTCCATTTTTTAATTGGGTTGGTAGTTTATTTGCTGTTGAGATGCACAGGTTTTTATATATTTTGGAGATTAACCCCTTATCAGATGTATGGTTTGCAAATATCTTCTCCCAATTGTTAGGTTGTCTTTTCATTTTGTTGATGGTTTCCTTTGCTGTGCAGAAGATTTTTAGTTTGATGTAGTCCCAGTTGTTTATTTTTTCTATTGTTTCTCTTGCCTGGTCAGACATGGTGCTTCAAAATATGTTGCTAAGACCGATGTCGAAGAGTGTACTCCCTATGTTTTCTTCTAGAAGTTTCATAGTTTCAGGTCTTACATTCAAGTCTTTAATCTATTTTGAGTTAATTTTTGTGTATGGTGTAAGGTAGTGGTCTACTTTCATTTTTTTGCATGTGGCTGTCCAGTTTTCCCAACACTATTTGTTGAAGAGACTTTCCTTTCTCCATTGTATGTTCTTGGTGACTTTGTCGAAGATCAGCTGTCCATAGATGTGTCGGTTTACTTCTGGGCTTTCGATTCTATTCCATTGATCTATGTGTCTGTTTTTGTGCCAGTACCATGCTGTTTTGGTTACTATAGCTTTGTAGTATATTTTGAAATCAGGGAGTGGGATGCCTCCAACTTTGTTCTTTTTTCTCAGCATTCCTTTAGCTATTCGAGGTCTTTTGTTGTTCCATATAAATTTTAGGATTCTTTGTTCTGTTTCTGTGACAAGTGTTGTTAGAACTTTGATAGGGATTGCATTGAATCTGTAGATTGCTTTAGGAAGTAGGGACAAATTAACTATGTTAATTCTGCCAATCCAAGAGCATGGAATGTCTTTCCATTTCTTCGTGTCTTCTTCAATTTCTTTCAGCCATGTTTTATAGTTTTTGGTGTACAGATCTTTCACCTCTTTGGTTAGGTTTATTCCTAGGTATTTCGTTCTTTTTGTTGCAATTGTAACTGGGATTGTATTCTTAATTTCTCTTTCTGCTACTTCGTTGTTAGTGTATAGAAATGCAACTGATTTTTGTGTGTTGATTTTGTGTCCTACAACTTTACCATATTCGTTTATTACTTCTAAAAGTTTTTTTTGGATTCTGTAGGGTTTTCTATATATAAAATCATGTCATCTGCAAATAGTGAGAGTTTCACTTCTTCCTTTCCAATTTGGATCCCTTTTATTTCTTTTTCTTGCCTGATTGTTCTTGCTAGGACTTCCAATACTATGTTAAATAGGAGTGGTGACAGTGGGCATCCTCGTCTGGTTCCTGTTCTTAGAGGGATAGCTGTCAGTTTTTCACCATTGAGGATGATATTAGCTGTTGGTTTGTCATATATGGCCTTTATTATGTTGAGGTACTTTCCTTCTATACCCATTTTATTCAGAGTTTTTCTCATAAATGGATGCTGTATCTTGTCAAATGCTTTCTCTGCATCTATTGAGATGATCATGTGATTTTTATTCTTCATTTTATTAATGTGGTGTATCACGTTGATTGATTTGCGAATGTTGAACCATCCCTGCATCCCTGGAATAAATCCCACTTGATCATGGTGTATAATCGTTTTAATGTATTGTTGTATTCAATTTGCTAGTATTTTGTCTAGGATTTTTGCATCGATGTTCATCAGTGATATTGGCCTGTAATTTTCTTTTCTTGTGTTGTCCTTGTCTGGTTTTAGTATCAGGGTAATGTCGGCTTCGTAGAATGAGTTAGGGAGCTTCCCCCCTCCTCAATTTTTTGGAAGAGTTTGAAAAGGATAGATATTAAGTCTTCTTTGACTGTTTGGTAGAATTCACCTGGGAAGCCATCTGGTCCTGGACTTTTATTTTTGGGGAGATTTTTGATTACTCTTTTGTTCTCCTTACTGGTGATTGGTCTATTCAAATTCTCTATTTCTTCTTGATCCAGTTTTGGAAGGTTGTATGATTCTAAGAATTTATGCATTTCTTCCAGATTGTCCAATTTGTTGTCATATAGCTTTTTGTAGTATTCTCTTATAATCTTTTGTATTTCTGAGGTGTCCATTGTAATTTCTCCTCTTTCATTTCTGATTTTACTTATTTGAGCCTTCTCTCTTTTTTTTCTTGGTGAGTCTAGCTAAAGGTTTGTCAATTTTCTTTATCTTTTCAAAGAACCAGCTCTTGGTTCTATTAATTTTTTTCTATTGTTTTTTTAGTCTCTATTTCATTTATTTCTGCTCTGATTTTTATTATTTCCCTTCTTCTACTGATTTTGGGCCTTGTTTATTCTTCTTTTTCCAGTTCCTTTAGGTGCATTGTTAGATTGTTTATTTTAGATTTTTCTTGTTTGTTGAGATAGGCCTGTATTGCTATAAACTTCCCTCTTAGAACTGCTTTTGCTGTATCCCATAAATTCTGGCATATTGTGTTTTCATTTTCATTTCATTTCTCTCCTTCCATTTTGAATGATAACCTTGCCAGGTAGAGTATTCTTGGCTGTAAGTTTTTTCCTTTTAGCACTTTAAATATATCGTGCCACTCTTTTCTGGCCTGTAAGGTTTCTGCTGAGAAGTCAGCTGATAGCCTTGTGAGGTCTCCTTTGTATGTAACTTGTCTTTCTCTTGTGGCTTTTAGGATTCTCTCTTTATCTTTAATTCTGGACATTTTAATTATGATGTGTCTTGGTGTGGACCTCTTTGGGTTTATCTTGTTTGGTGCTCTCTGTGCTTCCTGTACTTGTATGTCTGTTTCCTTCCTTAGGTTAGGGAAGTTTTCACCTATTTTTTCTTCAGATGGATTCTCTCCCCCTTTGTCTCGCTCTTCTCCTTCTGAAACACCTATAACACGGATGTTAGTGCGCTTGATGTTGTCCAGAGGTCCCTTAGACTGTCCTCACTCTTTTTAATTCTTTTTTTCTTACCTCTTCAGCTTGGGTGATTTATTCTAGTCTTTCGTCAAGCTCACGCATCCGTTCTTCTGTATCCTCTACCCTGCTTTTGAGTTCCTCTAGTGAATTTTTCATTTCCAGTATTGTATTCTTCATTTCTGATTGGCTCTTTTTCATATCCTTCATTTCTTTGTTGACATTCTCACTGAGTTAATCTATTCTTCTCCCAAGATCAGTGAGCATCCTTAACACTCTTTGTTTGAACTCTCTGTCTGGTAGGTTGCTCATTTCTGTTTCACTTAGTTCCTTTTCTGGAGTTTTTCCTGTTCCCTTACTTGGAATGTATTCCTTTGCCTCCTCATTTTGCCTCTTTCCCTGTGCTTGTGTCTATGTATTAGGTAGGTCAGCTACGTCTCCTGCTCTTGGAGAGATGACCTTATGTAAGTGATGCCTTATGTTGCCCACAGTGTGCTTCCCTCAGTTCTGAATGTTCCAGCAGTGATCCCTATGTGGGCTACGTGTGTTCTTCTGTTGTGGTGTGGTTGCTCTCCCTGTAGGTGCTCAAGGAGGCTTAGCTATGCTCCTGGCCAGCTATTGTAATGCTCAGCTGCTTGTAGTTGTTGTGGGCCCTTCAGTCTCTTTATCGGGTGTGGGGAGCCCCAGCACAGTTGGCTGCAAGTTCTAATACCACATTTGTGTTGCAGTATTTCTTTTAAGTGAGTAGGCCCCAGCAGGTTGATAGGCTCAGGGGCTTACAGTTGCTATAAGCCTCCAGCCTTTAGGTCTCTTGTCAGCTCTCTGAGGATTACAGCTGGGTGGGCCTGACCTCAGGCATGGGAGCACTCAATTGTTTCAGGCTTTGGAAGGTGGGGCAAACCCCCTATGTGGGTCTTTGCGAAGCAGAAGTCTTCTGCAACTGACAAGCCCTGCCGCCCACAGGTCCACACACAGTCAACACAGTCCTGCCCCATGTGCATGCCCCGACCTCCTGAAGTGGACCCAGTCTCTCCACAGCAGGAGCCCCACACACTCCACCACCGCCCCACCCTCTCCACCCACTCCTTGCACACGCCCTGCCCCACTGAAGTGGGCCCAGTCTCCAGGCTGCAGAGAATCCAGTCACCAATCTATGCAGGCCCACATGTTGCCCGAGGGCTTGTTTTTGGGTGGGGCCAGTCCCTAGGGTCGGCTGCCTGCCCTGGCTGATCTGGATTAAATTGGTGCTCTAGTAGGTGGGGCAGACTCTGGGCTAACAGGCCTTAGGAAGAACTCCAATGGCATCTGCCAGCGTCTGTGTCAGCACGCCCACACCAGGCCACAACAATGGCCATCGCCAACGTCCCACTCCCTGGAAAGCTCTCACCTCTCACTGAGATGCACTGAGAGCCTATCATGTGAGTCTCTTTTCATCAAAGCACCGTGCACCTTTCTTTCTGGTGATTTTAGGTTCCTTTCTGAAATGGGTGAATTTGTGTGTGGGCCCTTTAAGAGCTGGTTTTAATTTCTTTGTGAACCAGCTTTACTGCGGGTACTCCCCAATGTTTTAGTAGCAGGCAAAGTCAGATATTATGCCACTCGTCTCGATTGTGCTGGGACTACAAAATGCCTACAGCAGGGGTGCTCCCCAGCTCAGGGCCCCACTCCTCCAGGGAGGCTGCATACCTTTGGGCTGCTCCCCAGCGGCCGTGAAGCTGGTGGCTTGTAAAGGTGGTGTTTTTCTCTCCAGAAGGGAGTTTCTGCCTCTTCCACCTCAATTAGGGTTGTCGTTTCTTGCAGGAGTTCCTCTTATCCAGTTTTCAGTTCTGTCTCAGGGGTAATTTTTCTATGAGTAGTTGTAAATTGGCTGTGTGCAGGGGAGGAGGTTAGTTCAGAGTCCGCCTAGGCTGCCATCTTGACTTCTCTCCAGCCATGCTCTTTAAAAAGAAGCTTTTGGGAAAAGAAAACATAAAAATAGAAAGAATAAAAAATATACAAAGCATCCTTTATACCAGCATCCAAATCTAATTATCATTTAAAAAGTTGGATGGCGCCTTCCCATCTTTTTTTATTGTGCATATTTGTTCACAGTCATAAGCATACTAGATATGTAATTGTATTTCTTGCTGTTGTCATTTAAATTACATCACGTTTTTCATGTTTTTCTGCTCTAGTCTTCATAAAGCCCATTTTAATTGCTACATAACATGCTGTTAAATGGATTTACCAGTTTATAGAAACATTCTTCACTTGTTGAGCATTTAAGTTGTTTACAGTTTTAAAATATATATAAGTAACACTGTAGTGAACATCTTTGTTTATGTGTATTTTTTGTTTTAGATTATTTCTTTAGTGTAAATGCTAAGAAGTGGAATTGTCAGCTTAAAGGGTACCAATGAACATTTTAAGGCTCTTGACACATTCAGTTAAATTGCTTTACCAGAGGGTTTGTGCCCATTTCCACAGCCACCTACAACATATTAGAGTGATGTTCTCTAGTTTCAAAGAAGTTACATATATCCAATATAGAACAAAAATCTTATGTATATAATGAAAACAGGTACAGAATCTTCTCTAGTAGAGAGAGTGGAAATGTCCAAACTCAGGAAAAAATTCTGTTGACGCATTTCTCGGATCATAAAGTAAAATGGAAAAGTAACAAAGCAAAGAAATATTTCACAAGCACAATTTGAGGAGCTTTTCATATTTTACTTTCTCTATGGATAGAAATATATGAAGTTATTGAACTTTTCTAAAGATTCTTTTTCTTTTCAGTCACAAAACAAATGAATTGAAGAGGCACTTCGATAAAACATCAGTGGAAAAAGCACTGGTAATTCATCAGACAGAATGTAATTTGAGGGGATGGGGAAACCTTGTATTTCCAATCAAATGTGCTGACCAATAAGGGGCAACTCCTATGACCCCCTGCTCCTCCTCCCCTGACCACTTTGTGTCAGGGGAGCTCTGCAGGAAATAGTTGGAAATATCAGAATGCCTGCCATAGGCTCCGCTCTCCATTAACATCTGTGCCGCTCGTCCACCTTCCCTGGAGCACTACACTCTCCTTGACCTCCACAGCTCTCCTGACTGATTAGTGGTACCAAGTACCAGGAAACGAGGCAGTGGAGAACTAGTCCAATCCACCCACACGTGGGGCATGAACTGCCCACGAACCTATAGAGTTCATGCGAGAGGACATAAAGGGCATCACAATGTCAGAATCTACGCCAGGTCCTCTAGCGGGGCTCAGCCCAATTTTAGGTACCTGCTGGGAAGGGAGAGGAGGAGAGGAGCACTTCTACTTCTTTGCACATGGATTGAAAAGAGACGTGTATAGATATTTACCCAAATCATACCATGGATATACACATTTCTAATTTGGTCCCTGTCTCTATTGCATATTTTGTGTAGATATAATACATTGATGCAGCTTACACATAGTATGTATATTTCTTTATTATATGACATTTTCAGTTGCAAGTTCATAGAAGATACTGGTACTTTCAAAGGATAAGAAAGGTAGGGACTGCAGAATAATTTATATATTTTATTATTATATAATTCTAATAATATATTATTATTTGTCAGAATAATAATATATTTTTCTGTGGATGTATAAGTCAGACTCTCAAGTCCAAGTTCAGGTTTAACACAGCAAAGCAGCGCCAGGTGCCAGAGGCTAAGGGAAGCCTATGGAGACCCTAGCTCTTAAGAAAATGTGCACTAAAAGGAGTGCAGACCTACCCCTGATGCTGACTTTTGGTCATATAGCATCACAGAACTCTTACAGATGGATGGGGACTATGTACAAGCTCCCAGAGGAGCAGGAGGCCCTTGGTCCCAAGCTACCAGCCCACATCTTCCTCGCTCCAGGGTGCCAAGGCTAACCTTTCACCCAGAGGTGCTCTGCAAGCTCTAGGGACCAGTATTTTCTCTGCTGGCACTCAGAGGAGGCAGGGGGATTTGTTAATAAATTGTGTCCAAGGACTGACACAAGGACAGGGGGATCTGGGCATGGTTATCTTGGGGCATCAGATGCTGAAGACCAGCTTCTGACTTCTCCCAAGGGACTATTCACTTCAGTCCACATCACCAAGAAATTTCCTGAGCAGCCCTCTTGGCAGCCCTAGATTTCCAGCTTGTTGGAGATTCCCCATGTCACCATGTGGAATCTGGTCTTCAGGTCAGCCTGGGCTCTAATTGGCCCTGGCTTCTACTTGCTCCTATGTTATCTGCTAGCAGCTGAGCTGCATTCACAAGGGGGAGGAAATCTTCCTGATCTTTGAAAACATTAAAGGAAAGGGGAAATCAAAGGGCTCACATCTGAGCTACGGCTCAGGGCCAAGTACTCCACTGATCTGCCTAACTGATGAGGGAAAGGAACATGAGCATGCTGAAAGGAGAGGGCTCTGGGGAGAGACCCTGTAGAACCCACAGCTGAAACACGCCCTCAAAAGGAGGAAGAGAGATTTAGAGAAGAACTAAGGAACACCAGCATGTGGAGGGAATGCTTATAGATCACAAAGCACTTCTTTATACATCAGTTCATCGCATAATCGCAACAGCTGTTTTGCTCTCCTCATTTTATTAGATGAGTAAACTGAGGTTCAGAGAGATTGTCTAAGGTCTTAAGGTGCCCCCAGATCTGACTGGTTCCAAAGTTCATTGTATTTCCCCGGATATACTTGAGCAGAGTGAGAGTCGTGATGAAATGGACTTCCTAAGACTGTATCACTAGTGGCAGGTGCACCTCTGTGTCTAAAGCCTTTCCTCCTTGGCAACAACTTGTGCTGTAAAAGAACCACAGACATTGCTCTTTCCAACTGCCATTCTCCATTCCCTTAACTGAAATAGCCTCCAAATGTTTCCACAGCTCTACTCCACAGGAGTCCCAGGATGGCAGTTTAGCAAAAGCCATCTTTGTGTCTAATCTGGCCATGACTCTGTCAAAGAGATTAAGCCCAGAAAATGCACCAGGTACCCTAGTCCCAATATTCCTTCATCTACTTCTACTACATGTGTTTTAATTCTTGCTTGTGATGGTCTACAAAGAACTCCAGCTCTCCCATGCTGGGGGTGCTTCCTTGCTTTACCCAACTTCCCAAAGACCACACCTCTTTCCTTGGAACTTAGCACTATATCTGGTGGCCCTAGTCCTTGCCCTCAGGGGTCCCAAATGCTAACTTGCCTGGCTGGTCCAAAACTATGTCTTATTACCTCATTCTTCTATGCATCACCTGTCAGATCAAACATCCCCCTATAGGGATCACCCCTACTCAGAGCTGCAGCCAAGCTCCTACTCTCTCACTCATCTCTAAGTCTGGACACATTGTCATAGGACAAGAAAATGTAAGAAGAGTGTCTTCAGTCATGTCTTCTAACTTAGGCTGAAGGGAAATGTAGGCATTCTCCATTGCCATCACATCCCACTGCCCTTGGGTCCTGTAGATTGGAGGTGTCATGATGGATAGAACATGAATGGGGTGAGCACCAACACATGGACCTACACATGTGACTCAACAAAGAATTGGTGGTGGACTGTTGGTAGCCCAGAACACTGAACTTCTCTTGTATCTGACATGAATGAGGGTCAGCCAAGATTAGTACCATTCTGGCAGCCTAATTTCTTTTGATTCTTTGAAAGAAATACTACACCAGCCAGCAGGCATCCATGACCTAGACATTCCTCCTGAAACTGAGACCCAGCCAGAGGGCTATGGGACAATCACAAATGCTCCTTGGTACATCTGGTCAACCCAAAACCCCAAAGACACAGTTTGAATGAATATATATATATTCAAGACATAGTTTGGGGAGGCAAAAGTTAAATGCAGGAGCCAGACCTGTGGCATAGCAGTTAAGTGCGTGCACTCCGCTGCTGGCAGACCGGGTTCGGATCCCAGGTGCGCACCGACTCACTGCTTGCCAGGCCATGCTGTGGCAGCATCCCATGTAAATTGGAGGAAGACGGGCACGGATGTTAGCTCAGGGCCGGTCTTCCTCAGCAAAAATGAGGAGGACCAATATGGATGTTAGTTCAGGGATGATCTTCCTCACAAAAAAAAAAAAAAAAAGTTAAATGCAGAAAGCTCTGCTCAGATCGCCCTCAGATCCCGGTAAGCAGGGCCTAAGTGTGTGTGCATGTGTGCATGCGTGTATGTGTGTATACCATGCATTCATGTTGGAGGAGGGATATGGAGGATCAGCGAGCGCTACAAAGGGTAGAAATGGAAACCAGGGCCATGTGGGGTCGCTGTCTGGGCTCTGCTTGGACTGCACTGCCAGACCCAGCTTATCCCAGACATCAGAGGGGGACTTAGAAAATGTTGAGGAAGGCACTCCAAAGTAGAGTGTCCCCTGACTGCAAGGTCTTGGGCAACAGCCCTACTTACCTGAGTGTGAGGGCAGTGCTGTCTGAGCAGGACTCTCTGCATTTAACTTTTGCCTCTCCAAACTGTCTTGAGTGTAACATATTAAGCCTGTTGCTGGCCCTACAGTAGACACTGAATATATATTTTTCAAATTGGATAGAATCCTGAGTCTTAAGAAACGTTGTAGGGCCAGCTCCGTGGCTTAGCGGTTAAGTGCGCACCCTCCGCTACTGGCGGCCAGGGTTCGGATCCTGGGTGTGCACTGATGCACCACTTCTCTGGCCATACTGAGGCTGCGTCCCACATACAGCAACTAGAAGGATGTGCACCTATGACACAACTATCTCCTGGGGCTTTGGGGGGGAAAAAAAAGAAGAGGATTGGCAATAGATGCTAGCTCAGAGCCAGTCTTCCTCAGCAAAAAGAGGAGGATTGCGGGCTGGCCCCGTGGTGCAGCAGTTAAGTGCATGCGCTCTGCTGCTGGCGGCCCGGGTTCAGATCCCGGGTGCCCAGCGAGGCACCACTTGTCAGGCCATGCTATGGCAGTGTCCCATATACAGGGGAGGAAGACAGGTACAAATGTTAGCCCAGGGCCAGTCTTCCTCAGCAAAAAGAGGAAAGATTGACATGGATGTTAGCTCAGGGCTGATCTTCCTCCCACACACACACACAAAAGAAACATTGTAAAAGGCAATAAAATCCAAATTTGGCCCCATAACCACACCAGGCACTGATCAAGGTCTCATTAATACTCATTCTACTAATCCTCAAGAATTAGCAAATACAACTCTAACCTGCTATGAAATACTCCCCACCTCAAGGGCTCAAGTAAAGGCTCAGAAAGAAGAGGTGAAGAAGCCTAGTTAAGTGTATCTTTGAATCCAAGCATTGGTTAGCATCTCTAATAAGCCTTCTCAGGCTCAATGGGGCTTTCTGATGATTCTCCATTCCAAATCCCCATATGCCCTACTGTTTACTTCTTATAACTCCCTCTAGTAGATAATCAGGGTATCACATTCAAAGTCACTTAGGTTTGAATAGGCTTTCTCGATGCCCTCTGAGAGCTTAAACATTTCCCATCTGTATGCCCATGCCTTTCTGAGAGCTCATGACTCCAGCATTGGTTGCCAAAGACTCACATGCAAAGAGACTCATGTTCTCCTTAGAGAGACTCTTCTAAAGAAAATCTAACATAGTATCCAAGAGGTATTCAACCTCCCATCATCAACCTGGTGAGCAGACTTGTTCCCTCAGCAGCCATCTCTACCTCTGTATCATAACATAAGACTCCTGAGTTTTTTAAGAGTAGAAGAGATCTATTCCCTATTCATCTTAGGCAAACTATAGACACATATTCCTGTGATTTTCTTTTGCAGCTGAAGAAATTAAGCTCAACTGATAGCCCTCCCAAACATGCCTTCCTGGAAGGTCTGAAACTGACCCCACCCTGGGGAAAGTTCTGGGCCATTAGTTCACTTATAGACATGTTTCTCACCAATACAAAGCATCTGGAGGTGTCTGACTGCAGGGATTGTCAGAAAGAGAGACTCTTTTAAGGAGAAGGGATCTTTTTAAAGAAAGAGTGTAGTGAAAATCAGTTGAGTCATGTGTGCAATTCATCCAAGAGCCCAGTGTCCTTAAGACTGGCTGAAGCCCCCACAGACAGGCAGGATCTTCACGAGCAGCCGCTCCATTGCTGGAGCATGCTGTGGGAGCCCGTGCAGCTACCTCCCCACCCCTCGCTTGCCAGGAGCCTTCCTTGACCTCAGATGCTCTCTTGGTCCCAAGCTTTCACACTCAGCCCTGAACTGTCTCTGTATCTCCTTGCTCTCTCTAAGCCAATCTTGGGGAGGAAAGAGTATCCCCAGCACTTGATGTGTTAGCTTCCTAGGGCTGACGTAACCAACCACCACAAACTGGGTGGCTTAAAACAACAAACACTTATTCTCTCACTTTTCTGAAGGCTGGCAGTCCAAGATCAAGGCATCAGCGGGGTTGCTTCTTTCTGGAGACTCTGAGGGAGAAACTGTCCCATGCCTCTCCTAGCTTTCAGTGGTGGCCGGCCATCCTCGGCGTTCCTTGGTTTCTAGTTGCATTACTCCAGTATCTGCCTCCTTTGTCACATGGCCTTCTTCTCTATGTCTCCTCTGTGTCTCTGTGTCTGAATCTCCCTCTCTTTTCTCTTATAAAGATATCAGTCATTGGACTTAAGGTTCACCCTAATCTAATATGATCTCACTTTAACTAATTATATCTGCAAAGACCGTCTTTCCAAATAAGGTCACATTCTATGGTTCTGGGTGGACAGGAATTTGGGGGGGACGCTATTCAACTCACTGCACCTGGTCTTGGCTTAAACCACCATTAGCCTTACTATTTCTGGTCAGTGGTGACTGTGCCAACAGACCCCTAGCCAGTGTCCAGTAGCCAGGGCACTGCCCACTTTCTTGGCCCATCAACCAATGAGGAAGAAATGCACTTACTCTAATTTGTTCTGTGTCCTTCTCAGAGTGTTTCTGATCTTTCTCTGTAGCCCACGGCAGGGACCATACCCTGCTTGACCACCACAGCACGTGCGAGTTGGCCATGCAGGTCATGGTGGGTACACAATGAACAAATAAATGAATTAAGCATATAAATGAATGGTAGCCAACTCTAATTGAACCCTAGATAAAATGCCAAAGCAGGTAACATGTATCCTCAGAATTCCTATGGCTGGAGGCCCAAAGCCCCATTCTACCCTAGATTCCTTCAACCACACTCAGTGTCTCAGCCCTGCATCTCTTCTGAGGTCTCTCCTTCCAAATTGTTCCTCAGGTTACACAAAGAGGATGAAAGCCATTTGATACATTACTTCATACTAAACTTTTCACAGCTATCAATGGAATTTCTATTTTAACAGACACTTTTGATACTATGGCCAAAGCGGGCAAGCAGTCTGGCTATTTTGGCCAAGCTAGAGATTTATGGACAATGATTTGGGTCAGGAGTAGCCCCTTGCCTCCCACCCTGGCCCAGCCACTGCCTGCCCCCATGCAGGGTCAGTTCTGGACCTTCCTTCCAGTAACAAGCAGCGCCCAAGCACCCTCATCTTCCTCTGCACCCCTGCGTGCTTCCTACTTGTCCAAATGATTTGTTTCTAGTTCTCTCTCCTTCAGGTCACCTTTTACCAACTTTCCCATCTTTTCTTCCATTCCTCCATGCCCTCCCTAGCCCTTGCGCAATATTCCCTTTGTCTTTAAAAAAGACTATTTTTTCTTGCCCCTTAGGAAAAACTTTTTGTGCCTTAGGAAAATTTTTTATAACTCTAATCACCAGGGACAAGGTCAACATGTTCAGGATATCTGGCCTTTAAAATCACTTTTGAGACAGGGTTGCTGTTTTTATTTTCTCCCCAGAAACTTAATAACATGCAGCTCCCAGTTTTTATTCACTGTCCTTTCAGTCAATTCAATTTCAAGAATTATTGTTTTAGTAGCCACTATGGGAGAGGTCAGTAAACCAAACCAAGAAGGGTTCTCTCTGAAATGCATCTTTACAGCATTTCACCCAGCAGGACCTTCTTGGTTCTGTTTTCTGAACTTGCTCCCCAGGGCCTTGTCCTAGACAGTTGGGCAGGCCATAAGGTGAGCCCTCAAGGGGAAGAGGGAGGCCTAGGGTTCTCACCCTAGAATCAACCAGCAGTTGCCAAGCCAAATGGCACTTGTGCTCTTGGCTCTGGTGAATCAATGGAGTCTTTCTTCGGAGCCACATCCTGGAGCCCTTCATAGTCCAGGCCCAACACAGCTGTACCAATGACCCTCCAGGGAAGCTTTGCACAGGCTTCACATGCAGACAGTGTAAAGGGTCAGGGACTGTAGACTCCACCACTGTGTCCATTAGTCAGCCTCTGACAGGTGACCAAGGGAAGGCTTTTTCATCACCAGCTGTGTCTTGTTGGTCTACTGCTCTAAACAGATCTATACATAACCAGGTTCCAGGCTCTGTCATTAGTTGGCTGAGTCTTTAATCACACTACCTGGATCCAGTTTTAAAAAGAGAGGAGCAGGGTGTTTCCTCCAATCTGTGTTTTAAGGACAGCCAAGCAGTTGTTGCCCACACATCCCGCCTGACACTAGATCTGTAATTCTATGGTTGAAAATCTCAGGCCTTCTCACGTCCAGCACACAGGAATTGTTTATTTCATATAGAGGTACCAGTAGGTAGAATGAGCACATAGTCTATCCTCCAAACTAGGACACTTTTGAGAGAAATCAGACACCACTATTATTACCCCAGAACAACAAGCATAACCCAGAACTGTTCCAGGCAAACCAGGACACTGGCTACCTAGTCCACTGGGACCTGCAGGTGCCAAAGGCCCCAGTCAGTTGAAGTGGAAAGTGAGGAAGGAGCATGGTGACCTGGACTTGGTACCAGGGTCCCAGACCATCTTATCTCTGGTGCTGTGTCCCCGTGAATTAGGAGTAGGACTTCTGGCTTGGGAGCCCTAAACAGCTGATTTAAATGAAGGCACTCAGCACTGCAGACCTTTAACAAGAAAATCGTACACCACTGCTGACAGCCAGAGGGAGGGCTGTGGGAAGACTTATAGTGGAGTCAGAGTTGGAAACAATAAGGGGAGATTTAGGGCTTAATCTGAGCTTGAGGAAGTAGAAAATAGACGTAGCATTAAAGAAGAAAAGAAGGAACCCCAAGCAAGAAGGAGTACTGAATGATTCAGAAAGAATACTGAAGCAAAAGCACAGTCCTACATGGGAGGAAAATTGGGGGAGTGAGAATGGCGGATCAGCTTGGGAGGTGCCTCCACGTGGAGAGGAGGCACAGCGTGGTGGTGGAGAGTGTGGAAAGGGTGCGCCTGACGTTGCACACCAGCTCTACACTTCCTGAGTGTGCGATGTGAGAAGTCTGTGCCTTGATTTCCTTATCTGAATAATGGGGATAATGAAAGTATCTTGAAAGGTTATTGCGGTCATTAAATGACTAATATATGCAATGTAGTTAGAGTTGTTAGAGGTAATTGAGAATCATTAGGATTCTAAAAAGACAAATAGTACAAAGAAAATATTCAAGGAAGATAATCAGTATTCTGGGTTTAGGATGGATGGAGAGCGGGTAAGGTGGAAAGAAAGAGAATGGCCAGGAGTTTGTACTGGTCCAGGCCATGTGCAAGCTGCAAGAGTTATGGCCCAGACAAGTTCTCGCCACAGAAGTGGAAAGACAGGACTGGGTGTGGTGTTTGCAAGGGGAAGAAATTGCAAGGCATTAGGAAAGAGTTGGTGCCAAATCCAGAGAATCTTTAAGCTGAAAGTTGCCCTTAGAGATAGTCTAGTTTGAGCCTCCTCTTAGGAGACCTTAGCCTTCCACAACACTGAATTAAGACTACTGTCAGGTTAAGAACCTAGGTAGGGAGAGTGATGTCAGCATCATGGCGGAGTGAGCTTTCCCGTGAACTCTTCCCCCGACAAGATACAACAAAAGCAACAGTCACAGACCAACAACGGAATCCCAGACAGTGAAAACCTAGAGCGGAGGGATCCACACTGCCGCACATCTGAGAGCGGAACGTGCTGGGCCCCCGGAGGAAGTGGGGAGAGGTAAGGAGAACTCCGCTCCCTCCCCATCAGATCAGCGATCCCGGTCCGCGCGGCTCCCAGAGAGGGGGGAGGGGCGGCCCTCGGCTGGGAAACCGTGGCTCTTTGGACTCTCTCAGCCAGTGGGAAACTCCTGCACAGAGGACTCAGAGGAGCCACAGGGCTACCATCAACATCTGAGCACCCCAGAGAGCGGATAAAGAGGGGCAAACGAGAAGCCTCCCACGTCAGGGACCCAGGGGGCAAAAGAGAGAGCTCCCCCTTCCCCGCAACCCGGACTCTGCAGCTCAACCTACCAGACCTAGCCATCTGAGGCAGACCTGATCAAACAACTGGACCCAGGGATTGCAGCGGGGAAAAAAAAAAAAAAAAACTGCGGATCACAGCAGAAAAACCGGGGCAGAGCGCAGGGGGCTTAGACTACACAGCCCTTTACCACCAGACAGTGGCGGCAGGTGGAAATTGCAACCAGAGACTTCCAGGATGAGGAAAAACAAAACCAACACAGGAACCACAATGCAAAAATATATGAAATCACCAGACCAGAAACAAAATGACAAGCACCCAGAAATCAACCCCGAAGACACAGAAATCCATAAACTAAATGACAGAGATTTCAAAATAGCTATCATAAAAACACTCAATGAAATACGAGACAACACAGACAAACAATTCAATGAGATTAGGAGTTTCTTCACAAAAGAGATTGAAATCATAAAGAAAAACCAATCAGTGCTGATGGAGATGAAGAACACAATAGAGGAGATAAAGGAGAATCTGGAATCTTTAAAGAACAGAGCTGACAATATGGAGGAAAGAATTAGTACTTTAGAGGATAGGAATACAGATATACTCCAGATGGAAGAGGAGAGAGAACTAAGACTAAAAAGAAATGAAGAAAGACTCCGAGAAATATCTGACTCTATTAGAAAATGTAACATAAGAATTAAAGGTATTCCTGAGGGAGAGGAGAGGGAAAGAGGAACAGAGAGCCTATTCAAGGAAATAATAGCTGAGAATTTCCCAAATCTGGGGAAGGAGCAGGAAATACCAGTAAGCGAAGCCAACAGGACACCTATATATATTAACAGACAAAGGACTTCACCACGACACCTAGTGGTAAGGCTAGCCACGGTCAACGGCAAAGAAACAATATTAAGGGCAGCTAGACAAAAACAAAAAATAACGTACAAAGGAACTCCCATCAGGCTCTCAGCAGATTTCTCAACAGAAACTTTTCAGGCTAGAAGAGACTGGAATGATATATTCAAAATACTGAAAGACAAAAACTTTGAGCCAAGAATACTCTATCCAGCAAAAATATCCTTCAAATATGATGGAGAAATAGTAACTCTCCCAGATAAACAAAAGCTAAGGGAGTTCATGGCCACAAGACCCCCACTACAAGAAATACTCAAGAAGGCCCTCAGGCCTGAAAAAAAGAAAAGAAAGGGAACACAAAGCTTGGAGTAAGGAGAAAAGTAGGTAGACAAAATCAGAGAAATAGTAGATCTTTACCGGAATAGGTTAGCAACCACTTAAATACTAAACTCAAAGATCAAAGGAAGAAATTCACCAAAAATAAATTTAACCTCATCACTGTAAACACACAGCCACAACACAAGATAGAATAAGGTATAACAAGAACAACTTAGAAGGGGAAGAGGAAAGTGACTGAATTGACTTAGTATAAGGAAATAGGAGGCTATCAGATAATGGACTATCTCATACACAAGATTTTTGCCCAAACCTCAAGGTAACCACTAAACAAATAATCAAAGCAAAACCACATATGATAAACAAAGAGAAAACTAGAAGAATCATAAGACAGAACAACCAAACTGAATTGGCAGTCCAAAACAAATGGGACAAGAAACAAAGGAAATGCAAAAGAACCAGAAAATAAGTGACAAAACAGCAACATTAAGCCCTCATATATCAATAATTACCTTAAAGGTAAATGGATTGAACTCTCCAATCAAAAGATACAGAGTGGCAGGATGGATTAAAAAGCAAGACCCAACAATATGCTGCCTTCAGGAAACACATCTTAGCACTAAAGACAAGCACAGGCTCAGAGTGAAAGGATGGAAGACAATACTCCAAGCTAATGGCAAACAAAAGAAAGCAGGTGTTGCCATACTCATATCAGACAAAGTAGACTTCAAGATAAAACAGGTTAAGAAAGACAAAGAAGGGAAATATATAATGATAAAAGGGACACTACATCAAGAAGACATATCACTTATAAATATATATGCAACCAACATAGGAGCACCAATGTACATTAAGCAACTATTAACTAACCTAAAAGGAGAAATCAACAACAACACAATAATAGTAGGGGATCTTAACACCCCACTTACAGCAATGGATAGATCATCCAGACAAAAAGTTAATAAAGAAATGTTAGACTTAAATGAAAAACTGGACAAGATGGACCTAGTAGACATATACAGAGCACTCCATCCAAAAACAGCTGACTACACATTCTTCTCAAGCGCGCATGGAACATTCTCTAGGATAGACCATATGTTGGGAAACAAAGCAAGCCTCAATAAATTTAAGAAGATTGAAATCATAACAAGCATCTTTTCAGACCATAAGGCTATGAAACTGGAAATGAACCATGAAAAAAAACTGGGAAAGTGACAAAAATGTGGAGATTAAACAACATGCTACTGAACAACCAATGGATCATTGATGAAATTAAAGGAGAAATCAAAAACTATCTGGAAACAAACGAAAATGAAAATATGCCATATCAAACCATATGGGATGCAGCAAAAGTGGTCCTGAGAGGGAAACTCATAGTGATACAAGCCCACCTTAACAAACAAGAAAAAGCCCTAATAGGCAACCTTAAATTACACCTAACAGAACTAGAAAAAGAAGAACAAACAAAGCCCAAAGCCAGCAGAAGGAGAGAAATAATAAAAATCAGAGCAGAAATAAATGAAATTGAGACCAAAAAAACAGTAGAAAGGATTAATGAAACAAAGAGTTGGTTCTTCGAGAAGATAAACAAAATCGACAAACCCTTAACCAGGCTTACTAAGAAAAAAAGAGAAAAGGCTCAAGTAAATAAAATTAGAAATGAAAGAGGAGAAATTACAAAGGATATCATGAAAATACAGAGGATTATAAGAGAATACTATGAGAAATTATATGCCAACAAATTGGACAATCTAGAAGAAATGGATAAATTCTTAGATTTATACAACCTCCCAAAATTGAACCAAGAAGAAATGGAGAATCTGAATAGACCAATAACAAGTAAAGAGATTGAAATAGTAATCAAAAACCTCCCAAAAAATAAAAGTCCAGGACCAGATGGCTTCTCCAGTGAATTTTACCAAACATTCAAAGAAGATTTAATACCCATCCTTCTCAAAACTATTCCAAAAAATAGAGGAAGATGGAACACTTCCTAAATCATTCTATGAGGCCAACATCACCCTGATATCAAAACCAGACAAAGACAATACAAAGAAAGAAAATTACAGGCCAATATCGCTGATGAACATTGACGCAAAAATCCTCAACAAAATATTGGCAAACTGAATACAACAACACATTAAAAAGATCATACACAATGATCAAGTGGGATTTATACCAGAGACGCAGGGATGGTTCAACATCCGCAAATCAATCAACGTGATACATCACATCAACAAAAAAAGAATAAAAACCACATGATGATCTCAATAGATGCAGAGAAGGCATTTGACAAGATACAACATCCATTTATGATAAAAACTCTCAATAAAATGGGAATAGAAGGAAAGTACCTCAACATAATAAAGGTCATATATGACAAACCCACAGCCAACATCATACTCAACGGGGAAAGACTGAAAGCCATTCCTCTGAGAACAGGAACGAGGCAGAGCTGCCCACTCTCACCACTCCTGTTCAACATAGTACTGGAGGTTTTGGCCAGAGCAATTAGGCAAGAAAAAGGAATAAAAGGAATCCAAATAGGTAACGAAGAAGTGAAACTCTCACTATTTGCAGATGACATGATTGTATATATAGAAAACCCTAAAGAATCTGTTGGAAAACTATTAGAAACAATCAACAACTACAGCAAAGTTGCAGGGTACAAAATCAATCTACAAAAATCAGTTGCATTTCTATATGCTAATAATGAACTAACAGAAAGAGAGCTCAAAAAGATAATACCATTTACAATTGCATCAAAAAGAATAAAATACCTAGGAATAAATCTTACCAAGAAGGTGAAGGACCTATACAATGAGAACTACAAGACATTATTGAAAGAAATCCATGATGACATAAAGAAATGGAAAGATATCCCATGCACGTGGATTGGAAGAATAAACATAGTTAAAATGTCTATATTACCTAAAGCAATCTACAGATTCAGTGCAATCCCAATCAGAATCCCAATGACATTCTTCACAGAAATAGAAAAAAGAATACTAAAATTTATATGGGGCAACAAAAGACCCCGAATAGCTAAAGAAATCCTAAAGAAAAAGAACAAAGCAGGAGGCATCACAATCCCTGACTTCAAAACATACTACAAAGCAATAGTAATCAAAACAGCATGGTACTGGTACAAAAACAGACACACAGATCAATGGAACAGAATTGAAAGCCCAGAAATAAAACCACACATATACGGACAGCTAATTTTCAACAAAGGTGCTAAGAACATGCAATGGAGAAAGGAAAGTCTCTTCAATAAATGGTGTTGGGAAAACTGGACAGCCACATGCAAAAGAATGAAAGTGGACCATGTGCTATCGCCATTCACAAAAATTAACTCAAAATGGATCAAAGACCTGAAGGTGAGACCTGAAACTATAAAACTCATAGAAGAAAATATAGGCAACACACTATTTGACATTGGTTTTAAAGGAATCTTTTCGGATGACATGTCTACCCAGACTAGGGAAACTAAAGAAAAAATAAACAAGTGGGACTTTATCAGATTAAAGAGCTTTTATAAGACAAATGAAACCCGAATCAAGATGAACAGACAACCAACCAGCTGGGAGAGAATATTTGCAAAATATACATCTGACAAGGGGTTGATCTCCATAATATATAAAGAACTCACACAATTGAACAACAAAAAAACGAACAACCCGATCAAAAAATGGGCAGAGGAAATGAAGAGACACTTCTCCAAGGAAGATATACAGATGGCCAATAGGCACATGAAAAGATGCTCAACATCACTAATCATCAGGGAAATGCAAATCAAAACAACACTAAGATACCACCTCACGTCTGTTAGAATGGCTATAATCACCAAGACAAAAAACAACAAATGTTGGAGAGGATGTGGAGAAACAGGAACCCTCATACACAGCTTGTGGGAATGCAAATTGGTGCAGCCTCTATGGAAAACGGTATGGAGATTCCTCAAAGAATTAAAAATAGAGATGCCCTATGATCCAGCCATCCCACTACTGGGAATCTATCCAACGCACCTGAAGTCAACAATCCAAAGAGGCTTATGCACCCCTATGTTCATTGCAGCATTATTCACCATAGCCAAGAAGTGGAAGCAACCTAAGTGTCCCTCCACAGACGATTGGATTAAGAAAATGTGGTATATATATACAATGGAATACTACTCAGCCATAAAAAAAGACAAAATCATCCCATTTGCAACAACATGGATGGGCCTGGAGCATATTATGTTAAGTGAAATAAGCCAGAAAGAGAAAGACAAACACTGTATGATCTCACTCATATGTGGAATATAAACCAACACATGGACAGAGAAAACTGGACCGTGGTTACCAGGGGCAGTGGGGGTGGGGGGTGGGCACAAGGGGTGAAGGGAGTCATATATATGGTGATGGACAAACAAAAATGCACAACCCAAAATTTCACAATGTTAGAAACCATTAAAACATCAACAAAACAAACAAACAAACAAACAAAAAACAAAAATAAAAGAACCTAGGTAGAAGATGATGTGCTATTGAAGGTGATTATAAGTTTTGGAATAAAAGATAGAATTGAGTGAAACGTTTTACTCTAGATGCCACCTATTCTGGATGGCTTAGGAAGGTTGACAGCCTGACCCAGGAACAGATAGTTTTGAGATCCCTTCAAAGAGTAACATGATTTTATTTTTCTCTAACAAATATCCTTTTATATAGTTTAAAGGCAGAAAAGAAAGATGGTGAGGAGAAGATATGATTGGAGCAAAAGCTACAGATGTAAAAATTCTCCAAGGACATCCAGCACTCAATCTTTCTCACATCTCTCTCTAACTCCAGTCACCGTGAAGATATTACAGTTTCCTGCCTGAATCATGCCTTAAACTGGATAAACTCTCTGCCTGACATAACTTCCCTTCCTTCCCCCTCCATCTTTACCTAGACAACTCTTCTTTATACTTCAAGTCTAATTAATAAATCACCTCTTCTAGGAAGCCTTCCATGATATGTAGATTATTCTCCACTTGCCCTCACCAAAGATCCATTTTCTGACCCCTGCCCTGCTCTGCGCCTGGGTGGCTGACCTCTAGAGAGCACATCATATAGGCTCCTTTGACAGCTGACTTTCATTTGGGTTTTGATGATGGGAGATACCAGCAAGAGACTGGAAAGTGAAGTATTCCTTCCCTGCTCCCCTCCCCTGCTTTAGCACCTCATATCTGGCATTTGGCAGTAGCTGCATCCTGCCAAGATTGCACCCCTAGCTGGCAGCCCTTCTCCATAGCTCCAGCTCTCATGGGCTCATATGTCCTTTTCTCAACCTTTCGGCCTAGGGCATCAAGAGCTTCCCACAATTGCTGGACTTTGGGTGACTCAACATCTCTTTTTGGCTCCCATAACTCTGCCCATGCCTCTCTAACAAGTCCCTTCAAGAAAGTTTGCCCAGTGGAACCATGTAGGTGAACTGATATCCTGCCAGGACCCTGAGCTTATAGTCTCCCTCTTGAGCATCTCTTTTGCACCTTTCCTTTTTCCTCTTGTAGCATCCTCTTACATCCACCACAGTAATTATTATTGGGGATTGTAATGGCTAGTTCACTTGTCCATCTCCCCTTCTGGGTTGTTAGCTCTTTGAAGACATGTTTTTGATTATTATGCCTGGCACACAGCATTCAATGAATACCTAGATCCACTCATTTCTGACTTAAAATTTCTGAATTAATGCTTTAATGCCTTTCTCAAAAACAGCTAAAGGGTAAAAAAACCACTTGGTACAACAGAAACTCAATAAATAATAATATGAATATAAAAATGTGTAACTTTTATGTTTTGCAAAGTGTTTCTATGTCCCTTGACTTAACTGCCACAAAAGCTGTATGCAAAACTACATTCGGCTAAATGATAGAACCAGTTGCTGTGAAGTCTGTAAGTTAGTGTAACCTAATGGTCAATGACTGGGCCCAAGAGCCAATTGGCCTGAATGCAAATACTGGTTCTGCTTCTTTCCAGTTCTATAACCTCAGACATTACCTAAACCCTCTGTGCCTTAGGTTCCGATCTACAGACAGAGGAGAATAATGCCCCCACCCCATAGTGATCATCAAGTAAACGGACAGCTCTAAAGCACTAGAATGGGATCAGGTACATAGTAAAAGCCCAATAAATATTACTTCCTTATTCTCAATAGAATGTTCATCTCACAAAAGTGTTCAAGAAAATACTTCTCAGTTTTGCAACATGAACAGCTCCTTCTCCTAAAATAAATGCTACCTTCACATCTCAGGAAGACAAGTAGAGCTAAAATTCCCTGAGAAAGCCTGAATTAGAAGTCTCCTAGATTGCTGGGAAGATGGTGGCATAGGCAGATTCTGAACTCACCTCTTCCCACAGACACAACAAATTTACAACTACCTCGGAACAGTTACCCCAAGAGAGAACCGGAAACTGGATGAAAAGAACTCCCACAACAAGGGATAATGCTGACTGAGGTGGAAGAGGCAGAAATTCCTTTCTGGAAAAGAAAAAGCCACATTTTAGCCACAGCACTTCAGCCAGGGGCAATCTGAAGGTATGAAGCATTCCCTGGAGGAGTGGGGAATCTGAGCAGGAGAGCTTTGCCACGATAAACAACTTTTGGACTCAGCACAACCAAAATGAGTGTCATAATATCTGGCTTTGCTGGCTATCAACAACAACAGGGAATACCCCCAGAAAAGCTATCAGACATAAGGGAAATAAAAGCTTGCCCTTAAAAGGCCCACACACAACTTCATTCATTTCAGAAAGCAACACAAGATCACCAGAAAGAAAGGTGCACAGTCCTTTGGTGAAAAGAGACTCACTTGATAGGCTCTGGGTGCAACTCAGGGAAGCAGGAGGTGGCTGGGACCACCTCCTCAGGGACTGAGACATTGGCGGCAGCCATTATTGTGACCTAGTATAGGTGTGCTGACACAGAGGCTGGCAGAAGCCATTGGAGTTCTTCCCCTGGCCTGTAAGTGCAGGGGTCTGCTCCACCCAATAGAGCACTGATTTAATCCAGCTCAGCCAGCACAGGCAGATGGCCCTAGGGATAGGTCCCACCCACCAGCAAGCCCTTGAACAACCAGTGGGCCTGCATAGGTGGGATGTATGAGACCTCTGCAGCCAGGTGATTGGGTCTGCCTTTGTGGGGCAGGGTGTGCACATGGGACAAGACTGTGTTCTCAGAGTTTGTGGGGTCTCTGCAGCAGGGCGAGTGAGTCTGCTACAGTGGGGTGGGGCATGTTCACAGGGCAGGACTGTATGGACAGAGTGTATGGGCCTGCAGGCAGTGGGGCTCGTCAGCTGCAGCAAACTTGTGCTTCACAAACAGCCATAAAGGGGATATGCCCCACCTTCCAATGCCTGAAACAATTCTGTGCTGCCATGCCTGGATCCAGCTCCACCCAGCTGCACTACTGAGAGAATTGACAACAGCCCTGCGGGCCGGAGGCCTATAGTAATTATGAGCCCCTGAGCCTAGCAACCACCTCTACTGGGGGCCTACTCACTTAACAGAAACACTGCAGCAGGAATGTGCTATTAGACAACTGTGCTGGGGATCCCCCTGCCAAACAAGTGACTGAAGGGTGCATAGCAGCCACATGCAGCTGAGCCTTACAACCAGCCCGCCTGGGGGACAGCCTAGCCTTCTCATGTACCTACAGTAAAAGCAACCCCACCACAACAGAAAGACACATGTAGCCCACACAGGCGACACTCCTGGAACATTTGGAACTGGTGATGAGAGGAAATCACATTGCTGGGCCTCATTAGGCATTTCTTATATAAGGCCAATTCTCCAAGATCAAGACACGTAGCTGACCTACCTAAAACAAAGATATAAGCACCGGGCCGGCCCCGTGGCTTAGCGGTTAAGTGTGTGTGCTGCGCTACTGGCGGCCTGGGTTTGGATCCCAGGCGCGCACTGATGCACCGCTTCTCCGGCCATGCTGAGGCCGCGTCCCACATACAGCAACTAGAAGGATGTGCAACTATGACATACAACTATCTGCTGGGGCTTTGGGGGGAAAAAATAAATAAATAAAATCTTTAAAAAAAAAAAGATATAAGCACCGAGAAATAGGCAAAATGAGGGGAAAAAGGAATATGTTCTAAATAAGGGAACAAGACAAATCCTCAGAAAAAGATCTAAACGAAACAGAGTTAAAGAATCTACCTGAAAAAGAGTACAAAGTAACAGTCATAAGGATGTTCACTGATCTTGGGAGAAGAATAGATGAAAATAGTGAGAACTTCAACAAAGAATTGTAAAGTATAAAAATGAACCAATCAGAACTGAAGAATACAATAATGGAAAGGAAAAATTCACTAGAGGGACTCAAAAGCAGAGTAGAGGATACAGAAGAATGGATTGGTGACGTGGATGAAAGACTAGAAGAAATCACCCAAGCTGAACAGATAAAAGAATTCAAAAGAATGAGAACAGTATAACGGACCTCTAGGACAAGATCAAGTGCACTAACATCTGCATTATAGGTGTCCCAGAAGGAGAGGAGAGAGACAAAGGGGCAGAGAATCTATTCAAAGAAATAATAGCTGAAAACTTTCCTAACCTAAGGAAGGAAAGAGACTTCCAAGTACAGGAATCACAGAGAGCACCAAAAAAGATAAACCCAAAAAGGGCCACACCAAGACACAGTATAATTAAAATGTCAAGAACTGAAGACACCCAGAGAATCCTAAAAGCTGCAAGAGAAAGGCAAAAAGTTACATACAAATGAAACCCCATAAGGCTATCAGCTGACTTCTCAGCAGAAACTTTACAGGTTGGAAGAGTGTGGCACAATATATTTAAAGTGTTGAAAGGAAAAAACCTACAGCCAAGAATACTCTACCCAGCAAAGTTATCATTCAGAATGGAAGGAGAGATAAAGAGTTTTCCAGACAAGCAACAATTAAAGAAGTTTATCACCAAGAAACCAGCCTTACAAGAAATGCTAAAGGGACTTATTTAAGTGGAAAAGGAAAGACCACAAATAGGAATAAGAAAATTATCAAAGAAAAAAAAATAACAAAATCACTGGTAAAGGCAAACATACAGTAAAGGTAGCAGATCAACCACCTATGAAGCTAATATGAAGGTCAAAAGACAAAAGTACTAAAATTACCTATTTCGATGATAAGAGGTTAAAAAGAGGTTAAATATGATACCAAAAACATAAAATGTGGGAGGAGGGAAGTAAAAGAGTAGAGCTTTTAACAAGAGGCCACCTTGCTACGTAAGAGACCATCAACTTAAAATAGGTTGCTATTTACGTAAGTTATGATATATGGACCTCATGGTAACTGCAAACCAGACACCTATAATAAATACACAAAAAATTAAGAGAAAGGAACCCAAACATAACACTAAAGAAAGCCATCAAACTACAAGAGAAGAGAGCAAGAGAAGAAGAAAGGAACAGAGAAGAACTAGTAAAACACCCAAAAAAAAAGTAACAAAATGGCAATAAGTACATACTTATCAATAGCTACCTTAAATGTCAATGGACTAAATGCTCCAATCAAAAGGCAGAGGGTGGCTGATTAGATAAAAAAACAAAACCCATATATATGCTGCATACAAGAAATACACTTCAGACCTAAAGACATTCACAAACTGAAAGTGAAAGGATGGAAAAAGATACTCCATGCAAATGGCAATGAAAATAAAGCTGAGATAGCAATACTCGTAACAGACAAAATAGACTTTAAAACAAAAACTGTAACAAGAGACAAAGAAGGGCACTACAGAATGATAAAGGGAACAATCCAACAAGAGGATATAACATTTGTAAATATCCATGCACCCAACAGAGGAGCACCTAAATATATAAAGCAATTATTAACAGACATGAAAAGAGAAATAGACAGTAACACAATAATAGTAGGGGAATTTAACACTCCACTTACATCGATGGATAGGTCATCCAAACAGATGATCAATAAGGAAACATTGGCCTTAAATGACACCTTAGAGCAGATGGACTTAGTAGATAGATACAGAACATTCCATCTAAAACCTACAGAATATACATTCTTTTTGAATGCACATGGAACATTCTCCAGGATTGATCACATATTAGACCACAAAACAAGTCTCAATAAATTTAAGAAGACTGAAAGAATACCAAGCATCTTTTCTGACCACAACAGTAGGAAACTACAGATCAACCACAGGAAGAAAACTGGAAAAGTCACAAATATGTGGCTATTAAACAAAATGCTACTAAACCACAATGAAATCAATAAAGAAATCAAAGGAGAAATAAAAAAAATACCTGGGGACAAATGAAAATGAAAATATGACATGCCAGAATTTATGGGATACAGCAAAAGTAGTTCTAAGAGGGAAGTTTATAGCAATACAGGCCTACCTCAACAAATAAGAAAAATCTCAAATAAACAATCTAACAGTGCACCTAAAGGAACTAGAAAAAGAAGAACAAACAAAGCCCCAAATCAGTAGAAGAAAGGAAATAATAAAAACCAGAGTGGAAATAAATGAAATAGAGACTAAAAAAAAATAGAAAATATCAATGAAACTAAGAGCTGGTTCTTTGAAAAGATAAACAAAATTGACAAACCTTTAGCTAGATTCATCAAGAAAAAAAGAGAGAGGGCTCAAATAAACAAAATCAGAAATGAAAAAGGAGAAATTATAATGGACGCCTCAGAAATACAAAAGATTATAATAGAATACTATGAAAAGGTATATGTCAACAAATTAGGTAATCTAGAAGAAAAGTATAAATTCTTAGAATCATTCAACCTTCCAAGATTGAAGAAGAAATAGAAAATTTGAATAGACCAATCACCAGTAAGGAGATTCGAAACAGTAATCAAAAACATCCCAAAATATAAAAGTCCAGGACCAGACGGCTTCCTTGGTGAATTCTGACAAATATTCAAAAAAGACTTAATACCTATCCCTCTCAAACTCTTCGAACAAATTGAAGAGGAGGGGAAGCTTCCTAACTCATTCTACAAGGTCAACATTACCCTGATACCAAAACCAGACAAGGACAATACAAAAAAGAAAATTACAGGTTACGATGAACATAGATGCAAAAACATTCAACAAAATACTAGCAAATCAAATGCAACAATACATTAAAAAGACCACACACCATGATCAACTGAGATTTATTCCAGGGATGCAGGGATGGTTCAACATCAGCCAATCAATCAACGTGATACATCACATTAACAAAATGAAGAATAAAAATCACATGATCATCTCAATAGATACAGAGAAAGCATTTGAGAAGATACAGCATCCATTTATGAGAAAAACTCTGAATAAAATGGGTATAGAAGGAAAGTACCTCAACATAATAAAGGCCATATATGACAAACCAACAGCTAATATCATCCTCAATATAGAAAAATTTAAGAACAAGAAGCAGACAAGGATGTCCAGTTTCACCACTCTTATTTAACATAGTACTGAATGTCCTAGACAGAGCAATCAGGCAAGAAAAAGAAATAAAACGGATCCAAATTAGAAAAGAAGAAGTGAAACTGTCACTATTTACACATGACATGATTTTATACTTAAAAAACCCCAAAGAATCACCAAAAAATTTTGAGAAATAATAAATGAATACAGTAAAGTTGCAGGATACAAAATCAACATACAAAAATCAGTTGCATTTCTATACACTAACACAAAGAGAAATTAAGAATATAATCTCATTTACAATTGCAACAAAAAGAATAAAATACCTAGGAATAAATTTAACCAAAGAGGTGAAAGACCTGTACTCTGAAAACTATAAAACATTGTTGAAAGAAATTGAAGAGGACACAAAGAAATGGAAAGATATTCTATGTTCTTGGATTGGAAGAATTAACATAGTTAATATGTCCATACTTCCTAAAGCAATCTACAGATTCAATGCAATCCCTATCAAAGTCCCAACAACATTTTTCACAGAAATAGAACAAAGAATCCTAAAATTTATATGGAACAACAAAAGACCCTGAATAGCCAAAGGAATCTTGAGAAAAAAGAACAAAGCTGGAGGTATCACACTCCCTGATTTCAAAATATACTACAAAGCTGTAGTAACCAAAATAGCATGGTACTGGCACAAAAACAGACACATAGATCAATAGAACAGAATCAGAGCCCAGAAATAAACTCACACATCTATGGACAGCTAATTTTCAATAAGGGAGCCAAGAATATACAACGCAGAAAGGAAAGTCTCTTCAATAAACGGTGCTGGGAAAACTGGACAGCCACATGCAAAAAAATGAAGGTAGACCATTATCTTACGCCATATACAAAAATCAACTCAAAATGGATTAAAGACTTGAATGTAAGATCTGAAACCATGAAATTTCTTGAAGAAAACATAGGCAGTACATTCTTTAACATTGGTCTTAGCAACATATTTTCAAGTACCATGTCTGACCGAGCAAGGGAAACAATAGAAAAAATAAACAAATGGGACTACATCAAACTAAAAAGATTCTGCACAGCAAAGGAAACCATCAACAAAACGAAAAAACAACCTAACAATTGGGAGAAGATACTTGCAAACCATATATCTGATAAGTGTTTAATATCCAAAATATATAAAGAACTCATACATCTCAACAACAAAGAAACAAACAACACAATTGAAAAACGGGCAAAAGATCTGAACAGACATCTCTCCAAAGAAGACATAGAGATGGCCAACGGGAACACGAAAAAATGTTCAACATCACTAATTATTAGGCAAATGCAATCAAAACTGCAATGAGATATCACTTCACGCCCATCAGAATGGCTATATTTAACAAGACAAGAAATAATAAGTGTTGGAGAGGATATGGAGAAAAGGGAACCCTCATACACTGCTGACTGGGAATGCAAACTAGTGTAGCCACTATAGAAAACAGTATGGAGATTCCTCAAAAAATTAAGAATAGAACTACCATACCACCCAGCTATTCTACTGCTGGGTATTTCTCCAAAGATAATGAAAACAGGAATGTGTAAAGATACATGCACCACTGTGTTCATTGCAGCGTTATTCATAATAGGCAAGACTTGGAAACAACCTAAGTGCCCACCAAGGGACGCATGGATAAAGAAGATGTGTATATATACACAATGGAATGCTACTCACCCTTAAAAAAAGATGAAATCTTGCCATTTCCGACAACATGGATGGACCTTGATGGTATTATGCTAAGTGAAATAAGTCAGATGGAGACAGTCAAACACCATATGATCTCACTCATAAATAAAAGATAAAAACAATAACAAACAAACACACACATAGATACAGAGATTAGGTTGGTGGTTACCAGAGGGTAAGAGGAGAGGGAGGAGGGCAAAAGGGATGACTGGGCTCATGTGTATACTGATGGATGGTAATTAGTCTTTGGGTGTGAACACGGTGTAGTCCACACAGAAATCAAAATATAATGATATACACCTAAATTTATATAATGTTATAAACCAATGTTACCTCAATTAAAAAAAAGAAAAAACTTGGCCACTAGCTAGAAAAATAAATAAATAAATAGGAAAAAAAAGTCTCATAAACTCATCAAAGACCCCCATCTTCACACTTCATGTTTTCTTCACATAGACCTGAGCACCTTCTTTCTGGCTGGCCCTGTAAGATGTATTACAATCTCCTTCATCACAAGAGAGAAGAAAGGAGACTGAGATTTGGAGGCACACTGTCCTGAGTCCAGATCCTGGCTCTGCCCCCTTGGTGGGCACGAATAAGCCAGGTAAATTTTCTAGGCCACATTTTCATCACCTGAAAATTTATAAAAGTAAGGCCTACTCACTGGGCTGTGGTGAAGAGTGATTAAGACACCAGCTGCCACCTAGTAGCAATCCATAAGCATCATTTGGATTCTCTCCCTTCTAGTGGAAAGGACCAAATGACAGAAGAGGACAGAGACATACAGAGAGGGCCTCTTCCTTGTTCTGCTGGGCCTAGCAACACTTGTGTTCCAGACAATTTTTGCTGTGCAGTGTCTCCACTTCCTTATCACCACCCCTCGAGGGGAGCAGAAGTGAAGGAATCCAGGTCACCTGTGGTCGCCTTACCCTCAGATTGCAGCTCCAGTTATGCTTCTCTTTCTCAAACACCTCAGTCCTAGAGCAGAACCTAGCTAGATGAAGAGGGCGGCCCAGAGTGGTTTCTGAGTCTGAGCAGGTTGAGGAGAATGTGCACACATGGGATGACCCAGTGTGTGTATTAGAGCCCAAGCACAGTGAGGCAGGGGTCCATATGGGTGGCCAGGAACAGGTAAGGAAGGAGTCCCAGCATGGGGCAGCCCAGGGTATGGGGTCAGAGCTCCAGCAGAGTGAGGAGGGAGTCCACAAGATAGGTGGCCAGTATGGAATATTGGACTCCAAGTGGGTTAAGGACAGCGCCCACGTTGGGTCAACCTAATGTGAGGTGTTGAACCTGAGTAGGCTGAAAGAGAATGACCCAGCATGAGACACTGGAGCCTAAGCTGGGTGAGAGGGGCATTCACAGAGAGGAAGGAGACGGCAGCAACGATGGGAGATTGGTTAAATACAGCGAGAATGAACAAATACACACATATATTAAGGAAAATAGAATCCAGGTTCCCTACTGGAGAAAGAAGGGAGTTACAATATGGAAAGGAGAAAAAACTAGAATGAACCTTGTGGTGTTGCTTTGGATTAGAAATATCTTTGTGAATATGCAATTTTTAGATGTTGACATTAATATGGTTGGTTTTGTGTGTGTGTGTGTGTGTGTGTGTATTCCTAGCTCTGTCCACTGAGAGTTCTTTAAGGCAGTGACACCTCCAAAACAGTGTGTACATTTAATGCCCATTTATTGAATTCTAAATACCATTTTTCACTAAAAGGAACAGAAGTTCCTTGGAGAAATTGCTGGTTCCGGGGCTAAGGTGAGAAAATCCAAAAGTAGTTGGAATACTTGGTTGAACCACAAAGCAAGGAGATGCTCAAAGGATGATGGTGACATGCCACAAGCATGCACAAGCCAGCTCGAAAGAGCTCCCGCTGGCCAAAACTGGGACAATGTGAGTATCAGAATGAATAATGAAAGCAATAGATTATAACCTGTTGAATAAAATAGAAAACCAATAAATCAACAGAATGTTTGATGAAGAATGGGATATTTACAGATTTTTAAAATAACTCCCCACAAATTATTTATTGATTATAAAGAGGGGAAGTGTAATCTTACAGTGAAGATGTCTGGCAGACACCATCCGAATCAAGTGATTAACTTTACCGAAAATGGGACAAATTGAAATCTTGTGCTACATGATAGGATACTATAGGACCACAACTTCATTTCCATGATATTCCTCAATCTGATCTTGAGGAAACATTAGACAAACCCAAATTGAAGAATATTCTACAAGATAACTGGACTATAAACTTCAAAAGAGTAAAGGTCATGAAAGTAAAGGAAAGATTAAGGAACTTCCTAGACAGAAAGACACTAAAGAGACGTGTATATGCAACACCCAGTTCTGGACTGCATCCTCTTGCCAGGAAGGACGTAAGTGGGCAGCTGCAGAAACTTGAATGGAGTCTTAGGATTAACGGTAACCATGTTGCAGTTATAAGATGAACAAGTTCTGGTGATCTTACGTACAGCGTGGTGGCTATAGTTAACAGTGCTGTATCGTACGCTTAAAAGTTCCTAAGATAGTAGATCTTAAATGTTCTCACCAACAACAAAAAAATAGTAATCATGTGAGGTGATGGAGGTGTTGACTGACATTGTGGTCGTCGTTTCGCAATACATACACATATGAAATCATCACACTGTACACGTTAAACTTATGTAATGTTATATGTCAATTATATCTCAATAAATCTAGAAAAAATGGTAATCATGCACCAATGTCAGTTTCCTGATTTTGATGGTTGTTTATGGTTGTTTAGGATAATGTCCTTGCAAAGAATTTAGGGGTGATAGGGCAGGAAGTCGGCAACTTACTCAAATGGTTCAGTTAAAACAAGTTATTTTAATTGTACTTGCAAATATTTTGCACATTTGAGATTGTTTCCACATTTTTAAAAAATTATATACTAAAAAAAAATCTACAGCTAGTACTGTAAATTCTGTCCGTGGGAAAGAGGGGTGGGTCCTGCCCTTCAGAATTACATTATATCTTTTTTTTTTTTTTGTGAGGAAGATCAGCCCTGAGCTAACATCTGATGTCAGTCCTCCTCTTTTTGCTGAGGAAGACTGGCCCTGAGCTAACATCCGTACCCATCTTCCTTCACTTTATATGGGATGCCGCCATAGCATGGCTCCACAAGTGGTGCGTCGGTGCGTGCCCCAGATCTGAACCAGCAAAACCCCGGCCACCACAGCGGAGCACGCACACTTAACCGCTTGCGCCACCGGGCCGGACCCTGCATTATGTCTTAAAGGGCGTTTCTCCCCCTTTGCTTCTCTTGTGCTTGTATTAGCTGGTAATGTGTGTTTAATTCTACACCCTGTGCTAAGAATGTCTTAAATCAGATAAGAAGGCAGAGTAGGAGTGAAATCATATACTGCAGAGATCCTTGTGGGTCCCCAGGGCCCAGGAAATGCACACACTATTATGTTGGCCTCCCCGACTTTGCTCCTAACTGAAGGCATCTGGCCACTGAACACTCTGCTCAGGGGGTGCTACCATAAACACGCATTGCAGCCCTTGCTAGTCCCACTCAGCGCTGTCCACCAGCACAGCGCACATGAACCCCACAAGGTCCCATCAGCAGGGCAACTTCTAGGTGAATGCCCCTTTGGAGGGCATTTTTGAAATCTGAATCCAACTTTTTATTTCATCTTAAAAACACCTGCCCTGCTGTTGCCGCTGAACCCAAACTATTCATGAAGAGAGAGGTTTCCAGAGAACCTATGGCACAAGAAGAGAAAAGACTAGATTTAGATTTAACATCACAATTTTCCCCCAAAGCTGTTTCATACAATCCCAGTGTTCATATGGGCCCAGTATTCAGAGGGAAACCCCACCTGCTCCTGCCCCCTCAGGGCTGCATCTGAGTGAGGCCAGTAGTGGGGAGAGGTAAAGTTTTTGGTTTTGAGCCCTCTTAACATCTGAAGACAATGATTTCAGTATTTAAAAGATGGCTCAGAAATGACAGAAATGGAGCCTTTAAATGAAACAACTTGATGTAAGTTCCTTAAACACAGAACTTATGCTTCCTACGATTTACTTCAGTTTGAATCAAACAAAAAACAAAAATACTTCATCTCGAGCCCCTGCTCTGAACAATACCCAGTGCAAAGCCCGCTGGGATACACAGACCTGGGATAGAGTCTATGCTGTAGATTGTCGATTGCTATACAGTCAGACCAACATGGGGTCAAATCCCAGCTCTACCATTTACTAATCACATTCAGCAACTATTTTAACCTTCCTGAGTTTAAATTTCTCTAAATATAAAGTGAGAATTTCATTAGTATTACCTGCTATATAGAGTTGTTGGAAATATTTTAAGATATTTAATATATAAAACATTTAATAGAGCCCCTGACTCAAAATGGGCATCAGCAGATACGAGCTATTACTGTGATTGTTGTTGTATATTCTGTTAGGGCAGAATCGGCCATGCTGCAGTGACAAGCCCCAAACTCTCAGAGTTTTAACAGAATAAAAGCTTGTTTCTCTCTCATACCATGTTTGATGTGAAATCAGGCAACTCTCCTCTGTCATGAAGTTATGCCATCTGGGACACACAGCCTCCAAAGTTGCTGTGGTGGGGACAGGATGGAGGGATTCTAAGTGTCATATATCACCTCTGCTCTTATCCCATTAACAAGAACTCAATCTTGTGGGCCTACTCTATCTCAGGGCAGGTAGTCTCCCGTGTGCCAGGAAGAAGAAGGTACGTGGGCACACAGCAGGATCTCTTCACAATACGCAATAAGCAAGGGTCTTTAACCAAATAAGATCAATAAGCAAAAGTCAACTGACTTAAGGATCTTGAGTACCATAGGAGAGACGTGTTTAAAAAAAGGCATAGAAAAGGCAGAATATAATCAGAATCATAAAAATATAGGCGTACTGCTCTTGGAGCACAAAGAAAGAGAACTGTCTTCAGAATGGGAGCAAAAGAAAGAGGTTTTCATGGCAAAGAAAACATCGAATTTGGACCTTGAATGAGATGTAGGACTGAACATAGTCGAGAACAAGGAAGTGTTGAAAAATGTGTGATTTTACATGAACACTCCCACAGCCAATCACACAATTTGAGCAAGTTTCTAAGTGGAACCTAATTTTCTAGGAGAATTCAGAATATCCGCATAATTTCTTCTAATATTAGCAAGAGGTAAGGCAAGCTACAATGACGCTAAAGGCCCTAAATACGGAATTGAGCACGATGTGAGCCTTCATAAACCCAGCTGTCACACAGTGATGTGTGTTCCTGGTGGGCTCAAGGGAAGATCGGGGAATTTTCTGGATGTTACAGTTAACTACTTCTGTATAACACACTACCCAAAATTTAGCAGGTCAGGAGTTCAGGTGGGGTTCATTTGGGGGATCCTTTTGTCCCATGTGCCACAGATGAAGGCCACTTGCTGGCTTTCAACTGGTGGATGGGCTGACCTGGAGGTCCCAAAAGGGGCCCACCCTCACATGTCTGGCACCTTGGCAGGCATGGTTGGGAGGCTGGGCTCAGCTGGGATGGCCCACCTGAGTGGAGGGCCTATCTTGGCCTCTCTGGCATGGAAGCCTCGTGGTATCAGACTTCATGGTGGCTCAGGGCTCCAAGAGTAAGTTTCCTAGCAAACAAGGTGGAAGCTATATGGCATCTGCAGTGTCAAGTCCACCATGTTCTGTTGGTTACAGCAAACCACTAAGTCTAGCCCAGATTCAAAGGGTTGGAAATTAAACCCCATCTCTTAATGGGAGAAAGGTCAAAAATTTGCATCCATCGTTAATGGGTCACACTGGGGTTTGGAAGGTTTAAAACATAGACAGTTTTAAATATCTTTTAAATATTTAAAACATTTTAAATAAAAGTTAAATCACCAAGTGTTTCTTGAGCCTTCCCTGTTCGTAGGGCGTGGTGCTAGGAAACTTACATAGAGCCTGATGGGAGGCAGTCTATAGCAGAAATTCAGCCAGTAACACACAGTCTTATTGCTGGTTCCACAGAGCAGGGTGAGCCCAGTCAAGTCATTTCCCCCTCCACGTGTCAGGGCCCACATATGCTATACGGATTTGGTCAACTTTCATGCCATGGTAGAAATCATGGAAAGCAAATTAAATGGATGTGAAAAGCTTTGAAAAATGTGAACTGCTGTACAGCCAGTACTGCCTTATTACCAGCCATAGGATCCACCCTCAGGGAACCAACTGTCTGGTTGTGAACATGAGACCATGCTGGCGTGGAAACAAGTGTGAGGAACACAGAACTGGTCGTGAGGCTCGGACTTTAAACACGGCAGGAAGGAGGGGAGGAGAGGGCCTAGGGCGAGCCTGTGGGGTGGACTGCCCGTGTATCAGACTCCTCTGCCTTCAGAGAGACGTGGCGGATTTGAGCTCCATGGGAGCTCAGGGAATCAACACTCCTAACATGCTCACACACCGCTGTCTCTGTTTCAGGATGACTCTTTATCTGCACCTACCCTAGCTGGGTCAGGGAGACCTAGCCCTGCCCCTAACGCCACACGCCCGTCTCTGCATCAACGGACACAGCAATCACCCGCAGGGCATGCTGCAGCCAGTGCTCTTGACCTCGCAGCTTCGGAAGACTTCAGGCCTCCATGCTGCCTGCTGCCCTCAGCTTCACTGCCTTTGCAGAAAGCTGAATCTAACAGACCCCAGAGCCTCTCCCGGGGCCTTCTCTGACTGCTGGGAGCTGCTTCTGAGAGACGGCTTCTGGTGGTTGCATCACCCTTGTCCAGACAGGAGGCGCTCAGCTCTGGAGGCCAGCTTCTGGGAGAGCCCTGTTGCTGCTGGCAGCTGGCCAAGCCCCCAAGAGCCTCTGGGCCAGGCTACAGACCCTTCGGCTCTGGTCTGAGGGGTGCAGAGAAAGCCAAAGCCCACCCAAAGTTCCCCTGTCCTGAGGCCCTGCCTCTGCCCCAGGCTCCCTGAAGTTTTGTTAGGTTCCATCAGAGTCTGCATGTGGCCTCCGGAGGCTGGCCACCTCAAGGAGTGACCTCTGGGCCTGAGTCAGATCTCCGCCTGACTCAGGCCTGCTACTCAGAGGTTCTTCTCCTACGGGGGATCCACACCATGCTGGTTGAAGGTGCTCACAGCCAGTTCCTCAAGGGGCCTGAAGTTAATGACCCAGGCAGACCCTCCACCTAGGCCATCGCAGACGAGACAACTGAGGCTCTGCGAGGACGTGACTGTAGAGTCCCAGAGCTGGTGCAGGAAGGAAGCAGACTCCCAGAGCCCAGAAGCCACCCTGCTTGTGGCTTATGCTATGTGGGGACATAACTGGTCCTGCAAGCTGGGGGCTGACTCAAGCTCTTCTGCAGAGCCGTTTCCTCTCAGCACAGAGGGCTTCCTGGGGAAGAGGACGCGCTGGACTTCCTCTAGCTGCTGCACGTGAGCTGGACATTGTAGGTTCTGAGAACCACAGAGAGGCCCATGGTCCACTCCCGCTTTCTTAGGGTGCCATCTGCCTCTAACTCTTCTAAGCCAAACCCTCTACCAGCCTGCACTTCAACATGACACCTGACAGTGGACCAGGCAGGTCCACAGGCAGGGTGGGGGCAGTTCCGAGGTGTCTGGCATCACGTCTGCAGATTTCCTAACTGGCTGGTTGCACTGTGTAGTCATTGCTCCCAGGCCTTGGGGAAGCAGGGCTTCAGGGTCATGCCGTTTCCAGTGAGTGCTATGGCTGCCCAGGCCCTCCCCCCAGGAAGACTGCTGAGCAGAAAGCTCTCATGGTTTCTGTGAAGTTTAAGTGGAGGGCAGTAAGGCCTCAATCAATGAAAGTTGGGGTCGGTGTCACTATTACTATTATTTTTGTCAGGGTAGTGGTCTTACCTTAAACAAATTAAGATGGTAGCCTCCAGACTCAGACCAAACTGAATGTGAATCCTGACTCGGACCCTGCAATAGTATCTTCTACAAGTCACTTGGCCTCTTTGAATCCCAGTCTCCTTGTCTGTAAAGAGGGTACATTGGTATTGACCCATATGGTTTTATGAGAAAGAAAGGTAGCCACAGACACAAGTTGCCTAGTAGAGTAAGCATTCACTAGAGTGCATGCAGGCTGATGGACCAGTAGGTATTTGCAGGCACGAGGGCCCTGGAGAGAGCTCAAGACACGGTATGTGACCAACCACATGTCTGCAAAGTGGCCCAAGAACACTGTCCACCTTTCCAAGGACCCAAACTTTCTCCTCCAGAAGCCCAGGCAGGGCTTCTCTCCAAGCCTTGCCCTAAGATGCCGTGTGAACAGCAGCATGGTCCTCACTCACAGGGGCCAGACGCAGGTAAGCATATGGGTGCAGACCCGTGGGACTTCATGCTGCTGCAAGGAGACAGAACAAACCAGAAACCAGCCCCTGAAGGCAAGAATCTGCCAGAAGCTAGAGCCCCTTCAGTCGGATCCTCTCGCCTACAAATAAGCCGAGAGAGACTCCAGGGGCTGAGTCAGTGAGCTCCTGGATCCTGAGGCTCCCCCAGCCTCAGCTGGATCTTTGGTTTTGTTCTTCTCCCCAACAAAACAGTGAATTCCTCTGGGCCAGAACCTGGCCTCTCTGCCTCCCAGAGCCTCCCCCCGTGCCCAGCACAGCAGAGACTCTATAAATATCCGCTGAAACAAACTGACTGATACAGCGGTGCTGCTGCCACTGAGCGTCAGGGACTGAGCGTCAGGGACTGAGCAGCAGCACTCAGGCTGCCAGATCTCAGCTCCTCCCCAGGAAGAGGCTGGCGAAGGCCCGCTCCATCCTCTGAGATTCCCTGATGTGCAGGAAAGTGAGCGCTTCCTCCCAATGCTTATTAACTGCAGTGCATCGAATTATCCTCTGTACATTGGCTAAGTTTGAATCGCCTGACCTCCCTGCATCAGTTTCAGGGTTTTAAACGATTGACAGCCCCAATTAGCTGTAATTAGAAAGAATTAAAACCATCCATCAGGCAAGTTTTATAGATAGACCCTATGCTTCTTATATCTTCATTTGAGATGGGGGGTCGGGGGGCAACCTTAGTTAGTCTCTCTCCCTGTCTCTTTTTAAAACAGACCAGAGAGAGCCAGACAGCACAGTGGTTAGAGGACACTGCTTGCTCACCCGAAGGCCAGCCCTGCCTTGGTTGCATTGTGTGGGGTTTGGCAGCTGATAATGGAAAGAGAGCTGAATTCAAACTAGAGTGAGGGGGGCAGGGTGTGGGGAAAACAAAACAGTCTTTAAAAAGGGAAAATTGTGGAGGCTGTAATCCCTATTGCCAAGGCTCACTAGGAGTGCAGGCATAATGAATCTGGCTCCCCAGCACTTGATCCTGCTTTTGTTTTCCTAACAATTTTACAATGCATATTTATGCAAATCAGCAGAGGGGCTGCGTTGGCTGTTCATTAATTAGCATCTGATTCCTAGTGTGTTAGCCAGGCTTTCAGAATTCGGCTAATTTGATAAACAGCTGATTTTCTCCTTAAAGTTCTTTAAGGTGGCGTCTCAGTCTGGATGAACCTGAGTGGTGGAGCCTGGCCTGGGTGGTGGGAACCCACGGGAAGATGAGAGGGGTCCATCGGAGGGTTCAGGACACTGAGGCCTGAGAGGCCTTAGAATCCAGAAGCTGGACAGCGCCTCAGAGGCGAATGCGTCCGACCTGGGTTCAGACGCAGCAAAGGTTTGTTGAGATCTGTTGAGCACGCCTCACTTTTCGTGTGAGAAGCCTCCATATGCAGTAGCCTCGTTTAATATTCACAAAGGCCTAATAAACACTTATGGAGCATTATCTGATTTCATCTTCATAATAACTGTGTTACCAGCACTATCCCATTCTACAGATGTGGGAGCCTGGTTCCAGGAAGGCTGGCTAAAAACAGCTGAGCTGGGATTCAAACGCTGCCGGCCAGACTCCGAGTCCCGTGTGCTTTCCCCAGCTTTGCTGACTATGAGGCTGAGAACATCCACATCAGAGCTCAGAGAAGCAAACTCATGGGGAATGGAAGTGCCTGAGGCGGGGTGGGGCTGTCCACAGGGCCCTGACCCTGGAGGAGGCTGACGTCACCCTCCGCCATTGCCCCAGACAGAAAGCCCACCCACCCCCTCTGCTGGGAAGTAGCAGAGGAAGGGGCTGCAGGGTCTGGGCTGGAGTGGGGGAGGGCACAGGCCAGGGCTGTGTGTGTAGCGCAGTAACTGGTTTGTTGGTGTTTTATTGTGTGACACTTGCAAGCAGAAGCCACAGGTCTATGAACACCACAGATCTGTTCCCTGGACAGCAGGGTCAGGGCCCCACTGCTCTCACCTGGAAACTCCTGGGAAGCCTGCAGCTCTGCTGGTGCTGCTGTGGCTTATCCTCCACTCTCCTAGCTGCCCTGCTATTTTTGAGGCCCTTTGCCCTTCCTGCGTCGGACCAGCACACATACGTGCACATGGCCACGTACGTACATGCATGCACACACACAGACGCATGTGCGCACGTGCAGACAACACCCTTGCACTGACCTTCTCCCCACTCTGCTATTCTGAGCACAGGAATCCAACTCAGCCCCACAGCTGACCGCCCCCTCTGGCCCTACTCCAACCCAAGCTTTATTAATAGATCCATCCAGTGTGCATCTCACTGAAGCAACATTAGGATGTTGCTCCTTTTAGCCACATCCAGGATGAGAGGCAAGGAAGGCACAGGAAACCTTTCTCCCTGCAGAGATGGCAGGAGTCAAGCTAGGACAACAGGGCTCAGAGGGACGGGGAAGCCCCTCCTCTAACCCCCAGCCCAGAGCTCCCTCTGTCTGGAGGCCTCCCTGTGACCCTGGGTGCATTTCTAGTCAGACCTCAAACTTGGGAGGTTACAGCTCCATTTCCAGAGGTAATTGGTAGGCAGTGACAGAATGTAAGTTGATGGCTGGTGTTAAATGTAGTCAGGTTCCCCCACTGAGGCTCTGGAATGCACAACTGAGAATCCATTCAGGGCTTTCTCTTTTCCTGGTTCATGTCATCATCACTTGTTTGCAGAAGGAAGCAAAGCATGAGGGACTGTGCCCGTCCCCACACAGATTAAATCCTTTTAGTCCCCCAGCCAAGCTTGGGGCGGGGGCGGTAGAGGCAATAGAAAGGAGCTGCTCATTAACAAACCAGCAGCACCTACCTGGTTCCCAGCCTCCCTTTTGTCCTCCCCAAGACCCCACTGGAGCCTTTGTTTCGGAGGGAAGAACAACACAGTAGCCAGGGGCGGGGCCAGGGGCTGGCTGGGATTAACCCTTTGACTTTTAAAGTGAGAAACTGCTACACACACACACACACACACACACACACACACACACACACAATGTAACTGGCCCTCTGAGCCCTGATGCTGAGCAAAGCCAAGAGGTTTCATCAAGCCCCAACTGTGTGCAGAGCTCTGAGGCTGGCATGCTCTGAAAGGTTTGAACTGAGAATTAAAACAACAAAAAACAAAACACCTGTGATCACAGTCCTGCTGTGAACAAGTTCATGACCACATTAAGAGGAATAACTTTAGCCACATGGAGGAAAACCTGGTTTGGAATCCTGGTTCTGCCTCCAGCTGTATAACTTGGTGCAAGAGGCCAACAAAGGTTTGACGGGCCCCCCGCCTTGCACTAGCATTCTAGAGTGCCCATCACTCCCATCTTGTTAATGGCATGCTCACCTGTTCAGGCTCTTAGACCCGGTTTAGCATTTTTGTCAGGTAGGAAGGGAAGGCATTATAATTGCGTTTCCAGATAGGAATCGGAGCATCAGAGAGGCTGAGTGATTCTTCTAAATTTGCCCAGCACGAAAGAGCTGGAGCCAGCCACTCCACAGCTGACTGGGAACTACCTTCAAGAGGAAGGCACCTCACGCCTGTCCCCAGCTCCTCCTCAGCTCGTCCCAGAATGTGGCTTATAACAGATTTTGGTGATTTCTGTTACCCTGACATTTTCCCCACCTCAACTCTGCTCAAGATGTTGTTTTTGGAGACAGCTGGGTTGCTGCAGACCTTTCAGGTGCAATGTGGCCTCCCTGGCCGCACACCCATCCCCCATCACAGGAGAGCAGCCTGGTCTGTTCTTTGCTTTACTACTTGTGGCTTCAGAGTGCCTTTGGCTTTGTTCTTTGGAAGCCCGCAGAGGGTGGGGAACTCTTGGGCTTTGCAAAGGCATCTGCGAAAGCCACCACCCCACCCGTGAGAGATGAAATTACCTGAAGGAGGCTCCCAGCCCGCTCTGGCTGTGCCCAAGCTGAACTATGGCCTCCAGTGATTCCGGAGCTTTGTTACTCACACACAGGAGGGGTTTGCCGACAGAAGCACACCCACAGCCTCGTTGTGATGAGCACTGGGCTGCATGGGTTCTGTTCTCCTGGGTTCACGCTCCCGCCCAGCCCTTCACAGGTGGGAGGGCCGCAGGGGCTCAGGACTCCCTGCTTCTTTCCAGACTTAACTCATTTGCGTCTATTACTTGCTTTTGTTGGGCAAGAGGGAGAACCCCTCTCCCCCCTTTCCCTTAAGGTTCTTCTGGCTGGCCAAATAATGAAAAGACAGGTTAGCAGGAGAAAATAATACCAAGTTTAATAACACATATACATGGGAGAAACCAGGGAAACTGAGTTTCTCAACAAAATGGCAGAGTGCTCATCGTAAATACTATCTTCAGCTAAAGACAAAGGAGGATGTAGGGGGTGGGGTTTTGGGATTTTAGAGGAGAAGAAGACAATTCTCATGGAGAGGGAAATGTAAATGTTTGTCTGGCAACTCTTTGCAGGGCCGCCTAGAGAATCTGGCCTGGGAGAGACAGAATTTTTGATAAGATGGGCTTGTTGGTGCTTTTCCTACTGTAACATCTATTTTACATTATATTACAGCCATCATATGATAGTGGCTCCTTCCTGAAACAGGTCTTCTATGTTAAATTATTTAGGCAGTTTCGGGGAGGTCAAATGTCCGTCAGAGAAAATAATCAAGGTAAAGAGATATATTTCAGGGTGGCCAATTTTTTATCTACCACACTTTTTATTCCTTTTGCCTTTTTTTCTTAAATCCAGGCTGCCAACCATTACAAAACAAACATTTTCCAATTTCATTCAACTCCTGTCCCCAACACAACTCTCCTGCCACACCCACCCACCCACCCACACAGTCTCTGCCAGGAAACTCTTCTGAAATGGCCCTGAAATGAAGCGCCAAGAGGGGCGTGGGCTCCTGCCCTGGGGAACATCCCTGGTGTGTCTCAGGCAGGAGGAAATAACCCTCTCTGCTGAAGTTCTTAGAGAACTCTGTTTCAGGAGGCTGTTACAGATCGATGGACAGTGCCTGTGGCTGTTTTATTGTAGTGAAATGTTCTCAGATGTGCGGTGTCCGAAAAAAGAGAGAGATCCATAAGGCCAGGGTACCAAGAGCACATTAATTATCAGAAAACGCTGTCCAGGGCCACTGTGGGGCCAGGAACTGACTCCGAGGAGTGACAGTTTCCTGCTTCCCTCATGCCCTGCCCCCGTTAATCACTTAGTGGCAAATTCAAATGTTTCCAGATTTCAATCCTTCCAGGGTTTGCCATACCTGTGTACACCGGTAGGCAGGTAGTCAGTTAGGATGGGGGAACAGTAGAGACATATCTGCCCCCTGGTCTGACCAAGGGCTCAGCCTTTGGGGGTGGGGGGTGAAGAAGAAGGCCAAGGCTTTGGGACGTCTTCAAAGTGGGGTTCACTGAGACCCAATGAACCTGAGGGCTTAGAGAACAGAAATAGTATCTACTACCCTCTGACAGTGTCCCTAGGATGCTGGGTGACCATGTTATTTACAACACAAAGCAGGACACTTTCAGGAGTCAAAGGGGCACCACTAATAGTTGTGCTGGGATCTGTCCCAGGCAAGCCAGCATGTTGTTCTGTGGTTGTTTTTTCTTTCTAAAGCAAACCACTACTTTCAGGAGAAGATTTAGCTCAAAGAAAACACACACACATCACTCACACATGCATGCATGTGCACACACATAGATGAACATGCATATACTTGAATCAGAAATTCCAATTATACATGTTCAGGATGATGAAGTGTGGCTTGGCAAAACTGGGGATAAATTGAGGGTAGTCAGGACACTGTGGTTAGCATGAAGCAGCGGTGCGATGTTGCCCTCCAGAACCAACCAACCATTAGAAAGAGAGAGACTTGCAGCCTCTGGCGGAGGAGGGGCAGCCCCACTCTACCCCGGGCTTCCCCCCACCCTCCACACCACCCCCTCACCTTGGCAGAGAACCCAGGGTCCTACTTCATTGATATACCCAAGCCGTCCAGTGGGATCTCCCCTAACTTCCCACTCCAAAATCAACAAGCCCATCTTTATCTGGTCCTGTCCCCTCCTGTCCCCAGGGAGAGGGTCCCCTTCCTCATCAGAGAGGCTAGTTCCTCCAAGTGCATTCAGGACCCAGCTCACCCCCTTCTTAGAAGCCCTAATATCATCAATTCTCTACCTCTTTCCCCTGTATCTTAACCTCTCCACCTTCTTAGATCAATCCTATCAGCATTTGAACATGCTCCAATCTCTACCACTAATAATAGTAATAATAAATTGTTAAAAAACTCTAAATCTTACATCATCCTCTAACTAGCTCTATAGTTCTCTTTCCTCTCACAGCCAAACACCTCAAAAAATTGTTTATACTTTGTGTCCCCACTTCCCCACTTCCCATTCATGCCTCAATCCACTCCAATCTGACTTCTGCCCCCAGCTCACCACCAGAATGGCTCTCACTAAAGTCACCCATGACCTCCATACCACTAAATCCACTGGACATTTTTCAGTTTCCCTATCACTTGGCCTCTTAGCGGCTTTCAACAACCCAGTTGATCACTCCCTCCCTCCTTCTTGAAACACTCTTATCTCTTGGCTTCTCTGGCCCTATGGAAAATTCTCCTTATTTTCTTCCTCCCTTTCTGGTCCCCTTCTCAACTCCATTCCAGCCTCCTAACTCTCTCCCCAGTCTGTACCTGTTGGCTTTCCTGGGCTCTCCCATGCCCCACTTCCTCTTCCTTCTGCTTTCTCCCTAGGTGAGTCCACACTTTCTATGACCCCAATTGCCATCTATATGCCAACTTTGTATCTCCAAGCTCCAGAGTCCGAGAACCATATATTCAAGGCTGACTTGGAATGTTTCACCAGAAGACTGTATAGCACGGGCACCTTGAACTCAAGATCCTGCTCTGGTGGGCTCCATCTCAAGAAAGCATCCCTCTCCAATCCTCCCAGTTAATCACGACAGACACTTAGGAGACATCCTCCAGATGCTGCCCTCATGCTTCACATCTAGTCCATGACCAAGTCCAGCTGTTCCTTCTTTCTAAATTTCTCTTAATATGTTTGACTTTTCTCTATCCCCACTGTCAAAATTCTAGTCCATCTTCACTATGATTCTTCACCTGGACATTCATGGAATAGCTCCCCAGGACAATCAAAATCTTTATATATATATATATATATATATATATATATATATATATATATATATATAAAATCATTGCTCTTTTTTGCTGAAAACTTTTCAAAAACCAATATCCTTCCTATGATTACAAATTCCTACACGATCTAAGACCCCCTGCCTACAGCTGCAATCTCATCACACACCCCTCTCCCCAAGTTGTTATTTTCCAGAAACACTGCTTTTTCATTTCCTCAAACATTCCAACTTCCAACCTCAGGGCCTTCTCTCTGGCTGTAATCCTCTCGACTCCATTCTCGTTTCAGCTGGTTCATTTCTACCTGTCTTCCCAGACTCAGCTTAAATGCCCCACCTCTCCACCCTCAATGAAGTGCCCTTGCATTTTGCTCTTATGGCATCCCATAATTCCATTTCATTGCACATATAATAACTATGCTAAAGAATTATTTGTTTATATATGTCTCTCTTAGGAGACTATAAACCCCATGACAGCAATAATCATTTCACCTGCATATCCAGTGTCTATTATGTAGCAGATGCTCCTTAAAAAGTCGAAAGAATGAATGAATGTTACACTTTTAAAATAATGGAAATAAACTAGAGTCTGTTCAGAAGAGAGAAACCACAGGGAGAAGTCTTAACCAATGCTATGATGATAGAAAACATTTCAACAGTACTTACATATGCAAGGCACTATTCTATAAAGAACTTTATATTGCCCTGACTAATCCTCAAAGCAATCCTTTTACAGGCCCCTACTGTTTCAACCCCCAACTCTTACATGGGGGAGTTGAGGCAAAGTGAGACTTCACTAAGTTCCCTCAAGGTCACACACACACAGTTAATAAGCAGTGGGGAGAGGGGGAACAGCACAGACAGGCTGGCCCTAACTCTGAGCTCTTACCAACACCACTACACCATCTCTGTAGGAACCAAAGGAGATTCCGCTGGAGGAGAGAAGAAAACTTGCTTCAAATACATGAAGTGCTGACACGTGGAAGCGGAGAGCAGCTTGTTCTGTGTTGCCCCAATGGATAGATTTATATCCAATGAATGACTGAATATAGGGAAATAAATTTTGGCTCAATATAATGGGGAAAAACTTATGATAACTAGATCTGTCCAAAAATAGAATGGACTGCCTTAGGTGGAAGTAATTAAGTAAAGGCTAGAAATCAATTGGATGTATAGAAGATAGACAAACATTAAGTGGGCAAGTTGATTAGAACATTTGATGTTTATTGCAACTCTGACAGTCCATACAATTTATCTCCCACACTTCATACATTGCCATTATTGTACTGAACAATGATAAATATTTTCAGCACCATGGCCATGAGTTACAATTATCAATAAAAAGATATCCTTTGGGGCCAGCCTGACAGCAAAGCGGTAATTCTACGGCTCCACTTTGGCAGCCCAGGGTTCACTGGTTCAGATCCTGGGTGCCGTCCTACTCATCACCCAGGAAGCCATGCTGAGACGGTGTCCCATATACAAGAGCTACAACTCTACAACTATAATACACAACTATGTACTGGGGCTTTGGGGAGAAAAAACAAAAAGAGAAAGATTGGCAACAGCACAGGGCCAGCCTTTCTCAAAAAAATAAATAGGCTTTGCTTAAAAAAAAAAAAAAAGAGTTCCCCTGTGGGCTGCCAGAGTCCCCACCAGGGTTCAGCTCCAGGTACCAAAAGGGCTAAGTCCGTTGATATCACATCCTTTACTTTAAAAAAAAAAAAAAGATATCATTCATTTACTATTTAGTAAGGTGGCTTCCTCAAATTCTTTTTGAATGAGTCAGTCTGAATTTTTTAAATAATTAATTAAATATTAAGACAGGTGAGTGGACTCATTTTGGAACAATTTGCAACACAAGACAGATTTCCTGTTTAACCCATATCCCATCAGAAATTCAATTAACCAGCACAAACATCCCCGTGGCATTCAGTTAACCCAGGTTTTCAGAGAGCCTTTCTTCCCTGGCTATCTTCTAGCCACTTTGTCTGAGGGTGGTTAAATTCTGTATCAATTTACATGTTTGTTTACAAAATACATCATAGACTGGGAAAAAACATCTAGCCCGTCTAGCCCGCTGTTCCTCTGCTTCTAATTTCATGGGGGAGAAGAAACAGAAAAGAAAGTAAGAAAAAAAAAAAAAAGCAAGGGCTGGTAGGAGAAGCCTAAACACTGCAATTTTCCAACCATTTTCATCCAAATTGTCTGCAATTTCCCGGCGGCCCGGGCTCCCCACTGCGAGGGAAGACTGCGCTGGTCATCCTGGTGGGGGCCCCGGTGCCGCAGTCCCGAGAGCGGACGCGCAGCAGACGCGCACGCGCACCCGCGCCCTTCGGGGCACAGTCCGTGTTTAATGCGCCGCAAGGCTGAGGGAGAGTTGCCCACATCTCCCCCACACTCTCTTGCTTGTAGAAACAGTCCTCATCCAGGTCTTCAGGAGTCTGAGTCAGAGGCAGCCATTTCAGACGTTACAAACTCCGTTCCTCCGTTCCTCTTCTTCCCATCCCTTACAGATGAGAAAACTGAGGTCCAGAGAGGTGAAATGACTTTCCTGAGGTCACACAGTGAGTTACTGTAGCAATAAGACAGACACTAGGGGGCGAGTGGTGCCACTTCTTTGCCTCCTTCTCTCTGACCAAGGTAGACAAAGATCTTGAGGGAAGAACTCATCTCTTTGCCAAAGCAGCTTACCTGTCCATGTGAGATTAAAAGGAGAAATGGGAATAGAATGTGAAAAATTTAGTATTCTTTACCTATGAAAGTCAATTCAGGACCCTAGAGAATAAAATCCATCTATAAATGAGAAAGAAGAAATATACCTAATGGGATGGGACTATCTTGAATCATTGAAAATTCATTAAAATTCATAATGAAGCTGATAAACACAAATACATGGTGTGGCAAGCATTAAATCTAATTATTGCATCTCTGAAAATCAATTTGTGCCTGCAGTTATTAATTTGTGATTGTCATTAATTACCAGTGATGAGATCAATGTGCAGCTACCCCTTGGCTGACCGAGGAGTGGGTCCCTACTAAAGTTCTGGTGATGCCAGGTTTCCTGGAGAAGCCAGTCATGAGCTCTATCATGAATTTGGTCCAGTAGGAAGAGTTCTGAGCTGTGACTGGGAGGTGAGCTTCTCTACCACTAAGGGGTGTGTCCCTGCACAAACTGACCTTGTGATTCCCTCTTTCCGTGTGTGACACCTGGGGACAATTTTAATGTCACACTCTGTTTCACCACCTCTGATGCTGGAGTCAGTTAGATACAGGCTCCAATCTTCGTTCTGCCGCCTCCCCTCCATGGGATACCAGGCGGGTTCTTCAATCTCTCTATTTCCTCATGTGAGATGAAGGGATTGATAAGGGCATCAAAAACAGAGCATCCAGAACAGGGCCAGGCATGCAGCAACCATTATTATTATTTACCAAGTTTTATCAGCCTGTGTCTCTGTGAAGGTGAAGTTTCATTCATGATAATAAAAAATAATATAGATATAATAAATGAAAGTTATTATTATCCTGGTTCTTCCAACCTCTCAGGGTTGCTGGGTGGGCAAGGCATCAACAAAAGATTACACATAAGAAAGTGTTTTGCAAACCAAAAAGCACTCTAACAGCCGGCAACTAAAGTTTCTTCCTGACGTAGAGGGGAGGGGGTAACTCTTGAGGGCAGGGGCTAGGGTGGCATCTTTTTCTCTGCCACGTACGTCTGATGGGAAAGAGTGACTGGTCCAGCATCCCTGTGTAATCCCTTCTGGGAGGGTAACTTTGAATCCGCAATGTTTAAGCTTAATGAGCAGCCTGATCCTGGACAAGGCTGTTGCCTGTGTAGCAAGACTTGAGCTGAGCATAACACCCTCAAGGTCCATCCCTGTTGTCGCAATGAGTCAGACGGAGAAAGACCAATACCATATGGTTTCACTGATATGTGGAAGATAAACAAACACATAGATACTGGTAGTTACCAAGGGGAGTGGGGGTGGGAGAGGGCAAAAGGGGTAAAGGGGCACATGTGTGCGGTGATGGATGGCAACTAGACTTTTGGTGGTGAACAGGATGCAGTCTGTACAGAAGCTGAAATGTAATGATGTACACCTGAAATTTACATAGTGTTATAAACCAGTTACCTTGATAAAAAATAAAAAATAAATAAAAAGACTTTCAGTGACAGGAAAAGGCACTCCCAGCCTTTACAGTACCTTTGCTAAGTATTTTCTGATAGGGACCTTATTTCTAGAAGTAAGACAGAAACACAGACGGGTGCTGACAGCCACTGATGCTAATGTGTAAGTGACTGTTCTCAGTGTCTTAGAAAATTAAGGAGAAGACAATGCAAAGAGATGACAAGACTTCAAAGGGGCAGCTGGAGGACTCCAAACTTTGCCAGCATCCTAATTTTTCTTAGGTGACTCTGTTAACAGGTGTCTGCCTGCTCTGCCGCAGGCTCTGCTGCATGTGACCTTTGACTAGATCAAGAACCATCCCTCCCACCCCCGCCCTCCTCTCCCATCCATCCTTGGCACATGCACCAGTCTCCCCTGCGTGGAGTTTCTGGAGGGCGCACGTCCAAGCTAACAAGCAACAATACTCTCAGAGTGCTTGTTATTGCACAATGATCAAATCGGCTTTCCTGGAGAACCCTGAGATTAATGAAGCCACCCACTCCCTCCCCATCAGCCCCTGCCTGAAAAAAGCTGTTTGATTGTTCACTTCAGGGGAGAAAAATGAGAGAGATGTAACTTCACATGGAGACACTCGTCTTAAATCACCTCCTCCAGGCGCAGCTCACCGGGACCGCACACGGCTTCTCCAGCCAACCGGGACGAAACACTGCAGTGCATGAGAGGCTTGCTCCCTGGGCTGCACGGGTCTCTGGCCTGAGGACTCCCTAGTACAGCCTCTTCTGCCAGGAGTAACACGTTACCTGGAGTGCTGGCCATTTTCTTTTTTCCTGCAAAAGAGGGAGAGACGATCCTTGCAAAGTGCTCTGCTGTGTTAGCAGTGCCAGAGCCTCTAGATTTTTCTTTGTACCTGTTCATGGCTTGTTACAGTTTACGGGCTGGAAAATGTTTCTCTTTTAGTTGATACCAAGGGGCTGCCTACTCCTTTTAAGTGATTTGGGACTGGCACTGGTCATTAAAGGGGAGAATAGAAGGTGGGGCTCAGATGTAGTTAATTATGTCAGGCTCGGGAGAGAGAAGGCAGGTGAAGCCTTTTCATCGCAGACCTTTGCAGCTTATAAATTAAAAGAATGTCTTGTGCTGGGAAACAGGTTGAAGCCAGGCAGTGGAGCACAGCTACCAGGAGGCCAAGGCCAGGGCTGCCGGGGAGGTTTTTACTGTGAATGTGAGCTCTAAGAGGTGGCGCCAGAGGGATGGGGAGCAGGGGCTTGTGAGGAATAAACTGCTCCTCAACCTCCTTGCCTCCCTCCCCAGAGACACAAGCTTTAGAATCACGGCCAGAACAAGAGGGGCCAGCCAACTGCAGCTCACAGGCCATCTTCAGCCTGCAGCCTGTTTTTCCATATTTTAATGGTTGGTAGGAGGGGGACATGGAATAAAAAGAAGAAATAATATTTCATGACGTGAAATTTATGTGAAACTCAAATGTCAGCCACAAATACAGTTTTATCAGGACACATGTTACTGACACATTACCTGTGGCTGCCTCTGTGCCACAACAGCAGAGTGGAATAGTTGCCCACAGAGCCCGAGATGTTTACTGTCTGGCCCTTCACAAAAACGTCATGACCTCTGCCCTGAAGTAAGTGAGCACAGCTGGGGTGAGGGTTGGACAGCAGCTGTGAGGTGTGGAAACTGTTTTAGACCTGGGGTTAGGAGATCTGAGTTTAAAGCCCATATTTTGGGGAAAAAACATATACATCTCTGAGCATAGGTATCCCCACTTGTAAGATAGAAATAAACAATATATATTCCGTGGATGTTGTTTGAAATTTAAATAAATGAGAGATATGGGAGGGAAAAAAACTTGGCACAATGTTCGGTATAGATACTCAATAAGTAATAACAGGCAGCATTATTCACATTAGTCAAAATATGCAAACAAGCTAAATGTCTGTCAATGGATGAATGAATAAAGATGTGATACATAAATATATATAATGGAATATTATTCAGCCATGAGAAAGAATGAAATCCTGCCATTAGTGACAACATAGATGGACCTTGAGGACATTATGCTATTATGAGATAAGTCAGACAGAGAGAGACAAATACTGTATGATATCACTTATATGTGGAATCTAAAAAGGCCAAACTCATAGAAACAGAGACTAGAGTGGTGGTTACCAAGGGCTGGGGGAGTGGGGAAAATGGGGAGATGTTGGTCAAAGTGTACAAACTTGCAACTAGAAGATAAGTTCTGGGAATATAATGCAATATGCATAACAATACTGTGCTATACACTTGAAAGTTGCTAAGGGTAAATCTTAAGTGGTCTCACCACAAAGAAGAAATGGTAATTATGTGACTAGATAGATGTGTTCGCTAAGGCTATGGTGGTAATCATACTATAACATATAAGTGTATCAAATCAACACTTTGTACCCCTTAAAGTTATATGATGTTATATGTCAACTATATCCCAATAAATTTGGGAAAAAATAACAGAATAGAATAAATTCATATACAGCCTTTATCAAAAGCCTGCACATCTTTAAAGACCCCATTTTGGTTCCATCTCTTCAAGAAAGTTCCATATCTTCCAAGCCAACCACGCCCAAAATGATTCCCCCACTGTCCTCTGAATGTCTGCAGTATTTACCAAACTTCTCTCTCCTTTTTACCTCTACACAGCCTTTAATGTTAGTTTTCATAGGCTTCTAGCTCATCCTCCCCTTCCGATTGCCAGGTTAGAGCCATGCTGACACAGGCTCTGTTGTGCAGGATCTCTGAGGTGCACGTGCACTCTCAGTGAGAAACACCAAGGCTGGTGCTCACACAACGTGCGCTAGAATTTCATACAGGGCTGGGGTAGTCAGTGCAGGCTTCACAGAGGAGGCGGGCCTGGAGCTGAGTGTGAACATTCGTGATTTTGCTTGTGCAGAATTTCCCCCAGATAGAGAGGAGCGGCACGGGGCATTCCAAGCTGTGACAATAATGTGTGAGCCAAGGTATGGAGACGTCTTTCAGGAACGGAGCCATTAGATTGCAGCGGAAGATGCAGACTGGTGGCAAATGAGTTAGGATGTTTGGGGTGGCAAATGACAGAAAACCAAGCTCAAACAAATGTGTTATCTCACGTAACTAGAAGTCCAGAAGGAGGACTCCAGGCACAGTGGGACTCAGGGTCAGTTTCTCTACAGTTGCTCTTGCCTCTGCCCATCTCTGTGCAGACTTCGTTCTCAGGCTCGTTTCCCACAGGGTGTCAGGATGGCTGCCAGCAGCATCCGCCAGCACATCCAGCAAGACAGAGAGAGGAAAAAATTCTCTCCCCTGCCCTTGGAATGAAATCCCTCTTCTTCAGTCTGATTGGGCCAACTAGGGTCACATGATCACTCCTGGACCAACAGCACTCTGGCCTCCTGAACCAGCCTCTAGCAAGAGCAGCAATGGGATTACTTTGACCGGCTTAGACTAATCAGGACCCGTGCCAGGGCCAGCTTCCCCCAGTCACATACCTGCATGGAGAAGGGGTGAACACCTGAACAGCACTGGAGTGCTGCGGGAAAGGAGGCAGGGGGCCTAGATGCTGAGCAAGCAGCGAACAGTGTTCTCTGTAGATTGTAGGAGAGGCATGTTGGAGCCAGGTTGCGGGTAACACCGAACATCCAGCTCGAAACTTCAGCTGGTATCTTGCAGATAAAAGTGGGTCCCTGGGATTGCTCTCTGCACAGCTAGTTTGTGCATGAAAGCTGACCCAGAATATTTAGGAGAGGAGACAGAAGTCAGTTGTTATAACCCAGATTTCACTCGGACTTTCTGTGCAGCTTAGACAAAGATCACCTCTAAAGGGCTCCGCTCCCCAACCTCATTGTTGGCCCAAAAGGCAGCACCAGTCTTGTAATGACCACTGCCCAGCAACATAATGCCTCTCTTTGGCTTCCTCTCTGCTGGGACTTACCGAGAGGAGCAAACTCTATATATATTTTTTAGAAATGACAGAAATATTCCTGGTGCTTGGGTTAAGTAACTAAGATTTGCTGTGTGAACACTGAGAAACACCATAAAATGGCTGCATGGCTTGGTAAATGAATTACTTAGTGTTTAATTACCAAAAATTACTATCAATTACTAAATGTTACTGCAAATTACTTGCAGAATAGACACATTTGTTTGTGGCTATTAATGATTTCAATTACTCCTCATAGGTAATTGGTTTCTGCACAGACGGGCACCAACTGTCGAGTAGGAGCTCAGCAATAAAAATGCTGCTCCTCTCAATTAGGAGCTTAGCAATGAAAACATGCTGCTCTTGTTCCAGCTCAAAGCTGGAATCTTAAACACTGGAGCCGCGTTCCTCCAGGTTTTCTCAGCTACTTCCAGTGCTTCCCTGCAGACTCCTGGGGCTGGAGAGAACCTTGGAGACCTTCTCTTCTGAGGTGCAGAGGAGGAAGCAGAACCCAGGAGGCTAGTGGTTCCTCAAAATCACACAATACCAAAACATAAATGAACATCAGAAACATTCTTCTAAGTGAAAGAAGCCAATCACAAAAGCCCACAGATTGCACAATCTCATTTATATAAATGTCCATAGGCAATTCTTAGAAACAGACAGTAGATTAGTGGCTGCTGGAGGCTGGGAGAGAAGAGGAGGCGTGGGGAGGGGTGAAGGGGTGCAGAGTGACTGCTAAGGGGTACAAGTTTATTTGGGGGCTGACAAAGATGCTCTAAAATTAATTATGGTGATGGTTGTACAACTCTATAAATATACTTAAAAAATTGAATTATACACTTTAAATGGATGAACTTTATGACATACAAATTATATCTCAATAAGCTTTCAAAACAAGCATATTTAATCATACAATTAGATAGTGGGAGGGCTGGATCAAGGAGCCAGCACTCCTGACTCCCACTTTATTGCTCTTTCCACTGGACCATCCTGCTTCAGCATGTGCCCAACTTGCTAGAAGGCGTAACTCATTGAAGAAGATGGCTGTTTAGACTCATCATTGAAATTGTGGTCTTATTTAAGAAGGGCTCACTTCCAGCTATTTGTGTATTATTAAGAGGACATAAACTGTGCTCATTAAAGCAACATAAAATGCAACTGACAAATCACTTAATAACAGAAAACCAAATAAAATCACGTCTTAGCTTGGGTTTTCCCTGAAAAACAGAGCTTGTGACAAGGGCTTGCCACGAGGTAGTTTATTTTGAGAAGTGATCCTAGGGAATAGGATGGAGGGAATGGAATGAGTAAAATCAGAAAGGATAGGAAGTCAATCCAAGGGTGCATTGCTGAGTAAAATCAATAATTGTGAACAACCGGCACTCAACCCACTAGGACTCACTGAAGAGCTGTGTACTCTATGCTCCAGAATTGCGTGCCCAAGACATGGAGAGGGAAATACTCATGCACCGGCTCTTGACCCCATGGGTGAAGGATTGCCTCGAGGGTTGTTTAGCACCTTTATTCTCCCAGACTGGCATATGAACCAGCACAGTTGAACAGGATCCTGTACCTGCAAGGTAGAGACAGAGAAGCCCGAGGGCAGAAAGTAAGAGCTAAGCTGTGCAGCTCAGGCAGGCTCTGGTCAGGCTACATGTGCACGCAACCCGCGGCCACAGCAATTGCCTAAACCAAAAGGTGAGTCAATAGACTTTATTAAAATAAACAACTTCCGTTCTGTGAAATACAATGTGAAGAGAATGAGAAGACAAGTCATAGGCTGGGAGAAAATATTTGCAAAAGACAAATCTGATAAACGACTGTTATCCAGAATATACAGAGAACTAAAACTCAACAATAAGAAAATGAAGAATCTAATAAAAAAATGGGCAAAAGGTTGAACAGACATCTCATCAAAGAAGATATGCATATGGCAAGTAAGCAGATGAAAACATGCTCAACATCATATGCCATTAGGGAATTGCAAATTAAATCAACAGTAAGAAACCACTACATACCTTTTAGAATGGCCAAACTCCAGAATGCTGACACCAAATACTGGGGAAGATGTGGAGTAACAAGGACTCTCATTCGTTCCTGGTGCAGCCACTTTGGAAGACAGTTTGTCGGTTTCTTACAAAACCAAACACGATCCAGCAATCGTGCTCTTTGGCATTTATCCAAATGAGTTGAAAATTAATGTCCACACAAAAACCTGCACACAGATGTTTACAGCAGCTTTATTTGTAATTGCCAAAACTTGGAATCAACCAAGTCATCAGTCAGTAGGTGAATGGATAACTAAACTGTGGTCCATCCAGACAATGGAATATTATTCAGTGCTAAAAAGAAATGAGCTATCAAGCCATGAAAAGACCTGGAAGAAACTTAAATGCATATTACTGAGTGAAAGAAGGCAATCTGAAAAGGCTACATACTTATGATTCCAACTGTGCAACATTCTGTAAAAGGTAAAACTATGGAGACAGTAAGAATATCAGTGTGTAGGGACTGGGGGCAGGGAGCGATGAATAGGCAGAGCACAGAGGATTTTTAGGGCAGTGAAAGTATTATGTGTGATATTATCATGGTGGATACATGTCGTTACACATTTGTCCAAACTCAAGCACCAAGTACCAAGGGTGATCCAATATAAAACATGAACTTTGGGTGGTAATGATGTGTCACTGTAGGTCCACTGATTATGACAAGTGCAGCACCATGGTGCAGGTGTCCATTGTGAGGAAGGCTGTGTGGGGGGGCGGGGAGACATAGGGAGTAGATGGGAACTCTGTACTTTCTGCTCAGTTTTGCTGTGAACCTAAAACTGCCCTAAAAAATAAAGTTTATTAATTAAAAAAACAAACAAAAAAGATGAGTCCAGAGGGTGTGAGATGGGGCATTGAGGATGTCCAATATAAGAGATAGTATAATATCAAAATTATAATTATATATTATAATAATAGAAGCTCCATCAACAACTCCAATGAGAACCAAATTTAAGAAAAACTGAGTTGGTAATTGGGAACAAGGACCTTCAATCTAGAATAGAATTCATCTATGTCTGGAAGATTCCAGAGTTTTAATGGAATTCCAGCCTTCCAGCGCTTTTGAGGAATGTTACATTGGCCAAAGCTCCTGCCTACATTCCTCAAATAACCATACCCAAAGAAGAAATTACTATACTCTTCCCACTCCCCAGCATCCTCCAGTATTCTTAGCTATTGTTTGACTGGTCTTGGTCTCTGGAAAGTTTTCTTGGATGGGTCAACCCCATGCTAGGTCCGTATCTTCTCTCACTTCTGCCTACCCCTTTGCCTCCGTTTATGCTTCTTCCTAGAATATCCTCCTCTACTTCCCCTTCGGTCTCCCTGGACAGAGCTGAACTTGGAAGGGCTTTACTGTTTTATCTCATTTAATCCTCATTATAAGCCAATGAGGGAAATATTCTGATTAGTCCCATATTACAGGAAACCATGACACCTAGAGGTTAAGCAACTTCTCCAAGGTCACACAGCTAATTAAAAGTCAAATCCGGATAGGAACCCAGACAGCCTGACTGCAGACCCCACACTCTTAACCACTGTACCGCACTGCCTCATAGATGTCAGAGGGACAATTGAATGCTTTAGGAAAGTTTAATACAGGGATCATTTACAAAGTTATGAGCAAGGTTAAGGGAATCCAGCAAGAGATTGTGAAATATCCCGGGGCAGCAACAGCTGTTCCCACCTATCAGCTCTAAGGGGCAAAGGAGTGAATGTTACTGGAACCTGGAGAAGGCTGTGGGAGAGGGCAGCCCTGCGGGAGCTGTGGCCGTGGATAGAGAACTCAGTCTCTGCCCACCTGCAGGCTAGGAAAGAGAGAGTCAAAGGAATAAACATCCGACCTCATTCTCAGATCTCCTGTTGGTGCCTCCTATTGGCTGAACCCAAGTGGAAGCCAGAGGGCAAAAGAACACACTGATGCAGTCCCTCGAGGTCGGTGTCCCTGACGCACAGCAGGAAAGGGTGGGGAAAGGGTCTGGAGGACCAGTGGAGAGGGTGCAGCGTCAAGCTGCAGCCAAGATCCAAACGCTGGTCTGACTCGAGCGCTCCAGTGCTTTCACTAGACAGGCTCGGGGAGCAGCTGCCCCAATCCTGTATCCAGCTAACCTCAGCCAACCCTAAAACGGGAGCAAGGACAGTATCTGTCAAGGCCATCACTAACAGACATCACCGAATGTTCTCCTTTCCAGCACGGCCCACCCGCGGCAAGAATGCCCCGTTTGCTTCTCCTAACGCAGGCGTGGCTTTGAAGATTTTGCTCCCTCTAACGATCACAAACGGCTCTGGGGAACAATCCCTTTAGAAAATGAGGCTGACCAAAATGCCTGTATCGGGCACATACAGCAGTTCTCAAATTCCACCCTAATAAGCATGAGAGACACCTTTGGAGTCTTGACTATACAGAGCTAATTTACATAGTTCCATGCCAAAAGGCCTGCAAACAATTCTAAAATGCATCTTATAATCATATAAACTTTTCCTGTTCTACCTTAAATGAGTCACAATATGAAGGAAATAAAAGGGCGGCCTGACCACCGTGTTTGTCTCTGAGCCCCGGAAACTATGAACAGATCAGTGGCAAGCAATGGCTGCTCACGTTTCCTGAGGTCCCCCGGCCTCCCCGGCCAGTGCAGAGCGCTTAAGGGGCGCTGACTGCACAGCCCTCTGCGGCCCGAGGAAGAAAGACTATTTTGAGTCTCATTTTGTGAACAGGAAACTGAGGCACGTGGTGATGAAGTCAGAGACATCTTCTCTGTGCTGAAGTCAGGAGAGAAGGCACAGGTGAAAAATAAGAAGTCAGTGAACTTAAACTCTAGTTGAGAAGACACTGACAAAAAAATTCTGTGAAAAGTGAGTGGTAAAAAGGGTCAGGTTTCCAGGGTTTCAGAGAGCAAGCAGTGGGGTGGCTGGGCGGGCAGGGCAGTTTGCCAGGGGTGGTGGGAAGTGAGCTGAGGAGGAGGAGACAGGGGTGGGCAGGGTGGGGGAGGGAGGGGAACGTGGGAAGGTGCCGGGGGCGACGCGGTGGGCACCACCAGCACGGTGCACAGCTTGTGTCAGGGCCAAGAGGGAAGAGCCGGGGGGGGATCTTGGCTGCCCTTTGCCGTCTTCTACCAGTCGCCTCTCCCAGCCCCACAGCTCAGAGCCAGCCCTGACGCTCCCTTTCCAGTCCTGGGGCCCTGATGGGTCCCGGTTGCATGCTTCCCCTTCCCTGCAGGCTCGTCGGGTTGTAAATAGCGTGTTTGAGAAGCAGTTGCCTGTTCCGGGCTGGTGCTTGCCATTTGTAATGGCTCATTCTTTCCCCAGCCACCTTCTCTCTTCCTAGCTAGGTTTGTTTCCCAGGAAGCGAACTCAAGACCCTTCTTGGCAGGTGACTGGAGGAGGTAATGAGGCCCTCTGGGCCACACAATTCAACCAGACTTTGCTGACTGGGGACCCACTCTAGACCAAATACCTGCCTCAAGCCATAGGACAGAAAAGACAGAATGGACTTGTTCCCTGCTGAAAGGTTCTCTGAGCGGCAGTGGGTGGCTACAAAAATGCCCATCCCGCTCCAGGGCACACGGGCCTTCCTCTGCCCATCCACCCCGGGGGCAGCGGAGGCCGGCTCTCTAATGGTGTCTGTCTGCCACACCCCGCCCAGCCCCTGCTTCCCTTATGCACTCAGACATCGAATGACCAGTGTTCAGTCCCAGCACACCTACTGCGGGCAAGGCTGCCCCAAGTGCTCTGTGTGACATGTTTCCCCTCAGAGTTAGGCACAGAGCCCCCGCTCTACACCTGGCCCTGCCATCGCCACATCTCACCTCTGCCGGCCTGGTCCTGCAGAGACAGCTGACCAACGGTGGGACAAGTCCTACCGGTGCCCCCCATTTCTATACACGGGGGGGGCAAATTCCAGCCATTGGCACCTGAAACTCTCCCTGGCTGCTGCAGCTCACTCCAGCTGTAGTTTTAGGGAATTAATGCCCCACTGGTGCCACCCTCGACCCACACCTGAGGGAGGACTGATAAATAGCCCCCATACCCCCTACCTCCCAGGCAGGATAACTTTGGGGTGCATATTCCACACTGGCTTCTAGAATTGCCCATAAGAATTATGCTCCAGTTGCCTACAGTGGAAACTTGCTGGAAAACAATCCTTATTGGCATCCTTCATTTCACTGTCTACTTCCCATCCACCGGCCAGTGTTGCTGGCACCTCCTTCAAATAAAGTACTTGCATTTGTACCTTTGTCTCAGGGTCTCCTTCTTGGGAAATCCATATTAAGTCAGTTGGTACCAGAAATGGTTTTAGGAAGGATATCCTCAGAACGGGATTCTGAAGTTAGATCCCTTGCTGGCCAGATGACAAGGATCCCATTGCTGGTAATAAATGGGGTGAAATAAGGCACATTATGGTGGTTTAAAATTTAAAACCTCATGCAAGTCCTTATATTCTGCAGATGGGAAGATGACTGCTGAAAATCAGGCCCACAGTCTGATTTTCAAATGTCACAGAACTATAAATATGGCTGAATTCACAGGCTTGGTACATTTCCTATGCTAAAGTCAGAAAAGGAGTGGGATTCTGAGACCTGGAACACGGACATCTGGGCAGACGCGCTTGAATATCATGTTAATCAGACCTGATGAGTAAAAGCAGCAAGAACTCTGGATACCCTGGAAAGACACATGTGCACCAATTGTTGGGAGGTGAAACCTGCCAAGAGTAAGGGGCCTATTTCATCACTGAAGACTGTAAAGGTCTGGTGGTCTGCAGCATGTCAAACCATCCTCTCCAAGGTGAAGTTTAAGTTACCATGCCTTGCATCTTCTACATTTAGAAAAAGGACCAGTACTTAGTAGGCTTTTTTGGCTTTTTGATGACAGCACATAGCCTCCTGCTGTGACTCATTTGTACATTTGTACGGTGGCTTAGACAGCTGTCAGTTTTGAGGAGTACCCAGAGCAAAAGAGAGCTCTGCATCGCGCGTGGTACAGCGGCCCTGATGCTTGGCGCATGTGACTCCTCAGTTCTTACGGCTTTGGAGACATCCATGTAGATGAGGATGCTCTAGGGCATGTCTAAAAGCCAAACTTGAAGAGCTGAAGTACAGATCCCTAGGGCTCTGGAGCAAGACCATGCTGTCTACAGCAAAACATTCCTCACCATTTAAAAAGCAATGCCTGGCATGCTACCAAGTCACTTGACCACAGAGTATCAATGACCATGTTACTGTAGATGCCAAAGATGAGCAAGGTGTTTTCAGATCCACTAAGTTAGAAGGTTGAAGAGCACAGTAGCCATCACTGTATAGTGGAGAGTGGCCTGGACCCCCACCAACTCCTGCTGCTGCCCTGAGCCTGTCATTCAGCTCGTACCTCTGGTCTCTTCAGCTGACTGGAGAGAACAACACCGAGGCTTGGTTCATGGAAGAGTCAGCTCGCTGTTTTGCTATGGGCATAAAAGGAACTGCTGCCGTAAAACAGCCCCCTCAGGAATAATCCTGAAAGATAGTGGTGATTGGAAATCTCTCCAGCGGGCAGAACTTTGAGCAGTAAACTTCTGTATGGCGTGTGAAGCAGCCTGGGTTAAGGATATACATATGCTCCCGGGCAGTGGTGAATGGATTAAATGGTTTTGAAAGGTCAGAGACACAGACCTGGGAGAGAAGCCTGTGTGTGGACCCATGAGTGTGGGCATGGAGCGTGTGGAGAAGGGAACATCCACATCAGGAGAGCACTCCACGAGCACTGGGCAGGAAGACTCACCCAGCAGAAGTCCGTCAGCCACAGCCACTACATGGCTGCACAAGGGGCCCGTGAACGGAGCAGCCATGAGGCAGAGGTGGGGGCTGTGCGTGGGCCCAACGGCATGGGCTCCTTCTCACCAAACCTGCTGGTTACTGCCCTTCTGGGTGTCTGACCTGTTAGTGACAGAGATAAACGCTAAGCCCCAGGTATGATGCCGTCCCCCAAGGAGACCAAACAGCCATTGGTGATAACGTTGATCACATTGGATTCCTTTAGCCTGGAGCAAGCAGCCATTCCCAATAGATACACTTCTTTTGTATTTTGGGTATTCATTGCCTTTCTACCCACAATGCATTTGCCAGCTCCACCATTGGGGGACAGGGTTTGTAACAAACCCCCTAACATTCCCTCAGACCAAGGGATCCACTTCATGATAGAGGAGGTATGACAGTGTTCACAAGACCCCAAGGAAATAGGCTCTGAGCCTACACAGCCAGGACTGACACCCCAAATCCTGCCACAGGGTGGTCTGCTAGGGATGACACGCTGCCACCACAGAACCCCAGACTCCACCACTGCCGTGGCCCACGCTGCTAGCACTGCCGACACGGGACGGTGGTTACCGCTGTGACCCCAACGGCACCCAGATTCAGGACGTTTCCAAAACCTCTACTATGGCCAGGGGTGGCCCCTGGCCACCCACCCTCCCTGCTTCTTCACCTCACCAGCTGCGGATTCGAATCTGTGCAGGTGTGTCTGACCACGTCTGCATCAGGTGAAGGTGCCATAGCTGCGAAGGAGGGCAGAAAAGCAAACGCGTGGCATTTTCAGATTCGACGGCAGAAAGAGGACTCTAATTTCCACAAAGACTCAATAAGATGTGGGTATTCCTTGAATACAGGAAGGGTGATTGGACGCTGGACAGCCGAGATAAACGGTAAATGTCCAACAAGTACCTCCTTTTAAACTCCAAGCAACCCAGCGTGTTAACTGTAACAAACCCCTCAGAGCCTCAGCCTTCCTCTGTACACGGGGATGCGTGACCGGCTCACGCTCACACAGGAAAGGGGCAGAAGGACTCAAACTCCGCCCTCCAATTGCTAGTCCTATGTCCACCCCAGACCCTGCACCGCCTTTCCTGTGGGACACTCGCTCCTTCATCCCTCTTGCAAGCCTTGTGCCTGGCCCTGAGGGTGCATTTCGTGTCTACTGTCTCCCCATTGCTCCAGAACTCCACATGTAAGGCCTGGTGACAGCGCCCACAGCCCCTGACAGTCAACGGAGGCACTTCTCTGAGGAGCTGAGTCCACAGACAGGCCCTGGGGCTTCCTTACGGGCTGCCCCTTCCCTTGCTGCTTTTGAAGGCTGCTTCCTTGCCACTCATTATGGCCTCTGCAGTCTGTAAGCTCTGTGGCCAAGGTTCATATAACGGGGAGTGTATTTATGGCAGTCCATACTCTTTCTTAGGAAAATATTGATTTTCTAACAACAGAATGACTGTGGAGCCATTAAATCAGACTAGACCATCATAAACGCCAGGATTAACCAGAGTGCTTTTGCCTCTTCTTCTCTCATGAGCAGCTGGAGGTAGACATGTTCACTTAAGGATCACAACATTTATTACTTGATTTGCACAAAACACCACAATTCCCCACCCCCACTGCCAGATAAGTAATGACCATTCTGCTCTGATTGTAAAGACTGACTGACAGGAACGAGGAAGCCCGAGCTGCATGCAAACACTCAAAGGCTCCTACTGGGCGCTGCATCCCATTACGCAGGATGCAATGGAAGGGGAGGGGGTCATGCTGGGGATGCAGTTGCCCTCCAGTCCTGCCTTGACCAGAGGTGTGTGAGCTCATTATCTGCATGTTAAAGTCTTAGAAGAGCAGCCAGTGAGCTGAAGATTTCTTTTTCTCCTTTTTTGGGAAGATCTCTATCTCTCTTCTTTATTGATTGCTTGCTTTTCATTTTATATCCTTTCTCCCTTGCCTGAAAGGAGAAAAATGAGCCCTTGCCACCGGCTTTAAGCTTTATGCCCAGACAATATCTCCCCGGGCAAGGAGCCGGGCAAGGAGCTTCAGCCCAGAGGACCCTGGGTAATGCTACAACCGATTATGTCATAAAATGGAGAGATAAGCAAAAGAACCAATCTAAAAGACGCAGCAAAATTTACCTTTCTGCCGTCCTCCGCTCCCCTTTGAGAAGAAGGCTTTAAATCAATCTGCCTTTGCCATAAATTCACTTTCTAAAATTTGATAACAAGTGCAATATTTTCCTTGGAGATGGGGTTCTAACAAGATGGAGGTTGGGGTGGGGGAGCAAGCAGGGTTTAGCAGAGTAATAAAACGCCATGATTGATCCCGGCCGGCGGGGTTGCTTGGAATTACTGCTATTCTTGGCTAGTCAGCATAATCCTGCCGAGTCATAAATTGTGTTTCTTCCGGTACACAGTTGAGTCTCTCCGTCAACCCCGATTTGTTGTTCTGTTCCCGTGTAATTGCTCCCGGTGATTAAGACTCCAGGTTGGGAAGGCAATCCGGCCAGGCCAGGAGTGTACAGGGAATAAGCACAGGACCGGGGTTTACTCTGCCCCCACAGTGGATACGGCGGTGGGATGCGGGAGCTGAGCGGCTCTGGAGCCCCAGCGTGCCGGGCCGCCAGTCACCCCGCCCCCGAGCGGGACACTGGCCGCGCCCTCGCCGCCGGCCTCGCGTCGTCCACTTACAGCAAGCCTCCCGAAACACACGCACTAGGTGGGCTTTCTGGGTGTGCCGGCCCCCAGCATGTAAAGCCTGTCATCCTCACCGCGGAGGGAGAACCGAGGCGCGCCGCGTGTGAATACACCAAGAGCACATGCTAAGCAGAGATACCCCCACCCAGTGACTTCACCCAGAAACTAAGCCCTCCAGCCCAAATTGGAACCTGGCCCAAGAGACCCAGGAGCAGAGGGTTGGGTCCCCTAAGCCCCGAAGTTTGGAGCTTGGGTATCCTGGGTTACTCTTCCTTGGAGTAGAAAAGTTTACAGCCACATCATTTATAGATTGGCCAGAATGCAAGCACGCTCATTTATCGCCACTCACTAACTATGTGACTTTAAGTGACCTAACCTCTCTGAGCTTCAGTCTCCTTCTTTGCTGGCTGGGAATGACAGTATTACCTTCCCCATAAGGTTTCTGTGAAGATGTCAATAAGATAACACAGGAAAGTACTAGGCAGAGAAATAGTTGTTATTATTATTGCATTATTATTCCCAGCCTTAGTTTGTACAAAGAGCCTTGCAGTTCCCCATAGATAGAGAAGCCTGTGGTACAGAGATATTTGGAATCTTTCTAAGCAAAGGAGATTTTCATAGTGCAAGGATTTGTATATTTTGATACCTTGGAGTGTCTTAGCCAAACTCTGGGAAACTCATTTAGAAAAAGGTCATATGCCTTTAAATAGAAACTCAAACAGATTCGCTAGCACTGCACTGTCAAAAGTCAGGGCCACTTTATCTCGCTCCAGTCTTCTTGGAGACGGGCGTGGGAGTGCCTCACTCCATGAACTCCACGAGGCTGCAGTTAAACCATCTCTATGCGATCTGCTTGTCTGGTGGGGGGCCCATTTGACTACATGCTTTAAGGAACATATTCCTCAAACCTGGAGTGATTTTCCCCTTCTTCCTTCTCTCTCTCTAACTCGGAGATTTACCAGCAGTGAGCGTGGAGACCGCAGCTGGCAACCCACTCATGCCTTGTTGGGACTGTCTCTTTCTCTGGTGTTCCCTTACCTCCCAGGCTGAGATCAGGGGACTGCAGCAGGGTTGCCGGCCCATCCTGATCCAGCATCGAGGGGGAGGTCCTTTGCCTCTGAGTCCCAGCCTCCTCTCTTGACTTCCACCCCTTATCTACAGCCCCCAGAGCTCCCCCATCAAACCCTGCTCAGGAAAGGATCTGCTTGAGCAATAGGAGAGAGGAGTGGGGGTGGAATAGACTGTGGAGTCCTGACTTGACTCCTACAGGTGTCAGCTGTGACACTCGGGGCAAATGCACTTAACCTCTCTGTGCCTCAGTTTCCTTTTCTCTCAAATAGGGACAATAATACCCAGAGTCCCATTCCGTAGGGTTGACGTGAGGACTAAATATGTATTTTTAAATGCCTGGAACATGGTATGCCTCAATAAGTGCTAGCTTCTGTGAACCTTCAGGGCGGCGGTGGGAGAGGAAGTCAGACTCCAGCAGATTAAGGAGAGAACGGGAGGTAAGTAGAGATGGCGAGTAGAAAAGCCTCTTTCAAAAATGTGGCTGCGACGGCACGAGAAGGGCCGTTGTTTGCCTCTCCCAGGGAACCCAAAAGTTTCATGAAATGTGTTTCTAACTGACCTTTCTTGGCAGGTGAATAATTTCTAAATATTTCTGAAAAGGAAAAAATTTAGAGGAAATACGCCAATTGTTTCACCTTCTCTCAAAAGGGTTGCAAATTGTGGGGCATTCTTCTTACTACCACGCCTGGATGGGGAGATTATAGGAAGGAGAGCATACAGAAGCTTCCAAGTTCCATGGATGAAGATACTGGGTATAAATGTATGGCACCTTTCCTCCTTGGTCTCTCCTTGTCCTCCATCCCTAGGATAACCTCAGAGGTCATCCAGTGTATCATTCTCAAATCTGGCTGCTCATCAAAATCACTGGCAGAATTGGGAAAGTATAGATTCCTGTCTCTCCTCTGAAAACTCTCATTCATTACTTCTAGGGCTGGGACCAGAATTTGACATTTTTCAAAACTGTCAACATCTTGGTGACCAGGTAGGTTTGGGGACCATGCTGATATAATCCCTCATTTTAAATGTGACCTGGCATGGCAGGACCTCTGTCTCACAAAGTGTCCCAGCTGAGCCACAGGGCAGTGTGCAGAGGCAGGGTAAGCAGAGGATTCACTCAGGAAATGGACTCTGTGCCTGGGGCAGAGAAGAGTGGCAGTGCCACTTGAGCACGGTCTCTCACAGAGACCCCATAAGACCATCAGGACGCCCTTTCCCATGGCCTCAGTCTTCCCCACACCACAAACCCACTGAAATCAGTGACAGTGAGCAGGTTGATGCCGAGAACTGCACCAGGAGGCAGGACCCAAGGCTGGCCCTGCCACCCCACTTACATGGCCCCTGCCTCTCCTGCTCTTTCCTCGGTCCCCTGAACTCCTTCCACGTCCTCCAGCCCATGCCCCGGACCCCTCCGCTACAGCTCAAGAAGAACGAGGCATGCCTGCTTGCTCCTTTCCCGCATGGAACAAACTCTAGTGCCCTAAGCCAAGGAGACTTGCTCTGCATGTGCAGCTCTCAGAGGAGGGTCTCAAGCCTGAGGGAGATGTTGGGTGCCCAGGTCTGCTCAGGCTCCCCTTCAGCAAGAGCTGTGCCTAATTTCCTCACCAATTACCAGACAAGCAAAGACACCTCAGCAAATCAAGCACTGTTTTTTTAATGGCAATAACAGAGTCCAGTCTCACATAAGAGACATGTATTGTCCCAGTTAATGGAGCTCTGACCTGCTCCTTGTGAAACTATGACCCTAATATGATTGTGCTGTGGAGCAGCTGACTTCTTCCCATTTTAGAGGCCACCACAACAGCTGTGAATGGTTCTGTTTTAGCCATCTGGTGATGACAGGCCCAGTAAGGATATCTCTGACAGTTAAACCCCTACTCCAATGGAAGAGGGATGGGAGTTTGTAGTTCACTGTCCAACACACAATGAGAAATGATGAGCATTTGGGTCATGTGCGTTACCCAGGGTCACATAGCTCATCCCCAGTTGGCCTGACTTCTGGTTCCCACAGCCTACCTGAGCCTTGCCAGATGGGAAGTTTCCCCTATTGCTGCCACAAGCAAGCCAAGAGGCTGAGAGATGCCAGGAGTGCACCCTTGGTGGAAGCCTCTAGTTTGCTCCCCTGCAAAACCAGGGTGCCTGCTCCCCTTCCTGGGCAGTGAGCCCAGTCAGCATCGGAGACCACCAAGGGGGAGAGACAGAGCCCCTTCCCTCCAGTTTGAAGGGCAACAGCATTGCCTTGTCTGCCCGTTCAGCATCCTTAGTGAGGGGCAGTGGGGGTGCTGCAGACAGGCACCAGCCCAAACCAGGCGTCGAGAGCGAACTAGGAATCCAGAGCAAAAGTGCAAAACCACAGTGCCCAGGACTCTGTCCCAAATCAACCTGCCACAGGCATTTGTCCCAGAGAAATAACAATTTTTGTTCACACACAAACCTGTGCATGAATATTTGCAGCAGCTTTATTTGTAATAGTCAAAAGCTAGAAGCAACCCAAATGTCCTTCAGTGTGTGAGTGGTTAAAGAAACAGTGGTACATCCACACCATGGAATAGTGCTCAGCAATAAACAGGGATGAAGGATTGATACAGGCAACAACTTGGATGGATCTCAAGGGAATGATGCTGAGTGAAAAGAAAACCAATCCCAAAAGGTTATACACTGTATGGTTCCATTTATATCACATTCTTGAGATGACAAAATTATAGAAATGGAGATAGATTCATTATTGGAAAGGTTAAGGGAGGCAGGAAGAGGAAGGTTGCTGTGGCTATGAGAAGGCCACACGAGAGATCCCTGACATGATGGAACTTTTCTGTGTCTTAACTACGGTGCTGGTCACACACACAATGAAACGATACAACTACGTTGAACTAAACACATACACACACAAATGAGTACATATAAAATGGTGAAATCTGAATAAGGTGGGTGGACTACACAATGTCAATCTCTTGGTTGTGAAATTGTACTATGGTGATGCACTACGTTACACTGGGGTGAAGGGTATAGAGGATCTCTCCGTGTTAGTTCTTACAACTGCATGCACATCCACAATTATCTCAAAATAAAAATTAAAAAACACTCTGTCAGCCCCAGCTTAATTCCTCTCTCATTTGCTGTGGTCTGGACTTAGTGGCTTTCTTCCAAAGACTAGAGTTTGGAAAAGAAAATGTAGTAGCTCTACAGTGAAGACATCTGGCAGACCTCACCTTCAGCAGATGCCGAAGGTCAGCTCTACCAATGGAAGTCCTATTGACCTGTGCCCTCTGCCTTGAGTGATGAGAAGGGCACTTGAGTGATGAGAAGGTGTTCTTCCCTAAAACCCATAACCGCAGTTTAATCATGAGAAAACATCAGACACACTAAAATTGAAGGACATTCTTCAATGCTAATACTCTTTCATGACCTTGACATTTCTGAAGACAAGGAAAGAATGAGAGACTTCACAGATCTGAAGAGAATGAGGAGACATGACAACTGAATGCAGTGTGGTGTCCTGAATTGGATCCTGAAATAGAAAAAGGACATTAGTAGGAAAACTGGTGAAATCTGAATACAGTGAGTAGTTTAGTTAATAATATTGAATTATACTGAATATAATATTATTCATCCTCCCAGAGCCACCTTAAAAGTCCCCCTCCTCCAGGAAGGCCTGCCTGACCAATGATTACCCATGTGGATCTCTCCAACCCCATAGTGAGGATATAGAGAAGCTGAGGAGTCTCTTTTTGTCCCTGACTCGGAGGCCCCAGTGCCAATTTAGCTAGGGCCTTCTTGTGCTTTTAATCTGCTAGATTGAAACTCAACTAAGCGTGTGAAGAAGCCTGAGCTAGCCTGCTGGAGGATGGAAGAAACACGACTCATTCACCCACATCACCCTGTCAGCAGCTTGCTGGCCAGTAGACATGTGCATGAGGCCATCCTAGAGCCTCCCACTGCTGGCCAGCCCACCGCTGACCACAGACACACAGCGAGCCCGGTGGAGGTCCACCACCACAGCAGAAGAACTGCTCATCTGAGTCTGGCCTGAATCACCAACTCCCAGAACTGTGAGCCAACTAGGTGGTTGTTTTAGGCCATTAAAAAAATTAACCAGCATCTTCAGCCCCTGATATAGCTATCTATCTAGATTTTTATCTGTATCTACATATCAGATATAAAGCTGAGTTTTACAATCCTCATATCTTTCATTTACTTCCCAAAATAACCCTGAGGTTAGAATTACCATCTCCGCAGTACAGGAATGTATAGCTCAGAGAGGTTCGGTGACTTGCTTAAGACTGCACAGCTAGTAGCAGTGCTGAGAACTGAATCCAGGCCTTCTGAGAACAAGTCCAGCATTTGACTTTTTCATGTTTCAATCCCTGCTTATCTGCTATCTTACATTTTAATATAGTTTCATTAGCAGATTCTACTTCTCCAACTAGACAAGAAGACCCTTCAATCCAGCTTGTATCTTAATCTTGTCATCGTATCTTCATCGTATCTCCTGTGCGTAGTCCTCAGCTTACTCTAGTGAACTTGAATTGACCTCTCAAGAGCTTCTGCCTGTCTCCCCCACTGCAGCCTATCACAGTGCCTTGGCCTGGTCAGTTGCTGTTTGCTGGAGATATTGACAATGTCTGTAACTTGTTCTGACCTTGGAACTGCTGGGGGCAGGGAGGCCAGGGTGCTGCCATTATTCACCAAGAGGAGGTTATTATTGGATATCTCTCTTCATTCACAAGACAGGAATATGGCTAATTAGCCTGCATCTTCCTTTCATTGAGCAGAGCTGTGTGGAACAGACAAGTGGCCACACAGTGGGAAGAAGGGACAGGCAGCCAGGAGGCAACAGTGTGGTCCCAGGAGGTGGGCCCATCAGGTCCTTCTCCCCACACAGGGTCCTCACTCCAGACGTTCAGAAAAGCCTGGTTGACCTGGCTTAGGCTTGAACAACAAACAACGTGGGTGCAAATCCGGCCCCTGCCACTGACTAGCAGGGTGACCTTATCCAGTCACTCAACCTCTCTGGGCCTCAAAATCCTCATCTGGAGCACAGTTGTGAGAGTGTAGATGAGTTCGCATGTAGTCTGGCATGTGGTCGCTCCCTAAAGTCACTAATCCCCTTCTCTCCTGAACTCCTGCCTGTGTATCAGCTGTCTTCATTTTTCTATAATGAACAACTTTTTCCCTGTTCCATGTTTTGAGTAAATTCAGATTTCCATTTGCAGTAGCCAAGTTTCTTGAGATGACCTTAGTAACTTTTCCTTTCTGATTGGATTCCCAGAGTCGGGGTTGGGATGTGTCTGGGATCATAGATCCAAAAAGTTGTGAGTGCACATCCTGGAAGCAAACGCTCATGTTCCTGAGCGGAGCACAGACCAAGAGTCTGGGAGGGGCAGCTGGTGAACGTAAGGAGGCTCTGCCCAGGCATCAGAACTCTGACCACTGTCCATCCCTGCAGTGAGATTGGACAAGCCATGGAGGACCCTCCCTGCACTTCTGCTCTCCAGTCATCTGTTGCTCTCATTGAAAATCTCCCACCAGAGAAGCCGTTCTTTGGGACTCAGAGCTATTTTGTCCATGAGAGTATGATGCAAACCGCAGAGCCCTGGAAACTGTGCAGCCCCAGAAGCTTTGAGGCGGCAGCCTGGATGGAGCATGGTTGGCAAATTTGGTGTGTTTGGGGAAAGAGGGTGATGCAGGAGTAGGAAAGAAAGAAAGGAGGTCTTCTGAGAGGGAAGAGGCTTGGGTCCACTTACCTATGTTATAGTTTTGCCAAGAGTAAGCCTAGAAGGTGGCATGGGCCCCGCCGGCACTGTGAGGGAGTGGGAGCAAGAATGATGGGTGTATTCACAGGACATATGGGAAGAACAGAACTTTCCAGACCAATGATTTCTCCATCTCTTTATTGTGTAGGAGTCAGTAATCACAGAGCCAGATTTTTCTAGATAGTTCTGATTTCATATTTTCTATTAAACCACATGCCTTGGCTTTTTTGTTTGGAAAACATCAAGAGAGGGAAAGCTGTGAGTTTCCTGCATTCAGGAACTCCATCAGCTTTGCTCTTCCTAGTCCCCCAGACCTAACTCTGTGCTCAGAGCACAGTAGGCACCCCGTTGGGTTTGTTTGAACTGCACTGAACTGCTGAACTGACCATCTCTAGAAAAGAGCCAGACGAGCTTTCCTAGCAGAGACCATTCCCCAGGAGCCTCGCCCCTTCGGCACGTTGTACTCTGGTCTAGAGAGGGAAGCTGCATGCCCGAGAGGGCTGCAGGAAGAAAAGCCCTGAGGCCTTGGTCACAGATGAAGCAGAACTTTCCTTTGTGATCTGCTGCCCAGTCCATCTCTGCCCCAGGCCCGCATCGTGAGCTGTGGCTGTCGGGAGAGAAGCTGCTGGAACATTGGAGGGATGGCTGGACGGCCGCCTGGGGCTGCCCTCTAAATCATCTCAGCCAATCAAGCACTTAATGTTCTCTGTTCCTCAAGAATGTTGCACCTCGGTGCTGCCCATGTATCTTGCAATTTTTATCTTCAACATCTTATAAATCATCCATTAAATACCTCCCAGCTAATGCACACGGCTGTTGTTCTCAGCCAGGGCTGGGAATTGCACACATCAGTTTTACTGCATATTAGTCCTGCCCAGTGGGCTCTAGAAAAAATAAGAGAGAAGCCAGAGCAGGGAAAGGCAGCTCTCGGCAGCCCCCACGCAGCTGCTGGTGTGGCCTGGAGGCAGTGTTGGAGGGTGACAGAGCCAGATGTTGGCACTAACACCCCATCTCCAGGACTCCTTCCTAGTGCAGAAGCCAGAGCTGCTGGCCTGCAGCATGGGGGCTTGCAGAGCAGAATGCAGCCACACACACACCTGCTGCACAGAGTACTGACCAAGCCAAGGAGAAAGCTCTTCGCTGTGACAAAAGGGCACCAGCCTTGGAGCTGGCTGTGGGTTCAAACTTGCCCTGCATCTCCGACTAGTCAGCCTGCCTTCCTTCACCTCAGTTTCTGCATCACTACAGCTGGAACAATCCATATCTCATAAAGAACTTATATTTTTAATAGAATGATGTATATGAAAATACAGTTTTCATAACAAAGTAGGTACTGAGTGAATGAAATGAAAGAAACACCAGTCTCGATGTAAGCTGAAGCAAGCCAGACACCACCCCAACCTGCTAGGGGTGCCAGCTTTGGTCTTAGCTGTACCATGCTCCATGACTGCTTCACCACTCACCTCTGACGAGACCCCGTGACTTTGAGCAAGCCATAAATTGTTCGCTGATCTGTGGGTTGATCATAGTAAAACTCCTGCCTGATGTCCAGATCTTGGAAGAAAAGTGGACGAGCCCAGGGTAGAGCATCAAAGGCACTGAGGTCCAGCCCCAAGACCTAGGTTCAAGCCTGGCTCAGTCATGACCTGGCTGTATGATCCTGGAGACATCGCATCCACGTTCTGAGCCTGCATTTCAACAACTATAAAATGAGAGCATTTGACCGTATCACTAGTTTAAAGAGGATATTTAATCCCAGAACTCTTATTACCAAACAAAATTTTGTGGAAGCCCAATAAACAAAACAGTAAAACAGAAGTTGCTCTGGATACCGTCTGGGGGTCTGAGGCCCCACCTGCTGTTTCTTTCCCTGCCTTCTCCTTGGAGACCCCTGAGTCCCCTCTGATGAATCCCTAAGACCTCCTCCAAGCGCAATTTGTAAACCATGGATCTGGAAAGAACCTAAATTCCCATCACTACAGGAGTTGTTCAATGAACATTGCTGTATCTGCATGGTGGAAGACTACACGGTGGGTAACAACTCTAAGGCAGATGTGGATGCAGCAACGTGGAGAGGTACGGTGCCAGGTGAGAAGCAACGTGCACAACAGCACATGCAGTGGCAGCCCCACTAAGACTTGGGGACACACATGCACTCACTGACAGAAAAGCCAAGGACGCACCACAGTCCCTCTGGGTGTGGGGAGCGCCAGTGAAGTCATGTTTTCACTTTAGCTCTGGTGTCTGAGGTTTTCTTCTTACCAAAACAAACAAATAAAAAAAGTGTTCCTATGTTGTATGATTAAAAAACAGAGAGAGGACCGGAGGCCTCCCCAAGTCCTACGACTCGTCTGGCTGATCCTGGAGCTCATTTTCCTTTCCAGTGTTGTTTCTGAAATTGGATGTGTTGTGGAAAGTCAGCTCCAGCACAGAAAGCACCCAGTTGTCACTAACGGGAGTGGTGGGGGCCCCTCCCTGGGCTGTGTGATTTAGGAAGTGCCGTGGCCCATCACCTGCAAACAGCTCCTCCACCCGCCCGCCAGGGTCCAAGTGCCCTCCGCTGTATGCAACCGCGTTTCCATCCAGTCTCCACGGGAAACAGCTCCGGGAGGCTGAGAGGAGGCCGACTCCCCTGAACCAGCACGGACTACCATGTCACAGCAGTTTTAGCAGCAAAAGTTTCCAATTTTCAAACTTGCTCTGTGTGGTCCACGTTTGTACTGAGAAAACAGAGGAGCTTTATTTCAGCAGAGAGCTGGCCTAGGATTCTGAGGCTTTGACAACCAGTATACGCATTTAAAAAAAAAGTTTCCCCAGAAGTAAAGCTATAGAGATGAAATTGTAAAGAAATGTGGAACTTTCTGAGAAGTCATTGATTCATGGGGGGGATGGGGGGGCATTCACAATGGGAAAAGATGAGCTGTGTTAGCACACATGCCCGAGAGGCTAGAAGTGAGAAAAATTCTTCAAATTAGTCTCAAGTAACATTTATTCAGCAACTATTACATAACAAGCCCTGTGCTAATCACTGTCATGTGTGCTTTGTGTGTAAGTTTCATTGCTAAGCTCAGCAAGAAGTCTTCTAGAGCAACAACACTTCAGGCACCACACAGGCTTGTGCCCGGAGGAGGGGCACAATGATCATGGAGCTAGGAACCTGCCAAGACTAGGCTTGGAGACATTCAACCCAGGATCAGAGGGTGAATTCTGAACTCGAAAGGGGAAAAAACCACTTGTACCGCAATATATCTGTTAAAGCAGCAAAGGGAGACCTGGAAAAAGGCACTGTAAATGGGATAGAAACGTATGTCTTTCCCCAGGGAAAGAACTGCTGAGGTAGGTAGTCTGGGCTCATATAGATGCTCTGCGATCATTAGGGACCCAGGTTCATCCCAGCTTTTCGCTCACCATCCCTAGCTGTGGCCTCACCTTAGCGGTCCAGGAGTGCTGCCTGGGCACCATGTTACACGCAGCAGGAGGGAGAGAGCAGGAAGGACCCTTTCCGGAAGTCCCACACAAGACCTCAATTTCCATCTTTTTGGCCAGAACTTAGTCACATGACCACATCTAGCTGCCAAGAAGCTGAGGACTGCAGTTTTTGTGCTTCCTAGCTATTTCTTCCTGGAAATGTGTCCAGCTGAAAAGCAGGGTCCTGTTATTTGAGAGTGAAGGGGTGATTGAACATTTGGTGAATAAACAGCAGACTCAGCCAAACCCAGTGACCAGAAGCTGAGAGAAATAGCCCTAGCATGGTAAGAGGAGATGCTCAAAAACCATGCACTGGTATGAACTGAAATGAATTGTTAAGAAAAATAGAGGAGTAAGGCCAATGTCCCCAAAAGTGTGAATTCCAGGGGTGCACCACGAGGTAACCCACTCAGAGCTGAAACCACCTGCAAACCATCCACCTGAAGTCTGCCTTGCCCTGCATTCTGTTGTCACGGGCTTTTCAGATCTCAGCTCCACAATGAGATGGGGGCTGCTCCGATAGCAGGATGGTGTCGTTAACAATCTTGGCTGGGATTTCCGTCTTCTTGGAAAATGCCCGTTACAGATGCCCACCACCCTTTTCTTGGTGATTAGTCCTGCATATGAACGGAGCCCCATGCTTGGATTCTGCAGGACCCTGGAAACCTTCCCCATCCCCAGCGGCTCCCCAGCTCCCACCTCCTCAGTCTGTCACTGGACTCGGGGCACCAGGAGCCATGGACCTCATCTGGTTTTACTGACTCTTCTGTCCCAGGCATCTAGATAGTGCCGGGCACCCAATACATAACTTTGATTGAGGGAACAAATCTTTCTTTTAGCTACCAGCAAATGGAGCCTCCAATATCGCTCCAGTTCAAGAGTATCCAAGGGATTCCCTATTTAGAAAATAAAATCCAAACTCCTCAGTCCCATCTCTGGGTCCCCGCTGGCAAAATTCTTTCTCCCCGTCCATCTCCGGCTGTTCCCACTCCAGCAGGGTGGTCTCCTCTTTGTCCTCCACACACGTGTTGAGTGCAGAGCCTTTATTCCTGACTTTTCATCTCCTCTTCCCACAAAACCCCCTCCCTCGGAGACAGTTTTGCACACTTTTCCATCCCTAGGTCCAGCCAATAACAACTTTCCCTCACTTCAGATTAAAATCTGAATATTTCCCATTTGCATAGCTCTTTAGGGGTTGTGTCAAGATGCCTCACATTTAATATTCCATTTGATTGTTTCCAAATTCTAGCTCTATTCTACAAAAGAGGCTCAGAGAAGTTAGGTGACTCGCTCCAGGTCACATGTCCAGAAGGGCAGAGCTGAGACTCCAGGCTTGGCCATTCGATTCCAGGAGCTACGTCTCCCCCTGTAGGGCCCGTGGCTCCTCATGCCATGCACTCCTTGGATACCGCTCCACAGCCTGCCTGTCTTGGCCTGCAGCCTCACAGCCAGAGAGCTGTCCTCTCCTTGTTTCACACACACATGTGCACACACATAGTTGGCTTCCCTCTCCTTGACGGTGGCTTCTTTCCTTCTGCTTTCTTATAATCACCACAGTGAGTAATGCTGTCGAATACATGCGACCTGCCACATGCTGCTTGTCAGGCAGGCAGTGACAGCCACAAAGGCGAGGGGCCATATTCTTGTTTACAAACATAGCTGGTCACTACAGGAAGCTGTCCTGAGTCAAGTGTAGCAGAAGTGGAGAATGGGTCTGGAACCAGCACTCTGAAAATTTCAATCCTTAACCTGCCACCTACCCACTGGATGACCTTAGGAAAGTTGCTTCTTCCTCCAGTGCCTCAGTTTCTTAATCTGCAAATAGGATGGTTAAAGATCTCTGAGTTCTCCTGTCTATTAAAAGATGCCCTCTCTTCTTGAATTATGCTTCCAGTGGCTCGGTAGCCCCCCGCAGGGGACATTGCCAAATCAAACTCACTGCTCTGTTCACTACCTTCCCCAGTCTGCCCCGCATCTCCAAGAATCTGGATGTGCCCTCATTTCCTGACTCTACCAGCCTGCTTCACAAAAGACTTCTTGAGCCATCCCTGTGAGATGCCAGAACCCCGCCAAGCTCACAAGCCAGCCAGCCCTCTTGGAGGAGGCCCGGAGGTGCGTGGGTTCTCAGGGTTGTACCATTTGCGAGTGCTGCCACCTCCTGGACTTGCTGTCTCTGGGCACCAGCTGGAGAGCACACCTAGACACCGGCTCCATGAGCTCCCCGGGACCAGCAATGCATCACAGCAAATGCGCTTGTTTGTTATTTACCCTATCATCCCCAGGACCCTGGGGTTGTTACCCTGAACCCTCTTTCTGATGTGATTGAGATTTTTTAAAGTTAGATGCATGAGAGCCCCATGTCTAATCACTCACCCTGCATGCCCAGGCTCCAGGCCAAGTTTCTGCAAGATATTAAATACCAGGCACTAAAAATAGCCCATCAGGCCCTTGGACAAGTGTTCTGGGAGCAGAGGAGCCTGAGTTTGGACCAAGCAGGGTTTTCTTTCTCATGCCTCACCCTGGAGCCGAGGCTGGGTCAGCTTCAGTATTTAACCCTGCTGGTAACCCACTGGAAAGCCACAGTGAGAGAAGCATTAGGTGGTAGCTTCATCCAATCCACAGCTGCCTCCAGCTCTGCCCTGATTAGATCTGTAATCACCTTCTCACCTAGGGAGGCCCTGACCTAATTGCTTAAAAAATATGGGTAGTGCAAGATGACAGTCCTGGAAATATTAAAATCTCATGGTGTTAGAGCTAGAAGGAATGGTAAAAGTCATCTGACTTCATAGAACACAGATGAAAAATCCCCAAAGAGGTGACTAACTTCTCAAGTTCAATGAGCCAGTGGTTGGTTGAGCTGGAAAAGAGCGAGTGCTGCCTGGTATAGAGCCTAGTGCTCTTGCCTGTGACTCAGCAAGAACTCATAACAGAGGCAGTAGGAGCAGGTGTAGCAGGAGAGCATGACACCTGGAATAAGAAAACCTGGAATCTACTCTTACCAAGTGATTTGGTGCTCACTGAGCTTAGTTTCCACATATGTAAAATGTACATGATACAACCTTGCACATAAGGTTGTTGGGTGTGCTAAATAAAATAACAACTGTAAAGCACTTAGCACATGTCCCTTATGTAGTCAATATTGACTATGTATATTAGCTTTTCTTATTTATTTATAATGCTAATAATCCTGTCCATCTATTTAACCAAAAACAACAGGCCAATGCCTCAAAAATATTTCTCATTTAGAAAAAAGGAAGGGCTCCCATCATTCTATCAATAAATAGGGTAGAAGCTACAGGGATCCACATGTAGCAGTTACCCCAAAAATCACAACTCCTCCAGATAACACAAAGCAATAGCCAGCCACAGGGACCAGTTCTAGCTCAACGCCCAGGGGCTCAAACAACAAATATGCAAGTCCGTATTCAATTGCCATTAGTTGTATGATCAGATTCTGGGAAACCAGGAAAATAATTTTTTTAACAAAGAATTATATAGTACTTACCACATGCCAGGCACTATTCTAAATGTTTTACAATTAACTCAGTTAATTAATTCAGTGAGAAAATTAAAGCAATAAGAAGAGCATGTCCATGAGTCCCCACCACACGTCTGTACTCTCACCTGCATGTGCCCACTCTGCCTTCTTTCCTGTCGCTGTGGAGGAGCCATCTGCGTGACTAGCTAAGGCCCTTCCTTCCCTTGCACGGTAGGTCCCATCCCCTCTGACTTATTCAAAACCATTGCTCCAGCAAGTCTGCCCTTCTCTCCTCTATCATACTCGAGCATACCAGATCATCCAAAGCAGCATAAAAAACTGCTGGTTTTTTTCTCCCATTGAAAATCAAAACAAACAAAAAGCACAAAAAAATCTCTCTTGACTCCACTTACCTCCAACTTTTGCTTCATTTCCCTCCTTTGAGCAGAATTCCCTGAAAGAGTTCTCTGTACTCGCTGCCTCCCGTGTCTCTTCTCAACATACTCCAGTCTTTCACTCCCAACACTCCACCAAAACTTCTCGTCAAAGTCACCAGGGACCTCTTCACAGGTCAATCTCAGCCTTAATCTTACTTGATCTGTAAGAAATATTTGACACAGCAGACCAGTCTAATTGGAACACTTTCTTCTCTTGGTTTCCAGGGTACCACACTCACCTGGTTTTTCTGTTATCTCTCTGACTGCTCCTTTTCAGACTTGTTTGCTGATTCTTCATCATCACCTCAACCTCTAAATGTTGATGATATGAATCAATTTCATGGCTTAAATATCACTGATAAGCTAGTGATTCCAAATGCATGTGTTTATCAATGACCTCTCTCTGACCTCCAGATTCATTTCTCGAACAGCCTTAAATATCTACCTTTAACATGTTAAAAAATTAAACTGCTAACATTTGTTCTCTCATACCGCACATTTGATCTATCAGCAGACTCTGCTGGCTCTAAACTTCATCTAATTGCTTCTCATCTAACTCAGAGTAAAAGTTAAAATACTTACTCTGCTGTATATGGCCCCACAAAATAGCTGCTTGAATTAATAAGTGAATTGAGCAAGGGTGTCATATACAAGATCAATGTTCAAATATCAGTTGTTTTCTATATATCAGCAATAAACAATTGGAAAATAAAAATTTTATAATACTATTTATAGTAGCTTCAAAACTATGGCGTACATAGGGATAAGTTTAACAAAACATGTATACTGCAAACTTACAGACCATTGCTGAGAGGAATTAAAGATGACGTAAATAAATGGAGAGGTATACTATGTTCATGGTTTGGAAGACTCAATACTGTTAAGATGTTAATTCTCTCCTAAACTGATCTATATATTCAATTTCAACCTCAGTTAAAAGCTGAGAAGTCTTTTTGGTAGAAATTAATAAGTTCCAAAGAATCTAGAATAGTAAAACAATTTGAAAAAGAGGATAGAATTGGAAGACTTAAACTACCATATTTCAAGACTTACTAAAAGCAACAATAATCAAGACAATGTGGTATTGGTGAAAAATTGACTGCTAGGTGAATGGTACAGAATAGAGAGTCCAGAAATAGTTCCACATTTATGGTAAATTGATTTTCAATAAAGATGTCAAGGTAATTCAATGAGGAAGAGAGTCATTTTCATAAATTGTGCTGGAACAACTATGTATCTGCAATGCCAAAAATAAACTTTAACCCTCAAATCATACCACATGCTAAAGTTAACTCACAGTGGATCATGAATCTAAAAATAAAATCCAAAACTAAAAAAAATTCTAAAAGAAAACAGAAATCCTTAAAAATTTTAAATCTTCAAGATCTAAGCAAAGATTTTGTAGGACACAAAAAGTATTAACTATAAAAAAATGGAATACACTTTACTTCATCAAAATTAAAAACATGTATTCTTTGACAGATAACACTAGGAAAAAGAAGAGGTAAACCATAGACTGGGGAGAAAACATTCAGGCAATACGTACATCTGACAAAAGACTTATCATCAGAAAATATAAAACTCTTTCAACTCAGTAATAAAACAAAAAACAGGCAAAAGATTTGAACAAGCACTTCACAATTGAAGATATATAAATGGCCCAAAGCACATGATGAGATGCTCAACATTGTTAATCATTAGATTAACGCAAACCAAACCTTCAATGAGACACTACTACACACCCACTAGGATGGCTTAAATCTAAAAGACTGCCAACAAGGGTTGATGGAGATATGGAGCAACTGGAACTCTCACACATTGCTGATGGACGTGGAAAATGATATAACCACTGTGGAAAACAGGTTGGCGTCTTCTTCAAAGTGAAATATACACTTTACTCTATGGACCCAGCAATTCCAATTCTAGATATTTGTGCAAGATAAATAAAAATATATACCCACAAAAAAAGAATTGCCCACAAACGTTCATGGCAGATTTACTACTAATAGCCCCAAATTGTCAACTACTCAAATGTCTATCAACAGGTGAAAGATTAAATAAATTGTGGTATATCCATACAATGGAATCCTTATAATGGCGGTAAAAAGAAATAAACTACTGAAACTAGCAACAATATGAATGAATCTCAAAAACATTATGCTGAATGAAAGACCCCTGACATAAGAGAGTATATACCATTTGATTTCACTTATATGAAACCTAGGAAAAGTAGACTAATCTATGATAACAGAAAGCACATCAGTGGCTGCCCAGGGTCAAGGATGAAACAGAGATTGACTACAAATAAGGAGGAGGGAAGTTTTGGGGGTGATGAAAATGTCATGTATCTTTATTGGGGGGAGGGTTACACGGCTGTATACCTATATACATTTGTCAAAACACATCGAGTAGTGCACTTAGAATGGGTGCATTTTATTTTATGTAAACTATACCTCAATAAAAGTTAACTACAGAAAACAATCCAAGATCCATAGTATGACCTAAATGGCCCAACACAATCTGGCCTATTACCTCTATAATCTCCTCTCCTACTATCCTCCCCAGCCTCAGGACCTTTTTACCTGCTATTCCCTCCACCTGGACTGTTTTTTATGTTGATATTCACACGGTTGAATCCACCATGTTCTACAATTCTTTACTCAAAAATGTCAGTTTTGTGTGACAAAAGAGGCATTCTCTGAGCAACACGGTCTAATTTCTAACCCTACCTCCAGGCTTCCGTTCCCCTTTTCCTGCTTTTCTTCTTCTCATTAGCCCTCATCACTTTGTAATGCACTGATATATGTTGCTTATTGTCTTTCTCATCCCATAGAGAATTTAAGAATTTCAAATTCAAGAATTTTTTTCTCCGTGAGGACAAATATTTTTGTCTGTTTTGTTCACTGTATCCTCAGTGCCTGAAATAGTGCCTAGCTGTGGTGCAGACAGCTAGCTGTCCCCAGAGATTCCCATCAAATAGACTTGACACAGAAGTGCCCAGCCAGGTCCTGCATTTCCAAGCCCGCTTCCTCAGGTGGGGCCACAGGACAGTTCTTGACAATGGGTGTATATAGAAGTCCGGTGTGTCACTTCTAGGTGGAGGTGGGCTGTGCCTTCGTCATTCTCTTTCCTCAGTCACCAGCTGGAAATGGAGGAGGCTGAGGACCTAGCGGTGGTGGTGGTGGGACTACAAGACGGGAAGGGTCTGGGTTTCTGAATCACCATGTGAAAGGCCACCTGCTGAACAACATTTTAGACTTTGGACCCAACAAATAACTTCAATTGTTTTAAGCCATAAAGTTTACTTACTACAGCAGCTATTATTACTCTAACTAATAATAGGCAAGGGTTGGTGCTCAACAAATATTTTTTGAATGAAAAAATTGATGTCATTAAAAGACAATACATAAGTTTGTACTAAATATGTAATCTGGTGTCACCCCGTAAAACAGCACACGCCATAATGCACTAATGCTGCAGCGCCCACTGATGATGGCACCCAGAAGAACAACTAGCACTTTCATGAATTAGGCTCTGTTTGGTGAAAAATTGTCATGAGTTAGCTTAATTAAAACTTTGTGCCTTGATTACCATTGTTAGCACGCTGAAGTGTAGGCTGATACTGAGACACAGTGAAAATAAAATGAGGTCGTGAAAACACTTTCCTGCTTTCACTGTTGTTGGACACCATCAGCATAAAACAAAGCACAAGACACTATTTAAAGCCAAAAATTCGATATCTAATGGAAACGTGAACAGTATCCTCGAGAGTCTAACCATTAGTGGGGAGGGCGGGGAGTTACATGGGTCCAATCACCTCTCATTCAAACACATACCCTGTGAGGCTGATATACTAGGACCTGCCAGATTTGAAAGGCCCCCTGCTTCCATCCAGCATACCGTGACATGGAACTCACTTGGATTCCATGTGGTCTTCGGGTGAAGTTCAGGACTTGGGGTGCACAGATTAGTCAAACTGATGTTACTGTCCCCTGACTCCCACTTGAAGAAAGATAACCGGCACTCAGGTAATGTTTGTTCTGCTCTCAGTCCTTGCTGGAATTGCGATTACTGAAATCGTGTCATCTGAAGTTCAAGTATTTCACAGGAGCTTGCTCACACTCCGTAACCAAGTTCCCTGGGATGACAGGTCAACCATTTCAAAGGGGATGGACGTCTGCAGCCCCATTCTTACCTTCTCTGGACAAAAGCCACGTCAGAGTTAATGACCCACCACCCACTCCCTTACCCGGTCTGAGGCACAAAACTGTCTGTTCTCCAACAGAAACACTAAAAAGAAAGTAAGAATAATCTGGACAGAGAAAGATTTCTCTCAGGAATTTTGTAAACTTTGCACTTCTTTCTCTGTTTCATTTATATATATATATATGTATATATAATCATTTAAATGGAATTGAATAATGGAGACTGTGTGTCTGGGAAATTCCTGAGATCACTGAAAAAGTAAACTATTCCTTGTCTCTGATACATAAAATTCTTCTAAGCATTTTCTCAATCATTAACATTTACTGCCAGCTGTGAGTGGCTTTTTAACTAAGTTGACTTTTTGCACTTCACTCTGCCCATCTCAAGTGGAGTAGGATTGGTGACACTTGAAGAGACTGTACCGGTCTGCTTCATGTGGCAGTTTTGAGGGACAGTCCCATCGGTGGACACACTGCGTGGCCTTGGAGAGACTCTGGTCTCAGCCCAGAGGCAGTTGTCAAAGACTCCTTTCAGAGCTCTCATGGGTGTAAATAACATGATGTGGCCAAAAATCCAAACTGTGCAGTTGTATTGTGACAAACATGTGAAGTACTGTAAAAACTCAGTACAATTTAAGTAAAATCTCCATATTAGCACTGAAAAAAAAAATATATATATATATGTATATTTGGGAAAGGGATCCATGGATCTCAATGGGACTGACTTGAGAAAAAGAGACAATAGTTAGAGTTTGTTGATTCCATATCATTCCCACGAGAAAAAAAGAACTATTAATTACATTGTAGGTTTCAAGGGGTCTTCATGCCCATATATAGGATTTTTTTAGCATCTCCTTTGACAAAATGAAATTGCATTAGCAAATTTTGAAGTAAGGGACAATATTTCATATCTTGTATGCATTTCTGTAGAGCCTAGCACAGTGTTGGATACAGTAAATGCCTAGTAATTATACATAGATTGATTTACTCACATCTATGTGAGTATCACACATTAAGCTTCTGACGTAGCTGCCTAATGTCCACAGCTTGGGAGAATTGACGGTTCATTGGTGACTCCTTGGTGTACATTTTCTCCTAATTATCTGTTAATTAAGATAATCTGTTAGTTAAGATCTTTGGCCTTGATTGGAGATGTGAGGCCATGAAAATATTTGTCAAGACTGCTTCCTGGGGTGACGTATGGGACCGGGTTGCCTCAACACCTGCATGGGACAGAAGCAGCATTCGTTGGCTAAAGGCCCATGACAAAGGCATTAACTCTTCCTTAGTCAAAAACTAACCTTTGAAAGAAAACTAATTTTGGAAATAAAAGGTCACAACTTGTGAATTTTTAATAGTCTTGTTGGTGAATGTCTCATTCAAATTTTACGAAGATCTCATCAACCTGCAGATAGAAATAAAGTCACAAAAAACCAGTAACTTGAAGTTCCTCCTCTTCTATTCCTACCTACAGAAACTTTAAAGATCCTCATCACGTTCAACCCCAAGAATTTCTAGGGGCCCCAAATGGAGGTGAGCTTTACTCAGAGCGCTGCGTGTCAGGCACAGTCATCACAGAGCACACACCGTGCTCTTCCTTCTCTGTGGGAGAATTCTCTCAGGAAACCTCCGAGGAGTCTCATCACTGCCAGGGCTGAGAGGCCGCCTCCCCACCTCCATGCTTCACTCTGCCCCTGTTTTCTCCCACACAGCCCTCAAAATCTCTCCTAAAAATTTTTTTTTGTTTCTTGCCTTAATTCTTCTCTTCCTAGGGGCCTTTAGCTATTTCCAAGTGGGGCAGGAAACAGACAAGATGTTATCTCTTCCTTTTCCTGTCTCCTCTCACAAAAAGATTCAAAACTCCTCTCATCTTCTTCAGACAAAACAAAAGTCCTGTGGTTGGCATGGGCCAGGGAGGGAGTCATTTCATTCCCAATGATGGCCTTTCCCAGGCATGCGGTTACAGGTGCAAATGGAGCAGTCCCTCGTGAAACACGTGCCTACAGTGGGGATACCCAGGTACCATCAGGAAAGTCCTAACCTCAGGGTCCTGGCCTCCCCGGGTGTAACTGCCTGGAGAAAGCCAAGGGGAAGATCGACTAGTTTCTACACCTTGAACAACAAAAGGTCTTATCTCGTGATCATTGTTGAGAAGCTAAAGGAAGCATCCTATCCTCTTGGACTGGTTGACTCTTTTTCTTGCTGTGACCACCTCAGCCACTTGTGACAAAGTGGATGGCCGAGGCCTCTTCCTTCAATTCATCTCCTAAGTCCTCATCTCAGTTCCTAAGGTGTCTGTAACACTGTATTTCCCTTCACCGTGTGGCCCTGTCCCACCCTTGCCCCACTCCCTCCTCACCTTCGTCTTTCACGCATCGTTCCCCTCCTTCCCTGGCTCTGAGGAGCCTGTCTCCCACGTCCTGGGGAAGCTGCTCCCCTCCAGGCCTTCCCACCTTCTCCTCTCCATGGCCCTTTTCCACCAGCTCTGGTCAGAAAGTCTTCATTTCTCCCGTCTCACTGGTTTCACACGTACAGTTGGGCTTTTTCTTCTTCTTTACTGGAAACACTCAATAAACCTGCAATGCTTCCAGTAAACACCAGGTGCTAACACACTCCAGCAGCATCCCTCTATAGTGCTGAACCTCTAGTAGAATCAAGTCTTTGTTGCTTCCCGTCACTCTGTCACTCCTGTCACCTCTGTTCATCACTGTAGTTCCTATTAGATTTTGGCAGTTTAAGGGTCCCCCTGCTGCTGCTTCTGCAAATTAAGAGGATGACCTGAAAGAGGATCTTTGACCAGAATTCTAGCATTCTGCTAAGGAAGCTTTGGTATACTTAAATGCTGCTGTGTTGGGGAAGATGAGCTCCCATGCGTGCATGTGCACGCACACACATACACGCGTCGCAAAGCCAAGTGCCAGCAGGAAGCCACTGCCTCCCTGAGCTGTGCTGAGCTCCCGAGTGAGAGGGGCCACTGCTCATCCCTGACACTTGCAGTCTGTTAATATCTGCTCACGCTCCGTGGCAGAAAGGAGACACTATGAAGGGGCTTCCCTTAGTGTTTTCATGTGGGAGCGTTTCTCCTGTCCTGATGCTTAGGTCCCCCAACCTGCGTGAGGAAGAAAACACATGACATTCAGAGTTCTTTAAGTGATATCCAAGAGAGTTTTCATTTGATACACATTCTACCCCTGAGCTTTTTATTCGGAAAACTGAACTCTAGCTAGCAATTTTTTCAGGGCCACACTACCAATTCATGATGGTTACAAAGAGGATACTCAGAACCTAGCACCAAGGTGCCCACCATCCCTGTCCAGAGCTTTTTCTAAGGTAGTACACACCTGGGGCAGGTCACCCCGAAGCCAGTGACTAGCTTGCCAGTTCTCTGCCTTAGCCATTTAGAAACTGGGGGAAGCTGGCCATTGGTGCGTACAGGAGTGGCTCTATTCAAGCAAATCTGATTTATGCAAACCACATGGAAGAAGAAAAAGATAACTTGGGAATGGCTATTTGTGTTACAAAAAGACTCTCCACTTTATAAAATGATTCACTGTAGAATTCCCTTAAGCAATAAACACTTCCATTACATTAAAATATGATCCTATTTGCCAAAATTCAAATTTTCTACAACTTTTCAAGAACATGTTATTACATGGGTAAGTGCAGAACTGCCTAAATAATGCCCCAACAACATCCCTGGGGTGAGTTCAATGGCGGAACCACAGAGAACTTGCACCTGTGTTGGTGACAAGTGCCCCAAACATACACAAAGGGGATTAACCCAATCGGAACTGACGAAGTCTCACAAAAAATAGAAATCTCACTTGTCAACAACTCAGATAAGCTCCGGGATTATTCCCTCCCTTTGGAGGCAGAAGGCATGTACTCCAAAAAGCAGGGACAAGATCAGCTTGAGTCCCATGAACGGAGGCAGGAGAGGGCCCCAGCACCCAAAGTGGAGTGCTTATTCCAAACTGAGTTATACTCCCACCCCCCTCTCCCTCCCCATGTGGGACACACTTTGTCAAAACAAGGGATGGTGCCAGGGATCCACGGGGGGCAGGAAAGCTCTGCTTCCTGAGGGAAAGATGGGACTGGTGGCGTCCAAGCTCTGTGACAGCCTGCCTCTGCTGGCTGCTCCTGAGCTGAGCACGGACACGAGGCTGAGGGGCCAGCAGAGAAGCCCTCCTTCAGGCTGGGCATCCACACATCTCCCTTCTCCTGGGGCCCCCAGGCCAGGATAAAGCCTGGGGCAGACACCTGAGTGCTCAGTTCACCTCATTCTATTGTCACTTCTTGTGTCGATGGTAGCCCCTCTTCTCCTTGCCGTCTTTGCAGTCCTGGCATCCACAAAACAAGACTGACCTGAGAGGCTATATGTCTCCCTGGGTGCCCAAAAAAGTCCCTTGGCTCTTGGTTTGGGGAGATGGCGCATCCTACAGCCAGGCCTCTGCCTGCTCACTGTGCTGCCTCCGTCGCCGTCGGTAGGGCGCTGAATTTAATTGTGTTTTTCCCCAGCTTTCTTCTGCTGGTGGCTTCTTCTGCTTCCGCAGTCTCAGTGTGGAAGAAATCTTTTCATTATGGCTCACAACTGTGATCCTCAGGTTAAAAGAAATTACTCATGAAAGGGCAGCCTGGGGTAAAGCAGCAGCATCAGAAGAAACCCAGGCTTCCGGGGGAGAGGGAACGTCAAGGATTATTGACACGAGGGAGATCACAGCTCTGGCTTCAGGCCCAGCTGCTGACACTGTGATAGATTTAGGCACAGTTTGGCTTGGAATTATTTTTTACCTCAAGCTAAGAGGTCAGAGTGAGGTGTTCTGATCTGCTCGTGGTGGTCTTGCTGATGCCCAGGCAAAATTAAGAGAGAACAATAAGAATTGTTTCCTTTCTCCTCTGCCTAGTTTCTCCTTGTCCTCTTCCCTCCTCCCCTCTTTCTTCCTCCAATCTAATCGCTTCTTGTAATCTGGCTTCTTGTCCCTTGTCTCCTTTGTTCCTACCTCCTCCTGCCCCTCACACAAGTTTGCTGAAATGGCCCCAAGAGAGGAGCGGAGCAGAACCACTCACAACTGGAAGACCAAGGTGGCCGGGTCCATGCTCAGCCCTCAGACCTGGCTTGCCTATTAGCCCCCAACACCTGCCCAGCACCCAGCCCGGGCAGGGGGAGCCGGGCGCAGACCCACACTGCCCCGTTTGCATGGTGCTTCTTACCGTTTTAAGAGTCTGCCCTAAAGCTGCTCTACCTTTAGAGCTTCCCCACCCCCAGACCCTGAGTACAGCATAAAGGACGCTGGTGTTTCCATTTCATGGAGGAGCCCACGGACCTCTTTAGGAAATATTCACAGAGACAGCTGGGCCAGACTTCCCAGGAGGAGAGCCAGTCACAGTCTTGGGTCTGGTCTGCCTGATGTTGAAATCCTCAAGTCAGGGGTTAGCGTGGAAGAGACGTGCAAGATTCACTACCGCAGCCCCTTCCTTTCCAGGAAAGGATGCTGAGGCTCAGACAGGGAGCGTGGCTGCACCCAAGGCCACACAGCAATCTTGGCAAGGCTGAGCCAGAAACCAGGTATGGCCTCCTACACCAGGGAGAGGAACACGTGTCATTTCCCTAAGTCCCTCTACACTTTAAGCGATGTGAGGGCCCCACTACTGACCAACAGTGTGAAAATAGCTAGTATTAATTGAGCAACTGTTAACGCCAGGCATTGGGCACATGTGGTTCATCTTACTTCTGTCCGCTCTCCTGCTCACTGGGCTGTGAGCTATATTTTGTTAGTTTTTGAATCTGGAGCTCAAGGCTGGTAGGTTACCTGTCCAGGATCTCACAGCTAATGAGCCCCAATCCCATCTGTCTCTACAACAATTCTTTCCAGGATCATAGGACTGGGGACAGCACTAACTGCTGTCCATAAAAAGATGTTCCAGAAGAATGTTCTTCTCTCAGATCAAACCACTCACCCCTGAGGAAAGCCAGGCACAGTCATATTTAGAATTCAAGGCATTGTGCTCAATGGAGAGTGACAGCTTGCTCCCAGCAGGCTTAACCCCCTGTCCCCAGATCCTGCTTCCAGGTCTCGGGAAAGAAGGGCTGAGTGGGCCAAGGTGTGTGTCTTCTAGCTGGGCTGCTGGTGAAAATGTCTCTCCAGGCTGCATTGTGATGGCTCTCAGTGAATGATTTATGGGATGATGGAAAAGGACTGGTCTGTTTTCTGGTGGGTCCTGAGAATTTGGCTGGAGCTACCAGGGCTATTATTCAAACAGCTTTTTCAGGCACTGCCCGAGACTCCATGCCATGTTCACTGCTGTGGATTGCTTGAGCACACTGTGGCTCCCCCTCTGTCCGGGGAAAAAGAACCCGGGACAGGCCTGGGAGCCGTACCCAAGGAGGGCTCCCCTGGCCCTGGGCCCCTGCAGCAGCCCCCACCCTGGGCAGTCTGAAGCCAGTGGCCTCTCAACAAGTTGGGCCACTGAATAAATATTTGAGAAGCCATAGAAAAAGTGGTGACTATGTAGGAAGAATAAAACAAAATCTCTTTTGCACCTTCTCCTTGCTTCCCATTTCAGTTTTCTCCAAAATTTAACATGCATCAGGATCTCCTGGAAAATTTGTTTTCTGGGTCCTGTCCTCGCAGTGATTTAATTCTGTGGGTCTGGCGTGAGGCCAGAAACCAGCACTTTCATAAATGTTCCAGGTAATTCTGGTCAAGTGTCCAGAGTTTGACCTAATTACCTCCCAAAGGTCCCGCCTCCAAATACCATCACACCTGGGAGCCACAGTTTGCAGCCACAGGAGGAGCTACAGTTTGAAGACCCACCTCCAAATGCTTCAAGTAACGGGTCTGAGTTTTACTGTGTTCAGAAGTAGGCAGTGGAGAATGCACTGTCCTGGCTGTCAGGAAGCCTGAGTTTCCATTCAGCCATGCCTCTAGCAGGGGCTCTAGGAAGGGTGGGGCCTCAGAGAAGAGAGGGATGGGCCCTCAGGTGAGTTGGCTGTCTTTCCTCTCAGAGTCTTGGGTCTCCTCATCTGTGAAATCCATGATGTGGTGAATGTCTCCAAGATCCCTTCCAGCTCCACCTGGGCCTGGGCACCAGCCTGGGCACCAGTATCTCACTGCAGATGGCCACAGACATCATTTCTGGAGCTAAAGGTGCTGTTGGCAAGCCAAGTTAGGGTGTGGGAGGGCAGGGGGAGGCAGTTATAGAATGATTTTTATGTGATAAGTGCTACACTCATTACCTCACCTAATCTTACAACAATCCTATGCAGTAGTGCTATGGAATGAATGTTTGTGTCCCCCTAAAATTTGTATTTTGAGGCCCTAATCCCCAGTGGTATGATATTTGGAGGTGAGAACTTTGGGAGGTAATTAGGTCAAGAGGTGGAGCCCGCATGATGGGATTAGTGCCCTAATAAGAAGAGACGAGAGAGACCATCTCTCCCTCTCTCTCCCAGTGAGGACACAGCAAGAAAGCAGCTGTCTGCAAACCAGGAAGAGAGCCCTCACCAGACACTGAGTTTGTTGGTACCTAGATCTTGGACTTCCCAGCCTCCAGAACTGGGAGAAATAAATTTCTGTTGTTTATGCTACCTAGTCTATGGTACTGTGAGATAATAGAAAATATACATATTTTGGTCTCTGTCTCTGGTTCCCGGCACAGAGCTCTTAAAACTCTTATAATTTCCTAAGTGATTAGAGCACTAGGTGCCTCTTTTGTTCTAATATCCAGTCTTTGACCTGGGTTCCTGACACAGAGCTCCTAAATCCCATGGAATTTCCTGAGTGATAGGAGTGTCTTTTATTCTAATGAGGTGACTCTTGGTGGGCACCTGGATGCGGGCTGGTCATCAGAAAGACCAAGTCATGATTAGAAGCTTGGAATTTTCAGCCCCACCAATCATTCTCCAGGGAGGGTAGAGGGGCTGGAAATGGAGTTAATGATCAATCATGCCGATGGGATGAATTCTCTGCAAAAATCCCAAAAGTACCAGGTTCAGAGAGCTTCCATGTTGGTGAACACATCCGCCTACCAGGAGAGTGACACACAGGAACAGAAGCTCCTGCACTCGGGACCCTCCCAGACCTCACCCTGTGTATCACTTCATCTGGCTGTTCATCTGTATCCTTTATCATGTCCTTTAATAAACTGGTAAGTGTTTCCCTGACTTCTGTGAGCTGGTCTAGCAAATAATCGAATCCAAGGGGGAGGAGGTCATGGGAACCTCCAATTTGCAGCCAAGTTAGACAGATGTTGTGGTAATTTGGGGACCTACTACTTACGATTGGCATTAAAGTGGGAGGCAGTCTCGTGAGCTCTTAACCTGTGGGATATGATGCTATCTCTAGGTAGATAGGGTCAGAATTGAGTTAAATTGTAGGACACCCAGCTGGTGTCACAGAGAATTGCTTGATGTGGGGAAAAGCCCGCCACATCTGGTGTCAGCAGTGTTGTGAGTGTGGTAGTCATGTGAGAGTAAAGGAGACACACAGAAGGAAGACTGAGTTTTGTCTTTACAGATATTCTTGTAGCAACCCAAACCGACCAAGACAGGTAGGTATTCTTATCAGCGTTTTACTTATGAGAAAACTAAAACTAAAGAAACTTGCACAAGGTCACAGAGCTAGTAAGTAACAAAGCTGGAATCCAAAACAAGGCCTGATTTCCAACTCAGACATTCTTTTACATAGCTATTCTTTCATTGATGAATTCAGACATATTTACTGCACACCTACCATGTGCCAGATGCTTTTCTAGGCATTGAAAATACAGCATTGAATATGTTGAAGTCCTTGCTCCAATAAGAATTACCTCCTCATGTGGGAAGACAGATCATAACGAAGTAAACAAAATCATTAAGACAATCTCAGATAAAGATGATAAAGATTATGAAGAAAACAAATTTGTTTCAATGCGTGTGACATTTAATACGAAATCTGAATGGCAAGACCAGCCAGACGTGCCAGGATCCGAGGGAAGTGTTCACCAGGCAGAGGGAATAGTTATTCCAGGAGCCCTAAATCAGCACTCTTCTCTGTTCACAGGGACAAAAAGGGCCAGCATGGCGGGGGCAAAGCAAGCAAGGGAGAGTGAACTAAGAAATGAGGGAGGAGATTTGGGCTGAGACCAGGGTCCATGGACCTGGGAGCTGGGATCTTAGTCTATGTGTGGTGGAAAGCTTGCAGAAGGTTGGGAGCAAGCCACTAAAAAAAAAAAAAGCTCACTCTGGCTCCTGTGTGAAGAATGCTTACACAAATAGAATTCAGGAGACAAGCGAGGAGGCTGGAGCAATGGTCCAGCCAAAGGAAGCACGTGTGATCTGAGCAGTGGCGACTTCTCTGCTGCGCAGACCATCTGCCCCCAACATGGCTGTGCGTCTCCTCCCCACGGGTACGCACCAGGTCAGCGGATCTCAAAGTGTGGCCCGAGGAGCCCTGATCGTCCTCAAGAGTCTTCTGGGGGCACCTGCAAGGTCATCCTTCTCCCAAATACATATCTGTGGAGGCTGGATTTTCTTCATAGACTTCAGCCAAAACAACACATCACAGCAGACTGCCTATGGAAGCAGATATGAGAATCCAGCTGTCTTCTATTAAGCCAGACATTACAGATTTGCAAAACTGTAAAACAAAGCCGCTCTTCTCGTCACATTTGTAGTTTGCTTTCGAAAATATAGTTTTCCTGAAAAAAGAGTGTGCTATTTATGTGAACATGCAAGCAATTTGTTGTTGTTACGTTAAAATGAATTAATAAATATTTTTCCAATTCAGTTTTAATTTCTAATGTAATAAATACTAATAGATATAATCAAAGTCTTTTGAGTTCTCAAAAATTTCTAAGCTTGTGTAGGGGTCCTGAGACATTAGAACCACTGTCTTCATGACTTAAAGGATCCTGGACAGGGAAGGGGGGGTCACCAGGGGCACCAGGCGCCCATCCCTCCGGCGAGACTCCTCTGGGCATTTTTGGAGCTCTTCCCTGACTGATCATGAGTCATGTGGTGAAGTTGCCTCTTTGCCCGGGTGGGGGGTGCCCAACCCTCAGCCGCAGCAGTGGAATGTCTGTGGTGCTGCTGAAGTATGTGCAGGGGAGTGCAGTAGCCAGCCTTGCACAGCGGCAGCGTGCCAAGGAGGGTGGGCTGTGCTGGCCCCTTTCTCTCACTGTGATGCGGGCATATGTTCAGCCTCACGGCTCAGCGAACAAGGAAAGAAATCACTGCCTTCTGTAAGGTGCCCGTGCCCTGTGCAAGGGCTGTCTGCACTGCTGGATGGTAATGAACCCTCTGGGCATTTGTTACCACTTAAACATGGCCAAAGTGCGTGCTGAGCATGGAATCGCTGTGCTGGGGAAGGCGAGCGCCGAATGCTAAGTGCAGCTGGATGCGGCAGAGAGTAGCCGGGCGCCAGATATGACTCCGTTGCTATCCTCATCTGGCAGATTTACAAGAAGCAGGCTTCCAAGGATGCCGTGTGATGTCTACACGTGGCTTCTGATCTGGCCAGAGTTGGGCAGAAGCTGAGATGACTGAGGGATGGAGGTCCACATTGCCAAGCCATCCTTCAGAAGCTCAGTCCAGGTTTCTGGACTAAGAAACAAAATCCTAAAATGTTAGAGCCAGATGACCCTGGAAATCATCCTACTAGCTTTTGCCAAAATGTTTTCCTCATATCATCAATTCACCCAGATGTTCCATGAAGAGAAAAAAAAACAGTCCTGTGGTCAAAGAAATTTTAGAAAAAGACAACTACATCCATTCTCCCATTGGAGACTCTGTGCACATTAACATAGTACTATGTCTAAGAAACGCTACAGCAAAGAAACCTGCTTAACTTTATTCTGATACAAACACTCTAAGGGAAAAAAAGGCTTGCCCAAGGTCACATAACAAAATTCAGAATTAAAAACCAGGTCCCTGACTCCCAGCCACGCCTCTTTCCCTGCACCAGTAAATCCTGAAAGGAGATCTACTTGGATTTTTCTGAGGCCTTCCACCACTGAGATTAAAGACAGAGGTCAAGATTAAACCATCAGTTTACGTCATCCCAATATTCCAGCCACAGGCACCTTCCAGGGGCTGGCGGTACAGGAAGGAAACGGGTGAGGGCAGAGAAGGGACGGTGGGTGGGGAAGGGCTACCTGTGCCCTGTCGTCTGGTCCAAGTGCCACTGCATATGGGAACAAGCTCATTTCCTCTCTGAGGACATCAGCTGAGATTCTTTCACCAACAGGGAGCCATCAGACACAGGCTGGGAAGAGATGATTTGATTCTGTTGTGAATTAGAGTTTTCAAATACGCATTTAATTTAGAATTAATGGGATGCATTTTTTGTGAGTTTAATAGAAAAAAATGATTATTAAACACAAATTCACTGATGTTTGACAAGTAGGTAGTAAATACCCATTTTGCACTGGCAGTTAATTCCCAATAAATATGCTTCTTTCAATAACCAGCTGGTTTTAATTTAACAAATAGACTGCCGTCTGGTGAAATCGGAACAGAGAAGCAGGGACCGCCATGGACAGCAGGGCCTGGCACCCTCCGTCTGCCTCCAGCCAGCCTCGGAAGCCTGCCCCCCAGCACAGTTTCCAGCAGCCCAGTTCCAAGCGGTGCAGGGGCAGGCTGACGGTAGGCTGGCCTCAGGGTGTGCTCTTTCTGCAGGAAGCCCTGCCCTCTCAGGCGCCCTAGAAAACTGCTCCAACCTTGAGCCACACCTCAGACTTCACTGCCTCTCTGTAGCCACCTCCGACGCCTTCAGAGGAGTGACTCTCCCTCCCAAGCCCCCGTGGCCGCCTCTCTCACAGCGTTCAAAGCAGCGACCCAAACCCGCGAGTCCTGAGGGCAGGTTCCTGGCACAGTAACCACAATTGCACAAACAACAACAGTGTGGCAGAGGCCACTGCTGCCTTCCCAACACGCACTTCCCTCTATGTTTGTACCGCCGGATTTCACTGAGGACAGCCACAGGGCTATGCCTCCCAGCCTCCCGTGTGATTCCGTTCTGGCCAATTAAACACAAGAGAAGTGTTGACTTGAGAGCTGGATCCTTAAAGGAGCTGATGTAGCAGAGAGGTAGTCTTTCGTGTCTTATCCCTACCCGCCACCCCTCCTAACACACTCACTGGGCTATGGAGAAGGCAGACATGATGGCCAGATCTTCAGCAGCCACATTGGATTATGCTGTGACCTTGATGATGGAAGGCACACACTGAGGATGTCAGGGCAGAAAGAGAGGTAGAGCCTGGGGACTCTTTGCACTGCCATGTTATTCTTACATTGCCTGTCTCTATATTCCATTTATAGGAGAGAATGAAACAGAGGGTTTTAAAGCCACTATTATTTAGTCAGATACAGCTGAACTTAGTTCTAACAAATATAGATAATAGCCAGAAACATTTGTGGATGCTACAGTGTGTGGTTCAGTATTTACATTCATTCTAATCTCACCCATGTGACAATCCAATGAGGTTGATATCTTTATTGCACAGGAGGAAAAAATTAGGCCCACAGATATAAGTAGCAGGTCCAAGGTCACACAGCTGGTAGTTAATCAGTTTTGGAATTACATTTGTGTCTACCTGATTCTAGGGTCAGAACTTTTTTTTTTTTTTTTGGTGAAGAAGATTGGCTCTGAGCTAACATCCATGCCCATCCTCCTCCACTTTGTATATGGGATGCCGCCACAACATGGCTTGATGAAAGGTGCGTAGGTCCACGCCCAGGATCAGAACCTGTGAACCCCAGGCAGCTGAAGCAGAGCGTGTGAACTTAACCATTACACCACCAGGCTGGCCCCAAGGGGTCAGAACTCTTAACAAGCACAGCCTCTCAAATGGACAACCAGTGGCTGTCCAGTGGACTCGTCAGTCTGAGAATGGTACTAGGACCAGCTCAGCCTCTCACTGTTCTTGGACAAATCATGTCACCTCTGTGACTTGGTTTTCTCACCAATAAAATGATATTATCAACTACTATTTACTGAGCACATTTTGTTTGCCAGGAACTCTTATTAGCATCTTACAGGTATTAACCCAGTCAATGTTCACAGCCACCCTATGGGATTAACACTATTACTGTTCTCAGTTTACAGATGGGGACATGGAGGCTGGCCCAGGACATTAAGTAACTTGCTCAAGATCACATTATCAAGTGGTGGCTGACCGGAGAGACAATGGGACTTGTCTGTCCGTCCACTCCTGTACTTACCCTGAGGCCTTCTTCTCCGGCTCCTCACAACGTTCACGTGTGCCTGTACACACGAGCAAAAGGAGGTTTTAACTGCTGAGTGATGGAGCAAGGAAGCAAAACCAAGTCTATTTAACACTAAAGACAAGTACTTCCCCGAACCCCCTAAATGAAGGGAAAGGCTGGAGAAGTCGGCATCTGAAGACGGAGACTGAGCCGCGGCCAACCAGCTCTAGCCCAGCGCTGATGTGCAGGGGACACACCGTCAACCGTGGAACCTCAGGAAAGCAAGCGACGCCAGATGCCCCGCTGTGCCCTCCCTGGCGTGAGCTCCCTGAGCCTCGCCCAGGCCTCACCCACTGCTGACCTGGATGAGGGCCTGGCGTTTCATAATGGGGCTTTGGGATGGTGTGAGTTTCCTGTGGCTGCCGGAACAAATTACCCCAAACCCGGGAGCTTAATAACAGAAATTTATTCTCTCACAGCTCAGGAGGCCAGAAGTTTAAACAAAGGTGCAGGCTGGGCCAGACTCCTTCTGAACACTCTGGGGAAGCATCCTTCCTTGCCTCTTCCAGCTTCCAGTAATCCTTGGAGTCCCCTGGCTTGTAGATGCATCACTCCAACCTCTGCCTCCATTGTCACACGGTGTTCTCCTTGTGTGTGTCTCTGTGCGTCCTCTCCTCTTTTCATAAGGACACCAGTCACTGGATTAGGCTCCACCCTAACCAGTGTGACCTTATCTTAACTTCATTACATCTCAAACACCTTATTGCCAAATAAAATGACATTCACAGGTGCTGAGGTTAGCACTTCAATGTGTCTTTTTGGAAGACACAATTCAACCCTCCACAGGGACTATTTACTGAATTGAATTGAATATGTTGACTCTTTGCAAAGGAAGTATTTCCCTGCAAAGAATCACAAGTGGGGCCAGCTGTCTTAGTACTGAGATGTGAAAGTCTCCCACAAAAATCTTGTATGTGTCTGTGTTTGTATCTTTGAGTGTATATCTGTGTGTGTTTGTGTGTCTTGTGTGTGTTTCTTGTGGCCTACCATAACGTGAAATTCCACCCTTAGAGATTAATTCCTTGGGTAATCTCCTAAGAGGCTAGCCATTAAGTTAAATGTCACTCACACTGAACTTTACTTCATCAGGCTGCATTTGCAGAGTGCAGTGTACTGAGAGGGTGGCAGACGTGTTGGGAAAGCACAGGAAGATTGCTGGCATGTGGAGTGCTGGCTGGTGACGCAAGTCTGACTGGGTGTGTGGTGGGTACTTGGGAGGCAGCCCCAGGAAGGAGGGGAGATCTAAGATGGAGAGAAAGAGGCAGCTCTCCCTAATGAGTGGTGGGCCTCAGTGACTGTTATGATGCTGAAATCCCTTGAGACGCGAGCACTCTGACCCTGCCCCTCCCGAGAGATGGTGCGGGAAGGAGTGTGCCAGTCTCCCCAGTCGCTGTGGTCAGACGAAGGTCGGTGTGGGCAGGAAGGAGAGGTAGGAAGACCTCCGGGAAGGTGGGAAGGGGTGATGCGGGGGTTCCAGTCCCAGCCCTTCTCCTTGGTGGCAGGGGGACCTTACAGAAGTCACTTGCCCCCGTGAACCTTCTTTTCCTGTTGAAAGAGAGCCCTGGGTGTGGTCGGCGGGTCTCCCAGGGCTGGGCCCATTTCCAGGCGGTGCCTCCCAGCTCTCCCCCTACCAAGCGCCCGCTGCGGCTGCCGTGTATTCACTCTCCTCGCCCACTGAGGAAAGTGGTCCTGTCTGGAGGGAGATGGGGAGAGAAGGAAAAGGAAGAAAACAAACGAGAGAGAAGGCGCACACGAGTGAAGCCTCAGAAATTTGCTTCCGGTTCTGGGGACGGTGGAGCAGTAGAGGGGCCCCCTTCAGGAGCACGGCTCTGGGCGCGCTGGGACGAAGTGGTCCGAATGAACCCCGAGAGGAAATGTAGCCTCCACGCTACTCAGTCACATCCAGAGTGAAAGCTACTCGAAAAGGCTCTGCCACCAAGCCCAGCCCTTCACTTCCCATTACCAGCCCATCACCTGCTGGAGGGATTCTTGGCAGCACTGTTTTGCCTCTGGGTTATTGTTTTAAATTTGAGTCATTACAGCAAATTACTGTACTTAGCCTCTCAAGGAGCTCTGAGGACTTATTGTCACTCAAACATCCTCCTTGCCTGCCTCTTCTGAAGCTGCGCTGCCCGATGTGGAGAGCCATCTCCGTCCAGGTGCTCCCGGGCACGCTGGCCTCAGCTGGGCTCCGAGGGCTGCCCCTGGGCACACTCCTCAGACTTCTTGGTTAGCAGAGCATCTGAGCCAGTCTTTACCCTGCCCTTTGGGAGAGAAGGCACCAACAACCAAAGTAATGAAAACTGCCACTCACTGAGCACTCTCCATGTGCCGAGCTCCGAGCTGAGCTAAGACCACATGGTGTCGTTGGCAGGGATTGGAAAAGTATGCAGGGGGTGATATCTGCTTGGGGATGCCCTGGCTCTGTCTTTGAGCTTGGGAAGCTGTGAGCCACCAAATGTGGACTGGGGAGGGTGTTGGGGAGAGCAGAGGGCGCTGTCGTCTGGAAATAGACTCCAGTCACCACGCCGAGGTTCCACCCGGAGCCCGCGCATAGAGCCACAGTGAGAGAGCCCTTGCTGGGCCCAGGCAGACGTCACTTCTCCCCCCCGGGACAGCTGGCTGTGCAGGGGCAGGCAGACAGGTGACATTCTACAGCGAGTGCTGGCCTGGGGACCACAAGTCTCCTCATTTTCCCCAGAGACCAAAAAATCAGGCCGTTTTCCGGGTCTTGACGTAACAGGAAGGGATTTTCCAGTCTTCAGGTTGAATCTTCTAGGTTAACTGTTCCCTTTGCTGGGCTTTGCACATATGTGCACTTATATTACCAACACCAAAAGCACTGCTCCTCAAAAGGATTAAACACCGAATTTATTGTCTCAACAAACACGAGAAGAAAAATATGGTAACTGCCGTAAAGGAATTTACTTTCTAGTGGGGGCTTTCCCACTGTCTTTCAAGCATTTACTTAGCTCTTACTGTCAGGACCTCTTCTAGGCAGTATAAAACCATGTCACCATAAAACTCCCAGCAGTTGGTACTGTGATTATCCCCATTTTACATGTAAGGAAACTGAGGTACAGAGAGGTTAAATAATTTGCCCAAGGTCACACAGCTATTAGGTGGTAGAGCTGAGATTTGAACCCAGGCAGTTTGCTTCTGGAGTCTGTGTGCTTAGCTGCTATTCTCTGCATACTCTCTCTGTTTATTTTCATAAACTGACAAAACCCAAATGGTCACTATTTCCCCAACTCCCATCCTGCTTTGCATAGTGAGCCTTGTCTACAGTTTTCTCCCAGTTCCCATGACATCTTACTTACGCCGCTGGCTGCTGAGGGTACGCGAGACCATACAGTTGCAAGTGCTTTGTAAACCATAAAATGCTAAAATGCAAAGGCATCCATTGCTCCTGTAGACTTATACATTTCAGGTGCTTCTGTCCCGGAGTCTTTATCTCAAAAAAGGGCTCCTTGTTCCTCCTCTGCCTGTCTGCAATCTCAATCCCCATATGTCTTGTCTCATAACGGGAGCGGGTCCACTTTTTCTTTTTTTTTTTTTTTTTTTTTTTTTTTTTTTTTTTTTTTTATTTATTGCAGTAACATTGGTTTATAACATTGCAAAAATTTCAGGTGGACATCATTGTACTTCTATTTCTGCATAGATTACATCATGTTCACCACCAAAATACTAATTATAACCCATCACCACACACATGTACCGAATTATCCCTTTCACCCTCCACCCTCCCCTTCCCCTCTGGTAACCACCAATCCAATCTCTGTCCCTATGTGTTTGTTTATTGTTGTTATTATCTACTACTTAATGAAGGAAATCATACGGTATTTGGCCTTCTCCCTCTGACTTATTTCACTTTGCATTATACCCTCAATGTCCATCCATGTTGTCACAAATGGCTGGATTTCATCGTTTCTTATGGCTGAGTAGTATTCCATTGTGTATATATACCACAGCTTCTTTATCCATTCGTCCCTTGATGGGCACTTAGGTTGCTTCCAAGTCTTGGCTATCGTGAACCCCTGTGTTCATTGCAGCGTTATTCACTTTTTCTTTTCCCTAATCTCTGACAATGACTCCAAAGGTCATTCTCCGGGGAGTGTTGAAAGCTCTCCACAGGCGCCGCCTCCCTGTCTTTCCACACCCTTTTCCCAGGCAGACACAGTTTCCTCTACTCTGACACTTTTTGTAACTCGCGCCAGAATCTCGTTAAATATGCTCCACCTGATCGCTGCTTCACCACCCCCTGCCACCCCCAGGAATCCAGTCTAAGAATCAGTATCCAAAAGTTCTTCCTTCATCTATTCGGCACCTTTCCCCCTGTGTTTGTAATCTCTCTCCCTTTCCCAATTCCACATTTCTGGACCCTGGCGGTTAGCACAGAGTCTTGCAGCACCTCACGCAGGGTGGAGAGACGGGACTTGGTCATCGCTGTCCACCTGCTGCTAACTTCAGGGCCTTGAGCAAGGCTCCTTTCCCTGCCAAGCAAGCTGGCACTGCTAGGCTGACTGTCTGGGCTCCTTCCCAGTCCTAATGTTCTACTCTTTTGAGCTCTGTGATCTCAAAGACCAGAAGTACATTGCTTTCCAGTCTTCTCCGAAACAGATGAGCCTGGTTTCCAGGCTCCTTCCCAGAGGAGTCGTCTGTTCTTTATCAGCACTTCACACCTGACGTCCTGCAGCGCTCCCGTCCAGCGTTCCACAGTGTGTTACTATGTGTGCAGCAAGAAAAGTGCTCCTTGTTGAAATAACTTTGGTAATGCTGGTAAAAAGAAAGGCAGTCCTTCTAAGAGATCACGGAAATGTAGACTTGGGAAAGGGAGAGGGATTAACAACACAGAAGGAAAGGTCAGACTAGATAACAGCGTGGGATTCTGTAGAATCACGCTCCCACACGGTGGCTCTCTCTCCCCCTCCTCTCCCCAGCAAACACGCCTGGGGCCAGCACTTGTGCACCATCCTATAAGCCCTGAGGCCAAAAGCATCTGCCCATTGCGTGGAGTTAAGACCAGAAGCTTCCCCTGGATCAGGCAGTTGCTATAATTCACCACCAGAAGGAAACAGATGAGTCTGACAGAGCAGACACAGCAATTGTTAGCTAGTAAGACATTCTCTTAAAGATATTTTCAGAGAGATCACAGCTATTTTTTCTCAAACCAGTGTGGGGGGAGGTCAACATTAAGCTGTGGACAAACTTTTCTGTTTGTACAAGACACACACTTGTGCACACACACACATACTCATACAAAACGTGCACACATATATGGGTCTTTCAGAGTGCCTTGGCTCCTCAAGAAAGGCAAGAAAACATTGAACGGGGCAGGTGACCACCTCAGAGCTGCCTGCAAACTAGAGGAATTTGACATCTGGAAGAAAAGAAATGGCTTTTAGTCACAGAAATATGCATGTGGATATTGAGTCATTCACTTAAAAATGCCTGCTTTAAAAACATCTCTTGGGGAGATCTTCCATCTATATTAGAATTCAGAAAACAAAAACACTCTGAATGTGTTATTAAAATGTTAATATCAGAAACGGCGGGAGAGAAGCCAGAGAGACTCTGGTTACCCAAAGAGACATCAAGGAGGGAAATCCCTGAGCAATTACAACCCTCAATAAGCTTTTACTTTTATATATAAAAACCCACAGCAATGGTTGGAAGATCACAGAGATCCAGTTCAGACCGTTGGGAAGAATTATTGGCTCAAGTAGCAGTAGGAGCCAGAAAGGGGAAGAAATGAAGCTAAGCTGAGATTTCTTGCACAATGTGCCAGGAAACTGAAAGGGTGGTGTGATGCCACCCTGGCCACAAGCCGGCGAGGAAGATGGACCAGGCTCCTGCTCCTAGATGCCGGAATCAAGCCTCAGAGAGGCTGGGTCGTCCATCTCCGTGATGACTGACTCCACAGGAAGCATGCTCTCTGCCTCTGCCACGCTGGCCAGCGCAAAGGGCTCGTGTGAAGCGAATGGCTCGGCTGTGCTGCAGCCGGGCCTCCTGGCTGGGCTCAGCCTTGTTACATGTGGGAGGCATGGAAGGCTTGGGCTGATGGCCACATTCCTGAACAAGAGTCTACGTGGGAGAAATGAACAGTGAGTCCCAGTTTTCTTTAATATATGTTCATGGTGATGCTACACAAGTCAAAATCAAGACGGAAGACAGTTTTTCTAGACTCTTGTCTCTGAAGCCCTTTGGAGTAGAGAGAAGAATACGGGCTTTCAAGTCAGATTAACTTAGGTTTGAATCCCAACTCTGCCACTGACTGACCAGGTGAGTTCAGGCAGCCCACTTAACCTCTCTGAGCCTCAGTTTCCCTGTTGGTAAAGAGTCTGTGGTTGAGATGGGTTAGTAGTGATGATGGGTGCCATTTATTCAGCACTTACGTGTCAATTTCTTTTCTCTGTCCCTTGTGTGCACAAATACATTTAGCTTCTGACACTAACTCCATGATGTGGGTCTTCTCATCCCCATTCCACAGGTCAGGAGACTGAGGTGTGGAGCTGCCAGATATCTTGCCCAGTGCTATGCGGACACTTCGCATTGAGCCAGGGTTCGAAACTAGGTGGTCAGAACCCAGAGCCTGTGCTTATGTACTATGTGCCACAAGAGGCAACGATGTTGGGGGCAGCACCCAACACAGGGCCAGGCCCCTGGTAGAGGGTATGTTGGTGACCCTTTCCCCTTTCTGCTCGTTGTCCCTTTTCAGACTCACCTGCTTTCATCTTAGGGACGGAGGCAAGAGTTAACTTCAATCCATGAAACCTGAATCAAATGGTTACAAGAAGAAAAATGGCCTAAGAATCTTTATTGCAATTCTGTTGGAAACCAGTCATAGCTGCTTACATCTGTCTAAGAAGCATGACAGGCCATGACTGGAAGAAAACTTGGAGATTATCTAGTCCACTTCTCACATTCATCAGTTAGGGAAACAAGTCCCAGAGAGAACGAGCAGCCCACCCAGCTCCGCCCGGCTTGTTTGGCATTGAAGCCAACCACAGCAACACAGGAGGTCTTAACATGGTCCCGTGGAGAGGACACAGGAGACAAGGCGGGAGCTAGAGGTTGGACCCTCTCTGGGATTTTAGGAGACAGGCTAATGCACATGTGGCCAAACTGGTGAAAGTTCCCCGGAGTAGCCTCAGTGAGAGACAGGTGAGCCTAGAATTCATCACCCCACCCTCAGTTACCTTCCTCCAGCAGGTTAACCGTGGCAGCAGATGTTTGGGTCCAGATGCCCTGCTGACCACTGCCTTTCTCTCCTATACCACAGCTGCAAAGCAGAGCCCTGTCTATGACCTACTACCAATGGCCTCCGAGTGTTCCCGGGTAAGAACACAAGGCTCTCTTGAAACCAACTGAGTAACTAAGGCATAAAAAGTGTTCTCACTCAGCACCAGCTTGTTCCAATAGACCTAAAGTGTATAAGTGAAGTCAAAACCAGGAATACCTACTGAGGCCTTGAGACCCATAATACACATAATACACATATGCCTTTCATTTGAAATGAATGTGAAAGATTGGAAGATACAGCTGTGTCTAGAGATGGCCACGGGGTGGAGGGGCCAAACAGAGGTAGGTCACAAAAAATCCTTTAACTTTTGTAACAAGCAAAACATTATAATTAATAGTCCAGCCAAAGGCTTCAGGAGATAAGAGTTTTGTATATGAGTTTAATAAAAATACGATCATTTAGAAAAAAAGAGTTAATGAGATAATAATGTCTATGTAAATTGAAAAACAGGAGACCCACCAGAGTAACTAAATCCACTGTTAGTGTTTCTTGGCTTCATTTTCATCAATCCTGTCTTTCTCCAATGAATCTGTGATGTTTTGTACTCTATGGGTCCAAGTTATTCATGTTACACCTGTCCTTTCTACTTTGCACAAGTAGAATAGTGGCCAATAATGTTAGAGCCAAGCATCTCGTGAATAATACACTGCCCTCTCCTTCAGGATGCTAAGAATCTGAGAGACAAATGACTCATTCAAGATCACATAGGTGATGGCAGATCTAAGCTGGAGGCCATGATGGAGATCTTTCCCCTCTCCCTCCCTGCCTTATGTATTTACCTAAGTTATTGCTATACCTTCCTGAAGATATGTACTTCCTTCTTTCTCTCTCTCTTGCTTTCTCTTTCTCTCCGTCTCTCTGACCTTCAGATGGATATAATTGCACTGGACAGGTTCCAAATTGACAGCTTGAGCTGGTCAGCCCCAGTAATTCATGGGTCTACAACATTGCAAATGCACAAACCAGAGCCACGGGGAAAGGCCCCAGATTTTAATTGTATCTTATTTCACAGCTGCAGTCAATTCCTGCTACAGCTTAATAACCAGATTGCACGGGCTGTGAACACTTTTTGTTGTTAATTTTTCTCAGGAAAACTGAGTTTTTACTACCATTTTGGCAGAAATGCTTATCATGACAATTATGATAAAGTGATGAGGATTGGACACATCTGCAGGAATGAACTTGGAGACAGAGGATGTCAGTTGATCTAGTCGTGTGGGATAATGTGCTGTGGGAAATCTGGGTTATGGCTCTGTCGCCTGCTGAGGACAATGGGATCACTCAGGGGCCCGGGCCTCCCCCCACCCCACCCCTGTGCTGGGATGCCCAAGGAGTACTGCAGGCCCTCAACAGCATGGACTGACTCCTCTGTAGTACCCATTCTCTGCTCTGGCTTTGGGGGATACTTGAAATGAGGATGCAAATGATCAGCCTGGGCTTAGTTAGAAGAAAGAAACTTAGAGAACACCTCGTCATACAGATGAGAGAACAGACCAGGGCAGAGAGGAGTCACTCTCCCCAGGTCACGCCACTAATGAATGATATCTGAGCCTTCTGGCTCCTGTGCCAGAGCCATCTTTTCTATGCCTAAAATCAACCCAATCAAGGCTTAAGCAAGGGAGAGAATGGGCTAGCTTGCGATCCCTGGGAAGAGGGTCAGATGGTGTCTCCGACAGGTCAGAGCCAGGATGGATGAGCAAATCACAATAAATGTGTCACGACCTGTGGCATTGTTTGGGAATCAGGGAATAGTCTTACCAGGGATGCAGGTCATTGGTGTCAAAAAGGAAGAGGGGTGACAAAGAAATCTGGGTGCCATCAACCTGGAGCAACGACAAAGAGGAAAAGTAAATGCAAATATGCAAATCCTGAGGTGGGCTGCAGCAGCTTCTTCCTGAAGCCAGCCCTGGGCATCAGTGCATTTCACTACTGATGCTGTTGAAGAGTTCAGGAGAAGGAAACCAACTTTCCTCCTCCAGGAAGGCATGTGAAGGCTCTCACTAGAAGATAGTGAGTGCTACACAGGCATAATTAAGACTGAACTACCAGATTTCCTCAATTCTTAGAGACTATCAGTTGGTAAGATGCACCATCAATTTAATAAGAGCTTTTGGGGAAGAAAAAAAGCACTACAATAAATGTACACATCCATCATGGGACACAACCTTATTTCGGAAATGAGAAAAAATATTCACCAGTAGAATCAAGAATACACAGTGTATAGAAGTTACATATCTCATTGTAGGCTAGATTACCGGGAGATGAGGTGGGGAGAGAAAGACTGGCTCCAGGAAGCCTATGGAAATAGTCTAGATAAAAGAAGAAATAAAGAAGACACTTGTTGGAATTTATTTGGTCATAGTGGTTCTGAAAAAAAGAAATAAACGGGTGTATTAGGTTTTTTTCACTGTGTAACAAATGGCCACAAACTTAATGGCTTAATATAATATCTATTTATTATCTCTCAGTTCTTTAAGTCAGAAGTCTGGACAGAACTTAGCTGGGTTCTCTGCTCAGGTTATCACAAAGCTGAAATCCAGGAGTCAGCTGGGTCTAGGGTCTCATCTGAGGCTCAAGGTCTTCTTTTAGGCTCACTTCGTTCTTGGCAGAATTCATTTCCTTGCAGCTGAAGATCTCACGGAGGCTGCATCTTTATGGCCAGCAAGAGACTTCCCATTCTAGGCTGTTATGATGGCGTGTTATATAAGCTAACATACTCACACTAATGACTATCTCATCATAATCCACACTCAAGGGGAGAGGATTACACAGGGCTTATGGACCAGGGGAAGGAATCTTAAGGGCCATCTCATAACTCTGCCGACCACAATGGGAGAGTTATAAGCATGAAGAATCAACAGGACTTTGCTGGTTGAATGGGGAGAGTACAACACTGGCCCTGATAATTAGAATATCTTGTGGATGTATAGGGCCATCAATATTTTAAAGCAATTTCACGCATGTGAGCTCTTTTGATCCTTGAAGTAATGCTGGAAACAGGTAAATCAGATATCATTATTTCCATTTCACAGATGGAAAAATGGAGGTCCAGATAAGTTAAGTCATTAGCCTGAGGTCACATGGTGCATCACTGGCTCAGCAACAGACAGGACTGCAAAGTCAGTTTCCTGTCTATGAGTTCAAAACCACTTCTCCTATACCATCCTGAATCATTGCTGCTGATTTTACTGAGAAGCACTCCGATCCACAAAGCCTTTCTTTTCTTTTGGGCAGCTCTAGTCCAAGCACAGCTGGAATACAGAGACCTTACCTGCTGGAGCTCATGAGAGGGATCTGGGCTCTACCAAAGTGGTTTGGCTCTAGGTTTCTCTGTTGCTCTCATGCTAGTCGTGCTGGAAAGCACAGCTCCCTTTCTGCATTAGGAGTCCCTCGCTTGAGGACGCATAGCAACATCTTACCTCCAAACTCCAGCTTTAGATGGCAAGTGCAAAGAGCATGACTTGACTCAGAAGATGTTATAACAATGATGAGGCTACAACCCTAGTATACTCTTGGTAGAGCTACCGTTACCACTTCCAACAGAGAGAGCCTCATTTGAGTGCTTTAGTGGTTGATTTATGGACCGCTAACATCCTTCAGCTTCCTAGGATGTGCGGAGTGGTCTAGCTGGCAGAAATCAACTGACAGACAAAAAAGAAAAAAAATCACTCATGCTTGGTCTCTGGACATTCACACACACACATGCACATACATATATGAAGTCATGCAGCATGCATGCATGGGTCACAGTCAAGGCCCCTGCACATTGGCCGGCACGCTGAGAAATGAGTTACTAGAAGAAGCTTGCCCTCTCTACCTTGTGCAACCATCTGAGCTCCAGACTGAAACAACTTTATCAGCTCATTAAATGTACATCACTTAAAGGAACCTGTCATGAAGGGGATTCAAACTATGTTAACAGCAAAATCCCTGTGGTGATCAAAGCACATCATTAAAGACATGAAGGGCAAGAAGAAGAAGATGAAAGGATTCTCCTCTTCTCCTCTTTGGCTTCCTGCTGCCCTGGACTAAGAAATGAGAGAAAGACACTTTATTTTCCTGGGTCTAAGTTTGCTCACCTTTAAAACAGGAGGGTGCAGGGGCCCGCCCAGTGGCGTAGCGGTTAAGTTTGGCACTCCACTTCGGCAGCCTGGGATTCACAGGTTTTGGATCCCAGGTGGGCACCCACACACAGCTTATCAAGCCATGCTGTGGTGGCATCCCATATAATGTAGAGGAAGATGGGCATGGATGTTAGTCCAGGTCCAGAGCCAATCTTCCACACCAAAAAAAAAAAAAAAATCAGGAGGGTGTAATAGAGGAGGCACAAGACAGAATATTGGGATGAGTTGTGGAATGAGACTAATTTATTCTACTATGTATTAATATTGAGACTTCAAGAAAATTACTCAATCTCTCAGAACCTCAGTTTCCTCAACTGGAATATGTAAAAGATGCTTAAATCATAATTTGTGAGAATTATTTATGTTATTATATGTGAAATGACTAGCACAGTGCATGGCATATGGCAGGTATTCAATAGAGGTCAGTTTCTCCTTTCCACCGTCAGGGTCTTCCCCAGCTCTCCTCACATCATTCCATCTTTTTTTTTTTTTTTTTTTTTTTTTTGAGATTCTAATAACCAGTCTTTCTTTCAATGGTTAAGTCATTTGAAGCATTAAAGCACCAAGAAAAACTTTGTCTTAGCATTTCTGACAGACTGTATGTGGCACCCTGACAGTCTCCCACTTCCCACCCTCTCTCTAGGAATTATCTAAGAAAAAAATATAAACATGTATGTACTTATTTGTCAGCATTAAAATCAGATGCTCCTTTGGGGAAGTTCTTATCACTTTCCGGCAAGGACGTCAGACACGCTCCCACGGTGTCGTGCACCGAGCAGAAGTGAGCAGCACACTGTTGTCAAGAATCAAGGCAACAGCTTCCACGAGGATGAGCATTTAGCAACCCCAATACCCACAGCTAACCTGGCTACTGAGGATGACCATGAAACGCTCTGAGGTGTGTTGGCAAGGCAGAGTCAAATCCTGAGGGACAGGCATAGGAAAGAAAACGTATACATGTGGTCAAGGGTGCTGAAAAGGCTTAGAGTAAAGAAAACGCAGAATCAACATGCCTTATGAGCTATGGACTGCTGGCCTTACAGAAGAATTGAGATAGCAGAAGGTCGAGTGATGCTCTCGAGGTGTCAGAGATCTCTGCAGGGGTCCGACAGCCCTGACTCCTGGCACGCTCTCCCCATTCCCAAACTCCTCCTAACACTAAAATTATAAAGGGACATTATTATAACGGGACTTCTCCTTTCATTTTCTCTTCAGTTTAAAAGTCTGTGTGTAGTTCATCTAGCTACGACAAGCACCCCAGGAAGAATGCTGCTTATGAGAGCCGTATATCCTGAGACCTTGTGAACCAAACTCCTCGGGCTCAAAACACATCCATTGTCCACTTTCTCTTTATATGAAAGCTTCCTATGAGAGATTTATTCTTTGGGCCTAAAAAGTAACACATAAATTAGTAGCAATCATTATCATCTCAGCATGATTTGTTTATCTGATCACTTCCCAGTATCAAGTAGCCAAGAGCAGAACCCCTGTGTTCAAAATGAGACAAAGCGTGTTCCAGGTAAAATGGTCAGCCCTGAAAATGGGTCTGAAGCAAAAGGACAGCTACCTGCAAAGAACAAGCCAGGGCTAACAATTGCGGAGGGGAGGGGCACTGAAGACCCAGCACCCAGCTCTACAGAAGAGAAGCAGCAGCCCCCAGACTAATCCTTCATGCGTCCTTTGTCCCAGGGCTGCTGTACCTTGGTGCTGTCTGAGGTTCTGAAAGCTTTTTGTTGTTTTTGTCCTGAATATTTACCCCTTTTTTTCTCCTTTTATTCTACCTGCTGTATGGTAACTGTTAACACTTAATGGCCACTCACAAAATGAATGATGTTGTTTACTGCATTTTTAACTCACTGACCAATGAATAAACACAGTGAATCCAAAAATGTCTTGTCTGTGTGCTTTGTGGACCCACATATCACCATCCGGGCCTGAATTCAGCAACTCAGCATTTCCTTCATCCTTTTATCTACTCTCTCATTCATCCCTTTCATATTTATTAAGCTCTCAGTATTAAGCAAAATGTATGGAAAGGAGTGGATGAGTCTTACCTTTGGCTCTGCAGCAGAGTCATGGAACAGCAGAAAACTTATTTCAGGACTTTCTTCCATACACAATCAGGAGAGATGTGGAAAGGAACGCAGGGTCCAATCACACTGGAAAAAAAATTCTAAATCAATTCAAGGAATTAAAAAAACATATTTAAGGGGGCTGGCCTAGTGGCATAGTGGTTAAGTTCGGTGCACTCCACTTCGGGGGCCCAGGTTCACAGGTTCGGATCCCAGGTGCAGAGCTGCATCACTCATCAGCCATGCTGTTGCGGTGTCCCACGTACCAAATACAGGAGGAGGGGCGCAGACGTGAGCTCAGGGCCACTCTTCCTCAAGCAAAAAGAGGAAGATTGGCAACAGGTATTAGTTCAGGGCCAATCTCCCTCACAAAAAAGAAAAAAATCACATTTAAAAGATTTAAAATTTAACTGTGTAAAAACCAAAAACATCTGCATGGGAAAAAACACAATATTCAAAGTTAAAAGAAAAATGACAGACTGGGAAATATAATTGAAGTACATATAAAACATATGTACATATAAAAAATATATGAAGGACATATAAAAAATACAATGGAAAAAAGGATAAAGTTCACAAGAGATATTTTCAAGAAAAGAAATATAGTAACTCTTAAGTGTAGAAATGAATGTTCAACCTCCCTCAGAACATGAGAAATATATGTTTAAGTTACACTGAAACACTCTTTTCACCTATCGGATTGGTAAAAATCTGAAAGTTTTATAAAACATTAGGATGGAAAAGCTGTAGAGAAACAAATATTCTCATAAGATCTTGGGAGGAGGATAAATTACAGGCTCTTCAGATGGTAATTTGACAATATCTATCAACTTTACAAATGCACAAAATCTTTGACCCAGAAACCCAGTTCTAGGAATTTATCTTATAGATAGTCTCACACACATGTGAAATGATATATGCTTATGATTATTCACTGCAGCATTTTTACTGGTGGAAAAAGATTGGAAATGAAATAAATATCCATCAGTGGAGAGTGAATAGATTATACTGCATGCACACAGTGGAATGTTATGCTGGGATGAAAATAAGAAGCAGCTCTGTATGTACTGATACATACATGTACAATAATTTCTAAAATATCTTTTAAGTGAAATAACAAGATAAATAATAGTCCAGAAAGAGTGTAACAAGGGATAAGAAAGACTATTCATATGTGTTTGCTTATAAACACACACCACAGTTCTGCAAGGATAAGAAGCTGATGACACTGGTTGCCTCTGGGGAGGAATATTGGGAGACTAAAAGTTAGGGATGTGGCGGAAACATCCCCTTGTGAACTTTGAAGCTTTTTGATATTTGAGCCATGTGAATGTATTGACTATTAAAAAATTAAAGATTTTGGGGGCTGGCCTGGTGGCACAGCGATTAAGTTTGTGCGTTCCGTTTCGGCGGCCCCGGGTTCACCCGTTTGGATCCTGGGTGTGGACATACTCACCACTCATCAAGCCATGCTGAGGTGGCATCCCACATAGAAGACCTAGAAGGACCTACAACTAGGATATACAACTATGTAATATTTGCAGGGGGATAAAAAAAAAAAAGAGAGAGGAAGATTGGCAACAGATGTTAGCTCAGGGCCAATCTTCCTCAAAAAAAAAAGATTTTGTTTTTAAATCAAAGCTATCTTAGGGAGAAGGTGATTGCCATGCCTTATGACTTCAGTATTGATCTCTTGCTCATCTAATTCTTCTTGCTCTTTGCGTTAGCACTACCCATGTATTGCCTTAATAAGCTTTTCTACTAAGTGCTATACCATACTATTTAAATGTATATAATGTCAATAAATGCTGGTGTGACATTTACTGCTTTTATGTTCCCATTTCTTTCAGATGAGTATATCTTGTCTTTTCTTTCGAGATTTTTTTAGCTTTCTCCCTGAGTAGTGTGTGTAAAAAGGGAAGAAATGTTATAACAGTCATTGAGTACCTTCCTTGTTCCCAAGGCTATCACGATGTCTAATTTACTCTCATAACAATCCTAGAGCTGAAGAGTATTCCCCTCCTTATTATACGGATGATAAATTTGGGACACAGAGGGGATAAATGGTTTTCCAATGGTAACTCAGCTGACAAGTGGTGGAGCCAAGACCAGAGCGCCTTTTCCTCGGTCTGCTCATTACCGCCTCCTTGTGCAAAAGAAAGTAATGGTCTTTGTAACGGTCTTTCCATCTTGGACTATTTTCTTAACCAATCAACGCTTCAGTTTTCACATTTGTAAAACCAGGTTTCATACTGGTTTTGCAGGGCTGAATTGGGAATTAACATAAATACATATAGCACTGTGTTCGGCTGGTAATAGATGCTCCATCTGGGTTGGTTTCCCCTACTTTTGTATTCCAGTTCCTAGAAAATTACTACACATTTAGTTTTGCCCAAAAGTACAGGGTAACTTTTTTTTCTGAATCAAAGCAATTGGAATAATAGTTCTCCGGGACGAGAAGCATCCCAGAGGAGGCATGCCAAAAGTCATTTCAAAGTGTGCTACAGCAGAGTCTCCGGGGATAGAAAGGGCAAGTTGGTTGTGCTCTGAGAAGTCCTGTTCCTCTCACAGTTTATGAGCTGAAAGGATCACTTAAAGGGATCTGTTAAGACTGGCTTTATAGATTCATTCAGGTTAGGTACCAGCCAGTTTATTAAGCCAAAGGCGGAGGCTTATTGTGCCAGCTAAAATTGTACTGCTTCCATCCGGAAGTGAGCAGAAGTCAAGCAATGTTTGAAATATAAATCCACTCCAGCCCACTCCTTCTACAAAGAAGGGAAATGGTGACAGAGGGCACCTACAGAGCACCTGTAATTTCATATAATTGGCCAAAGGATTTCATTGTTCTATGATGCATATGAAAGATCATTAATGGGCAGCAAAATTGGGTGGAGGGTGGAGAGAACGTGTAACAGAAGACAGCTTAATGCTTTCAGGGAAGACTGGTACATCAGAGCTCTGCTGTAATATGCAGTTGGCTAATTTCACTCAGGTGCTGAACAAATGATGGATGGGGATGGTTAACAGGCACCAGGACAGCAATAGTGAAGATACTTCTGCCAGCAGAGGACCTCTGCTCCCACTTCCCATTTAAATGACTTCTTATACCTCTGAATACCTGCTTGTCAAGAGTACCTGTTACCTGTTCCTTCATGGCTCAGAAGGAGATGCTCTCACTCCAAAGGACCATCTGGCTATCTACCACACATCTTCCCAGGCCTCCTTTCTCCTCTATTAATGTGATTTATCTAGGGAAGTGCAAAGCTAGGAAATTGAGGTACAAGGAAAATTGAACTTAAGAGCAGCACTGCAATTTCTACCCAGTTTGATGCTTTTCATTGCTTCTAAGTGGCCAGCAGTCTTCCCTGTGTTTGGGCACTGCGATGTCAGGACAGACAGCCTCTTTATTTAATTGACTGTCGTTGTGGTGCTGTGCTTATGCCTCAGGCAAGTCACACGAGATGTGTAAGGCTGTGTAAGGTTTCCCAGCGATGCAGTCTGAGGGACAGGAGAAGGGCAGTGGCACTGGCACGGAGGGGACGGCAGTCAGCTGCGCTGGGATCTCCAGGCTTCAGAGACTGAGGACGAGGGGGTGAGTGGCTTTCCTAATGACCTGGAAGGCAAGCCAAGAATACTTTGTGATGTTTACACGTACCCTGACTTGAGGACCCGTTTAAGCGTCACTCAGTTTGGGGCCAGGTCTAATAGGCTGAGTGTGTTTGTTAACCTCACTACCGTTTTAATTTGTCATCACCCTCGAATACACAAGAAGAACCCTGTGATTTGCCCTAGATCGCCAAAGACAAGCGTTTGCATGTTGCCATAGCACAAAATTATACTCAATAAAGAACTCATATTACAAAAACAAACTGGAAGTGGCAGTTTGCTGTATGACAAGAGGATTAAAGGTACATTTTAGACCTTTTCAAGCATAAGTAACTAAAAAAGCCTCCAAAATGAAGGAAAGGAATAACCAAATGGATTAATAATGATGTGGCCTTCCATTTGGGAAACACAAAGTTCAATGTTGACTTAAATCCAAGTGAAATAGGGTTGGGAGGTGAACATTCTGATTTCAGGGGACTCATTGCATAACACAAGGAGAATACTAAACATCAGAGAGAAAGAGGCGGGGTCCTGAATCTTCTGTTCTCTGCTTGCTTACCTGCTCAAAGGGAAAGCATAGCCACAAAATCCTGTGGTTGATGGAGTGTCTGTGACAGGTCAGGGGCTTGCGCCGTTATTTGGAAACTCCAAGAGATCCGTGGAGGCAGGTGTCAGCATCCCCACTTGGCACTTGGGAATCTGAGATGTTAGAGAGTCCAGGTGACTGACCAACGTCACTCAGCCAGTGGGTGCCTAGGCCTGGATCTGAGCCCAGCTCTGTCTGTCTCCCAAGTTTCGCCATACCACATCACACTGCTACACACAACAGTGCCAACATGCCTTGGAAGGCCTAGATGCCTCTCTCCAAGGTGGCTGCTCATTCCCGCTCCCTCTGACAGAAGAGCTCGCACTCCAGGCGCAGCTCACTGCGGGGTTTCCCCAAACTCTCACTGCCATCTTGCCTGCGCTCTGCAGGTTCTCTTCCAAGACCATACTCCCCCTAGCCCACCTCTGTCTGTTCTCTCCCCTCTGCCCCTTCCAGCTCAACCCAGTTCACAAATGCTCTTTCACAGTGTGGAAACCGCAGTGTGGATTTGGTTTGCAGTCCATCATACCAGTTACTGGGATATAGACCAGTTGGGGCAGTGGTTTCCACACTCACCCTCAGTTTACCTTCACGTCTGTAGCGGGGTCAGCTGACCTCATGCTCATGCAGCCCACTGTTTGTTCACTGACCCCCTTACAGGCAGGCCACCAGTAACACAAGAGCCAGGGTCCTTTCTTGGGAGGGCTTACCATCTGGAATCAGATATTCCTTCTCTCAGGTCTCGGGTACTTTCCTTCAAGCCCTTGTCAAAACCAGTCTCTTCTGAGCTGTTCCAGACTTTCTCCTCTTCTTGTCCTCTTTGCTCTTTGGTTTCCAGCTTTGGAGGAATGAGAGGTGGTGTAGAGCAGAGGTCAAGAGTGCTTCCTCTGCATATGTATTGGCCAAGCCACCTGGGACAAGTTATTTAAACCCCTCTAAACCTTGTTTTTCTCTTCTTTAAAATAAGGAAAACAATATAGTACCCACCTCAAGAGCTTGTTCTGAGGATACAATGACGTAAATTTAAAACACATGGTGCTTGGCACGTGGAAAGCCCTTCATTAGAGGCATCTGGCACTATTAATACGACCCTTATCACCATCCAGAGAGGCTCTTCCACTGCTCCCTCACCCGACTCCTCTCTCTTGCTTCTCTAAAACAGCCCAGTCTCCTTACAACTTCACATCCCTCGTCCCCGCCCCCACCACCCCCACAGCTCCCCCTCCCTGACTCCTAATCTTTCCTGCTGGGATGCAAATTCTCCTGCCCCCCTCTCCTAGGAAGTTATCTCCTAGACTGTTGTCATCTCTCAATACTCACATTAGCATAAATGTTATTAGCTCTACAATCCAATTAATTTCAATTATTGTGGCCCCAGACAGATTGCCAGTGCTCTCAATTCACAGAAGATCCTGAGGAAGAAAGGGTTGCCTCTCGCTTCTTCAATTTTACACTGCTGTGAGGACCAGGGACCACAGATAGTTGGCCAGATACAGACCACCTCAAACCCCACCCCCTTTTTTTTTGTTTTGTTTATTGCAGTAACATTGGTTTATAACATTGTATAAATTTCAGGTGTACATCATTATACTTCTATTTCTGCAGGGATTACATCATGTTCTCATGTTCACCACCCAAATACTAATTAACACCCATCACCACACACGTACCAAATTCTCCCTTTCACCCTCCTCCCTCCCCCCTTCCCCTCTGGTAACCACCAATCCAATCTCTGTCTCTATGTGTTTGTTTGTTGTTGTTATTATCTACTACTTAATGAGCGAGATCATACGGTATGTGACCTTCTCCCTCTGACTTATTTCACTTTGCATAATACCCTCAATGTCCATCCATGTTGTCACACATGGCTGGATTTCATCATTTCTTATGGCCGAGTAGTATTCCATGGTGTACGTATACCACATCTTCCTTATCCATTCGTCCCTTGATGGGCACTTAGGTTGCTTCCAAGTCTTGGCCCTTGTGAATAACGCTGCAATGAAGATAAGGGTGCATGTATCTTTACACATTGGTGTTTTCACGTTCTTTGGATAAATACCCAGTAGTGGAATAGCTGGATCGTATGGTAGTTCTATCCTTAAATTTTTGAGGAATCTCCATACTGTTTTCCATAGTGGATGCACCAGTTTGCACTCCCACCAGCAGTGTATGAGAGTTCCCTTCTCTCCACATCCCCTCCAACACTTGGTGTTTCCTGTCTTGTTAATTATAGCCATTCTGACGGGCGTGAGGTGATATCTCATTGTAGTTTTGATTTGCATTTCCCTGATAATTAATGATGTTGAACATCTTTTCATGTGCCTGTTGGCCCTCTGTATATCTTCTTTGGAGAAATGTCTGTTCAGGTCTTTTGCCCATTTTTTAATTGGGTTGGTAGTTTTTTTCTTGTTGAGATGCATGAGTTCTTCATATATTTTGCAGATTAACCCCTTATCAGATGTATGGTTTGCAAATATCTTCTCCCAATTGTTAGGTTGTCTTTTCGTTTTGTTGATGGTTTCCTTTGCTGTGCAGAAGCTTGTTAGTTTGATGTAGTCCCATTTGTTTATTTTTTCTATTGTTTCTCTTGCCCGGTCAGACATGGTGCTTCAAAATATGTTGCTAAGACCAATGTCAAAGAGTGTACTGCATATGTTTCTTTCTAGAATTTTCATGGTTTCAGTCTTACATTCAAGTCTTTAATCCATTTTGAGTTAATTTTTGTGTGTGGTGTAAGGTAATGGTCTACTTTCATTTTTTTGCATGTGGCTGTCCAGTTTTCCCAACACCATTTGTTGAAGGGACTTTCCTTTCTCCATTGTATGTTCCTGGCACCTTTGTCGAAAATCAGCTGTCCATAGATGTGTGGGTTTATTTCTGGGCTTTCGATTCTATTCCATTGATCTATGTGTCTGTTTTTGTGCCAGTACCGTGCTGTTTTGGTTACTATAGCTTTGTAGTATATTTTGAAATCAGGGACTGTGATACCTCCAGCTTTGTTCTTTTTTCTCAGGATTCCTTGGGCTATTCAGGGTCTTTTGTTGTTCCATATAAATTTTAGGATTCTTTGTTCTGTTTCTGTGACAAGTGTTGTTAGAACTTTGATAGGGATTGCATTGAATCTATAGATTACTCTAGGAAGTATAGACATCTTAATTATGTTAACTCTTCCAATCCAAGAGCATGGAATATCTATCCATTTCTTTGTGTCTTCTTCAATTTCTTTCGGCCATGTTTTATAGTTTTCAGTGTACAGATCTTTCACCTCTTTGGCTAAGTTTATTCCTAGGTATTTTATTCTTTTTGTTGCAATTGTAAATGGGATGGTAGTCTTAATTTCTCTTTCTGCTACTTCGTTGTTAGTGTATGGAAATGCAACTGATTTTTGTATGTTGATTTTGTATCCTGCAACTTTACCGTATTCGTTTATTACTTCTAAAAGTTTTTTGGTGGATTCTTTAGGGTTTTCTATATATAAAATCACGTCATCTGCAAATAGTGAGAGTTTCACTTCTTCCTTTCCAATTTGGATCCCTTTTATTTCTTTTTCTTGCCTGATTGCTCTGGCTAGGACTTCCAATACTATGTTAAATAGGAATGGTGAGAGTGGGCATCCTTGTCTGGTTCCTGTTCTTAGAAAGACACCTCAAACCCCTTTTACCCAATCACCCCAACTTTCTCAAGATACAGGCTATTTCTAGACTGAAGACTTTCACAATGTTGTCTGGCTTTAATTGGTCTCTGCTTAGATATGGTTATAGATTGCAAACAAATAACAAAGTGGGCAAAAAATGGGCAGTAAGAGAGATGCTAGGTGATGGTGTAGAAGAACGTCCAAACTAAAGACGGAACAATCAAGAACTGGCTATACGTGTTGTCAACACAAATAATTCATAATCAATCTATAAATCAAATTGGGGTATTTATTATGAACCAGGTCTGTGGACTATAGCCCAGGGGCTTCCTTCCCCAAGGAAGGACTGCCACCAAAGAAGTGGGATATACAAAGTGGTTATATACCATTCAAGGGGAGGAAGAGTGTCCTCTACCCACTCTGGGTCCTTCTGGCTGGGCTACAAATTAAATTGACATGAGACCGAATAGCAGCAGAAAATCAAAGTTTTATAACATGTATACATGGGAGAAACCAGGGAAACTGAGTTTCCCGACAAATGGCGGAGGTTTTCACCTTAAATAGCATATTCAAGTAGACAAAGGAGGATGTTGGGGGTGGGGGAGTTAGTTATGGGAGATTACCAGAAAAGCACAGTGAAAAAGAGTAAAGGAAATAAGTCAGAGGGAGAAAGTCAAATACCATATGATTTCCCTCATTAAGTAGTAGACAATAACAACAACAAACAAACACATAGAGACAGAGATTGGATTGGCGGTTACCAGAGGGGAAGGGGGGAGAGAGGAGGGCGAAAGGGATATTCGGCACAAGTGTGCGGTGATGGGTTGTAATTAGTATTTGGGTGGTGAACATGATATAAAATCTATGCAGAAATAGAAGTATAATGATGTACACCTGAAATTTATACAATGTTATAAACCAATGTTACTGCAATAAACAAAAAATTAAAATAAAAATAAGAGTAAGATTGTTATGCAGATTTAAGGCCTCGCCTTCTACATTGACAAGTTTCTGGTGATGAGGTCATCCCCACTTCTTCCCCTTTGGAGAGGGAGATTCCTTTACAAATGGAGATTTCCCTTACAAATGTAGATGTTGGGTAAACATAACTTTGATAAGAATGGGCTTAGCAAGGACCCTGCCAGTCTATCCATACCCAGAGTTAGCTATGGTGATGGCCTGTCCTGGGAACAGGCCTCCTATCTCAAATTCTTTTAGGCAGTTGTGTGTGTGTGTGTGGGGGGGGGGGGTGTCAAAGTGTCTTTCAGAAAATAATTAAGGTAAACACGTATTTTGAGGTGGCCAATTCTGATCCCCTACACTGTCTTCAAACAAAGAACATACGTTTCATATGCCAGGAGTATCTCTTTTACTACTGTCACAAGAGATGCTAAATTGGCACCACAGGTCAGTGGTCACAAGGTGAGCACAGCAGGTCAGTAATTAATCCTTGGTTTCTAGGAAGAGATGTTTATCTTTAAGGAAATGCTGATATGGGGAAAGCTACATCCCTATCTTTAACAGCATCGTTCTCATCTTTGGGACGTTGTAAATGTTCAAAACAGATGTGCAACGCATGCTCGGCAGGCCACGTTGGGCTTTTTGGAAAAACAGGGTCAGACCAAATTAAACCAAATGGCTTCCTCATATACTCCAATATATCCTATTGCTTTTCATATATTCATCAGTGCACATGTCTTTAAGATCCTAAAATTGCAGTTTTAGTCAACATATTCAATATCAGATAATGCAACCCTGATTAGTCCTGCCTGTTCTCCTACACGAATCCATTCAACACTGTCCACTGAGCGAATGCCCACTGTGCGCCACACATGGCAGGCACTCGGGTTCTGGACCACGGCAGGGAGGAGGACAGACGGGCCCTCTCAAGCTCCTCTTTGGTGGAGGAGGTGACAGTATACCTGATATCTTGGCTGACTGTTATTTTGAATCATCAGTACCTCATCAACACTGACAACTGAGAAGAGTAGGTAGAATGAGAACCTTTTGCTCTCATTGATAATTTGATATCTCAGGGCTATGTGTAGCCCCTGGGGCCAGAAGGGCTTCGGCCATCCGTGGGGAGCTCCAACCCCGGTTTTGGTTAAGGTTGGCCCTTTCTATACATAATAATGTGTGACTTGATCACTGGCTCTCTCCACCTGGATGTCACTGTCATGCTCATGGCCAGCCCATGGGGTGACACCCCTGCTGCCCCAAGCAGCTGTCCTCATCTAGCTCGGCACAAACATGGACCACACTTCTTCATTCCTTTGTGCTCCCAATTTTCTTTCAAGATCAACTTTTTCTTGTAGTTTTTCAGGAAGCATATTAGTAACGGTTCCATTGAGTACTTAAAGGCTAGATCTCATGCTAGAAACATTACATTACTCTCCTCATTTTACAGAAGAAGCAAGGGAGGACCACAGGAACTGCAGCACTTCCCTCTGTCACTCAGTTGTAGGTGACAAAGCTTGAACCAGAGTCTTCACTCTGCACATGGAGATGAGTCCAGGCAGGCTGTGCAGACACGCATTGGGCCGCAGGGAGGCCCCAGGTCAGCGTCCTGGCCACAGGCTGCCACTTGCCAGCTGGGCTCAGTTACCATCTCTGAGTCTGAGTTTCCAAATATATAAAAATCAGTGTTTTGGCCTCTGCTCTCTATGTGTTATAAGTTTATTAGGAGGCTAATGCCTCTGAAAGAGCCAAAGGGGTGAATCCCGTGAAGTGCGAGTCTAAAAGACTTAAGTCCTAAAGGGAGTGAAGTGGGGGATGGGTCTCCATCCGCATCAAATAGGCGCTCTGCCCTGGGGCTGTGACTCGATGCCCTGCGGCTCGCTTCACTTTTGGAGTTCTGCTGTGCTTAATGGCAGCGACTTGGGAGACAGTGGGCTCTCGGAGGCCAGCAGCCTGGGGAGCTGGCTGGGGATGGGGTGATAGTGTCTGATGTGAGGATGAAGCAGGAGGTACAAGCTCCCCTGAGCCCAGACCACTAGTCTCTCCTTCTCTCTGCAAGTGTTTAACGGCTGGAAGAAGCCTGTGTGCAGAGAGGCAGGTGGTCCTCCAGGGACGACAGGGAAAACACTTGGGGCTCTCCTGCTCTCCCTTCTTTTCCAGCTTTTCAATCAGTTCCTCTTCTTTATTTTGTTTATTCCCTGTTGTGCACACTCCTCCTCATTTCCTCCAGGGTTTCATTAAAGGCCAACCATCTGCGCCCGGTTAAATGGTTCTCTCTGAAAATTTAATCCCTAAAAACAACAGCATCAGGTTCAAGTCACAAAAGGCCCAACTGTTGCAAGGCTAGCCGGGGTTTAAATGCTTGCCAGCACTTCCAAAATGCACATGACTGGGGTATAAGTGGAGAAACACCTTCATCGTGGATCTCTTTGATAATGGATGGGGGTCAAATGCTGGATCTGGTCAGTCCTGCCTTCACTAGGAGTCCTACAGCGTGCCACTGGCTCACACAGGGAGAAGCTGCTCTCCCCTTCGGGGACCCCAAGGGGTTTCCCAGCTTCACAGGATAAAAGTAAACTTTCCAGCCCCTGGGCTGAGGCATCTTAAGGGACTTCCGGAATTAGAGACGCAGACACAAGATGCCTCCCTTCCTGATTTTGGTGTATCCTGGTAAGAAGAGAACAATGCTCTCCTTCCCACCTGCAGGCTTGTTGAAGTCTCTCCCCCAGCAGCCAGCTCATCAGCATAGAGAGTAATTTTGATAGAACCCCTGTAATGCTTTCTCTCTAAAGAAGGATTTTAATACCCTTGTGAGTGACATTTAATATGATAACAGAATGTAAGTTTGACAGCCATCTGTTTTCCAAGAGTTAAAGTCCTAACATTCCCACAGATCAGACCAACAATGGCTTTCCTGATCATTATTAAATTCTCTGTGATTAGAAAATGGGCCAGTGCTATTGATTTAAGCTCTTTGAGTTAAGCTAAGCTTTAGAGGTTTTTCACAAGGCACAAAGAAGGCATTTGATATTGTATTTTACCTTCCCAATTAAAACACTTCTCAGAGCACCAATAGCAAACAGCCAGGCATTGGGCCCAGGCTCCAGGCAGGAAAGGGGGAAGGATGTGTGCAGAATAGTGCGCCAGGAGTCACACACAAGCACTGCAGACTCGGGAAGGTGCAATACAGCGGCACAAAGGTGGACGTTCCCAAGGCACAGCGCCTCCTACTCCCGAAGGTGCCTGGGCCGAGGACACTTTGAATTCATTCTCAAAGTTTCTATAGACGGGAGACCACAAGTCCTAGAATTTCCAGCGTAATTTCCATTTCAAGGATGTTGTCCTGTGGGTCCCTCAATAATTCTTAAGCTGTGTGTACAAATTTTGTGTCAAGAAATTATCACAAAATCTCCAAGGGTTAACGATTCCTGGTTACATTTTCAGGTTGGTAAGTAGGGAGAGAAGGGAGGCCACAGTGTTTCTGTAATAATCTGAAGCTCTAGAGGAAACAGGTATCCCAAGAGGAATACCTTGAGCAACTGCAGGGTATTAAGTGCCTTGCGCCTTTCCGAGAGAAAGGCCCTTGAGGCTTTCAGGCGCGCCCCAGTGCCTTTAGTTGCTCAGACAATAAGCAGTGTGAGTGACTGTGCTCGGGCCTTGAGCATCCTTCCCTCCTCCAATCCCCACTAGCCCCAGGAGAGCCTTTCTGAACCCAGATGCTGCCTCTCCGGCTCCAAGGTCCTGGCGCCCAGTGTCTCCTTGGGTTCTGTCCAGGAGGGGCTCCGCAGCCGTGCTAGGAACCTGGTGATGTGCGTTCTGTCAGTTTTTTTCGAACTTCTTTTTTTTTACCATGGTCCACAGTAAGAAATATATTTTTGTACCACAACCCAGCCCATCACATGTATTCAAAACTAAAACAAAAGTTCCACCAAACACGACTTGCACACGCTGGGTACGTTTTTGTCACAGCCTGCAACACTGCAACACTGATGTCACAGCTCTAACAGGTCTCCATCTGCAAAGTGGACATTTCTCTGTTGTGGAGAATCATAAATGCTCATTTATTAGTTTATCTAAGAAACACCCAGGGAGCATAGGGCATGTGGCCATTTTTGTGCTAGGTGGTAGGCGGGTTTAAAGAGGAACGTGGGAGTTCCTCCCCTCGAGCGGCTCACCATCTGTCCAGAGAGCCATACATGACACGCAGGAAAACGTGAAGAGCAAGCCAAAGAGAACGGTGTTCAGATGCCGAATGTGTGTGGCCCAGGGAGGGAGAGGTGGAGAGGGATGATGTGCCCAGGGATGTTATGAAAATCTTCTGGAAAACTCCCTTCATCCTTGAGGGACGGGCTGCAGCTCCTGCATCTCCCTGTCCCCTGCAGGTACCAGCACATCGTAGGCTTTGAATAATTGTTCATCCAATGAGTCTGTGGTTAGATGATATTAGGATTACTACTAGGTCCAACAACTACTGTTTGTTGAGCAATTAACATGACCCTGGCACCGTGCTAGGAGTTTAACCTGGTTATCACAGTCAATCCTCATGAAAAGCTAGTAGAGCAGCTGCTATTATCCCCAATTTATAGATGAGGAAACTGATCCTCAGACATGGTTGACGGCTCACTCAAGGTCACACATGAGCCAAAGTAAGTGGAGGATCTAAGAATACCTAGACTTCTTAAATAAAAAGCACATGCTCCTTCCACTCCTTCAAAGGACAAGATGGATTTAGGTAGCTTTATAGGAGGCCAGTGAGGGCAGGGAGTCTAGGAAGGGAGATAGTATAAGCCTGGGGCGAAGCATCTTTCAGGAACAAGAGAGGAAATCAGAAAGATAGAAGGAAAGGTTTCGCTTTAGGAGAAAAGCAGTAAAGGGCCAGATTAGAGGGTGATAAGAAGGGAAATGTGGCTGGAAAATAAATTGGGATTGCTGAAAAATAACAACAAAAAAAATACCAATAACAACAGGAACTTTTTTTTTTGAGTATTTACAATATGCTAGGCACCATTTCAAGGTCTTTACTAATTAGTAATCTCATTCTATAGTTGAAAGAACATAGGCACAAAAAGGCTGAGTAACTTGTCCAAGACCAAACAGAATAATGTTTGATAATCCTATGCAGGTGTGAAATTGATGTTGCTGCTCCCAATACACCATCTTTGCTCCTCCACTTTTCCTAAGTCCAGTCCATCCTGGTTGCTTAGTAGGAAGCATGAGTTTAGGGTACCTGCAGTGGACACTTTGGTGTTCTCCTCAGGTCCCCTCCTTGGGGCTGATTCGTCCAGTCTCCAGCTGCTGAGAACATTGGCTGCTGACAATTCACAGCTGCATCCCTCACTGGGAGTTGCCCTCAGCCATAAGGAATTGCCTTCCCAAGGTTACACCCCTCCTAAGAGACATGCTGGGCCAACAAGTGGCTGATATGGGAATCCAAAGCCTCAGCACCTTGGCCTCCACCAGGGCAATACTGAGTGGCCGTCTGAGCTCCAGCCTCCCTGTGGAGCTGGCTGACTTCCCAGTGGAAACTGCAGGGTTTGAGGTCAGCTGCTGCTACTGCTGCTCCTCCTTCTTCACCCCTCTTACCGTCTCACTTTGACAGGTGTTTCTCCCAAGAGCACTCCCCAACAAACCCTGGATGAGATTCTACATCTCATAGTCAGTTTCCAGGGAGCCGATCTAAGCCAGTTAGCTCCAGGAGCGAGCCTAGGAGGCCAACTGCACAATGGGGGTTGGGAGGCGATTACTCCCTAGCCGGCGGCAGTGTGGACCCCATCACTAGTGGTCAGTCGAGGATGGAGAGTCTCTGGAGAGCTGTAGCAATGCAATTGCAAATTGTCTCCCAAACTGAAATGTGTTCGGACACAGGCAGAAGGTGCCGCACAGGCTCGGGTCTTGTCTCTGGCACTGGAGAGGCATGATGACAATGGAGCCGGTGGCTGTGCTGAGTGCCACGGACACGCTCACTGAGGAAAGATGAATCAGACTCACAGTAATTGTTGGACAATTCAAGGCAAAATGTGAAAGCAAGATTCCTTTGTGGCATTTAAGGAAACTTTAAACTCCTGCAGCGGAAGGCCATCAGCACGAAGGACCAAGCTCAGGACTTAATCACGTAAGAGCAGCAGAGCTTCAGAGGAAGGTGAATCCTCAGCTTGCAGGGCTCCTACCTCAAGGTCAAGGCCACACCAGAAAAGGAGTGGGACTCGGAGACTTGGGATGTGGGTTATCTGGGCTGACTTTTGAGAATTTTGAACTCCCAGCTTCCCCCAAACCTGCTGGACCTGCAGAAGTGGCTCATCCCCCATGACAGAAAATCGTGAGCACCTCCCCTTGCCTAAGCATCACACAGAGGCCTCAGATGAGTCAGGTCCTTACAGGACCTTGCTGGCTCCCCTCGGGATCCCAACACCACTCTCCCTTTCTATTAATCAGACCAATAGAAGTCACAGTCAAATCATGTCAAATCATGACACGCCAACAAGGTCAGCCAAGGGCAGCAAGGGGCTAGACACCAAAGGTGCGCAGGGTCTGGCTGATAGGTCCAGGAGGAGGTAGGAGTGTGTGTATGGGACTTGATCCCAAGAGTGATGGAACAAGGTGGGGGGGACAAAGTTGGATAAAGGAGTGTCTCAGCATGCAAATGTGTTCAATTCCCTCATGATGCAGAATTTAACACCCTGGCAAGACTCCTGGGAGAAGATGCTAATAAATGCCAGGTTGAATCTTGGAAGCTTGGAAAAGGTAACAGCCCACACTGAATAGATACAACAGAGCTTCCCTGGCAGATGACAAAAGAAGGGCTAAAAGGGCTCAGAAAAGTGGGCATGATAGAATGGATACAGGCAGAAACCTACCAGCTAACTATGTTCCATGGGAGGCTAAGAGGGCACTCTATTTACCAAAGGGATGAGGAATGTGCTGGTAGAGCACATTCATTAAGATGCTGAATGGTGTCTGTCCTCTTTCGGCTGGAGCCGGCAGTAGGAGATGCTGTTACAGAACTGGGTTCCCTGATAACAATGGGAATGCCAGGACCTCAAAAACCAGATAGAGCATAGTGGATGACAGTAGACTACGGCCAACTGAACCAAAGCACAGCCTCAACTGTAGCTACTGTGCCGGACGTGGTACCTTTGCTGGAGCAGATTAACACAGACTACAGCACACGATATGCAAACATTTCCCTCCCTTTCTCGAGGAGGATCAAAAGCAGTATGCATTCACAAAGCACAGTCTACATTCCCAGTCTTACCCCAGGACTTTGTTAATTCACCTCCCCTCTACCAAAGAGAGCTGAGCCATCTGTACATTCCACAGATTATCAAGTTAGTCTACTATCTCAGTGACATCATGCCAATTAGATCAGGAAAGCAAGAAGGGACAGATATGTTGGAGGTCTTAGGTGTAGATGAACTCTGTGAAGTTTCAGGGTCCTGCCACAGCAGTGAGGGTTTTAACATCCAGTGGTCTGGGCCATAGAAGGACATTCCCCCAAATAAATGACTGGTTATTGCATTTCACAACTCCCACCACTAAGAAAGGAGCAAATGTTTGGTAGGCCTCTTTGGGTTCTGGAAGCAGCATATTCTACACTTGGAAAACTGCTCTGATCCATTTACCAGGTGACACGAAAGCTGCCAGCTTTAAGTGAGGCCTAGAAAGGGCTCTGCAGCAGGTCCAGGCTGTGGCACAAGCAGTCCTGTCACTTGGCCATAGAACCTGGCTGATCTTGTAGTATTAGAGGTTTCTGTGTTTGGAAAAGACATCAAGTAAAGTCGATGGCAAGCCCCAGTAAGAATCCTAATGTGACCCTTAGGGCTTTGCAGCAAGATCATGCCATCTGCAACAGACATTCCATTTGAAAGGCAGGAGGTTTGCCACAAGGCCCTAATAAAGACAGTCTACGTGAGCATGGGCATCAAGTGGCCATGTGGCCAGAGCTGTCCATCATGAGCTGGACAAGTCATTAAGTCAGGCCAACCCAGCATCAATCCTTTATAAGCCGGGAGAGGTACATCTGGGATTGGACATGAGCAGCACCACTGGTCTGCAAGTAAGCTACGTGAGCAGGTAATCTCAATTCCCAGTCATGTACCACTGTCGCACTGGTGCCTCTCTCCCACAGCTCATACCTCTTGCTGGGGCTAGGAAGTCAGGGGAGGGCTCCCTTATACCCAGCTAATGGAGGAGGAAGAAGTCTGAGCTTAGTAAACGGATGGGTCACCTTGGTATGTCAGTGTGAGCTGAAAATGGATGGCTATTATACCACAACCCCATGAGGAATGGTCCTGAAAGGGAGCAATAAGAAGAAATTCTCCCAATTGCCAGAAATTTGAGTGGTGCCTCTGGTCTTATGTTTTGTGGAGAGAGAAATGGCCCAAAGCAAAAATATTCATAGACAGGACATCTTTTATTGCACTGGATAGTTGGACCAGAGTCCTGAAAGGAGAAAGATTAGAAGATTGGGAACAAGGTCTCAGGAAGCTCATCTAGATGGACAAATAGGAATTGATATAAAGTGTGAAGATTTTAGTATGGCATATTAACAGCCACCAAAGAGCACCACGATGGAAGAGAAATTGAACAATCAAGTGGACATTTGACATCAGCCAGTGTTTGTTCTGGGCCACCCTAATGCTGACACAGTGGGCGTGTGAGTGGAGTAACCAGAGTGGAGGGGATGCGAGCTGTGCATGGGTCCAGCACGCTGTGCTCCCGCCCACCAAGCAGATCCAGCTACCGCTGGTCCTGAATGTCCTGCCTCCAGCAACAGGAATCAAGGCTGAGCCCCATATTTGGCACCCTCTCTTGAGGAGATGAATTAGGCACTTGGTGGCAAGTTGACTACTCTGGACCCTTTTCACCCTGAAAGGAGCAATGGTTCAATTTGACTAATATCAACACATATGTCCAGTTTGGGCTTGTCTTTTCCACTCATAGGACTTTGGCCAACACAACTATCTGAGTGTTTTGAGAGGATTTCATCAGCTGACATAAAATCCTAGCTAACATTGCCTAGGCCAAGGAACCTACATTATGGCCAAAAAAATATATATATATAAAATAGGTGCAGCAGGGGCTGGCCTAGTGGCATAGTGGTTAAGTTGGCACACTCTGCTTCAGCAGCCCAGGATTCATGGGTTCAGATCCCGGGCACAGACCTACGCACCACTCATCAAGCCATGCTGTGGTGGCATCCCACATACGAATAGAGGAAGATTGGCACAGATGTTAGCTCAGGGACAATCTTCCTCAAGCAAAAAGAGGAATATTAGCAACAGATGTTAGCTCAGGGCTAATCTTCCTTATATATAAATAAATAAATAAACAAATAAAAAAGAAAAGAAAAAAAGGTGCAGCAGTACGGGATCCACTGGTCCTGCCACACACCACACCCCCAGGAGTTACAAGCCTGATAGAGTAGTGGAATGGCCTCTTAAAACAGCAACTGAGATGTCAACCTAAAGATGATACCATTGTCTAGATGCAGTATGGATCCCAAATCAATGACCATTGTGTGGTACTGTATCCTCTGTAGATAGAACGCATGAGTCAGAAAATTAAAGGGTGGAAGTAGGAGTGGGCCTACTTACCATCAACCCACAGCCCACTTGGGAATTTATGCTCCCAATCCGCCAGACTTAGGCTCTGTGGGTCTAGACATCTTGCTTCTCAGAGGGGGATACTTAAACACGGAGTCTCAATGACAGTCCACTAAATTTGAAGCTACAACTGCCAATGCTCACTTGGGCTCCTCCTGCCAAAGACCAATAAGCATGGAAAGGAATCCTACGACAAAAGATGGGGCTGCTGATAGACAGTGAGGACAGGAAAGAATACCTCTGGCACTAAATTGATCCACGGAGGCATCTCTTAGTGGTCATATACCCTGTTTTAACAGCAAATTGGCAGATACAGCAGCTATGTCCTGAGAAGAGCATGGTAACCAGGGGCTCAGACCCCTTAGGGATGAGGCTCTGTTCACCCCACCAGACAAACCACCTAGGCTAGTAAAAGTGTCAGCCAATGGCAAGGAGTATCTAGAATCGTGATGGAGTAGGGGGCTGGTGAGTATCAATTATGGCTTCAAGATCAACTGTAGCTGTAGGACGTAGGGTTTGTCCCACTAATTCTTGCCTATAAATTCCTAGAAAATGAGACCAATCTGAATTCTGAAGGACCTATTTCTAGATAAGATATAAGAAATAAGTAGATCTGAGTGGCACAAAAGGTGGACTGTAGTGGAGACTGTTGTCATCTCCCCAGGTCCCCTTTCTCCTAACACCCAACCCCCTGCTGCCCAGAATATTGCTGCTGATGGCTCATAGCTGCATCCCTCACCAAGCATCGCCCTTAGCTGCAGAGAACTGGTTCACCCAAGGTTATTCTTCCTTCCAAGAGGTAGCACATAGCCAGTGACTAGCTGATGTGAGGACACAGCCACTGCACCCTTGCCTCAATTTGGGACAACTCAGAAGGTTTGTCTCAGGTTCAAAGCTCTCTGTGGGATCAGCTGAAACCTCAGTTGCAACAGCATTGCTGATCAGTTTCTGCCACTGCCTAATCTAATCTTCCTCATTTTCTTACAGGTGTATCTCCAAGAGTGACCTACAAGAAGCACTCTACGTGCATTTCTTTGTCTCAACCTCTCAAGGTTTCCAGTTAACTCACTGGAAGTTGGTACATATCACTTCCCTGTGTTGAAGTTTACACCAAATGCACTTTCCTGTCATGGCATGGGGACGCCCTCACCCACCCCCGCCTCTCCTCCAGAACCAGTGCCCGTTGACACAGGGCTGATCCCACACAGATTTCTAGGCGCTCACAGGGAAGAAGTCTGCGTAGAACCAGAGTGTACACCCGCTCGGTGGAATCACAAGGCTCGCAGACTGGCATGCACTGTGAATGAAGTTGCTGCCCCCCACGCACATGCACCCGCCCACGCGTACGGCAGACTGTAGCTTCAGGAGATGCAGGGCAAGCAAAGCTCAGCCTCTGCAGAGAGAAAATAAAATGTTACCACCCACCTCTCTGCCTCAAACAGCTGAAAGTAGAAGTTGGAGCCTGCCCTCTACAAATCCACCCCCAAGCATCCTTGAAGCTCTCTCATAATGAGAGTAAATAGCTTGTATCTGGGATTAATGTCTGAGCAGGAAGATGTTCTAAATTACCTCAATGGCCTTGAAATTTACCAGATTCATATCTCTTCAATTAACAACTTCTTCCTCTCTGCTCTCAGGACGCTTAGCATATTTCTAAATTTTAGCATGTACGGCACTATAATTAGTTTGAGGGAGACCATTATCCCAGCAGACTGTGAGAACTTTCAGAGCAAGAACTCAGATTATATTCATCTCTGAGTTCCCAGGGCCTGGCTGAATGAATGTAGCTTCCATGTCTAGGTCCCAGGAGGTGTAAGAGATGACGCATCACCTCAAGCCATCTCCAAATGGCAAACATCAAGACGACTGAAAAGGCTACTTAAATATATGTGTGAAAAGTTTTCTTTGATATAAACACTAAGTACTTTTAAATAAAGGAACAATATAATTTTTTTTTGTAGACTTATCTGTTTTCTAATTTCTTCACTAAAAGACATGTGTTTTGTAATGTTTAAGTTTCTTTAAAAGAGAGAGAAATAAACAGCAATCCCTGGAAGCCCAGTTCCAACGACAAACGGGCTTCAGGCCTCGTGAAGGTGCTTAGTTTCTCACTCATGCCTCTGTGGACGTTAGCAACAGGTCCTTGTTAGTTAGGGTTCTCCAGAGAACAGAACCAATAGGATATCTACAGATATACGCAGAAGAGGAGATATATTATAGGAACTGGCTAACACGATTATTGAGTCCAAGAAGTCCCACAATCTGCCATCTGCAAACTGGAAAACCAGGAAAGCCGGTGGTATAACTCAGTCAAAGTCCAGAGGCCCAAGAACCAGGAGCAGCGATGTGCAAGGGCAGGAGAAGACAAATGTCTCATCTGAAGCAAAGAGAGTGAATTCCCCTTCTTCTGCCTTCTTGTTCTATTCAGGCCCTCAACAGATTAGATTAGAGGCCCACTCACATCGGGGTGGGCCATCTTTACTGTCTATTGACTCAAATGCTAATCTCTTCCAGAGACACTCACATAGACACACTCAGAAATAATGTTTTACCAGTTACCTGGGCATCCCTTAGCCTGGTCAAGTTGACACATAAAATTAACCATCACCGGGTCTAAAGTCCTTCAGGTTGAAATTCACAGACAACCTGCACTAGGAGAGAGTGTGTGGAGGCTCCTGGTGCCCAAAAGACAGGTCCCGGCTTGCAGCTGTGACAGCTTGTCTCTGCACGCCCTGGAAGGAGTTGCTTCCTCTTCTCTTCTTGCCACGACAGTCCTGGTGGTCAGCATGTCAACAGTTCATGAATCAGAAAATCACAGCAAGAATCAAAGTCCAAACACACGTTATCACATATTTACATGTGTTTTTAAAACCTCTGGGAACATATACATGGTGAGTGAATCTGCTTAGGTTGAATTTCACTTGGAATTTGTCTCTAATTGAATTTCTTTCTACAGCATGTATGTGTACTTTAATAATTCAATAATAACAGTAATAGTAAATATTTTCATCAGGGAAAAGCATACAGGGATGAGAGAAGCAGACGCAGAAGTCCTGTACCTCGTACTGTCCCACACAGTGATTCCAAGAGTCAGTCGGGGAAGCTGACCAGCACAGTCTGCCGTGCCCCTTACCCCATCCCCATTCACAATGCTGTAATGATGGCAGGCAGTCACCTAGGGAGGCCCAAGGGCATCAAATCTTGAGAGTTGAGTGAAACAGCCAGGGGGCGTCCTGAAATGGCAGAACTGCAAGGGGCACTGAACACCCTCTAGTCTAACCCGGGCTTCACAAGTGAGCCAGCAGAGGCCAGCTGCTCAGGATCACACAGCTGTGATGGCAAAGCCAGAAAGAGAAACCCAGGTCTACTCACTCCTGTGTCTTGTCACCCTCTAAGACTGCCTCCTGTTTGTAGCTGCATGACCCGACATGTGATCACTAAACCTCCCTCTCACCTTCTTCAAAAAACGGAAGGGAAGAGGAGGGGAGAGAAGAAGAGGGGAAGGTGGGAGAGGGAAGGGGAGAGGAGAGGAAAGGAAGAGAGGAGAGGGAAGAGGAGGGGAGGGGAGGGGAAGGGGAGGATGAGGAAGGGGAGAAAGGGGGAGGGGAGGAGGGGGAGGGAGGAGGGAGAGGGGGGAGGAGGGGAGAGGAGGAGGGGGAGGGAGGGGAGAGGAGGAGGGGAGAAGACCAGAGGGTGGGAGAGAGGCGGGAGGGAGAGGAGAGGAGGGGAGGGAGGAGAGGGAAGAGGAGGGGAGGGAAGGGAAGGGAGGAAGGGGGGAGGGAGGGGAGGGGAAGGGAGGGGAGGGAGGAGACGAGCGGAGAGGGAAGGGAGGGGAGGAGAAGGAAGGTGGGAGAGACGAGGGAGTGGAGGGGAGAGGAGGGGAGAGGAAGAGAGTGGAGAGGAGAGGAGGGGAGGGAGAGGAGAGGAGGAGAGTGGGGAGGAGGGGAGCGGAGGGAGGGGAGGAGGGGGTAGGGGAGGAGGCAGGGGAGGGAAGGGGAGGGGAGGAGAGGGAAGAGGAGGGGAGGAGAAGGGAGGGGAGGAGAAGGGAGGCGAGCGGAGGGGAGGGGAGGAGAGGAGAATAGACAAAGAAGATCAAAGGAAACCAAAAAGAAAAAGAAAAGGAAAGATAATGAGAAGGGCTGGTCCCATCACTGAGACAGAGCAGGCAAGACCACCCCTTGATGTGCCCCACCTGCTCCTCCATTCTTAGAACAGGCAGCCTTTTGTGACGTTCTTTTTCCTCCAAGGCTACCTTTGATCTTCATCCAGGTGACCTCTAGTTAAGATGAACATCAAAGACAGAGGAAGGCAGAGTATGCCTGTGGGAGCCCCATCTCACCAGAGACAGCTGAAGTAAGAGCCTCTAGGGCGTGAAGGACAGGCCCGGACCCCAGAGGACATTCCTGGGATGGATGGCAGAGGGAGGGAGGCTTCTTGCTGGAACCGTGCTCATTTTGCTGGCACATAACTCTTTCTGCCTTTTCCTCCCCACTGTAAGCAGCTCAGAAGAAGGGGACGTCTCCTACAATAAGCATGGTGGCAAACAGTGCACAAGCACACGCACATTAATTTCTGCCGGCTGTCGCCTCTGTTTCGGAACAAGTCAGACTCCTTTGTGTAACTGCCTGATGAAACATTCTGGTCCATTCTGTCAACATAAATTATACAGTTAAATAATGAGCATCACCCTCCTCACCCTCCCCCCACAGCTGCACCAGTGAGAAAGCATCTGACTAGCCTGAGAGTATGGCTTCCAGGTGCAGTGCCCCAGGCCCAGCCCCCTGCCAGCCCCCCTGCCCCAGCCCAGGCTCCAGACCTGCCGTGGGTGCTCTGCCTTCCAAGGACGGCTGCTAAGAGACAACGCTGGACTGGTCCACCGCCTGTCCACTTGGGGTGAAGGAGGGCCAAGAAACACCACATGGCCTCCAGGTCACATTTGGGTCTCAGAAGGGGGCTTCTCCGTGGGGAGGCTCTTACCACCAGAGAAGAGGGCTCTCACTCCTCCTCTGATGGCATTTCTCCAAGGGTTTGTCTAAAGTTGTGAAATGTACACACACACAGACATCCTACACATATGCATACCCCTACACACACCCTACACACACCCCTACACACACATACCTACACACATACACACACACCCCACTCACACACTCACACACATACCTTTTCTTCACATTAACAATTAAGTCAAAGCACGGTTACATACCATTAGGACAAGGAGGGTGTGTGCTATGGTCTGAATATTTGTGTCCCCCAAAATTCATACGTTGAAATCCTAGCCTTTCAAAATTCAAAAGTATTAGGAGGTGGGCCTTTGGGAGGTGACTGGGTCACCTCATCACCAGTGGGACTAGTGCCTTTATAAAAGAGGCCCCAGAGAGCTCCCTAGCCCCTTCCATGATGTGAGGGCACCAGCCATGAACCAGGAAATGGGCCCTCCCCTGACCATGCTGGTGCCCTGATCCTGGATTTCCCAGATCACAGCTGTGAGAAATCAATGTCTGTTGTTTATAAGCCACCCAGGCTGTGGTATTTTGTAATAGCAGCCCAAATGAACTGACAATGTATTAGTCAGCTTGGGCTGCCTGACTTGGAGGCTTAAACAACCAAAATTTATTTTCTTATGGTCTGGAGGCTAGAAGTTCAAGATCAAGGTGTCAGCAAGGCTGGTGTCTCATGAGGGCTCTCCCCTTGGCTTGCAGACGGCCTCCTTCTCCCTGTGTCCTCATATGGCTTTTCCTCTGTGTGTCTCAGGGAGATCTCTCTCCTCTTCTTAAATTGCTACCAATCCTACGGGTCAAAGCCCCACCCTTATGACCTCATTTAATCTTAATTATCTCCTATAAGCTCTGTCTCCAAATACAGTCACTTTGGGAGTTAGGCCTTCAACATGTGAATTTTAGGGGGACACAATTCAGTGCATAACAGAAGGAAGCTTCATCCCCCAAGATACCTGTATTGATCCTCTGGCCACTGAAGGATCAGTTTGTAATATAAGTATCACGGCTGTCTCGTCTATAGTTTAAAATTTAAGCATTAGGACTTTTTAAAGTGGGAGCATAAACCCAGCTCTATTTTGATCATACAATCAGGAAATAGGAAGCAGGAAGGAACTGCCATTCCCCATGTGTTCCAGAGCCATCCCTGCCACATTACGGAAGGGGACACTGAGGCAGGAGAGTGGGAGAAGTGATTCCTCCAGCCCACCATTGCCCTCCTGCCATCCCAGCACTCCAGGAAATGGTGCCCTCACCTGCCGCCCTCGTCACACTTCACACCCATGTCGGGGGACTGTGTTTGACCCCCTCTCTACCCCAGGCCTGACACAGCACCCAGCACACTGGCCTCTCAGCCAGCCCCTGGGGAGCGGGAGGAAGACACAGCAGCCTATGCCCCCACCTACACTTTAAATTACACCCAAGTTCTCTTCTCTCCTCAGCCCTGAAACCAAGGTTTTGGCAGTGTTGGAACAGCCAGCATTTCCACATGATGGAACTTTCCCTCTGGCCCATAAAGCCCTCCACAGGAAGCTCTCTCTGTGCAGACGGCAAGAAATGCAAACAGAGCAGAGAGGAGGCACAGGACTCTCAGTGTGGTGGGCTTCCACCCAAACCCAGAGGTCATTTCACAAGACCATCCTCAACTTCCTTCTCCCTGATCCACCACTTACCAGCTGTGTGACCTTGGGCACACTACATGACCTCTCTGAGCCTCAGCTTTCTCATCTGCAAAACAGGATTAAGCTTCCCTCCTAGGGTTGTGATGAGGATGAAGCAAAGATGTGCATAAGGGACGTGCAGTGTCAAGCAGCACATCAGTCCTCCCTACACAACACTCCCTGGATGCCAGGAAAAGCTTGCCCAACAGCCAACTGAGCTGGCAGGAGCTTACAGAGTGTTCTCGCTTGGAAATGTAGCCTAAAGGAGAACGATGAAATCGTAGGTTGTGAGGACTGGAAGAAACCTGTGAGATGCCGGCACTCAGCGCAGGAATGGGGATGAGGACACCGCCTGCAGAGGTGACATGACTTGCCCAACGTCACAAGACTGGCTAAGGACAGAGCTGAACTCCCACCTAGCCTCCTCCACACTCCCACTTTCAGCCCTAGAAAGAGACTGTGAAGGGTCCGAGATGGAGTCACTGTTATTCCAGGTGCAGCAACTGTTTATAAGGCAGGACTATAGTGTTTCCAAGTCCCCCACAGATATTGAAATTCCAGATTTGGAAGCAAGAAATCAGAATTCCCCAAATCACGTTATTTTCAAAATACTTCCAACATTCTTCCTTACTCTTTATCTATTATTATGAACATATTTCTTAAGAAAGTTGTTTTTAGGGGCCGGCCCTGTGGCGTAGCGGTTAAGCGCGCACTCCGCTGCTGGCGGCCCGGGTTCAGATCCCGGACGTGCACTGATGCACGGCTTGTCAGGCCATGCTGTGGCAGCGTCCCATAAAAAGTGGAGGAAGATGGGCACAGATGTTAGCTCAGGGCCAGTCTTCCTCAGCAAAAAGAGGAGGATTGGCATGGATGTTAGCTCAGGGCTGATCTTCCTCACAAAAAATAATAATAATAAAAAAGTTGTTTAATAAAGAATAAAAATTAAGTTTAATATTGTTTACAAAGAACTGTAGCCTATAAGGAATATCCAAACTCTGGAGAACACCAGAGAACCTTTTTGAGTGGTATTTGAATAATGTAACGTTTAGATCTCCCGGCCAGATTAAAAGCATTCCACAGATTCATGTGTCAAATTGCCGATTTAAGGACTTATTTTGCTTCCAAAACTTGTTATTTCTCAGGACGCCATTCGGAGCGTCTGTGCCGGCGGCCCACGCGCGCGAGCTTCGTCGTCTATAGTTTATCTGTTCGAGTGACTCGCCGTTAGCAGCAGACAGGGCTGTAAACACACGCTCTACCTTGGCAGTGCCTATGAGCGAGACTGAGGGGACGGTGACCTGGCCCTCCCACCCGCTCCTGTCCCTCTCCCGGGAGCGTCGCCTTGACCCTCAGCTCCGCACCTGGCGCTTCCTGCCCTCGCTTTCCACTCAGCCCTGGCGGACTCCTCCAAAGCTGCAAGGTCACTATCTTGACTGTGGGCTTTCATTCTCGCAGGAGACTTATAATCCTTTCATTGTTCTGATTTCTCAACTGATTTTTTTTTCAGGATTCAGGATTCAAAAAAGAAAAAAAAAAAAAAAAAACTCCTAAGAAATGCCAGGAAGGATTTCCCACGTGAAAACACGAGACAAGCGTGTGACCTCCTTCCTGCCCAGGGGCCTGTGCTCTGTGAGGGCCCCAGGCTGGACACAGGGGACTCCGGGAGGTGGGCGCAGTTTAGGGAGCTCATTCATCCTGCCAAGCAGTATGCTGGACCAGGACCCTCCTGGCCGGGGCTCTGCAGGAGCTGCCTGTGGCTGCCGTAACGATTACCAAGCGCTGGGTGTGTTGAAACAGCAGGAATTTGTTCTTTCACGGTTCTGGAGACCGGAAGTTTGAAGTCGAGCTCTTGGCAGGGCCACGCTCCCTGTGAAGCCTCCACGGGAGACTCTCACTGTCGGTCTTCTAGAGAAAGAGCCCAGCCTGGCCTCTTCCAAGCTTCAGTGGTTCCCAGCAGTTCTTGGTGCTCGTTGGCTTGTAGCTGTGTTTTTCCACTCTGCCTCCACCCCACCCTGTGGCTCTGTCCCCAGATCTCACTCTCCTTATAAGGACACCAGTCATTGGATTAGGGCCCACCCTACTCCAGGGCGACCTCATCTTAACTTGATTACATCTGGAAGACTATTTTCAAATAAGGCCACATTCACAGGTGCCAGGGGTTAGGACTCCAACATATTGTTTTGGAGACACAATTCAACCCTCAACAGGCTTCAAAAGCAAACGAGTCAAACCTGGTTCTGGCCAGGCCAGAGTTTGCTATGTAAACAGGCAGGCACGTTCAGCGTAACCAGCACCGCGCAGTGGAAGCATGGCCTACAAGTGGAGCAAGAGGAGAGGCAGCTCTCAGAGAGTGCTGATCAGGGAAGGCTTCGTGGAGGAAGAGGCATCTATGTGGAATGAGCAGGAATCGGCCTGGGGAGGGCGCGAGAGAAAAAGAGCAGCGACGAATGAAGGCCCGGGATTAACAGAGAAAGGTCTTCACCTTTGCCCAGCCTGTCCCCTTGCTCAGAAGGCAGGTCCCCAAGCTCTAGTCCCCAGGCCTCAGCTTCAATGTCTCCTCTTTGGAAAGACATTGCCTGGCCAACCTTCCTCTACTCTCCTCCACCCAGGACCCTATCATTCCCTTCAAGGCCCTCTCACCACCTGTGATGGTCACTGTTTGTCACTTATTGCCTCCCTTTGACTCCAGAGGCCCCCTCCCTAGGTCAGGGGTCCCACCGCCTTTCAGATGTGCTCCTGTAGCACTTGGCACAGTGCCTGGCATAGTGTACGAGATCAGTGAGTAAATGGTCGAAGACATGAATGAACAAGCAGAAACAGGTGCAGGGTGGCTAGATTGCAGATTTTGAGGCAAGAAGGGGCAAGACAGACAGCTGGAGAGGAAACTGGTCGCCAGGGCTTCCAGGTGGAGCGCCTGCGGGAGGTGGAGGAGCAGGGACCTGCTCCAAGAGTCTGGAGAGCAGGGGTGGGCCCACGGGTCCTTCTATGCAGGAGAGAGCATGGGGGGTTGTGCTCGGCCTCTAGCAGTGGGCACAGCCCCGGGCTCCGAATGGGAATAGATCCCGAAGGAGCTGCAGACTCGCACCCAGCACGTGCACTGCACAGTGGGTGCTCAGTAACATTGGCTGAAGGACGGAGGGAGGGAGTGCATGAAAGAGCCTCTTCCAGGAAGCCATTCCCTTCCAGTCGGATATGGGGAGCCAGAGAGAGGGCATAGTATTCCTGCTTTCCTGAAAACTGTGCACCCGTGAAGTTCTCTCCTCAGAATTTTAGGAGGCTGCTTTTTCTTCTCTTTCCTCTTGCATCCTCCTAGACCAAGGAAACGGAGGTCTGCGCGTGGCTGGGAGAATACTGCCATACCAAACGGCCGAACACCCAGCCATAGGAGCGAGCAGGTGAGAGCCAACACCTTGCTGCTTCCCTGGGCTCTGAGCTGGCTTCCCAGGCGCTCTCTCGGGTGAGCAAGATCCGGCACCTCCTGCTGCACGAGCCTCTGGTGGCAGCTCGGCTTAGAAGGAAGAGCTGGGGGAGCTTTGAAGGCTCAGCTGCCCAGCCAGCTTTAGAGGCAGCCAGCAGCGCCTCCCACGCTCTCCCTTTGCATCTCCACAGCGTAGGATTTTCAGGCCCCTGGGTGTTTCCCTTCTTACTGTGGGCAGGAATTGAAAAAGACTAGGCTTGGTCTGGTTTTGTATTTTTTTCAATGTCCTACTGCTGCTGCTGCTGCCCACTGCTCCATTTACTACTTCTACAGCTCACTGCAGAGACAGTGAACCTGCTGGGCGAGGCCAGAGAACCTCTGGGATCCTAAACAAACCCAGGGTATTTTGATTCATTTCCTACTGCGATGCAGAAGATCTCATTCAATCGCCACGCGTGTGAAGTGCCTCCTATGCGCCCTGTTCTGGAGGGGTTACAGAAGATGCAGAGGGTGCGGGCTCTCTTCAAAATAACAAAATATGAACCTATGACGCAGCTTTTCTGCCTCTAGGAATTTATCCTGCAGATATCCTCACACACATGTGAAATGATATACTTATCAAATTTTTCATTGCAGCATTGCTTGAAAAACACAGCCTTGGAACCATCAACAGGGAATTGGTTAAAATAAACAATGCCGTGTCCAGACAGTGGAATACAAAATAGCTGTGAAAAGGAAACAGACAAGCCCTCTATGCACTCGTGTGGCAGGAATAGTAAGTGTGTAACCTGCTGCATAACACACTGGTTGGCTCAAAGCCGACAGACTTGCTGTCTTCCCGTTCCCTTGGGCAGGAAGTCAGGAACAGCCTAGCGGGGTGGTTCTGGCTCATGGTCTTCCATGAGGTTGGAGTTAAGCTGTCGTCTGGGGCTGAGATCATCTCAAGACCTGACTGGGGGGACTGAGTATCTGCTCACTAGTCTCGTCCCGACCGTGTGGGCCAGTCTCAGAAGATCAGCTTCCAGGCTCACACAGCTGTGGGCAAGCTCTGCCCCTCACCTCACCAGTCTCTCCCAGGCCCCCTGAGTGTCCCCAGGATGCAGCAGTGGGCTCCCACAGGTTAAATCAGGAGAGAGAGCTCCCAAGAAAAAAAGGGCCATTTGTTTATAACATAGTCTTGGAGGTGACACCCCCTCACTTCTGCTGTACTCTGTTCCCTAGAAGCAAGTCATTCATTTCAGCCCACAGCCAAGGGGCAAGGAGTCCAGCTCTCGAGGAGACAAGCATCAAAGAATCTGTGGACATATCTTTAAAATTACCTCACCAAGATGGATTCCTAAGCAAAAGAGAAAGCACAATACAAAGCAATTTGTATGGCTGGCTGCTACACGTGTAACAAGGGGAGAGAGAAGAGTCCTATGTATTTGCTTGCAGATGCATAAAATATCTCTGAAGTATACATGATAAACTCTTAATGTTGCTTGCCTGCGGGGAGAACAATCTGGCAGCTTAGAAACAAGGACAGGAGGGAAACTTGACACTAGGTGTCTTCATCTACCTCTTGAATTTAGCACCATGATAGATCACCTGTTTTTAAAGAAGCTGGGATGCAAACATTTTGTTATTCCATTGTTTTCTGAGCGTCGTGGAGCCAGGCCCTGGGGAGTGTCCGTACCCTCAAGGGATTTGCAGTCTTGCTGGATGAACGAGATTCCAGCACAGTTGAAACCTTCTGGAAACAATTTCTTATCAAATAAGTTGAAGCTCAAGCGATGGCCCAGATAAGAGACCTATGCAGGTGGCCTTGGAAGGCTCTGGAGGGGAGGAGTTCTTGCATGTGGCTCCAGGGGAAAGTGCAGGATGAGAGGAAGGTAGGGGGTCAGTGGCAAGGCGACACGAAAGAGGGACCACAGTTGAGACTGGGGATAGAAAAGGAGAAGGAGGGGCTCTGGGGTGGCCTGCCCAATAGTGGGGGGTTTGTGTCCTTGGTTTACTAAGTTCCTCTGTCTCCTTGGTTCTGCTCCTCACTCCTGTTGCTTTGAAGAGAAAGCTGTGGTTCTTCCTGAGTCACCACGTGAAAATAAGTGTTATGTAGAAACTGACCCTCTGTATGCAGAGAAGTCATTCTGATGCTAGAAACAGAAACCCGTTCACTTCAGATCAAATCAAAGGAGGATTCCCAGAAGGGCTCAGAGGAATCTCACAGACCCCAGGTCCAGCTGAGCCTGTGACAGGAGCTCAGAACCAGAGTTGGCAGTCAAGACCTCTCCCTCCTCCTCCCTCTACCCCTTTCCCTCCTCTTCCCCCTCCCCCCTCCCCCTTCCCTCCCTCTCACCCCCACCCTGCCCTCCCTCCCCTTCTTCTCCCTCCCCTGTCCTCTCCCTCCCCCTCTCCTTCTTCCTTCCCCCTCCCCTCCCTCTCTCCCTCTCCCGCCCTCTCTCTCCCTCCCCCTCCCTCTCTCCCTCTCCCGCCCTCTCTCCCTCCCCTCCCTCTCTCCCTCTCCCTCCTGCTCCCCCTCCTGCTCTCCCTCCCCTGCCTTTCCCTCTCCCTCCCCCTCTCCTCTTAGGCTTCGAGCTCTCTTGGGCCTGCCTCTCTCTGCACATCTGTTCCCATCTCCCCTGCTGCCCATCTCCCCTTGATTTGTTCTAGTTTCTGCTCCCCTCTTGATATGAGTTGAATTGTGTCCCCACCCAGAATCCATGTGGAAATCCTAATGTCCAGTACCTCAGAATGTGACCTTATTTGAAGATAGGGTCATGGTAGATATAACTAGTTAAAATGAGGTCTTTATAGTGGCCCTAATCCTACACAAACGGTGTCCTTCTAAAATGAGGAAATTTGGACACAGACACAGGGAGAACGCCATGTGAAGATGAAGGCAGAGATGCAGGTGATGCTTCTACAAGGCAATGAATTCCAGAGATTGCCAGGAAACCACCAGAAGCCAGAGGAAAGGCATTGAACAGATTCTTCCTCACAGCCCTCAGAAGGAACCAACCCAGCCCACACCTTGACTTCTAGCCTCCAGAACGGTGAGACAGTACATTTGTATTAAGCCACCTGATTTGTAGCACTTTGCTATGGCAGCCCTAGCAAACTTATCCACCCTCCTGTTGACTTGCTCCTGGCTTTGGTTTTCCATGCAGACCAGCTCACCCTGGAGCACAGCACAGACTGACCGCAGACCCGGAGTCCATTAGCTCATGTTCCCACAGGAGAATCTGATACCTGAGCTCACCTGTTTATGGATGAGCCACCACTGAGCCTGGTCCCATCGACTGTGAGAGGAACGGATTGGATCCTCTGCTATAAACTGGTCACCAGGTCCATGCCCACCATAGGGGTTGTAGGGGGTGAGGCAGTTGCCAGAGAAGGGATGGAGCATCCAAAAATGTAGCCCCATATGCAACATTCTCTTCCATTTAACATTTTGTTGGAGCCCCAGTTCTCAGACTGAACCGGAGGATAACCAGGAGTGAAGGCGATTCTTATGGGAGCCCTCACTGCTCAGTGCCCTTATTCATTCACAAAATTAAAAAGCCTGTTAGGTGATAGGTACTGTGCTAGCTGCTGGAAATATAAAGTTGAAGAAGACACTGTACTTCTCTGAAGGGACTCACAGCCAAGACAGAGAGACAGACGATAATAATAAGCGTTCATTTTACTGGATGCTCACTCTGCATTAAGCACTGGTGCAGGCATTACACAATTTGATCCCCTTAACAGCTCGGTGGGGTAGACCCCTCTCTCCCTCTTTCACAGGTTTGGAAGCTGAAATCCCACAAGATGAAGAAACTTGCCTGCGGTCACATAGCTGGTGGGTGGTAGACCTGGGATCTAAGCTTGTCTAGCTGGTTCCCTACACCAAGCTGCCTTGCATTCAGACATGTCAGCACTGAAAAGCCAGGACAAGTACCACATGGGGCTCTGGCTGGAAGTACTGTGGGACACAGAGGGATGGAGGGGCCGAGTGTGAGCTGGGCCCCAACATCTGAGTGTGGACTGATGCACGGAGGTGGTAAGGGTGTGTCAGGCTATGGGTAATGTATGTAGAAGGCATCTTTCTGGCATCATTGGAGGGTGAGAGGCAAAGTGGGATCTTGTGGAGGAGGCTGAACAGGAAGTAAGGGGTCAGATGGAGAGGCAGAAGGCCTTGAACGTCAGGCTGAGGGATATGCAGTGAGAATGTTAGGGACCACAGGCTTTTTTTCTGCACAATGGCATGATCTATGCATATTTTAAGAAGATACCTGTGGCAGCCCTGTGAAGATGGAGTGAAGGGGTTAGAGATGGGACGCAGAGGAGTATTATGGAGAATGCTGAAACAAGAGAAGGAACTGAATAAAGGGAGTGACAAGGGGCTGGAAGACACGAGACTGGAGACTGGGGAGGCAGAGGACAGAGGACATTTTACAGGTAAGAACTAACGGAGAGGAGGAATCAAAATAGCCTGGGGGCTCCTTGGTCATTCTCCCAGAGGGAGCTCCCAAATGTGCCTGGATTACAAAATTTCTGTTTCTGCCCACAGTTTCTAACCTTATTCTTTCCATACAGTTTTGGCCTGCACATACATACACACCTGTGGATACACACATGTGTGGGGACACACACTACTCTGACCTATTGTCACACCTAGTACATTTATTTTGCTGGAACAAGAGAGGAGATAATCAGAATATCTTTTTCAGGAAGGCAAGAACTGTTTATATTCTTGACCTGATTCCAAACACCCAGCAAAACCCAGGAGAGCAATTAATTAAATGGTTATCTCTGTGTCTGGCTTAGAGCTTTCTCCATCCTCTTTCGGTTTCTGTCTCCTGTCCTCCCTGATCTTCCCTCTCCCCCTTCCCCCACATTGTACCTACTGGTTAAGAAGCTAAATTTCATTTCCTTTGGTGGTAGAACATTGCTTTGTTTTTTAAAGACACTCACAATCTAAGAGTTTTTTTTTTTGTTTTCCTTTGTAACCATGTTGATGCTATATTTAGTAATTTTATTAAGGAGATAATTTACGTAAATTCCACACCGGAGCCCTGCTGAGTAGCAAGCTAACTAATTCTATTCTTCCTATTAGGGAAAACAGACAAACCAAATGAGATTTAAAGACTAGACGGATGAATTTGCGTCTGTGCTCAAGTCAGACCTGGGACCTTAGGACACGTGTCTAGGGATCTGAGTGAGAGAACATTGTGTTCATCCAGCAGCAAACAGTTGAGAAGAGGGAGTTGGGGGAGAGGAGAAGATTCCAGTCAAGGGACAGAAACGCAGCAGCAAGAATTCACCTGGGGCCCAGTGGGACTCTCTCTTGGAAGAGCATCCACAGATCTAAAACAGAGATGTCTCTCCTCCGTTGTCCACCTCAGGGGCCCAACCACAGTCTACCAGTACCAGTGGAGAGGGAGGCCCCCCTATTGTTTTCTGTGGCTCTGATTGCTCTCCGACATCCTTCAGCTTCTCTTCAGCTGCATCCTCCGTGCCAGGAGGGACCAGGTCTGTTAAACTGACTCATTCAATCTCTGTGTCAGCACCAGGTCTGTATACATGGGCTTCTTAATAAATAAAAGAGAACACCACTTTTAAGAAAGCCAATAAATAAAAAACTGATTTGTACCAAAGACATCAAAGGGTGGTTAGTAGCTTTACAAAAAGACCAACTAGAGAATTTTTTAAATCCCCAGCTCCCTCAGTGCATCGGAAATGAGATTCAATTTAGAAAGAAATTCAATTGTACACAACTTTTGAGAAAGCTCTGCTGGTGAAGAGAAGGCACAGTGGGGACTAGACATTGATGGTGATTAAGAAAAGGAAGCAGACATAATTTCTTCCACCCCAGGAGGACTGAGAGTGATGTGTAGTGGGGGCCCAGTACAGGCCACGTGCTTTCCAGCACCTTCACCGTGTGTAGTCCTCATGGCAGCCGGGGAGGAGGAGGTCTGCTTATGGTACAAACGAGGAAAGAGGCTCAGGTAGCTGAGGAGCTGGCCCACAGGCAGTGAGCGGGAGTCAGAATTAGGACTGGGGTCTTTGCCTCCAAGCCCCTTCTGCTGCCCCACCGTTCTCTCTTCCTCAGAGACACATATCCATGGACTTCTAAGGCCAGCTTCCCTTCTCTCAACAAACCCTGCTACACAACACAACATGCAAACTCCTCTCAAAGTCAACATATCTTCTTCTGGGAAAGCATTGGATCACCCAGCCCTGCCTGGGCTAGGAAGGATGGTCAGGAATTCCATGGGTCTCCACTGGGATCATCGGAAACAGGACTCCAGCACTGGCTGCAGGCCAGGGTCAGAATCAGGCCATGGGCAGTGGATGGGGGGCAGCCTGGGGAGCTGACCCCCAAGAGCTCCTTACTCCTTGACAAGCTCACCCCAGCCACTGTCACCCGATGCAGAAGACCTTTGTGTCCAAGGCAGAGCAGCTGCTCCCCAGCCTCCCTTGCAATGTGGCCATGTACCTGAGCTCCAGCCAGCAGGATGTGAGCAGAGGAGAAGGCACCTGAGACCATGCAGGCACGGCTCCCGTGCTCTTCCCTTCTACAATGGCAAAGGAGGGTGACAACCCTGGAAGCCAGTGTCACAAGGGTGGACCCACAAGTTGAAATTTTGAGCTTTGTTTTTGGCAGCAGTTAGGGTCACCTTAACTCATACACACTCATGGAAACTTGGGCAGGGACGTCAGGGACCCCTGAGAGTAGCAGATACAGTGCTGGCCAGCAAGCCTGGCTCTCCTCTGCTATTGTCACCACCAAATAGGGGTATTCTACTCGCTGCAAAGACAAGTCAACAGTCCAGAGGCAAGGTGGTAGGAGAGAAAGGGTCTTTTATTATTATTACAGCTTGCTAGCAAGGGGGCAGATGGCAGACTAGTGTCCATAAAGAACCATCTTAAAACTACAAACTTGAAACAGTTATATAGGGAAAATGGGCTGGAAGGGAGGGGGGTTGGAATGTGACCATCTGGTATTGTAGTCCTTGAGATGCCAGATCATCCCTTTTTCTTGTCACCAGCAATGGATACCAGCATAGGGGCTCCTTTCTGAAGGTCATTACATTCCTGGGAAAACTTAACAAAAAGTTACTGTCTTATCACAACAGGGAGGTTTACGTGTAAGCTAAGGCTGAGAAAGTAGCAGAGCATGCGTATTGCTCACAAGCAGGTGTGGACTTATCCAGGCTACGTGTGAACTAAAGCACTGCAGACTCAACACAGGGGTGCCTGTGGATCAGGGTTATTTACAGCTCCAACATGGTTCCCTTCCACAAGATGGCTTCCCTTATGCTAACTTATGCTAACCTGTGACTGCGTATCTATCATAGCTATTTAAGCAGCACTAACACTATCAGGAGCGATCGTGGGTCCTTGGGGCCAGGGCACTCAAGGCTGGTGTCGGACTCCGGTCCTGCCCCATTGACCCACTGTTAACACAGAGGTGCCATAGGACAGACGCAGTGTAGAGCACCAAGCTGACACCTGCAGGGAAGCTGCTCTGGAGAATCACCCAGACCCACGGTAAATTTGCAAAAGAGAGGAATGGACTCTGGCTGTGTTAAGTCCCTGAGCTAGCCGGGGTGTTTGTTACGACAGGATCACCTGACCTACAATGACCAACACAGAGTCCAGGCGGAGGGACCCACCTGCTGGAACTAACACGGTTCCTACTCCAGACTTTCTCTGTCTTTAGCACGCATGTGAGTGTGCCTGTGGACTGTGCAGGGTTGCCTACACAGAGTGGCTGTGTGTGTCCATCTCTGGGGCCACGCGTCTGTGAGTATCTGCCATGCTGCCAGGAGGGCAGTGGTGCCCTTGCCCTGACACCCTGGCGGAGCCTGGGCGGACTCTGAGAGGCTCCCAGGGCCCACCTGTCGGGAGCTCCAACACTGTGGTCACGACTCGACGAGCTAAGGCCTGGAACCGAAATGGGGTGCTGCCCCTCCTCATGGTCCCAGACCCTGTAGGGTCCCAAGTCGCTCATTTCCAAAAAACTCCTCTAACCATTTCTGTCCTTCCTAAAACTCCATCCAAGGCAGTGGTTGCAAAGGCCAAGTTGATGCGGGCTGCCCAAGAATGAAGGGTAGAAGCAGCAGGGCTGGAGAATCCAAAGGTCTGAACCCTGTCCTCCACTGGCCACCCTGCCTGCCCTGTCCCCAGGCTCTCGGCACCTGCTTCTCTAATGTACACTCACCACCGGGCTTCCACTGGTACCTCATTTTATACTCCTAAGGTCTCTCTTCAACTTACTGCTCCTCGCTATCACCCAGGAAGACAGGCTGGGCATTTCACAGACACAGAAAGCAAGGCTCACCCCACAGGGGAAGGTGTCAGCTCCAGCAGCTTTCAAGCGGAGGAGAGAAGAGCCAGCACTGCCTTCTCTCGCCAGCTCCGGTGTTCTTTCTCACATCCCTTCTTGGACTGATACAAATAAGTAAATGCTAAATTCTCCACTTCTCTGAGAGCGTTTCTGGGCGCCCCGCAGCATACCAACAAGATGAGAAGAAATCACTCCATCAAAACCTCTGTCTTCCTTGCGTACAATCCTAATTAGACTTCCACGGGCCTTCTGGACGGGCTCAAGATGAACTGAGGGCATCTGTGGACTGGAGGACTGTCCAGTGGAGAGACTGGGACCTAGGCAAGGGGTGGGGCTCATCGGGTGCCGGGCCTATAGGAGAGGAGGCTGGAGGAGATTCCAGTGCAGGCAGCGGCTGCCCCGGCTCCCCCGTGCATCTCTTTCCTCCTCAGCTTCCCTTCGAGTCGTGTCTTCTCGCTGTCCCTTCAGCCTCAGCTGCTGCTCTCCACATTAACATGTATACTGCTTGGGTGAGGGCTCTCTGGCCAGTTGGTTCTAAATTGCTGGAAAATGACAGAAAGGTGATGGGGGCAGAATGAATGAGAGGTTCTCACAAGCTGCTGACTGCCTTTATCATTTATAAACAAATGCCCAAGAACTTCCACAGTTCCCTTTTCAACCTTTTCAGCTCTCTTCTGAATAGAGTGGGGACAGCCATGCAGGCTTGCCTCCATCTTCTCTCACTGCCCCAGCCCTAGCCCCCCACCATCGGGCCAGCATATTCACTCACAGCCATCAGATGTACTTACTTCCTCCTGGGGGCCCATGGTCACTGCCCTTGGGGAGCTCACAGCCTCTGCACACAGACACTAAACCACAAGTTAAGTTTGGTGCATTAAGTGCCTAGACATGGCCTGGGCAGGGCAGGGTGCTCTGGGAATGTAGACAAGGGGCACTCCACCCAGCTGGGTTCTGATCCAGGAAGGCTTCCTGAAGGAAGTGACCCCTGATTGGAGTGTGGATGAACAAATAAATGTGAGCCTGATGAATTAGTAATCCAAACCCACCATCTCTCACCCCATTATGCTGTTTCCTTCCCCTCATGACATTTTTCACTCATCCACACATACATACACAAAATAATAAATAATTCAAATACATACATATTTTGGTTATCTGTTCTCTTTCTGAGTTGTGTCTCTCTCCACTATAATGTAAACTCCAAGGGACCAAAAACACTGTATCTTGTTAACTGCTGTAACTTCAGCATCTTGCCTCTTGTCTGGCATAGAATAGGAGCTCAACATTATTTGCTGAATTAAAGGATGAACGGATGAATGGGAGAGAGTATTGGAGGCAGAGGGACCAGCATCTGCAAAAGCAGGGGGCCGTGAGGCCATGTGGGCATTAGGAAATCACTCAGAGCCTTCATATGGCTGGAGCGGGGAACTGGTAAGAGAGCAGACGATTGAGGTGGACAAGAGCTAGAGCAGGCAGACCTCAACAGCTATTTTAAGGAGCTCAGACTTAAGGGCAGGGCAGTGAGGAGCCACCAAGGGATTTTCAGCAGAGTGTGATGTGGTTTGGTCTGCCCTTTAGGAAGATTGTACCTGGAGGAGAGGAGAAGACAGGCTGGAGGGTGGAGTGTCAGCTGGGAAGCTAAGCTGTTAGCTACGATCCAGCAGCCAGAAGGCTGAGGGCCAGAACCGTCTTCATTGCCCTCTGCCGGAAAGACAGCACGGCGGTTTTGAGGAGCCAGCACTGGGCCAGGAGTCAGGGCCTGGACTCTGGGCTGAGAGCATCCTGGCTGCTCTGGGAGGAAGAGTGGGTAGAGGGAAGACAGCAGTTCCCGGTCAGGAGTGCTGTGGGCATGCGTCACCGCAAGCACTCACCTCCAACTTGGCGCCAGCTTGTCTCCCCAACTACTGCCTTCTGGGGCCAAAATCATGACAATATCAATAAAGACATTTGCTGTGTCTTGTTTAATCCCGACACACACTCTGCAAGCCCCTGCTCCATAGTCAGCACTCAGTACGCCACGGCTATGTGGCTGTCCTCTCCTTACTGCTAACATCGCTGGCTTGTCATCAGCCATCCTTACAATAGACGTGTGAGGTAAGCGGAGGATGCCATCGCCCCTCACGTCACAGGTATAGACACTGAGGCCAAAAGGACTGTTAACAAGGAACAGAGTCCGTGTAGGATCCTTGCCACAGGCCAGGCGCTGAGCTCCGCACCTCCCCATTGTGTCTCAGTTACCCTCACAAACAGGTGAGATGGCTGGTCTTATCTCCCTCTGTTTGCAGGTGAGAAAACAGGTTCAGAGAGGCTAAGGGGCTCACCCAAAGTCACACAGAGTACAAGAGAAGAACCAGAATTTAATCCCAAAGTAGTCTGACTCCAAAGTCCACGTTCTTTCAATCCTGTCACCACCCCACCCCCGGAATCCGAGTGCTAATTCCCTGTACCCATCCGTTCATTCCAGGAAATCAGTCATGAGCCGCTTAATGACGGGAACACGTTCTGAGAAATGCTTCGTCAGGTGATGTCGTCGTGTGAGCATCGTAGAGTGCACTTACACAGACCTGGATGGTGCAGCCTCTGCACACTAGGCTCTGTGGTACTAATCTCATGGGACCACTGTCGCATATGCAGTCTGTTGTTGACCGAAATGTCGTTATGCGGTGCATGACTGTACTTATTTCACGCCTACCCCATGCCCAGCACTGAAGTCTGGACCCAAATATTTTCTCTTTCCTCCCCTGATATGGTGCAGAGGAAAGGATATTTCTGGCTGGGGTTGGTGGTCCACAGGGACCCTGATTTCAGGAGCTGGGCCTCCTGCACAGCTTACACAACAATGTGGGGGACCTTCATCTACACAGGGAGAGGAGTGACAACCCTGGCCACCGTCCTCACTGATTTCCCAGAAGAGCCACTGCTGCTTGTAAAACGTTTTCACTTGCAGACTTCAGGCTTCCGGTTAAATGCTGACACATGGGGTGGGTTCCCCGCCCCAAAAAGCCTCTATTGAAGGTAGAGCAACAGGACACAATTTCATGAAAAAATTGAAAATATAAAGCTCATTGCATCCTGAGTGAACAATGAGAGGTATGGAGACAGAAGTGCGGCGGGTTTGGAGGCTGGGCCAGTGAGTTCTCCTCATCCACCCCCTCCCCATCCTCTCTGCAGTCCTGTCTCTCCTGGTCTCACCTCTCCCCAAGACTGAGGGGCTCCCTGCCGACTCCTTCCTTCGGGCCCCCTAGCTCACCCCTTGAAGGCTCCCACAAGGAAGTGCACACTATATGGGTTCCATCTTGTCGCTCCCATCCCAGTGTAATTTCTCATTTGAGAATAAGGTCCAAACTCCTTAGCAAGCTCATTGTCCAGAAATCCTGCTATCACTCGGGACTAACTAACCATGAGCATGTCTCTGTTCATGCTCGTCTTAGTCTGTTCCATTTGCTATAACAAAATAGCACAGACTGGGGGCTTAAACAGCAGACATTTACTTCTCACAGTGCTGGAGGCTGGAAGTCTAAGACCAAGGTGCCGGCAGATTCGGTGTCTGGTGAGAACCCACTTCCTGGTTCATAGATGGCCATCTTCTCTCTGTGTCCTCATGGTGGAAGGAGCCAGGGAGCTCTGTGGAGTCTCTTTCATAAGGGCACTAATCCCATCATGGGGGCTCCACTCTCATGACCCAATCACCTCCCAAAGGCCCCCTCTCCTAACACTATTGCGTTAGGGGTTAGGTTTCAATGTAGAATGTTGGGGGGACATGAATGTTCAGTCTATACAATGCTCTTCTGTCACTCTTGGAAAGCGTCCTCACTACCACTCTCCCACCCTCAGTCTCCTACTCTCTCTACTTATTAAAATTGGGCTCATCCTCAAGGTGCCATTTAAATGACATCTATGTTGTGAAGCTTTCCCTGACCCTCCAAGTCAGAATTAGTGGCTCTTCTCTCCTGCTCCTGTGTTGCTTCTGTGTTTCTACAGCAACACCGCACTTTTGACTTTAATTGTCATAAGGTGTTTACACATCTGTTTCATTGCATTGAAAGCTCCTCCAGGGCAAGAGCCGGATACTATCTGGATGCATCCTAGGCCCCTGCTGCTCAAAGTGTGTTCTGAATCAGCAGACCTAGGAACTCATTAGGAATGCAGACTCTCAGGGCTCACCTCAGACCTACTGAATCAGAGTCGAGTTTTAACCAGATTCCTGGGTGCTTCGTCTGCACGATAAAATGTGACAAGCTCTGTCTAAAGAACACCTCTTGCACAGTGTGTTGCACATTGCAGTCATTCAGAGAGTGTTCGATGAATGAATAAGTGAGTGAATATGGAAAGGATCATCAAAAGCCAGTCATAGTTTCATCCACAGCCATTCCTGAAACCTGGAGATCTTTCTTAGCTGTTTAAATAGAGTCAACCACACTGCAAAAAAACCTCCCACACTCTCCTCTGACTTTATTTCTCTGCTTCCTCCTTCAGAATCAGGTACATCCCACCTCCCATGGGCAGCCATGTCCCAAGCTCAACAATGTAATCAGAAAATCGTTTTTACAACAGTTCATCCATAACCCACCCCAAAGCCATGCTCGTGCAGAGGAGCTAGTCCATCAGAGGCTGTGAGTGATGGTCCAGCCAGCTGGCCATGTGGGGAGGAAGCCCCACTCCCATCCATCATCCCTGCTCCCTGGATAACCTGCAGACCTCACAGAAAGGCAGGATCGGCTGTTTGCAGGTCTGCAGGCAGGCAGCAGCTCCTCACCAGCCTCAGCGCTGTTTCTCCTCCGAGCGTCACCCGCCTATGTGGTTTCCCAGCTCAGAAGACTTCCACAGAGCTTGCTGGGAAACCCGCCTGAGACAAGCTTATTACCAGGGTGTAACAAGAGTGGCAGGTAACCTCTTAACCACCTGCTCCCAACTCGTGACGGGTAATTTTATGTGTCAACTTGACTGGGCTAAGGGATGCCCAGAGAGCTGATGAAACATCATCTCTGGGTGTGCAGTGAGGGTGTTTCTGGAAGAGATCAGCACTTGAATCAGTAGGCTGAGTGAAGAAGATGGCCCTCACCGGTGCAGGAAGGCATCGTCCAGTCCGCGGAGGCCCAAATAGAGCAGAAGTTGGAGGAAGGATGGGTGTGCTCTCTGCTTGAGCTGGGACGTGCATCTCCTCCTGTCCTCGGACATCAGGGCTCCTGGTTCCCAGACCTTCAAACTCAGACTGGGACTCACCCCGCTGGCCCCCTGGCTCTCAGGCCTTCGGGCTTGGACTAGAGCTCCACCACCAGCTCTCCTGGGCCTCCAGCTTGCCGACAGCAGATGGTGGGACTTCTCAGCCTCCACAATCTCATGAGCCAAGGCCTCCTAATAAATCTCTTTCTGTATATCTATACATATCCTATTGGTTTGTTTCTCTGGAGAACTCTGACTAATACATCACCACATTCTCGTCCCCTCAAACACCTATGGAACTACATAGATGAACAGTTTGCCTGACCGTAAAGCAATAGTACTCATCCTTTGAAAATGAGTCAGACCTGTGGGATCTTAGAGCCAGAAAGGCTGCTAGGACCACCCTCCCCACATCCATTGTCAATAAATCAGCCAAGGACTTGTGTACACATTATGCAGAATTCAAAAGAAAAAGAAATCATCAGATTATTTATATGCCTTTGACTTTATGGAGTGTTTTACCCCTCTCCAATTGCTTTTACATGTGTTACCTCCTGAGTCAGGCTGGCAGGGACTAGTATCACCATTTCACAGATGGGAAACCTTTCACAGAAAGGTTAGGCCTCTTCTCGTTGTTTGTAATATGTGCCCTCCTTGTGTTCAGAAAGGATTGTTAGTGGCTTAAAATAAAACCTTATTTACATAATGACTAGTAGTTGAAGTTTAACTGTAGAAACGTTTCCACATTTGGTCAAAAACTACATGCCAAAAACATGTTATGACAATTTAAGTACTGTAATTTATGAAGAAAATCACCATTTTTAGATTTCATTTGCTCAGTAAACTTATATGGAACATTTAAAAAACATTTAACTACTCATATATATGTGAATATAAAACAAAGTATAAAAGAAATCAGAAGCCATATAGGCAAAGGAGGAGATTTTATGCCAAGAAGCAGAAACATGCTGTTCACCATAACTAGACTTTAATTTGCCTCTGGGCTTCCTAGTAGACAAAGTAAAAAGGGGAACACAATGTGTTGCAAGCTCTTATTGTCGGATTAAAGAAAGAGAGCATACTTATTCAGAAGAAACAAATGTTTCCCAACATTGGGTTAGTAACCTGTCCCAGGATAAACATCTCATAGAAACTTAACAGATTCTTTGATTCCCTGTAGCTACTGGCTAAACTTCTTCCTCCCTTTCTCAACCAAAAGTTTGTAAAGAATAATCCACATTTACAGTGCCTGCTTCCACACCGCCTAGTCACTCTTTAATTCACCGAAATCAAACTTCTGCCCCAACTCTCCCCTGAATGTAGCTCTCCGTAACGACTTCCTGATCACCACCAGTGGGCATGTTTATGCCTTTTATCACTTGATACTTTCAATTCCATTTGATACCTGCCTGTCCTTGGCTCCGGGAGAGCCCACTGCACTGGATCTCCTTCTCCTGGGGCCATGTGGCTGTTATCTTAGACTCCCTGGGGGTTTCTGTCCCTCTGCTGCTGTCCTCAGCTCCCGGGTCCTTTCTCCCTGGGTGCACGTGGACACTTTCAGGCTGTGAACCACTGCTGTAAGCCGAGGAGTTCCACATCTCCATGTCCAGCCAGACTTTTCCCCTTGCTCCTCCATCAGATTTGTCCACACACGACCGCCTGCTGGACGTCGCCCCTGAAAGGGCCCACTCCCTGACTGAACCTTCCCAAACTAGATGTCACTGACTGCCCAGCCCTCCCTCCGCTCACACCCGCGTCCTCCCACACTCTGTCTCAGCTGTCTCCTCCCTCTTCTTCACTTCCGTGGAACCAATCAATAAGTCGCACTGCTTTTACTTTCCCACAGATGGGGATGTCCCCTGTCTCCACCGCTCCCCCATCCCCGAAGCTACTGCTACAGCCTCCCAACCCACCACCTGGTCTCCCTCAAATCCATCCCCCCAAATTAATGCTAGAAAAAATACAAATCAGAACATGCTCCTCCTGTGTTTAAAATTTTTGAATGGCTCCTCATCACTTATAGGATAAATCTCAACCTTCCCACTGCAACCTATGAAGTCCTCCATGATTAGTCCCATCTCTGTGTACTCCTGCCCAGGCGTAGCAGCAATAAATGCACACGCATGCCAGTCTCCACCACATGCAGCTGCACCCCAGCATGCACATGCCACACATGCTGAAGCTGCTTCCCTTTGCTTCCGCAGCCTGCCCTACCGTGTGACCTGCCTACTGTGTGGCCTGCCCTACCGTGCAGCCTGCCTACTGTGTGGCCTGCTCCTCTCTTTCCTCCCAGTTAGCTTCTGCTACTCAGGTCGGTGGTCCCTCCTCAGGAAGTTTCCTTTAGCCTCCCAGGCTGAGGAAGACTCACTTCTCCTTCCATCATCCATCTCTCTCAGTCACTACACAGCCACATTGCCTTCTATTTGCTTGTCTGTGAGTCTGTCTCTCCAGATACAATAAGCAATTTCCATGCTAAACTGTCCCTTATTCATCTCTGTAAACTCTAGCCCCTAGCTGGATGACTGGCATAGAGTCCAAACTCAAATGTTTGATGAATAAATGAATATGTGAATGAATGAATGAATGAATGAATGGTTTCTTTGTAGAGGAATTGGGACTGGACTCCAGATCTTCTTCATCCTACTGCAAAACTCTTTCTCTCCTGCTCCTCTGCCTCACAGTCCGTGAAGCCATGTTCCCTCTCTTCGTCTCTTGCTGGAGAAGGGGAAAGGTGAGGTACAGAGATCTGAAGAGACAATCAGGGCATGAAATGTGTACCCAGCCTCAGCAGCATTCTGAGAGGACTCAGAGGAAGATGATAATGCTCAACGGTGGGTGGGTTGATGGAAAGGCCAGGCCAGGCCTCTGGGGACAGGGAAACTAGGTATAGACCTTGGGGGTGGGGGGTGGGGGAGCACTTGTAAAGGAAGGGAAGAAGGCAGAACTCCAAGGACTGAGGAAGCAGTTTAGGAGAAGCTGGGCTAGACTTCCAAAGAGCTGAAGAAGGACATCATGGAGAAGGCCAGACGCTGCAGCCCGGTGTGGAAGATGAAGAGAATGTTGGAAGAAGGGAAGAGAACAGAGTGGGGGCAGGTGATATGGGGACAAGTGGTCCAGAGAGTGAGCAGCGGCTTGGTCAGGATGCCAGGTGACCCCAAGGGCTATGGAGACAGAAAAATTCATGTTCATGAAGGCCTTACAATGGCAGGCAGTTGCCTTTTTTCCATCCATCCTCATTCTTTTCTTTCTTCTCCTTCTCCTTTTTCCCAGGGAAAATGTAGTAAAAGCCTAATTGTTTTCTCTGTTCAATTTCAGTAACAAAATGATACTCGTAATTCACCAATTCCAAGGGAAGCGCACATTTGGGAGTATCTCTGTGTTTTAAAGAGCGTGTGGCTGGGGGCCCAGACTGGGAGCTCAGGGAGACTGAAGAGACAGCCCCAGGCCCAGCTTCTCCGCCTTTCCAGGAAGTTCCTCAACCAGGCTGTCAGCCAGGCAGAGAGCGGCCCAGGGCTGAGAGCGGAGAACTATTCTCAGGCTGCTGCTAGACTAGGTGGAAACTGGGAAACACTTTTCCCCAAAGTTTATTCCTTTCTTTTATGACAATGGTGTCAATCCAGACTCAGGAGACCTAAATTCCAGTCTTGGTTTTTCCAATAATTCCCTGTGGTCTCAGGGCCCTTTAAGTTCCTGTGCATGCGACGGCGTTACTGCGACAGCACCTTGGACTTCACAGTGCTCAGGGAGGGTGGACAGAATTGCCGTGACACCCTGTGAGATGCTGGGCCTTGGTACTCCCCAGGAACGGTCACAGTGGCTGGTGCTGCCTCTGATCTTTTGGTTCCAGGACCTCCTTGTTCTTTGCAAGCCCTGGGACAGGACCCATGTGAACCAGAGGGAGGCAGACCTCGCTCGGAGTGGTCTGGATGGCACTGCAATGGCGAATCGCTATCAGTGACAATAAGATTTTTTTATAATCATTAACTGAGTTTAATAAGGAATTGGAAACTGTGGGGTCCTCAGGCCCTCCCTGAAAGCCTTCGGCCCCTCCCAGTCAGTCCCTTCCTGGCATGCACATCGAAGACTTTAAGGACTGAGGTTCCGGCCAATCTCAGCTCCACTGTGATGCTAGCCCTGGGATCCCTCCATCTCAGGATTTAATCTACCAGGTTCCCAGCCTTGTGCAAAGCCCTGCAGTAGGGGAGGGGCACAAAGAGGTGGGCTCTCTCGCTGGGGCAGAGCTAACATACTGGACATCATCCAAAGGACAGGGAAGTGTTGGTCAGTGGTCTTGATGACCAAAGCCAGAGGTGGCCAGAGAAGCAGATGAGTGTGGGCAGGAGTCCCCTATGAGGGGTTCATAAAAAAGAAGTTGACGTGGGCCTGAAAGGATTTAGACGGGTGAGGAGAGAAAAGAAAGGCATTACAGGAAAGATAAGCAGCTCAAAAAAAGGCAAAAACTTTCCAATGAGAACTTAGGAGGTGTAGAAAACGAGAGTGTCTGAGTAGGGTGGGATCAGTTACAGAGGGCTGTGTAAGTCAGGCTGGGACTGGGGGACCCACGACAGAGAGGAGCACAGAGAGAGCACGGGCTCTGCACGCGGCCCACCTGGCTTCGAATCCTGCCTCTACCTGTGGATTGGGTAACCCTGGGCAAGTCACTTCTCCTGTCTGAGCCTTTTCTCAATCATTTGTACTCGGAGTAAGGTCCAGACTTTGGTGTTTCTTTGAGGTGCCTTGTGTCTTATCTTATGGACCCTGCTTCTTTCCCACAGAATGACTCAGCCAATGCACAGGGTGGATTAGCCCTAGGTCTGTGGGTAAAATGAGACCATCTGGGACACTGGTGGAGGAGATTCTCTGGGCTGTGGGCACTTACTTGGCCTCTAGCAGATGCCAGACAATTTGAATAACACAGAGTGTTGTGGGACACACTAAGGGAGCTCTCCGTTTAGAAGCAGTGGTCAGTGCCTGGACATTGGGCCAGCTTATGGAAATAATGATGATGATGATGATGTGTCAGCGTGTTAATAATAACAGACTTTGTGCACTTATCATGCCCCAGGCACTGTGCTAAATTCTATACATTAATTACATTATTTAATCCTCAAAAGCACTCTGTGATGTAGGTACTACTGTCATCTCCATGTCACACATAAGAAAACCAAGGCACAAGAGGGATTCAGTAACTTGCACAAGGTCCTACATCTAAGACACATAAGACATAAATTCCAAACTCAGGCAGTCAGACTTCAAACCCACGCTTTTAGCCACTGTGGTTTATGGGCCAGAGTGGAGCTGTACAAGACTCTGAGAATCTTGTAAAAGCTGAAGTTTCTAGGTTCAGCAACTGCAGTGGACACCCGAGCATGCCCTCCCCTCCTTCTGTTAGCAGCACTCCCAGTTATTTAGAGAACCGCCCCTCCCCCAGCTGACCCATCTAACTTGGTAGAGCTGCCAGGCAAGGCTCCCCTACCCCTTGGGCTCGGACTGTGACCCAGGCTGGACCAATCAGAGTCCTTCCCTGGAACTTTCACAAGTTGGAAGTGAAGAAATCGCTCTTCTTTCTCCTTGGATTTCCAGGTGTAAGGATTTTACTCCAGAATTGCCCACGACCATGTCCTTAATCAAGTGGAAAGCATGAGACAAGGGAGCCAACACAGAGATGGAAATTGGCTTGAGAGATGAAAAGAGAGAGAAACAAAGTTTGAGAGAGAGAGTGAAGGAAAGAGAGAGAAAGTTTCTGTCTGTCTGTATCTTTTATTATCTCTATAACCACTTATTTGAAAATTGGTTATATTTTTTTCTTAAGCTAGTATGAATTGGATTTCTGTCACTTGAAACTGAAAGAGTCCTACCTATGTGCCAACCCTTCTAAAAGATTTTAAAGGGGATTCCACATCCAGCCTTTCCTGGAAGCACATTCGAACAGAACCCTGACTTTTTATTTCTATAGCTATTACATAGGGGTACAAACTTTCAATATCTTTTCATAGAACAGAAGTTAAGATGATTTGCTGGAAGTGATTCCCAATTGTACCTTTGATTCTGATAATGACAATGGTATTGTTGATTACAGTAATCTTATTATCACTGACTTGCTGAATGCTTACTATGTGTCAGCTACTATGCTCAGAGCTGTACGTGCTGTATCTCATATGATTCCAATAGTCCTGTGAGGGAGGGCCTACTGTTATCCCCATTTGATAGATGAAGAAACCAAGGTATGGAGATGGTTAAGGAACAGAAGGCAAGTGGCACAGCCAAGGTTCAAACTCAGATCTGTTTGACTCTATAGAGGCCAACATGTACACTCAACCTCTTCCTAGATATCATCCAAATATAACACCACACAAAACTTGTGACAAACACAACCCTTGTGAAATGGAAAAAAAGAACCATAGCTGAGGGACAGGTCAGCTGCCACATTCTGATGGTCAAAGAAGAAAAAAAAGAAAAACTCAAAGAGGAGCATCTTCAAAAAACAAAGGCCGGGAACCTACATATTACAATAAGCCTTAGAAAAAGACTATATTTTGAAGAAACTGTTATTTAAACAGTTGTCATTTTGCTGAGCCAAATGTCTAATTATGAGATATCAGCTCCATCTCAGAGCTCTGTGATAAAATGGACTAAAAGCAAAGCCATCAAAAAGTGTCCCTAGACCACCTATCTACTGATGCCCCACTCTCAGTGGCGTGAGTACTCAGACCTTAAGATCTTCTTACCAAGCTGGAGGTGAGGGTGAGGATCTTGGAGGTGGGAGGGAAGCCCTCTGAGAAACCCCATATGATGGATGGGAAACTGTCACAGATCATTTTCTAGGGTGACAAAACGATGTCCCTCCTTTACTTGTATTCTCCTTCCCCCCGACACACACACACTGGACCTCCTCTCCCTGCCACTGTCATGGTGTGGTTTAACCATTCCCTCACTGCATTTCCCCAAGTCCGGGACCTGTGTGGGCCTTTGTTACTGTTGACTTGCTATGGGAAGGCACCATCTGTTCTAACAGCCGGCCAGCATCCACCAGAGTCCTCTGTGCTTCGGCAGCCAGGAGACAGGCTGGAAGCATGGGTAAGGACACATTCCTATGGGAGTCCCTGGAAGCTTTCCTACATCTTCCATGTGCCAGGTGACTGGGCAGCCCATGTAAAAACACCTCTAAGTAACCATCAACCTTCCCCAACACTGCTCAAAAGAAGAAAAGGCAAAATCTTTAGGATCACATGATGAGATTCAGAAGCTTTTGTTATCCAATAATATCCACCATCCCTCTCTGTTGCATTTATTTATAACTCCTTCTCCTTCAGTCCTTCCCACATCCTCCTTCCTAGTGACTTCCACATCCACATATTTCATCCGTTTAACACCCTCGCTTCTCAGTGCCTGACATCACCTCCAGTGATCAGCTCGGTAATCTTCTCAGCCCCACCTCAGCCAACTGCACCCATAACCCAGATCTTGCCATTACCAGCTGCACCATCTAAAATCTTGACGTCAAACATCCAACGGGCCATCATCACCCATTTTCCAGTTTTCTCTCTCTAGTTCCCCAACTTCAACAATTTTTGACCCTCCAGAACTTCCAAATCATAAAACCTATGCTCACTGTCCATCACACATTTCATGTTTTCATTATTAAAATCAATCCATTGAATAAACCATCAATTCTGTTGCACCTTCTCTCTCCACCATGGAAGCCATCTGGAAGCCTCTACCCTTTGGTTAAACCCAACTCTCTACCTGCCTCATACCTGCATCCAGCTGAATGGAAATGATGAAAAACACGCAAATACCTTCACTGCTCTCACCTTAAACCCATGGCCACAGACCCCAGGGCCAGCATTCCCACTTCATCTTCCAGTTCATTTCATGCTCTGACTCCATGTGGTGATTATTTCACAACTTCTCACGTCTCAAATCTCTAACACCCTTTCCACCTCTCCACTCTTAGGTGATGGTCTATTTCACTGAGAACATAGAGACAATCAGAGAAATCCTTTCTCTTCCTGTGGTCACAGTTCCCAGCCTCTGTGCCAACAGGCTCTGCCTTTTCTTCTGTCACATAAGACAAACTCTTCCTAGAGGTCATCCTTCCCCTTGACCAGAGGATTGTGTTTCCTTCCACCTACACGACTTTATCTCCACAGTTTATCTATCTCCTGCTTCAGTCTCGTCTCTCTAGATCAGGATAGCACACACAAACATGCTGAAATAGCATGCAGCTTTTAAAAAAAGCTCTTGCTGGACCCTAGTTCCCTCTCCAGCAACTACCCTATTACCTTTCTCCCTTTATGGTAAAATTCCTAGAGTTTTCTGTAGTTCTTATTTTCACTAATTCACCTTCCATTTTCTCTTGCACTCTCTTTGTGGAAGACTGTATTATTGTTCCAACTGGTTGCTCTTCCTTTCTCTATGAAAGGATCCTGTGTCCCTAGTGGTGGCTGTGTGGCCTGCGGTGCCTCCTGCAGGTGGAGTGTCCTCCCACCCCATCAGCAGGCTCGGCCACGGGGCTGGCTTTAATCCAGTAGAATCAGAGGAGATATGATATGGGCTGTCTATTCTGTTCAAGGAGGTTTTAAGAGACATGCCAAGTCTCCACCAGCAATCTTTTCTCCACCTAGGCCATATTAACTGCAGACCAAGGTTGGAGTTACTTCTTCAGCCTGGGTTTTGAAATGCTAAGTTATAAGCAGCAAAACTGTGGCTGATCCACAGTTGCCAACAGGTAACAGGAAAGACACAAGAAAATGTTGCCGTTTGAGGAGGCTTTGAGAGTCGGTGGCTGATGGTTACTGTAGCCTTCCTCAGCAAACACTAACTTTCCAAACAGGCTTCTGTGCCTCCCCCTCACAGAAAAACTGCACTTGTCAAAACCACTCCCATGTCACCAAAGCCAGAAATCAATGATTGGTCCCGTCTTTATTGACCCTATAGGCAGCATTCAATACTGTTGATTATGCCATCCTACTTGAAGCACGTCTGTGTCCTGGTATCTGGAAACTCACTTTCTCTGTTTTTCCTCGTGCTTCACTGGCCCCTCTGTCAGCCTCTTCTACTGGCTCCTTCTCCTCTTCTGAAGATCTAAATGTTGAAATCCTAGAACATGTCTCTGCTCTACCATTTTCTCCCTAGGGAATCTCATCCCTCTGTGGCTGGGATTCCAAAAGCAATATCTCTAGCCCCGACTTCTCGCCTGAACTCCAGGCTTCAGTATGTAATTTCTTACTCAGCATTTCCACTTGCACGTCCAAAACAATACTCTTAGTTACCTCCAGCCACCACTAACAAACCTGCTCATCTCCACTCTTCCCCATTTCGGTCAGTGTCACCACCACTGCCACCTCATACCCAGTTGCTCGGGCCAAAAAAGACTCAATATCATCTTTATTCCTTTATTTCTTTCGCACCCACATCCAATGCTTCCAAACTCCAACACTTATATCATTATCACCCTGATCTACCCCAGATTATCTCTTGCCTGGACTATTACAGTAGTCTCCATTCTGCCCCCACTGTTTCCACTCCTATCACCTCTCACTCAGGCCACACATTGAGCAGCCAGAATGGCTCATTGATTTTTAATATGAATTAGATCCCATTATTGCCCTTGCTCAAAATCCTACAATGATTTCCCATAATTCTTTAGACAAAAGCCCTTATCGTGGATACCAGGGGCCTACAAGATCTAGCCCCTGGCTATCTTTCCAACTTTTTCTTCCATCACTTTCCCCCTTGTTTACCCACTCAGGTCAAACCCACTTTCTTGGTATTCCTCAAACCTACGACACTTTTCCCACCTCGGGGCCTTTGCACTTGCTGTTCTCTCTGCCTAGAACACAGTCTTTCCCCTGATAGCCTCAGACTGGCTTCCTCACTTCACTCGGGTTTTGCCCAAATGCCTTCTCTTCTTAACCATCCTATTTAATTAGCTACCTCCTTTTTATTATATTTTATTCCCTGACCTACGTTATTTCTAACCCTCAGCACTAATAAAAGACAACGTAGATTAGTAGTTAGGAGTAGGCTCTCTGGCTTTGGCAATTAATCTCTCTGTACATCAGTTTTCTCATCTGTAAAATGGAGATCAGATTAACAGCCCTTATCCTATGAAGCTCTAACAAGGCTTAAATGAGTGAATCCCTGTAAAACGCTTAGTAAGAAACAAGGCAGGATGCAATGGTTGTTGGCTATTTTTATCAGATATTGAATTCTCTAAATTGCATTGTCTGTCTTCCCCGTAGAGCGGGAACTTAGTATTTCTGGTTCACTGCTGTATTCCCAGCACATGGAAGGTGCAGAAAGGCGTTGATAGAACTACCTCTGCAAACCCATCTCAAGAACCTGTACTTCATTTTGTGCACTAGTTTGTAAAAATTGTATTTAAGCTGGATTTTACTTAATCTGACTCACCATCCCTAATCCCAGTGTTCTTTTATCATTATTGCGAATTGACCTTTAACTGATAACTTTTCAGTTGAGAGTTTCTTCCCTCTTCCTCTCAGTACTCGGCAAAATAAGATCAGAGAAACTGACACTTAAAGATCCCTGACTTGAAAATAATCATTTTCTGATTTGTCTGTGTGTGAAAGTTTCCATCTTCACCCATTGGCTTTACATAGAATGGATTATTAGGGCTAATACAGCGTAACCTGGCTGGGGTCGCTGAAGGTAAATGTCATACTTAAAATGATCACTCGCGAGATCCTGAGTCTTGTGCTGACTTCCTGAATCCCAACTACAGCTGGATTCATAATTAATAATAATCCCTTATACAGCATTTAGTGTGTTCAAAAGCAATCTTTGCAAACCATTGTTTCTTTCCTCTTCAGCACTGCTCTGGAAGGCGTGAAGAGGCCTTGTCATCACACACAATTCACAGGGCACAGAAGGGTCCTGGTCCAGGTCATTTGGAGCAGGGGTCGGTGCCAGGAAGGAAAAGCTGTTTACCACAACTGGACTCAGATGGAAGCTCCCCAAAGACAGGGGCCCAGGGAGTTCACAACGTGCTGTGGATCATGCTTAATGCTATGCTGCTGAGACTGGCTCTCCTCTTTCATGGTGCCATAGACCCAGAAGCCGTTACATTCTGAAGGACCTCAGAAGATGTTCGGGCTACCAGCCTCTGTTTTGCCTTATGAGAAGCCTGAATACATTAGCTGATGTTATACTAGTTGTTGTAATAGATAAAACTCTCACGTCCCAGTAGCTTCACATAATGAAATGTTCTCTCTCACGGTGGTAAAGCGGGGACCGAAGCTCCTTCCATCCATGGCTCCATCATCTTCAGTGCGTGGCTCCTGGGGTTACTGTGGAAGAGGAAGGAACATGGAGGTCATGGATGAGAGGTTCTTACCAGCCAGGCCTGGTGGTAGCACATATCACTTCCACCCACACCTCACTGGTGAGCTCTGAGTCATGAGATCGCCCTAACTTCGGAGAGGCCAGGAAATGCAGTCTAGCTGTTAACCCAAAAGGAAGAGGAAACATGACTGGTGACCAGGTAGGTGGTGTCAGCCACACCAAGCAAGTCATGAGCCCTGATCACCTGGTCTACAAGTAGCAGACTGAGGTTGTTTCTGGAGATGAACGCCTTCTACTTAGCCATCTTCACCTTTCTCTCCTGCTCTCCTCTGTATGCTGGCCTTCATTACACAAGTTCTCTACTGTTTCTAATTTCATATTTTCCTTGACTTTTACTCCGTAGTCTACAAAAAAAAATAAGAAAAAGGAAACATTAGCTGTCAGTTGTCCAGGTGAAAGAACACATGAGAGGAGAGACGGTCAGTGATAGAGGAGAGGAAGTTGTCCTTTTGGAAGTGTCAGCATCCTCCTCCCAGCTGTAGTCAGTTCCAGTGTTTCTCCCAATGGTCCTAGGAATAGAACATTAGAACTGAAAGGACCTCAAAACAGCTGAAGCAGAGGAAAGAAGCTGCCACTGTTGTTAATCCATCATGGAACCTTAGGCAACACATTGGGGCCTCCCAACTAAAAAAGTAAGATGATGCCTCAGCCCAGGTGGTCATAAAGGCTGAAGGTGATAATGGAGACAGGTTGTCTGGCCCAGTGCCTGGAATACAGTAGCCTCAATCGGTGCTAGTTGGCTTTGAATCTGAGTCAAGTTCAATACTGTCACATTATAGAATGTTCTGTGCCCCCAACTGGGTAGCATTAATTCAATGCATAGGCTAGGGCTAGATCTGTTAAATGACCCATGTGCTGTATGTAGGAAGCCATGGTCACCTAGAGGGATCCAGGAGCTGCCTGCAGGGAACGAGAGCAAGGCTGGGCCCACAGCTGCTTTCACCCACCTGTCTCTTATGCTAGAGCCGCCTGCTGGAGCCTCCCCTGCCACTGCTCCTGCATCCTCCCATTCTTCCCCTGTGCCACACTCAAAGCCAGGGAGGCTCCCCTGCAAGCATCACAATCCCCACCATGAAACCCACCCCAATCGCGGATAACTTCTCAGTTGTACTTCCATTTCCTTGCTACGTGACTTTGGACATTTAATAAATGGTAGCTGTAATTTTTATTATTGAGTTTATTATTATTTGCAGGGCATACACTTTACCACCCTCTGAGGGTCTTCACTGCCTCTGGAACATTCATACTGTCCACTACCAAGACACAAAAATGTGTCGTCTCATGTAGGAAAGGCAAGTCAAGTAACACTTGGTGCCCTGAGTATCAGGCACTAGCCACACTTAGTGCACATGCTCTCAGACTGGCCCCTGTGGCACGTCAGGATGATTTCAAACAATTAGGAGATATCATGATAGAGGTCTCCAGTGTCCTGATGATGTGTGCAGTGACCAGGAAAAAGGGGGCCTGAAAGATGGTGACAAGATTGTAGGCTCTTGTACTGATATTTATGAACCTCTAAGGGATGAGGGGGAAGAGAAGACGTCGTGGAACTCAGGTCCAGGAGCCCAGTGCTGCCTGGGATCACGTTGTTGAAACGTAAAGGGACATTTCTGCACAGCTCCTGCACCAGCGAGCACCAGGAGGCAGCAGCTACGGCAGCACATTCAAAGGCTCCAGGCTGTTCACGTCTGATCGCTCGCCCGTGCTTGACCCACGTCAATGACATAAGCTCTGTCACGTGTTCCCATGGTCCTTACCACTCATTCCCACCACCCCAGAGAACATGGAATTGATTTTTCTTTCAGATTCCCATAGCATTTTTACACACCCTTATTACCATAAACAGCACATTTTTCTGTAACTGTCAGTGTCCTCGTCCCCGTCCCCACGGGGTCAGGAATCCCGTCTCCTCCTCTGTGGTAAGCAGGTGACCAATACATGTTTGTTGACTGACAACTGGCCTCTCCTGCCAGATACCTAAGTGCTCCTGACCCCTGACTCTCACTCGACATTGGATCCCATCTCTCCGCTGACCTGACTGCCAGGCACGCCAAAGCCACTCTTCTCCTAGGTCCAGCCTCGGTGTTGAGGAGGCGTGGAGCCCCGCTCTGTCATCAGGACTGTGCCGTGCTCCTGAACTCTGGGACTGCCTCCCCAAGGCCCACTTGGCCTCGCCACCTCCTCATTTGTGAGCTGCCATGGCAGGCTCGGGCCCTCCTTGTATCCCGTCTGCACAGCCTGGGCCCAGGCAGCAGGGTCTCGGGGGACAGCCAGAGGGTTTGGCATGAAGAGGGCAGGGGTCCACCGCAAGTTCCCCAGCTTAGGAATAACACCACCTGTTGTAAATCACCCACCATCGCCGCTCCTCAGTGTGTTCATCTATAACTGGATGGAAGGACACCACCCTCAGAGCAGGCATCAGAAACGAGAGTGAAGGTGAAGGCACCTGGAAAAGCAGAGTGCTGGTCAGTTGGCTCTACTCTGGCCATGGCGGAAGGACAGAAAGCCCTTGGACGTTCTGCCTACACCAGGGTTTGGATGGTGCTGCCTCCACACGCTCCCTCCACCTGGACGACTCTGTCCAGTAAGGGTCAGCGGGCAGGATACCTCCCACGCCGACATTCCTCAGACTGCAGGAAGCCCCACCGTTGTGCCCTGCAGGGAGCAAGGGAAGGTGGAGTTGTTTCTCAGGCGTTGTCAGATAAGCGGATCAGCAAAATACAAAGTGGCAGAGAGCAGAGACTGTCAGTGTTATTTCAAGCTTGTGATCACATCTCACATGCTCTGCTGAGCCGGTGAGAGAAGCAGCCCTGGGAACCCTGACGCTCAGCGTGGGCAGCGCTCAGCCAACCAGCCGGCAGTCCTAGTTCTGCTGCACTCACTCGCCAGTGAATCTGACCTCCCCTCAGGGAGGCCATCGCTGGCCTTAGTGTCCTTCAGCTCCTGCTGCTCGTCCGTTCAAGTCAACATTTACTGAACACTTACCAAGGCCAAGCAGTACACGGATCCCTCTGGGAGCCACAGAGAAGAAACACCCACCATCCCTGCACTCAATGACCTCCCGGTCAGAAGCTGACACTTCCAGCAGGTCACTCTCCTGCTCAAGAACTGGCAATAGCTCCCTATAGCTTTGGTATCAAGAACAAACTCCTTGGCCTGACTTTCAAGTACCCACCCCAACCTAGGTCTCCCTTATCTTGCTAACTGCAGCATAAACCCTCCATCCCTGCAGGTAAATGTCCTAATTGTGCCAGACCCTTCCTGTCTTCTCCAGTCAGGCTGTAACTTCTTATCTAAACCCTTCAAGACCGAGCTCAAATTCCACAAGCCCTATGTGATCTCTTTCTTTTCTAAACTCCATTTCACCCATAGTAAGCCATCGTCTTGCACTAAATTATTCTCCAATTGCTTCACACAGTCTCTCTCTCTTTCTCTCTCACTAGATTATAAGGTTCTGAAGAGCAGGGTCTATTCAATTAAGCTCAATTCAGGGCCGGCCCCATGGCCTGGTGGTTAAGTGCACACTCCGCTGCTGGCGACCCAGGTTCGGATCCTAGGTGCGCACCGACGCACAGCTCGTCAGGCCATGCTGAGGCAGCATCCCATATAAAGTCGAGGAAGATGGGCATGGATGTTAGCCCAGGGCCAGTCTTCCTCAGCAAAAAGAGGAAGATTGGCATGGATGTTAGCTCACAGCTGATCTTCCTCACACACACACACTAAATAAATAAAACTTTAAGCTCAATTCAACATATATTTATTGAACACCTATCATTCTCCCCTGCCCATGTTTGTGATGTGTTGACTGACAGGTTGGTGCAGGCTCTGGATCCTCCAGGTGGATGGGCAGCTTTCATGACAGATAGTTTAAGCTACAACCTTATGCAAACCTCAACATTGTGCCCTTTCTTTGTTGACCTCAGGGCATCCCGGAAATAAGATGAAACTACAACTCATCCTCAGAGCCACCTTGAGAAAGAGGAAACCATTTGTGCTCCCCTTGTAAGGCCAAGCATCCTGAGGATCACACCTGAACACAGCAGTGCCCAGGTGTGGCGATGCCCGCCTCACCTGCCAGGACCTCGGCAGAGGAATCCGAGGCCCCGGAGCTGGGTCTCCCTCTGGGCAGGGGGCAAGCCCCAGATGGGGGGCAGCCTTCTACGTGCAGACTGCCTTGTCCTCTCCTGCTGCCTTGAAGCCGTGGCAGACCCACCCCATTTTCTAAGACAGATGCCTGCCTCAGGTCCTACCTATGTGTTGGTTCTCTGCCTCTTCTCTCAACGCCCTACCCCTAACCCTTCCTTCCACAGGAGAAATGCTGGGAGACAGGGTGGCCAGCTGGATGGCAGGCTGCTTACTTTTTTTGTATGTTTGACTATTGCCATCTAGTGGCCGTGTGGAACAAACCAAACTCCCTGCCCATTCCTGAAAATGCCACTTTCCCTTTCTTTTGGAAGAGGAGGAGTCAAGAGCTCTTTTTCAACCCCAAAAGGTCCTAAACTCTACACTCAAAAACTGCCAGGAGCTTCAGTATTCTCAGGAAATTACGTGAACACCTGCCACCTGTAGCCGTTAGGATCAGGGCCCTCCCTGCAGATCACAGCCTGGGCAGAAAGGCTTTCTCTAAGCCCAGGAGGAGTTGCAAGAAAGGAGAGGGAAGCAGGGAGAGACAGGGAAGGAAGAGGCGGAGCAGGAGGAGAGGAAGAAGGATGGAGAAAGATCAGGGAGTATCTGCCAACCCTGCTGAGCAGCCACAGACAGACAGGATGAGCCATGCCAACACTAGGCTGACGAGAGCAGGGTGCACCAGGGCTGGCCGGCCCCAGCCCCCACGGTAGCTGAACTGCCTGCTGGATCCAAGTGAGGAGCGTGAGCCTTCACGGGGCTCTGGCCTGAAAGACAGCATGACGCCGTGAGGGCTCTCCTTCACTTGGCGCATGGGTGGAGCTCCACTTTCATCAAGTAAACATTCGGGGCTCACAGGGGTGCTGGCCACCTGCAGAGTTGACCTGCTCCCGGGGGCAGCACACCTTCTCTGTTAGTGACAGCAGTCCATCCCTGACTCCACCCTCCATCTTTCTATCATCAAAGCAGCTCTCAGGGGACAAAACATCCACCCAGGCTGAAAGCAAGGCCTACAGGACCCTGGCAGCCCCCCAGGGAGTGGTGGGCTTCAACTCCTAGCCAGCCCGTCCCCTCCCCTCATGCCTGCTGCTGCAACCTCTCCTCTCCCCACCCCTGCCTTCAAGCCTCCCAGCTCCATTTGGAAGAAATATCTTCCTGCTGGAGGAAATAAAAGTGAAAATACAGGCAGGGTGGTACCCCTTGCCTCATTCCCCTAGAAAGGCTGCCAGTCCCCACTCCCTACCCAGGAGGCCACTGCCTTCAGGGAGACGCGTTGAGGTGATGAGGAGACCTATTAAGCAAATTCATTATGACTATTTCACATTAGATTCCATTTTTTTCCCTTTGATGCCAACACAACTAATAAAAATGCACTTTATCTTCTTGGATTTATGGGCTCGTAAAGCTGCTTCATGTACCTCAGGGAACTGGGATTAAAGGAGAATTAAACATCTCCCGTGTGAAGCCTGCTCAGGTAAGGGGGTGGGGGCAGGAACCAAAGTGGGGGCGGGGAGGAGAGGAGTGATTCAAGGACAAGAAATAAACTGAAGTAAAAACCTGGCAAAAATATGGCTTTAATACATTGTAAAAGAATAAAAACCTCATAAAAAGTTATCACCAGACATGAGGAGTTCGTAATGTTGCCCATTGTGGATTCTGGGAGGAACTTTCGGGGAGATGAGAGTCATTAAGTAAAAGTGAGCCCAAGCCAGCCGGGAGAGCAGGACGGAGGCATGATGCAGCCAGACACAGGGCGCCAGAGAAGCTGCTGCTCGAACGTAATGGGGGCCTGCCGCACGCTGGTCCTGTGACAGGGGAAAGTCCTTCCCACAGGGGTCAGCGGGGAGGCTGGGCCCAGGGGCTGGAGAGGAGGGAGCGAGGCCCGGCTTTTGCCAACAGCCGTGAGACTCCGGATGAATCACTTAATCTCCCAGTTTCTTATTTTCTTCCCTGTTAACCAGGAACAAAACCTGGCTACCCTCTTCCCAAAGTCGTTGCAAGAACCAAACAGAGCAGGGCAAGGCATATGAAGGAGCTTCCTTAGATTCAAACCAGAAATTCGGAAGCCATTCTTGCCATATCCTTTACTTCATGACTAAATCCAGGCCATCACCAATTTTATCATTTCTACGTCAAAAGGATCTCTCTTTCTTCTCCTTTTCTCCATCTCCAGCTCTCAGGTGCAAACCCCTGTTATTTCTCACCTAGACTACTGCAATATCTTCCTTGTTTGCATCTTCCGCATTCATTCTCCACACAGCGGCAGGAATGATCTTATACAAGTGTAAATCAGATTATGGCATTCCCTGCTTAACACTCTTCAGGGGCTTCCCGTTGAATTAAGAACAGAATTCAGAATCCTTAACCTGATCTAGAAGGCCTCATCTAGCCAGGCCTGTGTTCCACTGTACCTGGCCTTCTTTCGGTCCCTCTGCCATGCCGAGCTTTGTCCTGCCTCTGGGCCTTTTGCACACGCCCCCATCTTTGGTTCAAGAGTTCTCCCTGATGACTCTGCATGGTTACCTGCCTCTGTGTATTAATCTCAACTCAAGTGTAGCTTAGACTTCCACCAAATATAAGCCACCTGTGTTCTGACTCGAAGCTTTCCTACATCACAAACGATGTACAACCTACACCACAATTTGAGTTATATATTGATGTGCGTATTTTAATTTAATATCTGACTCTCCTGCTAAATTATAACTTTTTGAGGGCAAAGAGTATGCCTATTTGTTATTCATTACATCCCTAGAACTTAGCACACAGCCCAGATCATGGTTAGCCCTCAGTCAGTATTCACTGAGCAAAAGAAAAGAACCTTCAATTACCACTAAATAGAGGTTCAGGGCTTCCCATGGTTGGAGTAGAAGGCGAGAGAGAATTTGGGAGAAGGCATGGAAGAACCTTCTGGGTAAGAGAAAGACAGGAGATACAGAAGAGGAGGTTAGGAACGACACAGAGACAGGTGGTCAAGGCACAGTTGTCTTTTTCTCAGGACTTTTTCGTCTCCTCATTGCCGTATTTAATTCAATTCATCACTGAGTGTAGAATGCCTACGATATGCAAGACTTTTCATTCAATGAGGTTGGGAATCCCAGCAGAATTGGACATTGGCCCTGTCTTCCAATCAAGGTAAGAGACCTGGAGCCAGGGACCCAGAGACAAGGCACTGGACATCACCAAGCATAGGACACAAGCATCTTGAGTCCTGGGACTTTGTCCTGACTGCAGGAAGAGCCAGACTGGCCATCTTGCAAGGCCTCATGGGTAGCCATCTTTGATGAGGTCCTGACAGCTCTGGATCTCGTCTTCAGCTTTGCAGGGAAAAGAATTTATTTACCACCAGTGAACAGGGCTGACTTATCCTAATCAAACCTACTAAAAGCCTATAAGTAAAGCAGAACACCACTTTACTTATTTACGCTAGGGAAACACAATTTCCACTGAGAGGGCTCCTTTCCTGGTGTCAGGGCTTACGTGAATGTTCCTCCACGTCTACAGCGACCCTCCACCAGCTGTATTGCATGCTGAATTATTCTCAGACCCTGTCATGTGCCACTCTTACATTTGCCTCTTCCCTTGGGCCTTTACTTAGGTTATTCGCAATATCTGAACCACTCCGCCCCCTTTCCCCCATGTGATGATGTCATGTCTCAGTCCAGGCCACTTGCTCTCAAATCTCTTCTCTGGCTTATAGACCAGGTTAGGTCTGCCTGCTAAACGTTGTTATAGTTTCTAACATTTCTGCTCATCGCTCATCCAACTAATGTTTATCTATACTGATTTGAGCTACTATGTGCCAAGCATTGTTCTGGGTATTGGGGATACATCAGTAAACAAAATAGACGAAAATCCCTGAGCTTTTGGGGCATGAAGGTTACATGCACACACAGACAGACATGAATGGATTGTCAGCTCCTCAGGCACATTAAAGTGCGTTACAGTTCTTGGTGTGCGCTAACTTATTCCTCCCTCCACTTGTAAAACGGGTACTTCTTGCACATCCGTTCTGGGCTCAGGCACTACGCTAAGCTCTAGGGTGCTATCGTCATAACAAGTACGTGTGTCCCTGCCTGATGTATCATAGGATGTAACATATGAGCTATCATAGGATGTAAGGGGAGTGAGTAACGTTGAAATGAAATGAAAACACCAAACAAACGCCAGGTGCTACGAAGGGAATGAGTAGAGTGCTTGAAGGGAAAGTCATAGGGGTGGGTCCAGTAGAAACTGTGTGGTCAGGGAAGACTTCTCCGAATTTACATTTACGTTCTCGAAATTACATTTAGGATGAGATTAGAAGGATGATTAGAAGATTAGAAAGATGAGAAGGAGCCAGCCAAAGTGAGCTGGCTCCTTCCCCCCAAAGTGAGGGGAAGAACATTGTGGGCAGAGGGAACAGCATGTATGCAAAGGTCCTGAGACAGGAAAAGTGGGCACATATATGGGACTGAAAGAAGGGCAGTTTGGCTAAGATAGTGAGTGAGAGGGAATGTGGTAGGAAATAAGGTTGGAGAGGTAGCCAGGGCCAGCTCCACAAGGGCCTCTGGGTCATAGTAAAGATTTTTTATTTTATCCTAAGTGCAAAGGGAAGCCACTGAGATGTTTTAAGCAGTGGCTATGAGGTGTTTTAGGGCAAAAGTAGAAATGGGGAAACCAATTAGAAGGCTTTTGCAGCAGGTCAGAGGTGACAATGTCTTGGACTCAGTGATGGTGTTGGAGATGGGGTGTCTTTTCGGAGAGTGAATCCACGTGCTGTGGGACTCCTCAGACGTGGCGTTTGACTGTCTTACACAGTGAATGTATAATACGGAAGATTCAACAGCCTTTACTTCCCCCATGCACATCAGTGTTTGTAGACACCCATAATAGTTCTTCCCAGTGTTCCCCCTTATTCATCTTGTAGCTTTTTATATTCATGTTCTTCTGCCAAAAAGTTATTAGTGATCCAACGTGCTTTGAAAACTAGTGGGTACATGTCCTCTTTGTGTTGACTCCAGCTTTGTTCTAAGTAGTTTTGAAATTCCCTAACAAACTTCCTCGCATTGAAGCCTTACTGTCTTTATCACAACCCCTAAAGGTGTTGTCTTTAAGTGGATGGGAGCAGTGTGCTCTGAGAGACCTTGGGAACCAGAGCCTTGGGACAATGTTGCTTTGAAGAATGATTCAAAAGGAAGGAAAGACTGGATTCAGAGCAGAGACTGGGCTCCTGGTCCTAGCTCAGTCTCTGAGACCCTGCATGATCTGGGACAAGTAACACACCCCCTGATGGAGCCAGGCAGGTCTCCATCCTTCCTGGGGCTTTCCTTCATCCAGCACAATTATTGAGGACCTATTACGTGCCAGATGCTTTCCAGGTGCTAGCAATGCAATGATAAATGACAAAGACAGCACCTTTGTGGACGAAATGCTTTGAGAGGCTAAAAAGTTATAAATATGAGGCGCCTTTGGAGCAAGCTCAAGCATGAGGGAGGCAGGGACAGTCCGAGGTTTTGGGACCCGGGTCTCAGGTCTCCAGGAAGCGCTCATCTGTGAGTTACTGACCGCCCACTTGACTTGTCCTCATCCCCTCACAGAGGGATCACGGCTTCGAGGAAGATGTCTTGGCGATCAGCTCATGCATGATTTACAAGTCTATGGTTCTGGAGGCATCTGAACGACGGGCATAGATCTCAGTAATTAATCCTAGGAGGTCCCTAATGACAGAGGAGATTGTGCTGTGTGCAAGTTGCTTTAATACTAAACAGCTTGTGTTATCTAACAAATGAGAACATTTCACACCCAATAAACGTCACTTTTGATAAGTGCTCCTGGTGGTCATAAATCTGACAAATAACACACTTGCAGGATCTCACCACACTCGCCCTTCCCTGCCCATCTTCTGCAGGATTCTCTCACTCTCTGTGTGCTTTGAGGAAGCCCACCTCTGTCCCCACGGTAACCCTGAGGCTCTGCATGGGGGAGACTCGCAGCCAGCCTCTCCATCATGGCAACACCACAGCACCTGCATCCAAGTGGAAGCTTTTCAGTTGCCAGGCAAATTTGGGCCATTTTAAGTGCAAAAGTGGATAATTCAAACAGATAAATAAAGCAAAACAAACCAAAACAAAAAGCCCATGTCCCTGCTTTCTTCTCGGTTCTCTTATTTAGGACACATCAGAGACTGTTGGGAGTTGGCTGAAATGATAAAAATCACCCCCAGCTCATCATCAAAAAGCATTTAAGTGATTAAATGTGTTTTATGGAATCAAGGAAACTGCAGAGATCCAATCTTTCCCCTCTGGGCTAACAGTGGATCTACCCCATTTGCTAAGTAGAGAAGACTCTTATCTGGTACATCACTGCCTCTCAATTACACGAATCGGCCCGGATGACCAGCGAAGGACAGAGGGTTCTGGATTCCCTCACTCTGGGATGAAGGCAGCAGCCAAATTACACTGAAACAGAACAGAACTGTTAAAAGATAAGGGTCCTGTATGACTCAAATTATGTGATGATCTGGAAAAGGTACAACTATGAAGACAGTAACGAGATCAGTGGTTGCCAGGGGTCAGGGGAGGGAGAGGTGAACAGGTGAAGCACAGGGGGGTTTAGAGCAGTGAAACTCTTCTGTGTGATGCTCTAATGGTGGATATATGTCATCATACATCTGTCCAAACCCATAGAATATACAGCTCAAAGAGTGAACCCTAATGTGAACTATGGACTTTAGTTAATCACAATATATCAATATTGACTCATCAATTGTAGTAAATGCACCACACTAATGCAAGATGTTAATAATAAGGGAAATTTGGGGGTGAGGGCAAGGGGAATGTGTGGGAACTCTCTGTATTTTCTACTCAATTTTTCTGTAAACCTAAAACTGGCTTTTGGCAGGTGATCTCCCAACCCCCCAACCACTTTCTTCACTTCCTCCTTCCACCTGCATCTTCACACCTTGGTGTTGTCTTCTCCCGCTGGAGTGCGAGCTCTGTGACAGAAAGTAGACCGGGTCTATTTTGCTACCGGCTGTATCCCTCGAGTCTGGAACTGTGTCTGGAGAAGGGTAGACACTCAGCAAATAAGTGCAGAATTAATAAATGAGTGAGTATAATCACACTTCCCCCACTCACTAATTATCTCTCAAGTCCTTCCGATACACTATCCCAGGAGCTGTGGACAAAGGGAATATTTACAAAACACGGTCTCTACCTTTAAGGGGCATATAGTCTATTGGAAAGAAATCGCCTGATTTGTTAATTTACAAATTTGTTAATTTATTGTAATTTGAGTTCGAGGCGATACATGACAATCATTCTAGGAGTCACAGTCAAGCACTGCCTGCCCAATATCACAATATACCCGTGGCTGCATAAAGCATCTGATTCAGTGCCGGGCAAGTGGGAGGCTCCAGAAGTGGTTAGCAACCCCCCTTTCTAAAAAATGCCTAGCAACAAATTGGTTACCAAACCCTATTTCCCTTTATTTTCATGGCAGAATCTCACCATCTAATGCTACCTATGCACCTCTTGGCTCCACCCTTGATAAATATCTATAATGATAACAATCTTTTAATTGCACAGAATCTCACAGTTTACAAGTATAATATACACACACAGTAGTCCCTCCTTATCCACGTTTCACTTTCCATGGTTTCAGTTACCCACGGTCAACCATGGTCCAAAAATATTAAATGGAAAATTCCAGAAATAAACAAGTCATAAGTTTTAAATTGCACGTCATTCTGAGTAGCATGATGAAATCTCCCACCGTCCAGCTCCATCCTGCCTGGGACATGAATCATCCCTTTGTCCAGCGGATCCACACTGTATACGCTACCTGCCTGTTCGCCACTTAGCAGCCGTGGAGGTTATTAGATTGACTGTCGCAGTATCACAGTGCTTGCTTATTTTACTTAATAACGGTGCCAAAGCCAATTTTATTATTAGTTATTGTTGTTAATCTCTTACTGTGCCTAATTTATAAATTAAACTTTCTCATAGGTATTTATGTATAGGAAAAAATGTAGTATATACAGCTTTGGTACTATCCGCAGTTTCAGGCATCCACTGGGGGTTTCGTAATGTATCCCTGCAGATAAGGGGGGACTACTGTATGTGTATATATATTTTTTTATGTATAAATATATATATATTTGCATGAAATGAAATTGGTACTGCCAGCCCTGGATTTCAGGACTGATAGGAAATTACCTATTTGGGATCTAGAACTATTTCAAGAGGGGCAGGAGAATGAAGATTTGCGGGGTGTTTGCGAGTCCCAGGCCCTGTGCTGAGTGCTCCACGCAGCTGTCTCATTGCTCCCTCACAATGGGACACTAGCAGGGAGGTGTCATCTCTGAGCTGCTGAAGAGGGGACTGAAGCTCTGTGGGGTTAGGACACTTTGAGTTCATGAACAGCAGACCTGGGATTAAAGTTCAGGTCACTCTGATTCCGAAGACCAGACTGTTTCCAGAGACCAATTTATTAGGAGTCTCTAATGGCTCTAAAGTCCAGAGGTGCCAGGACTTCTTCCATGGTTGGAAGCCTAGAATTTGAATTGCATACCAAAGGCCAGTTCAATAGAACCGTCAAGCTTCTATTCCTTTCTCTCTGATGGGACGTCCCTGACATCCTCCAAGGCTGGCCCCGAGTACTTACTGTGTACTAAGCACTTTATATGTATTGTCTCACTTAACTGTCGTACCATTTCTAGGATCTGGATAGTATTAGCATCTCGATTTTATAGATGAATGAGTTGAGACCTAGAAAAGCTAAGTAACTTGCCTAACTTCGTACGGTTTAGGAAGAGGCCGAGCTGACGTTGAACACAGATTGACTTCTTCACCCAAACACTAGAGCCTCTACGGGGAATAGTTTTTCTCAAGGTCTCAGGTTTATGCTAGGCAGTATTAGTCAATATTCATATCAGTATTCATCAGTATTAGTCTGTAGTCAGCTCAAGCTGCCATAACAAAATACTATAGACTGGCTTGCTTAAACAATCAAAATTTATTTCTCACAGTTCTGGAGGCTGGAGGTCCGAGATCAGGGTTCCACTATGGTTGAGTTTCATCACAAGGGCTTGCTACGGATGGTCTGTGTCCCTCAGCATTCACATGTTGAAACCCGAATCCCCAGTGTGATGGTATTTGGAGTGGGGCCTTTGGGAGATGATTAGGTCGTGAAGGTGGAGCCCTCATGATGGGATTAGTGTCCTCATAAGCAGAGACTGGAGAGAGGTTGCTTCCTCTCTCTGCTCTCTGCTGTGTAAGGATGCAAGGAGACGCAGGAAGTGGGCCCTCACCAGACACTGAGTCTGTGGCACCCTCATCTCAGACTTCCAGCCTTCAGGGTGGTGATAAATACGTTTCTGTTGTTTAAGCCACCCTGTCCGTGTTATTTTTGTCATAGCAGTCCAGAGGGACTAAAACAGAACCCTACCCTCATGACCTCATCTGAACCTAATCCCCTCCAATACCATCACACTGGGGGTAAGGGCTCAAACACCCAATTCAGTCCATAGCACCTTTCCTTGGCTTAATCTCAGTATCCCTTGCTGCAAAACCAGGTCATTTTCTTTCCAGTCCTTTTTTGGTGGAACCAAGAATAGCCACTTAAGTCAGACTTACTGTGGCTCCACTGAGCTGGGTGTAGAACCTGGCTCACTAGGCATTTCCAGTCTTAGAATAGGAACCAACTCAGGCTATTAACAGGGGAGACAAATGCCTTTTATTTCTTTCCTCCTCCTTTAATCAGAAAGGGAAGAGTGAGGAGATAGCTTCTGTTGTTGGAATAACAACGAGGACATTTCCTGGCAGCCCGTTCATAGGAAATTTGTCTTGTAATTGGAGCTTCAGAGGCTCACCTGGCATCGATGGCCTCTATGGTATAAATTAGCCTCCTCTCTACATTTACAAATCGTATCGTAATTATTACAGCTAATATGAATATAGCCTGGCAGCTTCTTCATTTAAAATTCACTGCAGGAGGGCCTCCTCGACCCTGGAGACAGAGCGGGCCCCAGTGCCCTGCAGTCTCACAGAGAGGCAGCGCCATGGGAGAGCCCATCCAGCACAGGGTTAACACGGCTGTAGAATGGGCTTCTCCGTGAACCTGCAGAGGCCCCCCGGGCTTCCGGCTCCCCCAGACTCCCCTCAGTGCAGTGGAACGTGCCCGGCCCCTACTCTGCCTTCCCTCCGCAAAGGCCTGCAGTGCAGTAGCTTGCTGTCTCTCCAGTCCCTCAGCCACCCCAGAGCTGCCTGCTCCTTCCTTTCTTCCTAGTGCCAGTGATCTCAAGGGGAGCTGAGGTCCCGGCACACCAGGAGCTGGTCTGTTTGGCCAAGTGAGGACACTGGCTCGGACACCCTCGGGCCTCAGCAATGGTCCTGCAAAGAATAAGGTGTTGGCAATGCGGGACAAGAAATTCTCTTGAAGGAAAGACACGTGACCAGAAACCTTTTCGAAATTCCAGGAGCAGAGCCCTCTGGTCCTCAGGCAGGCAGGCAGGCGGGGACGCTCGTCCTGGATTGGGAGCACTAGGAAGAAACCGAAAGACCTCCTTGTCTAACGTTTGCCTCACCCAGAGAAGAAGTCTCTGGAAGGAACAGGTCATGAAGCAACAAGTCATGCAGTTCCACAGAGCAATACCCAGCTCTTCTGAGCCCGCGGCCGGTGCACTCCCCCTCCGGTTTACAAAGCCGCACAGCCCAGGCCAGGCGAGGACAGGCTGTGCCCACATGCACACAGACACGGACGTCCTCGGATGTATGAGAACCAGGTCCCCCACCTCCACTCCATGCACTCTCCTAACCTCTCTACAGAGCTGCTTTCTTCCTTCCTGCTCTCTGCTTTCACATGAAAAGCTGAAATCTAGGTTAGGGAATTGGCTTCCCTGGACTTTCCTCAGGAGATGAAATTGCTTTCAGACTTGACCTTTTAGCAGCACTGACCCTGTCACTAACTTGCTTTTAGCATGAGGCTCAGGAGGGGTGAGAGAAAAAGCAAGAAAGTAGGTCTTCCCAGAGCCCACTACCTTTCTCTCTCTCTCTCTGTTTTCAAATGAGGCTGATTTCAGCTGCGCATTACCCAATAATCCATTTCAAACAGCTTCAGCCACACACTGGCCACGATGAAGTTCTTACCAACTCTGGCTCCGCTGTTCACGTTTGAAGGGAAGGAGGCCCTTGCTGTTCTGTATTCCAGCCTACTGTGCTACCTGTGTCTGCTTATGTAAAGTCTCTGGTTTGTTAATAGTTTTAGTATCTTATGCATTTAAAACCTGGGCAGTGGAATAAAGATGGGCAGGGATAGGCTCTGGACTGATGCAAATTGAAATTGAAAAGATATTAGACTGAAAGTGTTGAGGAGAATATAGACAAATCTGCTGCACGAGTTGAGGCAGTGCTGCTCTGCCAGGAATGCTGCTCTTTCCCAAGGGGAGTGTCTGCCTGGGAATGTTCGTGCTGGCTAACGGCAGAACCAGCCTCTTCTCTCAAGAGGACCGTACACTCACCATCGCTGACTCTCCTGAGCGCTTGCTGTGTGGCAGGAATGGCTGACGCCTCCCACGCGGGCTCTCCTCAGTCCTCACAGCAGCCCTGTCCTGGGAGTGCTGTCATTGTGTCCATTTCACAGATGTGTTTTCTCCCAACTGAGGCTTGGAGATTTTAAGAAACCTGGTGTGGCTTACAGAGCTAACAAGCAGTAGGTCCAGAATTTGAGAACCCGGGCACCCGGACACAGTGGGCTACACCCTGACTCACAGCTCTGTATCTGTGTGCTTTCTGTAAATAAATCCCCAGCCCGAGTGTCTGAAGAAAAGGCTGAGGAGGATGCTGTGGGTCCAGGATCGGTAGCTCAGGCCAACATGAGGAAGAAAACAAAAGAGAGGCACAATTTTGTCATTCCATTTCAAGCTGGAGGCTGTGGCTCTGTCTCTGTCCTCTCGACGAGATGGTTCCCATGCATGGAAATGAAACAGGCAAATCCAAGGCTCTCCCTCTCCTCCCCAGGACTCTCCACTTCTGCCCAAGGCAGAGTTATGTAAGAACGATATTTAGGCAGCATCACAGAGCTGGCCATATCTTCATTGCTGCCCCACTTCATTCTGCTACATATCATGAATGAGAATTCCACACTAAAATGGGCAAAGCAGAATGTAAAGAGTTTCTCTTACTTCACTTATTTAAAAACATTAAGTGTAGAAAGCTTTCAAGTCACAGGGTTTCTTTTCTTTCACACTCACTGTGATTAATTCCATGCTTTCCCAGCAGCAGTTGTACAGTGTCACTCAAAATGCAGATGGAGGACACAGCAGAGATTCATGAAGGAGGAGCTCAGGTCTTGGGGCCTGATGACTCGAGCTTCGTTCTCTTGGTCACCTTGTTGTCAGAGAAGCCTGGTGGGTGTGAATAGCCTCAGAGAACCAAACCACCTGCCCAGGACCTCTTAACCTTCTGGAAACATATTCTTAGTAATCTCACAGAATCGGCACCTAGCTGATTTGCATGGACTAGAGACAGCTAGACAAAACAGCTATCATGCTGGTAGCAACGTGGAGACTTCATGATGACATTATGAACTGGACAATGGAGTTCCCCAGTGGACAGGTCACAAAGGACCTCCACCATTAGGTGCTCCCAAGGAGCCCCCAGAAGATGGAAAGTTGGGTGACCTGATTTCCCAGCTCATGAGCTGAGTGTTTGAAGTTGGGTTTTGGGAGATAAATGGGGATCTGTGGTCTCTGGATAGAAGGTCTGCATTTTAGGCCAGTGTTTCCCACCTGAGATCATTGGACTCATGAGCGTTTGTCCACATGTCATAGAATCACTGATCTGTTGATTTTGCCAACAGGATAGACAGGCTTCCTTTGTCGAGTGTGATGGAGGCACCATAATCTCCCATCCTTGCAGGCAGAGAGTCTCATAACATGGCAGAGCATGAATGCAATGGAAGGAAAGGCCTCTCACTGGAGCAGCAGAGAGCTGAGGAGCTTCCATGTAAAGCGGGAAATGGAGTGGTACCGGGTGTATCTCAGGGTATTTATGAGGACTCACTGAGGTTCGATCATTTATTCATGTATTCATTCTTTCACTCAGCACTACTCTGTGCCAGGCATTGAGAAAGGGTCTGGGGCCACAGTAGAGAATAATATGGGTGCCAGAGCCCCTGCCCTCATCAATCTCACAGTCTGGATGAGGGTAAG